>NC_139569.1:3172155-4452655 GCF_965112155.1 Podarcis liolepis | reverse complement strand
GAAAGATGCTGGAATTGGGGAGAGGGAGGCTGCTCTTGCTCGGCTGCTGGAGGAGTGCCATTGTTCCGAGGCGCACCACACGGACGGTGACACTGGATACTTCCTCCCCAAAGCTGTAAACACAAGCAGGCCTCTGTGGCTGCAGGTTTGGCCTTTCCCACAACAGACAACGAGGAGACAGGGGCCTGGAGGAGCCTCGGAGGAGCCCCACATCTGCCTCCGCCGGAGTGCAGCCAGCTCGGAGGAGGAAAGAGCGGGAAGAAAAGAAGGCAGTGGCGGGGAAGGGAGGGGGAAATGGGGGTGAAGACGAGCCCAAGGCGGAACGTCAGCTCAGGGGGTAAACGTGGCAAAGTGAGAGTGAAAATGTGTGTTTTGTATGTGCGCAGTAATACCTTGGTTCTTGAACTTAATCCGTTCCAGAAGTCCGTTCGACTCCCAGAACCATTCAAAAACCAAGGCGTGGCTTTCGATTTGCTGCAGGAACTTCCTGCACTCAAGCAGAAGCCGTGTTAGACGTTCAGCTTTTGAAAAATGTTTGCAAACCAGGACACTTACTTCCGGGTTTGTGGCATTCGGGAGCTGATTTGTTCGGCAATTGAGCCATTTGAGAATCAAAGTACAGTCATACCTTGGGTTACAGCCGCTTCAGGTTGCTTTTTTTTTTGGGTTACGGACTGCCGAATCCCGGAAGTACTGGTACGGGTTACTTCCGGGTTTCAGTGGTCGTGCATGCACAGAAGCGCTAAATTGCGCAGAAGCACTGAAACGCAACCCGCGCGTGCGCAGACACGCAGGCGCGGGTTGAGAACACTGCGGGTTGAGACCCTGTATCCCACATGGATCACGTCCGCAACCCAAGCATCCACTGTATGATTGTACTCGTAAGTGGGTGTTGCTAGGCTCTTAAGTGAACATTAAGGCACATTGACACAAATTTGTGTGCATATAGGTGCGAATGTTGGTCTCTCTGAGCAAATTAAGGTCACATTCACACTGTGATCTTGAAATTCTTTGGTGCCACTATAAACAGTCATGGCTTCCCCTAAAGAATTCTGGGAGCTGTAGTTTGTTAAGGGAGTTGTTATTCTCACCACGGAGCTGGGAAGAGAGATTCATTGTGAAACCACTCTGGGAATCGTCAGGGAATAGGGGTCTGCTAACAATTCTCAGCGCCTTTAATGAAGCTGCAGCTCCCAGAATTCTTGCGGGGAAGCCATGACCAAGTGGTATCACGGTGCTTTAAAGGTATTGTGTGAATGTGGCCTGGCCCTCATTACACAGCATGTATAGACACTCCAGAGAGGTGTTTTCTGAGAGGCGTAAAGGAAAAAGAGAGAAAAATAAGAAAAGAGGTGTTCTCATCGCTCTCCGCAATGGAATTAAGTGCCTTCATTCCAATCCTGTGTACATCCTCAGCATGTAGCTCTTTGAACCATGACTCTGGGGCTGGGTGGGGAGGCGAGAAGGAAAATGAGGTCACTCAAGCCGGTGTCCAAACCACCAGCCCCTTGGAAGCCAGAGGGCTCTGAAGGAGGCTGCTTTGCATAACCTTAGCGCGATTTCCCAGGCCAGACGAGAGAGAGTCTCCCTTGCCTGGGGAAGTGTGGATCCATGAGCTAGACTCAGAAATATGCTCTGCTAACACAGCAAGGCTGGGGAATGTATGAGCCAACCCCATGGCGCAGGACCAGCGCGTCCCCAGGTCTTTGTCTTCTCTTCAGAAGCGGTGACTGATGGCTGTGAGTTGGGTCGCTGCAGCTGCCATCTGCTCTCGCTGCAACCTGGGGGTCCTGAATCCCGGGAGACCTGTGTCGAGGAATGCAAGCTGCACTGATGCACATCCCATCTGTTGCCTCCTCCCCACAATTCCCCCAGCGCTGCACCGAGGAGGGGAGTTCACCCCTCTCTGGCTTCAGAGCAAGCCATTGCAGATGCAAAGCAGAGAGACCCCGGCAATCTTCCAGACCGGTGCTTTTCCGCGGGTGAATTCTGCAGCGTGTCGTTGACTCAGTGGCAATGCATTAATGGTGGGCTTACCCTGGGACCTGGGAGGTCCACACATCACTCTACTTTATTGCTCTTCTGCTAGATTCCAAACAGGCCTGGAAGGGAATCAGGTTACCAGCCAACTAACTCCCCCAAACTGATAACAATATAGACATCTCATGCCTTTCATTTCCGGACTGTCTTTCTCCTCCACCTCCCACCCTAAAGAGCCCTTGTGGTTCCACACTTTGCAGTAAGGACCTGGTGGGGCACAGTTACAGGTTTCTAGCCTTGCCCTCACATAAGATGCCCTCTCAGCTGCCACTGACACAATGTTCTCTTTGCGCAGCGCAGCAGCCAATATAGTGCTATGAAAGATCAGTTTGCTTGTGGCTTTTTGTGTGAATATAATTTATGATGCTGCATTTAGGGGAAATGTGTAGCTTGACAGTATGTCCATTATCCTGGACCAGAATAGCACCCTAATTCCAAAGACTTCCCATTTATTGTGCATTTGTCACACCACATGCCAGGACATGGTCAGGGTCCCTATAGACTATTGGGTTGTTGTTGTTGTTGTTGCAGGATGTGTTCTGCAACTTCTCACTAATGCAATGGATGCATTCTTTTATTTATTTATTATTTCATAAAATTTATACAGGGCTTGATTGTAAAGAACCTTAAAGCATTAGGGATGGATTTATCCTGGACTATATAAATATCATTCTTGATTAGTTGTTGTGTGATGCTTCCTGGTGTTATTGCATTATTCTGTCTAGAGGGGCACTCCTGTGTTATTACACACCAAAAGCAGGGCAGAAAAGATGATGCCCTAAGCTTGGAGCATAAAGGGGTTAAGACACAGAGTAAAATTCCTAGACTCAACTAGGTCCCACCTTCTCCTTATCCAGTGAGGATAAGAGAAGCTATGTAACTCTTTCAGTTACATGGCAGAGACATAGGTGGGGAGAGAGAGAGAGAGAGGGAGGGTGGTGGGGGAACAGGACAGGAAGGCTTTGATTCATCCCTCACTGGGTAAGAGAAGGTGTGACCTAGCTGAGTCTAGGAATCTAACTCTGTGGTCTTAACCCCTTCATGCACTAACTAGCACTCATGCATAGTTATGTTTGACTGCAATCTCCCACATTCACTGCCTCCTGTGGGAGTGAGTTCCATGTTTTATGACCACAAGAAGAAGGACATTTGTTTATCTGTCCTGAATCTTCCAGCATTCAGCCCTACTCTCTTTCTTCACACCATGCATAATTTTATAAATGTCTATCATGTCACCTCTTACTCTATTTTTCTCTAAACTAAAAAGTCCCAAATGCTACAACCTTTCCTCAAAGGTAAGTTACCAGTTCCTATCTAGTTGGAGCTTTCCAAGGTCTTTCCCAGTTTGATACTGGAGAGCTTTTCAGTTAAGAGATGCCAGGTGTGCTGCATTCAAAAATACCATCCAAATAACAACAACAACAACAAATTATTTATACCCTGCCCATCTGGCTGGGCTTCCCCAGCCACTCTGGGTGGCTTCCAACAAAATATTAAAATACTGTAATGCATCAAACATCAAAAGCTTCCCTAAATAGGGCTGCCCTCAGATGCAGTGGCGTAGCGTGGGTTGTCAGCACCCGGGGCAAGGCAAGTAATTTGCGCCCCTAACCCGTGGATTTGCGCCCCCTAACCCGTGGATTTGCACCCCCTAACCCTAACCCCCAGATGTTGCTCCCGGTGCGGCCGGCCCCCCCTGCACCCCCCACGCTACGCCACTGCTCAGATGTCTTCTAAAAGTCTGGTGGTTGTGATTCTCTTTGACATCTGGTGGGAGGGTGTTCCACAGGGTGGGTGCCACTACTGAGAAGGCCCTCTGCCTGGTTCCCTGTAACTTGGCTTCTCACAGTGAGGGAACCACCAGAAGGCCCTCGGCACTGGACCTCAGTGTCCGGGTAGAACGATGGGGGTGGAGATGCTCCTTCAGATATACTGGACCTTTCTTTCCTCTGTTGCTGTGTACTATGACAAACGCTGCTGCAACCTTGTGTTAAGGACCTTTCCTGCACTTCTGCATGGAGCCTGACACCAGCGGCCAAAGTTCATCAGACCAGGCAGTAGGGATTGAACCCAGGAGCTTCTGAACACAGAACATTTGCTGTACCTCTGAGCTATGACCTTGTCCATTAATGATGTAGAGTTGCTTGGGCCGGAGAACAGCTGTTGGGAGTGAGGTTTTCCCATTCTCCCAAGCCAGTCTAAGCTGAAAGCAGTCAGCAGAATCCCAAATGCAGCAGCGTCAATGATTAACTCACTCCTCTGGGATAATATCTCCATCTCTGCAGCCTAATCTCTCTCCCAATTACCCTCTTCTGTTTGCACAAGTGCCCACTCAGCAACAGATGTTTTATTTGAGTAACCTCACAAAAGGGCAGGTTGTGTGTGTGGTGGTGGTGGTGTTTTGCTGGCCTTTTAAGAGCACTGAGCAACTGGCTAGCATCCATGCTCAGTCGAACTCTCCTGGCTCAGACGTGGCTCCCATCGCACAGCAAAAGAGCATGGCACATGCTCCACAGAGATGATGGCTGAGGTGCTGGGGGATGTTTTAGGGACAAACGAGAAAGCAAGCAGGGAGCCAGGCCTGGGGCAGGGGTAAGGTGGGGGGCAGCCGGAATAGAATAGAAGGGGACAAGGGAGCTCCCAGAGACTGGTGGAGGAAAAAAAGCAGAGCAGGTTGTGATTTCAGGGAGCTGAAGCTATCAGGGCATTGCTAGATACCTAAAGCCGTGACACATGTCTACATATAATTTTCAGCTTGCATTTATTTCATCTGATTTTAAACTATTAGGACTTGCTGATCAGAAGGTCAGCGGTTCAAATCCCTGCGATGGGGTGAGCTCCCGTTGCTCAGTCCCTGCTCCTGCCAACCTAGCAGTTCGAAAGCACGTCAAGTGCAAGTAGATAAATAGGTACCGCTCTGGCAGGAAGGTAAACGGTGTTTCCGTGCACTGCTCTGGTTCACCAGAAGCAGCTTAGTCATGCTGGCCACATGACCCAGAAGCTGTACGCCGGCTTCCTTGGCCAATAAAGCGAGATGAGCGCCGCAACCCCAGAGTCGGTCACGACTGGACCTAATGGTCAGGGGTCCCTGTGTTGCTCCTAGAGAGCATGCAATGCCAGGTCAGTGTGTGGACTGCACTGAGCAAAGCTCTTATCCAAGCTCCTAGTTTCAAAAACCATTTCAATATATACTTCTTACATTAAGAACATACCAGAAATTCAACTGATCTGAACGGGTGCTACACTCAATCTTAGACGAAAGGCTGAGAAGCGACGTGGATTGAATGGTTTTGACTTCCACGAAAATGTGTGCATAGGATTGCAACTTCAGCTTTGTTGGACTCTGTCTTAAATTTCTACATTAGCTGCCTAAACATTTATTTAAAGAGAAAGGTGTTGTCAGGGCTGCCGCCCAGTCCCAGCTCACATAGGACCAAGTCAGCCAGCGTTCAGTTTCAAAGAGTCTTTATTGGATTACAGGTTCCATTTCCAAACTGCAATGTGCAGCCCTACTTCTTCTAGGTCAGAACGATGAAGACCCGTCTGAGTCTCCGCCTCTAGCGCACCAGCTTAATACCCTAGCCTTGCTCCACCTCCTGCGCCTTTCCTTCCGTCTCTGGGTCCTTCTGCCCCCCTGGGTCTCTCCCTTCCTACTCTCTTCAGACGCGGACCCCCCTGACCCTTCCGCCTCCTTGCGGCGGGCTTTGGGACCCGGCTCACTCTCTGGGCTGCTGACTGCGCCAGCTTCCGCTACATTTGAACTTGGCGCGCGCGCCCAACTCTCCACTTTCCTCTTGATCGTTTCATCGCTCCCCGAGGTGGGCGTGACTACTCCTGACTCATGCCCTCCCTCTTTCTGAAAGTCTCCGGAACCCGATATCTGGTCTCCTTTCTCCCCGCTGCTCCCGGCTGGGCACGTGGGTCCCGATCTCCAACTGCTGCTTTCTGATCCCTCTCTGGACCCTTCTTCCTGGGGTGTCCCCCTGCTCTCCCCCCTTGCTCTGGCTGCTGGCGCTCCCTTCTGGGAATCCTCGGACTCGCTAGACAGGCTCGGTGATCTCGGGTCGTCATCCCCGCTCATCCTTCCTTCGTATTCCTCCCCCTCGCTCTCTGTCTCCTCCCTTCTCTGCGTCTCTGCTCCTGAACCCCTGACATCCATCCCCCCCTCGAAGCCCCCCCTTCCCCCCTCCCCGCTCTCAAGGGTGGTTGGTGGGTGCTCCGTCATCACGGGAGTGAATGTCGGATACAGTTCGCTCCCCGTTGCTGGCCGCCAACTGAAGACCTCCGAGTCTTCCTCCCCGCGTTCTTCAACGGTGATCTCCTCCGCCTCCATTTCGGTGCCGCCGTGCTCGAAACCAAGATCCTCCCCGCAAACGTCCATGTCAGTCTCTGCGTCTGTCGCTGGACCTGGTATCTCCTGCCACTTCCGGTGCCACTGCTCCTCTGGCCGATCGTCCCACCAATACGAGTTGTCGGACGCCGAACCCTCCGGTGACCCCTCTGGGGAACGTGTGAGCGGTGCGGGTTCCCCTTCCGAGTCGAAGCCATGGAACGTGCTGGATGAAAGCGTGGGCGTGAACAACCAGTCGTCGAAGAAGCCCGCTGGCATAGGTCTGTGTGGGAAAAGGGCATGAAACTCGTCCTTGAGCAGGGGTTCCTCCAAGGCGTAGTCCGGCACCCAGCTATTAGCACTGGCCCGGGTGCCCTCCCTTGCAAGGAGATATTCTACTCCGTCTTCCCCCCATCTGGAGTCCAAAATCTCCGTGACTTCGTTGATGGGGTCCTGCTGTGGCAATCTTCCCGCCTCCGTCCGCTCCGGAGACTGACTCGGTGCCGTTCCTGGTTCCTGGAACCTGTGCGGTGCCCTGTAGGGAGTGAGCACCGACCTGTGGAACACCGGATGCATCCTGGAACCCTCCGGTAGCACCAGCCGGAAAGCCACCGGGTTGATCTGCGCTTCGACTCGGTATGGACCGAGTTGCTTGTGCCCCAGCTTCCTCTTGGCTAACGATCGGGTCGGCACCGCGTGGGCTGCCAACCAGACCCAG
This sequence comes from Podarcis liolepis, assembly GCF_965112155.1. Classification (NCBI taxonomy): domain Eukaryota; kingdom Metazoa; phylum Chordata; class Lepidosauria; order Squamata; family Lacertidae; genus Podarcis; species Podarcis liolepis. Next base: position 4,445,567 of record NC_139569.1, on the reverse strand, counting down.
TCTCCCACTCGGATCTCCTCGCCCACTCGCCTGTGCTTGTCAGCTTGGACTTTGTATGCGTGCTTCGCTAGCTCCAGCTGCCGTCTGAGTTGATCGTGGACCTCTTGCAACTCAGATGCGAAAGCGTCCGCCGTCTGCGGTTCCCCTTCCCCCACTCTGTCCAGTCCCGGGAAGGTTCTGGGATTCCTCCCATTGTTGGCGAAGAACGGCGTCACCCCTGTGGATATGTGTTTCGTGTTGTTGTAGGCGAATTCGGCGAGCGGCAGGTAATCCACCCACGTCGCAGGCTGTTGATTGGCATAGCATCTCAGGTACTGCTGCATGATGGCATTGACCCTCTCCGCTTGCCCGTTGGTCTGCGGGTGTCTTGCTGATGTCAGGTTGATCTTGACGTTCAGGAAGCCCATCAGCTTTTGCCAGAAATTCGAGATGAACTGGCGTCCGCGGTCGGACAGTATAGATCGCGGCAGCCCGTGCACTTTGAACACGTGATCTATGAACAGTTTGTCTGTTTGTTCTGCCGTGGCCACCTTCGCACACGGTATGAAATGTGCCATCTTGGTGAACAAGTCCACCACCACTAGTACAGCTGTCTTGCCTCTCGAGCTGGGTAGATCCGTGACAAAGTCCAGGGCCACTCTCTCCCATGGTTCAAACGGCGTTTGCAGCGGTTCCAGCAGTCCCGCCGGTGGTTTGTGCACCGGCTTGGCCCTCTGGCAGGTGTCGCACCTCGCGACGTAGTCCGCGACTTCCCCCCTCAGTTTGGGCCACCAAAAGTCTCTTGCGACCAATTCCACCGTTTTTTCTGTGCCAAAGTGCCCGGCCGTGGGTGCGTCGTGCAGCTGCTGCAGTACCCGGGCGCGAAGTTCGTCTCCCGGCACGTAGATGGCCCCTTTACGTAAGAGCAAGCCGTCTCGTATCTGGAACTCGTCGCCCTTCGCCGTGCCCTTGTGCACCTCTGCCATCTTCGCCTGCGCGAATGAGTCGTCCTGCAACGCCCGTCGCACCGCATCCAGGTCTACTGTGGCTGAAGCGCACGCCCACGCTGTTGGCGCGAAGATGTGCATGGCTGCCGCTGGCGTCGCCTCTTCGAGGTATTGCGGTTTTCGGGACAGTGCATCCGCCATGATGTTGGTGTCGCTCGGGACGTACTCAATTCGGAAATCGAAGTCAGCAAAGAACTCCGCCCAACGTATCTGCCTCTGGTTCAGGAACCGAGCCGTGCGCCAGTGCTCCAGATTCTTGTGGTCCGTGCAGACCTGCACCGTGTGCTTGGCGCCGATCAGGAAGTGCCTCCACGCCTTGAAAGCTGCATGAATGGCAAGCAACTCCCTATCCCAGATGGTGTAGTTCTGCTCCGACTTGCTGAGCTTTCTGGAGTAGAACGCCCCCGGCCTCCAGACCCCCTGTGGGTCCCTCTGCAGCAGGACCGCTCCCACTGCTCTATCGGACGTGTCTGTCTCTACCCGCAGCGGTCTGCTGGGGTCGATATGCAGCAGTTGCTCTTCCGACGCGAAGAGACGCTTGAGTGTCTGAAAGGACCGCTCCGCCTGCTCCGTCCAGATGAATTTCTTTTTCTTGGAGCTTAGCGTGTCCGTAATAGCTGCCGTCTGCATCGCGAACCCCTTGATAAACTTGCGATAGAAATTGGCGAATCCGACAAACCTCTGGACCTCTTTCCGGTTGCGCGGGCTCTTCCAATCCAACACCGCACGAACCTTGGCGCTGTCCATGGCTAGCCCCTTGTCCGACAGCTTGTAACCCAAGAAATCCACCTCCGTCGTGTCGAACTGGCACTTCTCCAGTTTGGCGTACAGTCTATGCTGCTGCAGCCTCTTCAGCACCTCCCGAACGTCCTGGTCGTGTGCTTGCTGCGAGTCAGAGAATATCAGGATGTCATCCAGAAAGCAGACGCACTTCTTGTAGAGGAGTCCCGCCAACACGTGATGCATGAAAGCTTGAAAGCAGTGAGAACCGTTTTGCAAACCAAACGGCATCACTCTGTATTCGTAGGTGCCCAGAGGCGTGAACATGGCTGTCTTCCACTCATCGCCCTCCCTCATGCGGATGAGATTGTACGCTCCTCGCAGGTCCAACTTGGTGAACACGCTTCCCTTGCGCACCGTCGCCAGCAGGTCGTCAATCCTGGGCATGGGGAAATCGGAGGGCTTGGTCATCCTGTTTAAGAGGCGGTAATCCACGACCAATCTTTTTTGGGGCGTGTCCTTCTTCTTCACGAAGAAAACAGGACTGCCCCCTACTGCGCTGGACTCCCGGATGAAACCGCGCTGCAAATTGTGATCTATGAACTGTTTGAGTTCCTGTAGTTCGTCCTCAGACATGGAATATAGCTTCCCCTTCGGCAGCGTCGCCCCTGGCAGGAGGTCAATCTTGCAGTCATATTGCCTGTGCGGTGGTAGCTTGTCTGCCTCTTTCTCGCAGAAGACCTCCAGAAAGTCCGCGTATTTGTGGGGGACTGCTTGCAATGTTCCCAACTGCAGTTGTGAGTCCTCCTCCTCCCCCTCCTGTCTGGGCAGGATGCAGTGTTCTGCGCAGTAAGAGGAGCCGAAGATCAGCTGTCTCTGGTACCAAGCCAGCGTTGGACTGTGCCTGTCCAGCCAACTCATGCCCAACACAATGGGCGTGTCCGACAGTCGGGTGACATTAAAACTGATGACTTCCCTGTGGTTACCAAGTTGCATCACCATTGGTGGCGTCTGCTTCACCACCTGCCCCCCTAGCAACTCTCTGCCATCTACTGTGACGACTTGCAGGGGCAGAGTGGCAGGCAGTAGCTTTATAGCGTGCTGCTCCACAAAATCCTGTGCTATAAAGTCTGCGTTGCTTCCAGAATCCACAGAAAGCGGCACTTCGATAGTGACGCCATTGGGTAGCTGGAGAGACGCTGTGAGCTGCACTACTGGTTTGGGTGGGAGGGGGTCCGTGGGTTGCAATATCGCTGGGGACTGCTTCACTGATGCGTCTGGCTGGGCCCCAGTGCCTCTGTCTCCAGCCAGACATCGTCGTTTCCCTGCTGGGCTTCGCTGCATTGCGTGGCCGCTTTCACCGTTGCGGAGGCTGCAGTGTGCTTGGAGCTCCTCTGGGGACACTCTTTCGCCAAGTGTTGAGGGCTGTCGCATATGTAACACTTCCTGGTCCCTCTAGGAGTTTTAGTCTTGACTGCCGTCGGTGCAGAGGCTCTGGTAGCTGACTGAGCCCTGGCGCCTCCCACCTCCATCGGTTCCACTCCCCCTCCTGGCGGAGGTGTGGATTGCGCACGCGCTGCTTCCCTTGAAACGAAAGAGAAACTTCTCGCTGCTTCGCGCCCTCCACGTCCTTCATCTCTGCACCATGGACGTTCTTCCAGCCTCACCCCCACAGTCAGCGCCCTTTGGACCACTTCCTGCGTGCTTCGGGGCCTCTCCCCCCTCGCAATTTCATCCTTCACAGCAGAGCTTAGACCTTCCCAGAACAGGTCCCTGACTGGGGGCGAATCCCGGTCCCATTCCAATGCACTGACCAGCGCAAAAAAGCGGGCGTGGTACTGCCGGACGCTCGCCCTCCCTTGTTTCAGTCCATGAATCTCCCGTCGGGCAAGATCCACATCAATGGTAGACAAAAAACACGCATCCATCGCTTTGATAAAGGCATTTGCACTCTGAAGCGCCGGATCTTTATCCCTCCACAAATTGCGTAGCCACGCTTTAGCATCCCCATGCAAATGGGATAGTATAAACCCCACTTTCTCTTCCTCATCTCTAAAGTCTTTTGCCAGCAGTTGCAGTGCGCACATTACATCTGCTCGAAAATTGGGGTACTGTTGTAAATTCCCATCGAAGTGAGCCACAAGCCCTCCTGCTCTCCGTGCCAACCCAAACCCCTCCGGTCTGGGTCCTGGCTGCCCGTGCTTAACCCACGCTTCAAACCTGGCGTGGAGATCTCGGTAGGCGGCTGCCGCATCCTCCTCCCTTTTCTTGGATGCCAGTACCTCCGCATTCAATTGGGTAACTGCCTGTTGCAGCGCTGAAACTTTCTCTGCTTCCGTCATCTCTGCCAACCGTCGTGAGCTTGCTCCCAAACACCGATCCCCTCCTCCAGCTGCTTCTGTCTCCGCTGCGAGGTATCAGGTGTCAGAAGCTTATGAGACGGGTCTTACTGTCGGGGCTGCCGCCCAGTCCCAGCTCACATAGGACCAAGTCAGCCAGCGTTCAGTTTCAAAGAGTCTTTATTGGATTACAGGTTCCATTTCCAAACTGCAATGTGCAGCCCTACTTCTTCTAGGTCAGAACGACGAAGACCCGTCTGAGTCTCCGCCTCTAGCGCACCAGCTTAATACCCTAGCCTTGCTCCACCTCCTGCGCCTTTCCTTCCGTCTCTGGGTCCTTCTGCCCCCCTGGGTCTCTCCCTTCCTACTCTCTTCAGACGCGGACCCCCCTGACCCTTCCGCCTCCTTGCGGCGGGCTTTGGGACCCGGCTCACTCTCTGGGCTGCTGACTGCGCCAGCTTCCGCTACATTTGAACTTGGCGCGCGCGCCCAACTCTCCACTTTCCTCTTGATCGTTTCATCGCTCCCCGAGGTGGGCGTGACTACTCCTGACTCATGCCCTCCCTCTTTCTGAAAGTCTCCGGAACCCGATATCTGGTCCCCTTTCTCCCCGCTGCTCCCGGCTGGGCACGTGGGTCCCGATCTCCAACTGCTGCTTTCTGATCCCTCTCTGGACCCTTCTTCCTGGGGTGTCCCCCTGCTCTCCCCCCTTGCTCTGGCTGCTGGCGCTCCCTTCTGGGAATCCTCGGACTCGCTAGACAGGCTCGGTGATCTCGGGTCGTCATCCCCGCTCATCCTTCCTTCGTATTCCTCCCCCTCGCTCTCTGTCTCCTCCCTTCTCTGCGTCTCTGCTCCTGAACCCCTGACAGGTGTATAAAATCCTATGAGTTTGGGGAGGGTTAGTCTGGATGATGTACTAAGTGGAATGCATGAGAGAAAGCTTGCTCAAATGGTCCCTTTGACTAGACCAGGGGTCTGCAACCTTTAAGACAAAAAGAGCCACTTGGACCGAAGAAAAAAAACCCGGGAGCCGCAAAACCACTGCAACATTTAAAACAGTGGGGAGTGTCAGGGCACACAATGCGCCTCCTCCCCTCGCTAGTATCCGCCCCGGAGCCGCGGCAAAGGTGTAAAAGAGCCACATGCGGCTCCGGAGCCGCGGGTTGCTGACCCCTGGACTAGACAATGGCTTTGGCTGACTAGTTAAGCACCACAATTAGCATAACCAAAGAAATTGCTCTGTGGCACAGGACAAATGGGTAGACCTTCCCTTCCCTCCCTAGCTGCTAGGTAAAAGTAAAGGACCCCTGGACAGTTAAGTCCAGTCAAAGGCGACTATGTGATGTGGCGCTTGTGGTAGGAGGACAGAAGTCACTGTAGTGTGTGAGCTGAGCTGGAAGCTGGAGACACAGAGACCTGCTTGCTCTGTGCTGGATCCAAAGCTGCGACTAATAGAGAAGCAAGAACTTTGGGTGTTGGTGCTGTGAGCCCTTCCAATTTATGCTCAGTTTCTATATATGCGTAACTAAAACCGTGTATGCTATTATTTTTATCTATTATCTATCTATCTATCTATCTATCTATCTATCTATCATCTATCTATCTATCTATCTATCTATCTATCTATATCTATCTATCATCTATCATCTATCATCTATCATCTATCATCTATCATCTATCATCTATCATCTATCATCTATCATCTATCTATCTATCTATCTATCATCTATCTATCTATCATCTATCTCTATCTATCTATCTATCTATCTATCTATCTATCTATCTATCTATCTATCTATCTATCTATCTATCTATCTATCTATCATCTATCTCTATCTATCTATCTATCTATCTATCTATCTATCTATCTATCTATCTATCATCTATCTATCTATCTATCTATCTATCTATCTATCATCTATCATCTACAGTATCTATCTATCTATCTATCTATCATCTATCTATATCTCATTTTTTTTGTTTTACAATTTAAAATGCTCATTTAAACATCCTTAAAATGTCAGTGATTTCCCTTCTTCTCTTTCCATGGTTCACTTTGCATATCATAAATCGCTGCATATTTTACAAAAACTAAACCATTCAGTATTCCAATATCACATCCATAAAAACTTATTTACAGTGTTGAATTTATCTTAATGCTGCTAACATTTTCAAGTGTACACAGTTCCGCCCCCCCATGTATTCAATAAGCGTTTTCCAATCTTCCCTAAGCCTATGTTCTTCTTGTTCTCTTATTCTATATGTTATGTCTGCAAGCTGTGCATATTCTGTGAACTTAAGTTGCCGTTCTTCTTGAGTTGGGACCACGCTCATTTTCCATGAAACCATGTATCCTAAAGACATCACAGTTTGTTGACCTTCACGCCAAGGAAACAGAACACTGGGAAAGTTTGAATGTGAGTGCTCAGAGATTGGGATGGTGTGTAAACTAGACCTATATAGCTACATATGAACCCCAAACATGCCTACCAAAGGGCTGTGTGGGGGAACTGTGCAGAAGCCTCTAAACCAGGGGTCAGCAAAGTTTTTCAGCAGGGGGCTGGTCCACTGTCCCTCAGACCTTGTGGGGGGCCAGTCTGTATTTTTTGGGGAAAACGAATGAATTCCTATGCCCCACAAATAACTCAGAGATGCATTTTAAATAAAAGGACACATTCTACTCAAGTAAAAAGACGCTGATTCCCAGACCATCCGCAGGCCAGATTGAGAAGAGGATTGGGCTGGATCCGGCCCCCAGGCCTCCATTTGCCTACCCATGCTCTAAACAACCACCCCTCCATCTCTCTTGGCAGCCTTGCACATGCAATGTGCGACTTCTCACCCCTTCTAACATTCAGCTTGAAGGTTGGCCTCAGCGTTGGCGTGACAGCTGATCCGACTGGAAGAGGTGTCAAAAGGGGAGATGTCAAAGGGTTGTGCAAAACACACACATGTGCGTCAGCGAGACACAACGGCCCTGTATGCTGCGAAAGGGCCCGGCGGTGTCGTTGAGCGTCTCTTTTCTCTGCACCGCTTCAATAGCTGCTCAGTGTTTCCCCACTGGAATGTCATCCAGCGAGCAGATGGCAAAACACATTCGCCGGGCCGGGAAGGGTTGCCAAACCGGAGGAAGGTTACGAGGGGGAGAATGAGGGAAAGGGGAAGTAAGATGCAAATAAATATCCCTCCAGATGTTCGTATGAGACTCGGGAGGGAGGGAGAAAGAGAGATCAGGAGCATCAGTGAAGACACAGGCTGGCTTTTGAACGTTGCTTGTTTGGAAGATGTTTTTCCTGTGCAGAGGGCATGCTCACTGCCATGTCTCGGGATTGTGTTTGTGCGCCTTGGTGATGGATGGCATTTCCTTCTAATGCTTATATCTGGAGTGATCTGATAATCGGCCTCAGCACAACAATGCCTGCTTGTCCTCTTCATTTCCCTCTGAGCCGTTTTGCTGGCTTGGGAAGAAACACGCCATTGCCCTGCAGATGCGTTGGACTCCCATAAGTCCCAACCAGAATGGCTGGAGATGACAGAAGTGGCAGCCCAAAACACCTGGACAGCAACAGGTTGGCTGCTGCAGGATTAACAGAAGGAATGAAGTCCCTTCTCCCCTGGAGAAAAGGCAAGAGGTGACATGATGCACATTTATAAAATTACCGTATTTTTCGCTCTATAAGACGCACCAGACCACAAGATGCACCTACTTTTTGGAGGAGGAAAACAAGAAAAAAAATATTCTGAATCTCAGAAGCCAGAACAGCAAGAGGGGTCGCTGCGCACTGAAAGCAGCAATCCCTCTTGCTGTTCTGGCTTCTGGGGTAGCTGCGCAGCCTGCATTCACTCCATAAGATGCACACACATTTCCCCTTACTTTTTAGGAGGGAAAAAGTGAGTCTTGTAGAGCAAAAAATACGGTATATGTGGCATGGAGAAAGTGAAGAGGGGAAAGTTTTCCTCCTTCTCTCACAGCACTAGAAGTCACAGACATCTAAAAAAACCTGAATGTTGGCAGATTCAGGACAGATAAAATAAAGTACCTCTTCGCGCAGCACATAGTGATACTGTTAAGTTGTGGGTGAACATATCAGACGACACAGCGATTCTTCAAACAGCTCTTCTTTATTCACAGGCCAGAACAGAACTGAGCTGAAGGGTTCAGCCAGCCTGCTTATATAGAGCTCAACTACAAAGCAACAGTAACAACTTTCTGTAACTATCCAATCACTGAACGTCCCTTTCCATTTCTTATTTGCCTATGCGGACCTGAGTGAAAACTATCTACAGTATCAAATGGGCTCAGGATATTGGGCATAATATTATGTTTGAAGATTGGGAAAGGTTGTGGACCTCTGGGTTGAACTTCACTGCATGTAATGCTTTGAAGGAAAATGTAATGAAAATGATATACAGATGGTACATGACCCCAGTCAAATTGGCCAAAATATACCATTCGTCAGATAATAAATGTTGGAAATGTAAGGAAAATGAAGGAACATTTTTTCACCTCTGGTGGTCTTGTCCTAGAGTGAAGGCCTTCTGGGAGATGATATATAATGAGTTAAAAAAGGTGTTTAAGTACACCTTTACTAAGCAACCAGAGGCCTTCCTCTTGGGCATTGTCGGCCAGAGTGTGTCAAAAAAAGACAGAACATTTTTTATGTACGCAACAGCGGCAGCAAGAATACTGATTGCTAAGAATTGGAAGACTCAAAATCTACCCACTCTGGAAGAATGGCAGATGCAGCTGATGGACTATATGCAACTAGCTGAGATGACCGGCAGAATTCGAGACCTGGGAGAAGAAAGGACGGAAGAAGACTGGAAGAAATTTAAGATTTATTTACAAAAGTATTGTAACTTGGCTGAATGTTGATCGGGATGTCAGAATAGAAATGATTGTCTACCACTAAATTAGATTTAAGATTAAATTATATGTTAAGGAACAAAATTATGATTTGGATAAAATGATAATTTGTTTGGAAACAATTGTATAATGATGTAAGTGTTTGCGGGAGGCGTGGGGGAGTCCAAAGCAATAATGGAAAGATGCTAAACAATTAATGTTGTTTTTGTAATATGCTTTTGTATTGAAAAAACTTTAATAAATATATATTTAAAAAAAAAAAAAAAAAAGAAAACTATCTACAGTATCCCCTTGCTGGCCCAAGGTGAGAACTTCAGTACAGGTGCATGGGGCTCCGGCGGTAGATCATGAGACCCTTAATCTCAGAGTCATGGATTTGAGCCTGCATCGCAGGGGGTTGGGCTAGATGACCCTCATGGTCCCTTAAACCTCTATGATTCTGTAGTCTGGCAGGCTAACCACCATGCTGGCATCATGCAACGCTTAAGCTTCTCCCTTTTGACGCTACCTGGCACCTTTGAGCAGCTGTTTGGCCCTCCCTTGTCCCTGGCTGTGGGCTTGTGTGGTAGCAGGGACTGAATCTGGGAAGCCACTCGCCATTATGAATGCCCCATAATGCAAAACATTCCCTGTCAAGCTCTGCAGGATTGAACCTTCCGCTCACCAGCTGAGGATTCGATCCTGCTGGCTGCAGGGATCTGCATGTTCTCCTGCCCATCAGCTAATGTCACCCGACGTGGAGGTGAGCAAAATCCGTTCTGCGCTCCTTCTGAAAGCTTGTTGTGGCTGTGGCCGTTCTGCGTCACGCCGAAGGGCGTTCTGAAGCATCCCGGGGCCATCTGGATCTCCAGAATCTGATTTCTTTCCGCAGGGCCTGTAAGACAGAGCTGTTCCGCCTGGCCATTGGCTTGGAATCAACTTGATCCCCTCCCCCTCTTTCCTTTTTCCTTCTGTGATGGAACTCCTATTTGGGGACTTCCCTGGCTTTTTTCTGGCCCACGTAGGACCAGTCTGGATAGTTGGCCTTGGTGAAGATTTGACGTTTTCATCCCCCAAAAGTTTTGATTTGAGTTTCTACTGAAATGAGGCTGCATTTTAATGTTGTACTTAATCTTGTTTTCAAGTTGTATTTTAATCAATTGTTTTTATATTTGGAGTTAGCCGCCCTGAGCCCGGTCTTGGCTGGGGAGGGTGGGGTATAAATATATTATTATTATTATTATTATTATTATTATTATTATTATTATTATTATTGTTGTTGTTGTTGTTGTTGTTGTTGTTGTTGTTGTTATTATTATTATTATTATTATTATTATTATTATTATTATTATCATCATCATCATCATGGCAGCAAGGCTTCAATGCATATTTCTCCCTCCCCTGCAGGATTAAGGGAGGTATACTGGGTTTATTTCTTTAAACTCAGATTAAAGCTTGCGAGTTTGAGCAAACACTCTGGGCCTCCGCCAAGCTCCTGTTTATGAAGATGAACATTCCAGCACCCGTTGTCAAGCGGGAGCCCCAGGGAGGCTGCGGGTGCTGTTGGGGGCTGGGACTGGGAGGGAGCCAGCCTTCCCTGCGCAAGCAGCTGGGTGCCTCCTTGCCGCAAAATGCCAGGACTCTGGAGGTGGGGCTTTGATGGCGGGATGTTCATCCCCTGCGGCTGCCGGTGTCTGACAAAGACTGACAAGCAGAGGCTGGTCTACAGAGCTGGCGTTGTCTGAAACCTAAACACCGACTTGCTCTCTTCTCGGCAAAGAGGCACTCCAGGGCCGGGCGGCTCTTCGTTCTGTCTCGACAGCCTCCTTTCGCCAGCTACAGTGCCAAATCTCCCACTTCACCTTTGACAGGGGTTGTCACAGAGCCCTCCAGCCCGGGAAATTCCCTTGCTGCTGCTTTGCCTGGAGGGAAGCGCTCCTTATTGGTGCAAGAGAGTCAGTGTGGTGGAGGAGAGGCAGCGCTGCGTAGTGGTTAGAGTGCCTAGCCCAGACCTTCCAAGTGTCCCTATTTTCCAGTGTGATAAGAATTTTAAGGTCTTAGATATATAATAATTGTTCATAAATGTACCAAGCAAACACGTACATAAATATATAAACCACATGTCTGAAAACCCCAAAGGAAGAAAAGTCCTGAACAAATTGACCTCAATTATTTCTCTGCAAGGTCAAAGTGGGAAACCTCCCCATTGTCTTTTCCCTTCACAAATCCTGTCTTAAGAACACATTTAAGATGAGAATATGGTGTGAGCCTGTGGCCTGGCTCAGGAACTAAGTATTTATCATTACAAAAGACTGTACAGGCTCCCCAGGCAATCCAATCAAGTGACCATTAAACAGGTAACCTGTCAGATGAGATAAAGAAGTCACTCAGATTTCTGTTGTAGACCGCCTTTTCTGTGGTGTAGATTTGGGGGTGGTCTTAGGTTACACCCCTTCTGTGATGTATGTATGATGTATGGAGGGGTGGTCTTGAGCTCCAGGGCAGGGAATTAAAAATGTCTATATAAGGCCTTGCGCGCCATTGTTCTGGGTTCCTCCTCCCTCCTGCGTGTGGTAAGTGAGGATCCTGTCGCAACAGTTCAATAAAGACCAGGATTACTAGCTGCTTTGCTTCTCAATATTCTCTGGTTGGCCTCTGTTATTATCTCTTACCAATAAGGAACCCATGTAAGGACTCTATATGAGCTCTTGGATACCCCATAAAGGGAAAAAGGGCAGATTTTTGTTTTCAACACCAGGGACACCCCTGATTTACAGAAGCCATCCCAGTTTCTGATTTGATCCCGGAATGTCCCTGTTTTCCTCAGGACGTCCCTATTTTCATCAGAGAAATGTTGGATGTTACGGAGCTATCTGAGCCCCGAGTTGTCTGAAGGCAATCCTGTATAGGGAAGTTTTTAAAAATGTTTTATTATGTTTTTATATATGTTGGAAGTTGCCCAGAGTAGCTGGGGCCAACCCAGTAAGATGTGTGGGGTATAAATAGTAAAATTATCATTATGGAATGGGGCGTCCCTATTTTCATTGGAGAAATGTTGGAGGGACCTGGGAGACCAGGGTTCGAATCCTCACTTGGCCATGGTGAAGGTCACATGGTGAAGTGACCTTGGGCCACTCTCCCTCTCCGCCTAACCTACCTAGATGGGTTCTTTTTGGGTTTAAATGAGGGTGGGGGGGGGGAGAAGAAACATGCATGTCACCTTGAGTTCCTTGGCGAAAAAGAGGGATATAAATACAAGAAATGCAATGAATAAATGCAATGAATAAATGCAATGTATACAGTAAATGAATGGATGATCCTAGAGATAAAAATATGCTTGCCTTTACCTGCAGTTGAATGGTTGGTACATTTATGAACATTTATTATATATCTAAGACTTTAAAATTTTTATCACACAGTGTAGGACCATATCCTTATCCAAGCAGTGAGAGGTTTTGCAGTGGCAGGGACTGGAGGCGCAGCACTGCCAGGATTCAGCTTTCCTTTTGGAGAAGAGAACATGTATGGTGCGGGGGTCAGCAAACTTTTTCAGCAGGGGGCTGGTCCACTGTCCCCCAAACCTTGTGGGGGGCTGGACTATATTTTTTTTTTTGGGGGGGGAGAATGAATTCCTATGCCCCACAAGTAACCCAGAGATGCATTTTAAATAAAAGCACACATTCTACTCATGTAAAAACACCAGGCAGGCCCCACAAATAACCCAGAGATTCATTTTAAATAAAAGGACATTCTACTCATGTAAAAACACGCTGTTTACTGGACCGTCCGTGGGCTGGATTTAGAAGGCGATTGGGCTAGATTCGGCCCTTGGACCTTAGGTTGCCTACCCATGATTTAATGCCTATTAATTAAATCTACAAGTGGCGAGTAGCAGCACCAGCTCCCTGGGAAGGGGCGCTGCTCAGTGGTAGAGCATAATATTAGAAATGTACTGAACATTATAGAGTATCTTGAAGTAAGAAATGAGAAAAAAGCAGCATTAATGTTCATAGATGTGGAGAAAGCATTTGATAATGTTTCTTGGAGCTTTATGAAGAAGGCGATGGAGGAGATGGGATTTGGAGAAAATTTTAATAGGGGAATGCAAGCTGTTGACCAATATGCAAAAATAGTCGTAAATCGGGTGGTAACGGATAAATGTATACAAAAAGGAACTAGACAAGGATGCGCCTTGTCACCATTGTTGTTTGTTCTCGTACTGGAAGTCTTGACAAGAAAGATAAGACAAGATAGAGAAGTAGTAGGAATCAGAAGGCCTCAGGTTCAGTCCTCAGCCCTGAAGAGCATCTGCTTGTCTGCATCTGACTCAGTGCAAGACAGATTCCAGTGTTCCTAAGGAGTGAGCAGATCCGCTGTGCTGCATCACTTCCCAGAGAGAGGTGCTTGCTCTCCCGGGTACTTGCAGCTCACAGCTCATGTTTCTTTCTGCTGCTCTTCCAAAAACACAGATTCTCCCTTAGCTGGGAGAGGAAAGGATGAGTCACCTTTCCCAAATGGGGTTCAGGTTCCAAGGCCGGTCTCAGTCTCTATACATCCCAACATCCTGAGCTGTTAACAAGCAAAGGAAGTTTCTGCTATCGTGTTGCCTGTTCTGCAGAGGACGGTCCTCTGTCTGCAGGTCTGTCCAATCAAAATGAAAGCTTTCCCATCCGATGCAAGTTGCAGGCATGGAGTGGAACTTGCAAACTGCATTGAGACCAAAGGAAGGGGGTGTGAAGAGTTGGAGCCCCCCCCCATGCCAAGGTCCCAATCTGGATTGTAGCTCCAGTGTTGACGATTTGTCAAACTTCTTTCTCTTCCCCTACGAAAAGAAAACCCAACCTCACAGTTAAAGGCACATCTATGTAAAAACAGCAGTCATGAAATTAAAAGATGCCTGCTTCTTGGGAGAAAAGCAATGGCAAACCCAGACAGCATCTTAAAAACAGAGACATCACTTTGCCAACAAAGGTCCGTATAGTCAAAGCTATGGTTTCCCAATAGTGATGTAGGGAAGTGAGAGCTGGACCACAAAGAAGGCTGATCGCCAAAGAATTGAGGCTTTTGAATTCTGGTGCTGGAGGAGACTCTTGAGAGTCCCATGGACTGCAAGAATATCACACCTATCCATTCTGAAGGAAATCAGCCCTGAGTGCTCACTGGAAGGACAGATCCTGAAGCTGAGACTGCAATACTTTGGCCACCTCATGAGAAGAGAAGACTCCCTGGAAAAGACCCTGATGTTGGGAAAGATGGAGGGCACAAGGAGAAGGGGACGACAGAGGACGAGATGGTTGGACAGTGTTCTCGAAGCTACAAACATGAGTCTGACCAAACTGCAGGAGGCAGTGGAAGACTGGAGTGCCTGGCGTGCTCTGGTCCATGACTAAACAACAACAACACGTAAAAACAGAAGGGCATAAGAAGAACTTGCTGGATTGAGGCAATGACCCACCGAGTCAAACATCCTGTCCTCACAGCAGCCAACCAGATGTTTGTGGGAAACAAGCAAAGCAGGATTCGATCACTAGAGCCTTCTCTTTTCCTGTGGCTTCCAGAAACTGGCATTCAGAAGCATTGCTGCCTCTGGTTGTGGTGGCCGAGTGGTAGCCAAGGATAGCCTTCTCCTCCGTGAATTTGTCTTACCCCATGGGCATAGGTGTTTTGAAGTGCCAACATGCAGGGCTCTCTTACTCTGTTTATGCTGAAGTAGGATGCAAACAGGGCCAGGTAACTGTGAAATAAATAAAAACAAAATGCTAGGACTGGTTAATCAAGTCACCTGAAATAAAATTTCTCCATCTAATTTTTGTTCTGCCCTACACACGCCCCTGAAAGCTGCAGATTGATTAAGCGGAAGATTAGAGGATCAGATGGAATGTGCCGGGAGAGAAGGGAGGGAGCTGTAAGCAGCTGCAGTTGCTGGGCTGGCAAACATTTCCAGATGCATTTTGGGGCCCTCTTTTTAAGTTAACCTGCCTGTTTTAACATGTCCGTATTCTTCACTCGGGAGAGGTGCTATAAAGTCAGAAGCTGAGCCAACCAGCATTTGCCATAGGAGGCACTTTCACTGTATTGGCTGAAGCTCATTTTAAATCTTGCAGCAGAAGGCAGGTTTAAATTTAACCAGAACAACCACCCACCCAGGAGATGAGTGGAACCCTGAATTCTGTCCTGCACTGTGCACTTTACAGCACCTGCAAACTGGGCCAGGCGACATGCTCTCGGCTCCCTGGAAATCCAGGAGAAGCAGCAGCAGCAGCAGCTGACCTGCTCTTCCTAGCGCACATTTTTGCACTCCCGTCCAGCAGGTGCCTTTCTGAAGGGGGGGGGGGGAGAGAGGCAAGAGGTCACCACAAGAGACTCACATTGTCAGCGCACAGCTTTCCTGAGGGAACTCAAACAACGCTGAACCCCAGGCCGGTTGCCCCCACCCGATGCCAGACGCCATTGTTTCCAGCACCTCCTAATTGGAGCAGCTGCCAGCTGTACCCTCAGTGGGGGCGGGGGGGGGGAGAAGAAGGTCAGGAGGACAATAGGCAGAGGGTAGAAATATGCACAGAATGATTGCACTGTGGGCTGGACAGACCAAGGAATTATACTGCGATCATCTCTCAGCCCAGGAATTATATTGCTGTCCATCTCTCAGCCCTTCAAGGCCATGTATGGAATCATTTTCCTAGGTGCCGTGAAGGAATCTATAGAGGTGGGGGAATAGGTCCTCTGTCTGTCTGTCTGTCTATTCGTCTGTCTGTCCGTCCATCCATCCATCCATTTACAATTTTAAAATGCTGTTAGCGGATCATGCCACTAGACCTCATGAACATAGGTTGGTTGGTTGCTTGCCTCGTACACAGTGAGTCCCACTGCCACAGCCCCTGGAAGAAGCAAAGATCATCCGTGTCGAAGCAATGATTCTTCAACATCAACTTCGTTGGACTGGTCATGTTGTGCAGATGCCTGATGATCGTCTTCCAAAGCAACTACAGTGTTACCTCAGGTTACATACACTTCAGGTTACATACGCTTCATGTTACAGACTCTGCTAACCCAGAAATAGTGCTTCAGGTTAAGAACTTTGCTTCAGGATGAGAACAGAAATCGTGCTCCAGCAGTGCGGCGGCAGCAGGAGGCCCCATTAGCTAAAGTGGTGCTTCAGGTTAAGAACAGTTTCAAGTTAAGAACGGACCTCTGGAACGAATTAAGTACTTAACCCAAGGTACCACGGTACTCTATTATGAACTTTAAAATGGAAAGTGTAATGCTGGTGGTCAACAAAAGAGGTTTAAAGACTGTCTCAAGGCAATTTTTTTAAAATGCAGTATAAAGACCAGCAATTGGGAAACGCTTGCCTGCGAGCGCTCCAGTTGGAGAACAGCCTTTACCAAAGGTGTCATGGGCTTTGAAGACACTCAAACTCAGGATGCAAGGGAGAAAAGTGCTAAGAGGAAGGGATGCTTGGCAAATCCACACCGTGATCGACTCCCGCCCAGAAACCTATGTCTCCACTGTGGAAGGAAGTGTGGGTCCAGAATTGGTCTCCGCAGTCACTTATGGACTCATTGTTAAAACCGTGTTTATGGAAGATAATCTTACTCGGCTATGAGGGATCGCTATAGAAGAAGAAGAATATGCAAGTGGCCTGGTTCCATCTGGTTCCAACGTTTAAGGGATAAATAGATTTAATGCCTGCTTTCTCATCACCTGGCAGACAGCAGTGGATGCACAGAAAAGATAGCATACCGGCAGCTGGGAAGCTTTCCCATGCTCTTTTCTCCACAGCCTCCTTTACGTCCTCTCCATCCCCTTTGCATCTGGCCTGGAGGATTCATTGCTGTTTAGCCAGCCCTTCCCCCCAACCTGCTGCTACTGCACTCACAAGCCTGGGAACCCCTGTAAATCTCCTCCTGAGCAGATGGCTCTAGGTTCCATCCATGTGGCAATATGGAGAAGGGAGCAGTGGGCAGGCCGCTTATCCAGCTTCCTGGCTGTGGGATATTTATTGCAATCGAGGGGTGCATAAATCGTGCAAAATGAATTGGGAAAGAAAACACGGGAGGCAGGAATCTAGCAAGCCCAATTTAAGAGTGGAAAAATGAGAAACAGGAATTAGCAACAACCTGCAGCTTTTTTGAATTAAAGTTGCTTTTGTTCTAATAAAGCTGATGCTTTTAAAAAATATTTGAGCTGTCAAGCTCAAATTGGGGTGGAAAGCACAAATTCAACACCTACTTAACAAGGCCAAAACTCTGTCATATGCGCTCCTCCGATTTTTCTTTTCGGACGGAGCTTTGCGTGTTCCCTCGGCCCTAAAGGTGTTCAAGGCAAAAGTGGTTCCCGTGCTAGCTTATGCTGCCCCGCTCTGGGCCGTGATGACAGATCTTGCTCCTCTTGAGACTCTGCAAAACCAATTCCTACGTCGGCTCCTAATGCTCCCCCTGTGCGTAAGCAACGCAGCCATGCGACTAGAATTGAAGATCGCATCCTTAGAAACTTGCCTGTGGAAGCAAGTCTTCAATTATTGGTTATCATTGTGGCATAGATTACCAGACCATTACCTTGTCCAATGCTTATGGCGAGATGAATTCTCCAGCCTTTGGACTAGTAGAATTCATGCCAAACTCTTGAGCTATGGAATCTCTCCCTTAGATTCCCTAAAACTAGATCAAATCACTGCTCAAAGACTGATCCGCCAAAGACTGGATGACATCGATTTACAGCGAAATTATTCGCTGGGGGGAGGTGTTTGTTCGCCCCAGAACATTGGTATTACTTTAACTTACTGCATTCCATCATACCTCTCCTCCCTTTCGACTGTTGCCCATAGGCTGGCCTTCACCAAAGCGAGGTTTAACGTTTTTCCCTCCAATGTCCTGAGACACAGATTCTCAAAGGGCCAAGCCTCCGCCATGTGTGTATGTGATAAGGAGACGCCGGAGTCGCTTCAGCACATTATGTTTACTTGCCCCTTGTTTAATGTGCCACGGGCAAATTTGTTGGGATCAATCATACAGAAGCTAGAGGGTACCCCACCAAAATTCCACCTTGCCCAAATCCTGCAGGATAAGGATATCCATACGACCCTGAGAGTGGCTAGGTTTCTGGTCGCTGTCCTTACCCAAAAGCGCTGCCAAGGTGCACTACAAGCTAATTAAGGCGCAGTATGTCATTCCATCTTACAGTATTTTATTGTTATAGTGATGTTTTAGCGGCTGTTTTTTTTCCCACGTGCACAAGCTGTTATTTATGTCTTGTTTTTATCTGTATGGGCCTATGGCCGTAATAAATATCTATTCTATTCTATTCTTGGCAATTATCTTTTTGGAACATTGTCTGGTGGGGGTGGCAGGTGTGACCTCAGAAAGATGGGTATATGGAAGGAGATACAGTTGATTTTATGTTGTCGTAAGTTTAGTTTGGTATAGTTATTTGGTTTGTACTTTTTTCATTTGTGTACATTGTCCTGTGACAGTAACATGAAGGATGGTATATAATTATACCATATAAATATTCCTGTTGTTGTTGTTGTTACCCCACCCATCTGACTGGTTGTCCCAGCCTCTCTGTCTGACTTCCAACATAATAAAAGCACAGTAAAACATCACACATTAAAAACTTCCCGATACAGGGCTGCCTTCAGATGTCTTTGGGAAGTTGTGGTAGTTGTTTATCTGTTCGACATCTGAAGGGGAGGAATGAATGAAATTTACTGATCTGTCCACTGCTATTGGTAGGTCTCTGGGTGATTTTCAGTATATCACAGCAAGAGTTTCTTACTAGCAATAAGAACAAACATACAAAATTATCCACCTCAATCAGGCTGCTAAAATGAGGAAAGCTAACCAGGCGTTTTGGGTGGAAGAATGGGAAGTGGGCTTGATTCAGCTCCTGCAGCTGAAAAGAAATTCCTCAGCTCAGTATTTGCATCCTGTTCTAAAACTGTATGTCTTTTTCACCTGGCCGTGGCTGGCAGATCTTCGGGGGGGGGGGGGTCCTACCAGAAAGCAACATCTGACAAAGCTGCCCAACCCAATTTCGGATGCTCCCTGCTTCACTCCACTGTGCGACGTTTCAGATTTCATTTCCCCTCATCCGTGTGGGTGTCCTCCTGCTGCTATTGCTGTCCCACACTTTCTGCTCCCTAAACTTGGAGATTCCCTGTGCTTTGAAAATCCAAATAGGAGAGCTACATCAGTTGCATCAGGAGTCTCCAGATCTGAGAGGAGAAAGTACAGTGGTACCTCGGATTACAGACGTTTCAGGTTACATACGCTTCAGGTTACAGACTCCATTAACCCAGAAATAGTACCTTGGGTGAAGAACTTTGCTTCAGGATGAGAACAGAAATCATGCAGCAGTGGAACAATGGCAGCAGGAGGCCCCATTAGCTAAAGTGGTGCTTCAGGTTAAGAACAGTTTCAGGTTAAGAACGGACCTCCGGAACGAATTAAGTACTTAACCCAAGGTACCACTGTATGGGGCAGGAGTAGCTGGAGGAGAACACCCCCAGGGGGAAGTGGAATTGAAGATGTTCACAGGTGTTATATGCTGACAAGTCCTCACTCCTTTAAGCAATCGTGTTGCAGCAGCCTCTGGCTCAAGCATAAGGGAAGCCCCACACAGAAAGCATTGCAGTAATCTAATCTTGAAGTAACCATTGCATTAGCTACTGTGGCCAGGCTTTCCTGGTCCAGGAATCTTTGCATTCCTTCTTCCATCTCATTTCTCCACCTCAGCCAAAGCCTCACTTTCCAAGCTCTTGCAGTGGCTTCTGCTGAGATGTCAGGGAACTCTCGCGAGATCTCACCGGAAGCCGCTGCTGCAGACCCCCCCAGGTGTCCCTAATTTCCAGGGACAGTCCCAGATTCACAGAAGCCATCCCGGTTTCTGATTTGATCCTGGAATGTCCTGTTTTTCCTTAGGACGTCCCTATTTTCATTGGATAAATGTTGGAGCTTATGTTGCTGTGTGATCCTGGCAGCAGCAGGGGCAGGTGAGACACTGGGGGAGGGGGGGCTGTCCCACAGGATTCTGCCACCCAAGGCATCTGCTTTGGTCTGCCTCATGGATGAACTGGCCCTGCCTTCTTCTCGGCTCATTTAGTCCTCAGAGAGGTTTTTGCTGGGAGCTGCTGCCTCTTTGCCCCAGATTACTCAAGCATCTCTGACTCATTGCACTGGTTATCGCATGCAACCCTTTCTGTTGCGGCTAACCAGCCTCGCGAATTACTAACGCTTTGTCTGGAAATGCCTGTGGGTCATGTCGCCTTGGTTGCGTGCGTGGATGAGGGCATGGAGAAGAAGATCTAGTGCCAAGAGGGATGCTTCAGAAAGCAAAGCAAAGAAAGAAAGAAAGAAAGAAAGAAAAAAGAGGCTTCCATTCTTTTGCGTCATGAGCTAAACCTGGTTCTCCTTGCTCTGATGCCCGAAAACCTTGATGGTGTAGGGAAAGATGGAAGAAATGCTGTCACTTCCTGCAGGAGTGGTCCAGAGCTCCAGGTTTTGGAGGGGCCTTAGCAAGATGCCCTTTGTGGATCCCCCTCTCTCAACTAGTCTAGCTCTGGGGTCCCTAACGCAACCCCCCTGGGCACTGTGGTACCCTCAGTTGCTGCACATGATGAAGGACCCCTGACCATCTCAATATTTTAAACTGAGTGTTTGAGCTGTTGGTTGGCTGCTGGGTGGGTGGGTGGGGGAACGAGGAGGTTGACTACTTTTTATGGTCTTTCCTCCCCCACCTCCCACCGAGAATAGCATTTCACTTGCTTTTGAGGGCATGTATGTGTTTCTGAGCAAGGGATGTGGGCGGTGCTATGGGTTGAACCACAGAGCCTAGGTCTTGCCAATCAGAAGGTTGATGGTTCGAATCCCCGCGATGGGGTGAGCTCCCATTGCTCGGTCCCTGCTCCTGCCAACCTAGCAGTTTGAAAGCACATCAAAAGTGCAAGTAGATAAATAGGTACCGCTCCAGCGGGAAGGTAAACGGCGTTTCCGTGCGCTGCTCTGGTTCACCAGAAGTGGCTTAGTCATGCTGGCCACATGACCCAGAAGCAGTATGCCGGCTCCCTCGGCCAGTAAAGCGAGATGAGCGCCGCAACCCCAGAGTCGTCCGCGACTGGACCTAATGGTCAGGGGTCCCTTTACCCTTTACCTTATGTGTTTCTGAATGTCATGTCATCAGTTTTTCTTTGGCGAAATGGGTATTTTGTGGTGCCCATGACGGTTCCTTACATTTCCAGGTGTGTCCCTGGGCCCAGAGAGGCTGGGGACCCCTGGATTACCTCCTTGCTGCAACAATTCCAAGCTCAGCCCTAATTTGGACTGGAATGCCTTTCAATTCATGAAGAAATGAGATGGTCAAGTACATGAAACTGCTTTGTATACAGGGTCAGGCCACTGGCGCATCTAAGCCAGTACTGTCTACTCCAGGGGTGGGCAGCCTCTAATCCTCCTGATGAGAATGGACTCCAACTCCCATCGTCCCCAACTACTGAGCATGCTAACTTTGGCTGATGGGAGTTGGAGTCAAGCAACGTCTGTAAGGCCACAGCTTCCTCCCTCCTGCTCTGTTTGAGGGACTGCCTGGTCCAAAAACCAAGATAATGAACCCTGAGAAGGAAGACCTGGACTAGGTTTCTGGCAAAGGTCTTTTGCAGCTCTGTGGCTTGAGAGTGGTAAGATGGAGATTTCAGGAATAGCACCAGAATTAAACAGTCATTCATGAGGACTAGCAGAGTGAAACAACTTAAAAGACTTGGGTGCACTGTGAACTAGGAAGTCCCCAAATCTCACCTCTGCATGAACTGACTTTATGCAAGCCGGCGTTTCTCAGCATCAACTTCCTCCATCTGCAATATGTTGCAAGGATATTCCTGCCCACAGAGTGCTTTGAGGATTCCAAAACTGCCCTATCAAAACGCAAGGAGTGCTTCGTCTGTGCTTAATATGCAATTCTAACTTGGAACATGAAGCTCAAGCTAGCCTAGATAGCTCAGCTGGTTAGAGCATGGTGCTGATAATGCCAAGGTCACAGGTTTGATCCCCGTATGGGACAGCTGCATTGCAGGGTTTTGGACAAGATGATGCTCAGGGTCCCTTCCAACTCCACAATTCCATGATTCAAAGCAATTCCAATTAAAAACATTATCTCTCTGATTCTTGGGGTGCCAACTGATGGGGGTGGGGATCACCTGGCCTGCTCTTGTGCCTCAGGGACAGACAAATGCAGCTCCTTGTAACAATAGTGTTATGGATTTTTTTTTAATGGTGGTGTGGTCAGTCCGTATGATACTCTGTGTCCCTTCCAAACCTGTGATCTTGTATCTGTGAAGACAGAATGTATAAGAGGAAGCTTGTCCGACTGGTTCTTTTGTGAAGCTAATTGTTTTGGCTGACCAAGAAAGTACCACCATTTACATTACCAATGGATGGGCTCTTTCTCACCTCACCTGGCTGGATGCTACAATCATCCCAGGTAGGATGAAGTGGGTCTGGGTTTTTGAGGGAGCTGGGTGTGTAAGCTGGGCAGATGCTGGAACTTGGAGAGATGGAGGCACATCTTGCTCTGGGCTAGATCCAAAACTGAGACTTGAGGTCCACGGGGTCCCTTCCCGCTCTACAATTCTAAGATCCCATGATTGCATAATAAGTCTCTGAGCCTGCTGACAAGCCTTCACCCCTTTCAGCAATCGTGCTGCAGTATTCTGCAACTACAGCTTCCGGATCAAGCACACCAGGGAAGCCCCACATATAGCACACTGCAGTAACCCAATACTGAAGTAATCAGTGTGTTAAAATTGAAATACTTTATTGTCACTTGTACAACTTTTATACAGTGAGATTACACAGCACCCCCACTCAGCTCTCTTAGTCTTAATTCCCCTCATTTACTGACACACACACCAAACCCGAAAGTCAGTTGCCCTGTTGTTATCTTTTCATTCAGCAGCCTAACAGCCCACGGATAGAAGCTGTACTTTACCCTGTTGGTGCGACTAATCATGCTTCTATATCTTCTGCCCGAGGGCAGGAGATCAAGAAAGTGCTGGTCAGGGTGTGAATCATTCCTGAGAATTTTCCTCACTCTCCTGAGGCAACGTTCTTCCGCTATTTCATCCAGCGGATTCACGGGACAGCCCATAATATATTGTGCTGTATTCACCACCCTCTGTAGGCACTTCCTACCAGATGATGTCAAACCACACCGTGATGCAGTGTGAAAGGACCGGTAGAAGGAGATCATCAAATGTTGATTGACATCGTTCTTCCGCAAGACTCTGAGGAGATGGAGTCTCTGTTGGGCTTTCTTAACCACCTGGGTTGTATTGATTTTCCAAGTAAGGTCTTCACTGAGATAAACTCCTAGGAATTTAAGGGAAGAGATTCTTTCCACACAGCCCTCCCTGATGTACAGCGGGGCTAGTTCTCCTCTCTTCCTCCAAAAGTCCAACACCATCTCCTTTGTCTTGCTGATATTAAGGTGCAAGTTGTTCCCTAGGCACCATGGAGATACTTTTTGGACCTCCCCTCTATACGCAGTTAACTACTGTGGCAAGGTTTTCCACACCCAGGAATTTTCCCATTCCTTCTTCTCTTGGGGGTCCTTTAATCTCTGCAATTCAATGGTTCTACGGTCATCTTCCTGGAGCCCCCTACCTCTGCTCTCCCGCCCCAAACCACCCTTTGAAAAAAAGCTCTTTCCTGGTCCTGAGAAGGATCATTTCCAGCATCTGAAGGGAAGCCACCCCTCATTAGCATGTCCTTCACGCCCCTTTGGCTGGCTCCCCCCCACCCCCAATCTTGGATTGCGCACCAGTTCCCATCTTTGTCTTGGTACCTCCCAAGCGGATGTGAACACACTGCTCTCCTTCTCTGGCTGGCTGTAGCCTCCATCCCAATTAAGAGGTGGCCAGTGCCATTGTCCCAGGCATTCCAGATCCGTGTTGAGTGCCCCCCCCAGCTCCCCCCACCAAAGGCTCTCAGATAAAGAGGGCTCAGTGAAGGCTTTGTAAAAGAGAGTTTCTGCCTGATTAATGGTCACATGGCGGCACTTTCAACTTGGCTGGAATTGCGAGTGCGAGGGAGAAAGAGAGAATTCCAGGCCTTCCCCCCCACCCCTCCCGGTACAAAGAGATCAGGACAAAACCCTCATAAATCTGTTCCCAGCGCCATCAGCAGAATTTATCCTTCCCCTAAGTGGATCGGGCGATTCATTGGGAGCTGCTGCTGTTCTGCGGCCTAGCATTTGCTGTGCAGAGTTTTCCCCTCAGCTATGAACGCCACTTACACACACCACACACACACACACACACACACACACACACACACACACCAGTTCCAACAATCATTTAACATAGCTTCTTATACAATATTTTAGACTTGCGTCAACAACCTCTGAAGATTTTCAGTTCTTTATCACTTGTTCTGCATTTCTTATTTCTCTGTTACTCTTAATTATCATTAACTAATAGTTCTCCTCATAGTCTTACTTGCAATATTTCAAATAATCCTCCTTACAGAACTTCTTGCAGTCCTACTAGCGTAATCTGTTTATTACAATTGCTTTTCAAATAGTTCAAATATTTACTCCAGTCCTCTAAGAATCTCTGATCCCGCAGGTTTCGAATCTTTCCTGTTAATTTATCTAATTCTGCATAGTCCATTAATTTCATTTGCCATTCTTCTTTCGCCGGTAATTCTTCTTGCTTCCATTTTTGTCCCAATAATATTCTTGCTGCCGTTGTTGCATATGAAAACAATTTATAATCCTGTCTGTTAATATCCTCCGCCCACACCACTAATCTGGTAGCCAAGGAACTCTTCTGACATCCTTAAAGAATAAGAGAATCTTAGAGTTCGAAGGGACCCCGGGGCCATCTAGTCCACCCCCCTGCAATGCAGGGATCTCAACTAAAGCATCCATGACAGAGGGCCATGGAAGAGGCAGAGTGAGTCCTACTGTTAGGAGCTGCTTCATGGAGGCATGTTGAGAATGGATTTTAGATCCAGCCAGGATGGTCTTCTACAACCTGGTGCCCTTCAGATGTTTTGGACTACAACTCCCATGTGGGCTGAGGTGCCTGGGTGCTGCAACCAGCCCAAAGGAGGGTGCCAGACTGAAGCTGATCTAGGGAAGCCTCAGAGTGCCCTGCAAGCTGCATTAGAACTTTACAAATTTGCCTGCAGTGGTTGGCATAGAAACCCAACAGCTGGACCTGTGTTGCATGTAGTTCTGGCACACATCTGGCCACGGGGTGCACACTGTGGCTTGCACTGTTTGTGTCTGCCTGCCTGCCTGTCTGCTATGATTATTGTGGCCAAGTGCACAGATCTCCTGTCCCTTTCATAGTAAGGCAGCAGAGGGAATTTCAGCAGGCTAATAGCTTTCCTCAGGATCCATTCATCTGGACACCAGTGTGCACTGTGTGAAGAAGTGCTTTCTTTTATCTATCCTGAATCTTTTCCCAGGTCAGAAAAGAGGGGCAAGATAAAGACACCGAACTGTGAGGCTTCCCCCTTCCACATGCAACGCTACCCCAACCAGACCTTTGCAGTGTCTGAAAAGAAGTCCCTTTTGCTCTCTCTATCACAGAGACACTTGAGTTTCCTTATTCGTCTGCATCTGGCTTCCCAGGCACCAGGAAAACAGCTCTGGGCCTCCTTCCCCTGCGGAGTAATTAACATGATCAGAGATGGAAGCAAATCCTCACGGACCGCTATGTTTTCTCAGCAGCTGGTCATATGATACGGATTCCAGAGATGCATCCACCTGCAAAGATCTACTGTTAGGGCAAGTCCCCCCCTCCCCCCCTTCCTAGACTTCTCTGACATTATTAACCAATAGCAGCTTTCTCTTCATTCTAATATCTTTGGGTGTAATGAAGGGTGACGACTGTTGTACATTAAGAGAGCAGCAGGGTTGCTGCAATGCGCTCTGTGTGGGGCTGCCCCATGGGCCTGGTCCAGAAGCTTCAGCTTGTGGAAGCGTCTCCAACATTCCTCAGATGAAAATAGGGAAGTTTCTCACTCTTCTCCAAGTGACCCTCCTCGACCATTCATTTTCATCCCCTCACTCAGAGCATTTCCACCACCAGTGGGACACAGCACACATGCCTCCCACCTTCCTGAGAAACCCCCTTGATCCTGATTTTATTTTATTCTTCAGTAAAGGTAAAGGGACCCGACCATTCAGGTCCAGTCGCGGATGACTTTGGGGCTGTGGCGCTCATCTCGCTTTATTGGCCGAGGGAGCCAGCGTACAGCTTCCAGGTCATGTGGCCAGCATGACTAAGCCGCTTCTGGCGAACCAGAGCAGCGCATGGAAACGCCGTTTACCTTCCCGCTGGAGCGGTACCTATTTATCTACTTGCACTTTGACATGCTTTCGAACTGCTAGGTTGGCAGGAGCAGGGACCGAGCAACGGGAGCTCACCCCGTCAAACAGCCAAACTTCTGATCGGCAAGTCTTAGGCTCTGTGGTTTAACCCACAGTGCCTCCTGCGTTCCTTATTCTTTGGTAGATTTACCAAAACACACAAACCCCAATAAATAAATTTTGGAATGGGGAAAGATTAGATGCAGATGCAAAGCATTTAAAAGAAATAAATCAAGACTCCTTTTGCTCCGCTCCCCCTTTCTTCCCACCCAGGGTGGCCCTGCCTCCCTGCCTAGGGAGCAGGTGGTGCTGTGGTCTAAACCACTGAGCCTCTTGGGCTTCTCAGTCAGAAGGTTGGTGGTTCGAATCCCCATGATGGGGTGAGCTCCCGTTGCTCTGTCCCTATCCTGCCAACCTAGCAGTTCGAAAGCACACTAGTGCAAGTAGATAAATAGGTACTGCTGCAGCAGGAAGGTAAACAGTGTTTCCATGTGCTCTGGTTTCCATCACAATGTTGCATTGTGCAGGAAGCGGTTGAGTCCTGCTGGCCACATGACCCGGAAAGCTGTCTGTGGACAAACGCTGGTTCCCTCGGCTTGAAAGCGAGATGAGTGTCGTAACCTCATAGTCGCCTTTGACTGGACTTTACCCTCCAGGGGTCCTTTATTTTTTTTACCTATGCCCTCTGCCTGCCCCTCAGAGCTGGTGCTGAGCCTTGGCAGCCTCTACAAGCTGCCCAAGGCAGGAGGCCAACAGTGGTGGCCATGGAGAGGCCACAGGATGTGACCTTGTCACCACCACGTGCATCTTTTTGTGTGGTGCTCTCGTGCAAGCAAGCTGGCTCCTGCAGCAGAGCCACACCGAAAGCCACACATCCTGATTTTCGTCAGTGTAATGTTGGAGGGTACATTTTTTCCAGACAAATGTGGCTGGTCCCACGCTGTGGAATAATGCTCTTCCTCCAGAGACTTGGCAGGTAACCTCACTTTTGACTTTCAGGTGTCTCTCGAAGATTTGTGCTGTTTTGTTCTTCTTTTGATTAGTATCTGTATTAAAATAATAATAATTGTTATGTACTGAAGTTCTCACCCTGGGCCAGCAGGGGGATACTGTAGATAGTTATGCAAATGAAGGATTGAAAGTGATGTTCAGTGATTGGATAGTTTTAGAAAGTTGCTACAGTAACGTTGTACTGGAGCTCTATATAAGCAGGCTGACTGAGCCCTTCAGTTCAGTTCTGTTCTGGCCTCTGAATAAACAAGAGCTGTTTGAAGAATCGCTGTGTCATCTGATATGTTCACCCACAACTTAACAATAATAATACTTATGATTCAGCAGTAAACACTGCCCTGATATTTTATTATATGTTTGGCGCAGAAATGAATGAAGCAACCACAACCATCCCCTGCCCTATAAGATGTTCAGATGGAAAAGTCTCCAAAGGGATTCTGCCTCACAGCCGCTTCCTGCACCGAGAACCAGGAGAGGATGTATAATTTATCCCAGGACAAACAAAGGCTGGGTTGGGGAGCTGGTCCAAGGCTATTGCAAGCCAGACTTAGCTGCTAAATAGACACAAGCTGACTTGTTTTTCAAGGCCCGGTGGGCTGTATTCTCTCTGCTCACATCTGGAAAATGACTCTCATCTGCCAATAAACAGGCGTCCAGGGGAAGGGTAGGGTTATAACTGTCCTTCCTTTGGGACCCCACAGAGACAAGGTAGGAAAAGAACAGGGAGAGGTAGAGTGGCAGAAAAACAGCTCTCTCTGTGTGTGCATGTGTTTTCAGCTGCAAAATGAACAAGAATAACAGGAAAAACAGATTCTGTTGGCCTCAGTCTATTCCAGCTGGGGGATATAGGGAAAAATGGTTTCCTTTACAGAAGGCACATTGAAGCTGATTTGCCGGGAGCCAGCGCAAAACCAGTGTGGCCAGTTTGGTGTAGTGGTTGGAGTGTTGGACTAGGACCTGGGAAACAAAGGTTCAAATCCCCACTTGGTGACCTTGGGCCCATCACTGCCTCTCAGCCTAACCTACCTCGCAGGGTTGCTGTGGGATTAAATGAGGAGGAAAAGAGCCTTGAGCTCTTTGGAGAAGAAGGTGAGGTGGAAATGCAACAAATAAAATGAAAATTTAAAAACTCTGCAGCAGCAATGTCCAGTCTGGTAGATTGCCGGGGTTCTCCAGGCTGATTGCTGGAGTTAAAAAATAGATTGCCCTGTTGCTTCTTAGCGATCGCGACTATGTCCCATCGCTGCTGCTGCTGCTGCTGCTTTAACAGGTTGTACTCCCTGCGTTGGTAGCAGAAGGAGGGAGGGCAGCTGACTGTTGGGTGATCAATGTTATTAATTCCTTCCCCAAAGAAGCTCAACAACTCTGCTCACACACCCCTAAAACAAACTCAAAAAAAAACCTCAACAACTATGGGCAATGACAAAGGGTAGACCACTGCCAGTTTTATTATACAGTGGTACCTCGAGTTAAGAAATTAATTCGTTCCGGAGGCCCGTTCTTAACCTGAAACTGTTCTTAACCTGAGGTACCACTTTAGCTAATGGGGCCTCTCGCTGCTGCCGCGCCACCACCATGCAATTTCTGTTCTGTTCTCATTCTGAAGCAAAGTTCTTAACCCGAGGTACTATTTCTGGGTTAGCGGAGTCTGTAACCTGAAGCATCTGTAACCCGAGGTACCACAGTCACTAGAAAGTTGGACATGCTTGTCTACAGCTTCTGATCCCTGCACCTAAAGGAGGCAGAACATAGGCATTGCTGCTAGCAGCCATTTGGCGCTGTGGTCTAAACCACTGAGCCTTGGGCTTGCCAATCAGAAGGTTGATGGTTCGAATCCCCGCGATGGGGTGAGCTCCCATTGCTCGGTCCCTGCTCCTGCCAACCTAGCAGTTTGAAAGCACAAACTGCAAGTAGATAAATAGGTACCGCTCTGGCGGGAAGGTAAATGGCGTTTCCGTGTGCTGCTCTGGTTCGCCAGAAGTGGCTTAGTCATGCTGGCCATATGACCCGGAAGCTGTACGCCGGTTCCCTCGGCCAATAAAGCAAGATGAGCGCCGCAACCCCAGAGTCGGCCACGACTGGACCTAATGGTCAGGGGTCCCTTTACCTTCACCTTCATGAATCTGTCCAACCATCTTTTAAATCCATCCACGTTGGAGGCCATAGTTTGATGATTCACTGTGTGAAGGAGGCCTTTCTTTTAACTGTGCCAGCTCTGGAGGGCTGGACTGTGTCCGGGTTCAAAGGTGGGACCCCTGAGCTGTGCGAAGGTGCTGCTGTCTGCCGGTGTCCTTTCTACTGGCAGAGAAGAAGAGGTTTGCATTTGGCAGCGCAGCCGAGGTCCAGAATCCCTTTCTCCATTGTCTGCGGACATCCAGGCCTTTCGATTCCCACAGTCGCCGGGACAATAGAGACACAACAGGTTTCTCTGGGGAGAAAACATAATCTGAGAGATACCAAGCTTTTGAAAAAAGCTCTTCCTCAAAACAACCGAAGGAAATAAAAGGCGCAGTGAGAAAGCTCCTTGGGTCCCCTGAATCGGCCGACACCTGATAGGCTTGCTTGGGGTATTATTTGTCCGGCATTGTCTGTCTTCTGAATGTGATGCTTGTTCCTGAAGCCTAATGGAAAAGAGAGGGAGAGCCGCGGAAGACAGAGGTGCTCTGCTTTTCTCCTTCAGGCGATGCCAAGCCCGCTTTGTCCCACACAGGCCTGAAAGCGAGAATCAAAGGCGGAGAGTAAAAAAGACCAACGAGGGACAGGAGGGGAACAAGAGCCCAGAATGCTCTTAGCCATCATGAAAAAACTGGGTCACGGCTATAGAATGACATGGAGGGAAGCGGCAGCAGCCTTGGGGTGATAATGCTCCATATGGCCCACTAGGGCGGAGGCTTGTGGGAGAATGAGCCCGCTCCTCAGCGAGGGTCACCAAGATACTATTGGAGCAGATTCACATTACATTTTGGGTAGTGTTTCACGCATCTTGATCAGCGCTCATCCAGATGCCAAACAGCTGTCGGTGATGCCGAAGGTTTCTTAAGCAGAAACATTATATGCAATTTTTTTTGCAGCAGGGGTCTAAGCACAGGCCTGTAGCAGGGTTTGCATTAGTCCAGGCTTCCTCCACCTCAGCCCTCCAGATGTTTTGAGACTACAATTCCCATCATCCCTGATCACTGGTCTTGCTAGCTAGGGGTCATGGGAGTTGTAGGCCAAAAACATCTGGAGGGCCAAGCTTGAGGAAGCCTGCATTAGTCCAAAGGTGCAAGAAGAGGGAGTCTGGATGATGTTCTGCACTGCAGGGAGCTGCAAACACTACTACTACTACTACTACTACTACTACTACTACTAATTTATTATTTATACCCAGCGCATCTGGCTGGGTTTCCCCAGCCACATTTAATCAACTGCGACCGATCTAAAAGTCTGCCAGCAGCCATGCAGATGGCACATCATTAATTCATTGATACTTTAAAAAGAAGTTTAATACCAGCCCTGACACTCTAACCACTTTATCATACTGATGTGATGGCTTTCGTTGTAATGGATTGCTTTCTTTGAAGTTTGAGTTCATTTTCATTTTTAATGCCTTGTGTGTGTGTGTGTTCGTGTGCACATAAAACCAGATTTTGGGTCTGTGTTTGGGCAATAAGTTTTTGTCCCTGTTCCCCTCCCAGAGCTACAATTCCCAGAGTTCCCTGGAAAGAGGGGTTGATTGTGAAAGCGCTCTGGGAATTGTAGCTCTGGATGGGGAATAAGGGGATCTCCTAGCAACTTCCAGCATCTTTATCAAATCGCAGCTCCCATAATTCTTTGGCGGAAGCCATGACTCTTTGAAGTGGCATCGCAGCATGTTAAACGGGTGCTGTGAGTGTGACCTCAGATTCAGAACTGGTTTCTGTAATGAGTGCAGAACGGAGGCAGCTGGCAAAGGTTGCTGCAGAGTCCAGAAATGTCTCCTGCCCCATCTTTCTAGCTTACCAGCTCCCTTCGAGTCTACGTTGGTTGGAGTTAGCCTCTCTTCCTTCTTCTCCTCCTCTCTCTCTAATTCATCTGTGCTGTCCGTTCCTCCCCCCCCCTCTTTTCTCCCCAAGGAGATCCGTGAGTTGTTCGCCTGTTTGTTTTCCTTTTCAGTTTGAGGCTTTGCAGATATTAAAATATAATCCAGGAAGAATTTGCTTTCTGGAGGATTATTTGATGAAGGAGGAGGTCATCTGGGAGCTGGAAGGAGGGGAGCAAGGAGAGGTTTTAATTTCCCCTCCATGTCCCTTTTGGGTTCCGTGTTTACGCTTCCCTAGAAACAATAGCAGCTGTGATGGGAACAAAGTCGGAGCCTTTAAAATATTCCTGGCATTACAGGAGGCTGTGATCAAAGAATTCTGATCCGAAACAGTAACACTAGACAGGGGTGCATTGGGGTTCAAGGCTAAAATAGTTGACATTGCTCAAACAGTGTGTTTGTCATTGTGCAGGGGATTGATAGTTTAGAGGTGGCAAGAGACACGGGTAATTTAGAAGGGCAGGTGACAGGGGGAACACAAATAAACATGCGCTGCATTGGAACAAGCTCCTAGGTCCCATTGCCTTGTCACATTCTGGTGTGACAAAGAGATGGAACCCAGGGTGGAGCTATGCTGAGGTCTGAGCTCAGCCTCTCCTAGGTGAACATAGGAAGCTGTCTCGTACTGAGTCAGACCACTGGTCTATCTAGCGCAGTACTGTCTACACAGACTGGCAGCAGCTCTTCAAGATTTCAGGCAGAAGTCTCTCCGAACCCAACCTGGAGATGTTGGGTATCAAACCTGGGACCTTCTGCTTGCAAGGCAGACATTCTGCCTTCTCCCAACCGGGGGCTTTCCAGATTTGTTGGACTACAACTCCCATCCTCCCTGACCATTAGGCATGCTGGTTGGGGCTGAGGGGAGTCTGAGAACATCTGGTGGGCATCAGGCCAGGGGATACTGCCTTAGGGGCTTCCACAGAGATCTAACAGATCAACCCAGTGTGCAGCAGCTGTGAAGAAAAGGCAAATTCCATGCTAGGGATCATTAGGAACGGAATACTGCACAGAACTGTTTGCCTCGCCTCAAAAAGGATATTGCAGATCTGGAAAAGGTTCAGAAGGAGCAACCAAAATCGTTCAGGGGACGGAGAAACTTTTTAGTTTAGTGAAAAGACTGAACTGGAGGCAATGTGATATGAGCTTATAAAATTATGCATTGGATACAGAAAAGGTTTTCTCCCACTCTCAGAACACCAGAACCTGTGGACATACAGTACAATGAAGCTGAATGTTGGAAGGTTCAGGTTGGAGGCAGTAACAAACCACCTCCTCCTCCTCCTCCTCCTCCTCCTCCTCCTCCTCCTCCTCCTCCTCTTTGGCGATCCCTCGTAGCCGAGAAAGACTGATTTCCATGAACACGATCTTAACAGTGAGGCCTTATGTGACTGTGGAGGCCAATTCTGGATCCACACGTCCTTCCACAGTGGAGACATAGCTTTCTGGGCAGGAGTTGATCATGGTGAGGGTCCGCCAAGTGTGGCTTCCTCTTAGCACATTTCTTCCTTTCATCCTGAGTTCAAGTGTCTTCGAAGTCTATGACACCTTTGGTAAAGGCTGTTCTCCAATTGGAGTGCCCGCAAGCCAGTGTTTCCCAGTTGTCAGTGTTTATACTACATTTTTAAAGATTTGCCTTGACCACCAGCATTACACTTTCCATTTGTAAGTTTGGAATAGAGTAGTTGATTTGGAAGACGATCATCAAGCATCTGCACAACATGACCAGTCCAACGAAGCTGATGTTGAAGAATCATTGCTTCAACACTGATGATCTTTGCTTCTTCCAGTACACTGACATTAGTTCGCCTGCGTTCCCAAGTGATGTGTAAAAAATTTCGGAGACACTGTTGATGGAATCTTTCAAGGAATTGGAGCTGGTGTTTTATAAGTGGTCCATGTTTCACAAGCATACAGTAAGGTTGGTAATACAATAGCTTTGTAGTCAAGCATTTTGGTTTCCCTGCGAATGTCCCAAGACAGTAACGAAGACCATTGGGACATCTTGCTGGCCAATGTGAGAACGGGATTCTGGGCTCAATGGCCCATTGATGTGATCCAGCAAGGTTCTTCTTATGCTCTTTTGCTCTTAAGGAATATAGACGAAGCTGAAGAGACAGTGTCGTGCAGTGGTTAGGGCGTCAGACTAGAATCAAGTCCCTACTTGTCCATAAAGCTTGGTGAAATGTCCTTAGACTTCATAGCATATTCCCAATGGGAAACTAAGCCACAAATTACTGTTCTTTTTTTTTTCTTTTCTTTTTTTTGAGGGGGGGAAGAATTCCCATCTTTGTTTTCTTCTCTCTTTCTTAGAAACCACTTTCTAGACATCTCTATCCTTTCCCAATACAGACTGATTTCAAAGTGTATATTTGTATGTGGTTAAGCGATTAAATAACTCTTTCCCCAGGGAAAGAGCTGGGAAGGTTAGCTCCCCTTGGTTAGCCACGGGGAAAACATTCCATCGCGGTGACAGATTAGAATGACTGGGTTTTTAAGGACTTTTCGGTAAAAAATATAACCCAAGTCCTTGAAAAATTAAAAAAAGCCAACCTTTAATTTTTTAATTTTTTTTTTACTGCTTCCCCCTCTGTCCCCCCTTTCACTGTTTGGGTGTTTCAGGAATGGAATCTCATTGCAGTTGAAACCCCCAGAGAGGTATAATTAAGGCTCCATTTAAAATCTGCCTCTCCAGGCTGGTTTGCCCATGTGAGCTTTCATAGAATCATAGAATCATAGAGTTGGAAGAGACCACAAGGGCCATCGAGTCCAACCCCCTGCCAAGCAGGAAACACCATCAGAGCACTCCTGACATATGGTTGTCAAGCCTCTGCTTAAAGACCTCCTTGGTCACATACTTTC
This sequence comes from Podarcis liolepis, assembly GCF_965112155.1. Lineage (NCBI taxonomy): Eukaryota > Metazoa > Chordata > Lepidosauria > Squamata > Lacertidae > Podarcis > Podarcis liolepis. Next base: position 4,411,373 of record NC_139569.1, on the reverse strand, counting down.
GTCACTTGATGACTGCAGCCGTCTAGTGATTACATTCATGGGCAAACAGAGCCATTGCAGAGAGCTGGTCCAGAGTCTCTACTCCTCCCCTGACACCCCATATGTCAATAAAACTATATATCCTACAGACACCACAGTCTGCATTGATCTGCATTGTAAGGAAACTGAACCCTGGGAAAGCGCAGGCAGCAGGCATGCTATATGTGGGAGGCTGGGGGGTTGAGCCCCCCCAAAAATGTTCAGTGAGGGCCCTCCCACGGCTGTGACTAGGCCCCACCAGGCCTTTCGGAGGGCACGCCGGGTCCTGTGGGGCCTCCCCCTGCCATGTGATGTCATGTGCACTGCATATGTGATTTCACACATGTGCTGGGCCCCCAATGTTGCACAGAACCCGGCATGCCAGACAGGCACCCCTGGAGCCCCTTGCTGCTTGGACATTGGTGTTGGGCCTGACAATATGTCAAAGCCATCAGAAGCTCATCATCCAGCACCTCTTGTGGCGGGGAGTTCCGTAAACGATTTACTTGGTCGAGAGAAGTCCTCCTTTCTCTGCGGTTCCTTTGCAAAAGCGAGCGTTAATTTGGCTCGAAACCTTCAGAGGTGCTGAGATGTTCGCAAGTTTCACTGGCTCCCATCTGGGTGGGAAAAGCAGTTTGTGTCCTTTCCAACATGAGCAGGGAGGTGACTTGAAGAAGATTCCACCAAGGATTTCTGCTTCTCGAAAGCCCTTAAAAAACGTTGAAGGTTAGCATGATTAAGGGAGAACGCAAATGTCAGCCCTCCAGTGTAATCAGGGCCCAAGTATCTGCCAGGAACTGACTAAGCCCCTCTTGAAGGCAACAGTTAAAGTGGCCCGTTGCCCACATTCCAGTGTTAATTGCTCCCTTTGCTTAACTGCGCAGGCGAAATGTGCTCCGTGGGCTGGGCTGGGTCCCAAACAAGGGCTTCCTCATGGAACTGGAGAAATGCAATTAGAGCAACAGATCCAGACTTGGGCAAGGAAGAAGGCAGTAGATCTGAAAAGGACCTGGTGCTCCATCCAGCATGGAACACATTCTTAGTCAATGATGGTCAGACAACTAAAGGCAGCACCTATCAAATTTCCTGCATGTGTTGGAAGTTTGGGTGCAACTCAGATTGTTGAGATGGGTTTGTAGATAGAGCGTGGGGCCTTCAGTTTTCCAGATTATCCCTGTACCTTTATTGAGAGAGCCAGTATGGTGTAATGGTTAAGAGCGGTAGTCTCGTAATCTGGGGAACCGGGTTCGCGTCTCTGCTCCTCCACATGCAGCTGCTGGGTGACCTTGGGCCAGTCACACTTCTCTGAAGTCTCTCAGCCCCACTCACCTCACAGAGTGTTTATTGTGGGGGAGGAAGGGAAAGGAGAATGTTAGCCGCTTTGAGACTCCTTAGCTGTCAACTTTTCCCTTTTCTTGCGAGGAATCCTATTCGGAATAAGGAAATTTCCCTTAAAAAAAGGGAAACGTTGACAGCTATGCGTCTTATACATGGGTAGTGCATAGGGTGGGTGTTTGATTGGTTGCTGCTGCAGCTGTTAGTGGCTATTGTGCATGTTATTGGTTGCTGCTTGAATGGCTGGTGTTGATTGGCTGACACTGTGGTAATTGGGCGGGTGACTGGCAGCTTGTGTTGGCGAGGGGACAGATGAGAGGTGGATTTTGCAACACGTGTGGGTAAGCGATTTATGGCAATCCCCCCCCCCAAGCTCAACAACTCAGGGCAATCCTCCGCAAAAAAAAATCAACAACTCTGTGCCACCTCCCTCCATTTCTTAAATTTGAGTCCCCCAAAATAGGGGACGTCTTATACATGGAAAAGTACGGTAAATATCTGGACAAGAGGTGAGAGATCATTGTGGATCTGCCTTCTGAGAACAAAGGGGCAAGCATGGAACTCTTTCCTATCAAGTATGCACTTCTTCCAGTTATGTTGCTGTTTAGTCGTGTCCGACTCTTCGTGACCCCATGGACCAGAGTACGCCAAGCACTCCTGTCTTCCACTGCCTCCCCCAGCTTGGTCAAACTCATGTTCATAGCTTCCAGAACACAGTCCAACCATCTTGTCCTCTGTCGTCCCCTTCTCCTTGTGCCCTCCATCTTTCCCAGCATCAGGATCTTTTCCAGGGAGTCTTCTCTTCTCATGAGGTGGAGCCTCAGCTTCACAACCTGTCCTTCCAGTGAGCACTCGGGGCTGATTTCCTTCAGAATGGAGAGGTTTGATCTTCTTGCAGTCCATGGGACTCTCAAGAGTCTCCTCCAGCACCAGAATTCAATAGCATCAATTCTTCGGCGATCAGCCTTCTTTATGGTCCAGCTCTCACTTCCATACATCACTACTGGGGAAACTATAGCTTTAACTATACGGACCTTTGTCGGCAGGGTAATGTCTCTGCTTTTTAAGATAGAATCATACAATTGTAGAGCTGGAAGGGACCCTGAGGGGCATCTAGTCCAACCCCCTGCAATGCAGGAATCTTTTCGCCAATGTGGGGCTCGAATCCAGGACCCTGAGATTAAGAGCGTATTCTACTGACTGAGCTATCAATGGCTACTCATAAACATATGCTTTCTTGTTTTATAATAAGCCTGAGTCTGAATACTTTTCAACTAAAGGCGTGTGCAGAGCATTTAACTGAAGTTAACTTCTGCCCTTGCATTTAAATGCTTACAGTTTGTGTTTTGTGTGATCTGTACTGTAATTCAAGGCTCACCCATTCATCCAACTTCCCTGCTTTGAAGCATCCCCTCCCCCTCCAGCTGTTTCACCTCATCAACACCTGGAAAAGGGAAAGTTATCCAAAGACTCTTCAGATTAAAACAATATTACCTCTGGGGAAGATTTTAATCATGCTGTAGTGTATATCAAGCTTCTCACTATTTACAGCCTACAAAGATTTATTTATTTCATTTCTAACATTTCGATCCCTGATAATAGCCTCCAGCCCCCAAAATAAAATAAGATGGAAAGCATTTATATGAAACATGCTAATTTATGTATTGGAAATATTTTAGCTGTGAAGTACAAATCGCACACCTTTTCATATTAAATGTGTTCACTGAACTATATATCATTGTATTATAATAATAACAAGTTGTAAATCATAGGAAATGTGAAAAGTTAATTGGAGCGGAGGAGGATTTCAAAGAAGCTTGCAACATGCGTGTTGTACAATGCAAACATTCCAAGAACCATTGAACACCATAAATGTACAGGGAACCCTTTGTGGCTGAAAGTCCGGGGTGTAAATATTTGTTTTGTTTATTTATCGCATTTACACACCACCTTTCCTCTCAGGAGCTTGGAGCGGTGCACAAAGTACCGTATTTTTTGCTCTATAAGACTCACTTTGTCCCTCCTAAAAAGTAAGGGGAAATGTGTGTGCGTCTTATGGGGCGAATGCAGGCTGCACAGCTATCCCAGAAGCCAGAACAGCAAGAGGGATTGCTGCTTTCACTGCGCAGCGATCCCTGTTGCTGTTCTGGCTTCTGAGATTCAGAATATATTTTTTTTCTTGTTTTCCTCCTCCAAAAACTAGGTGCGTCTTGTGGTCTGGTGCGTCTTATAGAGCGAAAAATATGGTGTAGTTGGGTCTGCTAATCAGACCCTTTTATTGTCCCAGGCGCTGCTAATGTCAATATGAGCCTGTAGACAGGAGATCCAATATACTTTTGTTTATTCAACTGAATAAAGCACACAAACATCTCCAAAGAAAGGGAAGGAAAACATTCATTTTTCCTTCTCTCCCCCTTTCTTCCGTCTGCTTTCCAATTGGTTAAGACTTACAGCTTATAGATTTCCCAGAATGCCCATTGGCATGTGAAGGAGGGGAGCACACACATCACATGTGCATATAGTTGAAACAAAAAACAGTGGTACCTCAGGTTAAGTACTTAATTCGTTCTGGAGGTCCGTTCTTAACCTGAACCTGTTCTTAACCTGAAGCACCACTTTAGCTAATGGGCCTCCTGCTGCCGCTGCAGCACGATTTCTGTTCTTATCCTGAAGCAAAGTTCTTAACCTGAAGCACTATTTCTGGGTTAGCAGAGTCTGTAACCTGAAGCGTATGTAACCTGAAGCGTATGTAACCCGAGGTACCACTGTAAAATAAAAAATTAAAATTAAAAAATCAAAAAAATCCTTCCAGTAGCACCTTAGAGACCAAATAAGTGTGCATGCACATGAAAGCTCATACCAATAACTAACTTAGTTGGTCTCTAAGGTGCCTAGGACTTGCTGATCAGAAGGTCGGCAGTTTGAATCCCTGCAATGGAGTGAGCTCCCATTGCTCGGTCCCAGCTCCTGCCAACCTAGCAGTTCAAAAGCACGTCAAAGTGCAAGTAGATAAATAGGTACCACTCCAGTGGGAAGGTAAACGGTGTTTCCGTGCGCTGCTCTGCTTCACCAGAAGGGGCTTATTCATGCTGGCCACATGACCCCGGAAGCTGTACTCCGGCTCCCTCGGCCAGTAAAGCGAGATGAGCGCTGCAACCCCAGAGTCGGTCACGACTGGACCTAATGGTCAGGGGTCCCTTTACCTTTACCTAACAAATAGACAAAGGAAGAGATTCAACTTCAACAGACCAGGTTGATGGACTGCAAACTAGCTTTCTTTATCATAACACTTGATAGGTTCTTCAGCAGGGAAACAGAGACAGCAAGCACAATTTTATACAGAAGTGAATATAGCTGGGTTTTTTTAATATAAAAACAGGATCACTAATCATTCCTGACCCCACATAGTTCTCCTCCTGCCCCATTTATCCTGAGGTAGGTTAGGCTGAGACTTAGTTACTGGCCCCCAAGGTCACCCAGGGAGCTTCATGGCTGATGTGTGGATTTGAACCCTGTTCTGCCAGGTCCTAGTCCAACCCTCCAAGCAATAAACAAATCAACAAATTCATAGAGAAAGATCATAGAATCATAGAATCATAGAGTTGGAAGAGACCACAAGAGCCATCGAGTCCAACCCCCTGCCAAGCAGGAAACACCATCAGAGCACTTCTGACATATGGTTGTCAAGCCTCTGCTTAAAGACCTCCAAAGAAGGAGACTCCACCACACTCCTTGGCAGCAAATTCCACTGTCGAACAGCTCTTACTGTCAGGAAGTTCTTCCTAATGTTTAGGTGGAAGATACATTCACGAAACTCTCAGCAGAACTCACACTCGACTCCTTCCAAGACACAGCAACAAAAGGAAGGCTGTCCGGTCCTCATCCACACTATTCTTTTAAAGCAGTATCATTCCACTTTAAAAACTCATGACTTCCCCCAAGGAATCTTGGGAAGTGTAGTTGTTAGGAGTGCTGAAGGGTGTTCAGGAGACCCCTATTCCCTTCCCAGAACTATAATTCCCAGAGTTCCCTGGTTACAGATAGGTAGCCGTGTTGGTCTGCCATAGTCAAAAAAAAAAAAATCCTTCCAGTAGCACCTTAAAGACCAACTAAGTTAGTTCTTGGTATGAGCTTTCGTGTGCATGCACACTTCTTCAGATACCGATGGACTTCCATTTCATGCAGCTCAATGTGGTGCCTTCCATAGTTCCAGTTACAGATAGGTAGCCGTGTTGGTCTGCCATAGTCAAAATAAAAAAAATCCTTCCAGTAGCACCTTAAAGACCAACTAAGTTAGTTCTTGGTATGAGCTTTCGTGTGCATGTGCACTTCTTCAGATACCTGAAGAAGAAGTATCTGAAGAAGTGTGCATGCACACGAAAGCTCATACCAAGAACTAACTCAGAGTTCCCTGGGAAGAGGGATTAGTTGTTAAACTAAATTTTCCAAATGTGAGTAGGCATATGTTTAAAGGTTAGTTTGCCACCTGAAATATTTTGAATAAAACTTTTTTTCTTTTTTTTTTAATTGTAAAATTGGCTTGGGGAGATTTCCTGCTGACATCACAGCAGACAGCCAATCGGCACTGGGCACAGCCGGTGGATGATTCAGACTTGCAGAACTGTGCCTTGTTGTTATTCCAAACTTGACCCTGGAGAGGTAAGACACACCTGGCTTGACTACAGCTTCTAAGTTCACCCCCCACCCTATAAAAACATTATACATCTCCTTTCACACTGTGGCAAAATAGAGATAGAAAATCGTCAGGAGAAGGCCGACTATTCTGTCTCTTGGAAACAGAGTGGTATTTGGGCTGCCTATCAAGTGTAGCAGGGAGACTCTGGATGCAAAAATAAAACTATGAAAGAGCCTTTATCTGCTTGCAAGACAGAAAAAGGAAATATCTTTTCTTAAGGAGAAGCGGGACTAAGGATGAGGCATGTCTTCCCAGATGTTCTGTTCATCCCTGTGAGTGTGATACAGGATTCAGCCCCCTTTGGGAGCCCTTGGGCCCATTTGCAACGGAATTAATGAATGGGCTGTGGGGAGGGGACCCTGCGGGTGGCACATTAGCAGACGCTGGCATACATCAGCCTAGAGCAAAAGGTTTATTCTGCAGAGTAAATACAGAATTTGAGTGTGTTCAAAAAAAGCCTTTAGGACAGGCTGTTCCAGTGGAAACATTATACAAGGGAGAGTCAGGAAATGGCTTTTGTTGAAAAAGACCTATATTTCCTAATTGGGGAGGGGGAATTCACCTCATTCATTTGCTGGAACAAGGGGCGGTCCATTGAATACTCTGGCAAATGGCATCACCGCTATTGCCCTATTTTTTTTTTAAGCCCTGAATCTGCATTCCCAGCACTGATACTGCGGCTCAATGGACTGGTGATTTGCCAGTATAATGCAGCTTTGTTGTTCATAAGCAGGCGGTTTCCCCAGAAATCTGAGCTTCCTTTGAAAAGCACAACTTTCTAGTCCTCATGGATGCTCGCTAGAAGCGCTGCCGTTTCCTTCTGCTCATATGTTGGGGGAGCCATCGTGCCATAGATGCAAGCTGCATGTGTGGACAAGGCCACCGGTATCTCCCACTTGGCAACAACACAAAGCTGAACAAGTTAATTAAGGCAAAGAATGAAGGACAGAGAGCGTTTCCTTCTAAGCAACGTGCTGCCTTCAGATTTCGCTGCATGTCCCAGCAGGGCTGGGAGCATGCCTTGGGATCATTTCAAGAAGGCGGTCGCTGTTGGCTGAGTTCTTAGCTGTCATCCGAAAAGCTGCTGGGTGAAAACGCTCATTTCCAAAAGGAAACTGTTGGCAAAGGGCGCAGCTGGATTAACCCCCAATAAACACGGGCACTGGGTTCTTAAGAAACTCTGCTACAGCAGCGCTGACTGCCATGGCATTGCCCCTCCACCCAACCCCAGACGAGAAGAGGAATTTGCCTTCTACCAAATATGGCCCCTGGGAGTCTCTCAAGGTGGCCCTCAGATCTCTCCCCAGCCCACACCACCCCTCACTGGCCCATGTTTTTGCTTAGAGCAGTGTTTCCCAACCTTTTTTGGGCAAAGGCACACTTGTTTGATGAAAAAAATCTTGCGGCACACCACCATTACAGCCCCGTGACGTCAGCGCGCAGCGTCACGCCGGGAGGGACGCACGAAAGTGAAAGTTTTCAATTTTTTTCCCTCCCCCTTGCCGGGGAACCTCCAAGCTTTGGGGGTGGGGGGGAGGAGGCAGCAAAGCGAGGGACTGAGGGACGGCGGCAGCTGATGCGGCGGCGGCTGTTGTGGTGGTGGCGGCGATAGCGGGCGGAGGAGGGGGCGGCGGCGGGCCCGAGGTGGCCGGGGGTGGCGGGGGAGGTGGCGGCGGGTGGAGCAGGAGGGCGGCCGAGGCCGGTGAGGGAGTAGGGTTGCCCGGGGCTTGAGGAGCCGTTGCCGGGAGTTGCTGCTGCTGTTGTTGCTGCTGCTGCCCGGACATGCCGGCCTCCTCCTCGTCCGCTGTCTCGCGCTCCTCCCTTTTGCACGCGCTGCCCCGCCACCCCATTGGCTGGGTCCTGTCAGCTGATCCTGTGTTATTTCCTGTGTGTGTGTGTGTGAGGGGAGAATGGAGAGAGAAACCTCGGCACCACCACCGCGGAGCCGCCCCCGTCTCGACGCGGATCCTCGCCGCCGCCGCCTCTCACCGCCCGACTCGCCCGCCTCCCTCCCACGGCACACCAGCCAACGTCTCACGGCACACTAGTGTGCCGCGGAACACCGGTTGGGAAACACTGGCTTAGAGCATGCACCACTCTGGCAAGACAGTCTGTGGGCAGATAGGGTCTCATCCTGCGTACCAGATGGAGCTGGTAAACAGCTGCCCTGGACACAGAATTGACCTGCGCCTTCATGGACAGCTGTGACCCCAAAATGACTCCCAGGCTGCGCACCTGGTCCTTCGGGGGCACAGTTACCCCATTCAGGACCAGGGAGTCCCCCACACCCGCCCGCCCCCTGTCCCCCAAAAACAGTACTTCTGTCTTGTCAGGATTCAACCTCAATCCATTAGCTGCCATCGATCCTCCAACCGCCTCCAGGACCTTCACTGCCTTCACTGGTTCCGATTTAAAAGAGAGGTAGAGCTGGGTATCATCCGTATATTGATGGACACCCAGCCAGCTCTACTCCCTAGTGGAAGCTCAGGTGGCCTCTGAGACAAAGCCGATATTCCCACAGCATGCTGGTTAAATAAATTGTTGATTCCAAAGCGGTTATCTGAGAGTGCCAAGCCTTATGTTCTCACGAGCAAAAAATGAATGGCTGTAGCTCTGTGGCAGATCACTTGCTTTGACTGCAGAAAGGACACGAAGTTTGACCATTGGCTTCTTCAGGTAGGGTTGGGGAAGTCTTCTAAAACTGATGTTATGAGAAAAATTATAACGGTGACTAGAGCTGTCAGCCAGCATAGAACAGGAACAGGGGAACCTCTGGCCCCTCCAGATGTTGCTGGATTATAAACAGGGGTCAGAAATCTATCTGGGAAAGGATACATCAAAATGGTGTGCTCAACACACAATTTTTAGCTTATAGCTAAAACTGCATTCTGTTGGTTTCACTGTGACATTCCTCTGCTATCTCTCCTTTCCGCAACACTTCATGCTCCCTTTGGAAGGTTGAGTTGGGAGTGCAAATGCATTATGAAATAAAACTGTCTTATTGGACAAAACCCTTAAAGGGATGAAGTATAAGCTGAGCCTGTTTGACTAGGAGCCAAATTGCACGGGACGTTCCAGTAAGGGCACTGCTTCTGACACAGGGCAGGTGATGGCACAGTGATGTCACTGGAGGTCCCCACCACTGTGCCCATATTGCAGAAAGCACCCAAGAGTTTCAGAAACAGCAGGGAAAAATTATGGAGCCAGCACTGGCTGGTGGCAGTTGTCTCTTGATAGCATCCAGCTACGAAATGTTAAGGCAAAGCAAGCGAAGCCTTTGAGAAACCAGGCCAGAGCATCTGACAGCCACCATCTCCCTCCTCTTCCCCCTTCTTGCCTATTTATTTTTCCACTCCTGATGTGAAAAGTCACCCTGAATGACATGCATGAGAAACCAGGCAGGGCGGGGGACCCCCACCTTACGCCACCCGCTTTCAGGCGGGCTCAAAAGCTTTCGTGGGCCCGTTTGCGCCCCTCCAACCCACCTCTCCCCCGCCCCACGGCAACAATGGCGGCTGCAGTGGCAGCTCTGCGAGGGGCTTGTTTGCCGTTGCCGGGGAAAGAAGAATGTGTTGGGCCAGGGGGCTGACCCACTCCTGCCACCAAAGAGAGAGAAATCTTAGCCTTGAAGGAGTCACCACTGAATTCCATTCAAGGGACAGAAAAGAAGCGAAATCCTTTTAAAGAGAGCCCAAGAATGCTTCTCTCTGGCTTTTGTCTCGCTCTGCTTGGCTTTCATGCAACGAGGCTAAGGAAGCCGCCCCAATACATTAACCAGTTTAACTTGTTGGTGACCCTTTTTTTGTGCTGAGGACACAATGGGGATCCTCTCCAGCTTTTTCTTCTTCTTCTTCTTTTTCAATAGATTGGCCCCCCGTTGTTCCCTCTCCCTCCTGCCTCCCTTTCTCTGGGTCTCCTCACCAACCTTTCTCAGGCTCCTCTTTGAGGGGCCTATTCAATGCCACCGCTCTGCGTTTCCGTAGAGAATTTCCCCCCTCCAGGAACCTTCCCTTCATACAAGGACGGATTGTTCCATTCACTGCTGCCCGTTGGGACATCGCCTCCCATCGACATGAAGGAAGTTTAGCGGCAGGATCGAAATTTGTAAGTTTCTAAAATGACGCCTTGCATGGAGAAAGCAGGTGGAGAAAGGTTTTGCTCCCTCTCTTCCAACACTAGAACTCCTGGGCATCCAGTGATGCTGAATGTTGGAAGACTCAGGAAAGATAAAAGAAATGGCTTCTCTTTCTTTCTTTTAAAATACAGTTGAACCTTGGAAGTCAAACGGAATCTGTTCCAGAAGTCCGTTCAACTTCCAAAATGTTTGAAAACCACATCGTGGCTTCTGATTGGCTGCAGGAAGCTCCTGCAACCAATCAGAAGCCTTGTCGAACATCAGGTTCCAAAAGAACATTTGCAAACCGGAACAATCACTTCCGGGTTTGCGGGCGTTCCTGGGCGTTCAGGATCCAAGGTACGACTGTAAAGTTATATCAACACTTTTCACAACACGAAAAAAGACAAGCTAATCTACATGAAAAATAACAAAGAAAAGAAAAGAAATAGGAGAATACAGGAAGGATCCTATCTCGCAAATCTTTCTTAAATTTGTCCCATACAGAAAAGGTGTGTCTTATTAGCTGTTACCTGGGAGCCTCCCTCTCTTCTCCCAGCCTCTCACCCTGAGAGATCTCCCCTTCCCTGTTGTCTCACAGAGCCTCCTTCAGACTGAGAGCCAGTGTGGTGTAGTGGTTAAGAACAGTCGACTCGTAATCTGGGAAACCGGGTTCACGTCTCCGCTCCTCCACATGCAGCTGCTGGGTAACCTTGGGCGAGTCACACTTCTCTGAAGTCTCTCAGCCTCACTCACCTCACAGAGTGTCTGTTGTGGGGGAGGAAGGGAAAGGAGATTGTTGGCTGCTTTGAGACTCCTTAGGGTATTGATAAAGCGGGATAGCAAATCCAAACTCTTCTTCTTCTTCTGTACATCCCCTTCATGCAGTTCTTACCTAAATACAACAAGAAAAAAATGATGAATGTTGGAAGACTCAGGACAGGTAAAAGAAACGATTTCTTCATGTAGGCCAGAGTTGGCCTGTGGAATCTATGGAATAGGAGGCACTGAGGACCACCAACTTAGATGGCTCTCAAAGAGGATTGGACAAATTCATGGAGGTCTGTTGATGGCTCCTAGCCATCATGGCTGCGCTTGGCCTCCATGGTTGGAGGCAATATTGATTCTGAATGCCAGGTGCTGGAGACCCCAGGAGGGGAGAGGGCTTCTGTGCTCAAGTCCCGCTTGTGAGTTTCCCACAGGCATCTGATTGGCCACTGTGAGAACAGGATGCTGGACTAGATGGGCTCTTGGCCTGATCCAGCCAGCAGGCTCTTCTTTCCTCCTGGAAAGACCCCAAAGGCCCATTACTGATGGGATTGCAAGGGAATGTTTGAGTTCTGGCTCTTCCCGAGCATCTAATGCAACACAGAAGGGCTTTTAAGAGGCCAAGCTAAGCACGATCCTTTTGATAAGGTCTGGTTCCCATGTATCTTGCTATGTAAACAGAAGTGATGTCAGTGTCGGACCTCCAGACTCTCACACTTAATTAGGCCATCAATAGCAGAAGCCTTGGTGCTGCATTCAACAGTTCAGTTCTTTGGCAGTGCCCCTGATCAGGTTTCTTTCTTGTATATGTGATTGGCAGAAGCTTGTCACACTCTACAGGTCTTGATCGATGACATTTTATCGTAAAACCATATATATGGATTGTTTGAAATCCAGTTGTGCTTCCAAGTTCATATCTGACCTCATCTCTGGTTCGCTAGCTGTTTCGTCTTTATTACCTGCTCAGCAGTTTAGAAACAACCACCACCAAATTGGATTATTTGTTGTTATACAGTGGTACCTCAGGTTGTTATGTTGTTATACAGTGGTACCTCTGGCTATACAGTGGTAATTCGGGTTAAGTACTTAATTCGTTCTGGAGGTCCGTTCTTAACCTGAACCTGTTCTTAACCTGAAGCACCACTTTAGCTAATGGGGCCTCCTGCTGCTGCTGCGCTGCCGCCGCACGATTTCTGTTCTCATCCTGAAGCAAAGTTCTTCACCCAAGGTACTATTTCTGGGTTAGTGGAGTCTGTAACCTGAAATGTCTGTAACCTGAAGTGTCTGTAACCCGAGGTACCACTGTATTTTAATTCCATGCAAGCTGGTGGGTGGGGTTCTCTCCTTGCCTCACACATACAAGAAAAGCGACTCTGTGAGACAGGTCAGACCAGGGGGGGCAACTTGAATAAAATATTGGGGGGCCCAGGTATGCCCCGTCCCAAATAATCAGTCACATTTTTATCAGTCACACATAAACCATTTGAATGGCAATGCCCATCAATTTTGGGGAGCCCAGCCCCCTGAAATATTTTATTGGGGGAGTGAAGGGCCCCTGGCCCCTAGGAGTTATCTCCTATGAGTCAGACTGAGAGACAGAGAGCGGCCTAAGGGCACCCAGTGAGCTTCATGGCTGAGGGGGAATTTCAGCCCAGCTCCCAAAGTCCCTCTCCCGTGTCTTAGTTGCCTAACAATCCATCCCTCTTCACAGAGAATTCTGGGAATTGTAGCTCTGGGAGGGCAATAGGGAGGTCTCCTAACAACACTCAGCACCCTTAACAGACTACAACTCCCAATATGCTTTGGCGGGGGCGAGGGGGAACCATGACGGCTTAAAGTGGAATTGGAGAGTTTTCAATATACGGTCGTACCTTGGTTGTCAAACAGAATCTGTTCCCGAAGTCCGTTCAACTTCCGAAAACATTTGACAACCAAGGCGTGGCTTCTGATCGGCTGCAGGAGCTTCCTGCACTCCATCGGAAGCCGCGTTGGACGTTCGAGTTCCAAAGGACGTTTGCAAACCGGAACACTCCCTTCTGGGTTTGTGGCGTTTGAGAGCCAAAACGTTCGAGTCGCAAGGCGTTTGGGACCCAAGGTATGACTGTATGGTATAAATGTGGCCTCTAAGATATGCAGCCACAATCTGTGCATTGTGCTCCACCCCAAAGAAGGCAAAACCCTAGGAAGGCAGAAATAAATAAAAACACATGCAAACATTGCACATGTGTTCAAAATCCATTGTTCTCTTTTACTCTCCTTCCCTTTCCCAACCAGGCCAGCTACATCCACCTGTTCTTTTCTAATCCTGCACTGAGCCACAAACCCCTTTTGAAGCAGGACAGGTGGCAAGGAGGCAGCAGGCAGGGTGGGGCAGGTGGGGGTCATTTGCGTTCCTTTGTCTCGTGTGCTGCGTGTGGCTCCCCACAGAAAGCTAGCAAACAAGCCCAACTAAAATAACAATAAAGTGAGCAGCATAGTTGGGTGTCCGGATACAGAGTGGAGAAGCAAGGGGCTTCATTTGCGACGTTTTTGCCTACAGGGCTGGACAAGAAGCTTGCATGCTTTTGTGTGTGAGGTACAGGATGAGACCCCACTTACAATCCAGGCAGCTGGTGTGCAGGGAAGAGAAACCTTATCCCTGCGTGGGCCGCGAAATACGGTAAACGTTTTCACTACAGGGAAGGGCTGTCGCCCAGTAAGCAGAGTATCTCCTTTGCATGCAGAACATCCCAGGTGGAAGGCACCATGTTGGCTTTTCCTCCAATAAAGTAGAACAACAGAGTTGGAAGGGACCATGAGGGTCATCTAGTCCAACCGCCTGCAATGCAGGGATCTTTTGCCCAATGTGAGGCTCAAACCCATGAGATTCAGAGCCTCATGCTCTACCGATGGAGCTATGCATAGTTCCCTGCTGCTTATATATTTCAAGTGGTGGCCTGCATCATTTACAAAATGCTTTAAAATGGGATTAAGCCAGACTTCACCGGCCTGGTGGCCTCCAGATGTTTGGCACTACAACTTCCATCACCCTGACCATTGGCTGTTGTGGCTGAGGCTGATGGGAGTTGTAGTTCAAAACGTCACAAGGGCACCGGGTTGGTGAAGGAGGGTTTTTTTTTATAATAATTTTTATTGCATTTTCAATTTTATCATAATCCCAGTTTCAATACACAAATCAATAAACTCAAACATTGCTCTATCTGAGCATCGACATCCTCCCGCCCCTCTTTCTGACTTCCATTACTTTATTCTTAGCCTTTCTATAACCACTTTTTTACCTTCTCTCCTATTTTTGTATTTCCCCTCATTAAATGTAAATCAGTTCCTTATATTCTCATTACAAAACATTTCAACTCAAACCTACAAACGTTTTCAGACGTTTACAATGTTCTTTCATATATAATATAAATTTGCTCCAGTCCTTTTGAAACAGTTCGTCACGCTGATTCCGGATCTTCCCCGTCAGCTTTGCCAACTCTACGTATTCCACCATCTTACTCTGCCATTCTTCCAATGCTGGAAGTTCCTGAAGTTTCCATTTCTGAGCCAGGAGTATCCTTGCAGCCGTTGTTGCATACATAAACAAATTCACATCTTTTTTGGGAATTTCTTCTCCAATTAAACCTAACAAAAACGCCTCGGGTTTTTTATTGAAATTGTATTTAAAAACCTTTTTTAATTCATTATATATTATGTCCCAGTAGGCTTTCACCTAGGTACACATCCACCACATATGAAGGAAATTCCCCTGAAGGAGGTTCAGCCTACTAACAGTTATTACCTGTGGTGGCGAGTTGGACCCCCTTCCCCACATTTTAGAGGCAGTGTACCTGGAAAGTAGCCTCAAACCCTATTTGCAATTGTGCTGTCACATCAAGTCAAACCTTGGGTACCAAAATCAGATTTCACACAGGTGCCTCTTACTAGATTTACAAGTTTATATACAGATCCCTGGCAGGGCTCCTAATACAGGCCTGCGTCAGGTTTTCTGCTAGGCCAGGGATGGTGAATCCATGGCTCTCTAAGATGCTGTTGGCCTTGCAATGCCCATCATTCCCATGTTGGCTGGGGCTGATGGGATTTGGAGTCCAACAGCACCTAGAAGGCAACAAGTTCCCCAACCAAAGGAAGAGAGGCAGCAGAGGAATCTGGAACCTGGGTCATTGTTCAAGGTACGGTGCACAGTTATCTCACAGCAAAGGTAAAGGGACCCCTGACCATTAGGTCCAGTCATGATTGACTCTGGGGTTACGGCGCTCATCTCACTTTATTGACCGAGGGAGCCGGCGTACAGCTTATCTCACAGTACCTGAATGCAAAGTGTGATCTCTGTGGCCGGTTTGGGTCCTGAATTTCGTGCTGAAGAAGATGTTCTGCAGGGAGAAGAGGCAACGGCCTTTGCTGCATGCATTCATCTGCTCTGGGTTCAGCAGACAGTCACATTTTCAGCCCAAGCCAAAAACCAGAGCCGACGCCTGGAGGGGAAGTCTGGGGAGGGGACGTGCGCCTGGAGTCCACCGTATTCTCTAGGGAGCTGCCCTCTGGTGAAACAATTAGTCAGAGATGAAAGGGGGTGTCTCCTGCCCTCCAGAAGGGCCTGCTGCTGCTGCTGGCATGTGTGCTCTCCAGAGCCAGCGCAGTAAAAATACGGTCTGCACACCAACCGCAATCACTGTCTTTTGCCCGCAGCTAAAGAGGGAAACTTTTGGTAATTCATTTATGTGGGGCCTTGAAGACTGGAAGGCTTTGTGGAGCTGACAGCCCACAGACCGTGGACATGCCAAGCTAGACAGACAGGGCATTGTGGCCGACACTGTGTAGCAATGGCAAAGAGCAGGTTGGCAATGCGGCGAAAGCAGCAGCTGGCCTGACAGGGACCCGAACATCTGTCTGATGTTTCTCCAGTCATTTGGGAGATTTCCAGAGGGCTGTTGCCAAGGCACTGGGAGAGAGGACGTCCTTCTGGTCTGTTGTCCTTTTGAAAAGGGTCTTTGATTTGTATCTGCATTCCTATTTCAGCATCTCTGCAGATAAGGCTCCATGTAGTGTGTTTCCTCCAGGGATTTTAAGCATTCTGAATACAGAATCCTTAAAAATTAAGATTGCGCCCATCTCTCTCTCTCTCTCTCTCTCTCTCTCTCTCTCCCCCCCTTCCTTGACCCCAGCTTGCTAAAAGAACCAGCATTTTGCCACAATGAGTTTAGATTAAATGAAAGGTTAATGGCTTCTAAAATTCCACATGGAACTACCTTGTGTTAAAATCTGGGAGTATCGCAAATCTCTTACAAAAAAAAAGCATTTCTGTTTCATATGTGAAAATTCCCACACCCTTATTAACTGGACAACATTGGTTTCCAGATCTAAGCAGCCCAAACCTTCATGTGGACATGAACTTTTCGTCCAATATATTGTTGCAAGCATTGTATGAGAGAATCTAGGCTTTTGTTTAGCACATTGATTTATTTGATACACCGATAGATTGAAGCTGCTTGCCTAAATGAGCAGCGATGGCCTTGGATGGCTGATAGCAAATCTCATTTGCTTTGATGAGGGCTAGAAAGGAGTTTGGAATGCAGCCACCCAAGGAAACATTAAATATTGTTAGAAGCATGCTACATATTGTTAAGGCACTTGGGATATTTTGTGGATTTGTTCCCAGAGAAATAAATAAGTCTGGGCTTTATTTCCCTAACTGGTTGGCAAGAAGGCTGCTTGGGAATAGAGACCTCAAAAGCATGCTTTTTGCTTTTGAGAAACTGATGCTGTTTCCAAAACAGCTTCTCTGCTTGACTACAGTCTTCAGCTTATTGGCAGGCATCCTCAGGACATGCACTCATCTATAACAATCATCATTCAGTGTGCAGAATCAGCAGTAGATACTGTAGTGTCTGGATGATACCCCGGCTGGGTCCCTTCCAGACCTCCTTGGAATCTAGTAGAAGAGGCTGCTGAACAAGTTCCGGGCTTTGGCTGGCCAGTTAAGTATTGTGATTTGACATATCCAAAGAACTTGCTCTGTTGCCATAGAGACAAAGGGGCGGGGCTTTTCCCACCTCACCTAACTGGATGCCACACCATCCTAGGATGGAGAACAAGAGGCCAAGAGACCTGTGTATAGGAGAGTTGTGTGTGAGTTTTGAGCAAGGCTGGAAGTGGGGACATCGAGACATGTCTGCCCTGTGCTGAACCCAAGCTTCTAGCTTGGGGTTCCCTTGGAACCCTTATGGGGAAGCAGGATATTTTTGGGTGTTAATGCTGTGAGCCTCTCCATCCTACACTCAGGCTGTATATATGTATAAAGAAAACCATGTATCCTAAAGACTCCACAGTCTCCATTGACCTTCATTCCAAGGAAACCAAAATCGCAGTAATCATAGGCACCGCTGGAGTCTCTGGCTGCCTGGAGATTGGGGATGAACACAACAGTAGGTTACACAAGCACACTCACCCACATAGTGCCGTGTTTGTGCTTTCCCTCAGGAGCTGTCTCTTATCTGCAGCCATCCCAATGTTGCTGGACTCCAACTCCCGTCAGCTGCCTCTACCACGGCCAACTGTCAGGGATGATGGGAGTTGTGATCTAAAGCACAGAGATGGCACCAGCTCAGGGAAGGGCTGCCTTAGAAGAACACAACTGGTTCTGTGCTATTTCTGACCTCGAGGCCTCACCAAAATGTGTTTGGCAGCACAGCTCATTCTCCTGCGTGAATTATCTCCGAGCCTCCACACTTGAAATGTGCATCCAGCTTATTCCAGGAATAGAGTCCACACTTGTGACTTGGCTCGTCATGAAATGCTCAGCTCCCAGGGCTATCAACCGACAGTGTGCTTCTAGCTAGCAAACAGCCCTGCCTTGAGAGGATTTATCAAGGAATTAACCCAGTTAACAATGCAGTACTATGGATGTTTACCCAGATGTGCATCCCACTGAGTCTAATGGAGCCCACCTCATTTATTACAACATTTTGACAGAGGTAGCGTTTGGCTAAAGGTCTTCAGAAGACGGCAGTTTCTTTCCGCTAAATAACAAAAGACAAAGCTTTTTATGCATAGCTTGAGAGATAATCTTAAACACATTTCTCCAATCAGGAGATACAACAAGATTCTTGCAGGGGGACGTTTGGCAATCCAATATCCTTTGGGGGCTTCCTATAAGGGTAGTTGCTTAGGCATCACTTAAGAAGAGAGGGGAGGACGCAGATTTGCAGGACATGAGCGCATGATTGTGTGCACACATGCACACAAAATTTAGAATAATCACTGCCTTTTAAATAGAAATGCATGACATCTTGCCATAGTGGGGAACTGTGTGCCATAGAATCATAGAATCTTTGAGCTGCACCTACATGGATGGAAATGATCAGGAAGATAAAGAAGCCTCTGACTCAGATGCTGAAGTAGATCAGGGTCTTTTCCAGGGAGTCTTCTCTTCTCATGAGGTGGCCAAAGTATTGGAGCCTCAGCTTCAGGATCTGTCCTTCCAGTGAGCACTCAGGGCTGATTTCCTTCAGAATGGAGAGGTTGGATCTTCTTGCAGTCCATGGGACTCTCAAGAATCTCCTCCAGCACCAGAATTCAAAAGCATCAATTCTTCGGCGATCAGCCTTCTTTATGGTCCAGCTCTCACTTCCATACATCACTACTGGGGAAACCATAGCTTTAACTAAACAGAGCATGAGTGAGGAAGCTGTGGCCCAAGATGCTGCTGGACTCCAGCTCCCATCAGCCCCAGCCAGCACAGCCAATGAAATAACACGATACCCTCACATTTTATTTGCTTATTTGGATATCTAAACTGCTTAAAGAGTACTTAATTTTATAGCTTGGAACAACAAACCTATTAAGAAAAGAAGGATACATCAAATAGAAGGCTGTCCTCTGTAAAGTAGGATACAGGGCCATCCTAGGCACACCTCTGGCCGTCTTTAGTCCGAATCAATGCTGTTCTTACATCATACTATTGTAATGAGTTTGGCAGGGTCAGTTTGGATGATGCCATGGGGTCCCTTCCAAACTTGCTATCCTGAATCTGTGAGGGCAGGGTCTATAAGAGGAAACCTGTCAGACCAGTTCCTTTGTCTAAGTACTGACATCTGCATCTTAAAAGAGCTTGTTCTGTTGCCATAGAGACAGATCTGTGGGCATTTCCCCACCTCACCTGGCTAGATGCCACAGTCATCCTAAGATGGAGAACAATGGGGGGGTGGAGTTGTTGTTGCGTGTGAGCTTGACTGATGCTGGAAGCTAGAGACCCAGAGGCAGGCCTTGCTCTGTGCTGGGCAGTGGTCTCCTCTGGAAACTTGAGGGAGAAGCAAGATCTACTGAGGGGATAATGCTCTGTGCCCCCGTAGCCTCTTGGAACTTGGAGATTGAGGTCTGCACAACAGTATTTTAGCCAATGGCAGGTGGCAAAAAAGACAGTAAACATTTGGAAAACTAGTTATAGGTAGGTAGCCGTGTTGGTCTGCCATAGTCGAAACAAAATAAAAAAAATCCTTCCAGTAGCACCTTAGAGACCAACTAAGTTTGTTACAGTATTGGTATGAGCTTTCATGCGCACGCACACTTCTTCAGATACTGGGCATGTGGCAGGTGGAATGGGAGTAATTACGGGTCTAAAAACAGCCAGTTCATCAACATGCCATATGTCTCCCACATTGCTGCAGCTTAATATATTTTTTTATCATTCATCACAAAGTGACTGTGCTCATTATATCCATCTCCATTTCCACTGAGAAATGATCTTCGTATAACACTGGGATGCATTAAGGAAGAGACATCTGTTTGCCAGGCTGGTAAACGCAAATGTTTGGTTTACACTGTGCCTGCAGATTTCTTCTTTTTAACTTAAAATGGCACGAGTCCCTTGCAAAGTGCCCAGCAAGTCGTTTAAGTAACAGAGTCCTGGTCAGTTCAAGGAGAATTTCCAGGGTCTGCCTTTGGAGATATGATCAATATAAGGTTGGTGCCTTATGCCAACTGCAAGCAGCTCCAGTCACTAGGGTCAAGCCTGATAAAAACTGTGGTCTAAAAACATCTGGGTAGCCACATGTTCCCTTATGCAAAAGGGGCTGAGGTTCAACCACTGACATCTCCAGGCATGGCTGCAAATGTCCCAAATGAAACTCTGGAGAATCAGTGTAAACAACACTCAGGGATGGATTAAGACCTTTAGAGGCCCCAAGCACCTAAAATATTTTGGTGCACCCATATGTATATCTATTTCAAATTGTAAACAATAAGAAACCATAAAATAAAAAAAAATTTTTTGAAATGAAATGAAACCTACAGTAAGATGGAAAATGTTTGGTTTTATATACTTCCACTTTATTTATATTTGATCATTTTTCTCCTACTTTCTCTAATTGCAAAGCCTCTGATTAGATTCTCAAAACTTATGTAACACATCTGCTTCTATGCTTGGTGGAGATAAGGCACCCAGCCTGCCTTGTTGCGTAGTTGTTCTGTTGGGATTTTTAATAGATTTCAACTGATAAAATGAACGCTCAGCTGAGCAACTTGTGACCATTAATGTTAAAAATCTGGCAATGGGAAATTTATTTGTTGCCCCCGCCCTTCCCTTGATGCCCTAAGCATGTGCTTATTTTGCTTAATGGTTAATCCAACCTTTGCAACACTTAGTGAACCAATGGGTCTGACCGCATGCAGTTCTGGTTGCCTCACTTGAAAATGGATATTGTAGAGTTGGAAAAGGGCAATGAAAATTATCAAGGGGAGGGCGTGACGGCCCTTTGTGGGAGCCAGTTCCATAGTTTAACTCTGCACTATGTGACATCATACATTTGTATCTTGCTTTTCCACCCAGCTGTTCAAGGTTGTGAACATTATCCTCTTCTCTCCCCGCTTTTAT
The DNA here is from genome assembly GCF_965112155.1 of Podarcis liolepis. Taxonomy (NCBI): domain Eukaryota; kingdom Metazoa; phylum Chordata; class Lepidosauria; order Squamata; family Lacertidae; genus Podarcis; species Podarcis liolepis. Next base: position 4,390,571 of record NC_139569.1, on the reverse strand, counting down.
ATTTGCAAGGCAGGCTTCACTACAGTTGATGCATGTACATTTGTTGTTGTTTAGTCGTGTCCGACTCTTCATGACCCCCTGGACCAGAGCATGCCAGGCACTTCTGTCTTCCACTGCCTCCCACAGTTTGGTCAAACTCATGCTGGTAGCTTCGCGAACACTGTCCAACCATCTCGTCCTCTGTCGTCCCCTTCTCCTTGCGCCCTCCATCTTTCCCAACATCAGGGTCTTTTCCAGGGAGTCTTCTCTTCTCATGAGGTGGCCAAAGTATTGGAGCCTCAGCTTCAGGATCTGTCCTTCCCGGGAGCACTCAGGGCTGATTTCCTTCAGAATGGAGAGGTTTGATCTTCTTGCAGTCCATGGGACTCTCAAGAGTCTCCTCCGGCACCAGAATTCAAAAGCATCAATTCTTTGGTGATCAGCCTTCTTTGTGGTCCAGCTTTCACTTCCATACATCACAACTGGGAAAACCATAGCTTTAACTATACAGACCTTTGTCGGGAAGGTGATGTCTCTGCTTTTTAAGATGCATGTACAGAAGCAGCAGTTATTCTCAATAGGGTGGGATGGGGAGTGCAGCGGCCCTAATTCACATACAGCGTCTGACGCCCAGGAAATCCTGTTGGCAGCCTTGGAAAGACCTCCTTGGGTGACCTAATCACACCTTGTTTGCCTCTTATGCTGAACCCTATGAAACTCACTGGGTGACTTACACCAGTCACATCTCCCAGACGAATTTACCTCGCAGAGTCATGGAGCGGGAATAAAATGAAGGTGGAGGAAAACCATGCAGCCATCCATGGTGACCATCATCCAGCCACAATTTGACCCTCTAGCCCCAGAGTATGGCCTACTACTCTTTCCAGAGGGATGTTTTTGTTGAATGGTTACTTTAAATGTAAAGGTTCATCATTGTTCCACTCCATGTGTATGTCTTTAAGGGGCCAGAGCAAGGGCCAGAGCAAGATAACGAGACCCAGCTTTACAGCTGTGTAACATAGCAGGTGCTGCTGAGTTGTATTTGATTAAGGTGTGTCAGCATTTGGGTAGAGTATATAAGGAGCAGCACCTAGCTCTCCCATTACCCTGGGGGATGGGTTGGTGGTTGGGTCTGGTTTGTTGATGTATTTAGTGTTAATGGAGTTTTTGTTTTTCTTATTAAAACCTTCTTTAAGTTATTTTTGAGTCCTTTCTTTTTAATGCATGATCTCCCCAGCAAGCTCTCTGCAGCGTCACTATACTGCAAAAAGCCAACATCTTTGGTTATGGGCCCAGCTGCTGAGTGGATGACTGCATATTTTTGGACTCTGAGAAAGGTTTGAAAACTCCTTCTCCTGTTAGCGTAGTTTTTGTGGGACTGGAAGAGTTCCAGAATGGTTGACCGAGTTCCTGAAGCTGAGAAGGCTCTGGTCTTCCCACAGCTAACAGATGAGAACTATAGTTTATGGTCTTTTCGGGTGGAGGCACTTTTGACCTCTAGAGAAGTATGGACCTATGTAACTGATGACCCTCCTGACCCTGTAACTAATGCTTGGTCGAAAGGAGATGCAAAAGCCAGGGCGATAATTAATTTGGCAGTCGGCGACCAGCAAGTAGTCTATATAAGAAATAAGAAAACTGCCAAAGAAATGTGGGACAGTCTTGCAGCAGTGCATGTTAGAAAAGAGTCAGCGTCTGCATTGACGTTTTTCAAGCAGTTGTACCAGACGAAGTTGCAGCCTGGTGGTGATTTGGCAGCACACTTGAGACGTCTGGAGGCAATACGCGGCGAGTTAATTCGAAGGGACATGGAGATACCTGATATTCAGTATATTTTTATCATTCTATGTTCCCTTAATGAGGACTTTGATGGTATAGCTAGCCAGATATCTGCCGTTCCACCAGCACAATTAACTGTGGAAGGGGTAACGGCAAGATTAATGGGCGAGTTGGATAGAAGGGAGGCTTGTGCCATAAGCACTCCTGTTTCCAGAAAGAATGAGGAACGCCATATGCAAACCTGCGGTGATACAACTGCATTTAAAGCTGCAAAGCGTTGTTGGTTCTGCAATAAGCAAGGACATTTTGCAAGGGACTGCAGATCCAAAAGAAAGCAAAGTACTCCCAAGCCTGTTTCTGTTCGTCAAAACGAGCCGCGAGCTTTTCACGCTCGGACTAAAGATCGTAAAAGAATTAAAGGTGCCAAGTGGAAGTCTTTTGTTGTCGACTCAGGAGCATCTCAAAATATCTGCAATGATCGAAGCTTGTTTATTTCTTTCGAAGAGGAAATTGGTAATGTATATTTAGCCAATTCACAAGTCCTGCAGTCGCTTGGCAGGGGTACTGTTAAACTTGACTCTTTAAACATTACAATAGCGAACTGCATTTACTGCCCGTCAGTGGACAATTTATTATCAGTAAGGTGTTTTGCTCGTCAAGGCATAACTGTGCGTTTCTTAAAGTCAATGTGTGAGTTTTTCGAGGGGAACAAACGTCTATTGTATGCCCGGGAATCTGATGGTTTATATAGACTGTATTTTCGCACCTACTCACAATCGCCTATAAATTGCAGAGCAGCACAGTCAAGCCAGGGGTTGAGGAATGTAAGGCCACATTCTGGGTGTGTCCACATGGCGCACAGAATTCTGGGACACCTGAATTTTGCTGATGTAATTAAGACAAAGAATATTGTCAATGGCCTCAACTTAAAACCATGTAAATTCTTTATGCAGTGTCTATCCTGTTGCAAGAATAAGATTAAGGTTGCACGCAAGGGTAGGTGCTCAGATAGAAAAGTAACTGAGCCATTTGAGCGTGTACATTGTGATTTAGTTGGGCCACTCCCACCATCATTAGGAGGTTCAAAGTACTGGCTTACCCTGATAGACCAGTATAGTAGATACTGTTGGACTTATGCAATAGCTGAGAAGTCCCAAGCATTTGAGAAGTACAAGGTTTTTTGCAACTGGGTAAAAACGCACTTTAACAAACCAATTAAGAACCTGTTTTCTGACCGGGGCGGGGAATTTGTTTCTGAGGATTTTGAGAAATTCCTGGAAGCGCAGGGGACTACTCATGAGTTATCTTGCCCCCGAAGTCCCTGGCAAAATGGGCTTGTTGAAGTTGTGCAGCGTGACTTGCAGGCAGGGGTTAAAACTTATCTGCACGATGCTAATCTGCCCAAAGCGTTTTGGGCTGAAGCACTCAATGCCTTTTGTTATGTTAGAAATCGCAGTTATCATTCTGGTTTAGATGTCACCCCCTATGAGAAGCTGTTTAAAAAACGCCCTAATCTGAAATACCTACGTATTTGGGGTTCAGATGTAATTATGCATTATCCTGCTAAGCAGAAATTGGGTGAACGTAGTGTTCAGGGAAAATTAATGGGCTACCAGCAGGGGGCGTACAGAATTTACATACCAGCAACTGGCAAATTTCATATTACCAGAAGCATGATACAAACTGTAAATTGGAATGGGGTTGCTGTTTTCCAAGATACTGATGGTATAAATGATACTGAGGAAGAAGAGGAAGCAGCAGCAGCAGGAGGAGGAAATGGTGATTCTGAATTAATAGAAAAAGACAAAAAGCCTGTTGAATCTGATAATTTGTTTGACTTAAAGTCACAGACACCTGAGGGGAGGTTAGATTCTCTTGAGTTTTCTGACCGTGAGCTTAGCCTACAGGCACCTCTTCAGTCTGACAATGATGATTTACAACCTGAAACTAGTAGTTCACTGGGTCCCATTAAGTCTGAGGAGTCTGACTCTCCTTCCGGACTGAGACGTTCAGATAGAAAGAGGCAGAAGCCACAACGTTTTGCAGATGAACATTTTAATACTGTGTATGCCAATAAGGTGGTTTTTGAGCCAAAAAGCTACAGTGATGTTCAGAATTTACCTATGCACCAAGCTGTAAATTGGTATAAAGCTATGAACTCTGAGATAGCTTCTTTAAAAGAGCATAACACTTGGTCTCTTGTACCACAAACCCCAGATATGAGACTTATTGATTCAAAATGGGTTTATAGAGTTAAAATGAATGACAAAAATGAAGTTGTAAGGTACAAGGCAAGACTAGTTGCTAGGGGCTTTCAACAAATTCCAGGAGAAGATTATGATTTGTGTTATTCACCAAGTGTAAAATATGAAACAGTTAAGCTTTTGTTAAAAGATGCATCACAACGTGGACATTCTGTTTATCACCTAGATATAAAAACTGCATATTTGTTTGCAGATTTAAAAGAACAAATTTTTATGCGTGTCCCTGAAGGCATAGACGCTGCTGAAGGTTTGGTATGCAAATTAAATAAATCCCTTTATGGTCTGCACCAAAGTGGAAGGAATTGGCACCAAACTTTAGCAAAAGAATTGCTAGATATTGGTTTTTCACAAGGAAAGGCAGACAATTGTGTGTTTATAAAGGAAAGGGCAAACTCTGTAACAAAAATATGTGTGTATGTAGATGACGTGTTAATATCTACAAAAACCAAACAGGAATATGAAGAGGTAGTTTCACAGTTACAGAAGAAATTTGATGTGGTGGAATTAGGCATAGCTAAAAATTACTTATCCATGCAAATTGAGAAAGGCAAAAATGGATCTTTTCTGGTTCATCAAACTGCAAAAATTGATGATCTAGTTGAAATGCTACGTTTAGAAAATGCAAATGGGAAGGAAACACCTATGGTGTGTGGTTTCACCTTTACAGGTGAAGATAAGCCATTTCCTAACAAAACTTTGTATCGTTCTGCTATAGGCAAGCTAAATTTCATTCAAAGAATCTCAAGACCAGATATAACTTATGCTTTTCACTTTCTGGCAAAATTTGTGGAAAAGCCCACTACACAATGTTTCTCTGCTCTTAAGAGAGTGGTAATGTACCTTAAACATACCAAACATTATAGGTTGCAGTTTACACCCAGTATTGATAAAGGTTTTGAAATTTTCTGCGATGCATCTCATGCAGTGGAACAAAATAATTGCAGGGGTGTGTCTGGTATGGTGTTTTGTTATAACGGTTGTCCATTTGAATGGAAGTCCCAGACGCAAACCATTATTTGTCTCTCTACAACAGAGAGTGAATTATGTGCATGCGTTCAGGCCACTCGTGATGTAGAATGGTATCTGCAAGTATTTGCAGACCTACAGATGCAAGTAACACTACCAGTAAAAGTTTACCTTGATTCCCAGAGTGGACTTGCTATCCTGTGTTCAGAGACCAATATGCAGCGCACTAGAGTCTTAAGATTACGTTTAGAATTTGTAAAGAAACTAATTGCTGATGAAATGGTTGTATTTAAATATGTTCCAGGTGACAATCAAATTGCGGACATTTTTACTAAAGCACTTCCAAAGGTTACACATGAAAAACATGTACAAAGTATGCTTTATGTTTTTGTTCCACAATGATGAACCGCAGGGGAAATGTTGAATGGTTACTTTAAATGTAAAGGTTCATCATTGTTCCACTCCATGTGTATGTCTTTAAGGGGCCAGAGCAAGGGCCAGAGCAAGATAACGAGACCCAGCTTTACAGCTGTGTAACATAGCAGGTGCTGCTGAGTTGTATTTGATTAAGGTGTGTCAGCATTTGGGTAGAGTATATAAGGAGCAGCACCTAGCTCTCCCATTACCCTGGGGGATGGGTTGGTGGTTGGGTCTGGTTTGTTGATGTATTTAGTGTTAATGGAGTTTTTGTTTTTCTTATTAAAACCTTCTTTAAGTTATTTTTGAGTCCTTTCTTTTTAATGCATGATCTCCCCAGCAAGCTCTCTGCAGCGTCACTATACTGCAAAAAGCCAACAGTTTTCCAACCTGCTGAGCTTCAGAACTTCTGGACTGCCTCTTCCTCACCTCCCCAGAAGGACTTTTAGGGCAAGGAAATTGAGGCATCCTTTCCCCCCAAAGCGCCTGACCCTTAACACGCAGTCACACCATTTGCAACAGCTATCCAAAAGGGCACAATAATAATAATAATACTGTACACTGCACATCTGGCTGGGTTTCCCCAGCCACTCCGGGCGGCTTACACATAGCTGTCAACTTTCAGATTTGAAAATAAGGGATCAGCAGCCTCACCTGTCCCGGGGACAGTCTATGGGATATCTAACAATCCAGGATAGCAGTGGGAAGAGGTGCTGGAATAAGGGAATTTCCTGCAAAAAAAGGGAAGGTTGACAGCTATGGGCTTACAGTACATATAAAAGCAAAGTAAAACGTCAAACATTAACAACTTCCTGATACAGGGCTGCCTTCAGACCAAGCTAAGCTTCTCTGTGTCCTTCCAATTTTAGTGTATGTGCTGCCAAAGGGAGCACATTTTACACATGCTCAGAGAACCGCTCTCCACCGAGTCCAGCACAGAGAACGGGCTTTTAGCTTGCAGGGTGTGCGTGTCTGTCTGTTTTCCCTGTTTCAAAGCAGACAAAACAAAAAAAAAAAATTCTAGTGGCTGTTTTGCGAATGGCAGGAGCGAGGAAGAATGCCTTTCCAACACGTTTTTTTTTAAAGCACGATTTCTCTCCAAGCGTGGGCTGGTCCCCTTCCGCATAAAACCCCACCGCGTCGCTTTGCCTTTACGACCAGGGAGACCCTCCCTCACTTTAATAGCCTCCGTCCTCCCCGCCCCGCTTTTCCAAGCCACGTGGGAGACCCGCCGCTACCTTCCAGCCCGGGGGCCCCGCGTCCCGCAATGTTGCAACGTTCTGAGCCCGCCCCCTCCCTCGGTGGGCGCGGCCTAAGCCAGCCACTCAGAGCAAAGGGGCGGGGCCGCGGAGAGAGGAGTTTTTAAATCGCGGCTGAGTCGCTGCAGCAAAGCGATCGGCGCTGAGCTTGGCGCGCTGGGAGGAAGGGGAGACCCGGGGCGGGGTGGCTGGTGCTGCTGTTTCTGCTGGAGCGAGGCAGGGGAAGTCTTTGCAGGGCTGTTGTCCCTCGCGCGAACCTGGGCAGCGGTTGTTGTCCCCCCTGCTAAATTTGCACTTAATTAAAACTGCAAAACCTCCGAAATCCGCGATGCTGAAAAGCTGCGGGAAGAAGCTTCTGCTGTCCCTGGTGGGCTCCATGCTGACCTGCTTCCTGGTGCTGGTGGTGGACCAGCAGAAGGGGCAGGTGCTGAGCCTGGGGGGCGGCGGCGCCGGCCTCCTCCTGCAGCCCTTCGAGGGCTCCCGCGGCGACGCGGCGGGCTTGCGAGCTGCGTTGCCCTCGGGGCAGAGCCACCACGATGTGCGGAGCTTCAGCGCGTACTTCTCCAAGCTGGCCCGGGGGAAGGCGGAGGCAGCCTCGGCGGCGGGAGGCGGCCCGGAGGAAGGGAGGGCGGCCAGGCCGCAGCTGGAGGACATTTCGCCCCAGGATGTCTTCATCGCCGTCAAGACCACCAAGAAGTTCCACAAGTCGAGGCTGGAGCTGCTGCTCGATACGTGGATCTCGCGCAACAAGGACATGGTAAGGAGATGGGGCGGCGGGGGCAGTTATGGGATGGATGCTGTGCATTTATTTTTAAATAAGATGAACTGCCAAAAAACAAAACAAAAACCCGATCCCCTGTTGCTGGAAGACTTGTGGTGGTGTTGGGTGAATGCACTCTGTGCATGCTCAAGGGTATACTCGGCTTTGAGCATTGCTGGCGGTGCCAAAGCTGAGCTTTGGGACGGGAAATGGGTTGAGGGGTTGTGCTGTGGAAACTCCCTCTTTTGGGGGTGCTGTGTTCCCGGGCAGCGTATCTTCCAGGCTGAGCCTTGACCTGGAAATGAGTTTGTGGTGGTGGCAAGGAAGCCCCGGGGAACCCGCTTCCGCGCGCGCAGAGGCCCCTCGGATCGCTAGCACCCATCCAGAAAGCGCGGGTTGCCTGCAGCGAGTGGGCGGCTGCTGCACGGTGCCAGCCCGTGCCAACGGCGTGCTAATGAGCAGGAAGGATGCGGGCTGGCGAGTAACTGCAAGCCCAGCGCCTTGATCTGTGCCGTCTCCGCCCTTGCCCCCCAGGGAGGGAAAGTGAGGCACGCTCCTCTGCCACAAGCCCACACAGCCAGCCAGCCTCCCTCCCTCCCTCCCTCTTTTGCTGCCCTCCTATAAATGGTTTCAGTCAAGGGAGGCTTATTTCTCTTGCTTGAGTACGCACACACACAGGTTTTCCTTTTGTGGCTTTCATTGTTTCCACGCGTTGCAGCAGGGCAATAGTGCTTGCTTAAAAAGAGAGGTGTGTATCTGAAACTTGACATGCAATCCCTACTCTGAAATGGGCAGAACTGTTCTGTGGTTGACTCAATGGTGAGAGAAAGGCACTCTGCACATGCTCAAGCAGTCCCTTCCTCCCCAACCTAACCCTTTTCAGAATGTGGATGCCCTGTCAGTTACTCTAAATGCATTTCCCCCCTGCAAATGGAGGCAACGGGGCAACATAATGTTATCAGTTGAGATTCTCTGATAAATTGAAAAGGGTGTTGGATGGGGTGAGAGATGCCTTGTTCTCCCTTCCAGTCTAGTTTGCTCTAGGTACTGTAATTGCTACAAAGTTGGTCAAGGGGAAGTGTATGCACCCAAACACCCATATTGGATACCTGTTAGGGCAGACAGGTGTGCAAGGTTTTGAGCAGAAGAGGTTTCTATTCAAAACCTTGCATGCCTGTCTGTTCTCCCAGCAAGAAAGCATTGCACCGCACCACGGCAAGCAAATGTGCATGCAATTGCCCCACCGGAGCCTTACGAGGTTCTTGCCACTGTGGCTGTGAATGCTACCCTTGAACTGCTTTGCTAGGAATTACCGTAAGTTTTCCAGCAGCAGCAGATTGAAGTGCCCCCTGTCCCAGTACAGACCAGATGTGATAATAGCACTTCAGAGACAGTGTGTGTCTCTGCCAGGGCCAGTCCAAGACATTTTGGCACCCAAACTGGTTCCTCCCCCCTCCCCACCAGAGAAGAAGGGGTGAGGGAAGATCTACATCAGGATCTGCTGTCCCTGTGGATCCTGCCATGTGAGATGGTCACCTAAATTGTCTCATGGGTGGATCAGCCCTGGTTTCTGCTACATTTTAAAAACCACTTTCAGGCTTGATTGAGGGAATTCTAGGGGACTGTCTGTCCTTCTGTCAAACAAGGCAAAACAAGGCTTCTCAGCATGAAATTGCAATTCTAAGGGGAATGGCTAACAGTTTGAATCTGGTGTCAGACCAGCTTACAAGGTGGAAAGTAGAATGATGATGATGATGATTTTATTTAACACATTGGCTTGTGTAGCTGAGCATTCCTGTGACTGTAAGGTTACGTGGAGCTGGCCTCGTGTCCCTTAGTTCAGGCTTTGCAATGTGGTGGTGCCATCCAGATGTTTTGGACCACAGCTCCCATCAGCATCACCAAAACATCTGGAAAAGGCCAGGTTGGCAAAGCATCTCTGCAAAGTTTCCCCCTTGGTGTGACTGCCGGAGAGCTGCTTCATTATTTAAATCTGCTCCCTAACAAACTGATGGCTTTAATGATTCCCTCTTCTCAGGCTCTGGTGCCTGTTTATTCCCTCCTCCCCAAATCTTTCCCTCCCTCTTTCTCTTCTCTGTGTTCTCTCTCTCAGGAAGATTGGAGACTGAGGAGCATGAAATGCAATTTGTGTCGCTGGACTGGGCTTTGTCAGATGTAAAGCAGAGACTTAAGACCAGGCTCATTTGCATAAAGAAAAAGGGGAGGGAGGGGGAAAAAAGAATTCTCAGGCTTGTTTTAGAGCCAAGAGGGGGGATGTCTTCAGTCACCAAGTGCCCCCCTTTCCTAAACTGTGACTGGAATTCCAGGGTGCCCCCAAAACAATCAGAGATGAAGAATTGGGAAGTTTTGTGGCTTAAAAAATTAGCATTAAAGTGCTAGCGACTCTCAAAAATTATTATTTATACAACCATTTTAATTCTCCAAATGCGAGTTCTTTTTTCATTCTGCCCCTGTACACAGGATGGGTTTTCTTTTTACAGGTGGAGAAACTAAGGCAGGACAGAGAGAATGACCATTGCTGATGGTGAATTTTAGCACTGGTTTGATCCACTTTAGTCCTGTGGATCAAATTAGTGCCTGATGTTGCATCTATACAAATGATAGCCTGGGAGCCTGAAGTGTGCATGTAAACTACTTGGTAGCTTGCTCATGTCTGCCACAACTCCAGAAAAATCTTACTGCTACCCTATTTTTTTTAAAGAAACCTGGTGCAAAAGAGACATGGAGGCAGTCCCTTTGTAAATCCCCAGTTTTACAGTTTCCCCCGAACTCAGAGGAGTGCAAAAGCCAAAGGACAACTGCTTTCTGCTCCACGTATTACCGTGGAGAAGGCAGCTATCATTGACCACAATCCACAGTATCTATGATCTCCCTCTGCTGTTGGAGGCTGGGAATCCCAGGTGAGCGGAAGCAGAGAGCTGTTGCTCCTTCTTTCTGACTTCCCACAGGCACCTGATTAGCTACTGAGAGAGCAGGATGCTGGCATTGATGGGCATTTGATCTGGCAGGGCTCTCCTTATGCCCTTGCGCAGGGAGTAGGAATTGGGTCTGTTTGCTTCAAACTGAGGAACGAGCAAAACATCCCTAGTGGTTCAAGCATCCCTAGTGATAACAACTCCCTTAGCCTGTGGCAGCAGTGCCTTGCTACTGCTGAGCCATTGGTGACCCAGCTGGGTACCCGGGTCTTTAGAGCATCCTTCCATCTCTCTCATGGGCCATTTCTCATGGTCACTTTGCGTCTTGGCCACACAGCAGAGATGGACCAGCATGGATCTCTAGCCGCTACACATGTGTGGGAGCCCAGAGGTGGGCGATGCCCCCAACACCTACCGACAATCCTGGGAAAGGCTGGCCCCTTTCCCCCCTTCACGGATTCTGTCTTTCTTCTGGGTTTTTTGTTCCGCCTTGTTTGTCCTCTCGGCCTTCCCAGAGCCTAGCGGCTCTGCTCTCACGCTGTCTCCCCAGGCAAGCTAACAAAGCCCCTTTTCTCCCGGGGGCTGAGAAAAGACTCGGCAGAAAGACTCTGCGGCCGCTTGTGTGGTGCTTTTCCGTGGGAACGGAGCGGAGGAGCTCGCCGGAGCTCACAGTGGCCAGGTCAGGTTGCCTAGAGATGTTGTGGGGTGGGGGGTGTCAGGGGGAAGTGGGGCAAAAATCCAGATTGCCTCTTCTTGGCCTGGGCGTCTGAGTGACACCTCTCTCCTCCAGTGCTTGAGGTGTAGGCAAACTGAATTTCCCAAAGCCCGTCTTGCATCACAGCAGAGAGGGAGGAGAATTGGTGATATGTCCCAGCCTCTCTGTGCAGATTTGCATTCTCAGGTTCAAACACTGAGTTGACCTTCAGAATCCTGAAAGTTTTGCATAATGCAGTGGCCTCGGGGGAAGACTATAAACTCGCCTTGCCCACCCTCCAGATTATTTTTGAGGCTACAGCTCCCATTAGCCCCAGGCAGCATGACCAAAATATCCAAAATATCTGAAGGGCACCAGGATGAGGAAAGTGCTGTAAGCCAAAGCTTTGTTCAAAGGAACTCCTTTGATGGATGGCGCTGGGCTGTGAAGGGTCAGCAAATCTTGGCCTTGCTACAGCGCAGACTTAGACTAGTTTAGGGGTGATTGGCACCGTAGTTTTGTGCAGTGTGTGTGGGGGGGACGGGACCAGAGCTAGGGACCTCTAATGGAATGATCAGCTGGCTGCCTTGCCAAAATGCCCGGCATTCTCTGGGATAAACTCTTAGTTAAAACTAGCCTGTAAGCTCCACTGATTTATAGCTTTGATAGGAGCTGACTCTGCTCGGAGGTAGCCTAAGTTTGCAACAGTCTTCTCTCTCCGCGCCCCCAATATGTGTTCTGTTTTTAAGTGGATCGGGGCTCCCACACTTCCGTATCAGTGCTGATGTGCTGCAACAGTAGCAGGTGATGGTCCTTTGTGGATATATCTAAAACCTGAGCATGTCACATTGTGAACTGGATCAGACAAGCGGCCAGGCTCACAGGCTCTCCTTCCTCCTCTTTCTTGGAAGAGGTTCAGAAAAGGGAAAGCCAAATGAATCAGGTTGGGGAGCAAACTCCGCTGGGGGGAAGGGTTACAACATTTTGGGCTTCCTGGTTGCTGGGGGGAAATGAGGTGAATAAGGGAGGATGGTGGCAGAGGTACGTAGAATGAGGCGTGTCTTGGTGAAAGTGGATCGGGAGAAGCTTTTCTCTGCATTGGAGGACAACCTGAACGCTGGGAGATTCAGCACAGACCAAAGGAAGTTCTTCACAGAATGCTATTTTGTTGTTGTTGTTGTTGTTTAGTCGTGTCCAACTCTTCATGACCCCATGGACCAGAGCACACCAGGCACTCCTGTCTTCCACTGCCTCCCGCAGTTTGGTCAAACTCATGCTGGTAGCTTCGAGAACACTGTCCAACCATCTTGTCCTCTGTCGTCCCCTTCTCCTTGCGCCCTCCATCTTTCCCAACATCAGGGTCTTTTCCAGGGAGTCTTCTCTTCTCATGAGGTGGCTATGGAATCTGCCAACACCACATGTAGGGATGGTCGCCCACATGGATGGCTTTGAAAAAGAGAATTAGACCAATTCATGAAGGATAATCAGTGGCCATTGGCCATGATTACATCCTGCCTCTGCTGGTCTGTTGCTGGAAATCTCAGGTGGGGAGACATTGTGCTCAGGTCTCACTTGTGGGCTTCCAAGAGGCACCTGGTTGGCCCCCAGGAGAACAGGAAGCAGGGCTACGTGGGCCTTTGGCTGGATCCAGCAGCCAAGCTCTTCCTACAACAGTTGATCTCTTGCTAATCATGATGTACCCTCTTTCTCAGGGGGGGAATTGAGTTGACTGTAGCCGTGGGGCCTCTCTTCTCTAGACACCATTTCCTCCTCCTTGTCTTCTCTGTTCCACATTCTCACAGCTTCTCTGTGGCATGGAGACTTTTACAGGCTTCAAGCAGAGCGGGGAATTCCTTGGGAATTGCCACAGTTGCATCTTGCCATTGACATGTGGGTGGAATCCCTTTTCACGTTCTGTAATGATGAGGGATGTCTCCCCTGGACTCAAGACGTGCTTCAGTTCATGTACGTTGCCATTGTACACATGTTGTTCTTCAAAAGTCAACTCTGCCATCATAAGAGCATAAGAAGAGGGTCCATCAAGCCCAGCATCCGGTTCTCACAGTGGCCAACGAGATGCCGGTGGGACACCAGCAAGCCAGACCTGAGCACAAGCGCAACTCTCGTCTCCTGTGACTTCCAGCAACTGGGATGCAGAAGCATCCCTGCTTCTCACCATGGAGGCAGAGCTGGGCAAGACATTTTGGTATCTGAAGCAAACCACAGAATGGCAGCCCTTTTCCCTCCCCCTGTGAGAGGCCGGGAAGGAAGGATCTCTCAGGGTGAAGGAAGAAAGGGAAGCTCCCTTTCTGCATGAGACAAGGGTCTCGGACACTGAGGTCCAGTGCCAAGGGCCTTCTGGCAGTTCCCTCCCTGCGAGAAGTGAGATTACAGGGAACCAGGCAGAGGGCCTTCTCAGTAGTGGCACCCACCCTGTGGAACGCCCTCCCACCAGATGTCAAAGAGAACAACAACTACCAGACTTTTAGAAGACATCTGAAGGCAGCCCTGTTTAGCTTTTAATGTTTAATAGGTTATTGTATTTTAGTGTTCTGTTGGAAGCCTCCCAGAGTGGCTGGGGATACCCAGCCAGATGGGCGGGGTATAAATTATTATTATTATTATTGTTATTATTATTATTATTATTATTATTATTATTATTAAGATTTACCATTGGGAAAGGGCAGATCCTAGTCTCGTAGCCACTGATAGTCTTCTCCCTCTTGAGTTTGCTCAATCCTCTTCTAAAGTCATCCAGTTTGGTGACCCGTCGTTGCTTCTTGTGGGAGTGAGTTCCACAGTTTAACTAGGCATGAAGAAAGAATCTCTCTCATCCTGGATCTTCAAACTTTCAGCTCCCATGATTTGGAGTTTGAGAAGCTTTTCTCTGCCCACTTCCTCCATGCCCTGCTTACATCTATAAACTCCCACCCATGTCGCTTCTTGCTTGCCATTTCTTTGAACGAAAGAGTTCCAAGCGCTGTAACCTTTCTTCACAGGGAAATGTCTCCATGAAGATTGTGTCGATGAAACAGCTTTCCCCCTGAAGAACTTAGACTGTTCTTCAGCTACACTGGCACACTGCCCTACCATGGTGCGTTGGGTGGCATCCTGGCATGGCCCTTTCCGCATTGCCGCCTCTTTAGCGAAGCCAACCAGCCAGCCGGGGGGAAATCATGTCAGCTTCACTGAAGTTCCTACACTGTCTTGTTTTCAAACTATTGCCGTGTGTTCCGCTTCTGATGTGCCTACCTGCCCTTTCCTTGTGTTTGTGTGCAAAGGGAAATGACTGGTGCATAGATCATAGGGAGCTATTTTGGAGTCGAGACCGAAAAGAAAGGAGAGCTCAACATGTGGAAAAAAGCCGTTTGCAAATGTTTGAGGGAAAAGCTGCATGTTTGTTTTGCAAGTGTGCACACTGGAAGCAGAAGGTAGGGGAGTCTGCCTTAAGGGGTTTATCTAAAGCACGAGGTCTTGCTGCCCCTCCCCCATCAACCTGCCATTTATTAAACATCTCCCTAAAGCTTATCCTTCCTCTTTTAGCTGCATTCAGGCTGTTTGCAAAAGTGGTTGTGAGATGTTAAGATCTAAAACCGAACATCCTTCCTTCCTGTAGTTTGAATGCAAAGAGGAGGCCGCATGTTCAGGTCTTGGCTATGCTTCAGAACCCACAAATGTGCAGTTGACTTACCCTATTCATGCAGAATGAGCAAAATGTGTAATTTGGCAAATGAGTCCTCTCTCCATTTGACCTGGCATTCCTAAGAACCAGTTAATTCCCCAAATCATGAGAAAGGCTTCCTAAACCAGCCTTTTGGGGATGCTGGTTCACAGGGTCTTTTTTAAATTGCACATACATAGGTAGGTCAGGAGAATGACCTCTTGGTCCCCTGTTGGTTGAGACCATCGCTGAGCAGGCCTGGACAAGTGAGCTTTGTGACCTTGGTCCTGCTGTGAGGGGGAAAACGAGTAATGCAATGAACTTTGTTTCAGGCTTGTAAGTGGAGACTAGCCTGATCGCCTGCATGGTGAGTAAGAATCTCCTCTGGGTGACTAGGCAGTGAGAGCTTCACAAGAGGGTCCTACTTTGGCCAAATACCAGTAGCTATTTCCTGCAGATGCTCAGTGCATTTGTATTTACAGTGGTATCTCGGGTTACATACGCTTCAGGTTACAGACTCCGCTAACCCAGAAATAGTACCTCGGGTTAAGAACTTTGCTTCAGGATGAGAACAGAAATTGTGCGGCGGCAGCAGGAGGCCCCATTAGCTAAAGCGGTGCTTCAGGTTAAGAACAGTTCCAGGTTAAGAACGGACCTCCAGAACGAATTAAGTACTTAACTCGAGGTACCACTGTATTTGATGAAATTTATATACTGCTTGATTGTTATAAAACCATGATGGTTTACAAGAAATATGAAAATTTTAGATAAAAACAGTTAAAACCAATTTAAAACACTTAAAGGTCATTTCAGTTAACAGTAGAAAAGACTGTTGTGCAGCCTCTTTTTATGTTCTTATGACCAGGAGATGGTGGAGGGCTTTGCAGTAAGCTTGTAACTTACGTTTAGCTTTATGCACTAGACAATAAATAAAGGGGGGGGGGGGCAGCCGGGAAAAAAGATTTTGGCAAACCCACCCACCATTGCACCCAATCTGTTTTGAATATATACAGTTTGGGCTTTAGGCGCGACCCCCAGAACGTAACCCCCACATCAGTTGAGGGCATACTGTACTTCCCCACAGTGTCTTGCAACAACTGTCCAAATATCTAGCCAGAGGGCAACTGTTTAGTTCCAGTAAATCAGCTCTGACTGTGTATGGTTCCCCTTTTACCACCACCCTGCCGGGGTTTGCTGCCACGTAAACTGCGTACGGAAATACCCTCCCAGACACCAAAGCTGCTAATAACTTGAGGGCTTGGTGATGTTTCTAGCAACTCTCAGCAGGCACTGCCAGTGGTTGACCGCCGCAGTTAGAATAACTTTCAGATGAGAACCCATAAAGAATTACTTTACGTATGGAGTGTAGGCGGTTGCATTTGACACAATGCATGCACAGGGACTAGCGGTTAACACACTGTGCAATTGGATCCTGCCCCTTGTTTTGTGCACAAAGCAACTTTCTGACCCCGCACCTATCAGTTTCCTGCTCTGCCTCTAAATGAAGATCTTGCACTTCTAGTAATGGGATAGCAGGATCGGTTACCTATTGCAACCTTTTCAAGAGTGAGCAGCCCTTAAATGAGTGAAGCTTTGTTAAAGAGCAGTCTCTGCTTATGACAAACACACACTCAGAGATGCTCATAGGTAAGGAAGCAGTAAAGTTGTCCATTGTAGGAAATACATAACTTGGAGAAAAGAGTTTGCGGTTCTAGTCTCACCAGCTGGTCTAGAGAAGAACAAGACAGCCATGCTTGCTCCTTTGCTCTCTGAAGACTGAGAAATGTGAGGAGGAGGAAGTTGTGAGCAGGATGCAACCCGAGAATATCGGTCTCATATGAGAGAGGGAGGGAGAGGGTTCGTTTCAAGAGGTTAAAGATATCTGTCCCTCACCCCATCGGTTTAAACCATGGGTAGGCAAACTAAGGCCTGGGGGCTGGATCCGGCCCAATCACCTTCTAAGTCCAGCCTGCAGACGGTCCAGGAATCAGCATGTTTTTACATGAGTAGAATGTGTCCTTTTATTTAAAATGCATCTCTGGGTTACTTGTGGGGCAATGGAATTCATTCACATTTTTTTCCAAAATATAGTCCGGCGCCCCATAAGGTGTGGGGGACAGTGGACCAGCTCCCTGCTGAAAAAGTTGCTGACCCCTGGTTTAAACCCATGAGAAAAATCATATGCTCTAAAGTGAGTTGCACCCAAACTTCCAACAGCTGGACTACTTAACTCCCATTTCTGCAACACACACCAGCCATCATTTCCAACTTTACCATCGTGAGCCTATCTCCAACCTTGTGATGATTTGGCCTACACCAGCGTTCCCACCTGGGTCCCCAGCTGTTTTTGGACTACAACTCCCATCATCACTACCTAGCAAGACCAGCGGCCAGGGAAGATGGGAACTGTAGTCCAAAAGCAGCTGGAAAACCAAGTTTGGGGGACAGTGTTCTGCAGTGTGTCCATCGATGCCGGCTGGGGCCGATGGCAATCATAGTCCAGAACATCTGGAGGGTGCCAGGATGGCGAAAAGCTGGCAATGAGGACTCACATTTTCTCCCCTTCCTAGCTTCTCTTCTGCATCCCGCTGTAAACCAACCCCCGGCAGAAGCTCTTCCGATGATCTAGCCCCGAGGGGAGAGTCCAGTCCATGGTTTTGGGCTGCTGTTGTTTTTTTGGAAGTGGTTTCTTAAGAATTGTGGCCGATTCAGTGTGGAAATACTCTGGAAGCCAGAGGAGAGGGGAGAGGACTGCAATGCCAGGGAGCAGTTGGGGGGAGGGAAGGAGATGAATACAGATGCAAGCTAATCCAAACTTAGCAAATTCCTGCTGAGTCGAGGGATTTGCCTTAACAGGATCACACAAGAAATCGTCTTAGTGTGCAGAGCCGAAGAAGAGAGACCTCAGTGCCGAGGAAAGCGGGTGGTCTGGGTTTTCTGCCACTTGCAGGCAGCGCCAGCTGCGGGTCTGGGGCTGCCCCGGGTCCAGTGGTGTGGAAACAAAGCTGGCGCAGCCCTGGGATGACCAGCCCTCCTGGCATAAGACTTGGTCACTGGAATGGGGTATTGTTCGATCTTTAAGCAGCAATTTTTTTGGACTAGCTTCTCCTGGCTGCCATGCTTTGCTGCTTCATCTTCTTTAGAATGAGCTGCCAAGAGTCAGGCCTGCAGGGGATCCCTGCTGCCACCCCCAAAGCACATTTGCGCTCCTTAGTCCTAAAATGATCACTTTAACTGTAGCTCATCAGAAAAAACCAGCTGCTTTGCATGGTTCAATCTCTAGCATCTAGGGCTGTGGAAGACTCCCCACCTGAAATCCTGGGGAGCTGCTGCCAGTCAGTGTGGGCAATGCTGCAATATAGATGCACCAGCTGTCTGATCCAGCATAAGGCAGCCTATAAAGAAGGGCCCATAGCTTAGGGGTAGATCATCTGATTTGCATGCAGGAAATCCCTGGCATCTCCTATAGGGTTGGGAATATCCCCTGCCCGAAACCCTGGCTGCCAGTCAGTGTGGTCACAACAGAGAGTGGTGCAAGAGCAGCCTTTGGAAGCCATGAGAGCTTGAGATTTTGCTTTTGTGTGCATTGAAGTTATTCAGTCCCACATCCTATGCTCATACAGACACATGATGGAATACAAGTGTATATACACACACGTGTGTGCGTGCGCGCACATCCGCCCATCATGACTCACCTGCTCCACGTTCTCTTTTGCAGAACGGTTAAATAATTGCCTTGCCCTCCCCTGACTTTCCTCTCTCCGCAAGGCATGCATTTGCCTTCGGGACAGCGCATTCCTTAGCAGCTGCGGCTCCCAAATTTTCATAGTGCCTTGGCTGGAGTCCCTGCCCTGGGGGTTAATAGCTAGCTAGGGTGCGTGCCATGCGCTCCACACATGCCCCACAAAGCCCGGTGTGCTTCTATGTACAGAAGAAACAGGGCTGTGTTTACTGTTTACACTCCAAACACAGGTGTGGCCCTGCCCGACCGGATCCAGTGACCCGGTTCTCCCAACCAGTTCTGGCCACTTTGCTGGGGCAGAGTGGGAAGGACTTTTTAGTGGGAGCCCAGCTCCTGTCTCCCTACAGTGCTAGGTCTGGGGGTGGGGCGGGGGGGTGCTGAGTGCCAGCGATTCCAGCTAAATTTAGGAGTGGGAGATTCCCAGAGCTGCGCCCCCACCCTCATTCCAGGATAATGGAGACTTTGCATAGATTGCACCTCCCTTTAGCACAGCACCAAGCCTGCTTAAAAGGGGGCGGGAGGGGGGAAGAGAGAGAGATAGGAGATCTGGGCAGGCCAAGGGAAGGGCTCCTTTGCACAGTGCAGAATTAACCCTATGGAATCCTTTTTCCACCTGTGGTGGAACTGCCCACCAGTATTCAAATTCTGGGCTATAGTTTGTCAGGAAATGAGCAAAATGATCAAGCATCCCAGTCCAGCTTCATAGAACTGTAGTGTTGAGAGGCACCCCCTGCGATGGAGAAATCTCAACTAGAGCACCCATGGCAAATGGATTTGTTTAGTAAGTCTATGAGGGATGCTCAGCTGAAAGCTTTGAGCCCTCAGGAACTGTTGACATGGATGCTGGCAGCTGCCAGAACCTCAGTTGCCCCCAAATGGAAAACCTTCCTGGATTTGCGACTTTTGCTTTGTTGTGAAAATATGTGGAGTTTAGCATTAGCTGAAAAAACAACTCATAAATGACATGTTGCCCAAAGCTCGGAGGACCTGGGAAAAAATAATTCTGGGATTTAATTTTACATGCAGCAAATAGACACATAGGACTCCCTCCCCATGATAAAATGTAAAAATTTGGCTTTCCCAATGGTCTCAAGTCCTTTGCCGACCAAATATTAAGACTTTCACAGGTATACTGCACCGCTTTTTTGTAGCTGTAGTATTTCTATTGTATTAATTGGTCGGATTTACTTCAACAAAATATTTCGTTTAGACACATCCATGGGAAAGAAAAGGCTACCTATGACTACTCGTCACATTCCCACTGGTCCATCTGGAGCTCAAGGTTGCCTACACTGGCTGGCAGCAGCACTCCAGGGTTTCAGGAAGTCCCTGCCTTGATATTGAACCCAGGATGTTTTGCTTGTGCAGAGCAGGTGCTGGACTGCTGAGATGCAGTTTGTTCAGCACGGTTGGCTTGCCACAGCCTCCCCTTCCAGGCTGGCTTCCTGGCCCAGTTCTCCCATTGCCTTCATGCTTTGCCAGCACCCTATGGGGGGGGGGGGAGGGTTTGATCTGTGCATAGTGTCAGCGCTGCTAATCAGCTGCCCTAGGCGATGTGGCATTTCCATTCAGGGCTCCATAATAGCTCTTGAAACCAAAGTCCTGGAGAGGAATCTGTGGAGTGCGGGGGGGTGGTGTGGTGTGTGGGAGAGATGTGTGGGCATCTAATTGCACAAGGCCCTTCATTGTCCTGCATTGGGGGTGGGGGGGGTTATTAAACATAATAGCACTTAAAATTAGAGGGTCTTCCAGCTTCTCAAGAGCAGAGGAGCAGGAAGAGAGGGAGGGAGGCAAGGACCAGGGGCACCTGTGTCTCTTTAGCAATGCCTTGCAGCCCCATGGCTCAAGATCAAATCCTGAGCCCCGTCCCCCCTCCAAGGGCCTGAGAGGGGTTGCAAAAGGGTTTTGCCTTTTGCAAAGAGAAAACGGGCTGCTCCAAAACGGATGTCTGCGTCAGCCTGTTTTGTACACAAGGGCTGGGTTCGAGTTCTGTCTTTTCAGTAAACAATGCCCCAGGCAGAATACTTTGTTCCTCCAGCTGCTGATGTCTTCCTCCCCCCCCCCTTTCTTGGCACCAGGGACTTTTCCAGCTGTCCGGGAGAGAGACTGCAAAAGGGACTAGAACTATCCAGCCTGACTGGTCTGCCCATCCAGTGGGAATTTCAAAAGTGCAGGCATTCTTGTAGAAATATCTGCTTGAAGCCATTTGGGGCTTAAATCTGCAGCCTCCCCCCACTCATGATTAGTGCTAAAGGTGTTAGCAGAGGTGGGGATAATCTTCGGAAAGAATAATTCTGGGAGAAGTCCAGACTTTTCTTCTATGCAGGACTGCGCAAATCAGAATACATATCCCCCTTCATCTTTTTTGTTATTAGGAACTAATTTCACTGGTGGAAAAGCTGCTTTCAGGCATGTGTGGGTGATTGTGGGGTTCACAACTGAGGGAGTTAGTGTGGGGGTGCCTTGATCTGAGGTCGCGGGAGGTCAAAGACCCAGTACAATTTCTGCAGCAGGGTCTAGGGCTGGTATTTTCCCAGTCATGAGGTCTAGAAAGTTTTGTCCTTCCAAAGCAGATTCTCGGAGAGCCAAGTCCTTTGCCAGCCCCTGTTCCAATTTGTTTCAAGCATCACATCCGGTTCTTCTCGGACCTCGAGCACAAACACCACAGATCTACAAAGTACAGTGGTACCTCCGCTTATGGATTTAATTCATTTTGGGGTGCTATGCGCCCCCTGAAAAATCCGTAACTAGAGGTGCCGCTTCTGTGCACGCACATGGCGCGATAGAGCGCTTCTGCGCATGCGTATACACTTCCAGGTTTGCCGCAGCCGTGACCCGAAGATTCTGCAACCTGGAGGTTACGCAACACGAGGTACCACTGTAAAGACAGCAGGCAATTTTGAGCCCGCAGGGCACTGACAGATCTAGCTGGGAGCATGCTCACCCCCTCCAGAAATCAAAATGGGGTGCGCGAGAGAGACTGTGCGTCATGCAGTTCTGCAGAAAGGCAGGTCATGGGGTTAATTTCATCATACTAAATTGCTTCAGTTCCTTAAACTGAGATTGCTGTCTCTGCAGAAGTGGGCGGCGAGGGGGAAGATTTCTGCAATCGCAAGCTGGTCACGTGGCTTGATAAATCTTGCGTGCGTGTTCCACCTTCCTGTAGATACTTTCGATGGCTGCTGTGAAATGTGACCGCAAATGGCAAGAAGAGGAAAAATCCCACCCCCCCTTGTACCCGTCCGCTGCCGCCTCCCTGGGGCCTCGCTGCTCCCTGCTGGGGGGGGGGTGCCCTTTGCCAGTCCTCTTGCGGGACTTTTTCCTCTACTTGCAGCTTCTTGGCCTTTGCCTCTGCCAGGAAGGGGAAATGAATCACAAACCAAAAGAGAAATGGGACCAGTACAAGGGTGGGAGGAGAGGGAGAGAAACAGGCTCTCATTGCTCAGCTGGGCCTAAGTCATTCTCCTGCTTACCTAGTGGCAGAGCAGGTGGAGCTGTGGTCCTGCAGCTGCTGTCTGCCAGACACAGCTGAGGCAGCCCCAAGTATACCTGAAGGAGCATCTCCACCCCCATCGTCCAGCCAGGACACTGAGGTCCAGCTCCGTGGGCCATCTGGTGGTTCCCTCCCTGCGAGAATTGAGGTTATAGGGAACCAGGCCGAGGGCCTTCTCGGTTGTGGCTCCCGCCCTGTGGAATGCCCGCCTGTCAAAGGAAATAAACAACTATCTGACTTTTCGAAGACAGCTGAAGGCAGCCCTGTTTAGGGAAGTTTTTAATGTTTGATGTTTTTTCGTGTTTTTAATACTTTGTTGGGAGCCGCCCAGAGTGGCTGGGGAAACCCAGCCAGATGGGTGGGGTATAAATAATAAATTATTATTTAAAAGTAAAGGACTGGTTGATCAACCAACCAACCAACCTTGTCCTGGGGTTAACAAAGGACACTGCTGAACGGCAGTTGATTGAGGGCAGCTGGGTGCAGCAACTATAAGTTGTCGCCCCCCACTGAAATATCCCATCCTCTTCTCCCTGCCCACTTTCAATATGGATCTACTATTTCAAGTGTGTGTGGGGGCGTGTTAACTTACTGGTTTTTCTGCAGAAATGACAAATCTGGTTTAAATGGGGAAATAAAGGCACTTTGATGCCGGTGACATTTGCAAGAAAATGTGCATGCATGTGCAGCTCCCAGGTCCAGGATAAACTGGCAAGGAGTGTGGATGCTTCTGGTCCTGTTCATGCAGATCCATGCACCCAGTGCAGGCACATCAGCGCACTATGAAGACTACAGCCTGCCGTTTCAGCAGGCCAGCCTTCAACAACTGTGGTGTATGATACAGCACACCATATAGGAGAAGGGGTGAAGTGTCTTTGCCTCCTTCTGGCCCTGCTCTGCGCTCTCTCCCAATTCTTTTGCCTGGCTGGAATGTGTCCTTGAACTAAGGCCCCTGGTTTGCCTGGACGGAGAGAGAGTGAGAGTGAGAAAGAGTGTAGAAATCTTTGTGATTCTTGCAG
Source organism: Podarcis liolepis (assembly GCF_965112155.1). Lineage (NCBI taxonomy): Eukaryota > Metazoa > Chordata > Lepidosauria > Squamata > Lacertidae > Podarcis > Podarcis liolepis. The sequence continues at coordinate 4,367,602 of NC_139569.1, read as the reverse complement.
GGCTGCTGCATGAAAGTTAAGAGATGCATCCATTGCTCTTCTTCAGGTCTTGCCCACAGCTGGCACACAGCCCCCCAAAGAGTTGCCCCACAAGCAAACACAGCCCTTGGGCTGAAGGAAGGTTCCCCCTTCCTGGGCTGTTCCCTCCTGTTGCAGAGAAGATCCAGGCAGAGAGGAACTTTTTGCATGGACAGCAGCGGAGGTGGAGTTCTTTGGCCTGGGTGCTCAAATCATCCAAGAGAGGCCCATTGCTTTACCCGGCCAGGGATTGACCACCGTGTTTTATGTTATATATTTTATACAATGCTTGGTGGTGGAAAACGCTCCAAGCAGAGTTTGGAGCAAAGGAACAAAAAGCTGGGAGGTTTCTGCTGCTTTAAGAGAGCGCAGGGTCTGTGGAGCCCAGCATCTCCCTTCAGGTCTGCTGCCCCAGTGGAGTCCGGCTGGCTCTGAAGGAGCATTGTCCTGGGCTTTCTTCTGGTGGGTGTCTGCTATTGTTCCTCAGGGCTCTTTTCTTTTTTTGCATCCTGTGTTTCTTTAAATTGCAGCCTTCAGAAACAATGAGGCTTCCTGCGTGTCCCCAGGCCAGGGTCCTCAGACAATGCCGCCCACTGAGTAAGCACCAGAGAGGGAAGAGAAGCCCTTTTTCTTAAGCTTTAAAAGCTCTCGCTTGGGATGGGGAGGGGAGAGCAGCAGCAGCAGCCGCCAAGAGCTGCACCAGGATCCTTGCTGGGAGGGCCCTGAAAAAGCTGCCTGAAAACTCACTCACACGTTGGGTCAGATCCAGAGCAGGGACAGTTGCATTTGACTTCAATGGGACTTAAGTCATAACTAACATTCCCCCATTAATTTCAGTGGCCTTCGCTTGGATTCATTGATGGGAGCTGAGTAGAAATATGCTTTAAAGAAACTTCAATTTAACTTTTTATTTGGTGGGGGAGGCTGTAGCTCAGTGGTAGAGCGTTTGCTCTGCAAGCAGGAGGTCCCAGGTTCGATTCCTGGGGACTGTCCCCTGCCTGACACCTGTTGTAAACAAAAATCTGCCCTTTCCCCCTTATGGGGTATCCAAGATCCCATATAGAGTCCTTACGTGGGTTCCCTATTGATAGAAAATAACAGAAGCCAACCAGAGAATATTAAGAAGCAAAGCAGCTAGTAAGCCTGATCTTTATTGATCTGTTGCAACAGGGTGCTCCCCTCACACACAGGAAACGAGGAGGAACCCAAAACAAAGGTGTACCTGCCCTTATATAGAAATTTTAAATTCCCTGCCCTGGAGCTCCAGACCACCCCTCCATACATCATGCATACATCACAGAAGGGGTGTAACCCAAGACCACCACCCCCAGATACATCATATCTACATCACAGAAAAGGCCGTCTACAGCAGAAATCTGAGTGCATTGTTTATCTCGTCTGACAGGTTACCTGTTAATGCTCACTTGATTGGATACCCTGGGGAGCCTGGCCAGTCTTTTGTAATGATAAATACCTACCGTAGTTCCTGAGCCAGATCACAGGCTCACCCTATTCATACACAGACAGACATACCCTTAAGACAGGATTTGTGAAGGAAAAGACAATGGGGAGGCTTTTCCATTTTCCTTTGACCTTGCAGAGAAAACATTTAGTCAGTTTGGGAATCAAAAATGGTTTCAGGTCAGTCTTCCTATGCGGATCTGTGTACACGCTTGGTTGGTACATTTATTATATATCTAAGACCTTAAAATTCTTATCACACACCCTGGACAACTGCTGCCAGCCGCTGCTGGCAATCCTGAGCTGCATGGCCCAAGAACCCAGGCAGTATCCTGTGTCCTTTTAAGTTCATGCTTAAAAATGCATGTGCATCATCCAGGTATATTTGTTCGAGCGCTGGGCTGGATTTGTTGCTTCATAAAGTCTAGCTGGCTCTCGCGAGCATGCCAGGGCCAGCTGCCTCTTGCATTTCAGTCCAGTTGCACAATGTTGTCATCTCCCCATCTTCGGGACAACAAAGGAGGCCAGGTTAAGTTTTACCTGCTGCCTTCAGGATTGCCTGCATTCTACCTGCCTGTGTGTAATGGCTCAGCTGTAAGAAACACAAGTAAATGACGTGTAAAAGAGTGGGTGACATTGAGAGAGACAGAGAAAGAGCAATTGTTCAGATTTTAATTGAATTTCCTGGCTGGGTTCCTACGGAGCGGCAGGAAGGGGCTGGATGGAGAGGGTGGGAGGCAGGGAGCCTGCAGAGACAAGATTGTTCTCAGAGGTGACACTGAGGGTTGTGGACAGGCTGTACCCTTCCTGTCCAGGCAGTGGGGGAGCCAAGCAGGGAGGCTGCTGCAACTCTCCAGCGCTGGCTTCCAAAGCCTTGCAGGGTCTCTTCCTGTTGCAAGAACTCGACAGAGGGTCCTCTGGCCCCACTGGACTCTCCCAGGGTGCAAGTTTGGTGCTGCTGGTGGCATGTTCAGGATGAACTGTTCTGAAGCAGTCCAGTAAAAAAAAATTGGCAAAATAATAATCTCCTCCTGGTCTTTTTATAGCAGCAGGAGGATTAGCTAAGGGGCTATTTTGGGAGCAGGCTAACGAAGACACAGTCGCTGGAGACGGCACATGCCTGATCTAACCATGTAAACATTTCCCTGCTTTTTCAATGAAGTTCCCAGTCAGGGCTCGCAAGCTGATGCCGATCTCTGATCTCTTCTTCCCGGCTGCTGTTTCCGCTTTCCCCATCCATGTTCCACATTCGGGGTGTGTATTTTTAAACACCCCCCCCCATGTTAATGTGCAGGACGGTCAGTGGTGGTGCCTCTGCCGCCTAGCCCTGCTTTGCCACTAACCCACACATTCAGTAGACATCAGGTGCCACACCCCACATGCCTCTGTGGGGGGTTTTATTTTGGGGGGGGGGGAGAGAAGAGCCAAGCCAGGCTTCAAAGGGTCTTCTCCCCCTCCATCTGGTACCGATGGGGAAAGCAGAGTCTGCATTGCACACACCCCAGCAAAATCTGCTCCTGAGATATTACTGCGTCCTGTAGCCAATAAGGACCAGAACCTTAGTTTTTTTAAAGAGGAAAGGAAGAATAATTAGAATTGAGACAGGAGGGCAAATTCTGTACCCACAACTACCAAATTCCACTCCTGTGGGACACACAAGAATTGATACATTCCACTCCTGTAGATAAGCTATTAGGATGAAAAAAGCATCCTCCTATCTTCCTAATATGTGGATCTGTTCCTTGAAAGTCACCTTTACCTTCACCAACAAGTCCTGCCATACCCCAAATCTGTTTGAGTGTGTACTCATAAGGACTAGAATGTTGCTTTTAAAAGAAGATACTGTAGAACTGATAGTTGCAATGGTCAGGCTGCTGAATTCTGTCTGGCTCTGGCCCATTTACACCCCCCTCCTTTGTCTCCCTGTCTGGGGTGGGGGTGGGGAGTGTCTGCTCTCTTCCTCCTCTCCCCCCCCCTCCTGATGAAACCAAGTTGCTTGAATGCTGCCTCTCCTCCCCCCCCCCCTCAGCCCAGCCCTGTTAACCAGCCCAGCTGTATGCTAATGGAGAGCAAACACCATATCAGCCTCCAGCTTGCATTAAGTTGGCTGCAAGAATCTATTGTTAACCAGCCCATTGCTTCCCTACCCCCTGCCAGCTACATTCTTCAATGGGGGGGGGGGAGACCACAAAGCAAGCTGGAGTGAATGATGTTTGGGCGCAGGCTGACAGCTCAGATTGTACTCCCCCTCCCCACCTCCTTTTGTGTGCCTCCCCCTTTTCGCTTTTAACTATTTTTTTGTGGGGGGTGCATCTGGCTGCTGTTTCTTCCTTCCCTCCCTCCCTTTTCTGTCCTTTGTTTTGTGTTGCTCTGAATTATTTGCGATTCCCCCGCCCCTCCCAACTGGCAGCACACACAGACAGGCAACAGATGCCAGGAATTACCTGTGTCAATAAGGAAGTGCAGCCAGGCAGGTGGCAGGGCTCAGAAGGCGGGGCAGAGACTGCTCCCTTGGCTCAGGTTCACCTGGCAGTTGGAGCTGAATCAGTTGTAGGCGAAGGGGGGCTGTTTTGTGGTTCTTGTTCTCCATCATGCTCAGGGGGCAGGTGGGGCAAAGCCTCGCAGTATGGAGAGGGGCATCTGGGCAGGACTTTGGGGGCAGGGGCCTGCGACCCCTCTTGGTAGAATGAGCAGCCTGCCGGCCTCATAAATGCAGCACATTTTGAGGGGTGAAGGAATTCACATTCCTATCCGGGTTGCATTTACAGAGCAGTTTATTCTGTCGCCCCGGCTGTAAATTCGCGCACCGTTCCTGAGCTTTTGCACGGCGTGAAAGCCGCTTCTGCAAAGCCAGAAGGATATTGTGGGAGTTTTGGAGTGCGAAAAGAGCAGGAAAGCACCACAGCAAAGTTCTGTAGGCTTGCAGAAGACTTGGACCAGGGGTCAGCAACCTTTTTCAGCCGTGGGCCGGTCCACCGTCCCTCAGACCTTGTGGGGGCCCAGACTATATTTTGGAAAAAATATATGAACAAATTCCTATGCCTCACAAATAACCCAGAGATGCATTTTAAATAAAAGGACACATTCTACTCATGTAAAAACACGCTGAATCCTGGACCGTCTGCGGGCCGGACTGAGAAGGTAATTGGGCCGTATCCAGCCCCCGGGCCTTAGGTTGCCTACCCCTGGCTTGGACTCTGCTATTGCAACAGGTGCTCTTAGTATGCAGATGTATTAATTGAGAATGTTTCTGGGACAGCTCAGTTAGTAGACATGAGATTCTTCATCTCAAGGTTGTGGGGGGTGGACTAGATTGACCCTTGTGGTCCCTTCCAACTCTACAATTCTGTGATTCTGCGGATACCAGTTGCTCAGAGCTGCAGGAGGCAATAATGCTCTTGTGCTTGCGCAGGCATCTGGTCGGCCACTATGAGAACAGGATACTGGAATAGATAGGTCATTGGCCTGATTCAGAGGTGGTTCCTAGGTCCTAATGTGCTCAGGCTGAAGGGCGCAGGAGGTGGTGCTTGGAGGAGCAATGCTGAATAGGTTGTGTGTGAGAGACACAAGACTGAAACATCTACTCAAGGGCACTTCATGAAAATTGTTGGAGGCTGGTGGTGGGTGCAGTGTTTGCATTCTCCTCTGTTACATATAAGATCATTTACCCCCCTTACAGTGCATGGTTTCTCTTTCTCCACCCCAAGCCACCGGCAAGAATAAGAAAATTCCAAAAAGTTGATTGCCATTGTCTTGAAACCTCAGGGCAACCAACGCCCTACTACAAAAGGGGGAAGTGAGCTCAGGCAAATATTTCTCTTGCCTAGACTGCATTTTTATAGCCGGGTAGATGTTGGAAAATCTGGCTGCATTCATCCCATCCAACTCCAGTGCTTGGTCTCTGTCTGGGCCAGTGACTGGACAGAACAATCTTTTTTTTCCTAGTTAATAAAATCCAACCTCTCTTCAAAATTGCTTGTTGGCGTTTTGCAGATTAGATTAGGTTGCACCAATTTCCAGCAAGGTGAGACATGGTTGTTTGCACAGTGTTAGCTAGAAAGGTTTGGGGGCATTCAAAAGTTACAGTAGTTCAGATAAAACTTTTATTATTATTATTTAAAAAATCTCCCTTTGTCTTTTAGACATTTATCTTCACGGATGGTGAGGACGAAGAACTGAAGAAGAGGACAGGTGAGCTGGTTGAATGCATTTTGGCAGATGGGGAAGGGAGCTTCTTAAATATCCCTTCATCTGGAGGCTGTTCATGGGAGGGTGAAGGAAGATAACCTCCTGCTCATTAACTCTCTGGAGTTGCTGGGGGGGGGAGAGGGGGGACTTACTCAGCTATTTATTAAGCCGCCCTTCCCCTGCCCTTGGGAGACTGAATCAGATCAGTCTATTCTTATGCTAATGCCTCTATTCATGATTCCCCTCAAGACATCCCAGAGAGTAACAGGTGGCAGCTGATGGGAAAATGCTGGTTGAATAGGCAGATGAGAGCCTCTCCTTAGCATTTCCCCAGCCCAACAGGGCCCACTTTGCATGGAAGGCTTTCTCCCCCTCTCTGAGTTAACACTCAGCCGAGTGAAACAGCCTAGCAGCCTTTAGATGCAGCCCGTAATCCCTTCTTCCCTGACATTTGTTTATCCAAAGAATTTTTTATCCTGCTCTTCAGCCAGAAAAAAGGCTCCCAGAGCAATGTACAAATTACTAAAAGGGAAGAAGGGGGGGGGGGGAGAGAAAGGCAGGCTTCCAGTCTTTTAAAAAAATAAAGGCATGGCACAAAAAGAAAGTGGAGTGGGAAGTATGAGAGGAGAAGGTTTTCTCACACGGAGGGCCATGTTTGCATCATGGATTGGAGAGTTGGAAGGGACCCTGAGGGTCATCCAGTTCAAGCCCCTGCAATGCAGGAATATGAAATGAGCCCAGCGTCTGGTACCTGAAAAAGCAGCAAAATGCTTGGCATGCGGAAGGTTCAGTCCCCAGTAAAAAGGTAAAGGGACCCCTGACCATTAGGTCCAGTCGTGGCCGACTCTGGGGTTGCGGCGCTCATCTCACTTTATTGGCCGAGGGAGCCGGCATACAGCTTCCGGGTCATGTGGCCAGCATGACTAAGCCGCTTCTGGTGAACCAGAGCAGTGCACGGAAACGCCGTTTACCTTCCCGCCGGAGCGGTAACTATTTATCTACTTGCACTTTGACGTGCTTTCGAACTGCTAGGTTGGCAGGAGCAGGGACCGAGCAACGGGAGCTCACCCTGTCGCGGGGATTCGAACCGCCGACCTTCTGATTGGCAAGTCCTAGGCTCTGTGGTTTAACCCCCAGCGCCACCCGCGTCCCTCAGTCCCCAGTACACCTAGTTTAAAAGGATCCAGTAACAGGGCAGAGCCGGCAATGAGCCAGCGGTTAGATTCAGCAGAAAACAGCTTTATATGTTAGTAGGGTTGTGGTTGTGCTCTTGCGATGCATTTTGTTGACGTATTTATATTTCCAAGCAAGACACAAACTTGTCAGGCCAAGCCATGTCCTTCCATTCATTCTTCCTCCTCTCTCCTTCAGGGAACGTCATCAACACCAATTGCTCCGCTGCCCACAGCCGCCAAGCCCTGTCCTGCAAGATGGCCGTGGAATATGACAAGTTCATCGAATCTGGGAGAAAGTAAGCACAGGGAGTGGGCCAAGGGGGAAAGGCAACTTCGTTAAGCCAGTGTAAGGAGGGGCAATGCAGACAGTGTGCTCTGTAGGCTGATGGGGATCTCCAACTAGGCAGGAAGGGCCCATAGCTCAGGGGCAGACCATCTGCCTTGCAAACAGCAACTTCCATAAGTTCCAAGCCAACCTTAAACAGGCTAGCAGGACCAGTGGTCAGGGATTATGGGAGTTGTAGGCTAGAACCTTTGGAGGACACCAAATTTTGGCCATATTCAGAGCCAGATGGACCAGTTGTCTGGCTCTGAATATGGCAGTTTCCTAAGATGCTAATTCTTACTGGAATTGCCCAACTGAATGTAATGTGTAAGCTTTTTAGGGTAGGTGGATCACGGCCTCGGTTGTAGCGAAATTTTATTGCATCCTTGATAGGTCCCTTTCCCAGTTAGTTGTCCTAAGTGATGTTCAGAATTAAAACCACCAGTAAAAGCATTTTAAAAAATGGCAACCTTAGATAATGGCTGCCATCGTTAACCAGCTGAGGAAAGGGTCCTTTTTAAGGCAGGCATGGCCAAACTTGGCCCTCCAGATGTTTTGGGACTACAGTTCCCATCATCCTTGACCACTGGTCCTGTTAGCTAGGGATGGTGGGAGTTGTAGTCCCAAAACATCTGGAGGGCCAAGTTTGGCCATGCCTGTTCAAGGAGTTGAGTGGCCCACACCTGGGAAAAGAGACTTTTTTGCCCCATGAAGCCGCCTCATGATAGGCAGAACAAACCAGTTCCTGTTTAGATAAAAACTGTTTGTATATATAAATACCTATAAATAGTTAGAGCTTCATAGGTACCAACCCAGGAAAATATAGCAATTGGAATCGATTGTGAATTCATTAAGACTCCTGGTGTAAACATGCAAAAGGAAATAATTCGGTTTGGTTCTTAAGGCTGATGTTTAAGCCTGTGATAAAGGAGTGTCCTCAAATTTGCTTACAAATCTGAAATAAAATGTCTGTATTTCTGTTCTTTTGTCTTTTATGATTCGTTCTTGGAATGTATTTAATCCCAGCAATAAAAATAAATAAAGTTTAAGGCACTCCTGTTTTGCATTAAAGTTTGAAAATGCCTTTTGGCTAGGAATACTGGTCAACTCATGACAAACCGAAGTTGAATTTATTTGGCCCCCTCTTAACCTGTTCACCTCTCGTTGTCGTTTGATGCATCAGGTGGTTTTGCCACATGGACGATGACAATTATGTCAATGTTCGAGCGCTGATCAAACTGCTCTCCAGTTATCCTCACACGCAAGACATCTACATCGGAAAACCAAGTCTGGATAGGCCCATCCAGGCCACGGAGAGGATTAGCGAGAACAAGATGGTAAGCGAATGGGGGAGCTGGAGAAAAATATTCACTTAGACCACATTCACATACCCCAGGGGTCTGCAACCTTTAAGACAAAAAGAGCCACTTGGACCCGTTTCCAAAGAAAAGAACAACAACTGGGAGCCGCAAAACCATTGCGACATTTAAAACAAATATATCTCCGGAGCCACGATCTGACAGCGGGCGGGAAGGTGATGTCGGGACGGTGCGTGCGTTAGTCCCCCATGCGTTAGCCCCCATGCGATGTCACAACCAGTACAGTGCCCGCCAAAGTGAGGAGTGTCGGGGCGCACAATGCGCCTCCTCCCCTCGCTAGTATCCGCCCCGGAGCCGCAGCAAAGATGTAAAAGAGCCACATGCGGCTCCGGAGCCGCAGGTTGCAGACCCCTGACATACCCCATACGTTTAAAGCATTATGATACCACTTTTATACAGTTGATTCTTCAACTGTCAGGTATCTATAGAAAATTATTCAAAACATCCAATCCCATGGGAATGTTCAGGGAGGCAGGAGAGGATATATTGCTTAATATTAATATTAATATCCTTCCTAACTTGCGCTAGCAAGTTCTATAATTTAGCAGAGTTTTACATTCCCCTTTTTAAACGTACAACAGATAGCTGGTTGCAGGCTTAAGCCTTTCACTATTAGATTCCTGGTAAGTTCCCTTATGGGACGCGGGTGGCGCTGTGGTCTAAACCACAGAGCCTAGGGCTTGCCGATCAGAAGGTCGGTGGTTCGAATCCCCGCGATGCGGTGAGCTCCCATTGTTTGGTCCCTGCTCCTGCCCACCTAGCAGTTTGAAAGCACGTCAAAGTGCAAGTAGATAAATAGGTACCGCTCTGGCGGGAAGGTAAATGGTGTTTCCGTGCACTGCTCTGGTTCACCAGAAGCGGCTTAGTCATGCTGGCCACATGATCCGAAAGCTGTCTGTGGACAAATGCCGGATCCCTCAGCCTATAGAGTGAGATGAGTGCGCAACCCCAGAGTCATCCGCAACTGGGCCTAATGGTCAGGGGTACCTTTACCTTTACTAAGTTCCCTTATATCCCTCTTAAAAGAATGAACACGCCACAATCTTGTGTAAAGTACATAAAAGAAGTTTACTCACATCATCAGTTCACAGTTGGATCCCTGAAGGCAGACTTAGTTACATATACATGTGGGTTTGTCCCATATGGAGATAGCCCCTTTGTTGGCTGAAAGCTGAGCCAACAAAGCATCTCTAGCTAAAAAGCTGCTGGTCCAACGACAGAGGAAGTCGGGGGGGTGCTGCGTGCCGTGTCCTTTTGGTTACCTGGACAGGTAAGGTCACGCCCACCTCTAGTCAGATGCTAAAGGAAGTATGTCCCAGTCAGGAGGAAACAGGAAGTTTTTGACTGACTGGACCAAACATTCCCCTGCATGTCCACTCTAGGAAAACAAGGAATGTTGTACTTGACTGCTACTTGTGTATCACATCCCACAAATCCAAGATGACACCCAACACATTCCACTTTCTCTAGACCAGTATTTTCTTCAGTCTTCCAGATTGGTTTTGACTCTTGACTCTTTTCTTGCCCCACACAGCATCCGGTCCACTTCTGGTTTGCCACGGGGGGCGCTGGTTTCTGCATCAGCCGTGGGCTGGCGCTAAAGATGAGCCCTTGGGCAAGGTGAGTGGTTGACATTGGAGGGTGCAGTGTTTGCTACCCTGAGCTCTCTGATCACTACTATTTATGCCTTAGCTAGTCATGAACATGAGTGCTCGTTCCCACCTTGCAAATGTAAAACACATTGGTGGTTCAGGGGATTTTTTTGGGGGGGGACCACCTAAGAAAGAGGTCAGACCACCCCTTTCCTTTTTATTGCAGTTGTTAGAATTATTTTTGTTACTATTTAACACCCATAAAGCACCTAATATTTTAAGTGCTGTACGTGTAATAAATTTTATCCAGTCGTACCTCTGAATCCGTTCCAGAAGTCCGTTCTACTTCCAAAACGTTTGGAAACCAAAGCGTGCCTTCTGATTGGCTGCAGGAAGCTCCTGCAGCCAATTGGAAGCCACGCCAGACGTTCGGCTTCTGAAAACCGTTCGAAAACCAGGACACTCACGTCCGGGTTTCGATCATTTGGGAGCCGATCTGTTCGGGAGCCAAGGCATTCGAGATCTAAGGTACGACTGTACAGGGGGATTCCCCGCTTATGTGAGGATTCAATTCTGGGTTCCCCTGCAAGTCCTTTGCCCCCTCGTGGTGCCAGAAAACAGTGTGCCCATTGGCAGTCATACATGCGCAGGGAAGTCCCTGTAGATGTTTTTTTAAAAAGCCGTACGTAATATTGAGGGTTTTTAATGTTATTTTTCATATTTTAAAAAATAAGGTTTTGGTAAATTGGGGTGGGGGAAAGCAATTCTCCTATCTTCGTTAGGGAGCCTTGCCCATTGTTAAGTCCCCCACCATACCAAAGTCTTGCTTCTTCCACAATCCTCTACAGCGGCGGACACTTCATGAGCACTGCAGAAAAGATACGCCTCCCGGACGACTGCACCATCGGCTACATCATAGAATCTGTGCTGGGGGTGAAGCTGATCCGAAGTAATCTCTTCCATTCCCATTTAGAGAACCTCCACCAAGTGCCCAAGACAGAGATTCACGTTCAGGTAAAAAACAAGAAACCTCTTAGTAGACCAGTGTTTCCCAAACTTAAGCGTGATTGCGTACCCCTTTTGAGTGTTTTTGTCTTGCCAGTGTATCCCATGTGTGTGTGTGTGTGTGTGTGTGTGAGAGAGAGAGAGAGAGAGAGAGAGAGAGAGAGAGAGAATGAATGAATGAATGAATGAATGACACATGTGGAAGTCTTTGGAGCTTTAAATATATATATCTTCATATAAGATATATATATATATTTAAAGCTCTGAAGATTTCCAGATGTGTTCTCTCTTTGTCTCCAACATGTCGAGAACCTTAAGTCTTGAGATAAAGATCTTAATTCAGCCAAGTGGACATACGAGCCCCTTCCTCATTTCATCAAGTCAATCTTTGTGTCTCTCTTTCCCCTGCCCAGGTGACCTTGAGCTATGGAATGTTTGAAAACAAGAGGAACTCCATCCATATCAAGGGAGCGTTCTCCGTGGAGGAGGATCCTTCCAGGTGAGCAGCACGTGTCCCTCCCCTCGTGCATACTAGTTATTTGTTTAGAGATGTGTGGATCGGTTAAAACAGTCCCTGTCCACAGGTTTGCAATCTGAAAATATACACGACGCGCAAGGAGAAAGGGACAGCTAGGGAAGAGCTTCCCATCTCCACTCGGCTGAAAGACGGGCCATATTCACACCACACTTTTAAAAGCACTAGAACAGGCATAGGCAAACTCTGGCCCTCCAGATGTTTGGGACTACAATTCCCATCATCCCTAGCTAACAGGACCAGTGGTCGGGGATGATGGGAATTGTAGTCCCAAACATCTGGAGGGCCAGAGTTTGCCTATGCCTGCACTAGAATATCACTTTGAGCAACTGTGGCTTCCCCCAAAGAATTCTGGGAGCTGTAGTTTATCAAAGGTGCTGAGAGTTGTTCGGAGGCTCCTATTCCTCTCCCAGATCTACCGTTCCTCTGGGAGAGGAATTGATTGTTAAATAGCTCTGGGAAGAGATTGGGGCCTCCTAACAACTCTCAGCACCCTTGATAAACTACAGCTCCCAGAATTCTTTGGGGGGGAAGCCATGGCTGCTTGAAGTGGTATCATAGTGCCTTAAATGTAGGGTGTGAATGCGGCCAAATCTCTTAGCCTAACGTACCTCAAAAGATGATCACCAGGAATAAAACAGGGCAGGGGAAAGAGACAAAGAACCACGAGCTCTTTAAAGGGGAAATACTGGATCTGAAAGCTATAGATAACTTGCTCTGTAATTAGAAAGGTGCCCCTGATTTTCATCAGGGAGCAGGTTTTTAACCTGTTTGAACCACCCCCTGGCTAAACGTTACAGCCCTAATCAATACTGTGCCACTGATGATCGGGATTATAATTTTTGGGATGTTGCTGATATACCTCCTTCTCCTCTCTCTCTCTCAGGTTCCGTACCGTCCACTGTATGCTGTATCCGGACACTCCGTGGTGCCCTCGCAATGCAGTTTACTAAGAGACAAGGTGTCCCCTTCTTAACCTCGTCCCGAGTTTTCCCGGTATCCGAAGAGCTCGTGGGACCTGTGCATTTGCGTGTGTGTTTGTTTCCTTTGCTGTGAGGCTGTTGGCGCTTAATTACTGTGGTTAATTCACAGTGTGCGTGTGTTTTATAGGCTGCTGTGCGGCCCCTTCTTCTCTCATCCGGCCCTGAGATGCTGAGACATTTTTGGGCTCCCCCTATTTGCCCCTGTTGATGGGGCAAGCGGGTTTTACTCTGGGCAAAAAGGAACTGCCCTTACAACCCTCATTTCTTAGGTGAGTGGTTCTGGCTGTTTGTACAGGTGTAAACTGACCGAAAACCCCCACCTGAACAACCACCCTGGGCATTTCTGAATATTGCTTTGCAGTGTTCTTGTAAGAAGTTGTTTGTTTGCTTTTCCACGACCACCATTACTGCTGTGTCCCCGCCCTGACCCACCCTTGCTGCTGAATTTTTAAAAGCAGTGTTGGAATGAACGAATAAAAACACAGGGTGCAATTCAGCCCAGAGTTAAAGCACTAAAGGAAAGAAATAAAATCAAAACCTATGGACTTCATGGGGAAAAACTGAGCATCTTCATAGATCTCAATTGGGTGCTTCCCAAGTGCCAAACCCTGAGCTGGGATATGCCTTAAGTTGGTGGCGGAGAATCTATAGCCGTGTCCCAGATGTGCTTGAACTCCCAACCAGGAAGCCCAGCAGCCAACATGGCCAATGGGCAGAGATGATGGGGAATTGAATCTAGCAACATCTGTAGGACCACAGGCTAGCCACCCATTACCTTAAACCAGGTGCAGGGAATCTGCAGCCTTCCAGATGTTGGTGAAATGCAACTCTCAGTCAGCAAGCATAGCCAGTGATGATAGGAGTTGTAGTTCATCAACATCTGGGGTTCCATGGGTTCCCTGCACCTGCCTCAAACCTTTCACTGCTTTCCCCTCTCCATCCTTGATTCCTAAACGCCCCTTTAATTGTTCCTCCCTGCTTATTAGGCTCCGGATAACTTTTCAGATGAAGGTTTACAAATTAAAGTTTGTAATTTTTAAAAAATGCTCCTTTTTTGGAATATCCCCCCTCTCCATAGTGAATGAGTGAGTGAGTGTGTTCTGTATTTTATACATATAATGCTCAGTTTTCTGAACTGTTGCTTCTAGAGCTGGTCCCTTGGACTCCCAGCTTTTATGGTTGCACTCAAGGGAGAAAGTCTGGACTCAGTCTCTTGGCAAACTCCACTTCCTTGCTTACAGCTCAATTGCACGAGGATTTATGCTCCACTGAATATGGAGGGGACTTCCTTGGAAGTAAATAGGCATAGGATTCAGTGTTTCTCAAACTTGGGTACCCAGCTGTTGTTAGATTACAACTTCCACCATCCCTAGTGATCTGGACCAGTGGCCAGGGATGATGGGAGTTGTAGTCCAACAATTGCTTGGGACCCCAGGTTAGAGAAACACTGAGTTCGCTTTATTGAAGCACTGTAATGTTTAGCAGCACAATTTTACATATATTTACTTGGAAGGAAGTCTGGGGCTGTTGATAGGGACTTAGTCCCGGGTAGGATTGTGAATTCCATACAAGTGACTTAACTTGTTTTCCTTTACGGTTTAATGAGAAGTGGTTGGCATGAATTACTATTTTTCTGCCATGCCTTCTCATATGCGATGAAAACCTTTAGGGGCTTGGTTTTGTGTGACTTCCGCTTAGCAAGGACAGTCACCTGCCTTCACCTTCTCTCTTCCTTCAGTGCATCATCTTTTGCCCACCTGTCGTTTCCTCTGGAGCATCTTTCTCCAGGGGTGATTAAAAAACACCTTACCTGGTTGTCTCTCCTGTTGATGCGGAGACTGCTGCTCTAGCCCATGCGCTCAACAAGAGGTCACATTCTCGTACTCAAGTGTCCACCCTCTTGTGCAAAAACCAGGGGAGTGTTTGCTTCCCGGATTCTTGGGCAGATTCAGAAAACTGTAAGCTTCCATTCCAAATGGGAAGGAAAAAGAATTGGCCCACACTGGGTAGTATTTGTAAATATCTTATTGCAACAGTGTTATTTACTGTGCCCTTTTTGTGTAGCTTTTGTAAATTGTGGATTTTTTATTAAATATTTTTTTCCTGTGGATCAGAAAAAAAATAATTTTATAAAATCTGTTTTTAAAAAAATGAAATGGGGAGGGCCAGGGAGTCTTTTGTGACTATCACTTATCCTTAATTTATATGTCCCAGTATCTGGGAATTTGTTTGGGGTGTGTGTATGTATGTTGTGTGTGTTTTTAAATGAGGAAAATAGAGGGGGGGGGGAATATAACAAGGACAAATGTTCTCAGGGAATTAAACCTGATTGTTACCATGGAAACTGTGGTAACCATCCTTTCTTTTGCTGTTAATAAAGCAGTTTTTTTGGCTGATTAATGTCATTTGACTGTGGTGTTTTGTGTGTGGCGCATGCAGGGAATAAGATCACACATCCTTTGCTGCAAGATGTAACATGAGTAGTGGCCAAACAACAGGAGCTGCAACACAGTGTTGCAGTACTGCCTTTCAGGGTCCCAGCCAGCCAGTGGTGAGGCGGAGAAGGAACATTTTGGGGGGGGTTTAGTGGCTGGAGGACTGCAGCAGATATTTCACCTGCAGGAGAAATATCTGACGCTATTCTAAGCTTAGAATATTAGACCGCCTGTACCTATTCATTTACCTGGCAAGAGCCTTTCCTGCGTTTTATCTCTCTACATTAAATAAGTTGCAATAAGCAGAGATGGTTCTAGGTTTCAGGGGGTCTCAGCCAAGGTGTGCACCATCTTCCTGTGCTTAACAGACCTGGTCAGAAGTAGCCGGGGTGGGGGTAAGAGGGAACGAGTGCCTTTTTTCCTGGGGGGGTGAAAGAAAAAGGGAGCCATTAGCTGCTCCTCCCATGTTTACTGCCCTATATGAATGGAGAATGGATCCCTTTTTCTTTGACTGATCAGGAAGAAGCAGGGATTCCTTGTCTTCGTCCTTCACGTGTCCTTACCATGTCCTGGGATCTTGACCTAGTGGTGCCACTGAGGATCTGACACAATTGCCTTACAGCCTGCTAGTTCTGAATGGGCCTCACCGATATGTCCACATTTGTAGCCCAACCATCCTCGGTTGATAGCCCAGCCAGAGATTGCTACACCACACGGACCACATGGACATTTGCACAATAATAAATAAATTTTTTTTTTATTTATACCCCGCCCTTCCCAGTTCAGAAAACCGGGCTCAGCAGGATGGCTAACAACAAATTTTAAACACTTAATTGATGTAACAAAAAACAGCATAAAATACAGTATAAAACATGAATAACAATAAATTCAGAATTCAAAAATCAATTTAGGGGGAAAATTCATCCAATAAACATTAGATGATCACCAGGGCTAGCTGGCTAAATTAGTAATTTTTGGGCCAGCGAGGAGACCAGGGCAGAATTAGCTGTGGGATCCCAGAGCAGGTAAGCTTCATAAAAAGAGGAGGGGGAGGGAAGGAAAGGGAATAAAAAATCAGGCTAAGTTCAAATTGAAAGCCAGGCGGAATAGCTCTGGCCCTGAGGAAGGAGGTTAAATCCTGCAGAGCCCTGGTCTCATGAGACTGAGCATTCCACCAGGTTGGAGGCATCTCTGAGAAGGCCCTGTCCCTGGTGGAGGATGACTTCCTTAGGGCCCAGGACCTCTAAACCAGTGTTTCCCAACCTTTTTTGGGCAAAGGCACACTTGTTTGATGAAAAAAATCTCGCGGCACACCACCATTACAGCCCCGTGACGTCAGCGCGCAGTGTCACGCCGGGAGGGACGCACGAAAGTGAAAGTTTTCAATTTTTTCCCCTCCCCCTTGCCGGGGAACCTCCAAGCTTTGGGGGTGGGGGGGGAGGAGGCAGCAAAGCGAGGGACTGAGGGACCCTAACCCTAACCCTAACCCTCACCGATCACCCGGGAAAGCATGCGAATGAGGAGCCCCCGTGTCCTGCTCCCGGCAGCGGACGGCACAAAGCGAGGAGGCCTGGACAAGGCAGCACGCTCCCCGCTCTCGCTGCATCGGGGCTTTTCTCCTCCAGGCCGCTTTCGAAGTCCCCTTCTCCGCTCCCAAGAGCCGGAGCCGCTGCTTCCAGGCCCTGTCCGAGCCCCGACTTGTGGCCTCACTTCGAGGAGCGCCTGTTGCTGGGGACGGGGCTGCATCCCCCTCAGCCGCCGCCTCGCTTCCTTCCAGGAGACCCGACGGCTCCCCCTCTCCCGCTCGCCCTCCTGCGCCCGCAGCAGACCGAGACCTCCCCGCCCCCGCCCGGCTCGGCCCTACCTGGGCGCCTCCAAGCCCGGCCGGCTCCGCGTTGCGCTCCACGCCGGGCAGCTGCAGCGGGGGCGCGCGGCGGCCCGGCTGAGCGCGCCCCGGAGCCGCTGCGCCGTTGCTCGCGAGTCCCTCCGAGAGCCCTCGGGACTGACTCCGGAGTCGCGAGGCGGCGCGTCGCCCAGGGAAGGGGCGGCTTCCCACAAGTCCTCCGGGAAGCAAACGCCCTCGCCCGCCTCCCTCCAGGCAACATCTCGCGGCACACCAGGCAACATCTCACGGCACACTAGTGTGCCGCGGAACACCGGTTGGGAAACACTGCTCTAAACTATGATTATTCATGGACCTTAAGGTCCTCTGCAGGGCAAGACCAGGAGAGGCAGTCCCTTCCTGTGGTTTCCAGCAACTGGTATTCAGAAGTATTGCTGACTCCAATGGTGGGGGCAGAGCAGAGCCATCACAACTAGTAGCTATCGCTAGCTCTCTCCTCTGCCAATACATATAATCCTCTTCTAAGCCATTCTAGTTGGTGGCCATCCCTGGTTCCTGCAGGAGGGCGTTCCACAGTTCAACTATCGTCCTACGTTGACCTTCATGGGATGCCTGCAAGTTCTGCTATTACGACACACACAGAAAAATCTATATTCTCCATGCTATGTGTCCTACAAACTTCTGTGAGTTGGGGCAAAACTCTGGTGCCGTCCCCCCAACCCCACATTCCACCTCTGCTCTCATTTCTCAGCTAAGGACTGGTGGAAAACAACAACTGCGCACACAGAGGCACAAACACGGTGGGCTCATTTCAGACACCCATTCTGGGTGTATGGATTGGCAGTAGCCAATGTGTGTTCCCTTAAAACAGAGACTCTCTGCAATGCCTTTAAAAGAAAAAAAAGAAAAAAAAAGAATCGCACCCATAAGAACCTATTGCATTATGCTGCAAAGCACACTTTCATTCTCGCATGTCAGTGGAATGGTCTGCGTGTGGGGTGGTGCTGGGGATGATATATGGACTCTGGCTGGGAAAAGCCAGCTCCTGTTGTTTGCTTTGTAATGGTTCAGCAACCCAGAACAGCCACGATAACGTCTGGGCTGGCTCTCCACGGTCCAGCAGTGAGGGTTGGGTGCTTGCCACCGGAGGAAGCCGTTTTTCATCACCATCTGGCCAGCGGCTGCAGCCTCTGGAATAAATCTTCTGTCCCACAGTGAGCCAGATTTGATGGCTAGCCAGCAGTGTTATCAGAACAGCAGTATATCCTGGAAAAATCTACCTTCGGCTCACATTAGAAATAGACCTCTCAGTGTATTCAAGAGGCAGTAAGCATTAATCTACAGAGAGCAAAAGAGCAAACCTCTTGAGCGAGATTTAAGCCATCCTGCCAGGCAGCTGGACTGGGATTTGTGCTCTGGACTTCCAGTGCCAGTCAACCTCCAATTTCCTCTAACCCTTTATGATACAAATATCCATGAGCTAACTCCTAAACTAATACTTTCAGCTATGCAGAACAGCTCTATCAATGGCAATTGGTCCTGATGGCTATAGAGAACCTCCAGGTGAAGGGGCAGGCTATCTTTGAGTACCGACATGCATAGTATTGCTTTTAGGTCCTACTTCAAGGCTTGCTGGTGGGCATCTGGTTAGCCTCTGCATTAAACGGGCCTTTGGCATGACCCAGCAGAGCTCTTATACCCCAAAGGGTACACAGTCTGGCAGCACATAATTTCCATCATCTTGCTGAAGCCAAGCAGGTCCAGGCCTGGTCAATGCGTGGAAGCTCATGGACTCTGCCTTGATTTCTGCTCCAGAAGAAAGGTAGAAAATAAACAGAAGGGAATAAATAAATGCATGTATCAAGATTTCACATCTCACTCCCTGATGCTGTTATGCCCTTCAGGAACCACACATGACACTGGCCAAGGGATGCCTCCACTCTCTCATGGTTTGCTCTCCAGTCACAGCATCAAGTTGAGGAGCAACACAGCTTACACTTGAAAGTAGTGCACATGAAATTGCTGTGCAAGGTGCTGAAAATGCCTAAAAAGAGCTTTGAGGTGTGTGGGGGCCGATGGCCCTCCAGGTGTTGCTGGGGAGACTGCCACCAGCCCAAGGATCAGGGATGAGGAGAGTTGCAGTCGAGCAGAAACCAGAGGCCACAGGTGCCCCATGCCCTGCTTTAGTGTCCCATACAAGAAAAACAGGGAAGTTGTACCAATACATGACCATCGTGCAGTCAGAAGCAGGGTGGGCGACTACCAATTTTGGTTTCTTTTACGTTCCAATTTTTCCCCATCTTGAAACTAGTTTCCCACATTGCCACCACAATCTATGATTGTAAAAAAAAGAAATCCTTCAGAATATTTGTCAGCAATTTGCCCCAATAAACACATTGATTAAAACACTTATTTTCTGCAAGCAATTTCTCCTAATGTATTTTTGTACATATCGTTCGGGTGGAGACACACATTGCAAAATTTGGAGCAGCGCAAATTTCAAAGGATAGCTCTGCTTTGGTTTGCGGCTTGGTTTGAGATTTGCAACTTAGGTAGTTTATCCTTAAAATGCATAGGTAGTTTATCCTTAAAATCACATTTCTCCCTACTGAGCACATATTGTTTTCCTTGATTTCATTGAAATCAGCTTAGCTTTGGCTGAGCCAAAGTTTTGTTGGTCTACTTACTAAGATCCTACTTACTAAGATCCAACACCCAACTGTCAGAAGAAGCCAGTCCTGTTTAACCATCCATGCACTGGTGGAACATGTAGACCCTGCCACCTATGGGTATCTCTGCAAAACAATTCTACAGAGGTTTTGGACAATACTTCAAGTTGCGTGTTTATTTCTGTTACAAAGGAAAGGCCCAAAGGGGTCTTATGAAGTAGAAACAAAATCTTTGTCTGTATGGAGCCACTACAAGTAAACAGGATGTCCTGTCCCAGAAAAGAGCTGCAAGATGAAAGCCTTTAATTTTATTTTATTTTTAAATTGAAGCTTTTTTAAAAAAAGCATGTGACATAGATACCAAAGTAGAAGATGGCCACAGAAAAGGTTCTATTAAGAAAAAGAAAATGGTAGCCATGGCTGCTTATGGAATAATGAATCAACGCTATAGAATTGCAACATGGCAAGAGAAGTATGGCATTCAGAAGAGACTTAAAATTAAGTTGGAATAAAAAGGCCATGGAACACTCCTAGGGGTCACATGTATGCTGCCCTGACTTCCATGTTGGAAGGAAGGCAGAATATATATCTAAACAAAGCACCAATTTCAAGTATTGCTTTTAGTTGTCAGAAAAGACGTCACAACAAACATAGTTCACACAAGTTCTGCAAGCAGGGGGCAGAAGCTATGTTTTTTTCTGCTGCATTCTTTTACAGGGACAAGAAGGTCACAGAATTGTAGAATTGGAGAGTTGGAAGGAACCCCAAGGATGATCTAGTCCAGTGCAGGAATCTCAACTAAAGTACCCATAACAGATGGCCACCCAGTCTCCTCTTTTCCAGGCTAAACATACCCAATTCCCTCAACTCTTCCTCGTCAGACTTGGTTTCCAAACCACTGATTATCTTGGTCCTCCCCCTCTGTACCCATTCCAGTTTATCAATATCCTTCTTAAATTGCAGCGCCCAGAACGGGACACAGTATTCCAGGTGTGATCTGACCTGGAATAGAGTGATACTATTACTTCCCTTGATTGGGAAACTAGACTTCTGTTGATGCAGCCTAGAAGCGCATTAGCTTTTTTGCTGCTGCATCACACTGTTGACGCATGTTAAGCTTGTGTCCTAGGTTCGATCTCTGACATTTCCAGGAAGAACCAGGAACGCTGACGAGCCACTGTCAGGCAGTGTGGACTGTGCTGAGCCGGTTGCAGCAATGGACTGACTCCGTATAAGGTGGCTCCCTCTGTCTCTAAAAGCAGCGCCTGGAAGAGACAATGAAAGAAGCAGAGTGACAGAGATGAAAACCTCCCATCTTGCTGGGAGGAAAACGAAAGGCGGTCTAAGAGGCAGCTGAATGGAGAAGCAGCAAAGGTCACAGAGCTGTGGTTCTCACGTTCTACTCCTTGGCGGCTGGATCATGTCTAGTAAACTATTCACCGTCCCGCAGTTGGAACACCATCCACGAAGAAGCCATCCAACTCACCCAGCTGCTTTGTGTCCATCTCCGTTGAAGATGAAGAATGATCTGTGACCAAGTCTGTGGCCCCGACCTGACGCTGGAGCGTAGAAGAAAAAACCCTAACCAGCACCAAATTTGTGTGTTGTGGGCGAGGAGTAAATGTTTTCAGCTGAGCAAAGCTTGAAGCATTGACTGATGAATTATGCAGAATTGGCAAAACTGACGGCTAGACTGCGAGAAAAGGACAACAGTGACTTTGAAAAAGAGTGGGAACCTCTTATATTATATTTGCAGAAACAAAAAAAGAACATTGACTCGATGGTAGGATTTAAATAAACATTCACACCTTTATTGATAGAGAACAATTAATGTGATGAAGGAATAATATGGTGGACTGTAAACATCAGCAGTATATAATAAGGAGGACAACAAATCAGAAATGGAAGCTGAGGGAAGTCCAAAGAGAGGGAGGGGTGATGATGTGTAACATGTATGTTATTGATATGAGATGTTTGTAATGATAGAAAAGAAAATCAATAAAAAATTATATATATATATATATATATATATATATATATATATATATATATATATATATAGGACTCTTCCGCTACTTCCCCTCCAATGACAGAGCCCTTTGGCCAGGTCTTTCCTAAACACAGAATGTGCCAGAACTCCTTCACAGGAGCTCAAGAAAAACTCAATTGAATTTGTGTGCGTATTTGGGAGCTGAGCGTGTGGTCCAGGTACTTGGAAGCAGATCACGGGGGGGGGGGGGGAATATGCTTGATAAAATTGCAGAAGTATTACACCGGCTCAAACACTTGAACTTGATTGTGTACATTCTTACTCAGACTGTAAGTTTCAGTGAATGATATGGGCCTTAATCTAAGGTTACCAGATTTTTTTCAATGAATCCAGGGACATTTTTTAGTAGGAATGATAGGATTTTGTATGGGGACTGATTTGTAAATCCGGGGACTGTCCCCTTACCTTAATCTCGAGTCAGGGCATTTGGCATTGCAGTTCCTTTAGTTTCCCTTCCCAAGTAGAAATTAAGATATCATTTACATACACAGCAAAATGAGTAGACTATGCCTTTCAGAGTAGTGTGGGAAACGCTCCCTCACATCAAGAAAATCAACCTGCCTCCAACCTTCTTTGCAATGTTATTTTCCAGGGGTTTTTTAGCTGCTACAGCAAAATAGCTAGAATTACTCTTGCATCACCTCGAAAGACTGGTTGAATTGGATGGAGGCAGTGGGTTTTTATCACGCTGCATGTGTTAACTGACTTACAAATGGGAGGATGTCTGGATCATCAACATAACTGGCTGTGTGTGTGTGTGTGTGTGTGTGTGAATATAACACCTGAACTTTTCTACATTTCATTTCCTTTCAATGTCACAGCTTACAATTCACCCCTTCCCCGCCCATGCAATCTCTCTGTCTCTCTCTCTCTCTACTACACCAACTCAGTATAACAATTCATGCATCCGACAAAGTGGATTCTAGCTGACAACAGATTTTGCTATCATGAATTCCTTAGTCACTGCTTCAAGGCTCTTTTGTTTTTTCCTGGAGGTGCTTAAAATTTTACAGGGGACACATAGGGTGCTGCCGCCACCTGGTGGAAGCGGTGTGACACAAACACTTGAAATGTGAGTAAGCAGAGATAGCATTATGGTCTGCAGCTGAAAGCTGTGGAAACAAGATTAGATTGATGCCGAATGCAAATAGCAACTGGAAGAAGCAGAGATGGACTCCTTTCACAGAACCAAGTTAATCTACCCGCTATTCCACTTGTTAAGGGACGTGGGTGGCACTGTGGGTTAAACCACAGAGCCTAGGATTTGCCAGTCAGAAGGTAGGCGGTTTGAATCCCCGCGACGGGGTGAGCTCCCGTTGCTCAGTCCCTGCTCCTGCCAACCTAGCAGTTCAAAAGCACGTCAAAGTGCAAGTAGATAAATAGGTAACCTCTCCGGTGGGAAGGTAAACGGCGTTTCCGTGCGCTGCTCTGGTTCGCCAGAAGCGGCTTAGTCACACTGGCCGCATGACCCGGAAGCTGTACGCCAGCTCCCATGGCCAATAAAGCGAGATGAGCGCCGCAACCCCAGAGTTGGCCACAACTGGGCCTAATGGTCAGGAGTCCCTTTACCTTTACCCCACTTGTTCCTTGTTGTTGTCTTTTTTAAAAAAACCTGAAGAATTTTCTAGTTCCAGTGTGGCTATTTCAGTTTTGGCTAACCTAATGTGCTCCAATTGCTTTAGATGGCAACTCCACCAGCCCCAAGTAGCACAATTGGTGGAGGCTGCCTGCGCCATGGAGGGGCAGACGGGGAAAGCAATGCAGATATTCTGGATATTCCATATCTGGAAACATCATCACTGCACCCTGGGCACCTTCACTGGGTCAGAGTCCCACAATAGTTTGTGGGTGCTATCGCCGCTGCAGCTCCAAGTTTATGAAACCAGGGAAAGTCGTCCTTGTCTTCGCTGGGCGTTAGCTTTTATTGTTAAGAATATTGATGATGGCACCTCTGACTGCCCCTACAGCCACGCTCTGATGGCCAGCATCAATCGCTACCCACGCAAAGTGACAGCAAGCATGGGCAAGAAGATTGCCAAGCATTCCAAGATCAAGTCCTTTGTGAAGATCTACAATTACAGCCATCTGATGCCTACCAGGTACTCCGCTGATACTCCCCTTGACAAGACTGTTGTCAGCAAGGATGTCTGTAGGGACCCTGGGCTGAAACGTAAAGCCCGGCGGGAGGCCAAAGTGAAATTTGAGGAGATATACAAGACAGGCAAGAACAAGTGGTTTTTCCAGAAGCTCAGATTCTGAGTGGCATGCATTTGCACCAATAAATATTTTTTTGGGGGAAAGAACAATGGGGGGGAAAGGAGAACCGATCCAGGCATCTTTTGAATGCGGACAAGAGAAGTATTAACCATCCTGAACAGGTAAGGCGGTCGATTTAACTTTCACTGTCAATACGGTAAACAAAACCCGATCAATATGGCTTTCCCTACAAATGATGGGTCATCATTACACACCTTTGTGGCAACTGAGCCCACAATGGTTTTTGACAAGAGTTATATATTTGCAGCCATTGCATCAGGGAAGGTTTTCATGGCACTATGACTTGGGAGAAGCCTCCCCACGAAATCATGAGCTTTGACATGCTGTGCATCAGGCCACACTTCCCCATGCCCACACATAATAGTTGAGTTGGAAGGGACAGCAAGAGTCTTGCAATGCAGGAATCTCAGCTAAAGCATCCAATACAGAGGGCCATTCAACCTCTGCTTTGAAAAGCCCACTGAATCCATCTCCTCCTGAGGGATTTCGTTCCACTGTCTGATGTTTAGTTGGAATCTCACTTTTTGTAACTTGACGCCATTGGTTCGAGTCCTACCCTCCAGAGCAGAAGAAAACATCCAGCACTGCAGTGCAGAGAGTTGGTCAGCAGGAAATGTACCTCACACAGGCCAAGAAAGGTGAGCCACCCATTTTATAGAGGACAGGTCCCTGCTCTAAGGAGTTCTACCATCTGAAGTTCAATGCAGGGGCAACAAGAGGAAGCAGAGGCAGCAAAATACAGGGAAGCAACAGGCGGCTGCTTCAGTAACCCCACTTAGACTCAGTTACAGCAGGGCAGCCTTTGCCAAGAGATATGCCATCTGCAGTGGGTGGGAGTTGTAGTCCAAAAACTATGGATTTCACCAGGTCAGGGAAGGAAGCCATGGACGATGCCAAGGACTGGAGAAGGGGGCACATCTGCAACCAGTGCTGGTAAGCTCTGCCCCCTCCTCTTTCATTGCAGAATAGTAAGGGAGTGGGTGGCGCTGTGGTCTAAACCACTGAGCCTCTTGGGCTTGCCAATCGGAAGGTTGGCAGTTCGAATCCCCGCGACGGGGTGAGCTCCTGTTGCTCTGTCCCAGCTCCTGCCTACCTAGCAGTTCGAAAGCTTAGCAGTACAAGTAGATAGATACCGCTGGAGCTCTGGCTTCTGTCAGTGTGTCCCGTTGCACCAGAAGTGGTTTAGTCCTGCTGGCAACATGACCCAGAAAGCTGTCTGTGGGCAAACGCCGGCTCCCTCAGTCTGAAAGTGAGATGAGCGCTGCAACCCCATAGTCGCCTTTGACTGGACTTAACTGCCCAGGGGTCCTTTACCTTTTATTGCAGAATCTAAGCAACCAATTGCATGTTTCTCTCTGTGTGTGTACAAATCCATAAAACACAGTCCCCAATGCTAACAAACTATGCCCAAACTTAAATATAAAACAAAAGCCGCAAGGAACAATGGCAGTGATTTAAAATTAAGACACGTAACTCCAGGGCTATGCGTTTTCAAAGTTTATTTTAAAACATTAAACTGAAGCTGAATAGAAACCACAGAAATTACATTTAGAACTTTTTGTTTAGCATTTGCTGAACAAGGGGGGAAAGAAAACCCAAACCAGTAAAAAAAATTTAAAAAATGGTTACAGTACAATTTAATAAAACTAATGAGAGGAAAGGGAAGGATACAAAAACAGGCTCACTCCTCAGTTTATACCCCCACAAAATTTCAAAACATTTGGGGTAAGTGCAGAACACTTGAAAGCAACTAGTCATGTTCAAAGGCTTAAAAAAATTACACACATATACATGTGTATTTTTATATATGTATAAAGTGGCATGATATACAGTACAGCCATTGTGGTTTTAAACAAAACCAAGTTAGGAGAGAGAGAAAATGTCAGTTTTGTCTTCACTGGTATATTTCTGTGACAGTAAGTCAAAAGGTGAGAGAGAGAAGCCGGAAGAGAGAAGTCCTCAGGCAATTCCCACATTGACTCTTGCTAACAAAGGATCCAGGACCTATGTTGCCAACTGACCAGGAAAAGCAGCCTGGCCTATTCTTGTGCCTTTTTACAGCATGGGGACAAACACAGTCATCTCCCAATTGTGGCTGCCATTGGTCTGCTAATGTGCTAATGAAAAGCACAGCTACCATAGCTGGTTCATCCTAGTTGGCAAATCCCAGAAGCAAATTTAACAGCACCAAAACACCTGAAGCTCTGTGTGTGTGTGTGTGTGTGTGTGTGTGTGTGTGGTAGCAACATTCTTGCCAACTACTTCAACGCTCTCTGGAGATGGAGCCCTTGTGGTGGAGAAATTCAGAGTATAAGAATCCTAACGTAAAATAGAAAAAACCAACATTGCATAGAGAGGACAGTGGTGTTGTTCTTGTTGTCGAAGACACTCAGCACCTAGAATGATCCTGAGGGGGTAGAGCAACCCCTCTTTAAATATTGAAAGGAATAACACTTTGCTTTCCTCATAGCTGCCTGCTTAAAAACTGGCCTTTTCTTCCTCTTTTTTGGTGCAAGTGCACCCAGAAGGGGCAGTTTTCTGCTATAAATAAATAAATAAAAGCCCACACCTCTGCATCTTCCTATGCAGGACGTCAAAAGCAAAACTTCACCCAGTTGGGCGAGAGGAGAGCTGCCTCATTTACAGAGGAAAAACTGGAAGTCTAGTGAAGCCAAGCCATCTCCCCAATCCCACCGCCAAACTCTCATCTGACAACTGCATGTCAATCAAGAATGAAAAAAGTCTAGGCTCTAAGAGATCCCAGCTCTCACTTCCATGGTCCCATCAAGTTTCCCATACACTTTAGAGGTTATGGGAGCTTAAGCCATGGGTTGCCAATGAAGCGCCCTTGAGATCTCCCCCTGCAAGAGCCTCTGAGCCTCCCCACTTGATGCCCCCCTAGATCATTGGGTGATAAGGGTGGTTAAAAGTACATAGAGCTGAAACAGGAAGTTGAAAGAGTGGCTCTTTCCCACTTTCTTTTCAGCACTGAGCACTTCTTAAGGCTGAGATTAATTCTACTGGGTCGTTTTTTAATCGGATCCCTTGGAAAAGCAAAGTGTGTCTCTGCATCTTCTCTCTCTTGGGCAAGCTCAAAAATAAAGATTAGCAGCAGAGATTCTTTCTTGTTCTAGCAGATAACATTCCAGGAATCAAACTCTGCAGTCCTGCAACTAGCTGTGCATAGCAATTTCTCTCTCACACACACATAAATGGCTAAGATCCAAGACGCTACTCTAGAGCAGGCTCCCTCAAACTCAGCCCTCCAGATGTTTTGAGACTACAATTCCCATCATCCCTGACCATTGGTCCTGCTAGCTAGGGATCGTGGGAGTTGTAGGCCAAAAACATTTGGAGGGCCAAGTTTGAGGAAGCCTGCTCTAGAGGTTTCCAAAGGCTCTCACATGCCCCACAGACTCCTTTCAAACAGCAAACTCCCAATGTGGCTCAGGGCCTGCTCAAGACACAAGTTCAAACTGGGTTAGACTTAAGGATTTTGGGGTCCTGGCCAGCCATTAGTTAAAACAGGGTGGGGAAAGCCCTGAATTACAGTTCCCATCATCCATGATGATTAGAACCATTGGCTGGGGCTAATGGGAGTTGGAGTCCAACAACATATGGACACTGGTTTCCCATCCAAGTTACAGATTAATCGTGAGTAACAGAAATGGGAAATATCTAAGGTGAAGAAAAGGGGAACCCAGCTGATTTAATATTGCAGGCAATTCAAAGAGAGCACAATGAATTATAGCCTGAAAATTCAGGAAATGTATGAGATAAACGTTTGTATGGCATAAGGAGTTGAAATCCAAGCCTCCTAGCTATTAATCCTCATGGGAGGCTGGTCCTGGAAAAGAAAGATCTTGCCTGATATTCAAAGCCTTGCTAAGGATGGCAGAGAGTCTGTACGCTCTCCTGAAACGCTGGCTGAGAGCAGGCAAGAACAGTGTAAGTTAACACTGGCTTGTATCCATGTGGCCTTTTAAGAAGTATTTTTTGCATGTGAATCACATAAGCTTGCCTCCAGTTCATGAGTACCACACGAAAATTTATGCATGGGACACATTTCACACAACCAAAACTATCCCACAGTATCTCTGTTACAATCTGACACACAGCATTATGTGAAATGGTCCTATGACTTTCAACCTTCCATGCTGAAGTAGGAACTTGAACTGCAGGCTAAAGCTGTGTCAAAAGAGAGAAGCTCAACTTCTTTCTCATGGCTGGGTCAGCCACTGCGACATTGATTACTGCAAAATGTAGGTAGTATTCTTCCCCTTTGTGAACACACACAATGATCACCCTAACAGGGGATAAAGAGCAGAGGCGGCACAGGCTTTCTAAATAGTGTTTAGCACCAAGAATTTCAAGACATGCACGAATTCAAGCCAAGTGAAACTGGCTTCCCATCTGCTTACAGTAAGTAGCCCGCCAGGAGTTTCAACACTGCCATTTCTGCACTTCCAGGCAGGCAGAAAAACAAAAACAGGCGGCTTGTTGAGTGAAGTGTGCTGTTTGGCTTGGTAGGTCAAAAGCTGTATGGCCCAGGTGAATCTAGGCGCCACCAAGTGTCTGGGCTAAGCACTAATGTGGAAGCTTCAATTATTCTTGGAAATCGTACCCTGAGCACACACACACAAACACCTTTCCATGAACATGCAATCTGTGGCTTGGGAAATTCTGGGCCTCCCTCTCCTTCCATCACTGCTAAGCTGGTCACACCCGAGGCACTAAATGAAAATATGTTTCCAGTGGTATTTAACAAGGAATAGGGGACAACAGAGGAGAATCGAACTCCTCAGATCGGCATACGTGGATGAACGCCAAGTTCGTACACTGAACCCTTCTTTTTTCTTTTTCTTTTAATAAGCAAAAATGAACTCAAAATGGAGTCAGCTAACATTAACATACAGGATACAAAACACTACACTTATTTCCAGGACAGCACACACACACAAAAATAAATTCACAGCCAAGTCTTGATTCAATTTCCTTTTTTTTTTTTAACGATTACAATGCAGTCTTGAACACTGGACGCAGAGAGTCCAACATGCTATATACATTTCACATTGTGGAGATGTTTGTGTGCTTGACAAGGTTCTTGGTTCACAATTGTTTTTTTTAATAAAAAAAGTGCTGTGACAATGTCATGGGGGGGGTTGGGGGGGAGGAGAAGGGGAGGAACATGACCAAATAAAGCAGACAAGCAGATGGCCACAGATGCACTGGGGGGTGGGGGAAGAGAAAGAAAATCAAAAGGAGAGTCTTTACCACTCCAGTTTCCCATTCCGATGTCTCACTGCCTCATTTAGATTCTTATCAGGCAGTACTAGGTATCGGTCTTCCTCCCTCTCCAGAATTTCAGAAACTAAATCAAAGTTAGGGTGATGGTTCTGAAATGATTTGAGAGTCGCTGAGGAAATCAGCCAGGACACATTCCAAGCAATATGGTCTTGAGATTGTTCCCCCCCACCCCCATCACATTACTTAAAAACTCATACAAATTAGGACAGAGAAAAAATAAAGTTTTTTGTGGTTTCACTTGCTATACCAAAGATATTTAAGAGCCCCAACAGGCACCAAAGCCAGCTAAAAGATAAAACCGGCCAGTCAGCAATTTGGAATTAGTCTGTTCGGAAGCTGGCCTGGAGGGCAGGGCAGGGTGGGGGTGGAACAAATGACGCAGAGAACTCCTGAGAAGCCGACTCCACAGACATGCTGCAACCACAGATGGTTTGGGATTGCACAAGAGACTGCACAGAGTCACCTCACTTGCAGGTCACCGCTGTGTGCACTTCTCCTCGTGCCAGTGCAAATGCCCCCCCACGCAAGCTTCTTTTTCAGAAGTAGGTCCACTTAAACTAGCCTTGGAAAATCCCCACTTGCTGTTGGTGTCACTCAGGAATCCATATTGGTGTTGTTCTTTTCGTTTTTTTTAAAAAAGAGGTTCAATTAAAAACCAAGTTGAGTCTTGCCCACGTTAAGATATACACCAAGGTCCTGCATTGTATGCAACGAGGCAGTTAGATGCTGCGACTCTACGGAAGTTGGAAAAAAAGTCACATCAAGTCCAGAGTGCCCCAATCGAATCCACACAGTAGAGACCTTGCAGCTTTGCCTTATAGCATCACTTTCCCCCAAATGGTCTCCTTCCAGAAATCCAATGGAAGATACTAAGCACATCTCCATTTGGCAATTCATGATCCAGCAGTGTACCCGGTTGCTCCTTCCTCTTCAGAGCGTAAGTTGCAGCTACACCTTGGACGAAGGCAATTTCTATAGTGGTTACTGTAATGTTATTGTTGGTCCCTTGGTTAGCATCAGTATGGACAGACAGCATTTACTGGAGCATCTGCAGGGGTTGGGCTACTTGACCCTTGGGGTCCCTTCCAAATCTACAGTTCTATGATTTCATACTCTGTGAATCTCTTCCTTTCTACACTAGTGGGCATGGGGTGGGAGAGACCTTGTTTGAAGGCTTGCCTTTCTCAAGGCATTAAAAATCATGACTAGGCTACTCAGGGTGCTATTTGGGGGCTGCTTCTCCAGTATAATCTGAAAACTGTTCCATAAATTTAAGATGTTTTAAGTGTACACCTACATTTTTTTTTGTTTTAGAAGCATGAACAAACAAATTGTTTCAAAACCATGTACCTAAGCAGAATGAGGATTAACTCCCAACTGAGTGTGCACTCAATGTGGGTTTGCTGCTTTGCAATGTGCAGTATAGTCCTTAGAGTGGGAAAAGAGAACAGTTTTGGAGCTAAATGGAAAGTAATTATCAAGAGGTTGCCGGATGGCAGGGAGGACATAAACATTTACAGTCTTTAACTTTTTGGACCCCTCTCCTAATAGTATTGGGTAGCATATGACCAAAATCTATACCAAGGGGTAAATTTAAAGGCTTACTACGCTATTCATATACACGTAAATCTTTTTGACAACTGACTGAAGACTGTTTCAATCTTTTCTTTCTATCCTTCTGCAGGCAGCACCCAAAGATCCCATGGTCCTCTAGCATCCTCCACTTTCTCTGTTCAGCCCTGTTCAGGGAAGTTTTTAATCTGTGATATTTTACTGCATTTTTGGTTTCTATGGAAGCCGCCCAGAGTGGCTGGGGAAACCCAGCCAGATGGGCGGGGTACAAATAATAAATTATTATTATTATTATTATTATTTCTCAGTAAGCAGACTGCAAAAGAGTCACACCCTTGTAGGAAGTAACCTGTTTCCAAGGAGAAGGCATACAAACCTTCCCCTGAAAGCAGCCCTTTGCTAATGGAAGAGATACGGGTTATCAAGTGGGTGAACAACTCAGCTGATTAGAGCGTGGTGGTGCTACAAACATCAAGGCTGCAGGTTAGATCCATATGGGGCAGCTGCATTGCAGGAGAGTGGACTAGATGATCCTCAAGGTCCCTTTCAACTCTACAATTCTATCATTCTATGTCTGGAGGAGTTCTCCTCCAATACTGTCCTAGGTGATGGGACAAACTCACTGTGGCTTCTACATGAACTTAAACGAGGACCCCCCAAGTTCTGACAAAGGTGCCACGCAAAAAAGTGATCTGGTATCTCAGCTGACATTGGGAGGTATTTTACCCTGTCTCTAGTCACTTGTTGCGGGATAAGTTACACAGAAATGAAAAATCAAAGTGTTAAATAAGTAAAGGCCTTCCCTGTCCAGTATTTCCTGTTGTCACCCCACCCCCACCCCTGGCCCCCCATGGTGTTTTATCAAATAGAGCACCTTCAATGCAGCAGCTGTGGGACTGGTGCAGGCATCCCTGAACTTTGATCTCTCTCAATCTGCTGTTGATCTTTGTTGCCAGCACACATCATTTTAAGAGGCAACTGGAATGTGGTTTGTGCAGCCAATATGAGAGATTAGCATGGCGGGCCAAAGAGGGTGGTGGGAGAAAAAGCAAATATCAAACCTGTTCTGACATTCACAGTATTTTTGCTCCCCAATTCTGGGATACAGGAGCAGCATAAATCTGTAGATTGATTGTGGAGCTCTCCCAAACGTCTAGATCTGAATCCAACGCTTCTAGGGTCTTGCATGTCCCAATGCTCAGAACAAGCAGTAAGTCCATCTTGCCACAGGGGAACATTTGCACCAAACCTGGCTGGCACTCTTAGTTGCGCTTTCATCGTGTTACACTCGTGCCATGCGGCCAACAGCAGAGATAAGATGCTTCTCCCCCGTCTAATGCTCCTTAAGCATTGTCCTGAAATATTTTGGCACCAGAAGGAATGCTGGCTCCAGTTTCATGTCTGTACATCAGTGTCAAAGAACATCTGCTGATTGCTATTAGAAAGTCGAGTGGCAAAGTAGAGTGGGAAAATTCAGCACAGCCGATGTGAACTCATCCATGCATGTGGGTGCATGCATAGCGTGTGGGGAGTGAGAATACAGCAGTTGGCAAGGGAAGCCCCCTACTTCTCCCCAGGTGTTTGCACCTAGGTCTAAAGAGAGGGAGAGAGAAGTAAACTTGTACTGGAAGAGGATGATTGAATCAGCAGGCCTTCTCATTCTAACACGGAAGGAAGAGGTGGCCTCCCAGATTTGTCGATCCTGGAATGAGGAGACGTTTCTCTAGAGTAGCACAGAGATGAGAGATATGCAGTAGAAGCTGAGTGCACGTGAACTTTATGACAGTGTGCGCATTAAATATGGCTTCCTCGGATTAGTATGTCACATCCATAGTACTTCTGTAAGATGATCCACTTTTTCTAGGCTTGACTCACGTCACCATTTTCGTCCTCAATGAATTAGACAGAGGCCTGGCAGAAAAGGTGGCAAGCGGCTTGCAATTTCCTGATCGGCGGTCAACAAAAGCTGATCCCACACATAGCAGGGCAAGATGGGTGAACTGGCGAGTCTCCTGCAGGTGTGCACAGGACCTTGCTTCTCTGTCCACTCCTGCACACACAGGTGCAAGTAAGCATAGCCTTAATCAGTAATAAGCTTCCACCTAGCTTTGCCCCAAGTGCACTCCAAAGGGGTGGAGAAGCAAGAAAAGCAACTGAGCTGGATTCAGGACAGAAAAAAAGCAGGGCTGTTCTGCGAGGACAACACAGGATGGCAGCAGTTGGCACGTTTTGTTCCTTATTTTTTTAAACTTAGACCACATTCTAGTTTTTAATGCACACTGCCAGAGTCTGGCCGAGGCTGGTTGGTGGCGAGGTATTTGGCTCTCATGCTGGAGGTGTACTGGAGAAAGAGAAAAAAACACAAAGAAGACAGTAGATCAATTCAGAGTAATCGGCAAGACCTTAAGACTCAAGTATTGCTTGATACATCCCCTTGTATTAAGATCTGAAGTTAAATATCAAATGGTTAATCATCCTTTCTGATGCCTTAACAAAAGGTTCACCTAGGCTTCTGATGGATGCCAGAACCAAAACTCCTGGGTGTAGAAAAGGGCTTGGAAGATATATGCATAACAAATCCCATGATTTTTTGAAGGAAAGCCTCGGCAGTTAAGCTGGTATAAAAACAAACCTAAATTTGGAATTTAGACAAGCCATGAGTGATATGCCTATTTACAAAATACTTGCAGTGCTCAATCCAAGTGCTCCCCGATTAAACAGTGAGGAGAAAAAGAGGAGAAAAAGCAGAGATTTGGCTCACCAGATTTCCTCTTTCAATCATGCAAAGAAAGGAAGAGATGAGTGGCAATATATAGATACACTGCTATATCTATATTTTTTACTGTGAAATTAAAAAATGGAAAATTTAAGGGCACCATATGTGTTGCAAACTGAGGGCTGCCCAGGAACCCATGCTGGGAGGTATAAAGCAGGGTCAGGTCTTCTAGAGGCATTGCTACAATCATTGGCACAAGGTGGAAAAGAGGAGCTAGTGAGGGGGACACAATCCTACCTTTCCATCATATAATGCAACAAAACACATTGATAAGAAGCCGATTATGCATATATACACACACACACACACACACACACACACAGTGGTGCCCCGCAAGACGAATGCCTCGCAAGACGGAAAACTCGCTAGACGAAAGAGTTTTCCGTTTTGGAGGTGCTTCGCAAAACGAATTTCCTATGGGCTTGCTTCGCAAGACGACAATGTCTTGCGAGTTCCTGCTGGGTTTTTTTCCTCCCCCCCTTTTTCTAAGCTGCTTATCAGCTGATCCGATCAGCAGCTAAGCCGCTAAAAGGCGCTAATAGCGCTAATCCGCTAATCTGTCAATGGGCTTGCTTCGCAAGACGAAAAAACCGCTAGACGAAGAGAATCACAGAACTGATTCTTTTCATCTTGCGAGGCACCATTGTATAGGCATTTGTTATACACACTTGAACCAGCACATAATAAAAATAACCCAACATAAAAACCAACAGTCCAAACATTGATACAGTCCACCCTACAAATCCATCCATCCATCCATCCATCCATCCATCCAGGAGCCAGCTAAAACACAGCAGAGCACCCCTTCAGCTGCAGGGCCATGCCTTTAAAAGTGACATTTTCACTTGCCAATGGAAGACCGACAAGGAGGAAGGAACCCAGGCAGATATGCCAGAGGATGGTCTGAGGATACAAGATGTAGCACCCTGAGCTCCCTACTCTGGCAGCTGGTAGTTCTGGGTCTGGGTTGGTACCTGGGTCTGGGTTGGTACCTGGGCAGTAGACCACTGGAAATCCTTTGCATGCTGTTTTGAGTTCCAAGGTGGAAGAAAGGCACAATATAAATGAAATGAAATAAAGTAAAAATAAAAGTGTCTTCCAAGGAAGTGTGTTTCCTCCTTAGAGTCAACTTGGTGTTATCCCAGAGTCACTGTTTTACTCCTTAGCAGCTATCAAATCAACTTAGCTTGCTGAAACCAAGCATGGTGATGGACTCAAGTTAAAATCCAATGCTCAAAAACACAAGATCAAATATCGCTGAGTGAAATGAGGCTTACATGAGTAAACATGGATAGGATTCGGCTATTAAGTGTGGTTTCTCAACACAGGCCTAGAAATATTGCTGTCTCTTCAAGTCTTTGTGGCTAAAGCTTCTACTACAACACTTCCACGCAGGATGTTGGAACACCTGCCTCAATGGGATTAACACCTGTTTTTACTGGAAAGACAGATGTTCTTCTGGGACAGGTTAATGCTCAGCTATAAATGTCAACCAGATCCTGTTCTCAAGGTTGTTGCAGTAGCTCCAGAAGTACCCCTTGCTGGGCAATAGGCAACACAGAGGTGATAAAACAGGCAAGGTCACTCGTGATGTAAAGTTTTGCACGCTTTCTCTCTCTCTCTGATGTGTGCACTAGGGAAGAGAACATTGATTCTGTAAAGCAGAGCAGGTATTAGGATAAGAGAGGCAAAGTTAGTGATTCAACGGCATTCCTGATGCCAGCTCAATTTCCCATACATTCCCATGTATGAGGACATCTTTTCAGTCAGGTCTTTCACTGCAGATGACTTATGGACAGTCAACCCGACCTTTCAAATTTAATTAGATAA
This sequence comes from Podarcis liolepis, assembly GCF_965112155.1. Lineage (NCBI taxonomy): Eukaryota > Metazoa > Chordata > Lepidosauria > Squamata > Lacertidae > Podarcis > Podarcis liolepis. Next base: position 4,332,182 of record NC_139569.1, on the reverse strand, counting down.
ATACCTCCCGGTTAATATCGGTGCTGTTCCCACTGAGATAGATTCCTTTGATTCCCACCTTTCTAAAGAAAAGTTATGTCCTACAGACAAAAATATTACTCTCAAAGTTCTCTTGAAAGGAGAATCAAACCTTACATTTATTATGCTTTTATCACACCCTTTCCCCACGGAGCTCAGTGTCTGTGTACATTATTCTTTCATCCTCTCAACCAAGCCTTTCAGGTTCGGCTGAAATATAGTGCCTGCTCCCCCACCCCCAAATACCCAATGACCTTTAGGTCTACACCATTTCACACTCACATATACAGAGCAAAGCCGTTGTGGCTCAGCAAATGATTGTCTAACAGATGAACAACAAATCACAGTTTGTTCCTCCAAAGCTTGGTTTGCTACCCAACTACTCTTGCCTTGTGCCTGTGTAGCTTGGTGAGCATATGGGTGGGGGGGAGTGGCCAAACAAACCATAGTTAAACAAGGCTGGTGGGTTCAAACAAGATACAAAACCATAGTTAAAACATGCCATAGTGCACAACTCAACCTGCCATCATGGTTTGCTGCTGGGTTCAGACATTCAAACAAACCACACTTTGGCTAAACCAACCATGGCTTAAAGTTATGAGCATGTGGACCAAGTCTTTGGCTGTCTAGCTGAAGTTTAACTTGTGCAGGTCTACAAAACAGCAGTACTCTCTGGATCACCTCTCATTTTATTTATGAAGTTGGCTTGTTAAATTAACCAGAGTTGTTTTCAATGGAGATCTCTCATTCGAACACAATGCTAAGCTGGGATTCTGTAAAAGTGAAACAAACTCTGCCCCCAAGTCTTCCTCCTAGTTCCTTGGGAAGAGGAGGAGGAAACAGGAGAACCTGATGCTTGGTTCAACTTTTATATATTATGGATTCATTCACTTATGTAGGCAGTTAACATTTCTAAGAACTAGTCTATTTTATTCCTCACTTGAATGACACTGTGAATGTGGGTAGCTTCAATATCTTGCAACTGCCATAAATATTTTGCTGATAACCCTTGGCCCCTTCTCAGCAACTGAATTTAAGACAAAATATTCATGCCCTTTTTTTGAGCATGAGTCAGCCTGATTGGTGCTGATGTTCTGGTCAACATGTACACATTTTGGACTGCTGGAACATGTATCCTATCTTCACTAAAGATTTTCACCTGGGAGGGCTCAGTCTGCTAAATACATTTTGGGGACTTTGCTGATCTTTGGAACAATCCCAACCAAAACCTGTGCCCACATGTTCCAAGGAGACACTTCTTCATAAGGCGACAGTTCCACTTCTCTCTCCCTCTCCCCACCAATCTTCCTACTGCAAGATCTTGAGCAGGAAAATGTCTGGCCCCAACCTGTCTGCATTAGCTGCAACATACTTTTTTTTAAAAAAGCAGTTTTACTCAGAATTAAATATAAGAGCTTTCCCTTGACCCCCCCCCAAAAAAAAACATTTTCAAGATGTGTTGGGAACAAGATTAGTTGTTGCAGCTGCTTCCTGTATGTGGTGTTTCTTCCAATTGTTTCTTGCTGTGTAAAATGTTAAGCAGCTCTTTCCCCCTGCTGGTCCTAACCTCAGAGGATTTTTTTCCTTAGAAAGCAAAAGGGGAGGAAACAGCAGAACTACCAAGGACAGCTGGACTGGTCCTTAGTGGAAATTCAAAGTTTTTCTCCAGCAGAACCACACAAATACTACAACATGTCCTTAATCTAAATCAAGTTCTGGGGTGGGGAAGAAGGATGACAGGCATTTTATAGAGGCCTGCCACTTAGGGAGGGCAGTCTCTGCCACCCACATTCAAAATTCATGTATTCTTTCTAGTTAGCTATTGTTAGAAACCGTTGCAGGCCTACAGAGTAAGTTATGCATAGAAAAAGGGACAAACATTTTTGCTTCAAACATGAAAAAGGGTGAGTGTTTCGCCTGCGCTGATAAACTTGCAGTACTGATCATGAAATTTAGCCTTGTTTATGGTCCCACCAGAAAGTTCTATGCCCCCCTCCCCACAATGCAAAATGGTACCCCTGATTATATTCATTTCTTTGAGGTCTTTATATACCGGCTTAATTAATCGTAAACATTCAGTGTAACATTTGTTTTGTTTTTAAAGTTCAGATAGTGCTCTAATTTCATGAAGTATATTCTGTGCTGTAAAACTATCCTGGGGTGGGGGTGGCTGAAATACAAAGTAGGTAATACAGAACATTAAAAATACACAATGCAATGGGCAACTGCATACACCCATGAGAATTAGGAAATGCTGCATCCGGGGCTTGGTTGCCCAAGCAAGGCCAATGCAAGACTGCTTACAAGAGAGGAAGATGCAGTAGCATTCTGGAGAGTACAAGCAACATGCATTGAATGACGCACACACCCATTCATGCGCTTGATAAAGAGTGCGACGAGCCAAGGCTGTTTCCTTGACAGGCCAGCCATCTCAAGAGACCCACAAGCATTTGCCAAAGCAGAGCAAGCCAATGACAAGGAGGTGGCAAGAATGAAGACCAGGCAAGTGACACCGGAGAATGGAAGCCAGCGCAGCACAAAAGCCCCAGCAGGAATGGGTGATGTAGAGGCGTAACAGCTTGATGTATACAAACAGGTCTAGGAACAGGATGCAGACTGTGGCTAGTGGGCTGTGCTAACCAACCAACCAGGGAAACAAAAGAAGAACCTGCATCAGGGCAGGCACTTTTTCCAGGGCAGACGTCTTTCAGTTTGCTTCAGTAGATAAAGAGTGCAGGTTGGTTGGTTGGTTGGTTGGTTGGTTGGTTGGGCTTGTTTTAAAGGGATGAACCGCACAGGATTAAGCTCTCCCCAAATATCTGCCTCTAGGATTCAAAACTACACATGGCTCTCAAGAAGCTACTTTGTACTTAAGTCAGACCATTGGTCCATGTGGCCCAGGGCTGGCTACCTGCTACTGCCCGCCAATACCTAAGATCTCAGGCAAAGGCTCTTCCAGCCACACCTACTGACAATGCTTTTGTTATGAATATAAGGAAGCTTTATACAGAGTCACACCACTGATCCATCTAGCTCGGTATTATACATTTGAGTGGAAGCAGCTCCCCAGAATTTCCAGCAGGAGCATTTCACTGTCCTACCTAGAGATGCTAGGAATTGAGCAATGCACATGCTCTAACTTTGAACTACAGCCACTGTAGCCCCCTGTCCCCCCAGCTAGGATGCTAGGAATTGAATATGGACCCTTTGGCATATAAAGATGGTGCTCTTATCACCAAACTATGCTTATTCCCCTTTCCCTTTAAGATTCTACAGAAGTAGTTTTTTGATGGATTCTTGCCACTTAGCATCTTAGGAAGAAGAAAGCACCACATGGCAACTGTGTTTACTTGTACTGTAATTGATTAAGAAAACTCTATGGCTAATTTGTCAAAGCCAGAGGGGAACCCATTTTTAAACAGGAACCAGAGTAGCGTTCTTCCTGTCAAACCTTGCCTGCAAACATTTCTAATAGAAAGATTGTACGTGCAACACAGCTAGGAAGCTATTTTGAAACATGCAGTGGGCAGAATTTAAGTTCTCTGGATTATAGATTTGTTAGGAGAAGCTTTAGTAGCTGTTCTATGCTGGTGGCATTCTTTTTTTTAAAAAAATATGTGTGTTCCACAGCATCAGCTGCGATACCAAGAGATTCACTGAGGAAAGACAAATAGGCATGCCCATGCTAGCTAAACTGGGTTCTTCTCATGTTTTCAGTTTCAGACACTTGGCAGCATCCAAACTCGAGGCCTAGTTAGAGAGGAGGAGATTCCTCTCCATTACAAAACTCCTGCTAATCTGTTCATCTCCAAGAGGTGTGACTGACTGCCATGAAGACCACAGGAAGCTTTGCCAAGGAAAGATGTTGATGTTGCTCCATTACTAAGCACCAGGGCAGGCCTAGCTAGTGTGAACCCTGGGCAGGAAAAGGATAGGGTGGGAAGTGCAGGGAGAAGGAATGTGAATACTTTGGCACTGGCCTGGGGAAATAAGTGCAGGGATGGCAGGGTGTGGGTGGGAGTTCAGCGAGAAGGACCTTATTTCAGTACCTGTTCCGATTTTGCGGGCGCTGTTACCAGTACGTCCGAGCACTGTCCGAGGGCTTAAGCTGCCAGCTCATATGGCTGCTACTGTCCATGGCAGCCAAATACAACTGTGATGATGCAGGAAAGAGAGAAAAAGAGAGAGTGCAGCCTCAACGTGCATGAAAAACACAGTGCAAGCAAGTGAAACGCTGGGGTGTGTATGTCAATGACAGGGAAGGCTCTACTGTCCTATGGGAACAGACTCTGGAGCAAGGAGGAGGAGGAGGAAACAAGGGAAGGTATGACCAAGGGGACAAAAAGAATAGACAAACAATGAAGACGACGACTCCAGTTCTAGGAGTAGGTTTCCTTGGTTTCCACAACAGAAGCTGAGACAAAATAGTATGAGTACGGACTACGCAACATCATCTTAAAGACTTATTAGGCGTCTCTTATTTACAGATTTCTTACTCCTAAATTGTGGCCAAAGCTGAGTAAAAGGCATTTCCTACAGCTGTGGATTTGAGCCTTAGCTGGAAAAGCCCAATGGGCCACATGGCTCAGGGGGAGGACTCACATCCCATCCTCAAAGATTCTGCCTTCTCTTTCTCATCTGAAAGTAATTCATTGCATAGATAACTGCTGGCAAGAAGATGTCTCTGTTCCCCCCACAACTCAAAAAGTAGGAACCCACCTGAAGTCATTCCTTCTTGTACTAAAAGTATCAATTCAGATGCATGTATGGACATATTCTCTTTTCTTCTTTCATTGGGACAGTGTTATTCTGTCTTCTCAAAAAGTTCAGGTAGGAGATGAAGGATATTCTGCCCATCCCACATCTTCAACAGCACTCCCACCACACCTGTCTGAAGTCCCCCATCTCCCTCTCCCAAGAAATGCAATTAAGACCACTGCTAGTGACAAAGGACATTTCTTAATTAGAGAATGAAGACTCCTTTTGCCAAAGAGTAAGAGCTTTGCAGCAAGCAAAACTATGGTTTGGCTGAATTCTACAGGCGACTAAGATGATCAGGCTTAGCATGCAGTATTAGGGAGTTATAGTGTTTGCAGCTACAGATCCCACCACCACACTCCCAGTCAGAACAGTAATCAATTCCAAGAATAGATGTTTACATTTCCTCTGGAACGGTAACACCATGGCTGAGAAAAACAGTGTTCTCTGAAACGATATACAAAAAAAGAAAAGGGGGGAAAGGCTAAAAAGGAGAATTCTGAAGTTTGTTGCTGAGAGCTGGTCAAGGTAATCAACTAGGGCTGGTAGCACAGACTGTCACAATTTGTTCTTTTAAAATTCTCATTGCTTTTCTTTTATATTTTAGGGTGTATTTGCTTTCAGGAATGGCTAAATGCACTCCCACAAGACAAGTTCAGACATCATCAGACATCTTAAAAAGAAGGAAAAAAGATGGATTTATGTCATTCATATCTCAATATGGTGCTAAAGCACACTATCAACTCACCAGTGCAAAGGCTGATATACTGCAGGTTATTACAAGCTTGAAACCAAAGAAACTAAGCAGTGAATGAAACAAGGCTGAGCCTGAAACAGCTTCCAGGTCAATCAAAACCTTTCATGAAAGACATTTCCCTATTCTGAAAGTTTGATACAAATGTGAAAAAATTACCAATATTGAAACAGAAGACAAACCCCCTAAACACCTGTATATCTTAAAGGCAGATTTTGGAGAAGGATTCAGTGTTAATGTCAAAACACAGTTTCCACTACGAGCTCAAGAGTTACTATGGTGATATATCTGCAGACTTACTAGCAGAATATATTTGCAGAATTCTTCTAAAGGTTCACATCTGTGACAACAATCCTCATGTACTAAGCAACATGCATGTTTGTTTTCCTATATGAAAAGGAACCTAGACATTTTACCAGGAGACAAGCTGTGTTAATGTGTATGGGTGCAGGAAGAGCTCATGTTTCTGTTCTAAATAGATGCTTATTCATGAAGTAGTATATAGGAGCTGACTACACATATCTCCAAAGCAGATTTCTGTCTTACCCTTCAAAGCAGTAATTAAAACAGACTTACGGAGGGAGGTGGAGACTCCCGGCCAATCAAAGGTGTGTTCTCACATCGGGGGTTCTGAAAATTTGCATTCTGGCTCCTGAGGGGAAGGCAAGAAAGAGTAAAGCGTGAAAAGGTCATTCACTTTCTGGTTTACAGTATTTGTGGAAGTCAAAAATAAGGTGGCTGCATTCGTTGTGATCTTGGAATTGTAGACACAGAATGTAATCTGTGAACTGAGCCTTAACAGGCAACTGCTGCTCAACAGCAGATTAGGCTGGCGGATGTTATTTCCTTGGCTCAGTAGGCAGGCAAGAGATGTACCACTCCCATGAAGAGTCATAGCCCTGTGGTTATGTCCAAAGAGGCGCATCATATGCCAGTCCAAAACACGACCAAAACCTGCACATTATTCTGAGTTGTCTCTAGGCAAAGAATTATCTCATATTCCATATTATTAAAGCATATGGAAGATGTTCCATTCGTTCCATTACAGAGACAGTGGTGGAAATACATTAAGCCACGGGTGGTGGAGCCTTTTTCAGTCCAAGGGGTGGTTTCATTTGGGTGGCAACATGGGGGCAGGACAACAAATGCAATGTATCTTTGTACTACAGGGCTACTTTCTTAACATATTCACACACCTGCTTATAGCCCCCATCCAGAGAAGCAAGAGGCAAAAGCATTCAGCGTGCAAAGCAGGGCCAGGGAGGAGGGTGGCCTGGGGTGAGTTCTGGGGAACCAGATAGTGAGGCTTGAGAGGCCACATTTGCCCTGGGTCTGAGGTTTCTCACTCCTGATTTGAACACACAGCATCTCTACTGGCAAGTGTTTCCAATATTTAAGTACCACTGAGTCTTTTCCCATTAAGCTCTGCAAATATCAGTTTATCCACTTGCGATACAGAAAGATATAAATAAACTGGCTTGCAGCTGCAGTCACATACAACTCCTTTTTGGTTCTCCAGTAGTAAGTAGCTGCTGCCTTCAACTGTATCCATACATTATCTCTTAAACCAAATACCAGGATCCACTCAGGTACAGATAGCTGAAGAACAGAGCCCCCCTCCTTCCCTCCCTGTTCATCCTCCCACTGCGACTATGTGAAACTGCCAGACCACAGGCCCATTCAAGGACAGTACTACTGACTGGCAGAGCAGTGGCCCGCCCTGGGTCTCAGGAACAGTCCTGCTACTCAGCTAACACTTTTCAGTGGAGATGTCCCTGTGGATACACATTACCCACTCTATGCACTGAGCACCATCTACTCACATGTACTCTGTGACGGGAGCATTGCTGACTGTGTGCGCCGCTGCTGGGATGCTGGTCTCGCTTCCATAGCTGCTCCCACAGCTGTAAAGACTAGGCATGTGCACCCTGTACAAGTTGTCATGCGTTTGCCTGTTCCCTTGAGCAGTCGATTCATCCTCTCCATCATCATCTGAACTCCTGCAGACGGGAGGAAAGTTTCTCTTCAGGGCTGCTGCAGAGCAAACCAGACCAAGCACGTGGTGTTGCTTCTCCTCCCCCCTCTTTTCCCTGCTTCTGAGTATTTCAGTACAGCAACAGCTTCCTTCTCACAGCAACCACCTCCCCACAGAGAACAGAATGACTCAGACCTCCCACAACTGCAGCCTGGGCTTTCAAAGCCTGTCACATTTCTTCCCACAGAGCCTGCCAAATAACTCAGAACCAACAAAGCAGTCTTCCAGGAGCTGGTGCAGGATAGCTGGGGCTGATGGGAATTGCAGTCCAAAACAGCTGGAAGGCATCAGGCTGGAAGAGGCTGGAATACAGGGTGGCAATGAACACAGCCACTGGATGTGTAACTAATCTAAGGGGCCAGTATAATATTAAGACTGTGGGGTAAGGAGGCGGTCACACAGACACAGACACCTTTTTACAAGTTAGGAGATTTCCACATTCTGTCAGTATTATTAACCAGTACTGAAGAATCTCGGGATTGTTTTATATATAGATAGGCCAACTTCTAGCTTACAGCATCTATTTTGTATTTGTTTACTACAATGTCTACTGACTGGAACCTGGGCAAAAATAGTGGTTGTGGCAGAGACAGATGTCAAATGGTGGCTCAAGAGCTGAGGCCAATTGCCTACTGGACTCCAGGAGCCAGCCTATATCCAAGTTGCTGCAGTCCAAAGATCCTAGCACAAAACACAAGCTGCCTGGCAGAGTCTCACAGACACTTGGTCAGAAGCAACTAATTCATACCCCTATTTTATAGAGAAGGCATTCTGAGGCTCAGAAACAGGTGATTAGCACAAAACCAGCCATGGCAAGTTTTGCCAGGTTTTAATGGGTTCATTACGGAGTTAGAAACCCTTGCCAATCCACTACAAATCACCCAGAAATCTACCAGTAGATCCCAACTTACCTTCTTTCTATCCTGTTTTTCCTAACCACAGGATTTAATATTTGTGTCTACACCTGATATGATAGACAGGGGAAGTATTTTCCCCCTATTTGCAGGTTTTTTTGGTACAATACTTTTTCAAAACAGCTCTGTAGATATTTAAAGAATAAATGCACACTCCAAAGCTCACAGAAATAATGAGCAAGTGATAGAGACACTTTGAAAAGTAACGCTATAACCAACCAGGGTGGAGGATGGACTACATTGTATTCTGAAAGAAAAGTCACGAGAAAAAACCTACGCAACACAGGCCACAAGTGTGTAAGGGGTCCAAAGCAGGCAATGGTTAGAAACTTTTAAGTGACAGACAGAATTGGCATGTGGCTTTCGCATGTCTGAAGGAAGAAGAGGAGGAAGGGCAAAGACTATGGTGCAGCAAAACTCTGCCTGGGCTTACATAACCAGCAGCTTATCTGTGGGACCCAATAACCTTCTCAGGTGTAAGATGTGCTGGTTGCATCACATTCAAAGAGTGATCAAGGAATCTGGTTTCCAAACAGTTAATTGGGTAATCTGAAATGTGTTCCACAAGGTGGCAGTGAACATTTGCTGAACAACAGGAATTAAGGGTCAGCAACACAGTATTTTATGTCTCCTGAACATTTTACAGGTCAACCTTATTAAGTGGTCTTTTTGACATTAAAGACAATCCTAATCGCTCCAGGAAGACTTGCCATCCCATGCCAGTCAGTCCTTCCCAAACAGTCATGACATTTCTCTTTTAATGCATATTTTGCAGCCCACGGACGTCATATCCCCTAAACTTAGCGTCTTGAATAGTACTATTGGGTAGTGTGAGGAGTTGTGGCTAATAATGTCTGCTTGAGATGACTTAGTGGGTGTATTTTAGTCCAAAATCTAAAAGACTTCCTTCCCTGCTCCATTTGGCCAGTTTCTCCCAGGGTTCCACATTGCCCTGCCATGTACTGCTTGGGTAGTTTGCTTACATCACACAGAGCTGTCAGCTCCTTTTCCTCAGCCTCTGGAATCCCAGCACGTGGATGACACACAACTATTTTTCCTTTTCATCTAATACCAAAGTCAAAATAAAAAAATTCCTTCCAGTAGCACCTTAAAGACCAACTAAAGAAGTGTGCATGCACACGAAAGCTCATACCAAGAACTAACTTAGTTGGTCTTTAAGGTGCTACTGGAAGGAATTTTTTTATTTTGACTATGGCAGACCAACACGGCTACCTATCTACTATCTAATACCAAAGGCACTGCTGTGGTTTTGAATTGCTGCATGGAGACTGGATGGGGTTAAGGGCTAATAAACTGAGGTTTAATCCAGATGGAGACGTTCCTGTTTAGAAACGAGATGGACCCTAGAAAAGAGATTCACTCCCCTTGAAGAATCAGGTTCGCAGTCTGGGAGCCTGCTCCTGGAGGCAGCTTTATACAGTGGTACCTCGGGTTACATACGCTTCAGGTTACAGACTCCGCCAACTCAGAAATAGTACCTCGGGTTAAGAACATTGCTTCAGGATGAGAATGGAAATCGTGCTCTGGCGACGTAGCAGCAGGAGGCTCCATTAGCTAAACTGGTGCTTCAGGTTAAGAACAGTTTCAGGTTAAGAACGGACCTCCGCAACGAATTAAGTACTTAACCCGAGGTGCCACTGTACCTGGATGACCAGGTGGCAGCGATGGTCAGAAGTGTCTTTGGCCAGCTGAGGCTGGTACACCAGCTGCACCCAATCCCAAGGAAATGGACATCCAGCTTATTGTAACATAGTCTACATGGGGCTCCGACTGAGGAAAGTCAAAGTGTGGACAATTAACCTTTAAAACTTTAAATCGTTTTTGTCCAGGATACCTTAGGGATCACCCTCCCTAAGGTCTGAAGGAGAGGCTCTTCTGTGTCTCAGCGGTATAAGATAGGGTATCTTCACAGTGACTGTTTCCAGATTATGGAACGCCTTGCCCATTGTGTATTGTTTACACTGAGTTGCAACAGCTCTTCAGTGTTTCAGACAGGGGACACTCTAGCCCTACCTGAAGACGCCAGAGATTGAAACCTTCTGCATGCAAAGCAGGTGTTCTAGCACTGAGCTATGGCTGCCGATTCCTGTCTCTTTGATTTGTAAACAACTTAAGACTTTTTCTTAAAAATACTGGGAGGCATATACAATTATCTAAATAAATAAATGCATCGTTTTATACATTGTTGCTTTTTATAAAACTGAACTTTAAATGTTGTAAGTAGCTGTGAGTGGTGCTCTTGTACCAGAAGGAAGAGATATAAACGTTTTTGTAAGCAAAATAAAATAGTCTTGAGTGTGAGGCACCACTGTTCCCTCTGTTTGTGTGCATACCTCTTTTGCTGCCAAGTGTGCGGGACGCTGCACACTATAGAACTGAACATGAGGGCAGTGACAAAGGAGAAGAGAACCAGATAGATAAGCCCTTCCACACCATCATAGCAGAAGCCCGTCAGAGATTGTATGTAATCCTAAAAGGAGAGAAACAGAGCAAACTCTTTCAAGCTCAAGATGGAAGGCAACACTGCCGCCTGGCCTCCCACCTGCACAATTCCTCCATTCAAACATGTGTAGTAACACTGTGTTTTATTTTGTGAGACTGTCATGGGAGCTTTTAAAAAAACGGTTCACCTTCTAAAATTGCACTTTTAAAAATGCAAAAATAATGCAACAGTATAAAAAATAAGAAAAAAGAAATTCAAACCCTATAGTTCTTGGGTGTATTGCTGTAATACATTAAGCATGTTGTTACTGGTCATAGCAATAATTTATAAATCTCATCTATTTTTATTTTCCAGGTATCACATGAGGATGCTCCAAAGGAAATCAGAACTGAAAGAACTCTAACAAGCAGTAGATGCTGACTTTTCATCCTAATGCTTTCTACAGAGACAAATACATTAAAGTCAACACACAGTTATACGCTTGAGAGCTACCATGGCATAGTAGCCAAGAAGCGAAGCCAGGAACCAGGAAGTCACCAGTTCAAGTCCCATGTCTGCTACAGACTGAACTAGGTAGCCTTAGGTAAGCTGTTCTCCCTCAGCCTCAAAACTATCCACCTGCAACGGGCAGGCAATGATAAACCTTGCATGGTTGCTGTAAGGATTACAGAGCTAACACACGCAAGGTACCCCTGAACACTACTAAGTATTATTAAAGTTACAAGAACACCAAAAAGAAGAGGAGAGGCACACTTCTTTCTCTGGCTGTTGCTTTTCAAAATCAGTCTTAGCTAAATATGTACATCATAATCCAAGTGTGTTGCTGCCCTGCCTTCATGCCCCTTCAAGCTTTACACAGAACCATTATCAAATCACTTCAGTGTATCTTTGCTGCCAAGGAAAGGCCAAAATGGCATGCCAACATTGTTTTTTCCTCCAACGGGGAAGGCCACCAGATTCAGCTTGTGTAAAAGTATGTGCCGCTCATGGTGTTCGAATGCCCTTGATGCATGGTGAAGCTCAAGATGAGACAAGCTGCCTTGGGCTGAATGCAGTGTTCTCTGTCTGCAAGTGCTCTTGCGCTAGTGGACAAGTGAGTTTTAATGTTGTGCAACAAAGGAATCCTGCTTATGCATTCTTGCACAACAACATCCCACTAGTGCGAAACATATCATGAGCGGAACAAATATACTACTAAGTGACTTTAACTTAGCACTACATTTGATACAACCTCTAGTTTCCTTGCAGAAAATACAGTTGGGGCCCACCTGGTTTTCTATATTCTGTCCTTTCGCAGTATACCATATCCCAGCTTTTCACACCACAGCTCTATAGCTACAAGAACCAAGTGATTTACTGTATTTCCTGCCCACTGGTACTCACCAAATGGAGACTCCGACAGTCCACCAGGGCAGTCAGGTGCTGCAGGTTGCTTTCAGTGGTATTCAGAACTCCCTGGATTTGACTGATGTGCTCCTAAAAGCAAAGATGTTAGACAGGTATTGGAATGCAAAGCTGGGCATTTTCTTTACTGGGTTTGTGGAAAGGAATAATTCATCAAGCTTTACCTTGGAAGCAGGGTATTCTTTGACGGCAGACTTCATCAGCTCCAGCACATCATCCTGCATTTCTACCAGGACCTTGTGGCTTCCCGACAGCTTCTGCTCAACACAAACATCATACTTCAGTCATCAGGGCCAAGGCAAGTCAGCAGGCATGCAATGACTACATCTCGATTTGACAAGCTGCCCTAAATTATTGAAGCACTGTCTAGAAGAGTAGCCACCAGTATCCTACACAGGAGAACTGTAGTGTGTCACACTGTGAATTAGAAGCAGGCAGGATGGGGGTGGAAGGCCCCAGGTTCAAATCCCCCCTCAGGCATAAGGCTTACAAGGTGACTTTGTCAGCCTAAGCTGCCTCACAAGCTTTCTGAGAGAGGAAAGGCAAAGGCCTTTTGTGAAAACAAGACTCTGAAACAAAAAAAGTCAGTCTTTATTTTGTGCTTCTTTCCAGGTCTGCAGGTTTCCTATGTACATTGGAAAGTGGGTGGCAAAATTCAGAGTTGGTGTTCCATGTTTATAAAGAAAACACACTCCAATTAGCAAACTACAGGCACACCAAAGTTTTCATTACATAAACACACCCTGTGGTTTGCTTGTTTTCCTTGTATTATGATTTATTTTTAAAAATACCTGAAGGAGACACAAATTTCGTAGTCTAAATTGTTTTCAAACGTTGTGCCAGGGCGATTAGCTTTATGTACCAGGCCTTTGGGCTTTTGCTGCAATACCCTGTGTGATTGCTACTCAGATAATTTACCAGAGAGCCTGACCTCCTGAGAGAAGACTGGGTGACCAACCAGGTTGCTGTCCCCATAGGGATCATTTTTTGTTTCTGCGCCTGGAAGGGGGTTGTGTGGTGACCTGAATGTGAAGACATGGGTCAGTTTCCATAGCAAATAGCTGTTTTCACATTAATTAAGAGCCCTTCCTTGCTGCTCCCCTAATCAAATATTGGCGAGCGTTTCCTGGCATTTGCTTTGAGAGCAGATGAGATCATAGTGAGACAAGGCGAATGGCCAATCCTCCTGCCCATTGTTCTTACTACATTCGTTTGGGCTCTCCTTTTTAGCAGCAGATGAAAAATTACTCTGACGTTTCGGAGAAGCTAGCTTGTTAAGACTCCTGGTCATGTCAAAGCACAGCTTAGTGAAAGAGAAGTGTGTGGGCTGAGGAACTCACCTGCTGAAACGGATTTAGGGAGCCAGCATTGCAGACAAGATAATAGTTCAGAGTATCTGTCAAAAGGGAAGACAAAAAAAGGGGTAGCAATCAAGGCTTCATATCTGCCTCTGGTTACAGCTTGCTATTCCTGTAATACCTGAATATTTTGTTCTGAACAACCTGCCAAACAGGTATGCCCTAGAAAAATTGCCAGAGGGGTGGGAGGGTGTGGCATGAAATGAAGCTCAATGAATCTTCAAAAACAAATATTCTCAAATGTGATGGTATTTAAAAAATATCGCCACCACACAAAATTTCTCTCCTGTATCACATCTGTGGCACTGTATTAAAAAGAGACAAGGCTATTTTAAAAGAAATTTTTAACTAATCACATGACTTTTCTGGAGACGCTGTTCAAAAGTATCATACCACTAAGAGCCGACAGTCTTCCTCTAACCTCTGCATCAAACATAATGCATGATGTTCTCCCTCCTACTCCTCATGGAGTGTAAAAAGGGCTTTAAAAAACAAATATTTGAACAGATAAAAATGCTGGTATTGGGATGGGGGGACAAAACAGGTAGGCTGACTGAAGAACTGGATGGGGGGCAGAAAAGAGCCAGGAACAAAGTGGAGGGGGGTGGGACAGAGTTCAACCTGCACCAGACACCCTGCACACTCTCTCTCTCTCTCTCTCTCTCTCTCTCTCTCTCTCTCTCTCACACACACACACACACACACACACACACACACGTGAGAAAGCAGACTTTCTTTTATTCTCAGGTGTATAAGAGACTGAAGAAAAAATTGATTACTTGAGCATGAGTTAACTTGAGCTGGCCAGTCATTTCTCGCATGCAGAAGGACTGACATTCCCCACTGTGTAAAGGACAATGTGCCAACGGCAATAAACGCAACTGCCAATCTGATAAAAGGAAGCCCAACAAAGAGCTGCTTCTTGGGCACCAGCTTCAGATAATTTTTCTGAGAAGGCAAGAGGTGCATTTAGGCACCTAACTTTGGTATAACATCCAGAAGAGGACCTACCTCAGGCTGATACAATACAGAATAAAGTCCTTTTCAAAACACGAGAAGGGCCCTCACACTGCTTTCTCACCCAATTGCATATACAAGCACTACTACTACTAGGTTTCTACATCATTCCTAAATACTGTCACCGAAAAGGAAAGGAAAATGAGCTCATACAACATTTCACAGCCTGGCTTTTAATCCATTGTTGCTATAGCTGCGGTGGGAGTGAGTTATGCACAACCAACCATTTTCTCCCCAATTCGCCCTGTCAGAGCCGTCCTGAACCAGTTTTAATGGGATTCCCATTTCTCACCCTTAGTCTCTTTGGCTCAGCTTCCATGCCTCCTCCATAAGGCACGGTCACGGACAACAGCCACAAGCAAACAAATAAAAAATAAGGAAGCCACAAGGAAGCCTATGGGACTTGTATTTTGGTCTACACACCCTGCACATGGTGAAAAGGAGGTGGGGGGAAAGCAGTTGTTCTAATTGACCATGGTTTTGTAGGGGAAGAAAAAGAAACAGCCAGAAAAGGGGAGCAGCAGCCAGTGAACAGAGCTGGCCAGACTTCCTCCTTGTTTCACTGCACTTACCATTAATATTGAACACAGTTTCCAGAAACCAGTGCACATGCTGGAGAGACAGCTTCGTATGGGGCCGCCTGCCTGCTAACCAGGGAACCTGACAGCTGTTATTTATAATTCATTAGCCCGCTTTGGGGCTGCTTCCAGCTGCTGCACCTTCTCTCACCCACTGAATTTCTCTTTGGGAGGACTTGTGCTTGCAGCTCAGCTGAGCCAATCCAATGGTAATCAGCAGAAACTGAGAAAGTAGGGGCCTCCTACGTGTATTCCCCAAAAGGGGTTTTCCCATGAATGACTAGGAATGGACGACTATCCATCAGACTACTAAGCATTTGACCCCAAGAAAAAAACCTCTGTATCCAGGTCTGTATTCATGAGCAGGCCTTTCCAGAGCAAGAGCAGAGTCAACATACTAGCACAGCGTTCAAAGCTATTCCTCTACACATGGCAATGTACTCTCATGTATGCATCAAGCCACAAGGGGAAACAACAAATTCCAGTGAACCTGAACACCCCTAGATTCTACTGATGTTAACTCCTTGGTAAGGCTATGACTTGGGGTAAACATGTGTATGTCAATTCAAACCTCTACTGTTAAAGAAGAAGTCATTTATTTACAGATTGCCCTTCATCCTACAGGATCGCAGGGCTGTGAACACACAAGACAAAACAATGCAACAATTAATTAAAAATGTAATTGAAACACCACACTGGGCTAATAAAACAATTCAGCAGGAGCATAGCCATGCCCACTTACAGGCTGCCAACAAAGGTTGTGTGAACAGATGTGTTTTAAGCTGTCATCCACAAACCATCAGTGCCAAGGGCAGCCTTTATCTCTAGAGCAGAGGAAGTTCCACAAATCGAAGGGCTGCAGCCCATGATAACTGATTCATCATTCCATGGTTATGGGAATGCTGCTCCAGGCAAGAAACCACAGGACTGACTTTAGGACACAGACCAGACATTCTTTCAAAATGCCACAAGCTGGATTGATGCACACAACACACCCCTTGGATGAGCTCACAGCCAGACGTGGATGGGGAGTGCTGCAGAGAAGCATGCAGGCTTAGGTAGTCTAGACCTGCCTTAGGTGACCGTTGAACACACCAGTGAAATAAAGACATGCTGCTCCACACAGCATTGGATTAGTAACATGAAGGAGTATCAGCATCCCAGCAGTGATCAACAGATTTCAGAAGCAGGTGCACTCTATTCCTGGAGCATTCATACAGCTTGAATTATATTGTCACAGGCCAGACTCTTAGGTATGCCAAGAATAGCTTGCTATACTTTTCATTCAGTGCTTGAGCACCGAAGCAGAAACATGGGAAGTGGGTCAAAGCAAGTACCTCACAGAATCCATGTCACACAAGCCGTGTAGCCCATATTGATCCTGTATATTGCCACATGTGATGCAGACATGCAGGGATGGGGTGGGCTCTGGATGCCCACCCATCTAAAACAGTGCAGATGTGTCTCTACTGCACACAGACAACTGTGGATGACTTCAGGACACTAGTGTGATTGCCTGCACCTCAGTGATCCAAAGAGAGTGACAATTCTGATGAGAAGGAGTGAAAAGTCTCTCTTTAATGCCAGTTTTCTGAGAGGGGCATATCAGCAAAGTGGGCTGCTCTTAGGCGAGCCTGGAGAAATCAATAATTCAGTGCAACTACCCAATGCATGAAGAAGTTGTGCTGTGCGTGCGTATGACTTGTCTATTGGGTGGGGGGAAGCCACACTGACAGTTCTGGAAATTGAAATCCTGTTCGCAGAACGTGCATAGCATGAGTGGATGGGAGAACAGGCTGCCCTGTCAGCATCCCTCAAACACCACCTAGAAATCCCCCACCCCCACAATAATTCAGTCTATGCTGTCTATCTGGTACAGTGGCACCTCAGGTTAAGTACTCAATTCATTCCGGAGGTCCGTTCTTAACCTGAAACTGTTCTTAACCTGAAGCACCACTTTAGCTAATGGGGCCTCCCGCTGCCGCCGCACAATTTCTGTTCTCACCCTGAAGCAAAGTTCTTAACCTGAGGTACTATTTCTGGGTTAGAGGAGCCTGTAACCTGAAGCGTCTGTAACCTGAAGCGTATGTAACCCGAGGTACCACTGTATTGGGTTCAACATCCAGGGAGACCAGAAAGGTGTTGTGGAGAAAGGGTTATTTTACTTTAAGGGGTTGTTATAAAGGTAAAGGTAAAGGTACCACTGCCGGTACGGGCCAGTCTTGACAGACTCTAGGGTTGTTCGCTCATCTCACTCTAGAGGCCGGGAGCCAGCGCTGTCCGAAGACACTTCCGGGTCATGTGGCCAGCATGACGAAGCTGCTCAGGCAAGCCAGCGCAGCGTACGGAAACGCCGTTTACCTTCCCACTAGTAAGCGGTCCAACCTTGATAGAAAGGGGATAGGGAAAGATTCAACAACCTAACAGGGGTCAAAAACCTGGCCCCCACAAAGCCTTCCATGGGTGAACTTGGGCAGGCTCCTCAGCCTCTGAGCTTTCTTTTCTGTTTTTTAAGTAAGTCTCTAGCCCTCCAAGAAAGTTATGGGACAAAATGTGCAGGCACCTTCCAAGCGATTTCTGCGAAATGAGAGTGTAGCCACCTTGTATATCTGTCCTGGTACTAAGATCGTCAGGGGTGGTTCTCTCTCAGTTGCACAATGGGATAGACAAAGGCATATTTAATCAACCCTCATCCTATTCACACTATATAGGGAGCAGAGGTGATTAAAGAGACCCCCTGACTCCATTTCAGAGGGAATGGTTATGATAGGACCCATGAAGCTTAAGCTTATTTTATTTATGTCATAGAATTTGTACACCGTTTGATTGTAAAGCACCTCCAAGTGGTTTGCAAAAATATAGAACAACATGGAGACAAATCCACAACCATACTTTAAAATATACAGAAGTTTAAATGTTGGTGTTCACACAGCACAGGAAGAGGTCCAAACACCAAGAAGAGGTCTGCTTGTGCCTTGCACCTGTCAAAACTTGTTTGCTGCCAAGGGAAGATGGTAATTTAGAGTAGAGAATCAGCAGAGGGAAGAGGTTTTTAACCCTTTCCCCACTTGTTGCTTCTCTGCTCCAGATCACTAGGGAGTGGGGTGTCTGAAGTAAAGGAATGATGGGGTGGTGGTGTAAACTAACCATGCACTTCCCCATTCCAAAGCAATCCCTTGCAAAATGAATGTTCTCCTTTAGAAGTAGCATATTGGTTTTTCCAGCTCAGAGGGGATTATGACAATACATGTATGAAGACCAATGGTGATGAGCTCAGAGACCTTGACAACTACTAATTAAGGGAAAGCGTCCCCACGCTCTCTAATTACTTCCCTCCTCCGCCCATCATAGACCTGTTAGAAATGAGAGACTTTTCAGCCCAGATACATGGTGTCTGATGCAGCATCATTCCAGTCAGTTATCCAGACACAAAACATCTTATTGTACATCACCTCTGAACTTTACTGAATCACTTGGTAATAAAACACAATCAGCTGGAAGGACTGGGGCTGGCAAATGGCCTCCTGTCTTGAAAACAAACGTATTGGCTGCACTGGGGTTCCCTTAGCAGTGCAAGATGATTATCCCATCAGCGTCCAACTCTATTGGCCTTATCATACTTAATGAATACTAGATGAGCTGAGCATATAATAATCTAGCCTTCCTGCACACCAAATTGCTTCATTTCCCTCTGCTCCATTCCACCCCCCTCCACACAGCATGTGGAAAAACAAAACAAAAAGAATCTCATCTCATCTCTAAACTGTGAGTGGAGAAGATGATACACTTAATCAGATTATCTTCTGCACCATTTATTCTGCTTAGATTTGAAACATGCCAACGTAATTTGGGTATATTTAAAAGCATTTCAATTTCTGCTATTCACTGTTGTTGTTTTCCAACAGGAGGAAAAATGCCACACTATCCTACAATTAAATGCAACTATGGATATAAGGATCATGCATCATACAGAAGATCACATCTATCGGTCTGGCTGGGATGCTATCAAAACAAGCAATTTATATCCCTGATTAGGAAAAGCAAGCTTGATTTTAATTTCAAATTTTCTTCAGTCAAGTTACTTATGGAAAATTCCCCTATCAAAAGCTCTCCAGCTCAAGGATCTCTTCTGTATTTCTTAAACTCAAGTTGCCTTAGCTAGTCCTGGGTCTTGGCAAAGGGGAGACAAATCTGGCCCCATCCATCCACCAAAGTAGGACCAGTTTGCTTCCCCAAACCCTGCCAGAAAAACAACAACACACTGAGCTCCAAATGGTAGTTACTTGGGATTGCAGAACTGAAGGGAAGCATTTCTCTGGCCTCTGTCACCAGCTAGGAGACTTAGGACACTAGAAGATTGACTCCCAGGAAGTATATCATGACAAGGGGTAGATCAACGTTGCCTCATCTGTTGGTTGAAGGAGCAGCTGCTGCCACCCTTGCTTTCCTCTTCCCTCCCCATTCCTTTTTCCTTTTGTGTTATGTCTAGCAGATTGTGAGTCTGTAGGCAGAAACTACCATATATAGACAATTATGAAGTTGCAGATATAGAGCGCAAGGTTCATCTATTTTATGGAATCAGAAAAGCTTCCTTTACCATCTCTTTCAGGGTATGTATCAGGGACTAGCAGCTGAATGGCACACTGAAGTTGCAGGGGCGTTAAAAAAAATAAAATAAACAAGAAATACATATCACTGAGGAACACCCAGCTGACTTCCCCGTTAGTCAAGTGGGGGATATACGTGGATGGAGTGGCTGCAAGGGAACCTTTGGGCAGCACACCCTTGGGGGAGGGATATTGCCTGGCCTACCCCAAAATAGCTCCTCCACAAAAAGTAGTCACTGGCCAAAATTTTATATTTGCCCAAATTGCGCCAGAATGCTTTGGAGTGGTTCTGCAATTGCTGTGCTGCCCCCTTGTGCACTTCTAGTCTCCTTGGCCATAGTATGTGGCTTGGCACTCTTGTCTTGAGTAGAGTCTGGGGACACTGTTATGGAGGCCCCTTTCCACAGCACCCCTACTCTCTTGCTTGCAGCACAGAGTTATTTGGTCGGGGGGGGGGGGTAGAGTAGTCCTTGCTTTTTGGAGCATGTACTGAATGGTTGCCCCACCACCACCTTCCATGTCTAAATACATGGCTATATCATGTTTATTTTCACAGATGGGTTAATAAAACCAGGAGTTGTTTATGCATTATAAAGAAACAAATCTTTGTTGGCAGGGTTAGGGGATAATCTTAAATCACCAGTTACTAACAAATGTTGTTTCCGTGTACACAGTAAGATATCAATGCAGATATACAGTTGCTTAAAAATAAATAAATAGGTAGCTAAACCACATTGTTGACAGAACTATCCCTGCCATGAAGGAAGTCTGCAAAGCCCCATTAGAATCCTGCACAAGCACCACAGCTGTCACCTGCTCACCCAAGGAGCAGTTCAGCCATCTATTCTGCCTCCCCCTTTCCCGCCTCGACTGCTATCGAAGCACCGTTTTGTCAAATGGACCGTTACCTACCGAGACCCAAATTGAAGGCATCATTCATCTGCTACCTTTCTCAGTCTAGATCAGGTGAGGCAAAGCCCAAGAGAGCACATTACTCAGCTAAGGTGTTCAATTACCCCTTTGTCACAGATGTGTCAAGAACCTCTGCTACTAAGCCTAACAAATTAGTGCAGAGAGCTCAGGCTTCCCAGGGCTAAACACAGCTGAATGCTGAGTTTATACAAAGACCCTGAGGCAGGAAACCCTGGATTTCAGCATTTGTGAACATGCATGCAGCTTACTGGGGGAAGGGTACAGACATTTCAGTATTTCTCTACCCTATCCCCAATTTCTTTGAATTTGTAGAGCAGAAGAACAGAAACATCAGTTAATGCCATTTAACAAATAATCACTGATTCAAATTTAAACCAATTTTAAATCAGTGGTGTCTCCTGCAAAAGAGGGTTTGTCTATAAATAAATGTCTCTTGATTCTGAAAACACATAATAGATGTTTTTCTTATATTTTGTTCAGAATGAAAAACATTATTTGTTAAATGCCTTCAAGCTACAAATTGTATTTAGAAATAAGAACATTTTCACTGTTTTATCTCTTTAGTTATAAGCAGTGTTAGAAACTCAGATATATAAGGTAGGTGCCAAATGGCTCCTTATACCAAGGTGTGTGAAAACCTTCAAGATCCAATGATCTCCAGGCAGGCACTGTCAGCATTGCCCTTGAGCCAGTGTCACCAACTGGACTCATCCACTTCAGCCCCGACTGGGCTAGGCGAGCTGGGTAGCACTTCCAGAGACCACCTTCTACACAGGAACAGGTCAAAGTGCTGTGGACTCACAGAGTTGTGAGCACCGGATTCACTTCCACAAGAAGACAGTCGTTGCACAGCAGAGTCTAGCAGAGTATATAAACAACTCGGAGAGCAGCTCTGTAGAATATCTTCTTTATTCTATCTACAACTATAATACACAACTATATACAGAGCTAAATAGGTCTAAGCATAAATGAATGCTGAACCGCACTGAGTGCCTGCACTGAGCAACCTTATCTCTACACACGATCTCTAACACTCAGTCTCTCTCTCTCTCTCTCTCTCCCCCCCCCCCTGACTGACTGACTTGGTGCTGGAGCAGAATAAGTAGAGAGCAGAACACGCCTCCTCCTCTCGGGAGTATCAGCAGACTCCTCAGGAGATTCTTGGATATGGGAGGGGTGAAATCTCCTCAGGCACCAGAAGATGTCAGGCACCAGCCTGATGCCCAGGCATCTTCACTTGGTCACATGCCAGGTGCAAAATGTGCCTGGCACTTGGCTAATTTCGAATACTGGTTGTAAGCAAGGATTTTTACACTAGAAATCATGGTGGAATGATGGTGCAAAAAACTGTTAGCA
Source organism: Podarcis liolepis (assembly GCF_965112155.1). Classification (NCBI taxonomy): domain Eukaryota; kingdom Metazoa; phylum Chordata; class Lepidosauria; order Squamata; family Lacertidae; genus Podarcis; species Podarcis liolepis. Next base: position 4,309,986 of record NC_139569.1, on the reverse strand, counting down.
TACTGGAAATGATAGTGGCTGAAACCAATTTATTTATTCTTGGATTGTAACAAAACATTCATTTTCTACATCATGGGGAGAACTGCACAGCTTATTGTAGAATGTCTATCACCTGCTAACTGACAAAGCTCTTTCAAAAAGGTGGATCTTGGATAATCCAGCAAGGCAGCTAGGTTAATCTGTCTATTTATTTTAAGAATCATGCAAGTCATAGTTAATCTGTGTTAACTGTTAAGAGACCCTGAGCACACAGTTTTGTGTTGTAGATTTAAACACACACACTAGTGGTCTACTGGGTTTCTTTCATCGTCTAATGTTTTACTGCTGTTGCACTTGAATCTGAATTTCCAAAAAATGTCAATACAGTCCCATACTACACTTTTAAGGAAACATATTTCTCTCTTTCTTAATGTTCCAGCCTATTTAACTGCCCTTTCTGGCATGACAGGGGACTGGATGCTTTTAAATTGAGATGCTCACTCGTTCTGGCTTTTATTTTGCTTTCAAAAGAGATCTCATATTCCCAGAACTACAAAAAGCCAAGATCAATCCACAGAAACATGAATCACAGTTTCAACACATGAATGGATTTCCCGTTGTTTACATAGCCATCATACCAAATCCACTTGCATCTATTTGTGTGGAGTCACCAACACGGTATGAGCAGTGGCTACTTTGAATTATATTTCCACCAACTGGGCTTCTTTCCTTATATACAGAAGTCATTTAAGCAATCGCAGGTTCTTTAAGGAAACTGGTCAAGGCTGAGGCACAATCCCTCAGTCAGTCAATCAGATTCTCTCACAGATATCCACACTGGAAAGAGAAGCTGCTGAATTGCAACTCATTACCAAACTTAAAACCATGGAGAGACCTGGTCTGAACAGAGACATTGGATTCTTATCTCATTATACATGACTAAGCCATTTCTCACCTTCTCACCCCTTGCCTTTTCCTGTAAGACCTATTACAGTCGTAAGAGTCGTCAACAGGCTCATCTCAGCTATCTGCCAATCTCCCATTCCCACCACCCTTCTCAGTAATACCCCTCCCCACCTTCTCACTATATAGAAGGATCTGGCAACTTCTGTTTCAGTGTATCTGAAGAAGTGTGCATGCACACGAAAACTCATACCAGGAACTAACTTAGTTGGTCTTTAAGGTGCTACTGGAAGGAATTTTTTTATTTTGACTATGGCAGACCAACACAGCTACCTATCTGCAACAGATATCCACACACTCACCCATAAAAACAAAACCTTGCCTATCCCCTGTCTCATATGCTTCCACTAAGACCTTGGACAACCCCTTGAATCATAGAATCATAGAGTTGGAAGAGACCACAAGGGCCATCGAGTCCAACCCCCTGCCAAGCAGGAAACACCATCAGAGCACTCCTGACATATGGTTGTCAAGCCTCTGCTTAAAGACCTCCTTGGTCACATACTGTTTTATTGGGAGAACTAGGACTTGGGGGAAGAGATGCTACAATGCCCATATCAGAGGACCTTCTTTGAAGATGCCAATTGTCATTGCCTTGCTGTTCCGCTGCACTGGAAGCCAAGACATCCGGGTCATGCCATGGCGTATTCAATGGAGACAAAAGGGACAGAGGAGGGGGAAAGGCAAAGGGGGAATACAGTACCCTGACACCAGAGCTTATGCCAGGCCTCGGTTCACTGAGATGAACCAAGATTCTGGTGACATGGGCCATCCTCACACCTCCTACCCTCTTCAACCTAACCCTCCATTTCCTGCCTTTCTACAAAACACAAAATGCAGTCATTTACCTGTACTTAGCACCGCATAATCCTCTACCACTCTGGAGATGTAGGCATCAGGGTTAACGCAGAAGTCACTGGAACCCTAAAGGAGAGCAGAGATGACACAAGTAGTAAGAAACACAGGGGGAGAAATAATAGCCACGCAGAGCACAAAAACATTTTATCCCCCGCCCCGATGTGACCCTTCCCAATTTGATCTTCAAACGTATCTTTGAAATCATGATTTTATAAAAGCATCCAGTTCTAAGAATGTATGGCACTTCTGCAGAAGATCTACACGTTCAGGGTGTCTGATTTCTATCCAACCATCTGGATATGATGAAAGATGCACACCTCATCTCATCTACCTGCTTTCCACCCACCCCAACAAATCTCTCTATATGTAGAAGATAGCAGATCTAGGGGGAAATCAGCCAGTTTTTGATGTTCAGGAAGGAGTTTTTGTGGTCAAGCATTCAAATATGGAAACTCCCCACCATCAGCACTAACACATAAACTTTAAGCAGTCTAGTCCAGGAAAACTTTGCCCACTTGATTCTGCTGAAAGTATAAAATGTAAGTATAAAATGCCTCCCATTTTAAAAGGGGGGCACTGGTAGTAGCAACCCTGTTTCTCCAAAAGCTTTTTGTCAAGAAATGATACATATCAACAGCTCCTTGAAGTGTAGAAAAATAAGGCTTACAGTAATTTTTAAAAATAAAGACAAAGAAGCTTCATTGTCTCTACACAGGAACAATGTGTAAACCACAGTCCCACATAACTGCTACTAGAAGCTGCAGCCTTGATTCACTTACACCATGGGTGCAGTGCTTGGAGCTAGAGCAGCCAACATGATGGTGCCACACTACACCTTCCACCATTCCTGACCACTGGCTAGACCAGCTGGGGCTTGTGGGAGTTGTAGTTCAGCAAACATCTGGAGGGCTTCATAATACAGTGGTACCTCGGGTTACAGACGCTTCAGGTTACAGACTCCGCTAACCCAAAAATAGTACCTCAGGTTAAGAACTTTGCTTCAGGATGAGAACAGAAATCGTGCGGCGGCAGTGGGAGGCCCCATTAGCTAAAGTGGTACCTCAGGTTAAGAACAGTTTCAGATTAAGAACGGACCTCCGGAATGAATTAAGTTCTTAACACGAGGTACCACTGTACTTATCCCTAGCCTGGAGGAATCCCATTATTCCTGCCCCCCACATATGGGCAGAGGGTAGAGGAGAATTTGAGAGATCTCCCATTCTCCCTGCTCTGAATGGCTTGTGCTACCTTGGCAGGTGTGGGGGGTGGGCAGGGAAGAGGCATGGGCCTATTGGGACTTAATTTTTTTGATTGTTAATTGTTCTATCCAATTTTAATATTGTGATTTTGCACTGTAGTAGTAGTAGTGATAAAAATAATAATAATACACATGGGTGCTGCTCCTGTGGTACAGGTGGACTGCACCCTAGGGTTCTTTTTTTATTTAGCAGTAAATAATGTGTCAATGGAGAGAATGGTTCACCTGTAAGCAAACAGCAGTGCAAGGTGTGTGAGCTTTGTATCATAGCCACTTACCACAGCAACAGCTAACTCCAGACCCAGGGACCCCCAGCTCACAATGAGGGCAAGCACCCCTAGAAGACACACTCTGCAGGAGAAAGAGAAACAGGCTCAGTTTGGCAGACACCTTGGCTCCATTCTAATACCTTAATCTGAAGCGTAGCTTCTAATTTAGAGTTCAAAGCAGTAAGGAGGAGGAAATGTTGCCAAACAATTTACGTTTCCATAACTGGAAATCTGAAGGAGTAGCTGCTTCGATAAGCACCCTGACCTCTTTGTTGTGGAATAACAGCGCTATATAAATAATTATTTACAGGAAACCTCAAAGCAGGCCACTTATGAACAGAACAGTTACTTTGCAGTTCATTTTTTGCCCTATGCCCTTCATATTTGGAATCGGTGAATTTTCTTCTTTCCTTCTACACCTGAAAGGCACAAGACCAAATTCTGCTGGCTCACAACTTTGACGGGGATTTGAGGATTGAATGAGCAGGACAAATAGTTTTAGGTTCTCTTCTCCTGAAGATTGGCTGTGAGGAGACACTGCCCAAAGGGTCTGGGACTGCAGTCTAAAGGTGCGAACAGCAAACATACATATTGTTGTGCAAGGAACACTGTGCGGTCCAGCTACTGGCCTGGAGCTGTATTTCACACCCCTGACTTTTAAGAGTACCCATAAGAAGCCATCGGCCTGACCATTAAACACCAAGCACAACAGTAGAGAAAACACCGAAGTGTGAGAGACTTCTCAACTTCTCACACATTTTTTCTCTTCTTTGCAAGTGAAACTGTTGGCAATTTTTAAAAATACGTATCTTTTGTAATTCTGTAGGGCAGGAAAAAATGTTTTCTGTTATGCGACTATTTATATCCTGCTTTTTTGCCTTAAGAATCTCAACTAACAATGTAATAAAATCAGGTTGTGTGATCAAGCAGGCACTCTGTCTCTTGGTAAAGCAGCCCAGATCCATGACCATCCCGCCATTTTGAGTTGCAAATGCTACAAGGGTGATAGGCAACAGAACAGACATATTGCAGACTGAAGAGATTTTTTTCTAGAAAGCTAACAGGTTCCATATTTTTTTGTGTTTTAATATTTTGTTAGATGCTGCCCAGAGTGGCTAAGGAAACCCAGTTAGATGGGCAGCATATAAACAATATAATAAATAATAATAAAATAAAATAACAATAACAATCATTCTTAAAAGTAGCATAAGCAGGATCTGAGTAGCATAAGCCAATTCTGTATGCTCAGGATAGCAGTAGATTTGTGTTTCTATTCCATTCTCACTGGCAAAAAAACCCCTGAAACTAGAGGACATTTAAAAAATAGCTTTGATTGCAGTTTATTTCTAAACTGGCCAGAGAGCTTTGCTGTGCAAACAAACAAACACTGCATTGAGGGGGGACAGTCCAAAAGGGAAAGAGAGAGCTATACACACATCCTCTGACACTCTTACATTAGTTATTTGGATCTCAGCCCTTATCATTGCTGGAAATCCTTAGAACCGGCGTCTAATTGTTAAGTCCAGGTCTCTGGAATTCTTGAATATTGCCAGTAAAACACACCAGAAGATACTATGTTAGTAACAGTCTTTTGAACACTAAAACACAGGTTTTCATTATTGTGTATACATGACAATAAGAAACTCCTGTTATTAAAATGTAGGCACTCCTTTATGCATAGCCAGCTACTTTGGAAAACTACACTCAAGCATCACAAAACCCACTGCACAAATAGAAAAACACACACAACAGAATTAAAGAGATGGGACAATTAATCAAGATAATGATGACTTGGTTTTGTCATCCCACTGAGTCATGACTGTGATATCTGAATTGATAAGCCATGGTTTGCAAACAGCCTGCAAACCATGGTTTGAAGTGGGTTTAAAGTCATAGTTTGTATGAGCTATGGTCTGATGTGATGATGACTGAATGGACTAACTGTGGATATTTATTTATTAGATGCATTTACTACACTTTCTTCACCAGTGGTCCCAAAGCATGTTGCATCATTACAAAACAGTAAAACACAATACAAAAATGACGAATCACTAAAACAGCTTATTCTTTTCCCCCCATTTGCTTTCATTTGCTTTTATGTTTTATATTGCATGATTAAGACTGTATCTTTGTTTTAATGGATGTTGTTTTTATATTTTACATAGTGTACACTACTTAAAAATGCTTTTAAATGAAGAAACAAGCAGTAGTTACTGCCTTTGCTCTGCCTCCAGAGGCTGCTGCACCACGGATACAGGAGTCAACTCTTGTAGGGGACTGCTGAACAGCTGCAGATATTCCTGGATGACACTGCATCCATGCCAGTTTGGGGACAGGCCTGAGTTTGGGGCTCAATTGTCACCCTGATGGATGACCTTTGTAGAGAGGAGGACAGGGGGAGTGGATGCTCCTTCTGCTCAATTTCTCAGCAGTTTCAAAATCCCTGCCTCTTGCACACACAAATTATGACTTTGAACTGCCATATGTATTTGCAGCCTGATCCTATGTATAGTTACTCTGAAGTCTTGACCCACTGATTTCATGAGCACATACTCCCAGATCACAGGAAAATTCTGTATTTAGATCAACAGAATTCTGCAGTACCACCAAAACACCAACTGTGTAAAAGAGGTATGCAAATCCTTGAAAATGTCAAGCTCTAGCCACATCTTGTGACTTCCCAAGTCATAATGAAAACCATCACGTGTTATTGTATGATTTCAACTTGTCAAAACAAGGTATTTAATTTACACAGCTTGATCTTTTTTGTGCAATACACTTTCACAAGCAATAAGGAAGCTACAGATATGAAATCCTTCTGACTCCATTAATCAACTGTGTGGATAAGTAAGTTTCTCCTGAACCACAGAATGGTAGCTGCTGTTTTGCATTTTGTTTAAGCAGCTCAATGCCTTCCTTTATCAGTTTTACCCTTTTGTTTCCCAGAAACACATTCTTCATGGTAAGCATTCCCTGTCCGGCCCCCAAAATGCCTGGATTTAAAGCCTCTGTAATGTGAGATCCATCTCTAAATTAAATACACAAGTTCAACTTCTGAGTGCATATGCAAATGACACTGCAAATGACCAATATGCAGGTGTACAGTGCACGTGAAGGGGCCTCATCATCTTAACCATATTAAAAGGTCTATTACAATAAGCACATCCCCACTGGTAAGATCAAAGCACACCATAGGGACTTGGCAGTTTTTAAGATGTGGCATTTCCAACCCATACATGCATGGGTCTAATTCTGCACCACGAGGAATATCTTCAACCAGAGACGCAGTACTGCATTCACCTTTCTTATCCATGGAGAGTACACCAGAGACCATTAAAATTACATTCACTTTGAAGAACATTTTCTCATCTTTCCAAGTTCAAAGATGGACACAAGCACAGTGCAACTGTGTAACTGTTACATGAATGCACTTTCTTGTTAATGCCTCCCAGAAAAAGCCATGGCCCTGTCAGAAAAAACCTCCAAATGACCTTTTTGAATGCAGCAAGCATCGCTCACTGAGTAAACACTACTTAATAGTGTATGGAAGACTTGAAGGGCACAGAACTGAAGATTAAAACAAGCTCATTTTAATACCTTCACATGCTGTTTCCACATCAACCTACCCCACAAGAATGGCCTTTGAGTTTCTAATTAGTCCAAATAGCACCAGCAGACAGATTAGGACATGGAACATGAGTAAGCCCAGGTATCCCAGCCACCTGTAGCAAAACCAAAACACAGATTAAAAAACAACACAGGAGACAATTAAAATGCGCAAAAGTGACAAGCAAGTCTTGGACAAGCAGTGCAATATTCTGATTCCCACACCCACTACAGAGATTGAGAAATGAATGCTACAAAGCTCATTTGCTTTGGCTTGGAGCTACATGCCATTGCATCATTATCATCACATCAATATCGAGGCAATTCAGAATTGGGCTAAGATTACTGGTAAATGCTCAAAAACCTTTCAATTTAAAAGAGTGGGGATACTAGCACTTCTAACTACAGAAAAATAGCATAGGAAGCCGAAGCTTGAACACTCAGCTTGAACAAGCACCAAAACAGCATAAAGAACACACATGTAAGAGTACACAGCCTGCTTACCTGTACCAGTCATACAGATCAATACGACCTGCCAGCAATTCTAGAGAGATGTCATCATTCTTCCAGAAAGGAATCTCTGTTGTCTGCCTCACAAGTTCATCCAAGAGTCCTTGGAGCTTTTGAACCACGTGCAGATAATCTGTCTGTTTAGCAAACATTACCTCCAGGAACCCCAAGTTGGGCTCTGCTGTTTTGTTCAGAGCAACTGCAATATTTTGCACCTGTGGATAAAGAAAGACAGGAATGAGTTCTCCACATCAGCACAGACACACACATAAAAGTAAAGGGCTAGCAAGTTGGTCAGCTTCAAGTGAGATGCTCTAAAGCAGCTTATCAATCATATCCAAAAACCAGCAATGCAGCTTATAGATTTGTCCCATTAACACTCTCACACAAATCTGACAATGCATGCAGAAATACATACTAATAATCTCTTCAGGACAGGAGAGGCAGGAAGAGGTGCTCTGTCTAATAGAATTTCACCAGGCATCCAGACTTTGCTGCTGTGTGGCAAGGACAACCTGCTACCACTATCTTCTCAAACAAAATGTTGGCAAATTCATCCTGCCTCTTTTACAGGGAGGGTACTTTATTGCTCGGTGGTTGAGGGCTGCTCCAATGAAAAGAGAGAACATTCCCTTTTCTTTGTGGGCTTGCTGCAGCAAAGCGTATTTCCCGGTACACAGAGGTGGCACTGCTAGAGCTGACTCTACCACCACAGATCACTGTTGTGCTAAAACAGAGTCTGCAAATCAGCTCAGAAAGCACATCCACAATTCCAAGTGTGGTCAGATTTCATAATAATAATAATAATAATTTATTATTTGTACCCCGCCCATCTGGCTGGGTTTCCCCAGCCACTCTGGGCAGCTTCCAACAAAGATGAAAAATACACTAAAATGTCACATATTAAAAACTTCCCTGAGATGTCTTCTGAATGTCAGGTAGTTGTTTATCGCTTTGACATCTGATGGGAGGGCGTTCCACAGGGCGGGCGCCACTACCAAGAAGGCCCTCTGCCTGGCTCCCTGTAACTTGGCCTCTCGCAGTGAGGAAACCGCCAGAAGGCCCTCGGAGCTGGACCTCAGTGTCCGGGCCGAACGATGGGGGTGGAGACGCTCCTTCAGATATACTGGAGCTGACTCTACCACCACAGATCGCTGTTGTGCTAAAACAGAGTCTGCAAATCAGCTCAGAAAGCACATCCACAATTCCAAGTGTGGTCAGATTTCATAAGTAATTTATACACAAGTGGATCTGAGCAAGGCTTTCATTCAGTGGACGCAACCTGGGTTTACAAAACCAAACCTTCCTCAACTCCATCACACCATAATAGACTATTGCTCACTTGAAGACAAAGCAGGCCATGTGGTTTCACTTCTGTGTGACTGCCTCACATGTTGCACTGAGAAATTATTTGAGATTATTTGTGCCATGAGGACAAATTCCTGCTTTACAATAAAAACAGGTGCTAGAGGTGCTATTTGCAATATCTCCACTTCTAAACTTTCTGAAACAGGAATCCTTCCCACTTAACAATCTGCAACTTACCCTGCAAAAAAGAAGGCTAGCCCTGTTTTTAAGGGTTTAACCTAAGCATCTTCATGTAAGGAATCTCAGATAACTAAGATTGGAAAAGGCGCAGGATTGTTGCTGCTAGAGTATTGGGCTAACTGGATTATTGGTATGGCTCCCTAAGAGGCAGTTCTTTATAGTCTCATTATCAAGCAGTACAGGTGTAAATTAACATTGTGGTTTTGCTGTTTTTTTGTGTATTGTCGCTGCTCAGGAAGGTTGGGGAAAGCATTAACATGCAGCAGCTTGAACCAAGCATAATCGTGATGGAACATTACTTTATTTAACAGGTTTGACTTGCTTGGATATTTTTAGAACAAGGAATGAAAGGAAATAGAACTGCATTTCCTTCTGCTAATGGAAGCTGTCAAGGACCTGTTGGGAAGCAGATAAGAACGGAGAGGCAGACACACAGGTGGGTTCTCACCTGAGGACAAGGTTTCAACAACAGCTCTCTCCCTCTCTGTCTTTGGGGGGAGCCTTCTTCCACTTACCCGGTCTTGGACCCCTGCAACAGTGAGATTGGCGTGCCGCAGTGAAGATGTTAGCCGATGAATGCCATCACTGGTCTCCCCATTTCCATAGAAGCCAACAGCTATGCCAGCGCTGTGGGGAGACAAAATAGGAAAGAGTTTGAACATTTCAATCTATGCAGGCAGCTGCAAACTTATTCCTCATATTCTGAAGTTCTCCACAGGAAGAGAACAGTATACTCTGGGCTGTAAGAAAGGTTGCAACTGGATAATTATAATCCCCAAAAGAAAGAATAAGGGGGAAAACACTTCTTGTTTGTTTGCTTGCTTTAGCTCTGGATTCTAGCTAGAAGTGTAATATACAAAGCTGATGGCCCACTCACTACTGAGCATTAGTTTTAGGACAGGGAACATTTTACTGTTCCACCTGCTCAAGTGTTCCAGCACATTGCAGTTGACTCTGAGGCATCTCCAAGGGTGCAGATAGTTCATGTGGGATGGGGAGTAGTAGTAATAATAATTTTAATAATAATTTATTATTTATACCCCACACATCTGGCTGGAGAAGCCTATTGAGTCTGTATGGACTGACTCACATTTCAGGGAAAGACAGGAAACTGTGGCCAGGCTTCCTTTCAGGGAATGTTGCCCACCATTGCTGATGTCATTGAGGAAGTCCCGATAAACCAAATAACTCCAGATGACAGCTCAGAAACCACTGCTTTAAGAGAACAATGCAGGAGGTGTGGGCTTTCTAGATTTCAAATCAAGGCTTCCAGGCTTTCTACCTTGAATTTTTGGCAGGTTACACATTCTATCCACCCAATTAGTAGAAGAAACCACCTACCTAACACAGGATACCAGAAATCTTTCAGTTTAAAATGAGACAAGAAACTGCCCATTCCAAAAGAAAACCATCAGCAGCATCACATTTGCTTTTCATGCTCAACACTGAACGATGACCAATAGGGGAAGTTATCTTCCTAAATCTATACAATGTACCATCCAGAATATTACAGTGGCAGATCTGTACCTCAGAAGTTAGCAAAATGAATGGATATGCTTCTTTGTATCCAGAATACCCCTGGTGTTTCCCATAATGCAGACGGTGTTGCTACAAACAGAGCAGCTATGGAAATCTGGTTCAGTTTGCACACACCACTACTACTACTACTACTACTACTACGACTACTACTACTACTACCACTAATAATAATTTATTACTTATACCCCGCCCAACTGGCTGGGTTTCCCCAGCCACTCTCGGCGGCTTCCAACAAGAGATTAAAAATACATTAAAACATCAGTCATTAAAAAACTTCCCTAAACAGGGCTGCCTTCAGATGTCTTCTAAACGTCAGATAGTTGTTTATTCCTTTGACATCTGATGGGAGGGCATTCCACAGGGCCGGAGCCACTACTAAGAAGGCCCTCTGTCTGGTTCCTTCTCACTGCTTCTCACAGTGAGGGAACTGCCAGAAGGCCCTCGGCGCTGGACCTCAGTGTCCGGGCCGAACGATGGGGATGGAGACTCTCCTTCAGGCCAAACTCATGGCTTAATATGAATGCACAAACACACAAGACTGCAGGCTCCCAGAGATGCAGTTGCAGCCATTCTGCTCCTCTTCTGGTTCTGCCTTCCACACTGCTGGAAATATGTCCTGAAGCCAGTGCATATGAAGAACCATCTTCAATTCAATTCAATATGAAGAACCATCTTCTCTCACAAGAACCAGCCCTCAACCCAAACCATCCTTTGATGTCACTTTGGGGTTTCCATCTTCTGAGGTCATGTGAGTAGCAACAGGGTTTTTCCCGCAACAGTGCAACATTTCTGGAATACCTTCCACAAATGTTTGCCTGTGTTGCTTTCATTTAGGCATCAGATGATAAGGCTATAATTTTGGATTTTCAAGTGATTCACTGCTGTTTTAATTTTCCTAATTTGATAAATTGCAAATTATTCTTTGTAAAAAAATAAATAACTATAGGCCATTTCAAATATCAATGTGGCATAGAAATATTGTAAATAGGAATGAAAGCTGTCAAGTTGAATTCACTCAGGACAGAGAAATTACCCACAATTAATTAAAACATTTCTATACTGCATCCCATGTTGGGCCCTGAGGTGGTGTTCAACAATACTGAAATGTGTATCAAAACACCTAAAGGATGAGCAGCAGACAGCAGGAACAGTCCTTAGGCTGCGTATTTAGGACGGTGGAAGGTCTAAGAATATGAGAATGTAACTATTATAGGTTGCCATCCCAAGCAGATGGAGAAAAGCAAAAATCTGTCACCTGAGGTGACACAAGTCCAAGGGCTGAAATAGGTACAGATGGCCCTGTAAGATCACAATCTCCTAACTTACCTTTCTCTAGCGAACAAAGGCACATATCTAGTGACGGGATAAGCTTTCATCTTTGTGTCAGGCAAAAAGCGGATAATCCCCACTGATTGTAACTGATCCATTAAAAAAACTTTTTTTAAGGGTTTAACCCACACAGTTGTTGTATGAATTAGACAGAGGTCAGCTGGAGGTAAAATAATGGGCCGCGTGGGGGAGGAAAGCTGTCTTGCCATGTGAAAAGGCAAGGGACCCGATGAGATCATTTAATAAGATGTGGCATCAACTGGGAGTTTGGAGGTGTGGCTTGTTTAAAAGACATAGTAGAACTGCATTCTGTAGAACGGTATCCGAAAGCAATACTTAAAATAACAATATTTCAAAAGTCATTATATCGTCATGCCAATATTGTTATTTAATGGTGATTTCTAAGCCCTTATTGAGGTCCAGCTACAAACAGTGAGGTTAGCTTGGGACTGAAAAGAAACACTCAAATTTTATGCTATCATGTGTGGTTCAGGTATTTCTGCAGCCACCATGTTTCCTCTGAAAGCAGAGAAGGAAAGGTTCAGTAACTTCCAACAGCAGCAGCCAATAGTCCCACACACCATGATAGAGGGAAGATATAGTCACTGTATATAATGCTGCTGCGGTAGATGGACCAATGGTTAAGTACAAGGCAGACTCCCATGTTCCTATGGTAATAATAATAATAATAATAATAATAATAATAATAATAAGCCCTATATTCTAAACAAAATGCTTGTTTAACCTGGAGGTAGGATGTATGAATTGTGTATTGATTTGTAATGATTTGTTGGGTCTCTGGACCATAATAAAGATTGATTGATTGATTGATAATAATAATTTATTATTTATACCCTGCCCATCTGGCTGGGTTTCCCCAGCCACTTTGGGCGGCTTCAAACAGAATATTAAAATACAATAGTCTATTAAACATTAAAAACTTCCCTAAACAGGGCTGCCTTCAGATGTCTTCTAAAAGTCTGGCACAGTGGTTCTTAACCTGAAACTGTTCTTAACCTGAGGTACCACTTTAGCTAATGGGGCCTCCCACTGCCACTGTACCGCCACCACACGATTTCTGTTCTCATCCTGAAGCAAAGTTCTTAACCCGAGGTACTATCTCTGGGTTACCGGAGTCTGTAATCTGAAGCGTCTGTAACCTGAAGCGTCTGTAACCCGAGGTACCACTGTAGCTGTTTTTCTCTTTGACACCTGGTGGGAGGGCGTTCCACAGGGCAGGTGCCACTACCGAGAAGGCCCTCTGTCTGGTTCCCTGTAACCTCACTTCTCACAGGGAGGGAACCACCAGAAGGCCCTCGGAGCTGGACCTCAGGGTCTGGGCAGAACGATGGGGGTGGAAATGCTTCTTCAGGTATACTGGACCGAGGCCGTTTAGGGCTTTAAAGGTCAGCACCAACACTTTGAATTGTGCTCGGAAACGTACTGGGAGCCAATGTAGGTTTTTCAAGACTGGTGTTATGTGGTCTTGGCGGCCGCTCCCGGTCACCATGTCAGGGTTGCTACAAAGTGAACCATGGTGGGGGCCATGGTGGAAAGGCGGCTGTTAGGCACATGGTTCACCCCCGCCAACAGAAAAAGGTTACCCATTCCCAATATGTGAGTGGCTGCCATCTGCTCCTAGAGAAGAAGAAAAAAGCCTATCCACTGCCAGTGTTTTAAGAGAGAGCAAAACCAAATCACCACACCTGACACCAGCCAGCTGTGGTTCAGACATAAATGGAAGGAACACTATGGGGGATGGGAAACTCTCCATTGCATTTATCACTAAATTACTGTTGTATAAGGTGGAGTAAATTGTATATAGGCTTGTATATAGGCTTGGTTTCAAGAGCTGCCCCTCCCCTCAACCCAATTATGACCATGGGATGAAGAGATTTTCCATTTGGTGGAGGCAATTGAGGTTGTGGAAAAGCCCCCCATACCCTTCATTGACTAAATTTGACAGGCTTTTCACTGGTACTCATTACTGAATAAAAGCTGGGGTTTTCAGAAATGAAAATTCCTGAAGGTCACATACAGCCCAGTGAGCACAAATTGCCTGTTGGATAAAAGAAGAGCAAAAGAGAACATGGTTGTATTCTGTTAACTATAATTTTGTGTTTAAGAACTTTGTTCTGAGCAGGACCTAGTAGCTATCAGGGGTGGGGGCGGGGGTGGGGAGTTAGGCTGAGTATGGCTGGATATGATTAACAAAGTTCCTTAAGAATCACTGAAATCTGGTGGGGGGGTTTCTGAATAAGGGAGTGGATATCAAAAACACAGAAGGAAAGTTGTATGCATACAGGAGATGCTGTGTGTGGCCACTCAAATGACCTGTTCCCCTTATTTAGCACTAAAGTGAGGCTTCAAAATAAGGGCCCAGCAATTAATATATACATAGCGTCTCATCTTTACAAGTTAATATTGCAGTGGCAGCAAGACATCTTTAATTAAAGGGACTTTACAAGCTGAATCCTTAAAAAAAAGAACTTTTGTTACTCCTGGGGACAAGTTAATATTCCCATCTAATTACCACCTTATTCTTCAACATTGGGAGAAAATGCTATTTCTGGTAGAGCTGTAAAAGCCATATTTCAACATCTGTTTGCATGTTATTTCTGCTAAATGCAGTTGCTCAAGACATTTCCCAATGATCAGAACCAATCTGTCTGGAATTTCCTGGACATATCCAGAATCCTGCAGCTGCAAGCAGTGTTCGTATGGAAATCGGCTAAATATTCGGAGGTATGGCAGCCCATGCTGGCATTGTTGATTTTGCTGATTCTCCTCAGAAATAGCTCAAAAATGTCCTATTTTGGCAAAAAAGCTTAACAACTTTGGCCAAAACTACAAAAAGCTCAACAAACTTTCTGTTGTTGGGAACCCTAACTTTCTGCTCTTGTTTCTCTGGTGTTTTATTATTTATTTACTCATTCATTCATTCATTCATTCATTCATATAACACCCTTCATCTGAAGATCTCAGGAAGGTTCACAATATATAATGATGATGATGATAATAATAATAATAATTCTTCCAATACTTTCCACTATTTCCAAAGATCACAAACAAAGCACACCTCAGAAAATCTACAGTGTCCATAGGTACATTAAAAGTAACAAATGTGTTTTTGGAGGATTGGAATCAGAATTGGAAGGTGCCCTGGAATTCCCTCCTCAATTCTTGATCTACCAAGCAAGACATCTGCAGCATTCCTGAGTCCACCCAGGCTCTTCTTTAATACCTCCAGCAAAGGAGACACCAGCTCCTGAGGCAGTCCTGTTCCACAGTCAAACAGTTCTTACCACTAGGATGTCTATCCAAATGTTTAGCTGAAATCTGCTTCACTGCCATTTCTACTCATTAGTTCTAATCCTGCCTATGCATGGCAGCTGCAAGAACACCTGCAGCCCAGACACATCCCACAAAAGACAACAGAGTGCCTTGGTGGCTGCACCCCAAGTCTCTGATGGCTACCTATGAGAAACCCTAGATTAGAGCCATGGTTAGGAACACTCTCCTAAGAGACCAAAAACAAGAATCCTCAAATCAAAGTGCTTAAATAAAATTTGCTATAACCACTTTCTCTTCAACATATGCGGGATTGTTGTTGTTGTTTAGTCGTGTCTGACTCTTTGTGACCCCCTGGACCAGAGCACGCCAGGCACTCCTGTCTTCCACTGCCTCCCGCAGTTTGGTCAAACTCATGCTGGTAGCTTCGAGAACACTGTCCAACCATCTCATCCTCTGTCGTCCCTTTCTCCTTGTGCCCTCCATCTTTCCCAACATCAGGGGTCTTTTCCAGGGAGTCTTCTCTTCTCATGAGATGGCCAAAGTATTGGACCCTCAGCTTCACAATCTGTCCTTCCAGTGAGCACTCAGGGCTGATTTCCTTAAGTATGGATAGGTTTGATCTTCTTGCAGTCCATGGGACTCTCAAGAGTCTCCTCTAGCACCATAATTCAATAGCATCAATTCTTCGGCGATCAGCCTTCTTTATGGTCCAGCTCTCACTTCCATACATCACTACTGGGAAAACCATAGCTTTAACTATACGGACCTTTGTTGGCAAGGTGATGTCTCTGCTTTTTAAGATGCTTTCTAGGTTTGTCATATGCGGGATTAAAAGTCTGCAAATGCAATGCTTGATGGTAGATTGAGGAAAGGGAGTAGAGGATAACCCAAAATAACATTCAGAATGGGCAAGAGTAAAGGCAAAAGTTAATTGTGCTATTCAAAGCT
This sequence comes from Podarcis liolepis, assembly GCF_965112155.1. Classification (NCBI taxonomy): domain Eukaryota; kingdom Metazoa; phylum Chordata; class Lepidosauria; order Squamata; family Lacertidae; genus Podarcis; species Podarcis liolepis. Next base: position 4,293,885 of record NC_139569.1, on the reverse strand, counting down.
GAAATGTTTTGCCCTCTCCAGAGACCCTGACTCTCTCATGCACCAAGGTGCTGCAGATCTGTTGGTCACACAGCAATGGGTTGGTTGCCAAGAAAGGTCCGGTAAAAGGGCTAGAAATACCACCGTTTAAAAGACTGGCAGTGAATTTTTCTAATTGCTCAAGGTGCCAAGAGATCAGAAACAGCTACAAGGACCATTGGCTGAAGTTTTCCCTTTGTAAACTGCTGATCAGTCTTTTGATAAATGCAATTTAAAATGCAGAGAGGCATCAAAATAGCTCTGTGGATGGACAGAGGTCACCCCTGTGTGCTGCAATATAGTTTGAAAGCTAATCTATCTCAAGCTTTGATGCAGAAAGAGCAGAACTTCTGCCCTGTTCACTTTAGAAAAATGCTCCATGAAACATACCTGTCTGTGGGCAAATAAGCTCATTATTACTAATGCTACCAGAATAACCAATTTGTACCGATCATCATCCCCACTCAAGAGCAGAGAGGTGAGGAGCCCCATTCCCTCTACTGTCTGCCCTGTTCTAAATCTCAGGTGGTGAACAAACTTGTTTGCTTGCACTTCCAGCTTTTGCCATTCAAACCCAAGCAAATAAACTCTCCAAGGAATCCAGGGGTTTTTTTTTAAATTGTGTGAATTCCATTTTTTAAAATGGGGGTAAAAGAGTAGCTTACTAGCTGTGCTTAGCACAAAACTAGTAAACAACAAAAGTTTTCCACAAAAATCAAGTCGGGAGAAGACAATAAGGATAAGACATTTGAAGGATATTTCAGATATTCCTGAAGGTTAGAAAAACAACAAAGATAGAATGCCAGCTTGACACTGCAGAACTACATGTTTGTTTCTATTCTAAGGACAATATGACCTTGAATGGGGGATTACCTCCACATGCTACTCTCAGAGGAAAGCATTACAATCACTCTTGCAGTTTTTAGTATGCTCTGTGCATGCAGATAACTGATAATCAAGTTAGCACTTGGTGGAAACAATTTCCTCCTGCAAAGATGGGCCCATTCAGCTGGCCTGCCCCCACTGATGGATCCTGGTGGATTCCTGATTTTCTGGGGGATGCGTTGTAGGATCAGTTTCATTTTACATACTCTGATGATGTGGCTTTCTAAGCAATATACAAAGATAAGGTAGGCCTTGCCCAGAGGTTTATGATCTAACAGACACAATGCTAAGCCAACAGTTTCACCACAGATCTACACTGACTTAAGCAGCCCCATGAGCCTGGATCAGGAAGAGACTTACTATGGAGCCTGCTAGGGAAGAGAATATTATCTTGTATCATAGACTGGTGAAGGCTATGTTTGAAAAGCTACAACTTTGGGTAGCTGGCTGGGTAAATGTGGCAGCAGTGGCAGAATGAGAAGGCAAGTTTATCTCTGCCTTTGTCAGATTAGTTCTGTTTGCCCTTCTGTTAGTCTGGAGGAGGGGGAGGACTTACCTGCAGACCAGAGTTGCAATGATGACACACCAAGCTGTACAGCAGCAATCTGCATTCAGCTGTTCTTCAGTTTTCCGATGGCGACAACATAACCAGAAGGAATAGAAAAGGAGGAAGAGGAGATCCAGAGCAAGGCAGGACAGAGCAACACCACCCAGCAGCAAGAGGGCCTGAGGAAGAGAGAGAAAAAACAGTTAACCGAGAGGCATTTCGATAGCAGGAATATACAAAATAAAAAAAATTCCTTCCAGTAGCACCTTAAAGACCAACTAAGTTAGTTCTTGGTATGAGCTTTCGTGTGCATGCACACTTCTTCAGATACACTGCTACTGGAAGGAATTTTTTTTATTTTGACTATGGCAGACCAACACGGCTACCTATCTACTACAGGAATATACAAAATCACCTCTGTGGCCCAATTGCTGTGATCTCCACAAGTACTATTGCTCACAAAATCTTGAGAGGCCAGCAAATAAGGAATTCCCTTTTAAAATCCAGATTGAGTCACAGGGGGAGTTTACCTGGACTGTATTTTAAGTGAGGGCTACTTCACATTTACAGCTTATTTCGTTGCATCACTGATTAGCACTGGGGGCATATTTTTGAAGTATGGAGGGCTGAAGGCCACAAACATTGGCTACCACATGAGCTAAGGCTCCTGTCACATGAAAGGGGCTCTTAAACTAAGGTTACCAGATTTTTTTCAAGGAATCCGGGGACACTTTTCAACTTCAATGGATTTTGTATGGGGACTGATATGTAAATCTGGGGACTGTCCGTGGGAAATGGGGATGCCTGGTAACCTTATCTTAAACCCACTCCTCCTCAGTATGAATAGATGAGGCTTTTGTAAAGTCCTTCATTAATGTGCAATTTTAAACTGAAAGCTAAGCCTGTGAGAAAACATTTTTCTTCATACAGTTTATTGCACAAAGTCATAATTTAGGCTGATGGTTAAGTACACTGGTAGCATACACTGTGGCCACAGAATTCACTGCGCAGCCAAATGCGTCTCTAAACCTCCAAATCTGGGAAGAATGCATGTAAGTTAGACTTCTTTGCTTTTCTCAGATTGCATGCATGTAGACCACTGAAAAAGCATGGTAAGAGGAGTGCCATCATGGTAGAAGATAAAGGGCTACTCTGGGGGCTACATGGGGAGCCTATCCCTCCCAGACTTATCTTTATTAGCTCAATGCCAGAGTGATGCTTTTAAGAAGTTAGAGATCTTTCCCATAACCCTTTTAAATCACCATACTGTTCTTCCCCTCCACCCAAAATACCTCCCTTTTCTCTCTTTTTCATTTCCCCCTGCTTCTAAATTACCATGCCTTCTTTCTAGATTTGCTACAAGGATTATTTAAGACAAGCTGATCAATTGCATCACATCATGAATGGGATAGCTTTGGCTATGCGACATCACTGAGGGCAAAACAGAGCCAACTGAGAAAACGGGCCATGCTGGAGTAGTTTCTGCAAAGTCCTAACCCCCACACTGCAGCATCTCATTTCCAGCGCAGGAGAAATGCGAATCACCATTTGCTGGATGAAATGGCAAGCAATGATTGGCTGCAAGCCAGGGAAGGAGGTAATGCATGAGATTGGGGTTCCTTTAAGGCTTTTTCAGGTAGTACCAAACCACAGTTTGGTATTACATCTATACCAACTCAGTATGAGGAACTCAGATGTCATTCTAGCATGACTTATTCAAATTCATTCATTTTCTGCAATTTAAACACACACACACACACACACACACACACACACACACTTGAACCAATTGCTTTTTGGACACAAATCTGGAGGTTACTGGCTGTAAAATGACACTGAATTGCAAGTCCTGGAATGGAGCCCAAGAGATTTGTGCCAACACAGTAATGTTAGTAACCTTCACTCCACAGACAAATCTGTCCCAGAAATGTGCAATAGAAGGGATTTTATTTTTAATCAGTTACGTCTCTTTTGCCCTTCCTGTCCTCTTGCAATCCTGATAAAATTACAGAAAGTATGAATTTTTAACAATAAAAACTCTCCCTTAGCCTTGGAAATGACATTAAAAATACTACAATTAAATGAAAAGTTAGTCCTAAAAACAGGTTGACTGCCACTATACAATTGAAATACCACAAAAACGCCTGCCGAAAAGAAAGCACACACATTTGTGCTTATCCTTGCTGGGAAACTGAGCAACACCAAAGCTTTCAGCTAAGCAAATACCACTGATTGCAGAATGACAGGTTGTCTACTACACTAGATGCCACTCATGTGGCAAAGGAGTTGTCCCAGGATTTCAGAATACAACTAGTTTGGAACAACCTTACCTAAGCTGGTGCCCTCTGGATGCTGTTGGATTCCAATTTCCATCAGCCCCAGTTATTATGACCAAGGTGTACTGAGGATCGGATCTGAAGTCCAACATGCAGGCTACCCCTGGCCCACTCAGACCACGAGCAGCACCCCAGTGTCCTCAAGAAGAGGGAGGATTCTCCCATTTGTGGTCCATTTACCTGGTGATCTCAGGGACTAAAGCTGCAACCCCCTGCATGCAAAGCATATACCCCAATACTTAACTACAGTTCTGCCTCAAGGAGGAGTAAAAATGATAAATTCTCAAATCAAACCTTTTGTCTGTTGCTCCTGTTTCTCATTTCAATGCAGCATTGCTCGAAGTTATATTTTAAAAAGCTGAAGTTGTGCTAAGGCATTTATTATAGAACCTGTGGTCTGCAATAATCATTTTGCAGCAAACTCATCTAAAATAGCATGCTACTTCAAGTTCTCTCTTAACCATGGTTGAGACAGCAGCATTGAGCTGCAGGACTGTGAAAGATATGAGAGAATTCCCTCCTTTCACAAAAGAAAAGAAACAACCCTCAAATGATCCCTACCACAGAAGTTTGCATGCACATACACTCTTAGGAGCTTACTGGAGTTTCCGCTGTATCATGCCAAAGGGTGACATCATCTGCTCCTTGCTCCTTTGCAGTCATTCTCAGAGGTGTATTAAAAGGACCAGGGGACGGTGAAATGTTTTTAGAGTTCTACATGCCACATTTACCCTTTGAAGGCAGTGAAGGGCATTTTATGTTGCCAAAGTGAATGGTAATTCTTTGTAAGATGCACATAGGCCAGGCATAAGCAAACTCCGGCCCTCCAGATGTTTGGGACTACAATTCCCATCATCCCTAGCTAACAGGACCAGTGGTCAGGGATGATGGGAACCGTAGTCCTAAACATCTGGAGGGCCGGGGTTTGCCTATGCCTGACATAGGCATTCACAAATATCAGACCTCTCCACAAACCCAGTCAAACACTGAAGAGAAATGTAGCATGTGGGCAGGCAACCGCAACCTGGGTAGTCTAGGAGCTGGCGCACTGAACAAGGTGGGGAGACCCAGGTTCAAAACACCACTTGGTCACAAAGCTTGATTGGTGATCTACCCCACAGGATTGCTGCAAAGGTAAAAGGGAGGAATCATACACACGTGCCCTGAACCCACTGGAGGAAGGGTGGAACAAAAATACTGTTAATTGCTATTATTATTTAACAACTTCCTACATAAAATGGTGTCAGAATTGGACCAAGAGAGCTTTCCCCATAGTTGAGATGCTGGTATCTTAGCAACCTCCAAGGAGGGGTCACAGGTACCCGATTCTTTCATCACTACCCTAATTTCAAGTATGAACCACTCATGAGTTGTACATAGACTCCTGCAGGGAAGTTGTTCTTTTCCATTTTATCAGTATACTTGCTGAAAGCTTCTCTGCAGAACAATGATTTAGAAAAGGATAATCTCTCCCGCTCTCCAAATGCAGTTTGTACTGACACATCCCCACAGACTAAATCTTTATTAAATGAAGCTTAGCTCAAATTTGGCAGGCTGTCAACTGAGCATGCTCACTGAAAAGACAGATTTCCTCACAGAAGCTGCTGCAAGTCCAACAAAATGGATGCTTCAGTTGTTTTGCATTAACTGTGTCTAAGGCAGCTAACCTGTAAGGTAGGAAATGCAGAGTTCAGAAGCAGCTTGTTTACATCACTCTTTGAAGCAGTAAAGCCTCAAATAGATGAACAAGAACCATAAAGATTACCTTATCAGCCTCAAAATAAATTACTCTCAAGCAGATAGAAAACAGAAGGTGTCCCAATGGCATGTTTACATAACATGGGATGGAAAAACAACATACATCTCTGCTATCATAATTTGCAATCAATGGGATTGGATTGTGGTGTATCACAGCCATCTATGCATCACGAAGCATTACACTGCACAGTGTAAGGAAAGATCTGGCGCATCTCCAGATTCAGGGGGGTGGCGGGGGGGGGGGGAAGAGAAATATTCCTCTACCAAAAAGCTTTGAAAATTCCCTCTGCAACAAGTATTCTGGGATCGAACTGGGAACCTTGAGCCTAAGTCTTAGTCTAGTGAGGTAACTAGGGAAAGGCATGGGGAAGGGAGAGGTACCCTTTTTCTTTTCATGTATCTGATATGTCCCTGCCAAATACGAGTTTTAACTGTACCAGGACACAAATAAAACAGACCTCATTTTCTTTTGTTCCAGTGGATGCCTTCAATCTCCAACAACTCAGTTGTCCTCAACATTCTTTTGGCCCTTGAAGTCACTGATCGTAAGTCCTTGCTAGGCTACACAATTCTCTTTTAATTTATAAATTAATATACTTCTGCAGACCTGAGTCCTCATGTACATAGTAATTCAGCACAAGCAAATTTTTGTGATTTCATTTGAAATCCATCTGTTAAAACTGAAATGAAATTGTCACAGATTCATTTTAGTGGTTTTTTTTAACTTTTCTAATCAAAATGTCAGAAGTAGTTAAGAGTTGTAAGGGTCTTCAAGTTGGTGGCCTGCCGACGTTTCCAGCTGGTATTTGTTCTCAAGGAAATGAACCAATACTGCAATAGAATAATGAACTGATGCGAGCACATTAAGTCAATATATACATTTACACACCAGACTCAAATGAATCTTCATCAGTGGCATCCATTGTACTGAAAATAATCACAGGATAATTCACTGACATGCTAGCCTGCATTTCCTCCTGCTATATTCAACTAAAGAGTCAAATATAACTGGTCATTTTCTTCATGGCAACCAAATTCAGTTGGAGCAACAAACACTCCCAGAAAAAGAAAGGTACCCGGTGTGTTGCACATTGTTCATGTGAATAAAGTGCATTCAATGTTGAGGATAGATTCTTGTTTCTGTTGCCTCATATTACTTCTTTTGACTCAAAGTCCTAAACTTGGCAACTCTTGCCTTCAGCAAGATGTTCTTTTTCTGCCTTTCCCTGTAGCCTAGATGTCACTACAATGAATACTTCGACCCATAATGAGGTCTCTCACCTTTATAAAGAGCAACCAACAATGACCCCAGCAAGGGAGGTAACTCCATCCATGTCCCCAGCTCCCACCTGTGGACACAGTATTCAGATTCTTAGCTCAATTACTGCCAAAGGCTTTATTCTAAACATCACTACAATGACCAAACATGATCAGGTTGCAGGTTACATGGTTCTGAAGTTTACAGCACAGTTCTAAGGTACATGGCTAGGCATAAGCTAAGATGCTGTCCCATCACTTGACTGGTCCCTGAGCTTTGTTTAAATGCCTTAAACTAAGCAAGTAAATAAACGTGTGCGCCCGCACACACAGAAATATTGACCAACTGGTTAATATTTCAATCAACTCTAACCATTTCCAGCATTTAGATATGAGTGAATGTCAACAAAACATAGGCTTGAGTGACATGTTCCCTACTTAAAGCCTGTTTTTGTTACTACTTATTTATGGAAAGATTTAAAAAAATTAAAATTCATTAACATCCTGAGTGCATAGATGTGAATTGAGGTTCTTCAAAATACAGGGAACCTTTTAAGATAGCTACTGCCGCTCCCATCAGATGAACAGCTGGCATTACTAAAATGCCAGGGGTGGGAATGCATTATCTAAATAGCCATTTGTTTTTCCAAAGCCCACAGGGCACAACAATATGAAATTACTGGAAATTTATGTTAAAAATAAATTGCTGGGGAAATCGAAAAGGAAACAATCCGATATATGGGGGGGGGGGGATGCGGAGAATGCTATGTGAGAACTGGAAGAACATGTCAGTGGAAAGCTATCAAGCAAGAATATAGATTTCCTGTTAAACGTGAAAACAACAGATGATCCTCAGGGTCCCTTCCAACTCTACAATCTTATGATTTTATGCCAGGAGAGGGAGAATTCAATTTGGGGAGAAGCAGTTATGTTAGACTTGCAAGGACAGTGAAGCAAACAGGGATCTGAATCTAGGTTGCCCAGCTCCAAGCGCAGCTGAACCACACTGGTTTTCACAGCAGCAGATGCTGCCTCTTAAAAGATCTAATGTGCTTTTTATAAACAGTGAGATGAGCTAATCTGCTGGAATATTACCAGGAGCAGCTAAAATAAGTGGCTTGAATATTTTAAACGCTCAAAGAAGAATTAAAAACAGAAGAAAGCAGTAGATTAAAAAAAAAAAACAGCTCAAAGGGATGCTCCAGTCTACAACCTGACGTTGTGTCACATCTAATGTCCTCAGGCTGCTCTAACCGCTACAATTGATTTGGGTGGTGGAAATCTCTCTCTTTAATGTCCATGTTTTCCAAACAGGCTTTAGTACTCAGTCAACCTGGGAGCTCCCTCTTTGTATCACCAACTGCACTGACTGTTGCAAGGACTGTAACATGCCCTTAGCGACACAGAGACAAAATATTCAGTTGTATTGCGACAAATTCCAGAAGAAGCAGCCATGTTAGTCTGTGGCAACAATACAGCCTCTGAAGTGCTGCAGTGCTTTAGAAGCTAATTGGTTTGCTGTAGCCTGAGTGTTTAGCAAGCCACAGCCTACTCTTCATTTTAACCAAGCCACAAGCACAAGAAGAATCCCATTTGAGTGTTCTGAAGATGGATTGGTTTGCTAGATTGAAAAGAATTTTAAAGAGGAAGTATTCATGTGTAACCACTGGAAAATGACATATGAAAATGATTGTGTGGAGGACTATTGCCAAATAAGAGGGCCGTTTCATATATTAGCTGCTTTCGACTAGAACCTATTCTTTTGGCAGGGCTCATTTCAGAACTCTAAACAAGAGACTCCATTACGAGGATGGATTGGGACCCACAACTGGGCTAAGCCCCAAGCTAAGATCAGCAGCCCTAGCACAACCCATTTTCCTTTTCAGAAGAGAAAAAAATGCAGACCAATACAGGGAGAAAATCAGAAGTGGGTACTGTGTTGCAGGTTGGATATTCTGGAATACGGAGAACACACACAACAGAGAAATGAATTCAGCCTGAAAACTACTATAATTATGAGTCTAATTGTTAGAGGATAAACTATTATTCATTCATTCAATTTTTTACCTGCCGTTCACCACCAGGTCCCAGGGAGTCACAACCATTCAAAATTCAACATTAAAAACAGATTAAACAAATTATAATGGCAGGAATAGGGTGGGTCTCAGGTGTCCAAGACCAGGGTAAAGAAGTGTGCCTTCAGCAAACATTGGAAACAATAATGAAGGTACCAGACACACCTCTGTGGGGAGAGAATCCCCAAATGATTTTGCTATTTTGGGATACTCAACTGGGAATGGGAATACGCCCTTAAGTGGATTCATAGGTGGCATCAACCTCCACCAAGGCTAATCGGTATAATGACAAACAAAAGTTTTCAGTGTTGGAGGGGATGGGGCATAAAGAGTTCTTTATAAACATGCCTTGGGAGTGCCCTAAGATTCTTTATAATGGGAGATGATTTTCAGAGAAATTAATGCTGCCACCGACCGAACTTAATACGCACTCCTGCAACTGGCACTTCAAAACCTTTGGAAGGGTGAAAATTAAGATTTAATACATGAAATGTTGATTTCCATTGCTGCTAGCAGCATGAATTGAAGTTGCAAAAAATTGGAAGACAGCTGACAATAATTTCAGTTGTAGATCCACAGGAATATGGCTATGGTGGAAAAATTTACCTTCAGTATAAGACTTTGTAAACTGCTTTCAGGTTGTTGTTTTTAATAATCAATTGGTATATAAATAATGGAGCCCAAACATAAACAGAACCTACACATATCTAATGCTTTCTTGAAACTCTGGGGCCATAGCTAAAGTATGTTTTGTCATACTTCTTTCTTTTTCAAATGATGTTGTAACTAGGTATACATCCATATTGGGGTGCATGTGGAAGAGATCTATTGGTTACCTAGTTAATTGCCTTGTTATTTTGGTAATCAATAAAATATAGTTTTTTTAAAAAAAACTGCAAGCAGCCCCAGCCAGGGTGGTCAGTAGTAAAGGATGATGGGAGTTGTGGTGTATCTAGAGGGCCACAGCTTCATCAGCTCTGAACTATATGCAAACTGAAGCTGAAAGCTGAATGCACTGAATTTTAAAATAAACTATTTCAAATTAAGAGCATATCCCTAACGTGATCAAAAGCCAAGTTCCTTCAAGCATTCACCCCAAAAGCAATGACTGCATATATTGCTGTCTCTTTCCATAAATATCCCCCTTTCTGGCTGTTCCCTCGGCATTTCTTAAAAAGAAACATTTGCTTAATGCTGTGTATGTGTGCATCCTTTGAATTTAATAGGGTGCATATGGATTCTTTACATGTGGAGTTGTGTGTCCATATACAAAGAGAGAGAGAAAATTGTTCCTGAAAGCAGCCTGGTTGCTGTTGCTGTTTTACTGGTGTCCTTGATTCCAAGTTCATTTCTACCACCATGAACACCAAATACTATTCATCTTCCTTCAACATTAAAGGAACTAACATTCAAATTAAAATCGACAACATACAGGAAACAGATAAAAACCACCCAAGACCTACAACAATTATAGCTAAAGACTGCATTTCTGAACCACTGAGACTCAAACCACTTTCCTCAGTACTGCAGGACCTGACGGGGGCAGGCACTCAGCTAAGAGGCCTTGTTCAGAAACCTTTTTAAATATTTTCAAAAAAGAAATTACCAGTAACTTCTAGCTTGCTTTAAGGAATTGTGTGCATTGTCATGTTTTTCAAGCTGACAATACGAAGTCTAGGTGGCTTGCTGCAATCAAAATGGAAGTAAACATTTTACCGTGAAGAATATTCTGAAAATGGTAACAATGCATAGGTGGTCCCACCTAAGATACAGGGACTTGAAAGGATACTGTTATGTGGCTCTTGAAGGGATGTGGGATTTTTTTATCCAGGTTATCATTTGCCACAGACGATATCTATGTTGCATGGGCCACTAGAAAGAATAGTCTGAGTTAAACAACTGCAGCATTCTTTGAATGATAAAGAAGCAAAACTCTGACGCCACAGTATGTGTGATGGTCCCTAGTTCAATCCTTGGCATCTCTGGGTAGGAATGGCAAAGACTCCTGTCTGAAACAGTACAGAGCCCATATAGCAGACAATACTGAGCTGGATGGAGAAATAATCTGACCTGATTCCTTGATTATTTATCCTGGGAACACATTAACACCCGGGGAACATCGGAACAACTGCAATAGCTAGCAGCTTTTTGAAAAGTGAAACTTGTTTTATTTCTAAGAATAACCACCAGCACATGAATCATTTTCCACATTTAAAGAATGGCAAAGCTGCTTCCTATACTATTTGGAAACTATGTGGAAAAACAGCTGCACCCAAAATTGGCTTTCCACAACAAAGAGTCCGACAGTTCATATATTTAAATCCCACCTTTCAAACCAAAACAGGAAGCTTAAAGCAGATAACAATCTAAAACCTATAAGTTAAGAGGAATCTAAGTTGACTGGTTAATGTGCATAACAACTGGCTATTGTGCACATTCACCAGGTTTCATGGTGAATGTGCACATAATCCTTCCATGAAGAGATACCTGTACCCCGGTCAATATACATAATCTCCCACAGACCTCAGTAACTGTGCATATATCAGCTGAATTTCATATATTCTCTTATCATTATGCATAATCCCCAATCCTCTGAGAAATGTGTGTATCTCAACTGCAATTTGTACATCCACCAGGTAATATGCACATTCTCCTATTAGTATGCAGTCTCAGCTGTTTCTGCTGTAAGTTGAGCAGCTCAATTCTGATGGAAATTCCTCCATTGAGTTTTACAGAATCATAGAACTGTAGAGTTGGAAGGGACCTCAAGGGTCATCTAGTTCAACCCCCTGCAATGTAGGAATCTCAACTAAAGCACCCATGACAGATGACCATCCACCCTCTGCTTAAAAACTTCCAAGGAAGAATCTACCACCTTCCAAGGAGGTCTGTTCTACTGTCAAACAAGTTCTTCCTAACGTTCAGTCACAATCTCCTTTCTTGTAACTTGAAACCATTGGTTCAGGTCCTAACCAATCCTTATAGAGGCAAAACTAGTTTGCTAGACAGCTATTTAAATGATGTGAAATGGCAAAAACTCGCTTTAAGTTCAAGGAAATGACTGGATTTTTAAAACAAAAACAAAAACAACCACTTCCATGTACAATACTATTGGACCAACGTGAACTAGAGCTTCCCAAAACAGGCAAATCAGACATCTTCACTTAAGACTAGCAGAACAATATATGGAGACCTGAGATAAAAAGTTCTGGATCTGTGAAGTGAGAAATCCACTTGAAGATGCCAATGCTTTTATTTTGAGGTACAGACTATTTTAGAAGAGGTGAGCACTTGGGGCAAAAGCTTAGCTCCATTCCTCCAAGAGGAAAAGGGTGTCAACAAAAACTGTTTACGCTTCAATCTTGTAAGACAAGTCATCTTAGATTTATTCTCTATTACCACACTTGCAAGTGGCTGATGAATTTCACAGTTGCACAGCAACATGAAAACCTAATGAGGCGAGAGGTTGACTGTCAAAGAAAGCTCAGTGCTCCATCCCTCCTCCACCCAAGGTCTGTCAGTGGAGAAAAACAGACACTGAAATGGCTTCAAACACACTGACTAGAACTTTGCACATGGTGTTTTTTTTCTTTCTAAATGGTCGGGGAATACCAGCAAATACAAAAAGGGGTAGGGTTTGCAGAAAGGCAGTTTCACCTTGATTTTATCTGGTCTGTCTCTCCTTGCTGAGTAGAAAGCTGAAGGGCCTCAGATGATGATTGCAGGGTCCAGGTTGGTTCATATGGGGAGAGGCAGTCCTGGAGGTATTGTGGTCCTGAGCCATTTAAGGCTTTATAGGTAAAAACCAGCACTTTGAAGTGGGCTTGGAAATTAATCTGCAACCAGTGCAGTGGAGCCACAATCAGTGTAATATGCTCAAACCAACTTGTCCGAGTGAGCAACCTGGCTGCCGAATCCAACACCATCTGAAGTTTTCAATCTGCTTTCAGAGGCAGCCCTACATATAATAAATTGCAATAATCTAACCTAGAGATCACCAGAGCATAGACAACAGAAGTTAGGTTATCCTTGTCCAGATAAGGGTACAGCTGGGCCACCAGCCAAAGCTGATGGAAGGCACTTGGTGCCACTGAGGCCACCTGAGCCTCAAGCGACAGCAAAAGATACAGAAGTACCCCCAAGCTACGTACCTGCTCTTTCAGAGCAAATAGAACCCCATCAAGAACAGGCAACTTCCCATCCTTCTAGTCTAGGCAATGATCCACTTCAGTCATATCTGGACTGAGCTACAGCTTGTTGGCTCTCATCCATGCTCCAAACCTCTGGATAACTCCATTCGGTGGTTTCATTTAGAACAAAGAAAGTTGCACCTGCCAAAATTCCTGCTTCTGCACAGCTAGGGGCCCTGTCCTTTGTACTTGGTCACTCCAAACACAGAAAACTACAGATACGTGCTGTAAAAAGTGGATCCTGTGCTGCCAATTGGAGTTGAAAGCGGCCAGAAAAGCTGAAGGTTAGTAAATACTCTTAAACATTCAGACAGAGCCAATATTCATAAGTGCAAGCAAATAGAATGGTATTCTTGGGCATATTTATTTAGTAAAATGGGAGTCCCGTAGCACCTTAGAGACCTGCGAAGGTATTGTGGCTTAAGCTTTCAGAGTACCCCAACAGTGTCTGTACCTAAACGTGATTATCAGGGGAGAAGGGGAGTGGAGCCAAAAGGCCAAGAATGGGAAGTGATAGTAGTAACCATACGCAGTAGAGCCAAAGGGTGTTTTAAAGGCCATCTAGTCCAACCCCATGCTTTATGTAGGAAATTCAACATAGAGCATCGCCCAATAGGTGGCTGTCTTGCCCTACATTCTGTCCAGTTTGCGTAACAAACCCAGGGACACACAAAGCACAACCAGCCATTGATTAGACCGTAGAGCTGTGCCTGAGCAGCTGCACAGATATCAAGATATATGCACAGATCAGCCTTTTCCCTTACGTAGACAGAAAAAAGATGATGGTTGATGGAAAGGCAAGGTCAGGCAAGTGTCGTAAGATTACACCACAAACATATGCTTCTTTCTCAATGTTACATTGCTATCCAGTAGTGAAATGTGTTTCAGCTGCACTATGGAGTAGAAGAAAATATTGCTGGTATTCAGCATTTGCTACTAAGCCTACAGCTGAGATTACAACCGACAGGGAATTCTGCCCCATCCCACCCCCAGCACATGCAAGCATGTGGGGGATGAGAAGAAAGCGCTGCGTTTTAACAACTACTTCTTTTAATTAACAAGCAGCACATGCTGCAAAGGTTCATTAAAGTCTTTCCACAATCACCCCTTTGCATTACCACCTGCTCCTGACCCCAACAAATAAGCAAGGGCAGGAAGCGGTCTTTCTGCCACCATTTTTCAGATTCATTTAGAAACAAGTGACATATTGTACCCAAGTCATATAGGGTGTTGGAAATCAAAATCAGCACTTTGAATTGTGCCGAGAAACCATTTGGCAACCTCGGCTAAAATTCTCCCTTTAATCCAGTCTCTAGTTCTGTATGTCAGTCCCTTCCTTCCGGATCCTTGATAATGCTGATCATGTATGAGAATCTAGCATTTTTTAGGCCCTCCAAAAGGTGCAATGCAATGCACTACCTCCCCTAAAATGACAGTCTTAGAGGAGGTAAGTAATTTTCTAGCTGTCAGACAATTTTATTGTATTGTATCAATGAAACTAAGCACAATTTGCAATGGTGGGGAGAATGCCTAGACAGCACCGAAAAGAGTATAACAAAAAAATAGATCAAGACTGGATTTCAGACTCTCTTAGGACAGCTATAAAAATAAGAGATTTGTAAGCACAATATTATAGAAAGAAAGTGCTGTAAACACACAGAACATGATGCACACATATATTTAATGAGTGTGTCTGAAGACAAAGTAGGTTGACCTTCTGCCACAATGTTATTAGGTAAGTTCTCAAGACTCAAACCATAAATGAATTAATGTAAAACATGCATGGTGTGTTTTAAACAGGCTTCTGACCTCAGGATTATTGAGGTGTTCAAGCAGTACAGTCAAATGTTAACAATAGGAGCAGCAGTACACAAAGCCCTTTTCTGAACAATTCACATAAGCACTGAGCAAAAAACAAGTTGATGCTTCAAAAGTGAAGAGCACGATTTGTGTATATGCAAAAATACTGGCATAAAGTTCCCCTCAAATAGCTCTTAAAACCACTGTAAATTCCAGTCCAGGATTCAAATTTAGAAAAGAGCTACTGTCCAATACACAGAATGCTCCCATTCCCAAAATCCACTTTTGAGTGCTCTAAAGTAAAAATGGCAAAAATAAACTTCAGTAATTGAAAGCAACCATGAAAAGCAAGATAAAAGAACCAAAAATCACCACTGCTGCTGTAACATGGAAGTTGCTTATTAACACTGATGGACTATCAGAAGCCACAGTAACATAAATTCACATTAATGACAGAGGGGAAGGTGCAAATATATGCTAGAAAAATGGGCTTGGTGTTGTTTTTATATGATGAGTCCTTATATTTTGACAAAAGAGAAGGTAAATACAGTAGCAGTCTGCCCCTGCCTGGGACAATCTCTTGATCGACACACACCAGGCACAGTCTGAACTGGATTTGCCTCATGCAGGAAAAGGCAGTATGCAAGGTGCCAGAAGCATCTGAAACCCCACCTCCAATCTGGAAGGTATTTTTAGGAATGCAGCTCATGCCTCCCAAGATACTTCATGCTGCCACCACTAGAATAATTAGCAGCTTGACGCAGGTGCAAGGTAATCTGCTGTTTTGACAGAGCAATACTTCCTA
This sequence comes from Podarcis liolepis, assembly GCF_965112155.1. Taxonomy (NCBI): domain Eukaryota; kingdom Metazoa; phylum Chordata; class Lepidosauria; order Squamata; family Lacertidae; genus Podarcis; species Podarcis liolepis. Next base: position 4,278,214 of record NC_139569.1, on the reverse strand, counting down.
TGATAACATGTCAACAGCTCTTCAAAAAGTGCAAGACCTACTCAGAGCTATATCCTGAGGCAATACCATTCGTGTTCACCCAATAATCGTGATTTGCTAATCTTTTAAAAGTTTATTTAATTTCTTGTATTTCATAGATATTTAACAGATTTTCAAACCACCTTTCAAGATACATTATCCTTCCAAAGTGGTTTTTATTCTACTGTTTATCTGCTACACCGAGAACCAGTTTTGATGTTAAAAGTTAAAGTTAAAATATAAATACTGTTGCCTGGCAGATTTTTAACTAGCCTGACTTTTTAGGACAATGAATTAGGCTTTTTCTCACAAGTGATTTGTTTAAGCTTGTATATAGTTTAACTATGGTTGCTTTGCTTCTGTATAAGTATTATGTACATAAAAGTGATCACAGTGAATGTGCAGAGCTAGCCTAAGGGCTTGTCTACCCAATACATCAGTTTTTAAACTGTACATAATACAAACTAGTTCAATTACAAGTACAAAGTCAGCTTGATCAGTGTTAGAAACAGATATGAAAGCTAAGAGCTAAATGACACCTTAAACCTAGGTTATGGGTGCCACAAAGGAATGTCTAGGTGCGCTTTACTTATAACAAGAATACAAAGCTGAAAATGAATGAATTGCAGCTAAAATCTTATATTCATTTTTCACATGGTCTAGTCCTCATCTGAAGACTGAAAAAAAGCCATGCTTCCCCTGCCCACCCCCCTAATATTTCTATGAGGGTCCCTTCTCCAGTCCTCAGAAAGTGACTGGAAGTGGGGAAGGAGAAAAAAAAGTCCTCCTTTCATTCCAGCAGTGGCAGTTTTAATCTGAAATCTTAGGCGCAGTACTGCACCCAGAGCTCAGAAACTGCTCGCATTAATTAAATTCCCTGCCGCAAAACGCGCCTAGAAGAATGGGAGTTTCAAACGCTGAGCTTGAGCAATCTTTCTTGCTTTCGGAGTAGCTTTTCTCCATTTCAACAAAGTAGTTAAATAACACATTAACACATTGAGTTCAACAAGTGCCAAATTTGTGTGTAGTACTAAACAAAAAGGGGACGCAGGTGGCGCTGTGGGTTAAACCACAGAGCCTAGGACTTGCCAATCAGAAGGTTGGCGGTTCAAATCCCCGCAACGGAGTGAGCTCCCGTTGCTCAGTCCCAGCTCCTGCCAACCTCGCAGTTCGAAAGCACGTCAAAGTGCAAGTAGATAAATAGGTACCGCTCCAGCGGGAAGGTAAACGGCATTTCCGTGCGCTGCTCTGGTTCGCCAGAAGCGGCTTAGTCATGCTGGCCACATGACCTGCATGCCAGCTCCCTCGGGCAATAAAGCGAGATGAGCGCCACAACCCCAGAGTTGGTCACGACTGGACCTAATGGTCAGCGGTCCCTTTACTTTTACTAAACAAAAAGGAAAGTCTCTGAGATGAAAGTAGTGTGAGTTGTATTTGCACACTGATTTCAGGAACAGCGCCATTAATATGTGACAGTTATGTAATTACTGAACTAACAGTTTCTACAAAATTATATTGCATTACTCAAAACTGCACCTAGTTTGGCCCAGTACATGTGCACCCAATACAAATAGTTGGATGTAAGAACTGGTGGTGATGTTTTTTGTCTTAAATGAATGAAGCTGTTGGCATGGCACATACATGCGTTTATCTCTCCATTATTTACCGTATTTTGACTTCTAGCCCACAGTATCCCCAGCAATTTGGGAAAGATGTGAACCTAGGAAATTATATCTTATCCACTAGATCAGAGTTCATTTTCCTGATGTGATGGAAATTATGCTAAGGGCTTACAAAGCAATGTTTTGCTTCAGGTTGCATCATCTACAGTTTCCCCCTTAAACATAAAAATGATTTCTATATTACAAGCAAAAGCATGTTTGGAATCTCTCTCTTTTTCACTATAGAGTCCTAAAGGATGAAATAAACCAATAAGAATAGATCATATATTTAACACTCTATATAAATTCCCTTCAAGCTTCTCTTTAAGAATGTGGATTTCTACTGTAACACCTCAGAAGTGTCATCTCCTGTTGCAAATGCAATTAGCAGGAACTTAAATTTACATCCAAACTACCCTGTTTGCTTCCCAACACATTTCATGCAAACCCCACTTCCTACCCTGCAAAATGCATTAAAAATGATCAAAATAGCCAATTTATTACATGTATATCCCACTTTTATTCTAAGCAGTTTAAGGTGGCATAGAAAGTTCTCTTCCTCCCCATTTTATCCTCACAATAACTTTATGGGGTAGTTGTCAGAAGGAAACAATATCTTACGAGCAGTTTTAAGATGCCATGCTGGGATAAACTAGTAACTGGCTCATTTGTTAAGGCTTTAAAAAGAAAATCTGACATTTTGACAAAAAAAATGGCCTTGTTCTTTGAAGGGTACATGTATAGTTCTCACACAGCAATGGCCTATATCTGCTGTAACTCACAAGAATACTTTCTGGGTCTTTGGAAAGGTATAACCCACCAGAGAATAGAGAGGTTTCCTAGCGATCAAGATGGGAATTTTATGGACCACAGAGATTCCCTCTCCCTGGCCCTCCAAATGAGGTTGATGTTGTACCAAATATCCAGATATGTAGTGAGTCAGATCAACTCTGCCCAACTTGCGCCCAGGTATCAGTAATACAGGCCAGATGGGCTACCTCCTTCCCAATGAAGCCATGGATGAGTGAAGTATTAAGGTAAAACAGAGCAATGGAGAGGGCAGAATAAAAGTTGAAACCGTGGAGTATGCATCTGATCATAGCCTTAAGACCTCCTTCCCCTATCCATCTTAAGACTATGACCAAATGCAGACCCCTTGGCTTCAGCATCACCCATCAATCCCTCCCACTGCAACTCTGCTCTGTTCACTGTCTAGTTCAGTGTTTCTCAACCTTGGGTCCCCAGATGTTGTTGGACTATAACTTCCATCATCCCTGACCACTGATCCATTAGCTAGGGATGATGGGAGTTATAATGCAGCAACATCTGGGCACCTAAGATTGAAAAAGCCTGAAAAAAGTTATGGAGGAACTCAAAAGCTTGCACATTATAAAGTAAGTGTAATGGTTCCTAAGGGGGTTGCTTGTGCGTAAGCAGGTGCCTATCTTCCTGGCTGGGTGCAAACACCTGGCTGGGTTGCCAAAGTGAACCTGCTCTGTCCGGACAGCCACACGCCCGTGGCTGACTCAATCGCTGGCAGAATCCGTGAGTGGGCGTTTCTTAAACTTCTTCCAGCAAAGAAGTTCTTTGACGCCTAGTCTCCGCCTACCCTCTCTGCGCAGGGAGGGCGTGGGCAACGGATGACCCCTAGTCTCCCCGCTGGTCCCAGGCAAGGAGTCATGGGACCGCCTCGCCACTTCCCCCACCTGCCCCCCTTCTCCACTGGTGCTACGCTGATTCTCTTCCCCAGAAGATGGGCTGCTTCACCTGATCCCTGGACGCCCTCTGGAATCCCTCTGGCTTTTGCTCTCTCCCTCCGGCACTGATGGCAGTTCCCTGACAGTAAGGGTACATATTTAAGTTTTCTCAACATTTAAGGCATAATTGGTTTATGTGACCCCACAAAGACACTGCTGCCTGAGAGTATAAATACCTCCTTGCTAGATCAGACCTAAGTCTAGCATTCTTTGCAACAATTCTAGCAGTCAGGAAATAGGTGATGAACCAGAATAGGGTAGCGGTCCATTTGTGAATAATAGTATCTTCTGCCCACTCATGTAAGCTATAATTAGGTAAAGTGATGTCAAAGACCATGCTAGGAGTACATGCTGAGAAGCAAGAAAGAAAAGAACATTACTTTTATTTCCCTGCAACAGGAGAAGGTAGACAATACCTAGATTTTCCCTGGCATTTAATGGGGTATTTTAAGATAATGAAAGCAGAAACCAGCTCTCTAAAAGGCTTTTCTAAAGATCTCTACACAATGTCACTCCCCACTCCACCTTCTGATTAGAGAATAAGCAGAGAACTAGCATCTCAGAACCTTGGCTGTGGTACGTTACCTATCCCCAAGCCAGCTTTTAAAAAGGAAAGAAAAGGGATTTTAACTGTTGCTCCAGCAAAAGTTCTTTTGTTGAAAAATGCCACACAGGTGTACTATACAATAGAAGTCAGAGAGAGACAGAAAGCACACATACCACACAGACCTTTGGTCTTATATTCCATTTTATTAAGACCTTGAAAGTCATCTTGTTCCATTACACATAGGCTTCCTGAAAAACGGTCCCATATTTCCTCATTACTTCATGTTCTTCATACTGTACATTCAATCCAACACTGAAGACAACCCAAAATATGGTGAACAGCTTTTCATTCAAGTTATGTCCCTTCCATCAGATATCAGAATGCTCACAGTTGTTGCTCTGGGATGGTGTACATATACCAGAGATCTGGAATTCCAATAATCTTTCTTTTTTCAGATTAAGTTTTTTACCTCTTGCAGCTGAAGAAGAATTTAAACACATGTTGGCTAAAACAATAAAATTCTCAGGCACCAAACACTGCTGTACTGAACTTTGCAAGGATCTAAATTCTAGCCAGGAACGAACGAAAATCAAGAAGAGCTCTAGATGCTCAACAAAGCTTCTAACTCGGAACAGTAATCCTACTTGTTGCCTCAAGTGAAACCAGTAAGACAGGAGTTGTCAAGGTGGACTGTGAAATCACACCCAGCTCTATTATTCAAAGTAAAAGAGGAAATATAGTGGGACACATGCAAGTCATCACTACCCCTCCAACCATGATTGGTAAGCCAAGAACCATCCTTGACTTCAAATTATGGTTTGTTTGGAGTGAAATAAATCACACGCCCCAGTTGATGTTACACTAAGTCAAGGATTGCAGCTTGTTGCTCCTGATCACTATTCTATTATACTGATGGAATAATTTTCAGAAGTACTTATCAGATGGTTTAGCGAGTTAATTCCATTGGATATGCATTGAACCAAAGAGTTTTACACTAGACTTTGATTTAACAGTTGCTGATCTCTTTCTCACTTCATCATTTAAAGGAATGATAGAAGGCTTCAGAAACAAGCCCACCCATTCTCCATCATATTATAATGCAACATGACATTAAGGTTCTGCCCCTCCATCAAGTGACAGGTGGATTGAACCTGGTAGGGAAATGCCACTTCAAGTCAGGCAGCTGAACACAAAGGCTTTTGGATGAAGTCATTAAAAATGCCTTTGAATACACAGCAGCTAGATAAAAGTCTGCAAAGTGCTTACTCTGTACATTTGCATTCACTATCTGGCTCCGCACTCCCACCCTACTCTGCAAATTCTAACAATTATAGTTCAGTTTGAGTCTCCCAGAGACCAGGCAAAAATTGAAAACAGATTTCCTCTACAGCACAGCTTGAATTTCATAAATTCCATCAACTTTCTCAGGCTTTCTTAAAAACTGAACTGGAGAAAGAAGGAAAGCAGCAGCAAACACATTACACCCTTGTTATACTTCTGCAAACCAGCACAATTAACAATAGTCAACACTTCTGTCAACCCACCACCACACATACACAAAAGTGTGAGAGAGAATTCTTACTGTAACTTCTTATGAACTCTCAAGTTCAAACTATTTCTTAAGACAGGGGTGGTGAACCTTCCAGGTGTTGTGGGACTAAAACTCCCATCATACTGCTGGGGTTAGTAGGAGTTGAAGTTCAACAACATATGTGAAGGGCCATGCAAGTTCCCCATCGTAGCCTAAAGGAGTAAAACATAAACCCTGAAAATCTTAATGTGGAACTCAAAAATGCAGTTGAAAAGATCACACGTTGTCAAGCCAAGATGAAGGCCTTGATTGCAGGTAATCATTAATAGCACCATAGCACTTCCTAGATAACATCACAGATTAGAGAACCTCTCTGCCATGCCTCAGGATATAATTAAGGTTGCAATCCGGTATCCTCTAACTTACAAATACCGTAAGTCCCACCACAACTCAGTAGGGCTTATTTCAGCATAACCATTTATAAGATTGCAGTACAAATAGTGTAAAGGATAAAGTGATTCAAAACACAAGGCCTCGATACTGTACATAAACCAGTGCAAGTGTTGTTTTCAATCATAGTAAAAAGCAGGCTATAATTTCCCTTATGCAAAGACTGCTATATTAATACTCAGAAAGATTCAACAAGAGGTTATTCACATTACATTAATGTGGAGCTGGCACTGTTCCAGGTGCCACATAATACTTGTTCTGTTCCTGTAAGAAATGGATCTTTCAGTGTGGCAGCACCCACACTTTGGAAATTCCTATCTACTGATATCAGGCAGGTGCCTTCACTGTACTCTTTTCAAGGTGAGCTAAAAATATTATTGTTTACTCAAGCCTATCCAAACATGGAAAAGTTGACAATGTTTTAGTTTGTTTTTAACTATTGCTTTTAATTATATTTTGAATTTTTCAAAATACCTGTTTTTAACCTTGTATTTTATTGATAATTTTAATTTTATATATATTTGTAAACCACTTGCTTAAGAATACAGTACCAGATATGCCTTGTAGGATCAGCTCCAACATGCTATACCAGAATCATAACAACCTGCAGGTTCCAAGTGGTCCACCAATGGACTATGGTCTATCCTTTTTCCATAGACCACATGCATAATGAAAATGGGAAGGGGAGAACCAGAGCTAACAAAAAAGACGACAACCATCCCAATTCTGTCAGTATGAGACAGGCGAAGGTCAGTTTTCCAGCACAGAGTATAATTCACTTTAAGTGACTACTTTGCACCAATTGAGAGTACTGTTTGCTAAAGAATGATGCATTCAAACCTACTGGTTTTCTAATCAGCAGACTCTGAACTACAGTCTCAAGTTTCCAATAGTAGACAGCTCTCAAGAGAGTATTTCAGCACACAGATACAGTCTGACTGAAACAAGTCGATTTGTAGTTCTCTTTTTTAAAAAAACAAAACCTTTCACTTCCCTATGTCTGCACACCAGATGCTTGTGGAAGATGTGTCAGCTGATACAAACCTGCACTTGAATGAGCTTCCCAAATATATTTCTTTCAACATATGAATTTGGAGAGGCAAATTCCTGGCTATGTGCTCTGCCTCACTGTTGTCACTTTTCCAAGAATACGAAACAATCCTTTATCAGGCATCACCACATTCATCTGTTGACAGAGGGAGAACATCAGTTCTCATTGGAAAGTTTGAGGCAGGAGGGTAAAAGAGCACACCATGTGGGAAATGCTAATGAACTGGAAATCTAGTAATGCTGGGGCAGCATGAGGGAGCGGAGAGTCTGGAAACTGACTTGGCAACTTTCACATCCCTCAGCACAGAATTATGCCTGCAAAACATGAAAGTAGCAAACTATCAGAAAGAACACAATATTTTAAACATGTTTTGTATCCCATGTTTGGAGACAGGTAAAAAGAGGATTTTGAGGAGCTCCAAAAGGTCTGTCCCAACTGAGTGAAAGGACATTAAAATGGCAAATACAATTCACTATAAGAAAGTACAAAACAATGCACACTGAAACACACACACACAAGAAAACCTAACTTTGCTTATCCAATTCCGGGGTTTTAACCAGGGAGAAATATCTTGGGGTCATAGTGGATAACTCATTGAAGATGTTGACCCAGCATGTGACAGCCATGAGAAAGGTGACTTCCATGTTGAGAATCATTAAGAAAGGGACTAAAAATAAAACTGCCAATATTGTAATGCTGTTATTCAAATCTATGGTGCAATTGCACTTTGTACAGTTGTGATTGGCACACTTCAAAGAGGATTCCGTAAAGCTGGAAAATGTCCGGAGAAGGGCAACCAAAATGATCAAGGGGCTGAAACAGCTTCCCTTTGATGAAAGGTTGCTACATTTTGGGCTCATTTAGTTTATAGAAAAGGTGAGAAAGGATGCAGGGATAAGACAGAGGTGCAAAATTATGTGTGGTGTGGAGAAAGTGGATAGAGAAGTTTCCCTTCCTCTCATAATACTGGAACCCAAGGTCATTCAATAAAGTTGAATGTTTGAAAGATTCAGGACAGACAAAAAGAAAGCCCTCTTTCACACAGCACAGGGTTAAACTATGCAATTTGCTCCCACAAGATGTAGTGATGAACACCAACTTGTATGGCTTCTAAAATGGGACTGGAGAAATTCATCAAAAATGAACGGATCTATTCATGGATCTGAGGCAGTATGCTTCTGAATACTAGTTGCTGGAGAGTACAAGTGGGGAAGAGTACTTTTGTAATCAGATTCAGCTTATGGGCTTCCATATGCATCTGGTTGGCTGCTACCATAACAGGATGCTGAGCTAGATGGGTGTTTGATCTGATCCAACAGGGCTCTTCGTAGGGAAGATCTCTCAAAAGAAATCAAAGACCCAAGGATGCTTTAGCAGTGAATTTACATGGACTCTTGGGCTGAGGGATATTGTCTAGGGCAGTGTTTCCCAACCGGTGTGCCGCGGCACACTACTGTGCCGTGAGACACCGGCTGGTGTGCCGTGGGAGGGAGGCGGGCGAGTCGGGCGGCGAGAGGCGGCGGCGAGGATCCGCGTCGAGCCGGGGGCGGCTCCGCGGTGGTGGTGCCGAGCGGCGGGGCAGCTCGCGCAAAAGGGAGGAGCGCGAGACAGCGGAGGAGGAGGAGGCCGGCATGTCCGGGCAGCAGCAGCAACAGCAGCAGCAGCAACTCCCGGCGACGGCTCCTCCTCCGCCCGCTATCGCCGCCGCCGCCTCAGCTGCCCTCGCTCTGCTGCCTCCTCCCACCCCGGCAAGGGGAAGGGAAAAAACGTTCACTTTTGTGCGTCCCCCCCCCGCGTGACGCTGCGCGCTGACGTCACGGGGCGGGGCTTTAATGGTGGTGTGCCGCGAGATTTTTTTCCGGTAAGCAGGTGTGCCGTTGCCCAAAAACGTTTGGGAAACACTGGTCTAGGGAAGGGATAGTCAACCTTTTTATACTTATTGCCCACTAATGCATCTTTCTTGATGGTAAAATTTCGTTACCGCCCACCAGTGCTCAATGGAAAGAGGATTCAGCTTGTGCCATAGAACCCCCTACCGCCCACCTAGAGTCCTGACACCCCTGGTCTAGGAGGTTGATGGGGGGGGGGTTGTTACTGTTATTGATATGACTTTTTTGTATCTTTATTTAGATATTCTTATGATTTATATGGAAATTGTTCTATGTGTACTTTTTGATGTTTTATTTATTGTTTATGACTACTCTTATGTTCGCAATTATGTGATTTTTTACATGTTGTAAGTCACCTTGAGCATGGTTTTAACTATGGAAAGGCAACATACAAAAAATAATAGCTGACAGATTGGTTTGATTGAATGCAAAAGGGAATTACTTTGGAATTCAGAGTACTAAAACACAATATACTCAGTCTAAAAACAATATTAGTGCAATACAAGGAAAAGTGTCAACTCTAGCAACTAGCTTGACATTTTGAAACTCTTTTTAATACTGTTTCATAGCTACTAAATGGATACATATTTTAAGGCAAGCGCCGCAGTGCAAGCCATCATGGAAACTGTAGTTACTTAGTTGTATGAAAAACCTGCTACTGTATCCATGATCAGCTGCATTCCAAGTATTTTTTCAAGGTAAAAGCAGACTTTTTTTTTAAGGTTCTGCATCTTGAGATTTGGTTCAAATTACACTTTGTGCTGCTCAAGGAAATTCTGGCAGCTATTAAGGACATTGAGCATTCTAGCTCACTCAGTGACTGCAATTCTCAATATTAATTTGGGCCTAAGAGTTATGACAAATGGACTTAGTGATAGTTTAAATTTGCAACCTATGGACTCAGTGCCAGATGCAAAAGTAGAGGCAAATTATCTACACTTGAAATAGGTGCTCGGGAGTTGAAGTACCAGTCGCTTAGCAGATAAGACGATGATACCCTTTTGCTTCCAATTTATTATTCTATTTCCAAAATGTTCACCCTGCATTATCAGTCCGCAATGCTCTTGAGGTAGTTACAGAAAAACAATGTTTCTTTAGGGCAGGCACGTCCAATAGGTAGATCATGATCTACCGGTAGATCACTGGACGTCTGTGGTAGATGACTGGTAGATCACTGGGTCCCCCCAAAGAAGCTCAACAAGTTTAGCTCCCCTAAAAAAAGCTCAAGACATTTGTCCTGCACCCCCAAAAACAGGGCTTTCCTCCTCCCTAAAAAAAGCTCACCAACTTTGACCTGAACCCCCAAAAGGGGGTAGATCACTGCCAGTCTTTAACTGTGAGTACATCGCAGTCTCTGGGGAGTTGGTCACCCCTGCTTTAGGGAGGACACTTAGCTTAAAATGAAAATGGTGTCAGTTCAAATTCTAGCATCTTGTTCCTGACTTAAGGGGAAAATCCACAGCGCAGTGGCTGAGTACACAGTTGCATGCAAAAAAGTTTCGCTTCTCAAATCCAAAGAAAGGATTTCAATTAGAAGGGCTGGGAAAGACTTCCAAGATGCAGACAGTCCTGAGCTGAATAGAAAAGTGATGGCAGACTCTGGAGTTCAACTGTTAAGTTTCAAGACTGAAGCTAGGTGTCAGCAGTGCTTTATTACCATTTTTTATTACTGTTTTCCCCCTGGTGTACGGAATGCTTTTATAATTCTCATTTAGTTTCTCCTCACAATTTATTTTGGGTTAGCTATACTGGACTTGCCCAAGACCAGCCAGTTGAGAAAAACCTGGAACCCTGATGCCCTGTGTTTAAACACTACATAGCTACTTCATGGCATTTGCTCAGTACAATGAAGACAAATTCCCTGGCTAAAGCCAGACAGTAGAGACAAAATGTAGAACAGAATTTGTAGCAGCATCATTTTAAATCTATCTCCAGACATGGTACACAATAGCAGAAATTTTACAGCAACTACTGGTTATCACACACTTGTGCAATCAATACCCAGATTTATATTATTACCACATTTAAGAGACTGACACCCACGACATAAAGGGAAACAGAAGAATTTCCAGAGGATAAAAACTGGCCATTTAATCTCCAGTTTGATAGCGAAACAAAACTGCAAAGGAACATAATTTGATAGTTGTGGGCAGACCTCAAAGTCTGGGCAAAAATTGTATTATCTAATCCCATGAAACAAGCAGCCCTTTCTACACAAAGAGACTAAGTTGCACTGACAAGCTTGCATATGGCAAATGCATGGCCCCTAATTAGCTTAGGAGATTTATAAAACGCCATATATCTGGGCACAGTACTGTAGATAAAAACACAATTATAATGAAATATGTAAACAGCTCCTGCCAGGACTCCTGTTAGAAAAAAAATTGGCTTAAAGCAGCAGTCACTCTTAAGATATTCCATTAGCAACTGCTACACTGATATTTATTTATTTTTTAATTTCCTGAACAGGAGCTGCTTGCAACTACGGTAATCTGACCACATCTGCTGGAAGCTTCTGTACAGTTATACTCACAGCAAATCAACAGAATCCAATTCACTTTAGCAAAAATTGGGGTGGGTGGGGAAAATATTTATTTGTGTGCATCCCTAGAGGTTGTCTAAGCCCAGCAATGTTAGGCTTGTCATGTCCTACAGATTTTTAAAATCTGTTGGTAAGAAACAGAGCAGAGTATTATTGGCACAAAGTTCTCAGAAGCACTGGCTCTGCACTCCTCCTTATCTTTATCTTTGGGTTTATGATTCACTATTAAGTAAGAAGCCTTGCAGCATGACTCAAAGATTAAACTGTGGGGGAAAAGGGAAGAAAATGACTTACATCTCATGATAAATGCCTATACCATAGTGATTCATACTAAATGGGAAAGAAGGCAGAGAAGGGGTAGAGGTTCGTCTTTCAGAATGTTCTACAGAATATGATCATATAACGGGGCCATAATATGGATCAGATTCTTAGTCCAATATTATCAACACCAGAGGATACCCAACATGTTGCCCTCCAGATATTATTGGATGCCATCATCCCATACAATTTGGCAAGCTAGCTGGGGCTGAAGGGATTTGTTGTCCAAAAACATCTGGAGGGCACCATATTGACTACTCAGATCTGGCAACTGCTCTCCAAAGTTTTAGGTACAATCTTTCCCAGTCCTTTTGCAACAGATTCTTTTTAGCTAGGGGAACTGGGAATTAGGGGTGTATGAGGAGTTAGGGGAGGAGTAGTACCTCTGGTGAGGGAAGGTGATGTACTTTCTGAGGTAATTTGTCCACCTTTGGTCCCCACCCTTCCCTTAGATCCCACATGTGGCTCCTAGAGGCTGTCACCACACAACAGCAGCCACATCACGGGAACGGCTTGGACTGGCCGGCTAAACCAGGTGAGGGTAGCCAATGGGTCTTAAATCTTCAATGAGTAAGGGAATTCCCCTCAGGGGAAGACAGGCTCCAGTGGATTAAGCAGATAAGACTAATAGTGAGTCCAATGGTCAAGAAGAAAGTTTCTGCATGTGCTGTAGAGGGCAGCAAGGATCAATGGGGTTCATCAACCTGGGAAAAGAGCCCATCGAGGAGAAGGAAAACTTTGATCCTAATCCTCCGCCAGTGTTAGAAACTCAGGTATATAAGCTAGGTGCCAAATGGCTCCTTAAACCAAGCTTGGAGTCACCCAAGTGATATGTCTAATTGGCATTTTGGGGCAAGATGACTCTAAAGTCTTATTTTTCAAATGATGAACTGACTGTGGTTGATTCTCAATTAAACATCTGGCTAGTTGAGATGACAACCTTGAGCTAGGTTAAGAGCTTTGAGTACTTCCAAGAAGAAAAGTCACTTGATCCAGGGACAGTCCACATATATACTGGCCTATTCCAACCTTTTTCTCAATGGTGACTGCTGCTGCTCAGGCTGCACAGAAAAAGCAATTTGGTTCCAGAAACTCATTCCAATTGTGCAGATAAAATATAACTGATAGAATTCCACAAGATGGGGTATTAGTGTGTGAAACCAGTCCAGATCCATTGATCCTCAGCTGGCAAAGATGTCAGGTGCCATCTTCACTTGATTGCAAGTGGTCAAAAGCCAGGTGCAAAATGCACCTAGTGCCTGGCTAATTTTGAATACTGCCCTTCGCTGCCTTGCAGGATATATTTGGGAGAAGAAAAGGCTAAGGAGTAAACCCTTCACAAATCTGGACTCTGTAAGACTTCTGGATGGTGCCTTGCATGCCTCCTTCCGGCAACTCCTGCAGCCAAGCTGGCCCCAAACGTACTTCAAAGTTCAGCAACATCATCTGTCAGGTGAAGCTTGGAGCTTCTCTTGGAAAAAGGGGAAGGATTAAGAATAGCTCCATGAGTTTCACCTTCCCACACTCTAACCCTCTAGAGATGATGGATGGAAAAAAGGACGTGACTATGGAAGCTGGAGAAGCGGTAAGAAAGGAAAACAAAGGTGTGTGTTCCCAGATTAAAGGGAGATACCTTCATGTGTAGGTGCATATAAACATGAAAACATAAGGTAGAAGAACCCTACTCATTTGTACTGGCAGGGATATCAAGATAGTTTCAGAGGCTGCTACCTTTGAATCAGCAGCATCACCTTATATCAATGAAAACAGGAGATATTTTACATCCTTATACTATATGGTCTTGCAACAGCACACAATGTAAATGTAGTGTCTGAAACACTGACATTTTGACACATTCATACTGAGGTGAAAAAGAGTGAAGGGACAGTCCTGGGGAAGCCATGTGGGATGGAGGTGCGGTTATGACAAGGAAAAGAATCAAAGGCAGTGCTGATGTTGACATGTAAAGACTAAGGGGACTAGGCTTTCACAATAGAAAAGGTCAACCAAGAGTCACCAGTTAGTTTGCAACTTCATTTTTACAATAAAGATCATATCAGGTCTCAATGCAGCAGAGCTAGATGCTTAGTACACAACTGTCTCCTCTTTCTCCAGGCAAATTAAAGGCTGCTAAGAGGAGAAACAGAACTAAACGCAGTGCAGTCATTCCATTCCATGAGGGGTTTATCACCAGTTAAAAGCTCAGTGTGCACGTGCACACACACAGAACAGCCCCAGGACTTCCTTAAAATAGAGGAAGGGTGCTTACTTCAAAGCAGTAAAATGAGTACAACATTAAACCCCAGGAAGGACATCCAAACTCATTCAGTAACTATATGCTATGCTGGCTGTTTCCTTTACAATGAGGCAAAATATGTTAAAATGATATATTTTACAAAAGTGAACATTTATGCCTTACTATCACTTTAGGAGTTGCAAAAAAACAAACCAAGCTTTACCTGAAAAGCTGCTTGCAAAATTCATGTCTACACTATAGTTCTCAGGAGATAAAATTGGCTCACTTATCACTAAAAGGCATAACTGAAACCTTAAGCCCAGTTCTAGCCCATAGTTAGATTTAAAAACACTACCACCATATAGAATGTTTCCTGCCACCTCAAGAGACTGCATGAACCATATTTCCTCAAGAGATGAATGAATGGAGGGGGGCCCTTTCCACATCCTCTCGACCCCCTGGGAAACTCGACAAACCTGATACACCTGTAACTGGGTGTGGAGACTGCTGTGGGCAGCCTGAGGAAGGACCATCCACTACGGGCTGTCCAAAAAAACCAAGTTTAGAGTGAGAGACTAGAGAGATGACTGCTGTTTCCAGGATCTCTTCTCATTCTGAGACTTTTGTGGGTGAGGTGAGAACCTGGAGACTGAGAGGGAGGGTGTGTCAGAAGAAAAATGAATTGATCTTGATATATTGGTAACTTTGTAACATTTTTATATGTAACTGTATTTTTGTAATATTTACAGTAAGCTGTCCGTTGTTGCTTAAGTTTTTGGCACACTGCTTAGACATATTTTTAAACATATTAAATAGTATAAATATTAAACTAAAAACTAAGTAAAATAAATAAAATAAGAGGGCAGCTTTTTTTCAAATTTTGCAACTTAATAAACCCTTAACATGTTTTAAACTTTCAAGCATTCAGTCACAATCAGGGGTTAATCAAGGAGAAAGCAGGTATTATTAGCTTTCCTGTTTAGAGATACTTGCTTGGTGTGTTTGTAATGTCAACAGACTGATCTTTAAGGTGGTCTTCTATTGTCTTGCCCACAATGCATGACAGGACATAGAACAGGAAAAAACAGTGCTAGATCTGAAACAGCAAAATACATACAACTGCATCCAGCAGGAAGTTCAACAGAAAATTTACAGGAGATGCAAATGCTTATCTCACTTAAGTGCACAAAAGAGCATCTGAAAAACTGACTCCAAATTTCTCAGCAGGCCAGCTTAACTGAAAAAATGTCTCTGCAATAGAAACCTAGTGTTCAGCACAGAAAAGTTGCAAGGGTTTATCATTACAGTACACAAATACACAATTGCACCACTGCAACTACATTCTTCTCTTCTGTAAGGAGATTTTACCCTCAATTTATCCTCTCACTCCCCCTACTCTGGTACTGTTGAAGTAAGGTACAATATACTAAGAATGGGCAAAAGTCCTGAGTTTTCAATTGCAATCAGAGATACAGTATAGGTATTTTTTTCATGCACCAGTTATTGAAATTGCATTCACACTTGTTCAATAGATTATACACATCTTTAATCTTCATAACCTAACCGATTCTTTACATCCAGATCCTTCAAAGGCTCGCACACGTAAGGATCTTGCAATATATTTATTGCAACAGAAAACATGAACCATGGAAAACAGCCTAGAGAATCAAGTTTCATATCAATGTAAAATATCAGTTGGGCTATCTAATTCATTCCCCCAAGAAGGTGCCACTTTTTGTATCAACGACAGGCTATAATATTTAGGCCACAAAACTGGTATCAAAACAGAATAAGAAGAATTCCCCTTCACGTGCCTCCACATAGCAAATCATTGGAATAAATGAAAGCCACAGAATACACACAGAAAAAAGACTGGGCTGGAAGCAAAGTTCTTAATTATTTTGCACTTCATTTTAAATTTTGTCAACCGATTGCTTTAATGCCTTTCTACATGAAACAAGGTGCAAGAGGGAGGCATAGATACACAACATTTCTATGCTTGGTTTTTGCTGAACCTTAGGTAAACAAGTGCACTAAGAGGTGCAAAATGATGTTTTCCAAGCTAAAGATCATGACTATACAAGGCAGCAATCATGTTGGCTCCACTCAAAAAATGAAAGGCAGGAAGAAGGGTGCAAAAGTAAAAGGCATTTCAGTTAGAAGGCTAGTCAAACCAAGAGAAGAGATTTCTATTTTTTGTGCAGGTGGGAAAATTAAGTATTCCATTAATAAATCCTTGCAATTTCAACACAGAGCTATAATATAGTAAGTCATCCATTTTAATAAAAGCAGTATACAGCAAGCTGTTCCTAAGTGACAATAGGCTTCCAAGTAACTAGAAGACCAAAGAGTGGGCTCGATGTACCCTTTGCCCAATTCAATGTGAAATTCCTTTTGTTTTCCTAGGTACATACCCAGAACATGAGCCTTGTGAAAGACTAACACCAATACTTGGGTCAGAAGTAAATATACATGATGAAACCAAAGGGTAAAATACAATATGGAAGACTTTCCCACTACCACCAGAGTCCTTCCCAAGTTCCTAGGACGTAATGGCATGAACCACTCTGGATTAATGTTTTGCATGCACAAAATGGGTAAAGAGGAGCCCAGTAAAACAGAGACTTGCTTTTAACCTCCAAGCCTGAATTCCGCCTCTGCTACCTCTGCATTTCTAGATTTGAAAAGATGGAAGGCAAAATAGATGGGTTTCCACACCCCTACTTTCATCCCTAAGGAAGCAGGTTCAGACAGGATGTCTCTATGCTACAGTCACTCTTACTCAACTGCTTGTATGGAGGCAAACAAAATGGGAAGAGGCACTCCTTTCTCAGCAGTAACCTCGTAAGAAATATTTGTGGGGGAAAGGCGAACAGCTCTTTTCATAGCCCCAAATACTTTGGTGTGTAACCGACTTTGGTCTATTTCCCCCAATTGTTTTGGGTAGCAGCAACTGAGTGGGGTGAAAGAAAGGATAAGAGGTGATGACAGTAAATACGAAGGAGCCAAAGCAGAACTGCCCTCAACTGGAACTGCTACAAGAAAGAGAACTGGAGAATTGAAGGAGAAAGATGTGGAGGATAAATACAAGAACTGTTCCAAACTATCCTAAGGCTTGAAATACCCTTCTCCAACCTGGATTCCAACTCTCACCATCCCAGCCAACGGTTTCAATGATGGAAGCTATAGCCCAGAAACATCTGCAGAGCACCAAGTTGGGGAAGGCTGTTCTGAAGCCCACATTTTTATGTTTGACGGTCAGGCAATCAGGAAACTGCCTGCCAGAATTTGCTCTCAACAAACAAAACTCCCTGCATATAGAAAACAAGCATGCCATGGGGAAAAGGTAAATTTAGCTTTCTCCTCTCCCCCCCCCCCCCCCGCAGTTCAGTGTGCAATTTGTTTGTGGGAACGGTTTGAATGTGTAAACCCCCACTTGGACCTTCAAGTGGTACAGTCTAGAGGAAAAGGGTTTATTCCTTGATTTTGCTGAATATATTATACTTGCCAGAAAGGGGTGGATGGGTAGGAAACTGAAATGATGGAGATCTATGGAGGACAATGAAAGGTGAAGGTGCACATAAATGCAGAAAATTGTATTACCAGGAAAATGTCTCCTCAGCCTGAACCACTATAGGAAAGTGAGTGTAGAAGGGGGGGGGGGGGAGAGAGAGAGATATGAGGTTTGGAAAAGATGATTAAAAAGGTTATGGCAAAATTCCTTTGAAACTGACTGCATGTATAAAAGCCTATCCTCAGATTATAGAGGCTCTTTCCTTTTCTGACAACCCCCTCAGTTATTATTTTTTAGAAGGAATGGAAAGGGACTTGTCAGTTTCACTATTGCCTCTCCCCTCAAAATTCTAACATTAATTAGGGGAATATGTGGAGGAAATGTTGGTTCTCTGTCTCTCTCTGTCTCTGTGTGTGTGTGTGTGTGTGAAGTGTGGACAGAGAAGAGACCAGTATGGGGGAGATTGTACATGTGGGGAAATGTGTGCAAAATGGGGAAATATGAGAAAATATGAGGTGTGGATTAGAGGTAGATGAATATAAAATGGGGATAAGATGAAACTCGCCTCTGTCTGAACTGAGGTTCCCTGCCTGCATATATGGGGTTTGGATAAGGGGAGGGGGGAGAAGGTACAGGGTTAAATGAGGATAAATAAAAACAGGGGAGTGAAAAAGAAAGGTTTCCGGGGAGGGGGGCCATATGGGATAGAATGAGGTAAGTGGTGAGGTTGGAGGTTGAAATGAAGGGATGTGGATGGTCTTTGCCCCACACTTCAGCTGCCACTCACATGGGGAAACGTTATCCTATTTCATTATATGGTGCTCTCATTACTGCATTGTATTTTTTATTATTACATGCAGTCCTGGAAACCCTTCGGATGAAGGGTGGCTTAGGATCTTTTTAAGCAATGGAAATCAAATCAAAGGAAGGGGCTGTTAGAAGAAGATAAATAAAAACAGAGCCGGCCAGTCCTTTCCCCACCAGCAAATCCCTGTATGAAGAAAACCACACAGTTGTACAAAGCCAGGACATTGTGTTCTGAAAAATCACTATTAAGAACGATCATAAATAAACGAACATATAAAATCAAAGGGAGGGGGGGAGAGAGAAGTCTGATAATGAATATGCTGTAAATGTATAAATATAAACAAAGTGGAAGGGTGAGGTGCACTTGATAATACAAATAAACATAAATAAATAAAGTATGCATGGGAGGGAGGGAGGGAGGGAGAGAGAGAGAGAGAGAGAGAGAGAGAGAGAGAGAGGCTGGATAATTTAAATAAATAAATAAAGCAAGCACGCAAGCAAGCAAAGGGGGCGATTAAGTGGATGGGCAATGTAAATAAATAAATATAAACAAGTCTGAAAAAACAAAGCGGGGGGGTGGAAGCGTGGACTGATAATATAAATAAATATAATTGAATAACTAAATAAATATCAACCAAGCAAGCACGGAGAGAGAGTGAGTGGAGGGGTAATGAATGTAAATGAATTAAATATAAACAGACGAAGCCGGGGAGGGGGGGAGAGAGGGAGAGAGAGAGCGAGGAAGGGACTGGCAATATATAAATCTGGTCTGTTGGCTGCAGCTCTCTCTGGGTTGGCTCGGGCGAGGAAGCGGCCGGGGGAATCTACTAACGGGTTCTGTGTAGGTGTATTTCACGGTGTGTGTTGTGGGGACACACACACAAACAAAAACCACACACACACACCCGGGGGGGAGCCGGGTCGTGAGTCGCCCCTTCCTTCTCACCTGCTGGTACTCGGCGTCCTCGGGTCGGAAGTCGTCGCCGACGGCCTCCCAGCGGAGGCTGAAGTGGGGCAGGCGGTGCAGGAGGCTCACCCACCACGGAGGAGAGTAGCTCACGCCGGCCGCCGCCGCCGCCGCCATGCCCGGCCTGAGGAGAGAAGGCGCCTCGCCTCCCCCGGTCGCCGCCGCCGCCTCCTTCTCCCCCTCAGGGACGCCGCCGCGCCGCCGCCTCCTTCCTTCCTTCCTTCACCCGGAGGAGCTGCCCCTTCCCGCGGCCATGAGGGGGCAATGCGAGCAGCAGCAGCAGCGCCGCCTCAGCTCCGCCGCTTCAGGCGGCCCAGGAGGCCCCGCGGCCCCGGCGGCGGCTTCGGAGGCTCCGTGCCCGACATGGCCCCTGCCCCGCCGGCCCACACGCTCCCTCCGCTCGGCGCGGCTGCCGGCGCTCTTTGTTCGCCTCTCCGCCGCCGCCGCCTCCGCCTCTTCCTCCCCGGATGGCGCCGCCCACACGGACCCCCTTTCGGCGCCGCCCGAGTCGGCCGCCCGCTCCCTGCCTGCCTCGCTCCCTCGCCCGCGCGCGTGCGTGTTCGTGGGCTGGCGGAGGGGGCAGAAATGGCGCCTCAGGATGCAGGCCCTCGGCGCCGCCTGGCCGCCATCCCTGCTGCTGCTGCTGCTGCTGCTGAGCCTAGGGAACGGAGGGGCATCATGGCCACACACAGACACACACACACACGGCATGGGCACAAAAAGGTCCCCCCTACACACACACACACACACGGTGAGAGGGGGATAGGCACTAAAAGATCTCTCTCTCTCTCTCTCCCCCTCCACACACACACACACACAGAGAGAGAGAGAGAGAGAGGCATACAGTATACACAAACGGTATCCCCTGCACACACAGACACACAAGCATGAGGGCTCTTATACACACACAAACAGGCATGGACACAAAAGGTCCCCCTACACACACACACACACACACACACACACACACACACGGTGAGAGGGGGATATGCACTAAAAGCTGTCTCTACACACACAGGCATATACACAAAAAGTATCCCCTACACACACAGATGCACAAGCATGAGGGGGATATACACTGAAGGCTCTTATACACACACAAACAGGCATGCACACAAAAGGTCCCCCTACACACACACACACACACAGTGAGAGGGGGATATGCACTAAAAGCTCACACTCCACACACAGGCATATACACAAAAGCCCCCCCCCCCTTATATACACAAACAGGCAAATAAACGAAAAAGGTCCTACCTACACACAGGCATGTACACAAAAAGGCCCCCTACACACACACACACAGAGAGTGAGAGGGGGATATGCACTAAAAGCTCTCTCTCCACACACAGAGGCATATACACAAAAGCCCCCTCCCCCTGCTTACATACACAAACAGGCATATAAACAAAAAAGGCCCTACCTACACACACACAAACACACAGGCATGAAAGGCCCCCTTACTCACAAGCTCTCCACACACACAGACACACACACCAACGGGCACAGGCGTCTAAAGGTCCCCCTTCACAGAGAGACATGTGCACACACAGGCATGCACACAAAAAGTTGCCTCTAAACACAAGACGTCATTGTCCGCATCCATTCGCCTCAAGAGACAATGGGATGCACCTCCAGGGGGAAGTGAATCTGTTGCGTTTGCAGCACCAAAGTGACCTCTCAGGGACACAAACCTGGGCAGTGGGGGGGGGGTCCTTAGCCTCCTGGAGGGCGTCTTTGGGCTCTGCACCCACCACGACAGCCTTTGATTCCCAGCCATCAAGTAAGCTTGATCTGGTCTCGCACCCTGTTCCCGATGTAGATGTTCACTCACCCCTTCTTCCCTGGCATTGGGCATTTGTGGTTTGCCGCAGGTGCCAAAAGTCTTCAGCCAGCCCCGTGCGTTGGACACCAAAACCCTACTTTTGAAGACACTGGAGGTATTCAGAAAAGCGTTTTTGAAGAATATTTTAAACCCTGACAGGTTCATATAAGCAGTTCTTCAGGTAACAATATTCCAATCTTTACAGGTAACCAAGATGAGGGTCTAAAACTTCCCAGCAATTCCCTCTCCCCCCTACTTATCATGGTCTAGTTTTCCAGGCTCTGTCCCAGCCCATAAAAGCCTACTTGGTCCCATCCCAAAGTCTCAAATTCTACCTTGCCCCCTCGCCTCACCTGGCAATATTTTGAAAGCCAATTTATTTATGGCTCCATAACCAGAGTTCTCTTGGTGACAAATTAAAATCTGAAACCATCAATCAATATAAGCAACAGCAGGGAAAACCATATAGAAAAAAACCAAACCACTTCAGAGCCAAGGTTAATGTAGGTTTGGCCACATTCATATAATGAGAACCACAAAACACCTCACAGAGCTGAAACCAAATCCTAAAACTTAAGTGAATTGTAGAAATTAAACTGCTCATACCAACAATTTTAAAGGGCCTAGATTTTAAGCTATTTGCCTGATGCTGGGCACTAAGATCTACAGAGGAGTTTTTCTCTGTCCTGCTACATCTGACATGTTGGGTGGGAACTTAAACAAGAGCCTTCTCAGTGGTTGAACCCAGACTTAGGAACTCCCTCCCAAGAGAAGCTCACTTGTTCCCTTTGATGGTCCTTCTGCCAGCAGGCAAAAACTGAAAGTTTGTAGTCACCACAAGATTTGGTTTACAGATCCTAAGATTCAGTGCTTCAGAAAACAGGTCACCTTGATCTAAGGTGCTTCATGGGCTGCCTGATTTGGCTCAGGGACTGTCTAAGTCTGCTCTGTTCCACCCCAGCCCTGCAATTCACTACAGTGAAATTTAAAAACAGCTATAACTTTTCTTTTCTTTTGATAGAAGTGGATGGAATTTGCAGGCATATTATTCTCTTCAGAGTGCATAAGGTTTGCCAAAGTACAGGCAAATAGGCTTAGGGTTGGGAGGGGGGAATAACACTTTTAATGTTTTCTTTAAGAGAGAGAGAAATGAACACCTATAACTTTTTATTTTGGGGCAGAATTGGACAACATTTTCAGGCATGGCTGTCCCTTTTGGGAGCATGAAACCAGCAGAATTTCAGGTTAGCTGCAATGGTTTTCCTGCAAGGGCAGCCATTATTGTTTCAGCACAGGTAAAAAAAATATCACTTAATCTCTCCTAGTGATTAGGCTAAACCAGCTAGGACCCTATCATGCTGAGGTGATAAGTCTGAATCTCACCTAAAACCCATGTCCTTTGACCTGGAGTTTTTCTCCTATCAGTGTGGGACCCAATTCTGAATTACCATTTTCTACAAAGACTTAGGCACGCTCCCAACTTTCTCTCTCTCTCTCTCTCTCTCTCTCTCTCTCTGTGTGTGTGTGTGTGGAGAGAGAGAGAGAGAGAGAGAGAGAGTGTGTCCTGGCACAGAAAACGAACTCTGGGCTTTGGAACCAGCCCATAGGCACCCTGGCTGAAATTAAGCCCTGGTCACATGCTTATAATGGACTCATGGAACACATATGCAACATAAAATTGGCTCTAGGCCAGCCCATTGCTGGAAAAATCCAGAGCCATTCCCAGCTGTGTGAAATTAACCTTTGTTTCAGAATGTAAGGGAAATATATCCTCTTAGGACTAGAAATAAGTTAGCTCTGATTAGCTTCAAGATGGCATAAAGAAACAGAACATGATAACAAGTAGTCATTGTTTTAAAAAATCCCAAATTTACTGCTGGGCCTCTTGCAAAGATTAGTGTGGGCAAGGGAGGTGGGGAGATTCTTTGTGGAAATGTTTTGCATTAGGGAAGAATGTGCCAGATGAAAATTAAATCTGGCTGTATAACATGAGAATTCTTTAAACTTTTCCAAAGTGTGGATCCCATCTCACAGTTCACATGCTTTTCTGCTTGACTTACAGACCACATCTCTTTGTCTTCAGCTGCTTAATAACCCTGTATTCATGTGTTGTGGTGGTGACATACTACAGTTAGGACACTGTTGCCTGGGGGGGGGGGGAATAGTAACAAAGCCCATACAATGAGATTAGTCAATTTTACATGGACCACGTTCAACTGTTCTACATACTAAAATTGGAAAACTTCTAATCTAATTAAACCAGCTTCAGCAAGAGAACCAGCCAAGCCACAGCAGTCTCTGTCTACCATTGTGGAATTTAAAAACTTTTGAACCATCTTTTAAACTATCAAAAGTTGGTACCTTTGCACAGCTCTTTATTTCTTAACAGTCCCTTGCAGGCAATTAAATGTCAGAAAGTACTACTAAAGGTATATGGGGATATTAGTCCAACAACATCTGGAAGGCCGCAGTTGCCTCCCACCCCAGCTTTAGAAGGAGAGATCACTGTACATTTCTGGGGGGGGGGAGTATTTGGGTTTACTTGCAAATATACAAGTAGCGCACAGGTGGAAGTATGCAGCATAACACTCTTAACAAAGAGCAATTCCAGTGTCCCCACAGCAAATTTCTACAGACAGGTCCAGATGCTTAGATAAAGATCTGCACTTCCTGGTAAAGGACTTAATTCAGACTCACCTGCCACTGATCAGAAAGTTGTTTTAACTCTGATTGTTACCCTGCTGTGAAGAATCAATGAAATGCCTAGGTATAATTTAAGAATGATTACCCATAATACACAAGAACAGACAGGGCCATGAAAAAGCGGCATTATATTACTCCCAGTGGCAAAACATTTATTAAAATCTTTACCAGTCTGCACTTTAAAGGCAGCTTGCAAAAGATTAAAACAATCTCAAAACTGGGAACACAACCTACAAAGTCTATCAACACAGAGAGTGACAGAACACTGTGACATTACATTACATCAGATGTCAACCCAGCTGCAGATTCAAGAGCCCACCCCAAAGACCTTCTGAGGAGCCCAAAGATCCCAGGCTCAATCCTTGGGATCTCAAGGAAGCGCTGGGAGAGGGTCTCTGCTTAAAACGCTGGCAAGTTGGTGATCATCCATGTAAAACAGTAATTAGATGGTGCACCAAGACTTCTCCATCATCACCTTCCAATGACCATCTTCCTGCTCAACTGCTTTATTAGTTGGGGTGGGGATAGGAGAGGTCCTCTCATAATGCTTTGCATACCCAGAACCCAAACATTCCCCACCCTAAGTCAAGAGGTAATGATGGCTTGGAAGCAACAGGTCAAGGAAGAGTTTGGGAACACTGAGGCCAGCCATTCAACAGCATCCCCACTTTCTGGTGGGCATTTTGTCAGACTGCATCATCACTACACCATGTGGCAAGAAGCGGGCAGCCAGATATGGCGGGGGAAGGGATTCTAATCTCTCGGATCAACTTGATCCTATTTGGGAAATTTTGCTTACATGAAAGCAGATGGTGAGCAATCCCTTACCAATTATGGCTCAGGGATGCGTTCCATTCTCTATAATTGTAAAGGCACTTCCCACGTTGCCACCCTTCTCCATCCACACCTCCTGTCGGTTTTGTCTGAAAACCAAAATGGGTAGCAACAGTTACAGAAGGGGGGGGGGGTGTCCTTGAGGCAGCCTCTCTGTCAGCATGTTAAAAAGCAAGCCTAATTTGGAGGGGGGGGTAGGTGCACATAGGAATGAACACTCTCAAGTGTGTCCAATTAGAAGCTGCAACGGGAAAGAGAAAGGAATACAAAACTCATTGGCATCATTTTAAATGTTTGTCTCATTCTCATAAGAAAAGCCCTGCTGGATGAGACCTGCAGGTGGTGAAGGCGATGTCTGCTCCCAGGTCACCTAGGTACTAAGGCATAGCCTCCCTTACTATGGCAAGGCACATTGTATTTCTATTTAATTCATTTACCTCTACGGCTATAAATTAACATATGCATTTTTGTAATGCAAATCTGTCTCATTTTTTTGGGGGGGGGAGGTTGATGCATTTCCTCTTTTTTGGCAGTATGCAAGCAGTTACCCTGCACACACCAACTTACTCCTCCGCTAGCAATGGATAAGGTAACAACATTTGCAAGATGGCTCCATTTGCCCACCACAAACATGCATGTGGTTGCAGAGGAATGTCTGTGTCTCTCCCTTAGAAGTATAATGACCTTGTTGCCTTCCTTGATGTCAAGATTTTTAAATGGACTTCTACCTTTGAGGGAAAGCCCTGTCGCAGCAGTGGTTGTAAAAACTCGTGCAAGATGATGCCATATGGTGATATGATTGCTGATGAGTTCTTTCTGCATGATGTGCCAAAGGCATATTTATTCCCTGTGCGCCCCCCACCCTCACACGGACCAGCATTTGAGGAGTGGGTTTATCTGTGTTGTGATTTCTCCATGAGAGCTATAAAGATTGCAATTCCACTGCAAACAGCCCACATTTGGGAATGATACATCGTTATTTCCTATGGGTTTGTCCCTATGGTTTTGTACAAGGCCTGAAAAACAAAAACGCACACTCTCTTTTGTGTTTATTGAACGTGATTCTTGTTACTGGAGGCAGGGAGCAGTGATTCCATAGCAGCAACCTCACACAATGGAAACCTTCAGCCACCTGGATGCGGATGTCTGTTTTTAATTAAGACCCCTGAAATATAGTTCATGCTACATCAAACTATCTAGCAGTTGCACGATGTGGAACTGAGATCTCAGCAAGCAAAAAATGGTGAGGTTGATTATTTATTTATTTGCATGCTGTTCCCCCGTTTGTGGCAAATGCCAGAAAGTCAGGCTATGACCTTAGCTGCGCCAGGGGATTAGTCAAGAGGAAGTCAGAGAGAGGTCAATGCACCAGATGTCTCCTCAGCACTGCTTTTGGCACCCTGCTCTACTCTTACAACAAACGCAAAGGTTGAAAAATTTCAGCTGTACAAACCAGTCCTTGGCTATTTACACTACCAATTTTTTTTGGGGGGGGTCACATTACTCCCTACTGAATGAAGCATCCTATGACTGTATGGGAGATTTCACAGGGCCATCCAACTTCCCGCAAGAGCTCATGCAAGTATCCGTAGCCTCCGGGGTGGGGGCGCCCCAACCAAGGCAGAAAGCTTAAAAGCTTTTTCTGTGCTGGGTGCTGCTTTGGTTACATGATGCAAAAAAGGTTTATAAGCTCTCCGCTTTGCCTTGGGGAGCAAAGCCTGCTTGGCAGACGGCCTCTGGGAGTGCTGGGCCTGCTCTCTCTCACCCCCCACCTGCGGGGCAGTTCCAAGATTTGGGGTACATGCCGCTTGGAACCATACCTTCGTGTAAGACGTGATTGTACTGTGCATATATTCCACTCTGGCCCTGCCTGATGTCTTGGGTGTCTGTATCTTTGCCCTATGAGAAAGGGAGGCAGGCAGCCTAGTGGTGTAGATTATGTGGATCTAGCTACTGATCTGAAAGTTCCTTGAAAGTCACAAAATCATAGAATTGTAGAGCTGGAAGTCAGTGGTCACGGGTTCAAACCCTGGCATCTACAGATAAGACAGGAAGAGACTCCTGCCTGAAACCCTGAAGATGATGCCATTCTGTGTAGATAAGACTGAGCTAGATGGGCCAATGTTCTGACTTGGAATACGCCATCTTCCCATTCTCCAAGCGTGTGGCACCATTTGCTGCTCTGCCTCAGTAAGCACAATGTTCTGAGTTGGCCTTCACCCTCCCCCCCCCAAAAAAACCCCCCACCATCACTACCAGGAATAAAATCCACTTTCTGTCCCAGCAGCAAGCCAGTTTACCGGCTGGCCATTCTACCTACACCTTTATAATGTCAACTCCCTCATAAACCCGAAAAGATTAACAAGCACCAATCTGAAAGCGACTCAGCTGTCCTGCGGAAATGCAAACCTCTCCCCCTCACCTCTCGCTCACACATGCTTTGTTCATGGCTCTCTCTTACGGCTTGCTATTGTGGGAAGGAAGATCTGGTTCCATCAAATTACTCACACTAGTAGCTCCCCAGGGACTGGAGTCTGGGAAACATTTTGCTCCTGTCTTGGCCTTTGTACACACTCCGAGATTTGTATGAAAGCCTGGGGTTTTGCCATGGACTGCGGAGGTGCCTCTGAGCCGCAATTACAGGCTTCCAGCCTCCTCTCCCTGCACATCAGATGTATTCAACCTCTAGATGCAAGTATCCCCCCCCCCGCTTACGTCATTGACAGTGCTTAGCCGTATATACAGAGCTGTTCAGGAATCATATCCAGCCTGCACACCAGAGCTACCTTCTGCGCCCCTGACAATGTGACTGGAGCAGCGGATGGAATTAATTTACCTGATGGTGTAAACCTCTCTCCCGATTGCCTGGGCTCTGGACAGCTCCCAGCAGCTGCCTCTGGAAGCCCTACAAACAGCGTTTCCACTGATGGGATTAAGCAAAAATCATCTGCTCTGTACCGTAGCCATCCTTTTTGGCTGCAAGTCCTGGCATGAATGATAGCAAGTATCAGATAGAGAACAGATTTCTGTCCCCGACTTAACAAGCATTCAGCATAAGCGAGGGAGCCAATTTCTCTCTTTTATGTAGAGGGGCGTTTTGGGGGGTGGGGGCAGAGACGCACTGGAAGAAGAACAAGCAATATCTTCCAAAGGACAGAGCTCTGGACTTCATGGACGCATTAACGGTAACCACTTGCCACTAAAGAAAGGCTACCTTTCCCCCTCCCGGCCTGCGATGCATTAAAGTTGTCATAATGACAGCCCAGAAAGTTTTCCTCTTTTGTCTTTGAAAAACAATGGAAATCTCACAAAGGTTGAGGAGCCCCAGCCAAGATGCAACGTTCCCATCTTGATTGCTCATAAGCAGGCCGGTAAATGCAGCAAAACCCCAAAGGGGAAAGACTGCAGCCAGAGGGCAATGTTCCAGGAATGTCAGTCATAATGGTGGTTTGGAATCTCCTCCTTAAGATGCTGCAGGCCAGTGAATGCCAGTTGCCGAGAAGCAACCCTCAAGAGGGGCTATTGCATTCCAATCCTGTTAGTTGGGCTTCCCAAATGTATTGGACTGGCCATTGGGGGGAGCAGAGTGCTGGCCTAAGGGGCCTTCAGCCTGACCCCGTAGGGCTCTTTTTATGGAGGAGACGGCACTTAGTTTCATGATAGTGCAAGTGGCAGCATAGGCCCAAGTTTTGGCACAGACTATCAGAAGCACCCCACAAAGGTAAAGGGACCCCTGACCGTTAGGTCCAGTCGTGGACGACTCAGGGGTTGCAGCGCTCATCTCACTTTACTGGCCAAGGGAGCCAGCATTTGTCCACAGACAGCTTCTGGGTCATTTGGGCAACATGACTAAGCTGCTTCTGGCGAAACCAGAGCAGCGCACGGAAACGCCGTTTAACTTCCTGCCACAGCAGTACCTATTTATCTACTTGCACTTTGACGTGCTTTCGAACTGGTAGGCTGGTAGGAGCAGGGACCGAGCAACAGGAGCTCACCCCGTCACGGGGATTCGAACCGCCGACCTTCTGACTGGCAAGCCCTAGGCTCTGTAGTTTAGACCACAGTGCCACCCGCGTCCCTACAGCCCATAAAAGAAGGAAGCATTTCCTCCAAGCCGGTCCTGAAGGGCTGGGGACAGGTTTATGCACAGCAGGCTCCATCCTGCTTTCACTGTGTGAGCAAGCAGGCATATTTGCTTCCAATTTGAAGAACAAAAAAAATATTAGGGAGATTCTGTGCATTAACTCACTCTCACACACAGAAACTCCACTGAATGTATTGTACAAATGGTTACTGGTTTTGCTCAAAACAAATCGAACTCTGACTGCAACCCTAAATACATACACTAGGAGCAAGCCCAACCTGACTCAATGGGGCCTGCTTCACATGCATAGGATTGTGCTGTCAGTTTACTGGGCTTCACCTTCCCAAGATCCACTTGAGTGTTTGCAGATATCCATTGTGCCAATATAATAGTTACATCCCTGGAAAAGACCCTGATGGTGGGAAAGTTTGAGGGCACAAGTAGAAGGGGACAACAGAGGACGAGATGGTTGGACAGTGTTCTCGAAGCTACCAACATGAATTTGACGAAACTGTGGGAGGCAGTGGAAGACAGGAATGCCTGGTGTGCTCTGGTCCATGGGGTCATGAAGAGGTGGACACAACTAAATGACTCAACAACAACAATAGTTACATATCCTATGGCATCATTTCCCCCCATCTGGCAAGAATTTAACCACTCAGCTAATGGCTTACCAGCCAGATCCACACACTACAGTGCATGACACAAACCATGTAAAACACTGCAATATTTTGATATACGTTTTGATGTGTAAACATTGCTGGCAGGGGGTAGGTAGCTTTCTCTGATCCCTACAATAAGACAGATTTTTGTTGTCACGCAAGTGGATCATATATGCTGCCACCCCACACACCGAATCCCCCAAAGAAACCATGTTGATTTGTTCCAAGGAATGATGTACAGCAGAGGAGGCAGCCCTTGGCTTGTGCGGCAAATCTGTGCTCCACTATCCCTACTGAACTTCAGAAATGGGTGCCATGTTTTTTCCTCTGTTTCACCTGTATGGACAGTAAGTCCCAAAAGTGTTTGCTATGGTGTTGTGTTGCTGTTTCATGCTCATTCTGGAACAGTAAAGGGCCATTTCAAAATATATGAGGAAATCTGTCAGGAAGCATCCATTCACCCCCTATTTACACATTCAGCAAAATCACGTGGCAGAGAACTTCTTGGGCTGTGCCACTTTAAAATGCAAACAAAGGGTTATGTGTGCTTTTTTGAATGATACCTCAAAACAAACAAAAACCCAAGATTTCCCATATGTTGGAAAACTTGAACATCAGAGAGTTATGCCAGAGGTGTGCGGCATTTCTGCTTGCAAGTGTGTGTGCAGGAGCAACCCCACATTTGCAGGATGAAATTGTACAATCCAGGAAGAGTTCTATGAAGAGATTTTTGTAGAACATGTAAGTTTTGCGGCAAGATTTGGAAAATAGCTCCCCACAGCTTCTCTCCCCGACATACCCCTGCAAGACGTAACAGGGAGCCTCTGAGTGCTACAGGTAAGGAGAGCAAGGTATTTCATGGTACTTTGCAATAAAAAAATGTCTCTTAAGGGCACAGGCAGCAAAGCTAACACCACTACGCTGATGGTGACATTCATCCTTTCCTCTGGTAGGAAATGGAAAGGCATTTCCAAGATCTTGCAGCAATTCATGCTTGCCTGCCACTTAGGAAGTGGTCTTACTAATGCAAACTTGTCACTTAAAATAGGGATGAGCACCAGAGTATCTGGGACTTGCCTTTTGGGCGGCACAGGACAGAGTTAGGTTTGGAGCAGGGGCTTCTTCCTCCTCCATTGCAAATGTGGGGGGTCTGATAAGTGGCACATGTACAATCAGCAGGATGATCAATGGGCAAGAGCAGCCCTTCCATCTTACACTCCAGAAGGCGAGCAAAGAAGATGAGTGATTGCCATGGCTCCTGAATAAATCTGAATAATTCATCAAGTCACAAATAATGACAAGACAGGAGACAAGCATCCTCCTCCAAGCAGGAACTGTAATTTAGATTCCCAACTTTATCTGCAGTAGCAGCAGCAGTGTTCAGATGGACTATAGCTCAGGGGCAGAGCTGGGCAGGCAGAATGTCCCGGGTTCAATCTCAGGCCTCTCCAGTTGAAAAGGAATAAGGAGCAGGCAATGGCAAAGACTTTCTCTGCATCAGGATCTTGGAGAGCTGCTGCCAGTCAGGGTACCCTCTCCTGGGCTTTAGAGACCAATCATCTGACTGAAGAACCTAGAAGTTCTTTCATACAAAGGTGATCACACAAAGCTACCGACTGAAATGCAAGCGCAAAGCAATTCTTGGTTTGGGGCAAAATGAACACTTCTGAGAAAGAGAGAGAGAGAGATTATCTATGTTAGTTAAGTATGGTTGTTAATCTACCACAGGTTTGGAGATAAAGGCTCATCTCCAGTGAAGGAGCTGGGAGTCTTGCGAGAGAGCCAGAAGATAATGAAGTCTGGAGCCTGTTGATTTTATATTACAGTGGTACCCCAGGTTACATATGCTTCAGGTTACAGACTCCGCTAACTCAGAAATAGTGCTTCAGGTTAAGAACTTCGCTTCAGGATGAGAACAGAAATCTGGCTCTGGCGGCGCGGCAGCAGCGGGAGGCCCCATTAGCTAAAGTGGTGCTTCAGGTTAAGAACCGTTTCAGGTTAAGTACGGACCTCCGGAATGTATTAAGTACTTAACCTGAGATACCACTGTACTTAGCAAAAAACTTAAAGCCAGACTTGACTCCTAGCCCCTTCATCTTCTACAATTTCAGTGAGTTGTATCTCCCCTTCCTGAACATATCCTTTTGTTCTGGAGTCTTTGAACAAGTCGGCTCCAACTGATTTTGGTTCAAGAACCAGGCAAAGCTCAGAAATTCACAGGGTTCCTGTGTTTCGTGCCAAAGCACTGGTCCCACAGAACTGTTTGTTTAAGGGCATCACTACCTATTACAAGGAAGGCGCCCTCACCTTTTAAGGACCTTGTACTGGGGCGTCCAATTGCAAGGTGAATTGGTATGGTCAAAAGTTGGGTACAAAACATGAACTGTGGGAAGCAACAATAAAAGATAACTTAGAAACAACAGCCGCAGATGGCTTGGGGTACCAAAACAAGTTTGAATTCCTACCATGCAGTCCAGCAGGGGCAGAATTTGCCAGTACCTGTGAATTATAGGGAAATGGATCTGCAAAAGATGCTCTCCCCTGCCCCTTAGGAACCACCTCGCAAATGTGGTCTTAACCATCTTTAGCTCTT
Organism: Podarcis liolepis; assembly: GCF_965112155.1. NCBI lineage: Eukaryota > Metazoa > Chordata > Lepidosauria > Squamata > Lacertidae > Podarcis > Podarcis liolepis. The sequence goes on along the minus strand of NC_139569.1, from coordinate 4,246,225 downwards.
TCTCTCTCTTTCTTTCTCCTTTGTGAAAAACTAAGCCGAGTAGCACAGCCTGGACAACTTCACCTCACCAAGCAAGACTAAAATGTCCTTCATTGTCACGCTAGGAGTGCAGCAGAGAATGTGACAAATGGCTGGTGAAATCATGAGATGACGCTTTCTTCACTGGTGATGGAGACACTGTGATGATGTCATCCGAGTCATCCGACTGAACTTCATCTGCAGGTGGCGAGGGAGAGGGCTGCAGCTGATCACGGGAGGATGTGGCTGAAAGAACAACGAACGAAACAGAAGAGTGGATAAAAATGGCCAAAGTCTTTCTGTTAAGAATAATAAGGTTTCAGAATGGGTTATGAATAATTTTGATTGCCCTTTTCTGTTTCCACGCTGACACAACCTCTCATGCACAAAAGTAAGGCAGGCATTAAACCAATCATCAGGATTTACATGTAAATGAGAGTGCATGCTCCACCTTCTCTCCTATGGCACTGCACTACTTCCTCATTTTGAAATATATTGCTTTCCACTGCATCAAAATACAGTAACCTATGACTTGATCAAAGCATGACGCAATGCATTAAGCCCTACAACACAGAAAGGGAGGAGGGAGAGAGCATGCAAGCCCAGGAAGTCTCCTGCATGACCCTCCAAGCCATGGTTTGGAAGATTGCCCCCCAATGCCCCCACAGGTTCTTCTGGGACAAGATAAAAGCAGACTCTAAGCAGAAACAGGAGGAAACCACCAATGAATACTAATTAGAAAAGTCATCCATTTGGACATTAGCAATTCAACTCCAATTCAAGTAATAAATAGCAGTAGCACAATAGACAATCTATTTCCCCCCGGTGTGATGGCCCCCTTTATATGTTTGAATTACATCTTGGGCTGCTGTTTTCTTCTGGAACAGTTAAGCAATTAAATAATGATAGTTATTAACCTTCACAACAACCCTGTGAAGTAAACAGTAATTGATACCTAACTCAGAGGCCTGTGCAAAAAACAAAAATCAATGTGATGGAGTGGCTGTCGACAAATAAAAGTTATAACAACTGAAAATCGATGAAGCCGTCACTCTGCTGCAAGATTGAATACTGAGCCCCTGTTTAGCCTCAGGTTTGTTTTGAACTCCGTTGAGACTGAAGACTTGGATGATGCCTTCCTAGAACAGATTGCCAAACATTCAAAAAGGAGAGATCTAGTAGTCATGGGAGGCTTCAACCACCCTAATATCTGCTGGAACTTAAATTCTGCCAAGAATGTAAGGTCCAACAAATTCCTCCATTCCCTCACTGACAATTTCATTTCCCAGAAGGTGGAAGTAGCAACAAGGGGGTCATCTATCCTGGACCCAGACCTCACCAACAGGGAGGAACTGATTGACAAAGTGGAAGTACTGGGAACCTTGCTGAGCCTACTACACACAGCAGTCCCTTTTTGGACAAGATTAATTAGAACCAAAGTTCAAGGGAGACCACCGCAAAAACGTACGATTGACTATAAGCCCAGACTGGGGAAGTAAATGAGATTACCATGAACAGCTGAGGTGAACGCTAGAGGCGAATATTTGAATGGAGACCAGACTGGCTTCTTCTCTCCACTGTCAGGAGCTGCACGGCTTGCTCTCTCATCTCCAGGACCAGGGATCAGAGGCCTGCAAAATATGTGGAGAATTGGCAAGAGTTGTAAAAATAGCTCCCAGCAGAAACTGGGCCCAGAGTCAGAGAGATCCAGCCATAAAGGAGGAGACCTATGATAATAACTAGCACAGGCCTGGGGCTTTAACTCAGATGCAGAGGATCACTGGTAGGCAGGCAGGCAGGAAGCCATTCTGTTACATTCATCATTTTGTTTAATCTCCATGTGGAAAACATCTAACGTGACTTACACTATGTTGGGCGGTACATTGTGGAACGGGCATAGAGAAACAGAGCAGGCCTGAAGAACCCAGGTCTCTGCGTTCCTGCTATTTGAGAAAGACACTCCTCAAAGACAGAAGACAATTTTGTAACACCTTGAGTGGGGAGGTTTTTCTGGCATAGTCTGTTAAATGGCACCTAAATGTAACACACACCTTGGGAACTCAGGATGGGACACCTGCTTAAGACTCAAGCATTATACTGATACATTTATTTATTTATTGCCTGGGTTTTAGATTGCCTTTCAAGATAAAAATCACCTTTACACAAAAGTAAAAGGCACAAACAATCAGTGCTTTTTTTTTCTAAAAAAAATGTTTAGGGGTACTCTCATTTTGACTCAAGAAAATCACCATTTTATAGTTCAAATCAGGAAAAATAAATACAGTAAGTGGGCAAAAGTACAAAGATTCACAAAATGTTTAGGGGTATGCGTCCCCCCAGAAGAAAAGCACTGAATATAATACACAAGCAATCCTCCCGAGGTAGTTTATGGTAGTCGGAAAAACAACGTAATATGCTTAAGATAACAAAAGCAACAGCATTAAAAAGTTAAGGCAGCGGCAGCAAATAATTAAATTAGATAAGAATACTAGCAGTAGAGAAAACAACTTTAAATAGCGGCAGCAGGTACAGCACCACATACCACCCGAAAGCCGAGTGGAGTAAAAAAGATCTCCAGGGCCTTTCTTTAATACCACTGAGGAGGGTGAGGCAAAGGCAGGAGCTCTGACCTCACCCTGCCAAGCACTAGTGATGGAATGGGATGCAGGATGGGTTGTCATGGTCTTAGAGCAAAGAGGCTGTGCTGACACATCCTGCTGTGCTGCAGAAGAGCTGCATGGATCACATCAAATTTCCTGCCACTTCACTCTTTTACACAGCACAAAAAAGTGTCAGCCATAGTGGTCATATCAACCGCAGAAAAAAATTATATGCAATGTTGTTTGCAGATGACACGGCCTTGACACATTATACGCCGAGGAGGCTCTACAGAGACTCAGCAACCGTTTTGCCCAAGCCTTTGGGGAGTTTGGCCTCACCATCAGCCTGATGAAGATCAACATCCTGGGTCAGGACGTCACCAGCTCTCCACGCATCCGCATTGGTGGCCACACACTTGGAAGTGGAAGACAAATTGGTCTACTTGGGTTCCACCGTAACCAGCAACCCGCCCATTGATGCTGAACTGCACAAGCCTACTGGCCAGGCAGCTACAGCGATGGCTCACCTCTCCAAAAGGGTACGGGAGAATGTGATGCTAACAAGACAGGTGGATGCCAGTGACAACATCAATATTTAAACACAACATCTACCGACATATATCTTTATATTAAAATAATAATATACAAAAGGTTAAAATGTATATTAAAATACAAAAGGTTAAAGGGACTAATTGTTGTTGGCATATGTCTGTCTTGGGAGATATTGGAAGAGCGAGCCTTTGAGGGGTGAAGTCAAACCACTGGAAGGTTGCAGTGCCTGCTGTGGCTGTAGAGACTGATGCAGGAGACATGCTTTGTTGCAGCTGGGGCAGATGAAAGCCTCTGGTTGTGTTGATGCAGGTGTACCATGGCATTACAGTAAAATCATCCAATCAAATGTTAACAATTCACCATATGACCCTTAAAAAATCACAGCTTTTGGGCAGCTACAGCAAATCCTGTAACTCTGCCATGAATTTCTCAGACTCAAACAAAGATAAGTGATTTTCGCTTGATCATCCCCATGAGGTATCTTACTTAACAAATTCAGAATATATACAGCACTTGAAATCTTCAAGGTATTGCTCAACCTTTCACACGCTTGCTGCTATTATTTCCTGTTAGCAGAGGCCAGCTTGCCTACTCTAAGGAGCACAACAAGATCATTGTGGGGCACATGTGGGATTGGGACCTAGGCCAGTTAGGGCTGATCTAGGCTGTCAGCAGGATCACATGGAATCATAAAAAAGATGGAAACAGCCTGGAATGCCTTGTGCAGGTAAACAAACCATTTCTGATCCAAAGTTGTTTGGAACCATTTCTGACCCAAAACTTAGTGGGGCAAATGAAGGACCGTCTGAATCTTTTAAATCACTTCAGAAAAAAAACACTAATGTGCTCTTGTTTTCCTTTTCAGCCAAGCTGCTTGATGTTCTGGAACAACGTTGCCTGGCATCTGGGCTAGACTGTGGAAGACTAAATGGAAATACAAAGGCAGAGGGTGAAGACAGCAGAAGAGTTGAACAGCATGGGAGAAGTCAACATTAGCCTCGTCGCCTGCAGCTCCATTTTGCTGGTGCAAATATTGTTATACTGTTTGGCCCAACCTGGGCTCCAGCTCACGATCTTCAAGCCATTGACAGCAAGATTTGTGAAACTCAAATCTCATTAGAACAAGCCACTCCTGGCTTACCTTTCCTCACGGGTGCGTGCCGTGTGAGCCCTGAAAACGGACTGCACAAGCCTCACAGCATCTTCTTCTGCTTTGTAATCAGCAGCTGTTTGTGAAGAGCTGGACCCTCGAGACGAAAGTGAATTCTAGGAGCACAAATAGGAACAAGGTGTTGGCATTCAATATGTCAATTGGCAAGTGAACAGATTCTGCTGTTTCTGACCTCAAAGCATTCCTTATCCGTCGACAGAAAGAAAAAAGAACTGGCCTGCTTTTCAGCTGTAGTAGTTTGGGAATGCCAGTAGATTTCTGGGGCTGCCAATGCAAAGTTGCTCCAGCCTTCTTACCGCTTGCTCAATGAGAAATTTGGCATCGTTGATATATAAATATGGGAGAACAAAGGAGCAAGGATGCAGGCTATCAAATATTCTGGCCTTTAGATGAGACACCTCTGGGTTGAGAAGCAGCAGCTTTCACTAGGCTGGCTGAATATGGAAGGGATTCAGCAATTTCCCAACACTGAACATTCACTTTTAAAAAAAAATGTTTGCGGGCAGAGAAATTAATATATTAGGTCCCCCAACCACATACTGTATTCTAGTTCTGTCCATGGTTATCGATCACTGCCAAAAATGCCAATCAACCAAAAGCAACAGCCAAATCAAGTTCATAAAAAGGACCTTATTTTCTTTTTTTAATTTTTATTTGTTCAAACTACTTGTAAAGAAAACATTATTTTCTTAATTTGGTCCTCCTCCTGCATAATGCAAGAGCAAAATTAGGAAATGCTGGCAGGAAGATTCAGACGTTATTCAAGCTTGTTTCACAACAAGATCTCAACAACAAATTTGGTTGGTCACTTGACAGTAAACATCAGAATGAGTTTAGCTTTAACTTTTTAGCAGCGGAAAAGCCACCTGTTGTATAATGCTGGAAAAATGCTTTTACCCATAGATTTTGGTTAAGGAAAGAATGGAAAAGTTAAACATGGGCATAAGGAGAACAGCCCTTAGAAGGATGGGATAAAACAGCGACTTCCAAGGAACAGAAATGCTGTCATCTTATGTCAAGCGAAGGGATACACAATGCTTATACAAAAGTCTAGAAACAGTTTATACTTAAAAGGAGTTTATTGGGCACTGATGGCTAGAAGCCCCTAATTCAAATGGTCTCTGACAGCTACTAATGGCTGGTAGTTTCTAAAGTCCCGGGCAACTACAGCAATTTGGGCGCAGCCTAATTCAGAGGCCATCTACCCTCTGAATACAGGCTGCTGCCGGGCAACTGAGGTGTTCGAGGGTGGGGGGGGGGAGAGAGGAAAAAAGGCTTTTATGTCCTGTTTGTGGGCTGCCTAGAAGCATCTGGTTGGCCATGGGCTGGACTAGATGGACCTTTGGACGGATCCAGACCTTTGGCTCTTCTCCTGTTAAAAGGCCAGTTTGCCCTCCTGGGGAAGGGGGGAAATGTCAACAATAAAATAGTAAACTGGCTTGATAGAGACATGGGATAAATTTGTTCCTATTTGTTTTAAACTAAATCCATGTGGTTTTGATTTTATTATTAAAAGGTATATAAAGACAAGAAGCAAACAAAGCCAACAGTCGAAGTTCCAGTATTACAGCAGGACTAGAGCTTGGGACAATGTTCTTGAAGCTACTAACATGAATTTGACCAAACTGCAGGAGGCAGCGGAAGACAGGAGTGCCTGGTGTGCTCTGGTCCAGGGGGTCACGAGGAGTCGGACACGACTAAATGACTAAACAACAACAAAAGAGCTTGGGATCCTGTTCCTTTGCCCTGCAGAGCACCTGCATATCAGGGGAAAACATGCTGCAGCTGCATCTCTACTTGCCCTGATAGTTGCCTTGTGTCCTGTTCGAGGCACGCTGGGAGAGTTTCGACCTTGTGCGTTAATTGATAATAGTTTCTGCCGAGCCAAGTGTCCCCTGAAAGCTGCCTGGAGCACAACAACCGCCTGAGAGAGAGTGCAGGGGGAGAGAATAAAATGAATGGATGTTAAGTCCCTTGAAAGATGGCAGCTACACATTCCATGCACAGCCCCAGGAAGAAATTGTGTTCTATAAAGGACTGTTTTCTTGGCTCTATAAAGGTATTCCTGCCAATCACAAGGCAAGCTGAACTACTGATCTCCAATTCAAAAGTTGGTCCTGGCCAATGAAAGATAAAAGAAGCCTACTTATGCACAAGTTAATTTGGAAATTCACATACAGTCAAATCTGCTGAATGAAACCACACCTCAGCAGCTAACATTTCATTGGCAAAGCTACAATTAATGTCTTGGGTCTCCAACTACCCATTAGACTTTGCCACTGATATGAACATCAGATTCATGTTTCCAGGTGGTACAAATTGCAGAAAAACTGCACAAGACCTGAATGTCTGAGAACAGAAGCAATTGAAACTATTAGTTGTAGGCCTGCAACCATTAGATTAACTTTTAAAAAATCAATTCAGCTAAGAAGAGTTTACATTACTCACCTCATCCAGTGCAGCCCTGTCAATCTGAAATGGATAAACATTGGACTGAAATGGAGCCTTTTAAATTCTTTTCAGCTAAACTTGTTCATTCTACTTCTGATTTGGTGTATGCCCCTGGTGCTCAGAAGCTCATCAAACCTTTTGTGTTTTATATCACTACAATTATTTATACCTTGGTTTTGCGAACAATGTGTTCCAAAGCAGCTTGTGAGGAAATGCACAAATGCAACAATAAAAGACATTAAATGTATATTGATCTTAGATCTTAGAAGGACACTGACAAACTGGAATGTGTCCAGAGGAGGGCAACCAAAATGGTCAAAGGCCTGGAAACGATGCCTTATGAGGAACGGCTAAGGGAGCTGGGCATGTTTAGCCTGGAGAAGAGGAGGTTAAGGGGTGATATGATAGCCATGTTCAAATATATAAAAGGATGTCACATAGAGGAGGGAGAAAGGTTGTTTTCTGCTGCTCCAGAGAAGTGGACACGGAGCAATGGATCCAAACTACAAGAAAGAAGATTCCACCTAAACATTAGGAAGAACTTCCTGACAGTAAGAGCTGTTTGACAGTGGAATTTGCTGCCAAGGAGTGTGGTGGAGTCTCCTTCTTTGGAGGTCTTTAAGCAGAGGCTTAACAACCATATGTCAGGAGTGCTCTGATGGTGTTTCCTGCTTGGCAGGGGGTTGGACTCGATGGCCCTTGTGGTCTCTTCCAACTCTATGATTCTATGATTCTAGATTAAGTCCAAGTTGTATTCCCACCCGGAGTAATTCATATTCCTTGGTATTATCTGAGCAGTTATGTATGACCATAGGACTTATGTGGAGTCAAGCCACTGGTCCACCTAGCCATGTCTGGCCAACTCTGACTGGCAGTGGCTCTCCATGGTCTCAGACAAGGGTATAATGTCTGCCTCTCCTCCAGGACACCTTTTAAATAATAATAATAATAATAATAATAATAATAATAATAATAATAAAAATAAAAAATTTTATTTATATCCCGCCCTCCCCAGCTGAAGCCGGGCTCAGGGTGGCTAACAACAATAAAATAATACAACATTCTAAAATCATTTCATTATAAAATTAATTCAAATCAAATTGATGGCAACCATTGGGCTAGAGTTCTGTGAAGATTGCCAAAGGAGGGAGTCACGCTGTGCCCTGGCCAAAGGCCTGGTGGAACAGCTCTGTCTTGCAGGCCCTGCGGAAAGATGTCAAGTCCCGCAGGGCCCTAGTCTCTTGTGACAGAGCGTTCCACCAGATCGGAGCTACAGCAGAAAAAGCCCTGGCTCTAGTTGAGGCCAGCCTAACCTCTCTGTGGCCTGGGACCTTCAACATGTTTTTGTTTGAAGACCGTAAATTTCTCTGTGGGACATACCAGAAGAGGCGGTCCTGTAGGTACGAGGGTCCTAGGCCGTATAGGGCTTTAAAGGTTAAAACCAGCACCTTAAACCTGATCCTGTACTCCACCGGGAGCCAGTGCAGCTGGTATAGCACCGGGTGAATGTGATCTTGCAGTGAGGACCCCGTAAGGAGTCTCGCTGCGGCATTTTGCACCCGCTGGAGTTTCTGGGTCAGTCTCAAGGGCAGCCCCACGTAGAGCGTGTAACAATAATCCAGTCTGGAGGTGACCGTCGCGTGGATCACAGTGGCTAGGTCAGGGCGAGAGATGGAGCGTGGGACCTTCTGCATGAAAAATGTGAGGCTCTGATAATGATTTAAAGCCCATTTGCTATATCCAGCATCCTTAACAACTGCCCTGTACAAGTACAGAAATCAGGAGTGGATGGCTTTTGTTTTTAAAGGGAAAAGGATAGATTTGAAAGCATGTTGGCATTTGAGTGGTGAGGAGGTGCAGAGTCTCACATGCCAAAGGGTGTCACTATCATCCCGGTTCCTCCCGTCCTGCGATTTCTGTACTCTTCTGCTCCAAAAATATACCTCCCCCTCCCTTTGCAGCTGAAAGAGCATCACCTTGGTGTGGTAGGCCTTCCATTGTCTCTGGATGACCCGAGCAGCTTGTTCCTTTCTGTGATGCTCAGGAGAGCAAGGAGGTGAGCACTCCAAATCTGAACCTCTGAACTTTAGCATGCATGCTGGATTCAACGGTCGCCAGCTGGGCTGACATTTCTGCAGGCCCTTAAAATAACATTGGAGAAAGTATGAATGGAGAAGCAGAAATCCAGAGGAAGGGTGATTGCTGCTGTCAAAGGGACAGCTTGGAAGAATGGAATGCTAGCACCAATGAGCAACTGCTTGTGCCAGCGCTGCAAAAAACAAAGTTTTTGTTGTAATACACACGCGTGTAATACACACACGTTTTTGTTGTAATACACACAACTGCTTGTGCCAGCGCTGCAAAAAACAAATGTTTTTGTTGTAATACACACACGCACACAAAACCTTAAAAAGGTAAAGGACCCCTGACAGTTAAGTCCAGTTGCGAACGACTCTGGGGTTGTGGCGCTCATCTTGCTTTACTGTCCACAGACAGTTTTTCCGGGTCATGTGGCCAGCATGACTAAGCCGCTTCTGGCAAAACCAGAGCAGCACACAGAAACACCGTTTACCTTCCCACCGGAGCGGTACCTATTTATCTACTTGCACTTTGATGTGCTTTCGAACTGCTAGGTTGGCAGGAGCAGGGACTGAGCAACAGGAGCTCACCCCGTCGCGGGGATTCGAACCGCCAACCTTCCAATCGGCAAGCCCAAGAGGCTCAGTGGTTTAGACCACAGTGCTAGCCGCGTCCACACAAAAACTTAAAAAGCCCCATAAACCTCTCAGATAAGTGAAGATAAAAGGTTGGCATGCTGACCAGTTCACTTGACTACTATTCAGGAAATGTTTGAATTATATAGAAAGAACTGTTTGTTCCTAGTTGAATGGTAGTTCTGAGTCACGCACTGAGGGAGACGCCTTCTTTGGAGCCTACTCTCTATTCTTCATGGTCCAGGAGTTGGGGGTCCACAAAAAATATGGAGCAGTGCCGAAGGAGGACTCTCCCTCAGCTGTGCTCTTCCGCAGTGACTAAGAATTAGTATGTATCTGTTTGGACACACATGGCTCTTTCTGTTCAGATGCAACACTAAGCCATAGTTGGATGGAGGGGTGGGAAATGGTTCCAGCTGTTGGGCCAGATCATTCCTCTCACACATCCTGCTGGTCAACTGACAGGTGGGCAGGATCCAGGTCAAGCCTTTACCTGGCAGGTGGGCATGGCTTGGCTGAAATAGCCTTACAGCCCCAATTAGGCCTATACGTAGAGGTTCGGCATCCCTGGTGTAAAGGTAAAGGTAAAGGGACCCCTGACTGTTAGGTCCAGTCGTGTCCGACTCTGGGGTTGCGGCGCTCATCTCGCTTTATTGGCTGAGGGAGCCGGTGTACAGCTTCCGGGTCATGTGGCCAGCATGACTAAGCCGCTTCTGGCGAACCAGAGCAGCACACGGAAACGCCGTTTACCTTCCCGCTGGAGCGTTACTTATTGATCTACTTGCACTTCGTGCTTTCAAACTGCTAGGTGGGCAGGAGCAGGGACTGAACAACAGGTGTAGTGTTCCCTGGTGTAGTGTTTCATAAATGAGCTTGCTTGAGTCTTGGGCTTGCATGCTCGCTCCTTCCACCCTCCTCCTCTGATGCAGGCACGAGAAGATATGAAAGCACCTGCTTCCTGGCTTAAACTTGTTGCAGCTTCTCATTATGTCTAAACCAGGAACAGCAGTTAGTTTGTAAGAATGAAGGGGGGAAGGGTAGAGACATAGGCAAGAAGCAAGAAATTGGAAGGATCAACAAACAAATGATGGAAAAGAAGTCATGCAAACATGGAGGAAGAATGTGGCAAAGAACTGAAGGAGCACAATATGGTAAACGCAGAAGAGACAGAAAGGATTGGGACAATGAGAGGGTTAGTGGGGGAGAAGAGGAAGGAGTAGATGAAGAGAAAGAGAGAATAACTGCCAATTCCAAGCACTGTGAGAGCCAAGGCAAAAAGATGGCGTTGCCTTTCAGTACAGAGGACTTTCCTGCTATTAACAAATCAGTGAAGGAACAAGTGAGGACAGAGATTTCCCAGCCAAGTTACCAGCAATTAAGTGTTCTGTCTCCACTCACATCCCTAAGCTACACATTTCCTCCAAGCCAGCCTTAGCTATTAGGAGGTCATACATCATTCTCCTTTAGCCACCTAGAGTAAGAATATAAAAGGCTCCCCCCGCCTTTCTTTCATACCCATAAACATAAAATCCAATACTTGGCTGGAGGAAGGGTTTAGAAGGGATGCAATCTCTGAAATCCATGCCAAGCAGCCTGCACAGAAGTTTCAACAGAAGTCAATTAATATTAGGTGACCTGCTGTACCAAACATATTGAACTGTGGTTTTTTTACCTGGTTGGGAGGTTCTGTGGCATCGATTCCAGCCAGCCTACAGTTTGCTTCTTGGTTTCCCTCCAGTTCTCCCACCTTCTCTGTCAGCTTCTGGATTTCTTTCCTGCAAAAGTACAAAACAAATCATTTGCACAGAGTTTCCAGTTCCACAGAACTCTGAAACCTGCAGGCGCCTCTACAGAGCACACAATGCAAGGAGTTGTTTGGGGTGTCTACTTTTGGAGGGGCGCACCAAGGAAGTAGCATGTGCAACATCATGAATGGATCCTGAGGCACACCACTTGGATCGTGTGAATCTTCCAATGCAGCAGGAGATTGGGGAAGGTTGGAGTAACTTGCAGAAGGACCCCTGAAACAAAACCAGGCAGGGCAACTGCTCTGATCCTCAAAGCAGAGGGAGGGAACAAATCCTGCTACATTCAGTCCCATGTTCAAAGTGAGGGTGCACGGCCACCACCTAGCCACAAACCTCTAACTCGCCAGCAGAGTCTTGCAAGAAAGAAGATGGGGGTAACAGCTCAACAACCTCAGGGATTTGCCAAAAAATTGACAACGAAAGGACATGGTGCTAACAGGTCAACAGCCTTGACTGTGCCGAAATGGGAACATTTTGCCAGCTCTGCTGACAGCGCTTCTGGGCCAGAGTCACATTTGCTGTGAAGTCATGCTCTTGCGCAACTCCTGCTAAGTCTCTTTTGCAACTCCTAGTGGGTCTGACTCTGCAGGGTCACAGGCTCCACCAACTTGTCAAGGTTGTGGAGGAGGAACAACAATCATCCTGTGAGTAAGGAAGGCACGTCTGGCGCCACTTTTGTTTTACTTCTGGCACCAGATCAAGACGTGGTCGTTCTTGCAGGCGTTTATGATTCATTGATTGTGCAGATGAAAACGGTAATAAGAAACCACTTTGTCGTTGTGCGGTTTTTAGCATTATCTGCTCTGCATAACAATGAAATTGTTGTTTATAACCTGCATTTATAACTCCTGAGATCAATATGATATACTGTATAGGGCAGGCTACAAAGATTTTTAAATAAACAAACACACTTACAACTTCAGGTATTTTCTGTCAAATCTGGCTTTTGCACATATTTGCTGTGCAAATTTGCAGCATTCTTAGGGCCTGGATTTTTTTAAAGCACTTTTTAATTTTAACTGGGGAAAATGGCCAAATTAAAAATGCAGAAAAATTCTCGCATAGAGCACCAAAAGATATTCACATACATATGACTGTACCACCCAAGATTGCAACCAAAAGCAGCTGCGCTGTTTCTGGCGATATCTAGAGACTTAACTCTTTAGCAGCCAGTTGGTTCTGAAGGACGTCCTTTTGGCCTTTCAGCTTGTTCACTAGTCTACGAAGACGCTCACGTTCTTCTGGAGGGTCACCTTCCTCAGCAGCTGACTGACCCAACTGGGTGCGCAACGATGAAGTGCTAGTTTCTGATAGCCTACCATTCTGCATCTCATCCATTTTCTGGAAATATGGAAAGGGACAAGAGTGAGGCACATTATAGCATAATAGCAGTCTACTGATCTAGGGGCACACAAAGCCCTGTCCTGGTGTGCAGAAATAATCTGTGGTCGTAGAACATTCAACTAGTGGCAACCACTAGCTCAACGCTCCAGAACAGCCGTTCTCAACCTTAGGTCCCCAGGTATTGTTGGACTACAACTCCCACTGGCCATGCTTGGCTAGGAATGATGGGAGTTGTAGTCCAGCAACATCTGGGGACCCAAGGAAGGTTGAGAAAGGCTGCTCTAGAGATTCAAGCAGTTTCTGTGGCTAAGAGAGGGCTGACAACTGAAGCTGCTTATAAGCTAGACTCTCCTCTCAAATCATCACCACCATAAGCACTTTCTACAAAGAACTTTTGTGATTTTGGAACTAATCCAAGTGCTTACTCTGCACCAGGGGGACAGGAAATGTCCAGGCCTTTCCACCCAGCCCTGGAGACTCTCCCCAAATCGTGCTCCATCTTCTCAGGCCACCTCCCACACCAGCCCTATACTATGCCCTCCCTGGGTGCCCTCGTTTGCCTGCCTGGGGATGTGTGATGATGCCTCTTGGTTGCCTGGATGGAAAATGCTTCTCTCTTGCTTTTACGTGGCTTAAGTGTAGGTAAGAGATGCATCTCTTGCTGTGGCCACCTCTGCACCTGGCCAGGTTCACTGCTGGCATGCGGCTCCCAGGAGGTTGTGCAAAAGGGGATGCGTCCCTTGAGTTTCTCAGCCTTGTCCTACGTAGTCTATTCAACGAAGATGCCCAGTGACCCCCGAACAACTGCTCGGTAATGGTAATGCTCACATCCTAAAAATACGCCAATCGGCATTTCTTTCTCACACACAAACACCTATATAAGCAAGTTCCTTGGGTCTAGTCTCTTTGCAATAGACTGAAGCAAATGGGCCAAGGGGTTCAGCAACTGCAACTGTTTCTTTCCCAGCAGCGCTAAGATAGCGATTGGGCTCCCATCACTCACTTTCTCCAGCCTTGAAATCCGCCGAACCAGCCTCTGTCTGCTCCACTCAGTGTAATCTGGAGGAAAGTTAACAAGGTTTTCAAAGTGGAAGTCAGATTGCGAGAGACACAAATCCCCGAAAGGAGAGGCCCACAGAGCTGCAGGGCATCCGAGAGACGCTATTTATAAAAGCCGGAGCAGCAGATTAATCTTGAGATGTTTTGACATCCAATCAAGCTGCCTCTTGTTGGCTGAAGCTCAGGTGGGGCAAGGGAGCGACATGCCCCGTGTGCAAAAATGGACAAAATACCAGATAGTGTATTGGCAGCTATTAAGGCAGCCGTCTCTGGTAGTGCATCCGCTTTGGCAGGAAATAGTTAAGCAGGTTTTTGAGATGGGAGAAGAAAAGCAAGGCATCAGCCTGCACTGAGGGTTGGGTAGGGGCCAAAGGAGTGTGTGGATCTTCTGCTCACTTCCTTTGGCTAGTGCTAGAGGTGGCAGCCCATTAAACTGCTTTTGTCTGCTCCCTGGTTGCCCTGATTATTTCTGGCTCCACAAAAGCTTGTTTTCCTATGTTCCTGTTTGCACTCCCATCCAACCTACGTAAGAACAGTTTGGTCAATTATGCTCCAATTTGCTCAGAGCTGTAAGCAGCCATCAGGACAGAGCCAAGAACGGAGAGTCAGAAGTCGATGCTGAAGGACATGACTTCTTCAGTGTAAAGTGGGTGGGGATGTGTGATACAGGGCTATGAAATACTGCCTGGCAGAGAAAGAGTGGGCCCTGAGAAGTTTTTCTCCATCGTAATGCCCCACAGAGAGCCTCAAGGTCCATAAATAGCAACACCCTAGAGGTCCCGGGCCCTAAGGAAGTCAGATTAGCTTCAACCAGAGCCAGGGCCTTTTCAGCACTGGCTCTGGCCTGGTGGAACGCTCTGCCTCATGAGACCAGGGCCCTGCAGGATCTGATTTATTTTCGCAGGGCCTGTAAGACAGAGTTGTTCCGCCTGGCCTTTGGCTTGGAGCCAATTTGATTCCCTCCCCCTCTTTCATTTTTCTTCCCCCCCCTCCTCCTGTGATGAGGCTGCATTTTAATATTTAAATGTTTCAATATTTAAATGTATTTTAATCTTGTTTTTAAGTTGTATTCATTCAACTTGTTTTTATTATCGCTTGTTAGCCGCCCTGAGCCCGGCCTTGGCTGGTGAGGGCGGGGTATAAATAAAAATTATTATTATTATTATCATTATTATTAATGCTGTAACCCGAGGCCATCCCATAAAAGGGAATGCTGGAAGATTCAGGACTGGTGAAAGGAAAGTGCTTCTTCACACAGCGCATAGTTTAACCAAGGAATTTGCTCCCCCAAGAGGTAGTGATGGCTGCCAACTTGGATGGCTTTAAAAGAGGATTAGACAAGTTCCTTGGGGATAAGGCTATCAATGGCTACCAGCCACAATTGCGAGGTTTTACCTCCACTGGCACAGGCAGGATGCCACTGAATGCCTGTTACTGGGATTGACAGATGGGGAGAGTGTGGCTGTTGCCATCTGGTTGGCCACTAGACTAGATGGTCCTTTGCCCTGTCCAAGCAGCCAAGCTCTTAAGGACATAGGTAAAGGTAAAGGGGCCCCGGACAGTTAAGTCCAGTCGCAAACGACTCTGGGGTTGCGGCACTCATCTCGCTTTACAGGCCGAGGGAACCAGCGTTTGTCTGCTCCGCAGACAGTTTTTCTGGGCCATGTGGCCAGCAGGACTAAGCTGCTTCTGGCACAATGGAACACTGACACCACAGCAGTGCACAGAAACGTCATATACCTTCCCGCTGGAGAAGTACCTGTTTATCTACTTGCACTGGTATGCTTTCAAACTGCTAGGTTGGCAGGAGCTGGGACTGAGCAACTGGAGCTCAGTCCGTCATGGGGATTCGAACCGCCGACCTTCTGATCAACAAGCCCAAGGCTCAGTGGTTTAGACCACAGCGCCACCCGCATCCCTTAAGGACATAACCAGGAGTCAAATAAGGAAAACACACCAGAGCCAGGAAAACTGGAAGTGCCCAGGCAAAGTCTGATTTCAAACAGAGCCTTTTTTTGCTCTTTCTCCATAAAAGTCTACTTGAAAGACCGTATTCCCTTGTACGAACCTGCCCAGGCTCTGAGACCTTCCCACCACCCTCACAGGCATGTTTGGTGGGGATGCAGGATTTGGCCTTCTTGCTAGCTGCTCCCAGATTCTCGAACTCCTTCCCTAGAGAAGCTAGACTGGCTCCCTCCCTGCTGTCCTTCCGCCAGCAGGTGAAGATCTTTCTTGTTCCAAGAGGCTTTTTGGCAACTGACTGCTTTTAATGAAAGGGATGGTGCTGTTTTTATTGTAATGATCTGTATGTTTTCAACAGCTCTTTTAATATATTTATGTAGTTTTAATTCTATTAATGTTTAATTGTTTTTGAATGATTTCTTTTCTCTATGTTGTTAGTGGTTCTTGTAAGCTGCCTTGAGTCCCGTAAGGGAAAAGGCGGGATAGTGATGATTATGATAATGATGATGATGATAATAATAATAATAAAAAATGTCATAATAGCCAGTCTGAACAGACAACACTTGACCTAACCCTCCAGACTAGAATCCTGGTGACTCATCACACAAGGCAGCCATGCCAAAGAGCTGAGCGGCTCCCAGTTTTAACCATAGCATCTCATGACAGATTCTCCCTGGGGGTTGGAGATTTCGCATGCCCAGACGCTTCTGCTTGCAGGGACCGGGGGGGGGCACCGCATGAGGACCACAGCACTGCAACCCACTCCTCTTTTACACAACACAATCAAAACAGTTGGTATTCTTGAGAAACTTACTCTTTGCTCTGCCGGAGGCAGGGGAGCTGCTCATCGCGTGCTCTAGGTCTGCTTTCAGCTTCCGGTTCTCATCCTGCAGCTCTTTGATGCTCCTAGATAGCTGCAGGATGGCAGCATTGAGCACCTTCTGCTGTTTGCTCTCTGGAGGGGACCTGTGTGTGGAAATGGGGGGAAGGGAACAGCTGTAGCAAGACTGAAAATGCAGGGAGCGGCGGCATCTAACTAGACTTGGGATCAACAAGCTGACTTGATTCTTGGATGGGATGGATGCACAAGCAACAGTGCAGCAGCGCAGCGACCAATGGCAAACATGCCCCCCTGATTATTTTCACACCAAGGAGACTTCAGCACCAGTGCAGGGAAGCATACAGAATACTGGATTCAGTATACAGTGTACAGAATCAAATCCACACCAAGCCATCCAATTTTCAGGGTGGCATTAGGCCAGTTATGCTCTATCAGGTCATTACAATATTTTTACTCATTTTAATTATTGATTTATTAAATTTCCATCCCTTTTCCCCCACAAAGGAATAGCTCCAAGTGCTATGCCTTGTGTTCCTTAGAGGAAAAGACAGTCTACTTATGCATTTATTTTATTGTTGGGGAGTTGTCACTGATAGGACATTAACAACAACAATAACAACCAGCGACTCAGGCAGGAGCTCGTGCTATCAGGAAGCTGTTTTGATTCAGGAAAATCAGTAGAACGCTGGACAAGGCAGCATTCAGGGACATGCTTCTATCTTGCACCTTAAATCGTGCATCCCAAAGTCAGCCCTGTAAATGGCCTGGTGCCCCTATACCTGCTTTATGGCATGCAGAACTATCCAGGGATACAAAGGGAAAAATAAATCCTTGCTTTTGACCAACCTGGTGCCCTCAAGATGTTTTGGACTAGATGGCTGTGCCAGATGGGGCTGCTGCAGCTTGTAATCCAACAACATCTGGAGGGCAAAGGCTGCTCAGCTTATTTAATAATGGGGAACCAACGGGATGCATCGCAACAGCTGAGGTTGGGAGGTGGTTCATCCGAAACTTTTGTCCCTTGCATGGAAAAGTGGCCTCTCAGTTACCGGTAAGTAGCTTTCTGCTTGCAGATAAGAGTTACTTGTCTCCTGCTGCCGTGTCTCATATTGAGAATAGACTTTATAACACGTTGTACGTGCAGAATATCGTTTAATGATAAAATTATACTGTTTCCAGATTGGGGCTTCCAGCTCGCAAGCACACCGTAAATTTCATTTTAAATATGTGTATCAGATTCTGATGGGGGGAGGAGAAAGCCAGGATACTGAAGGCTGAGAAGGGAAAGTCCTTTCTCTGGAGGTTGCCCTTGATGAAATCATCAGGAACTGCTCACCTTAAAAAGGGATATGCAACACAAGCCAAAGAAATGAAAAAGTGTAATGGCTTCAACTTAAAACTAAGCCCAAGCAACAGCTGTATCAACAAATGTGCTGCTGAGCTCTGATGAATCCTGAATCTCTTTCGGACAACTTAAAGTCAAAATCCTTTTGCGGACGCCACCTCATAGCTGGATATACCTCTGCTTGTGATTTTAATTCTTGCAGCACCCAGAGCTCTCCTGCTCTCTTCAAGGCCATTTCTCCCTTCCTGCTCCTCATGCTTGGAACAGCCTCCCAGAATACTGTACCTCCTTCTTCCTTCAAACTGTCCCTTTTCCCCCAATTCCTTTAGAAATAAACAACAACTCTGGTCCTCATACTAGGAATTAATATACGTACTGTAACTGTAATAATAAGAGATTTCAATGGGGTTGGGGAAATAATCATGTTAGCCCTTTTCAGCAGGAACAACCAAAAGTCTTGCGGAACCTTAAAGACTAAAGCATCTATTATGCCATGAAAAGCTTCCATTCATTTCAGGGGATGCCAGATGGAAGTCCATGAAAGCTTATGCTCCAAGACTCTGTTGAAATAGCTGCATGTCCTTCCTCTCTTTACCCCAGCCTCCATTTCCCTCCCAAGTCAAATTGTAGGGTTAAATTCATTGGGGCAGGAGCCTGTCCTCTTCTACTGTGCAAAGCGCAGCACACATTGCTGGTAACAAGGGGCAGTATAGTGCAGTGGTTAGAGTGCTGGACTAGGGCCTAGGAGCCCAGGGTTCAGCTATGAAGCAAACAGGGTGATCTTGGGCTAATCACAATATCTCTCTGCCCAACATACTTCACAGGGTTGTTATGAGGATAACATGGGGAGGGGGAGAGCTATGTGCAGCTCCTAGGAGAAAAAGTGATATAAATGTCATATTATTATTATGCAGTTCTTAATGCCCCCTTGTTCCAACAAAGTGTGGGAGCATAGGTGGGTGCAGTTGATGAATCTATTATTTACACCTGAGATAAGGACGCTGGTCCTAAAAGCCTCTCCCTTTCAGAGATTCAGTCTGGAATCCCCACCCTTGAATCTTTTCAATGGTCTTACTGTGATTTCAGTCAAGTTAGTGGCATTCAAGACACAGAATAACGTTAATCTTACTCGGCGTCTTTCCCACGCTACCTTGAGCTCCACAATCCTCCAGTCTTCCTCCGATTGCACAGACCTCTCTCTCTCTCTCTCTTGCCTCTTCCTTCAAAACTTCCAACATTTTCTTCCTCCTCTGGATCTTTCACCTGATGTCTATAGTATCTGGGCAACTTTTAGAGTTAAGAGTCTTTTTTTTCTAGGAACAGGAAGTCCTGCTAGCATTCACCTCCAATTGGGCTCCCCAAACACTCAAGTTACAGAAACACTCCTATTTACCAAGGGCTCAGGGTTTGAAAAAGGAACAACAACAAAATAAGTGCTTATTCTACTTTCAAAACTATCTCCATTTCTCTTTCTTTCTCTGTTTCTGCATGTGGGTGTTAAGTGCTCTTCTCAAAACTGGGTTGCTTTGTTCTGCATTACTGTTCTCCCTCATTGCGAGAAGCAAAGCCTACAGGGAACCAGGCAGAGGGCCTTCTCGGTAGTGGCGCCCGCTCTGTGGAACACCCTCCCATCAGATGTCAAAGAGATAAACAACTACCTGACATTTAGAAGGCATCTGAAGGCAGCCCTGTTCAGGGAAGCTTTTAATGTTCGACATTTTAATGTGTTTTTAATCTTTGTTAGAAGCCTCCCAGAGTGGCTGGAGAAACCCAGCCAGATGGGCGGGGTTACAAATAAATTATTATTATTATTAATATTAATATTATTACAGATAGGTAGCCGTGTTGGTCTGCCATAGTCAAAATAAAAAAAATTCCTTCCAGTAGCACCTTAAAGACCAACTAAGTTAGTTCTTGGTATGAGCTTTCGTGTGCATGCACACTTCTTCAGATATCTGTATCTGAAGAAGTGTGCATGCACACGAAAGCTCATACCAAGAACTAACTTAGTTGGTCTTTAAGGTGCTACTGGAAGGAATTTTTTATTAATATTATTATTAATAATATTAATAATAATATAATATATTATTATTATTATTATTATTATTAATCATAATAATTCACAATACTCATTACAAGTGAGGCTGTCTTATCATGGGCCAGATTATCTGTCTGTCCCAGGGGTAGGCAACCTAAGGCCCGTAAGCCAGATGCGGTTCAATCCCCTTCTAAATCCGGCCCGTGGACAGTCCGGGAATCAGCGTGTTTTCACATGAGTAGAATGTGTCCTTTTATTTAAGATGCATCTCTGGGTTATTTGTGGGGCATAGGAATTTGTTCATCCCCCCCCACCCAAAATATAGTCTTGCCCACCACATGGTCTGAGGGACGATGGACCGGCCCACGGCTGAAAAAGGTTGCTGATCCCTGGGCTATCCAGTAAGAACAAAACACAACACCTGGATCAGACGGAAAGCCGGTCTAGTCCTGCATCGTGTTCCCACAGGGGAACCAGATAAGCAGGATAGCATTTTCCTGCTCATATCCTTCAGCAACTGGAATTCAGAACTGGAGATGCATTGCCTCTAGTACTGAAGACGACACAGCCTTATGACTTGTAGCTATTTGTCTAATCCTCTTTCAAAGCTATTCAGGTTGACAGCCATCACTACATGGCAGCAAATTCCACTGCTTAACTATGCACCGTGGGCAATCATAAAATCTGAGAATTACCGTATTTTTCGCTCTATAGGATGCACTGGACCACAGGACCATAGGAGGGGGAGAACAGGAAAAAAATATTTTTCCTTGTCCCCCCCCTCAAAAACAAGGTGCATTCAAGAGCAGGTCAGGGAACAGCGCAAAGGCTGTGCGCAGCCTTGCCGTTGCCCCCCGAGCTTGTGGGGCTGGCGGTGGGGGAAAGCAGCGCTTTCCCCCACCGCTAACCTCAAAGATCCCTGAAGCCTTTGGAGCGCAGCTTCAGGGAAAGCCTTTCAAGCCTCCGCAGGGCGGCGGGGTGCCTCCCCCCCCCGCCCTGCGGAGGCTTTGCGCAGCCATCCCGAAGCTAGAACAGTGAGACGGAGGGTTCCGCAGGCTTGCGGATAGTTCCTGAAGCCTGGAGAGCGAGAGGGGTCAGTGTGCACCGACCCCGCTCACTCTCCAGGCTTCAGCAAAAGCCTGCATTTGCTCCATAGAACGCACACACTTTCCCCCTTCATTTTTGGAGGGGAAAAAGTGCGTCCTATAGAGCAAAAAATACGGTATATGGCATTGGAAGGGACCCTGAGGATCATCTTGTCCATCCCCCTTCAATGCGGGAATATGCAGCTGCCCCGTATGAGGACTGAACCTAGTAGTGTCTACTCTGATGGGCAGCAGCTTGGAAGGGTTTCCTTCTCCAGCACCTGCTGCCTGAGCCCTTGTACGTGGAGAAGCTAGGGACTGGATCCAGGAGACATTTTGCATGCAAACTTGTAGTCTTATCACTACGTTGTGGTCCCTTCTGGGTTAACCTAAAGTTCTGCATGGTGAATGCAGACTAAAAATTACCTCTAGATACTTCAGTTTGATTGAAGTGACAACCCAGAACCTTAAGCCATTGATTTGCCTCCTTCAGGGAAGCTGGGATTGAGGCAGGACTCGGAGTTTGTATGTATGTGTCAGTATACGTACAACTTGGGAGTTTGTATGTATATGTCAGTATGTGCATTTGCAAGTGCTCAAGGTGAGATGAGAGGGAAGCGCAGAGAAGTTATGCATGTATGTGTAGCGGGGAGATTATGAAAAACTGGTAAGTGGATTTAGGTGCGGGAAACTGCAACCCGCCAGACTGAACCAAAGGAGTGATAGAAATGTGGCATTTGAGGAAGAATCGCATAACATGGATTTGGGAACCTTCATTCAGTGGAAAAAAGGATAAATGCTATTTCCACCACATTTATACAGAAGCGTTCCCTTAATCTACCCTCTTTTGCAATGTGCTTTGGATCTGGGTGCAGGATGTGCACCCCCACGATCCCCCAGATCAACTAACCTGGGATATTCCCAAACTTCTTGGCACAGATTCAACTGGTACCTACTTGCTTAGAGGCTTGTTGCAAGCATGGCATGTAGGATAGAGGAATAATTGTACAGGACTTGAGACTCTGCCCCAAACGCTGGAGGTGCTGCCCATGTCCTAGAGCAGGGGCAGTGAATCAGAGGCCCTCCAGATGTTGTTGGACTACAATTCCCATCATCCCTTGCTATTGGCCATGCTGCCTGGGGCTGATGGGAACTGGGAGCCACAGGTTCCCCATGCTGGTCCTAGAGCTTCAATTGTTTCCAAGACATGGGGAGATTAAAATTTCCTGTATGTTTCCAATCTTTTCTCTTTTCGTAAGCATGTGGACTGGAAACATGTATTTATTTTTAACCAATGAAAAATGAGAACCTCAAGTTTCCACATCAATACTTCTAATTAAGCCTGCAGAATACATAGAGAGCCCTGACTGTGGGATTATTTTTTGTTGGAAGGTATATAATTTCCATGACACATTCACCTGAGAACGCTTAAATGACTAGATGACTACACAGAATCCTATCGATTTCTAAAGGCAGCCTTCTTTGGGGTCAGGATGAGGGATTATTTGCTTAAATTAAAGGCTGTCTCAGAATTCTGCTTCACGGCTTTTGATTGTTTTCAAATTGTTTACAACTTGATCCTGCTATGAAATATATTTTCCTGTTCCATAGGAACATGTTCTTAAAATTTAACTTGATAATAATCCAGTGGAAAGGAAGTAGATAATTTCAAAATGGTTTAGCTATAGTCTGAAGTGCTTTCACTGGAGCTTGGAAAATAAGTTGCAGTAAAATCAATAGGGCTTATAGGATCAGGGAGGGTACTGACTTCAGTGTGACTTGAGCCTCAATCTTAAAAGTAAATCCTATTTATTTCAGTGTACCCATTTCTACCTAAGAAGGTATCATGGCTGAAGCCTTAATTACCTTAAATTCAATTGTTTCATGAGATGGAATGCCAACCAACCAACTAGGTTTTAGCCTTTAAGAGGCCATTGTCTTGACTTAAGAGTCCAGTTTTCATAATACGAGGGCGTGAACCTAAAGCTGCAATGCAAAGGTCAGCAACCTACAGTTCTCTGCCTAGTTTCACATGACTCTTGAATTAATTTCAAAAGCCCTCTGAAAGTTCACACCACTGACAAGAGTAACTTGTTCCTCCCCCCAGCAGCCCATTAAGTGGGAAGAAAGAGTGAGAGACAGCAAAGGGAATGTCAAAAAGAAAGAGAAGGGGCAGCCCCACCCCCTATTGACTCTGGCCCCACCCACGTCTGGCTTCTGCTCCACCCCCTATTAGCATACAGCCCTTGGCAGATTACCAGAGAGATCGTCAGAAATATGGTTCCCCACCCCTGCTTTACCTGGTGACATACCTTAGTAGGAAATACCTTCAACAAACTTCCTTTTCTCTTTAGTTGGAAATAATGAAACATAGGTAGGACATGAAAGATCCATCGTTGGGGAAAGAAACCCAAAACAACGTCTAAGTGATGAGATTTTTTTTTTTAAAGCTCTTAACATCTTCTCACTTCACCGCTATTAGTGAAGTATAAAAATTAGCGAGCAAAAACTTATACACATGCATACAGCCCCGAAGAAATAAACGTACTTTCGTTGCACGGTCTTCGATTTTGCCAGTAGGGTTTGGAGTCGCTGGATCTGCAAAAGGATGGCTTGCGTTAGCAGGGAGACAGAGCAAGGACCAAGGTGCAAAGGAAGCTGCTTCATAAGCATTTGCTACAAGGCTGAATCAGGTGGGCGAAAAGGAGCGAAGGAGAGCAGGAAGATAGGATGGTGACACTCTGGTAACTAAGAAGTTGCACCGTGAAATCAACTAGGATGCCTTGCAATTCTGCAGAGGGTTCCCAGAACGCAGCTCTGGCATCGTCTGTGGCCATCTAAGTTTGCATCGCAGTATCTGGGTGTGCATACCTCTCAGCAATGCTTTTTCGGCACCCCTATGCATCACAGCCCTAAGAAACTACCGTATTTTTCGCTCTATAGGACACACTTTTCCCCCTTCAAAAATGAAGGGGAAATGTGTGTGCGTCCTATGGAGTGAATACGCCATAGCCCCGTGACCCTCTCCCAGCTGGAGGTGATGTGCGGCTATGGCAGCAGCCTCTTTAGCTGCGCACCACCTCTCCAGCCGAGAGAGCGCGTGCGGGGCTAAAGAAGCCATAGCCCCACGACCCTCTCCCAGCTGGAGAGGTGACACGCGACTATGGCAGCAGCCTCTCCGCTGCGTGCCTTTCTGCTGCTCCCTGACCTGCTCTTTGGGGCTGGTGGTGGGCTTCCCCCCACCAGCCCCAAAGAGCAGGTTGAAAGGTACCTGAAGCCTGGAGAGTGAGAGGGGTCGGTGTGCACTGACCCCTCTCGCTCTCCAGGCTTACAACGTAGCCGCCTGAAGGCGACTGAACACACCTTAAATGGCACCTTCTTTTAGAGGGGGGGAACAAGAGGGGGGAAATTCTCCTGCCGCTTCGCTGAAGGGGCGCTGGGCAGAGAGGGGGATAATTTTTTTTCTTGCCCCCCCCCCTAAAACATGGTGCGTCCTATTGTCCGGTGCGTCCTATGGTGCAAAAAATACGGTACTTGGGTTGCCCACGTAACAGAGAAGCATTTTCTCCATGCTGAAATTCTGTTGTAAGAAATGCATGAGATCCAGCAGCAGGAACGATGACCACATTTACCCATCATTCATTGAGAGGGAAACATGGAGAGCCCATTTGGGACACAGAATCCAAACCTAAGTAGGTTCCATCTTTTTATTGAAAGTTTCTAATTATGTTCTCTGCCTTCAGGACGAGCAAAAGAAAAATGTACCTCCTCGTAATAGGTCTGCAGGGCAATTTTCATTTCTTCCACATTAGTGCTTTTCACATCTGTCTGGAGTTTGCTTTTTAGCGATAGAAAACACACATTAGAAAAATAAAACATGTAGAAACTGGCAGAACAGAAGAGACATAAATTAACCATGAACATTTGTTAACAGTGAAGCCAGCAGGAATTCCTTTTTCGCCCCTTACTGTAAAACAAAATTATCACCAACAGTACTGATCATAACCAATGTTTCTGATTGCTTTAAGAAGGCTTTTGGAAAATTTCTCTGGGGGGCAGATGCCACCACCAACTGGCCTGTCATCTCCCTGGTCTAGTCTACTGACTTGCACTCGATTCTCGTAGACAATGTGCGAGGCCACCAGGCCACTCAGGCTGCCCTGGGGAACCAAGGCACATCACACTTTGTAAGAGGATGTTCCCATTATTCTCCTAGCAACTGCATTTTCATATAACTCATGGCTGTCAGAAATGGAGCAATCATTCGTGGGGCAATCTATATTTCAGCAGCATCAGAGAAAGTCCACTTGCTCCAGAACAGGATTGCTGTGGCCATAGCATCTGCCTCCGACACATAATGGTTTTGCCATCTCCCTCTGCCCAGCACAATACAATCTTCAACGCAAGCGCCACGCCTGGGAACCTTAGCATCGTAAGGACTGCCTCCTCCCCTATGAATGCTTAGAACTTCAACAGAGGCCCTGCTCTACAACCCACAAGTGGTTTTGCTATAGCAGGTGTGCAAGCAAGGCTTTCCCACTGTGAAACCCTTTGCCTCGGAATGCCTAACTGGTTCCCCCAACGAGATGCTGTTTTTGCAGGATGCTTTGGGTCTGTATGGTAACTGTTTCAGATTGGGGGAGGGGGAGCTGGTGTTGCATGTGGTGTCTCAAAACCGGGAGGAGCCAAACATGGCGCCAGCATGGCTTCAATGGCTGGTGGCTCCTCCTCTCTGCTGCTCAGCCTCCTCCAGCTGCTACTGGGGAGAGGGGATGGCTTCCCCCCAAAATTATGGGGCAAGGCAAAATAGCTCAGCCCCTAGGAGTTGGCACCCCTGATCTGCTCGGTCCTCTCATGGGCTTTGCTCCTGGTTTAGCTCAATTTTGCTCACTGGTATTCTGTCATTTTATGACACCTATGTTTTCGATATGCTTTTGTAACTGATTTATTGCTAGCAACCTTGAACTTCTGCAAGGATGGAAAAGCAGGGTAAAAAACTATTAAATGAACAAACAGATGGAATTTGGCATACTTAATAGTGTTGTCTTTCTCCTTGCACTGCTGCTCCAGTTTGAGGATCTTCTGCTTCAATCCGTTGAGCATCTATCAAAGAGAAAGCACACAGGGCCTCTCCTGAAGCACACGTTACC
The DNA here is from genome assembly GCF_965112155.1 of Podarcis liolepis. Lineage (NCBI taxonomy): Eukaryota > Metazoa > Chordata > Lepidosauria > Squamata > Lacertidae > Podarcis > Podarcis liolepis. The sequence goes on along the minus strand of NC_139569.1, from coordinate 4,220,087 downwards.
TAAGACATTGTGCGTACACAAGTCACCATTTGTCTGCGCTGCCTACAAACCCATGAGAGGCAGGGCAGTCTCAGCAAAAGGCAGGTCAATATGAACCTCCTGAGACAAAGGGATCAACTGGGAATACAACAAAATAAAGGAAAGGAAAACAGGAAACCACCTTTCCCTCTTTCTACCAAAGTTCCCCAGCATCCTCTTCTCTAGGTGCTGTGTCTCAGTCTCATTATCTATTTTCCTGACCTTCGATACAACCTTTATGCGGGTGACCTTTAGCTCTGCTGTTCTTCACTCAACCTTTCCATTCCTCTCTTGCCTCAATCTCTGCTTTCTTCACCACCTCTCATTGGACGGGTGCCCATTTCCCTCAAGCTTAGCTGTACTAAAATGGAGCTGTTTTCTTCTTGCTTATCAGCCCTTTTTAACCTCACATTGATAATCTGGTTCTCTGTTCTCCTCCTCCCTTTTTTATTTTTTTTAAAAGCCATTCTCTTCCTTTTTCTGCTGATGCCCAGGCTCTTGCCAGGTCTTGTCTTCTCAACCACTTAATACATTTGGCATTTTCTCTTCCCTTTTTACAGACATTACCAACACTTTAATCCACCCTCTTATTATTTTCTCCTTTGATTATTGCAATTCTTCTCTTGTTGGTCTTCCTACGCCAACTCTTAGGCCACTTCACTCTACCATAACATGCTGCTGCTAGTTTGGTATTTTCTGTTTCAATCCTATTATTTTGTGCCATTCTCATCGCTGGCTCCCCCGCCCCCCACGTATTGTATAAGCCTCTTGCATTTACTACTGAGCATCTTAATGGTCCTGCCCCACCTTCTTTCCCTAGATGCTTTTCCTTGGACCCTTTGCTCTGCTACTCTTCTAGTTTTGCCCCCCATTGCCTTCTCTATTCCCTGCCTGTTTCTCTCTGCATCTCCCCAGGACTCGAATTAGCCTTTCACCTGACACCCACATCTCTTCCGCCTTAGACCATCCATTCATCCTGGCATATTCTGGCCTCTCCTGCCTACTTACTTGATTTTCCTCTTTAACGCTTCTTGTCTTTATTCTTTGGCTGCAAGCCTAGAGGAAGGTTCTGTGTTCATTTTTGTAGTGTGCTTTGCAATTCAGGGTAATTTAATAAATCGAGTTCTGAATAGCAAGGAGAATCCAGATGCAAGCACATCCACATTAAAAACAAAAGAAAACCTTCTGGCATTTCATGAGCACTTTCACCTTGTGTACTGTAATACACAGTTGAGCCACATGGTCACTCTACAAACCCAGTAAGTTCTGGTCCACCAACAATTCTTAAGCTAGAAAGGAAGATAGGGGAAAGAGAAGGCACAATACCGAGCTGGTATCATTTTTCTGCTCTGTCCGCATCCAGCCAAATTCAGACCACTGTAAAAACAAGAACATTAATATTATTCACTATTCACAAAGTGTTTCATGAACCCAAGTGCTTTGCCCAAGATAAAAAATGAAGATGGACCTTTTTCATAGCAGTTCATGTCCTTTTATTTTGATCCTCACAAAAAAATATATCCCCAGCTTGCAGATTTGAGGGGAGTGGGGTGGCTGAGGCTAAAAATAGAAATTGGCTTGCCTAAGATCATCTAGTGAGATCACAGTAGAGGAAAAATTTGAATTAGGCACCTTCCTGGGTCCAAATTTAGCCACCATGCTTCTAGCTCTCACTAACAAACTTTCATTACGCTCCTCAAGCTGCCATCCTCCAGATTTTCTGGCTATAAATAGACCAAGGTATGGTCTGAGGGTCTGGTCACTGCCTGGATGAGACACTAGGTGTCTGCTGCCTTGAGTCCGATGGTGAAAGGAAGGTAGGAAGTGATATAAATTTTTAAAGGACAAAAATGTACCCAGAGTTGTGCAACTAGAATCTTTAATTTTGTATTATTATTTTTTACAGAGCACCCATTATACCTTTTTGGGGTGTAAAGTTTATTATTATTATTATTTCATTATATAATGTATCTAAAACAGTGAGCACCCATTACATCAAGGGGATTTACAACAGTAAAGCAGCCGTTTCTCTCTATCCTACAACAGTACAAATAAAACAAACAAATACTACAGACAGAAAATATTGTGCCTTTCTTGCCCCACTTAGGGAGTATTTCCCTTGTCCTGTTTAGAAAACCAAGAGCGAAGTGAATAGATTCAAACATTCTCCCTTAACTGCATTTTTTACCCAGGAGCGCACAACTCACCCTGGAGGGGTCCAGCAGCTGTTCAATCTGTTTGTCTTTTCGGTTACTTTCCTCTTCGAGTCGCCGAAGCTTGGTTTTCATCCGATCTGCTTCATTTTTCTGGGCTTGTATTGTCTGTAACAAAGAGGGTTTGTGTGCACTACTTGTGCTGACTTAAGAGGAGCACAGCTGGATCAGGCCCATGGCCCATCTAGTGTAAGGTTACCAGGTTTTTTTCAATGCATCCGGGGACACTTTTCAACTTCAGTTGAATTCAGTGGATTTTGTCAGGGGACTGGTTTGTAAATCCAGGGACTGTCCCCGGGAAACGGGGGCGCCTGGTAACCTTAATCTAGTCCAGCATCCTGTTCTCACAGCAATCTCCCCTCCTGCAGTTTCCAGCCACACTGCCTCTGACAGTGGAGCCAGAACATCCATTCTGACAAATTTCTCCTTGCAGCTCCACAGTAAATAAACATCGGTGACATTCTTCCTTTTGCATTTGCTTGTTGCTGTTTTTTTACAAATGCAAAACAGAACTGCCGGCCCCCAGATTTCAAAAATCAGAACAGAACTGATGGAGAGAGTAGATGAAGTAATAAAACCCCCCCACAATTCTTCACCCAGGCTCCCTGCCCTGCGCAACATCTTTCCCCCCATTCCCACAGCTCTATCTTGCTTCCTCCACTGTGGCAGGAGGCCTTCCGTGCAACCAGGGAATGGGAAACTGGAGATGATGTGCTAAATGACAGGGCAGTGGAAGTCAGAATATGAGGTCAAGGAATACGGAAGTAGAAGGCAAACAGGAAGAGAAGGTGGTGCAGCCCAAACAGGGGCCCTGGGTGGGAAACCCAGCCAGACGGGTGGGGTATAAATAAATAAATTATTATTATTATTATTATTATTATTATTATTATTATTATTATTATTGGAGCCCAATTACTATTCCCTCCTGGAAATCCTGCCAGCAGCTGTTCAGATCCTGAGCAGATACTCCCTACAGATTTGCAGAGATTTATTTGCATCCATTAGGGCCAAACTCCCCCCCCCCCCCATTACAACTGAAAGTCTTCAGAAACTGCATTTTGCATGGTGCAGAGACGGAGGCATCAAATCAAGACATGCTTGTTTCTTCAGGCCTATGAAAATGGCTGAAGTAAGACCTAAGGTGCTGCTGGATTTCCTTTTGACTTTGCTTTAAAAAACCAACAACCTACTTAATGTATATTGTCGGTTTTCTTATCTCTGTACTAGTGCATGCATTTTATAAAATATTGTGTACCACCCTGGACACCTTTGGGTTGAAAGGTGCAACAGAAAAAAATAAATATGTAGAGTTTGTGATCCATACCTTCTTTAATTCAATTATCTCATCATACATATCTTCTTTTTCTTTGTAGTCTGGGGTTCCAGGGATGTAGCCTGGAAAAGATCATCCCCAAATAAATAAATGGGAGCCAAAAGGAATGGTAGAAATATTCCAAGACTGCAAGGACTTCCTGTCCATTATAAAAATCCCAGAAAACATCCAAGACAGTTGATTTTTACGTTTTTTGCAAGTTTAAAAAGTTGCACCTGTTGCAAACTCACTGGAGCATTTACCTTTAATTAAAATCGTATACCACTTATATTTGGTATTGCACCTGGACTTATTGTCATTGCAAGTTTACTAAGAATATTTTAGTTGAGATTCCTGCATTCCAGGGGGTTGGACTAGATGACCCTTGGGGTCCCTTCCAACTCTACAATCCTTTGATTCTAAGAATTTATCTATGTCACAAGTTTATTGACGGGCACCGCAGGACCAAAACAGATTTTCCTTGCTTCAGAAGTCCTTGAAAGCACATGAAGGTTTTCTCAAGGTTAAGCTACCCTGAAATGCAACCTGTTCGCCATTACGGATCATCCTAAAGCTGCTGTTCCCTTTTTGTGACTCACCACTGCCGGCAGAGCGAGCGTGTTTTGGCTTCTTCATGCCCAAAGCTTCCTTCAGATACTCTGGTGTGCTGCCAGGGAGAGCGGTCAGCACAGGACCCACGTCAGGGTCCGACTTTGTCTGGTTCATCCAAGCACCTAGTGAAAGGGCAAGGGGAGAACGCAGCAGAGTTGACGGCGCACATATCTGAATTGCTATAGAAAGACAAAAGCAGCACAGCCCAGGAGGTGTGAAGGTTGTGAAGTGGCTGCCATGTTAGCAGTGCTGAAAGAGTGGCAAGTCACAGTAACTGGACAAAGCAATCTGTAATCTACATGCGGCAAGAACAGAGCTGGCAGAGGTGATGCGTCATCCTATGGCGAAGCAACTGATGTTCAATGGTAACAGAATAACCCCTAGGTCACTTGGGAGGAGCCCATTGGTAGCTCCTCCCAGAAAGTGGGACAGGGCTGGCAGGAGCTCCTCCCACTTTGAATACTCTTTTTTACCTTCACGGCATGGGAAAGACATATATCGCCCTTGTTCCCACATCTCAAAGATTATGCAGTAAGAAGCTTGTAGAAGGAACTGATTTTGCATGTGGATACCTTGCTTGAACGATCCGTGCCACAGCTGCCTTGATGCTTTAACCAAGGGGATTTCAAAGTGCTTACTGTCTGTGCCCTTCAAGGTTCTCAGAAATCCAGCCTTTTTAGAATGGAAACATGTGCTAGAGGTGTATGGAGACTCTGAGGCAAGAAAAAAAACACACACCTGTCAGTGCTACAGATTAAAACTGAAGCAGCAACAAGCTTCTAACATTTCATCTGAGTAAAGCTGCAAAGGATGTGTGAACTAATTGCCTTAGAATTGCTACTTGGATATAGGAGGCTATTGTTCAGAGTAATGTACATATAATGAGAAGTATGTAAACCACAGGATAATAAAAGGCTGAATTCCTTAGCCAGGTAAAAGCAGCCAGTAATATTTATCTTAAAGCTTATCTTCCTATCTTAAAGCTTTTTTGGAGAGACCATTCAATTCCCTATCCCAGCACGCTCAGACTCCCCTCCCCATTGCAATGAAGCATATTTCATGCTAGAGAACGACAGAGAATCAGATGTCGCATTGTCATTAGGTGATTTCAGGGAAAGGGAAAGGTCTAGTCATGCTTACTTGGTGATTTTGGAGGCTTGCGAGATGTTTTCTTCTTCAGTTTCTGAAAGAAATATTTATTTGGCACTGAAATTCACCAATTTCATTGGTTTGGATTCACATGATGGCTACAAACAGTATATTTATTTTCTGAGCAGGGAACAACAGCGCCACTGCCATTATACGTATGGAGAAAGTGGGGTTCTAATTAGCCAGTCAGGTTTACTAAAGTTTCAAAACTTTATCAACAAATCACTAACCTGAAAGCTGAAATTTTCATCAAAATAAGTCAATAAAATAGGAATAGGGAACTTGCGGCCCTTCAGATGATGCTGGACTCAGGAGTTGCTGTTGTCCAACAACAGCTGAAGAACCACATGCTCCCTCTCTGTGCAATAAACAAGACAATATCTTACAATGCTGTAAAAGTAAAACATCCAATTCTGTTCCTTGTTCAGGTTTCTCACTTCCATATTACAGTAGCATTACTATACACACACACACAAACACACACACACACACACACACACACCAGGGATAAAGTACAGCCCACTTATTTTTGTAAAAAAGGCTTACTACTAGCAGCTTCTTATATATTAGCAACTACTACTAGAACAATGAATGCTGCAGATTTGGGATTAGTGGAGTGGTCCAGAGAAATACCCAGATGAGTCCAGAATTGTTGCCTGGAAACAAACAGTCACAATAGATGAAACAAATTCACACCTACATGCCTGATATTAAGTATGCTGCTGTGGGGGGGGGGGGAGACTACCACATTATATAACAGGAGAAAATTCCTGCCAAGGTGTTTTAAAAACTCAAGATCACCTACACCAATATCACCATGCTCTGCACAAATAAGCCCAAATGGAATATTATGAATACTGTTATGAAACTAACTGTAGTTTGTTTAAAACCAGGATCCCATGATATGACCATGAGGCTAAGTTGGGATTCCTTAAAAATGAAATGAAACTCTGTCACATGTTTAGCTCTAGGTCACGGGGAGGAAGGCGAGTGCCAGCCTGACAATTTGGCTTGCTCTGGGCTCATCCACAGAGCACTTGAGCCTGGCTTACCATTGTATGAAAGCGCAGTCACTGAAAGGGTATGTAAAGTGTACAGAAAGAGAACAGCCTTGTAAAACTCACCGTTTCTGTGTCAGATTCAAACGTCATTGCAGAAAGACTGTCCTCTGCCTGCAGAATAAAAATGCATACGTATAGGACTTTTTTTGCATGCGAACCTGCGGCTTTCTAGATACTGTTGGACTCCAACCCCCACCAGGCCCAGCCAGCATCTCCATGCTCAAGGATTATGGGAGCTGTAGTCCAGCAATGTCTGATGGGCCCTGCGTTCCCTGTCCCTGTACTTCTTCATAATGTCCTGGCATCATTCAGAGGCACCAGATTTCAACTCAAATCTGCTTGCATGAATTACCAAGAGAGCTGTGGAAATACATGACACAAGGTAAGGAGGGTGGGTTTGGATTTAGTCTCATTTCCCAATATTTTTTTAATTTCCTTTAAAAATAGTGTTGTTCCCCCACCCATTTTTTGCAAATAGGTCACTCTCTATGGAAGTACCTTGCAATTCATTTTTGCTGCTGCTGCTTTCACCAATCCTTATAAGCCCCACCAGTCTGGTCCTTAGGCTAGATCTAGATTTCGCTTTGTGTGAAAGGCAGAATTGCGGGGGGGGGGGGGGAGGCTGGTATTTACAGCCTGGATAGCGGGATGAAGAGATAAACTGGCTTCCTGGTGGCTCACTGCAGGCAGACACGGGCCACACAGCTCATCACAGAGTTTTTAATTTCCTGAAGTCACATTCTTCAAGGCATACTGGCAGATTATTTTTTTGCTATCCTTCAGGCATCTGATCTCAGGCTATATCTCCCTATCCAATTTGCCCTGCAATGTTAGTGAGTGATCAGACTGTGAAAGAGGCAAGGACTGCAGAGCTTGAAGGCAGATGGATAACCACCTCCAGGAGAGTGGAGCATAGGCAGAAATTTCTAAGAGCTGGTCTCTCCCATTACCTGGGAGGAATTAAATGAAAAGAGATATAAATCTCAAGAGACAGTGATGGAACAACTTTCAGAAGAAGATTTCAATTGTGCTAATGCAAAGAACAGAAAACACAGCAATCTGCACGTCACAGATAGCTTAGACAGAAGAACTAAGGGGGTGTTTGACTGGTTTAAGCAGCAGATTAATCAACTGAAACTTTAGGTGATGCCTCTATTTTATAGTGGTAAGGAAATTTTAATCCACGGAGTTATAAATTATGCCTACGGGGACACTTTACTTCTAATAAACATTACAACAACAGTAAAGACTGATTTGGTTCTTTCTGATGCAAGCCACATTTGTCTGAAAAGGAGAAGAAAAAATGTAGTTAATAAAGCTTCACTTTAATTCCAAATTTGGACAGAAATAATAAACCACCTAAGGCTGCACTCCTATGCATGCTTACCTGGAACTAAGCCCCACTGAACACAGTGGAAATTACTTCTGAGTGAACATGCATAGGGCTGAGCTTTTCCTCTAATCTGCTCATAGGACATTTGAGGGTAAGGCCTGCACACAATGTTATAAAGATAACATATGAGATGTTATGACAAAGTTGTGGGATATTCCTAAAGTAAGCTCATTCTAATTCTTGCGCGGGGCTCTGGTAAAAGGCACTGCAATTTAAAGCTAGTCCTCTTACCACATGATAGAAGTGCAAGGACCATATTCCCAGCTGTGTAGAGTAGTGGTTAAAGCAGCCATAGGCAAACTCGGCCCTCCAGATGTTTTGGGACTACAACTCCCATCATCCCTAGCTAACAGGACCAGTGGACAGGGATGATGGGAGTTGTAGTCCCAACATCCGGACGGCCAAATTTGCCTATGCCTGGTTAGAGTGTCAGGCTAGGCCCTTGGAGACCAGGGTTCAAATCTCCACTTGGTCATGAAGCTCACTGGGTGACCTCTGGACTGGTCACTATCTCTCAGTCTAACTTAACTCACAGGGTCATTGTGGGGATTAAATGAGGAAGGGCAGAACCATGCACACCACCTTGAGCTCCTTGGAGAAAAACGTGGGATATAAGGGCAATAAATAGAAATAAACTCAATGAGCACTGTGGAAAAGACTATATTCAAGACATCAGGAGGATAGAAGGGGCAGAGGATTGGTGCCTTTGTGTGATCCTGGGATCACTGGCATGCACAAGAAGGTATTTGTCATAGAAAATAGGTCTGTCAATTGCTATAGACCATTGCAGTGGAAAAAAACCTGCTTTATGTACCAGATACTGAGGACAAACAACAGAATACGGGCACGGCTTTCAAGTCCAGCTTGTGACTGGTTGCTGTTGGAAGCAATTCTGAACACAAAAGTTCCATCTAGTTGTAGAGAAGCTTGTCCAAATTTGCACAAGCCTTTAAGCCACCACCGCACCTTGTAGTAGTAAGGCCCACAAATTAATATTGCATCACCTATTGTGCTGGGTGACCGCGATGGGTTATTAAAAGGGAAGCAGAAAGATTTGTCTTTGCCCAGGCCCTCCATAAACACATTGGCCCTCCACTCCATATCTTTTCTCAGCTAAAAAGCTCCAGTTTCATGCAGGTCAATGTTTACTTGTAAGTTCTTGTGAAGCTTCCCCCACAAAATCCTGGGGGCTGCAGTTTGTTAAGGGTGCAGAGTTTTTGGGATATGCCCGTTTTCCATTCTACAGTTACAATATTCAGAGTTCCCTGTGAAGGAGAGAGGCTGTTAAACCACTCTGGGAACCGTAGTTGTAGGAGGGGAGCAGGGGGCCTCCTACTCACTCTTTGCCTCCCTAACAAACTACAGCTCCCAAAATTCTCGGTGAGGAAGCCACAACTGTTTAAAGCAGCATCGCGGGCTTTACATGTCCAATGTGAATGTGGCCTTAGCCTTTATGAACGGTGCATATCAGTTTTGAAGGCTGGATTCATTTATTTCTTAGGTTTGCCAGCATAGGTGGGTGGGAGACAGAGATGAGGAAGAGGAGAAAGCAGCAGCAGCAGGCTACGGTTGCCACCTGTCCTGTATAATACAGGATTATCCCGTTTATTTCAATGTAAAATGCTATGTCCTGTATTGATACAGTTTTCCCCTGTATTTCAGATCTTCTCTCTCTCTCTCTGTGCCATATTAGGGACCTTCTCCAAATGCACGTGTTGGAAAGGGGGCATGAAGGGCTGCGTGATATTTAAGCTCTGGGTTGCAAAGCACAGGTGGATTTACAAATCCATGCGTTTGTGTGTGATAAATTCCAGAGGAGCCATCCTGTGAGGCTGCAATAGATTGCAACAGGTTGCTTTGAAGTCACTTTGTGAACCCCCCCCCAAATCGTCCACCCACCACCCTGTCCTGTCTTTTGCCAGAGCAAAGGGGGCAGCTCAGGGCCAGATTTAGGTTTGTGAGGCCCTCAGCTACTGAAGGTAATGGGTCCCTTTATATGTCCAGCTGTCCTTTGTCAACAACAAATGGTTGCTGTTTTTTGTGTTGAATAGATGCTATATAGTGATACCTTTAGATAGGTATCTAAAGCCATTTGCACATAACAAAATATGTATTTTATCAAAGTAATTGTTGAACTGAAATACAATTTTGGAAATGTACATCCAGGTTTTTTGTCCCTTTAATTTTTGGGGGGGCTCCCGAGAGAGTGGGGCCCTAAGCTATAGCTTGTTTAGCTTATACGTAAATCCGGCACTGGGGCAGCTGAGGGATCCCACGCAGGGATGGGGCAACCCTTGACCCGCCTGCTGCCCCAGAGGAAGCCCCCCTGAGTTCAATGGAGGGGCGGATAGTGGGGGCATCGCGGGGGGGGTGGAGAGGGAGATGTTGCCTCCCTCCCTGGCCACAAGGCTTGGCTGGGCCGCAGCTGCCCCCTTCCTCGACCCCCGGCCTCCCGCCCCACCAGGCCTCCCCTCCCCTCAGCCGGGAGAGAGAGAGAGGAGAGGCGCAGGAGAGGCTCCCTTTCCCCCGAAGGCCGGCCTGCCTCCCTGCCGGGAGAGCTTTCCCGCTTCCTCGCCCCTCACCAGCTCCCGCTCCGCGGCGGCCTCGTCGGGGCTCTGAGACATAGCGGGGAAGCGCCGGCCGGGCCAGCGAAACCACCATTTCACCCGAGGCGGCAGCGGCCCTTTCTCCGACTCCGGCGGCCTTTCCTCGCCGCTTCCGGGTTTCGGGTTCCATGGCAACCTGCCGCGGCAACCAAGACCCGGATGGGGGGCGGGGCGAGCCCGGGCCGAGAGGCTCCGCCGCCGGAGTTGACAATCAAAGGCGCGGGCCGAACGAGAGCTTGCCCGAAGTACCGCGCTTGCTGTTGGTTGAGAGGCGCGCAGGCGCAGAAGCGAGCGCAGGCTGGCTCCGGGGAGAGGAAGACTGGCTGCTGCGGCGGCTGCTGCTGCTCTTGGCTTGGGCGTTCAGGGCAATGGGGAGACGGGAAGAGAGAATGTGCACAGGATCTGGCTGCGCGGTTGCCCGCTGTCCCGATCCTAAGTGTTTAAAGCTCCCCCCCCCCTTAATGTGCTATCATTTTATTTGTATGTGTGCCGCCTTTCGGCCAAAGAAGCCCCGTCCCCCAGGCAGCTCACAAAAATAAATAAATCATCATCATCTTTTTATTTGTATCGTTGAAACTATGCTCAAGGCGGCTTACAACATGACAAGATCTGCAGAATTACAAACGTAACAGAAGCCATGAACAATAAACCAAACACATCAAAAAGGACACAACCAAATGGAAACAATTTCCACTTAAATCATAAGATCTAAAACTAAAGATACAACAATAATATCAATAACAGCAAGCGCTCTCTCAACCCCACCCCCAAACAATACTCCAGCCCGAGAATATGTTCGACAGCCTCAGCTTTTGTAGCTGGAATCATGTGCATGTAACCAGGGCCGGATTTAGGTTTGATGTGGCCCTCAGCTACTGAAGGTAATGAGGCCCTTTATACGTCTAGCTGTCCTTTGTCAACAACAAATTGTCGCTGTTTTTTGTGTCGCATATATGCTATACGGTAATTTATGGACCTAATAGGTATCTAAAACCATTTACACGTAACAAATAGCTTACACAACACATAACACTTTTGCTGTATGTAGGTTTTATTTTATTTGTTTTTTATCTTATATTTTGGAAATGTACACCCAGGTTTTTTCCCTTTAATTTTTTGGGGGGCGCCAAGAGAGTGGGACCCTAAGCTATAGCTTGTTTAGCTTATATGTCAGTGATGGCCAAACTTGGCCCTCCAGCTGTTTTTGGGACTACAGTTCCCATCATCCCTGACCACTGGTCCTGTTAGCTAGGGATGATGGGAGTTGTAGTCCCCAAAAAGCTGGAGAGTCAAGTTTGGCCATCACTGTTATACGTAAATGTAACACTCACAGACATCTGTCTACCATAACTTGCTTCCCTCCAGATGTTTTGGACTACGACTCCCATCAGCCCCAGCAAGCTACCACAGGCCTTGTGGGCATAGTCGCAGGAAGACGTAGTCCAAAACGTCTGGAGGTTGGAGTAATTCTCTCTTTATAAACCTCTCTGACCCGATTCCGGCAGATCCCTCTGGTGCAACCCATGCCCTGCAGTCCCGCCTTGGAAAAAGGCTCTCCTTGCTCTCCACAGATGCTTTGGCTAGCGCGCCTGGAGAAACTCATGCCAAGTACTGGCAAGGCAGGAATGTGGGAGGCTTCGATTGCGCTACTGAGCATGCTCACTGCCGGAGATGAACTGAGCATGCCCAGTAGCGTTTGGAAGAGAAACGGGGGCAGGTAAGGTGTTTGCGATAGCAGCGCGCGGGGATTTCATTGCAACCCGATCCAAGCCACGTTTGCTCGGAGAGCAAGTCCCGTTTGGTTCAGCGGGGTTCCTCTCCAGGATCGCGGCGTTTGCATGCTTGCTTGGTGAACTCTCCAGAGATTCCTGTGGCTTATTCCCAATTAAAGCAGAAGTGCTAGGCGCACAAACTGTTGGGGAGGCTAGTTCTGTGGAAGTCGGTGGCACTTACTTCTGAGTAAACACTGATCGCGCCGGCCTAGCTGTGCGTGCGGAGAGCTGCATTCCTAGGGGACCCCGAGAGGTGCACTTACTGTACTTGATAATAAACTCAAGCTGAACTCGTTGCTGCCGCCGCCTTACTTCTGAGTAAGCAGGTACAGCACTGAGCTGCAATGCTTGGATCACGGAGCAGGAAAGAAGGGGCTTAATGGAACCTGTGAGTCCCACCCCTGATGCTCCCCAGTTTTAGTCAAGTTCCCCTCCGTAGCCCTCAAAACAGTAGCTTTGGGTCCGATCCTAAGTGAGAGTGGGTGAAACTTGAGTACAGTTGGGACATTAGATTTAAATGCAAGATCCCATGTTCCGGTTTAGTTTCCTCTTCAAAAACAACATGTTTTTCCTGCGTTGTAGGTTCAGCCTTGTTCTTACACTCTTTCATGAGGAAAAAAACAAAACGGAAAAACCGAGACTCGCCATGGATAGAAAGTGCTCTCAACTTCTGCCTTCAGTATGTACGATTCTGGCAGATCCAAGGCACCCCCTTTCGGACGACACTTGTTTGGAAAAGTTGCTGGATTGGTTTAAGATGCTGATCAGCACTGGTAAGTTCCATGGTTAGATGTTTGTTTTGTAAGGCTTCTCTAAAGCGTCACACACGTGTGGAGAGGAATCCACCTCTTGAAAAAAACTAAACAAGGGGCCTTGAGACCATGTGGCCCTCCATATCCCATCAGCTTGGAAGGTGGTGGACTGTCCTGCCTTAGAAGTTTTTTAACAGAGGATGGGTGACCATCTACTATTAATTATCTGTGCTCTGGCTGATGGAGGCTGAAGGCCAAGAACATCTGGAGGTCCACAGGGTCTCTATCTGGGGCTTGTGATTTTGGCGTTAAGTGGTATAGAAATAGTTTAGTTATTGCATTTGTATCCTACCTTTCTAAGGAACTCAAGGTGGCATACATGGTTTTCTCTCCCCTCCCCCCTTCATTTAAGCTCCACAACAACCCTGTGAGGAAGGTTAGGCTGAGAGGCAGGTCATCCGGTGAAATTCATGGCTGAGTGGGGGTTTGAACCCTGGTCTCGCAGGTCCTAATTCAACACTTACAAATATCTAACCTAGAAAAGAGATCATAAAGAGGTGATAGCCGGATTATTTATACTCCGCCAATCTGGCTGGGTTTCCCCAGCCACTCTGGGCTGCTTCCAACAGAATATTAAAAACAATACAGTGTCAGACATTAAAAACTTCCCTAAACAGGGCTGCCTTCACATGTCTTTTAAAAGTAAAATAGTTGTTTATTGCCTTGATAGGAGGGCATTCCACAGGGCAGGCGCCACTACCGAGAAGGCCCTTTGCCTGGTTCCCAGTAACCTCACTTCTCGCAGGGAGGGAACTGCCAGAAGGCCCTCAGCGCTGGACCTCAGTGTCCGGGCTGAATGGTGGTGGTGGAGACGCTCCTTCAGGTATACTGGACCGAGGCCGTTTAGGGCTTTAAAGGTCAGCACCAACACTTGCTCAGAAACGTACTGGGAGCCAATGTAAGTCTCTCAGGACCGGTGTTATGTGGTCCCGGCGACCGCTCCCAGCCACCAGTCTAGCTGCCGCATTCTGGATTAATTGCAGTTTCCGAGTCACCTTCAAAGGTAGCCCCACATAGAGCGCATTGCAGTAGTCCAAGCGGGAGATAACCAGAGCATGCACCACTCTGGCGAGACAGAAAGTGAAACCAGTGTTTCCCTGCCTGGTGCAATCTGCCCACCTGCCCACGATGTTGTTGGACTCCAACTCCCATCAGTTTCCAACCAGCATGGTCAACTGTCAGGGATGATAGGGGTTATTGTATAAAATGTAGTGAGGGAGCCAGTTTGGGGAAGCCTGTTGTAGTTGATGGATCAAATTTGCAGCTCCAGAGAACTCAAAGCAGCTGGTTCAAATAGCAAGAAAGGAGATTTCGCTTTAAATGTTAGGAAGCACTTCCCGAGGGTATACGGTGTGGAAGGCTGGGGGCATGCAAAATTTCTTAATAGGTTGAGACTGTGATTCCAGGTAGGGCTGAGGAAATCCCCAGCCTTAAAATACGGAGAGGCGGTGCAGAGAAGACTAAGCAAGGCAGCTTCCTATTGCATCACTAGGCCTTAATTCTGAGTAGACCGCAGAGACTTTGCACCACATAAGTTTTGTCTTCTGACTAAACATCTAGTCATTCCCTGCTGGCCCCTCTTTCCCCCTCCCAGGATCCAGCCTGCTGCTGTTAGAGGAAAACCCGTGTTTGAAGGAGCTGGTCCTGGCTGTGCTCAGACAAGAGGAGCCAAATCCCACCATCCTTTCCTTCGTCCTGAGGCTCACTGGGATATTTGCTGCCTCTGAAAGTAGTTTCCAACACCTGCAGGTCAGTGAAATCTTTAGCACCAGCTTGGCTGCAGGAGTTGCTGGAAGGAGGCGTACAAGGCGCCACCTAGCCGTCTTAGGAAGTCCAGATTTATGTGGGCTTACTCCTTTTCTTCCCCTGAAGATACCCCACAAGGCAGTGGGAGGTTTGGACCTGAGTTTTCCTTCCCCTGGATGGGCTCCCTTCCCAGGTGGACGAGCCCCATCTTCCCCTGACTTCCTTCTACAGTACCTGCAGAAATTGAAATTGAAATACTTTATTGTCACTTGTACAACTTGTATACAGTGAGATTTCACGAGCACCCCCCACTCAGCTCTCTTAGTCTTAATTCCCCACATTTACTGACGCACACCCACCAAACCCAAAAGTCAGTTGCCCTGTTGTTATCTTTTCATTCAGCAGCCTAACAGCCCACGGATAGAAGCTGTTCTTTACCCTGTTGGTGCGACTAATCATGCTTCTATATCTTCTGCCTGAGAGCAGGAGATCAAGAAAGTGCCGGCCAGGGTGTGAATCATCCCTGATAATTTTCCTCAACGTTCTTCTTCTATTTCATCCAGCGGATCCACGGGACAGCCCATAATATCTTGTGCTGTATTCACCACTGCCTTCTTGACCGTTGGACCCGCTCTTGGTCTTGCCGGCTCCATCCACCAGAGCCTGTCTTTGCATGCAGGGGAAGCCCCTAACTCGCTGAGGGTTTCGGACCCATCGGTCCACCCCTTAAACTATAACCACCTACAAAGCACAAAAGAGCAGCGCTAGGTTGCATGTGTTTCAGGATTTCCCCCCACGCAGAAATGGGCGTTAGTCATAGGTCAGTGACCGTGAGAATCCCCCGCTTTCTCCTGTTCTCGCTTCAGCAGGGAGAAGTCGTCTTTGGTGCCTTTGGAGAAGCGGGGCCTCTGAGCAGTGCATTGTGGGAAGACATGTCCATCCGGAGCGGCTGGGTGCAGGGTGTGTACAGCATGCTGCAGCACTACAGCGCCTTCCAGTTCTTGTGCAACTCTGGTAAGTGCCAAAATTTATACAGCATACCTGGGCCTGCCTCTGAGGCACGAGAGGCGTCTGTGTCTGGCCATTGCTCCATCCGACTTAGTATTCTCTACACTGCCTAACAGCATCTGTCCAGGGTTTTGGAAGAAGGCTCTCTCTGTCTTACTGGAGAGGTGATCTGCTGCTGAATCGTGGCCGCCCCCCTGAAGGAAGGCAGTGGGACCTCCTAAAACTGAAAACCCATGGCTCACCTGTCCTTTGAATCCTGTTGAGAACATCTTAGCTCCCAAACCTGCAGGGTTGGGGAGCCAGATGTTGTAGGACTACATCTCCCATCATCCGTGACAGTTGCTCACACTCACTGGGGCTGCTGGGAGTTGTAGTCCAACCACATCTGGAGGGCCACAGGCTTTCTCCCACTCCGTCTCCCCCTGCTGCCTGGGCTCCCCTTCCTCTGTTGTTTCTCCTCTGTTGGTTTGTAAGCTCCTAGGGGCAAGGCCTTGTCTTTTGTGAAGCATCATGTGCCCCGATGGCTCTGACATGTAAATCATCACCCTCATAATTCCAGAGCAGATGCCTGGCTTGTAACAATGAGAAAGAGATGGACCTTTGTCTTGGGCCTCGTGCTGCAGCACTCTGATCTCCCCAGCCTTCCCTGGGCCACTTGTTTTCTGGGTCGGCCTGCTTTTGTAATGTCTGCTGCCCCTTATGGCTAGTAGGGTCATTTGTTGGGTTATGGAGCTCACTAGCGATTGGAGAAGCGCTGCTGAACAGATGGAAGCTGCCCTTTTTCGCTTTCTCCCTTTCCGATGTTTGTGCTGTGAGTCCTGTTGCTTACGTAGCCAAAACAGCACCACCCACGTGCACAAGGGAAGCATCACCCAGATGAAAATGCTGGATGGGAGCCAGTGTGGTGTAGTGGTTAAGAGCGGTGGACTCGTAATCTGGTGAACCGGGTTCGCGTCTCCGCTCCTCCACATGCGGCTGCTGAGTGACCTTGGGCCAGTCACGCTTTTCTGAAGTCTCTCAGCCCCACTCACCTCACAGAGTATTTGTTGTGGGGGAGGAAGGGAAAGGAGAATGTTAGCCGCTTTGAGACTCCTTTGGGTAGTGATAAAGCGGGATATCAAATCCAAACTCTTATAGTATTCTCCTTCTTCTCTTTTTTTGTTTTGTTTATCACATTGATATCCCACCTTTTCCCTCAAGGAGCTCAAGGTGGCGTACATGGTTATCTTCTTCCCTGTTTCATCCTTACAACAACCTTGTGAGGTAGGCGGGGCTGAGAGTGACTCACCCAAAGTCACCCAGTGAGTTTCATGGCTGCGTGTGGGATTTGAACCCTCCCCTCTGGTCCTAGCCCAGTGCTCAAGCCACTTCTCATCATGGACAGGGGCACCTTATTACAAAATTATTCTGCACCCTTCCCTCTCTGTCTCCCTCAACACCAGGTTCCCTAGATGTGATTTTCGCTCTCCAAGGAGACCCGAGCCTGTTTGTTGCGTCAGGAGCCAACCGCCTTCTTGCTCGCGTGCTCATCTTCTCCGTTCAGTCCGAACCGTCCCGCCTCCTCAGCTCGATGGACTGCGATTGGCCGGCGTGCACTCGAATGATAGTTGCTCGCGTCGAAGAGTCCCTCAAATCCCACTCGGCCTCCCGGGCCAAGCATTCCTTGCAGCTGCTGACGACGTTGTTTGAGCACAACCAGGACGCCTGGACTGAACTGCTCTGGTCGCGGATCGCGGGAACGGTGGAGTCCCTCCTGACAGAGGAGCCGCTCCAAGTTGGGCACCAGCTGGTGGATCTGTTCCTCAGCATGGCAAGGTAGGCGCCTGCACAGTGGCTTTCCTTAATGTGAGGGGAGGCGAAGGATGGAGAACTCTGTGGTTCTCCAGAGATTGATGGACTCCAGCTTCCATCAGCCCCCAGCCAGAATGGCCAGTGGTCAGGGAAGATAGGAGTTGTAATCCAGCCATGGCTGGAGAGCCACCAGTTCCCCAACCTTGATCTATATCAAAGAGGTCTTCCAAGGTTAAAACCAATAGTTTGAGCTATGCTTGGAATAGAATTGGGAGCCACTGGGGAAGAGGAAGACCTGTGGTCCAGCAGGTGCATTGTCAAAAGAAGCTCCCGAGTTCAGTCTCCAACATTTCCAGACCACTGACCAGAAACCCCGGGGAGATGCTGCTAATTGGTGGGAACCTATAGTGGAGAACTGAAGTGAAGGCATGAGGCAGGAGTTGGTAATGCAGGTGAGCTGTGCATAAGCAAGCTGCCAGCTAGCTCTGCCAAGGCTCTTTTTATTAGCACAATATGCAAAACCAGTCAGATACATTTTGGACTGTGCCCTTTACACGTCTTCCAATCACACGATCGGGGGGGGGGGTACAAAGTTATTTTGGCACCTGTTTCCACCGTGTCATTTCCCCCTTGAACAATGTATAACAAAGGAGACAAAGGTCACAGACAGGGCACAGCAGACCACTAAGAGAGCAAAGGTTAGATAGGGGGTATGAGGTTCAGACAGCTGTGGCTTGTCTGCGGGTGGAAGTGTGCTCCACACCTGACGGTCATTCCTTCAGAGAACCTTTCCCATCCCTTTGGGACAACCTTCTGGGACCAACAAGCTAGTGGTGGGCGGGGCCAGAGCAAAAGTGGGCGGGGCAGCAGATGTCAATTTTGCCTTTATAGAGTAGGCCAGTTTCTGGACACACTCACAGACGGCTCTCTATCCTGCATCCAAGCAAGCAAGAGGCATCATCAGAGGTCAGGGACACATCCCACCCAGCCAGGCAAAAGTGCTCTGGAGCGAGGAAGTTATGAAGTAGGGTGGCTTGGGGAGAGGCCTTCATTTGCCACAACTCCACCTGCCCCACCCGCCCCCAGGAAGGTCACTCATCTAGGAGAAAGAAAACTCAGATTTTAAATCTCCACTACCTTGTGGGATATCTTTAGCAGACGAAAAGCCTGAGGAGTAAACCCTACACAAATCAGGAGCGGAGTCTCTAAGACTGTTGGATGGCGCCTTGTACTCCTTCCTGCAACTCCTGCGGCCAAGCTGGTGCCAAACATCTTGCCCTGCTTTCCCTTGGACCACATCAGTGAGGCTTGGCCAGGGGGACGGGTCTTGTCGCCTGGGCAGCCCAGGACCTCCAGACACACTGCCCAAGATTGTGCCTAGAGAGGTCACTTCATTGCTGCTAACACAGCAAAAACAGCACGGGAGGCAAAAGTTATGAGTTCCAGGTTTCTGCAGCCACAGCAGGCGCTGCGATTCTCCAGCGGTTTGATTTCACCCCCAGAGGCACACGCCATGGTCTCTTGAGACAGACTGCTGGCAACAACAAATACATATCTGAAGGTTATGCACGTGCACTAATGCATCTTCCTCCCTCCTGTAGGTCTCCTGCGTTCAGCTGCCCCGAATGCAGCCTCTGGAAGCTGGTGGCACTTGCTCTGAAGACCTTGAGCCCCACTCAGTCGGGCCCTCTGGCCTTGGGACTCCTGAAACTGGAAGCCTGGTAGGGATTTGTTCCCTTCAATGTTAAAGCCCAAACCATTAAGTATTTTGTTCGACCTTGTTTTCCTTTAACAGATAAAATAATAATAATAATAATTTATTATTTAAACCCTGCCCATCTGGCTGGATTTCCCCAGCCACTCTGGGCGGCTCCCAACAGACGATTAAAAACATGATAAAACATCAATCATTAAAAACTTCCCTAAACAGGGCTGCCTTCACATGTCTTCAAAAAGTCAGATAGTTGTTTATTTCCTTGACATCTGACAAGAGGGTGTTCCACAGGGCGGACGCCACCACCGAGAAGGCCCTCTGCCTGGTTCCCTGTAACCTCACTTCTCACAGTGACAGAACCGCCAGAAGGCCCTTGGAGCTGGACCTCAGTGTCCCGGCTGAATGATGGGGTGGAGATGCTCCTTCAGGTCTTCTGGGCCGAGGCCATTTAGGGCTTTCAAGGTCAGCACCAGCACTTTGAATTGTGCTTGGAAACGTACTGGGAGCCAGTGTAGGTCTTTCAGGACTGGTGTTATGTTTTATTATCACGTTTTTTGTATTGCATTAGATTGTTATAAGATGTACCGGTACATTTTTTTTGTTTCTTCAGCTTGTAAACCGCCTTGAGTATTGTAAGATAGAAAGATGGCATACAAATTAAAAATGATGGTCTCAGCGGCCACTCCCAGTCCCCAGAATCCCTCCTCAAGCCAGGCTTTTCTATGAAGCCATGCTTAACCTCCTAGCTTTCACCCGCAGCTGCAACAAAGTCTAAGGCCGCCGAGACCATATAACACCGGTCTTGAAAGACCTACATTGGCTCCCAGTACGTTTCCAAGCACAATTCAAAGTGTTGGTGCTGACCTTTAAAGCCCTAAACGGCCTCGGTCCAGTATACCTGAAGGAGAGTCTCCGCCTCCATCGTTCAGCCCTGGACACTGAGGTCCAGCACTGAGGGCCTTCTGGTGATTCCCTCATTGCGAGAAGCAAAGCTACAGGGAACCAGGCAGAGGGCCTTCTCGGTAGTGGCGCCCGCCCTGTGGAACGCCCTTCCAGCAGATGTCAAAGCGATAAACAACTACCTGACATTCAGAAGACATCTTAAGGCAGCCCTGTTCAGGGAAGTTTTTAACGTGTGATATTTTACTGTATTTTGGGTTTTTATGGAAGCCGCCCAGAGTGGCTGGGGAGGCCCAGCCAGATGGGCGGGGTATAAATAATAAATTATTATTATTATTATTATTTATTTATTTATTTATTTATTATAAGGCTGCAGCCCTGTGTACCATTCACGGAGGAGTAAGACCCATTGAAAGCAATGGAACTTACTTCTGACTAAAAAGGCATAGGACTGTGCCCCAAGCACAGGGGAGAGCTGCACATTCCTTGCTGTTCTTGCCTCTCCTGCTCTCCCACCCTCTCCCCCCTCACAAATTGCAGCTGCAAGCAGGGCTGATACCCAAAACACCTGGCTGGGGAAGGCGGGACTATTGCGTTGGTGCATGCATTTGCATTAATTTATGGAATAAAGCTTTGAGGGGAAGTGCGTGGAACAGATCTCGGTGTTTCAGTTTCTGGGAATGGAGCTGAGAGATGACCTAACCTGGGGAGAAAACAGCAAAGACCTGATGAAGATTGCACAGGAGAGATTATATTTTCTAAGAATCATCCGGAAAAATAATCTCTCAAAGGACCTGTTGATGGCATTTTACCATTGTACTTTTGAGAGTGTATTAACTTATGGTCTGTGTGTGTGGTTTGGGAGCTTCACGGTTGGGGAAAAAGCAATTCTGTCCAGGGTTGTAAAGACTGCAGAGAGAATAATTGGGTGCACTCTTCCCACCTTGGATCAAATCTATGCTTCCAGGTGTCATAAGAAAGCTGCAGAGATAGTGTAGGATAGTGCGCACCCCGGAAATGATCTCTTTCAGCTTCTGCCTTCTGGAAGAAGGTACAGGGTTATAAAGACTAGGACTATGCGATTTTGGTTTTAAACGCAGTGTAAGGTAGTCTCTGTGGGAGTATGTTGTATTTAATTATGAGTTTTTAGGGGGCTAACCAGGCAGGGATAGCAGGCTTGTGGGTTTTTGAATGTCTGGCGTAGATTTTTTCAATTTCGTTGTTCTGTATGGGACAATGACAATAAAGATGACCGTATCGTAACCTACATTAACACCACAGAGATGCTGCCTTGCTGTGGATGCAAGAGAGACCTAACCTGCTCCCTCTCCTCCTTCAAGTCCACAGGCAATCCAGGTGCAAGGTCTGGGCCTTTTGCTGCAGCCAATGGGCTGTGTCTTGAGAGGCGCTTCTCCATCCTTAGAATTCCCAGGTGCGTTGCTGAGTTAGGATGCGGCCTCAGAGCTCAGTGCTACCAGCCACAGTGGCTCGGCTCTGCCTCCGCGGTAGGAGGCAGCAATTGCTTCCGAATACCAATTGCCGGACGCCACAGGAGGGGAGAGGGGTCTTGTGTTTGGGGCCTGCTTTGGGGCTTCCCTTGGGGGCATCTGCATGGCCACTGTGGGTACAGAATTAGGGGGGCTCTTCCTAGTTTCTTATGTGCACATATTGAATTAAGCGGGATGGGTGGGTTAAGGGAGCAAAGTACAGTTAACAGGCCCTGAAATACTTCGCCTGGGCCCAGATCCAAAGAACAACAGGCCTTGCTGGAATGTCCCAGGTGGATTCTGCCCCCTTCTGTTTGGGAGTGCACTGGACAAAAATTAACCTCTGCCGTTCTGGTACCCTAACTGCTTTACACTACAACTCCCATCAGCCCCAGCCAGGCTGCTCTAGCTGGAGCTGTTAGGAGTTGTAGTCCAGAATATCTGGTGCTTTTACTAGCCATTTCAGAGAAGCCTTTTGCTCTGTTGGTGTCCTCCGGCTTCCCTTTCTCCACTTCCAGGTTTGCTGCCTGAATCTGCCTCTCTGGAGTCTCTTCTGTCCTCCAGGGCCTCGTGTGTCAGTTTCCTGTGCCAGACTCTGGCTCATCTGGAGGAAGTCCAGTATGTGGTAAGATCTAGATAAGCAAAGACCCAACCTCCTTTGCCTCCTCCTTCTCCCTGAGCTTTTTATAGGGAAAAGGTCATTAGAAGAACTTTTAAGAACCGGTGCCTGTACTCACTTATTTTCCTCTTTCCTCCTCTTCTCTCTTTCCTTTTGTGCTGCATCTTTTACATTATAAGCCGAGTGGGCAGGGACTCTCTTATTATTAATATTTGTAAGCCAAGCTGGGAGCCTTTCCTGCCGAAGAGTGGAGGAAAAATCAGCTCTCCAGGCTTTAAATGTACCATCCTTGTGCAGTATTGAGCTGAAACTCTTGAGATGCTGAACTCTGGCTTCCTTACCAAATTTTGCCCTTGTGCAGTGGGGCTGCAGCATACTCAGAAGCCTGTGTATTTGACACCTCTAGCAAATTGGCTGAGATTGCATTTATCCCTTTTCTTCACCAGGCCTCTCTGGCAGTGGAGTTTCCCCACAAGCCTTTGCTCCAGTCCGTGGTGACTGTGCTGCAGTTCTGCGTTGGCCTCGCCATTCCGGTCTCCCCTCTGGCAGCTAAGATCGGCAACTTCCTGGTCGGCTGCTTCCGAGTTCAGCGGGCGGCCCTGGGCCTCCTGGGAGCTCTGTCTCGCTGGGCAAGTAAGTACAGGAAATTTATTACGGTCAGAGACCAGCTTAAGAAACGCAAATGGAACTTCAATCCCAATAGCAAAACAAACATTTAAATCAACACACAACAATGGGTTTTAAGTTTAAAAGTGCAATAGGCATATAAACACATAAAAAGCTTTAAAATAGACTACCTTAGAGAAATGACCCAAAGTCGCCCGTGGATCCAGGTTTGGGAATTTTCTTAACAAACTAGATTGAATCGGGGGATGGTCTGCGCCTACAAATCTGTGTGCAGAATCTGGCGACAATCCGGGTCGTCTGGTGGTCTTTGCCTAACAGGAGAAGATTGAATTTTTGCTTTACCGGGAGGTCAGCAAGCCTCACCAGCAGGGGGTCGTTGGTTTCTCCCCCTCCCTTGCTATCTCAGTGTTCCATGTCGATTCCAGGGTGACCACGGCCCTGCGAGAAACCTCCTGGGAGGCAAGGGAAGAACGAGGGCTCCTTTGATGGTCCTTTCCAGCTTCTCACAGGATTGTAGCATTGGAAGGGTCCCCATTGGTTATCTAGTCCAACCCCCTGCAATGCAGGAATTTCAACAAAAGCCTTCCTGACAGATGGCCATCCTACCTCTGCTTAAAAACCTTCAAGGAAGGAAGGAGCAGTCAAATACAACATTCCTTGTTTTCCTAGAGTGGACATGCAGGGGGATGTATGGTCCAGCCAGTCAGAACTTCCTGTTTCCTCCTGGACTGGGGCATACTTCCT
Source organism: Podarcis liolepis (assembly GCF_965112155.1). Taxonomy (NCBI): domain Eukaryota; kingdom Metazoa; phylum Chordata; class Lepidosauria; order Squamata; family Lacertidae; genus Podarcis; species Podarcis liolepis. The sequence continues at coordinate 4,196,503 of NC_139569.1, read as the reverse complement.
CTGGCATGTGACAAGAGGTGGGTGTGACCTTACCTGTGCAGGTAACAAAAGCACAAGGCACACAGCCCTCCTCCCTCCTTCTCCATCTTCCTTTTGTCATCTGAACTTCAGTGACTGCCAGTCTGCAGTCACTGGGATTAACCCCCCATATGGGGTAGATCCACATGTATATATCTTTGTAACTAAGTCTGCCTTCTGGGATCCAACCGTGAAAAGAATATGAGTAAACTACTTTTATATACGTAATACAAGATTGTGGCGTGTTTATTCTTTTAAGAGGGAAATAAGGGATCTTACCAGGAATCTATATTGAGAAGCTTACACAAGCCTGCAACCAGCTACCTGCTGTGCGTTCAAAGGGGAAGGTTAAAACTCTGCTCAGTTATAGAACTTGTTAGCCCAAGTTAGGAAGGATATTAATAAACAATATATCCTCTCCTGCCTCTCTGAACATTCCCGCACCCACCACCTCCAGAGAGAGTCTTTTCTACTGTCAAATGGCTTTTACTGTCAGAAAAGTTCTTCCTAATATTTAGTTGAATCTCCTTTTCTTGTAACAAGCTGGCTCCATCCTCCGTGTGGCAGCCCCTGAGACGTTTGAAGCTCGTAACACAAACACAACAGGTTGCAAAATTAGTTGCATTTTTAATGGTGGGGGCAATTCTAGGACCTCCTCCCTGTTTGAACCACCGTTCCCTTTAAAATAGACACGCATATTCATATTTGTAACTGCCGCAGTGAGTTCCAGAGTTCCGTTTGGTTCTTGATTATATATTTTTTCCTTAGTGTTGTACAGTGGACACTCGGGTTGCGACCGTGATCCGTGCAGGATGCATGTTCGCAACCCACAGCACTCGCAACTCACAGCAGCGCATCTGCACACGCATCTGCACACGCATGGGTTGCAATTCGGTGCATCTGCGCATGTGCAAAGCATGATTTAGCGCTTCTGCGCATGTGCGAAACCCGGAAGTAACCCGTTCCGGTTACCTGAAACAACGCAACCTGAAACAACGCAACCTGAAGAGTCTGTAACCCGAGGTATGACTGTACACCGCCCTGGGATCTTTGGTTAAAGGGCAGTATATAAATTGCAAAGTAAATAAATAAGTAAATAAAATAACTTCCAACTGTCCTTCTCTGTGTGTTTTAGCTTCAGTTTCTGACGAAGTCATGGAACAAATCTTTGACATCCTCCTTGTGTACCTGAAGAGTCCAGATAGCAGCCCCGCTGTAAGTATGGATTCTTGAGTCGGAAGCAGGAGCTCAAGGTGGGAAACGTTTTTCTCTCCTTCCTTGGTTAATCCCCACGGCAATCCTGTGAGGGAGGCTAGATAGAGAGGCAGCGACTGGGCCCCCCAAGGCCAGTCAGGCAGCTTCATGACGGCTGAGATGGGGATTTGAGCCCTGGGCTCGCAGGTAGCAGCCAGACCCTCCAACCACATTGGTTCTTGGTTGCAAAAGGAGTGATTTGGGGATGGCCAGAGTAAAAGTACCAGGATGTTGGTCATCCTGGGGGGTTTCTTTCACGGCATCCCCCTTTTCTCTCTTTCAGGTTTTGAAGAAGGCATTCCAAGCAACGCTGAAGTGGCTTCCAAGCACCTCGGAAGCATCTGACTCTGCCGGTGACTTCCAGCGGCACAAACAGTTTATCAGAGGTAAATTTGCAAGCCTGTTTCTGGCCTAAGGAGCATCACAGCCAGTGTACTGGACATCCGGTGAATCTGAGTGATGGAAGATCGAGGACAGAGAAAAGAAATTACAGTGTACCTCGGTTTGCGAACTTAATCTGTTCCGGAAGTCCGTTCTTAAACCAAAACCGTTCACAAACCGAGGCGCGCTTTCCCTAATGAGGCTTCCCACCGCCGGTGCCCTTCCTCCGTTCGGATTCTGTTCTTAGACTGAGGTAAAGTTCGCAAACTGGGACACTACTTCCGGTTTTGCGGAGTTCGTAAACCGAATCATTCGTAAACAGGGCTGTTCTTAAACCGAGGTACCACTGTACTTCTTTGTCCAGCACGAAGTTAAAGTACTCACCCCACCCCCACAGGAAGCAGCGATGGTCACCAACCCAGGTAGCTATAATAATAATAATAATAATAATAATAATTAATAATAATTTATTATTAATACCCCGCCCATCTGGCTGGGCTTCCCCAGCCACTCTGGGCGGCTTTCAACAAAATATTAAAATACAGTAATGGTTAGACATTAAAAGCTTCCCTAAACAGGGCTGCCTTCAGATGTCTTCTAAAAGTCAGATAGTTTTTGTTCTCTTTGACATCTGATGATAGAGCGTTCCACAGGGCGGGCACCATTACCGAGAAGGCCCTCTGCCTGGTTCCCTGTAACCTCACATCTCGCAGTGAGGGAATCGCCAGAAGGCCCTCAGCACTGGACCTCAGTGTCCGGGTAGAATGATGGGGGTGGAGACGCTCCTTCAGATATACTGGACCGAGAAGAGTAGACAAATTATTGAAGGGAGAGATGGCTCTGGGCTGCCTCCACAGTCAAAGGCAGCGTGGCTTCTGAATCCCAGTTGGCGGAAATCGCAGGCGGGGAAAGGGCTTTTGCACTCAGATCCTGCTTTCGGGTTTCCCACACGTGTCTGGTTGACCACCAAGAGAACACTATGCAGGACTAGATGGGCCATGGGCCTGATCCTGCAGGGCTCTTATTAGATTCTTATTTATGGCAGGGGTGGGGAATCTCAAACCCAGAGCATGAACCTGCTGTAAAAAAAGCCACACCATTTCTCTTCATTTGTGATCTTCCTTCAAAGAGTTCAGTGTGGCCTGGGGACTTTCACTTGCTTTTGCCCCCGGATGCAGATGGGGTTGTAACTTACAGTGCCGTCCTACTCAGAAGTGACCCCCAGGTAACAGAAGTCACTGGGTTAAAGCTGACCGAAAGTCCAGAGGTAGCATTATAATCAATTTACAATGGGGTGGGAGGTATATAGGCTACGAAGGAGTTGCTCACAAATTTATTGACAGCTGCACAAGTTATGATAGCTAGGAAGTGGAAGGGGCAAGCAGAATATAAAATGGAAGAACGGTATAAAGAGGTGTGGGGTATAGCTATTAATGATAAATTGACATGTGCCATTAAGGTAAGATGTGGAATATGCAGGAGAAATGATTTTGAGGAGATATGGAGGGTGTTTGTAGAATTTGTACTGTTAAAACGGAAAGGGGGTCAAACCATCGCAAGAGGTGTTGAAATTTGGGGAGGTTGGGTAGTTACATTGGAATGGTCTAGGTGGCGGGGAGCACATTTTTATTCTTATTTATTTATGATTATAACTTTGTCAAAATAAAATTAAAAACTAAAAAGGGGGGAAAAGAAGTGACCCCCATTAAGTTCAATGGGACTTTACTCACAATGTGTAAAACTTGGCAGACTCGATGTTGTTTTATAAGCAGCAACAGTTCTGTCTGTGACGCTGTCTCTGTCTCCCACCCCCTTGGAGCAGACTTGCTGCCCGTCTTGCAAAAGCGCATGCACAGCCCCAGCTGGGAAGTGCGCGACTCGGCCCTGGAGCATCTCACGCAAGCGATGAAGCGCCTGAGAGGTAAGTGCAGGGGAGGCAGAAACTGTAGGCAGGGAGCACAGCTGTGTGACGAAGGAGCGGTCCGCCTTAGAAGCACAGAATGAGTGGCAGGGACCCTGAGCATCCTCTGGTCCAGCCCCCTGCAACGCAGAAGTCTTAGCTAAAACACCCGTTCCAGACGGCCATCCAGTCTCTCTTTAGAAATCTCCAAGGAAGGAGAGTCCACAACCGTCAATGGGCTTGATGAGCTAAAACAGGAGACAGGGCCGTCTTTACCCAGGGGTGCAAGGGGTGCGGGGCACCCAGGCACTGAATTCTGGTGGGCGCCCACCGCTCGCCACTGAAGCCACTAAGCTCTTAACTACCTGCCTGTTACGAAATAATAAATAATTTTGACCGAGCTAGAAAAACAAAACACATATATACCTAGGTATTACCGAAATGTATGCCTACTGTTTCACTAAAGGACTTACAACTTTGTGCGCTCATTTACCAAATATGCGCCGTGCCAGCAGTGGCGCTTGTCAGACTCAACGACAGCGCTTGTCATGCTCAACGGTGCCATGCACACGAAATTGACTAAATTTGGGGGCACTGGGCAGATCTTCGCACCCTGGCAGCGCATATGCTAAAGGCGGCCCTGGCAGGAGAGGAGGACTGCTGGCCCAACCCGGTCTGGCAGGCCTTTCCTTGTGACTCGCTGGGACATTTTGGGCTAGCCCTGCTCATCTGCTCTACACTTAGTGTCATGTGTGGTGGCCAGGCTAGGTGGGCATGATGGGAGTTTTAGTCCAAAACAGCTGGAAGGCTTGATTAATCCCTGCATTCACTGCAGTTTTAGAACGGTGGGGTGTATTCTCCCCTAAAAGCTCTGGGAAGATTGTTTTCATGGCTCCCTGTATTATAAAAAATATTTCAGGAGCCATGCTGCTATCTGCTAAGATAAGGCTTTCGGTTTTATGTGTTTTGTGTGTGTTGCTATGGAAAGGGTGTTTTAGTGGACCTGTGTTTTTACCGTATTTTGCGCCCCATAGGACGCTCCGGCCCATAGGACGCACCTAGTTTTTTGGGGGGGAAATAAAGAAAAAAAATTATTCCCCCCCCCCCAGGTGCGGGGCTGGAAGAACCAGGTCAGGGAACAGTGGGAATGCACGCTCTGCCTCCCCGCTGTCCCCCGAGCTTGTGGGGCTGGCGATGGGAAGAAGTGCGCTGATCCCAGGACTGCAGGCAGCTCTGCGCTGCCATCCGGAGTGGGGCGGGACTTCGCGCCCGGCTCCCGGTGGCTGCGCAGAGCTGCGCTGAGCTGGGGACTGCAGGCAGCTCTGCGCAACCCTCGGAGCCGGTCTCCCGAGGGTTGCGCAGAGCTTCCTGAAGCCTGGAGAGCGAGAGGGGTAGGTGCGCACCGACCCCTCTCGCTCTCCAGGCTTCAGCGAAAGCCTGCATTCGCCCCATAGGACGCACAACACATTTCCCCTTCATTTTTGGAGGGGAAAAAGTGCGTCCTATAGGGCGAAAAATACGGTAATTTCTTTTAACCAGTATGTCACCCAGACAACTTCACTTATTGGGTGAATTATAAACGGAGTCAGTAAATAAAATGCATGCATTGATTAGGGGTGGAGAAGGAGGGAGAGTGGGGACGTGGGGGGCTCTCACACTTCATGAGGTTCTGGTTGGGGCCTTTTTCTGCCCATGAGCTCCCGGTTAGCTGACACTTCCTTGCCAGGAATGTCTCAGCAAAAAGAATCCCTGGCTGCACACCTGCCTCCACCCCTGCCTTTGAGCTTTGCAATGACAACATAAGGGGAGTCTGGCTGCTGGACCAGGCAAAAGGCCCATTGAGTCCAGTAACGTGTTCTCGCAGTCGGTCAGCTCGTAAGGTAGGCATGAGTAAAAGAACCCTCTCCCTGTTTGTGATTCTCGGCATCTGGCAATCAGAGGCGTACAAACCATCTACAGCTTTAGTCCCCCGTGATTTTGCCGCTCTGTTTTAAACCCATTCAGGTTGGTGACTTTAAATGCAAGCCAGAAGCAACTGCGACAAAATGTTGCAGCGTGAAGTGCTTCCCTGTTCAGGATTCCAGGCAGCAGTACAACTGATGGAGCAAATTATGACCTCTGTGTGCTGCGGGGGCCAGTCTGGAGACTGTGAGCCTTCCTAGGAAGCCTGTGTGCTCTTGGCAAGATCTGTCCGGGGCCAGGCATTTGCTTTAATGGTAGGGACAGAGGGCTGATGGGATCAGGCACTGTTTATTTCCCCCCTTTTTGTTTTCATCTCTGCACAGGACAGGAGTGGTTCTGGCAAGAGCTTCTCTCTTCGGAAGTGCTGCCGCTGGCAGAGGGCCTCCTGGCCGACCCAGAGAGCTACGTGCGAGCCAGTGCGGTGGAAGCCTTGGGGCAGTTTTCCTTGCTTGCTAGCGCTGACTCGAAGAAGCCCGGCTCAGAGAACAATGGCAGCAACAAAGAGGTACAGTCCTCTTTGCTGAGCACGTTTTTGTCCCTGCCTTTTCACGCGGCAAGGCAGGGGGGCGGCATTCAGACCGGAAGACTACAGCTCTGTTTAGGGGGGGGCGCTTTGGGTGGGTTTCCCCTGAAAGGGCAGCCTAGAAATGCAGTCATATCTTAGAAGTCGAACGGAATCTGTCCAGGAAGTCCATCTGACTTCCAGAACGTTTGAAAACCAAAGTGCAGCTTCTGATTGGCTGCAGGAAGCTCCTGCAGCCAATCGGAAGCCCCGCCGGACATTCAGCCTCTGAAAGAATGTTCAAAAACCGGAACAGTCACTTCCAGGTTTTGATCGTTCGGGAGCCAAAACGTTGGAGAACTAGGCTGTTCAACTTCCAAGGTATGAGTGTACTATGAAGCAATAGATAGGATATTGAAACAAAACTCGGCTGCTAGGAGGTCGGTAGGTGTGCAGCGATCGGAGCTCATCGCACCAATCTTACACCAACTGCAAAGGTTAGTTCTTGAGTTTCTGGGCTTAGTTCAAAGTGCTTTTAGAACCACAGAATCTTAGAGCTGGAAGGGACTCCCGAGGGTCATCTAGACCAATCCCCCTGCAGTGCAGGAATGTCAACTTAAAATATCCCTGCCACGTGTATGAAACCTTGCAGGGTGCAGTACTCCTGTTCAGCGTTCCATGGCCTTCGCCAGAACACTCCATTCTCTCGTCCCTCTGGTTTTCTCTTCACCCCCTTCCCCCCCCCCCAAATCAGCCAACATGAAATGGCCACTCATCACACTCAGTCCTCACTGGGCTGTTTGGGCCCCACCCCACAACTTTAGGGTTCAACATACCCTGCAAATACTTCTTTGTATTTCTGCAGACTTTGTGACGTGGTGATTTTGGCTGTATAAGGAGAATGGATTTGGCTGTAATAATAATAATAATTTTTATTTATACTCCGCCCTCCCCAGCCAAGACCGGGCTCAGGGCGGCTAACAACCGATATAAAAACAAATTGATTGAAATACAACTTAAAAAATAAGATTAAAATACAACATTAAAATATCAAAACATTAAAATGCAGCCTCATTTCAATGGAAACTCAAATCAAAAACTTTTTTGGGGATGAAAACGTCAAATCTTCACCAAGGCTAACTATCCAGACTGGTCCTACATGGACCAGAAAAAAAGCCAGGGAAGTCCCCAAATAGGAGTTCCATCACAGGAGGAGAAAGGGAAAAAGAAAGAGGGGAAGGAAATCAAACTGATTCCAAGCCAAAGGCCAGGCGGAACAACTCTGTCTTACAGGCCCTGCAGAAAGAAATCTGATCCTGCAGGGCCCTGGTCTCATGAGCCAGTGTTGAAAAGGCCCTGGCTCTGGTTGAGGCTAATCTAACTTCTAACTTGTATAAGGAGAATGGGTTTGCTTTGGTAGGGGAAGAATGCGCACCATGTTTCCCTGGTGCCGCAGGAGTTAACATGATGTGGGTTTCTCCCCCCACCTAAGCATAGCTTGCAAACAGTGTTCAGATCCCCCCATCTCTTCTCCTTGTCCTTCAAGGCCAGCGTTGGGGCTCGCTTGCAGGAAATCCTGTCCGCTGACTCCGAAGGCTTCCCCCGCAGAGCTGTGATCCGCGTCTTCATTGACTGGCTACGGGACGGCCACCCGGAAGTCCTGGCTGACCCTGAGCAGTTTGTTTCCAGAGCGATCCAAGCCGTGGACAGAGACTTGGACTGGGAAGTCAAGGTCAGCGGCTTGGAACTGGCCAAGGTTTTTGCTGCCCAAATGTCTGGCCGGCTTGGGCTCTCCGACTGCCCGTACGCCGCTGACTCATCACCTGCCAGCCAGGCTGCCCGTCGCCTCAAATTGCTGGAGGCGTTTTGCCGCGTGAAGTTCTTTGAGTTTCTCTTTGGAGCCCTGTATGACTGCGACAGGCCAGTGGCGCTGAAAGCCTGCGAGATCCTTTTAGCCGTGAAATCCAAGATTTGCAAAGACAGTCGCCTGGAGGAGAGCAGCTTGGAACTGGGCAGCACATCTCAGCAGCGGGAGGAGAAACAGAGGGAAGAATTGATCCTTCCTGTTGGAGAGTCGGCTAAAAGGATTCCCCAGGATCCAGAGCGCCTGATCCTTTTCTTAGAGACGACAGACCTGGAGGGTTTGCAGAGATCTTTAGACAGGAGCAGCGATCACCTGGAAAAGAGCCCCCAGTCGCTCTTGCAGGATATCCTCTCCGCTGCAGGGAATACGGAAGATAATGAAGCAGATTGCTACTGACAGCTTTCCAAAATGGAATTGATCCTTGGGGAGGGCTAGACCCTGCCGACCCTCCCCTGACCCCAGGAACTTAAAAGGCCACTTTGCAAAAAACACAAGTCTTCCTGCTCAACGGGCACCGTCATGTAGAGATTAGTATGAAACCCATCTGGAGGAAGACAGCTCTGATGCAAATCTGAGAAGGGGGGCGGGAATCAAAGCGGAGCTAAAACTCACACATGAAAATCAAGAGATGCCCAAGCCAGGAGTGACTGACGAGATTATGACAAGCGCATCATTGATGATTTGTAGAACATCACCAAAGTCAAGTGAGGAAGTTGTGGCCCTTCAGATGTTGCTGGACTGCAACTCCCATCATCCCATGCATCTTATGGGAGTCGGGGGTCCAGCTTTTGGGGGGGGGGCACTCACTCCTCACCCCTGGTTTTAAATGCAAAACTCAGTCAAACTCTATGCAAAAAGGTGGATCCGCCTTGAAATAAGGAAACTGCGTCGCATTTAAAACCAGCACCACACAATTAATAAAGTCTTTGGGAGCCCATACTGCCGAAAGCTTGCAATTTCTAATGAACAAACTGTTCAGCGCAGATACTGAGAAGTTTCAGGGTGGATCTGCAAACGACATGACTGGATTTTGTACTTGTGCGCAGTGAGAGTTCCTGACGTCTCCTTTCGATGCACACAGTCGTGCGTAAGCAGCGTTTGACTTCCAAGTTCACGTCTAGAGGCACTGCGTGTCCCTTTCAGACTTGAGGCACAATTGCACATGGGCTTCCAAGTCTTCTCTTTGGCCGAGCAGCTTTGTACCTTTATAACTCAGTCCTCCCTTTTGAAAGCATCGCAGGCAGGTTGGTCCAATTGAGTTTGAGGCTCGTTACTTGCTGGCTGTTGCCTTTGCAGAGCAAGGGAACAGATTGGCGAGGAAGGATTTGTTTTATTACCAATTAAAGTTTGTTTTAAAAAAAACAAAAGTTTTTGTCAAGCTCAGACTGGATGGCTTGTCTGTGCGTGTTCCAAACCTTGCTTTCTGCTGCTAAGATAGTAAGTTCTTTCAAGAAGAGTTTTTGGGGAGGGCCAGCTTTGAATGCAGAAGGCCTGCAGGTGTCAATCTTTGGCATTTCCAGGTAGGGCTTGGAGAGACCCTTCTGACAACCTCGGATAGCATCTGTCATTCAGTGTAGACAGCAGTGGGCTGGATCGATAATGGTCCCCCTTGCTATAAGCTTCTTAAATTGCTAAGATGTAGATGCATTCTGAGTTTGGACCATGGGCGTAACCAAGGGGGGCAGGGGGGCAGCTGCCCCACATAAATCAAGTAAATCAATAAAAATACTTAAATTAGCAGGTTCTTGCCACCTAACATGAAGCCTGCCCCCCAACCCCACCCCCAAAATTCCTGGCCTATGCCCATGGTTTGGAGGCCAGCTTACCAAGAGTTTTGGGGGTTTGAATGATGCTAAGCCTGAAACCTTCAACACACTCACTAGGGAGCAGGCCCCATTGCACTCAGTGGGGCTTGCTCCTGAGTAAACCTGTTTATGCTTGCACTGGAAGAGCAGAAGCCACATCTTGATCCTCCAAGGAGCACAAGTCGCCAGCTAGTTTCTTTTGCAGAATCAAACGTGGGGACGGAGGCAATGCTTTTCCAAAGCTCCGCTGGATTTCGGTGAGGGGCGCCTAGGGAAATGCCTCCAGCCGGGTCTGTCATATCTCAATTAGCTTGCAAACACGTGAAGATCCCTTATGCCAGCTTCTCCAACCTGGGAAATACGTTGGGGTGGTGGGAGTTCAAAGCATCTAGAGGACACTAGGATGGAGGAATGTTACCTTACAGCATCCATGCAGCCCAGCATTGCAACCAGCAACAGCTGTCCGAAAGGGTTTCCCCTCTTCAATCCTTTAAGAGCATAAGAGGAGCCTGCAGCTGGATCAGGCCAATGGCCCCTCTAGTCCAGCATCCTGTTCTCACAGTGGCCAACCAGATAATAATAATAATTTATTATTTTAACCTTCCCATCTCGCTGGGCTTCCCCAGCCACTCTGGGTGGCTTCCAACAAAATATTAAAATACCATAATGCATCAAACATTAAAAGCTTCCCTAAACAGGGCTGCCTTCAGATGACTTCTAAAAGACTGGTTGTTCTCTTTGACATCTGGTGGGAGGGCGTTCCACAGGGTGGGTGCCACCACCGAGAAGGCCCTCTGCCTGGTTCCCTGTAACTTGGATTCTCGCAGGGAGGTAACTGCCAGAAGACCCTCTGTGCTGGACCTCAGTGTCCGGGCAGAACGAAGGGGGTGGAGAGGCTCCTTCAGATATACTGGACTGAGGCCGTTTAGGGCTTTAAAGATCAGCACCAACACTTTGAATTGTGCTTGGAAACCCGCAAGCATGACCTGAGCACTAGAGCAACAGTCTCCTCCTGTGGCTTCCAGCACCTGTCTTTCAGAAGCCTTGCTGCCTTCCAGCACAGTCATTGTGGATAGTAGCCACCACGATAGCCCTCTCCACCACAAATTGGTCCAATCCTCTTCTAAAGGTTCTAGTGTTGACTGTGGAATTAACTCTGGGGCCTTCTGCTTGCAAGAACGATGCTCTCTTCACTGGGCTACAGCCCTCCCCAGTTAGACTACAGCCTAGGTCAGGCACCCAAATAAACTCGCTCACAAAATGAGTAAGCTTCTCCAGGGTTTGCGACTGGACATTCCTAGCCCTTGCTAGAGTTCATGGTGACGGAATATGGGCACATCTGCATGCAAGACAGATGCTCTAGCAGTAAGCAGCCTCTTTCCGTAATGCAGGTGGTTGTTTTGGAAAGGGAGTGGGCTGGATTAGATCATTTCCTAACAAGACCTACATTTTGAAAACGCGCCTCCTCAAAATCGCAGCCGAGCAGAAAAGATCAAGCATTTTAACTGTCGGCAAAGAATCCCCTCAACCTCCAGTCTGCGCACTTTGCTGGTGCATTTAATAAGACGCCAGCAGAGAAAAAAACCAGCGGGGGATTTGGGCTCGCACCGCCCTTAGAGGCCGGATCCTGCCCCCGCTCGAGTCTGCGGGGCTTTTGCAGCCCACTTCAACAAGAGCTGGGCTTGGCTCCTCGTTACCAATGCAAATTCTACGTAAAATCACATTAAGAAATCCTGAAGCGCAAAATGGTAACAGTGTCTGCTCACGCTGCCAGGATTCCCCAGGCACGGGAACAGCCACGAGGCATGAATTAATACCCAGAGAGATGAACCCTGCTGCATCGTGCAGTTTAATTCTGAAAGGGCAAAAGCTAAGCCAATAACAAGCAGTCCCAGAGACTGACTGCATCTCTTAAACCGCAGGAAGCAGAGGCAGGAGAATAATAATAATAATAATAATAATAATAATAATAATAATAATAATAATAATAATAGTGCTATGACTATTTATTTGTAGCATTTCTATCCTACCCTTCATTCAAGGCTATCATATGTGGCTATCCCACCCCAATCCTGTTTTATCCCTCACAACAACCCTTTGAGGTAGGTTAGGAGACACTGACTGGTCACGGACTTCCAGTGAGCTTCATGGCTGAGCTTGAAATTGGGTCTCTCTTCTCTGAGTCCATTTATATACTATCATAACCATCCATAAGTTCATTGTGCTAGCCAAAGGCCATGGCAATTTCATAATTACCAAACTGCAACCATAGTAAAAAGATACACAAATATTATAAAACAAACACCAGTGATAAGAAGAGAGGTCAGAAAAACCGTCAGCTAGCTCAAAGCTAGCTCAGCTTCAGATCACAGCTCCAAGTCCCCAGAACAACTTGCATCAATGTTATCCAACCTGTTACAAATCTTTTTTTGTGGGCAGTGCCTATGGAAGACCTTCATGTGTCACTGAGCTATTAGTGACACTCAAGAGAAACTGAACCATTTGCACTGAATTGTACCTACTGCCATGTACAAGCAGAGATTCCAGAAATTGATCTCTTGGATCCCCTGTATAAGGGGCAAATTAACCAAATAATGCACAATGTATTCCGCCTGTAGCTGACCACGAATACAAAACCTGCCATCGTGTCAAGTTGGAGTTTCCACGAGTGAAAGGACCAGGAGACAAAGTAAAGTACAGGTATAAATATGAAGAAGATCTGCGGAAGGGACATGGAAGAGACTTAAGGGCCTCGGACATAAGATTACCAGGTTAATGAACTAGATGGATGGGATAGAAAGGACTGACAAAACCCGGGACCTGGAGGAAGAGACATTGGATGAAGATTGGAAGAAAGTTTTTTAAAAATTTTATTTAGGATTGTTTTGTAAAATTAATGAGTATTAGAAAAATGTTGGAACGAAATTATTTGGCTTTAGCAGAAATGTTAAAAAGAACTATGCAAGAATATGTTATGGTTATGAGAAATTGGTATAAATAAGATTTAAGTTTTAAGTCTTAGGGTTTTTTATAGTAAGATAAGGTTAAAATAGATTAAGGTAATTTAATGACAGAATATTATGAAAAATGGGAAGGATTTGCTGTGATAATTAATAACTAGAATACAAAAAAGGGAGGTGTGAGGAGGTTGATGAAATAAGGTAATGACAGTTAAGGATTTGAGAATATTGGATCTGTTTTTAAATTTTTGTGGTTTACTTTTGTTTTTTGATTTTGATGTGTTATGTGTTATGTGTTTTGGTTTTGCTTTTTGCTTTTGATTTTTATCAATTTGTATTGTTTGATTGCTGTTTGTTTTTCCCTTGATTTTTTTCTTCTTTGTCTTTTTGTTTTTTCTGTAATTTTAAAATGCTTAATAAATATCATTAAAAAAAACCAAAAAAAACCCTGACATCGTATGGGACCTTACGAAAGCAGCCATCCAAGACTGCAGAAGGCATCAATCGAATTCACATCTCAACAAAAGCATTTCTTACAAAGAAAGGCTTGGGTTTAGTCAAAGAATAGGCTCCAAAATACTCGGTTTTCAAAAATGGGTACTGTGGAGAAAAATTAATTGCATGCCCCTTCCAGATTCTATCTACATTTATATCTAATAAGAAGAGCTGGATTCTGCAGTCTGTACAGTAAGCCCACTAAGCAAATGTTCATGTTTGCTTATCTTTATTTAGCTTTTGCTAACAGGGAGGAACAAGCCACACCCCCCGATCACAGGTTATCCTACTGATCACATGTGTACAATGTTTTCTGAGATTCCACCAGGTAAAGGCAGTTTCAGGTTGCTCTTAAGAGGGTAGTAAGAGTCCTGTGGCTGGATTAGGGCAATGGTCACTCTAGTCCAAAATCCTGTTTTCATGGTGGCCAACCGGATGCCCCCCAGGAAACCCACAAGCAAGACCTGTGCCAAAAACCCTCTTCCCACGTCTCTCTCTCTCTCTCTCTCTCTCTCTCTCTCTCTCTCTGTGTGTGTGTATGTGTGTGTGTGTGAGTGTGTGTGTGTGTGTGTGTGAGAGAGAGAGAGAGAGAGAGAGAGAAGACTGTGCATGCAGCTTGGAAATGTCAGCCTGGCAGGAGCTGGGTCAAATTATAGCATAGACACTAGAGCTACCTTCCTCCCAATTAACCTCCATCTCCAGTGCCTGCCCTGTGACAGCGCCAGTGGTATGCCCCCAGCTCTCAGGTTTGGGTTCTGAAATCTCAGGGTCTGGGATGTTCCTGACCTGGCAACTCTAGACTGGTTTCCAGAACTGAGCTTCCCTTTCTGAGGCACCAATGCGTAGATCAACAAACTCCTTTCTCTTCTCCATCCAGTAGGCAACCCTTCCCTCAGACTCTTAATAAGCAGTGTTTAATAAAATTAATGAATCATTTTCTGACCAGGAGAAGAGGAAGACTTGGATCTCCGCAGGCTTTCATTCAGGCAGAGATTATTAACTGGGCAGGAGGAGATGATTCAAAGCAGAGAGACATAGCCACTTAACTGCCTACTTTCAAAGGCCGGAAGGGAGGAAGCGCACTCCCTAAGGGACAGATGCCAAGCCCCCACAACAGCTAACACCCAAACCTAACACTAGAGTCCTGCTGGACCAGACCAAAGGTCCATCTAAGTCCAATATTCTGTTTCCAATAGCAGTCAGTTACAAATTAATTAATACAAAATATAAGCTAAAACCAACAATATTTTTTTAGCATCCTTCTGTCTGAAGCGCCTCCAGGGGTGAAGTCAAACCGCTGTGTTAGCTGTGACAGTGGGATATTTTCTTTCTAATCTTGCAGGAACAAGAGCTTCATTTTCACTGGCTGCCTCACAGTTCCCAAAGTACAGAAATATAATTTATGGCAGTGGTCCTCAACTGTCTTTTTCTCTGCACCACACTTTCAGAATAAAAATTTGCTTGCACCACACCCCATTTTTTTTTATTGATAAGAAAAACACTGGAAAGCAAAAAGAAACGACACCTAACATTGATTGATATTTTTCCATATTCTGCAAATTAAAATATTATTTTGACAGTAAGCTAGACTACATTATACAACACTGAAATGTTTAAGTGTTTCTTGAATACTTCTGCCATACTTGCTATCTTCAAGTGCCAAATCCTTTCAGAGCCACTGGCTTATGAGTATGTGGGACTCTCAACACCGATGCTGCTAAATCAAAATTAATCTGCAGGCAGACCTCTACCTAAAGCAGAGATGGGAAACCTTTTTGACCCAATGGGCCAGATTAGAGCTGTACTCCCCACATACAGTAGGTGCCTTTAGGAAGCTCAGAAGCAAAGCATGATGACCGCAATCCTGCCCTGTCCCCCACTGTAGCTTTCCTTGAGCATCTGGTTTTCAGAGATAGACTGCCTCTGACAATGGAAGTTCTAGCACAAGAGGAAGATGCAATTTGTATAGGGTCCAAGATCCAAAGACCAGGGAACAAACCTTTCTGGTTCTGGCACCCTGGCTGTGGGAGACTCCTTGGCATAGAGGTGAAACTAGCTTTTGGGCCCAGGTCAAAACATTCCTGTTTACTCTGGGCTATGGTTACCAGATTTTATGAATCCGGGGACACTTTTTTTTTAAAGCTGAGTAGCAACAGGGAGTCAGTAGTGGGGATGGTGAGGCAAAAGACCCTGGGCCCAAGCACACATGCATGTTGTATAAAGGTGCAAAGCCCTTCTTTCGCACCCTGTGAAACATAAATGTGCAGGTTTTAAAAAACTGGGCAACGGCGTGCCACCTGTCCATGACTCCCAAGCCTTCCCTGATCTCCTGCTCCCTTCTCCCTTTGTTTTGACAGATTGGGGGAGGCTTGGGAGTCACAGGTGGCTGGCCGTTGCCCAGTTTTTTTAAAAAAAATCTGTTCATTTATGTTTTGCAGGGTGCAAAAGAAGGGCTTTGCACCTTGCCTGGCAGAGAAACCGTGTGCCTTGCACCCCTCCTGGGCAACGGGCGCCCACCAGCAACTCCTGAGCCTGCCCCGATCTGTCAAAACAAAGGGGGAATCTGTACCACCAGAAGTCCCCGGTTCATCTTCGGCAGTGGTGGCGGCAGCAGCGGGAGCCAGCCAGAGCCAACTGTGCTGCCAGGCTGGCTCCAGGTTGTTGAGGCTGCTGCCGCCACATTTCCCGGGGACAGATTTGCAAATCTGGGGACATTCCAGGGACGGAATTTGTCCCGGGACAGATGTGCAAATCTGGGGACTGTCCCCGGGAACCAGGGACGTCTGGTAACCCTACTCTGGGCATTTTCAGCTGGTCACTTTCTCTTACTCCATCCTCACTGTCTTTTAATGGGTGAACTTCGTGGCTGCATGACCCTGTTTGCTTCTATTTATTGTTCACTCAAATAACTTTGATGGAAGGGTGGTTTACCTGTATCTTAATAGATACATAATGAATTAAATCTGAGCGTCCAGAGTACAAGAACCACTGCCCTACAGGTATCTGGTTGGCCGCTGTGAGAACAGGCTGCTGGACTAGATGAGCCAGGGGCCTGATCCAGCAGCCAGGATCCTCGTACGTTTTCAGCGCATTTGGGTACCAGTTGCTGGAAACCCCGGAGGGGAGGGCGTTCTGGTCTTGCTCATGGGCTTTTCTCCATCTCCTTGGCCACTGTGAGGATGCTGGACTAGGGGCGCCCCTGGCCTGATCCGGCCCCAGGGCTCTCCTAACGTCCTTCCCGGCAGCAGGGATAACATACTTGGCTCCTAACCTTGAACGCTCTTGGGAGGAAAAGGCTTGTTAAAAGCATTTTCCGGATGCCAGGGATGCAAAGGCTGGAACGCGCAAGACTTGCCAATATGTTCTGAGGAAGGGCCAGTCAAATGATAACCGGGGTGGTTTGCTTTTCCTGCGGTTTGTTTTCCTATCACGCCCCCACTTCCCCCAACACTGCCCCCCCACCTCATCGGAGCCCCCCCCTTCCTCCTGCCTCGCCTGCTCTCTCCCCAGTCCCCACCCCGCCTCTCCAGCCGGCGGCGCGCAAACCCCATCCGCCCGGCGCGTCACGGCTTCGCCAGCTGCCCCCGCTCCGTCTCCCGCTCGCCCCAGCCGGCCTCCCTCCCTCCCTCCCTCTCCGTCTGCAAGAAGGGAGATCCCCGCGCAATCCCAGCTGCGTTTGGAGGGAGAGCGAGGTAAGTGACGGCCGCTTCGCCGCCGCCAAGCGCTGCAGATTTGCAAGAGAGGCGAGCGAGCGGGGAGGAACCCCGCTGCAAATCGAGGAGGAGGAGGAGGAGGAAACGCGCCTTTGCAAAGTGGCTTCTCCAGATCCGGGGAGGTGGCGGGAGGAGTTTGGGGACTCCCCACTCCCTGGGGAGAAAAGGGCAGGTGCGTCGCGCACAACTGCAAGAAATGCTGGCGAGCCACGTCGTTGCTCAGGCTCAGCCAAGTGCCGTCTTAGGAAGAGGACTTCGCTCATATCCGCGTTGACGCGGGAGATCCGTTTCCCGGCTTCGCCGCCGCCGCTCGACCGGGAGAATTCAGTTGCCTGGGGCTCCCGTTGCCCTTCGCCTGTCATCGGACGGGAAGAAGGACAAGCGTCGAGCAACTTGCGACAGGCTCGGGGGCAGAGGCGTTGCGGATCGGGAGGTGCTGCAGCGGGGTGTGAGTGAACGTGAGAATGAGCCCGGGAGGCGCGCACGCGGGTCGGGAGAGCGTGACGGGCGGGCACCCGCGTCCACAGTGCCGGGCCGAAAGGGGAAAGGGGTCCCGAGGGGAGGGGGTGCGATCGGCGCCAGGTTTATCTCTAAACTCGCAGGATGCGCCAAGAGTGGCTGGTGTTCTGCAAAGTAATACCGCCGCCCGCCCTGCACCTCTGGAGGCCCTTCCGTTAACCTTTACATTCATGTAAATCCCGCCCCGCCTTTTTAATAGATGGAGCGAGCGCTTCTGAAGCAGGCAGCGTGGTTTAGGAGCATAGGAAGCTGCGTTGCCGATCTAGCTAGTGTTGCCAGCACTGGCGGCAGCAGCACTCCAGGGGTTCAGAGGAGGCATTGCCAGCCCTAGACGGAAATGCTGGGACCTGTTGCATGCAAAGCAGGTTCTTTAGCGGTAATCTACAGCGGTTCCCTAGGGCATCATTAAACAAAAATACTGTCCCACCCAAAAAGTGATATAGAATCAGGATTGTAGCGGTGGAAGCGACCCCACAGGTAATCTAGTGTCCAGCCTCCTGCAGTGCAGGAATCACAACTAAAGCAGCAGAGGTCTGCTTAAAAACCTCCAAGGAAAGGCAGTCTGCCATCTTCTGAGGGAGTCTGTTCTACGGCTGAACAGTTCTAGCTCTTCCAGATGTTTAATCTGAAGCTGCTTTCTTCTAACTTGAATCCATTAGTCTGGGTCCTACCCTCCAGAGCAGGAAAAAACAAGCTTGCTCCATCTTCCATGTGGCAGCCACCTTTAGGAAAGCCATCAACTCCTCCTCTTTTCCAGGCTAAACATACCCAACTCCTTCAACCGTTCCTCATCAGGCTTGGTTTCTGGACCCTTGATCATCTTGGTTGCCCTCCTCTGCACACGTTCCAGCTTGTCAACATCCTTCTTAAACTGCGACACCAAGAACTGGACACAGTACTCCAGTTGTGGTCTGACCAAGGCAGACTAGAGCAGTGTTTCCCAACCGGTGTTCCGCGGCACACTACTGTGCCGTGAGACATCGGCTGGTGTGCCGTGGGAGGGAGGCGGGCGAGAGGCGGCGGCGGCGAGGATCCGGCGGGGGTGGGGGGAGCGGGGGCCGTCGCGCGCAACCGAACTCACTTGGCGCGCTGCCGGCTTGTCCTCCTTCAACCCGGGTCGGGCCAGGCCTGCTCACGTCCCCGGATCCCCTAGCAGCAGCCGCACGCTCTCCAAAAGCGCAACGCTGCGCGCAACCGCTCGGCCAGCTGGTGCTCTGCGACTCCGCCCTTTCCCCTCCCAGCGCCGGAGGGTTCGCGCGACCGCAGCTGTTCCCTTTCGCAGCGCGCGGGAAACAATTCCAGGCCGATTGCCTTGTGCCGAAAAGCACCGCCTCTCCTTCCAGCTCAGGCCCGGGCCGCCGGCTCCCCGAATGACGTCACGGGGGCGGGGCTTTAATGGTGGTGTGCCGCGAGATTTTTTTCCGGTAAACAGGTGTGCCGTTGCCCAAAAACGTTTGGGAAACACTGGACTAGAGCAATACTATGACTTCCCTTGATCAGGGCACGAGGCTTCCATTGATGCAGCCTAGAATAGCATTTGTATTTTTTTGTTGCTGTAGCACACTCCCAGAAGTCATTCCTTCTCTGGTCACTGCTATGGATGGACGGCCAGACTGACCATCCAGGCACTGTGATTGTCTCCAAAGCATTCCCATACGGCAGTGTTAACGTTGCCAGACTTCATGTCACGTTTGCAGACATCTTTGTAACACAGAGTTGGTCTGCCGATGGGCTTGGTGCCCGAAGCCAACTCTCCGTAGAGCATGGGTAGGCAAACTAAAGCCCGGGGGCTGGATCCGGCCCAACCGCCTTCTAAATCCAGCCTGCGGACGGTCTGGGAATCAGCGTGTTTTTACATGAGTAGAATGTGTGCTTTTCTTTAAAATGCATCTCTGGGTTATTTGTGGGGCATAGGAATTTGTTCATATTTTTTCTTCTTCAAAATATAGTCCAGCCCCCCACAAGGTCTGAGGGACAGTGGACCGGCCCCCTGCTGAAAAAGTTTGCTGACCCCTGCTGTAGAGCATGCCCCTGGGGATCCTGCCATCTTCCATTCTGTGGACATGGCCGAGCCAGGATAGGAGTGTGAACACACTGGGAATGTGGGCTTGAGAACACATCTTGGTTTGAGACTCTGCCCTGCCATGTGAAACCCCAAATCTTCCTGATGCGGCGCATATGGAAAGTGTTGAGGTGTCACTCCTGGTGGCTGTAACTGCCCATGACTCACCTTCCGTAAAGCAGCATGCTCAACAGGCAAGCCTGGGAGACCTTCGACTTGGTACTGGATTTTAGCATCACCTTTCCCCAAAGCCTTTTGGAGAGGTAAGCTGTGGCCGTAGCTGCCTTGCTGGCACTCTTCTCCAGCTCTTCTCCTGTGATGCTGGCGTTGGGAGGAGAGACATTTGGGTTGCTTCCCCAGGAAACAGGAAGGAGCCTCTGCAAACTGTGTGTAGATAGACTCTTACTGCTCCTCATCACAGCACAATCCCTAGGAGCCACACACATCCAACGGTGAGGTAGATTAACGTTACCAGTCATCTCCGTTTCCCAGGGACAGTCCCTGGATTTACAAATCAGTACCCATATAAATGCAAGTGGCGCTGTGGGTTAAACCACCGAGCCTAGGACTTGTCGATCAGTAGGTTGGCAGTTCGAATCCCCGCAATGGGGTGAGCTCCCGTTGCTCGGTCCCTGCTCCTGCCAACCTAACAGTTCGAAAGCATGTCAAAGTGCAAGTAGATAAATAGGTACCACTCCGGTGGGAAGGTCAACAGCGTTTCCGTGTGCTGCTCTGGTTCGCCAGAAGCGGCTTAGTCATGCCGGCCACATGACCTGGAAGCTGTATGCCGGCTCCCTCGGCCAATAAAGCGAGATGAGCGCCGCAACCCCAGAGTTGGTCACTACTGGACCTAATGGTCAGGGGTCCCTTTACCTTCACCTTTACCCATATAAAATCCATTGAAGTTGAAAAGTGTCCCCAGATTCATGGAAAAAATCTAGTAAAACCTTAGGGTAGATCCAAGTTCAGCTATGTCACAGAGCTCCAATTTTCCTACACCTCTTTTTAGTTGCCTGTCGTGTGAGCACGGGCCTCTGGTGGCTCCTGTTTTGCTTTTTTAAAACTGGTCTTGCCTTAAAAACATGGCCCATTTATGCAAAGTATCCGGTCTCTCTGTAGAAGTGTGAACAAGGTGCCCCTGAGCAGTGTGGAAAAGCTGCCGTTCACCCGTGGGCGCCTCCGTGACATGGTTTTTATTCTGAGAAGCTCTGCATGGTGACGGTCTGTGTGCATTTCCTTGTCCTCTGTTCTGGGCACATGGGAAATGGCAGGAGAAGGAGGCTCCTGAATGTCTGCCAGGGCTGGGGGGGGGCAAACAGAACAGAGAGATCACTAAAATGAACGGCCAAGTGGAATATGCAGCTTTGAAACAGAGCGACAGAGCGGGGGGAGGGGGGGAAGGGAGCCCTTGGCAGAGTTGCAAAAGCCACGTGAACCTGCGAGCCAAATACGGCTTGCTTTAGCAGAGCATCATTATGAACTTCAGTTCATAATGTCCCACTCATTGCACTCTCTGATTTACAAATGGAAAATGAGGACTGAACGGGTGGCTTTGCCCAATGCCTTTAGCGACAAGCGATGCTAAACTGCATTTAGTGCTCCTCGTTTTCAAAGGGTTCAGCCAGAACACGGCTGAATGCGGCAGCTAGACTGGTGACTGGGAGTGGCTGCCGGGACCACATAACACCTGTCCTGAGAGATCTGCGTTGGCTCCCAGTACGTTTCTGAGCACAATTCAAAGTGCTGGTGCTGACCTTAAAAGCCCTAAACGGCCTTGGTCCTGTATACCTGAAGGAGCGTCTCCACCCCATCGTTCTGCCAGGACACTGAGGTCCAGCTCCGAGGGCCTTCTGGCAGTTCCCTCACTGCGAGAAGTGAGGTTACAGGGAACCAGGCAGAAGGCCTTCTTGGTGGTGGTGCCCGCCATGTGGAATGCCCGTTCTTCAGATGTGAAGGAAATAAGCAGCTATCTTATCTTTAAAAGACATCTGAAGGCAGCCCTGTTTAGGGAAGTTTTTAATATTTAATGCTGTATTGTTTTTAACACTCGATTGGGAGCTGCCCAGAGGGGCTTGGGAAACTCAGCCAAATGGGCAGGGTATAAATAATATATTATTATTATTATATAACACAGCTTAGATCCAGATAGAATCACCAAGTTGGAAGACTTGGGACAGATAAGAGAAAGTCCTTCTTCACGCAGCACGTGGTCAAATGATGGAACTCGCTCCACCAGGAGGCAGTGATGGCTACTAACCTGGATGGCTTGAAAAGAGGATGAGACGCATTCATGACGGAGGAGAGGGCTCTCAGTGTCTGCTAGCCACAAGGGCCATACTCTGCTTTCCACAGTTGGAGGCAGCCATGATTCTGAATCCCACTTGATGCAAACCGTGGGAGGGGGGAGTGCTGCTCATATGCCCAAATCCTGCCTGCGGATTTGGGCATATGATAAATATTCTGTTGGGAGCTGCCCAGAGTGGGGCATTATTATTATTATTATTATTATTATTATTATTATTATTATTATTATGTTTATTAAGCCACTGTGAGAACAGGATGCTGGACTAGATGGGTCACTGGCGAGATGCTGCTAAGCCAGAGTCCCAGAATCCACAGCCTCTTTCTCACTCCCTTGAGCCATTCACTTGCCGCTGCCTTTGCCTATGGAACAGGTTGCCAACTCCCCCTGCTCCTAGTGTAGCAGCCCAGAGTGTTGGACTGGGGCTTAGGAGACCCAGGTTTAAACCACCCCCCTCAGCCATGAAGCTCACTGGGTGAGAGTCTCTCAGCATTAGCTGTGAGGATAAAAAGGGGAAGGGGATAATGCCCTTGAGCTCTTTGGGTGAAAGGTAGGATATAAATGCAATACTACAACAATAAAAGAAACAGGATATTTTATTATCATTTACAGTGGTACCTCAGGGTACATATGCTTCAGGTTACATACGCTTCAGGTTACAGACTCCACTAACCCAGAAATATTACCTTGGGTTAAGAACTTTGCTTCAGGATGAGAACAGAAATCATGCTCTGGCGGTGCGGCGGCAGCGGGAGGCCCCATTAGCTAAAGTGGTTCTTCCGGTTAAGAACAGTTCCAGGTTAAGTACAGACCTCCGGAACGAATTAAGTACTTAACCTGAGGTACCACTGTATTTCTTAATTGCTTTCTAAGCAACCGTCTCAAGCTGATATATGCTAGAGATAATTAAAAAGACAAAAAAAGCAAAAACTTTTAAAATGAACCTTAAGCCATACAAAGCAGACATTTGTGGTGAAGAGCCATTTATCCCGTTGGGAAGCAGTCAGAACAAAAATGCCTTCAGTTGCTTCCAGAATGTGGGCTCCTGCAGGGATGCTATTCCACAGAACAGGGATAGCCACACTAAAAGCCCTGTTCCGAGTTACTCCAGAGGAGGCTTCTGAGATCTTTGGAACTTGCAGGATAAACTTTCCCACAGACCACACAGGGCTACTGAGTATATAAGAGATAAGGGGAACTCGCAGGAAACCTGATCCTGAGTTGTACAGGGACTTGTACTACTGTTAAATCATTGGACGCCAGACAGCTTTGCAAATCACCTGGAAATTCACCAGTAGACCCCAGTCTTCCTTGTAGGCACTTCTGGTTTAAAGCAGTAGGGTGCAAAACCTTTTGACGTCCCACGGTTAAACTCTCGTTCTGCCACACAGTTGTGCCCTATTTATTATGCTGCTCTTGTTGACTGCTGTTGCTCCAGAATACGTCTTATCCGAGGAGGGGGGTGGCAGAGCAAAGCTCAGAATGAGAAGGATGGAGCTGAACCTTCAAAGAGAATAATTCATGGGTGCTTGTCGGGGAGTTGCTTGGTAGTAGCTGACATACAAAGGGAATCATTTATGAAGAGATCATTGAAAATTGCACGTGGTGTAATTTAGGGGTTCCTGGCATGATGGCAGCCGTAAGCAATGCATTGTATTACAGGAAGGAAGTTCCACGGAGCATCATTTTGGATGGAAACGCTAAACCAAACCATTCTGCAACGGCAGATTGGGATTGAGTTTTCCCAGGGGATGGAAAACTAATCACTATTTTTTAAAATAGGCAGGTAGATAGCATCTTACACCAATTTCACTTATGCGATTGCAGACTTACGTGGATCACTGCCAAATAAATAAACAAATAAATAAATAAGATGGAGAAAAAGTAGGCGGGAGAGCAGGGGGAAGTGGCTGGCAAGTCTAACCCTTTGCAATGCAGGAATCCTGCCGACAGTCGTCCCTGGTTGGGCTCGAACCACCAACCTTCTGGTTAACAGCCAGATGCACTGACCCATTTTGCCAAGGATTGCGGGGGCGATGATTAAATACTTACATCTTTCTGGGATCTGATTATTTAACGGGCAACAAAACAAATGTGAAATGGTGCCCCCTGGGTTCTGGGCTCACAGCTTTGATCTCTTCTGAACCACCATCCTACAACACCTTGAGATGTTTCAGGTGATCCTCAGGGCTTGCTGGCTCCCCTGGCAAGCTCCCCTGAGAGCAGAGTCTAGTTAGAGGCTGACCATGGTTTCTTCTCCTGGCAGAGGGCGGCACCACTGAAGCGGGGTCTGCCATCAGCGATGTTGCAGTGCAGACATGCCCAAGAGTTCAGCTTTGGGCCCCGAGCGCTGAAGGACGCTCTGATCTCCACGAACCCTGCGCTGCAGGAGCTCTACGCCAAGGCCTTCTCCAGCGCCGAAAAGCTCTTCCTCTCCGAAGCATACAACCCGCACAGGACACTTTTCTGCAGCCTGTTCATCCGGACGGCTTTCGACTGGCTCCTCAGCCACCCTGATGCCCCTGAGGACTTTGAAACCTTCTACTACTCCCTGCTGAGGAGGAAGCAGAGAGTCTACCGCAAGCACATATACCTGCAGCCTATAGGTAATGCACCTGCTGGGTCTTTGGCACCAACTAACAAAGGAGACAAGGATGCCATGTGTTGAATTGAGGTTGTGATGGGAGACAGGGAAAGAGGGATCTGTGGCTTTAGTGCCTTTCCTTGCATGCAGAAGGTCTCAAGGTAGGGCTGGGGGAGACCCCTGCCTGAAACCCTGGTCAGCTGCTGCCAGTCAGTGTAAGCGATGCTGAGTTAGATGGACCAATGGTCTGAACTCTGTATAAGGCAGCTTCCTATGTTCTTTAGAAGGGTGCCAGCCCTCCCATCGGATGTCAAAGAGATAAACAACTACCTGACATTTAGAAGACATCTGAAGGCAGCCCTGTTCAGGGAAGTTTTTAATGTGTGACATTTTAATGTATTTATAATCTTTGTTGGAAGCCGCCCAGAGTGGCTGGAGAAACCCAGCCAGATGGGCAGGGTGCAAATAAATAATAATAATAATAATAATAATAATAATAATAATAATAATTACAGCAGCAACAGTAGTGGCTCTGACCGCAACAGTACATGATAGTCTGACTGATTTCCCTGTAGTTCCTTTCTTCGACCAGGGCTTGGTGGTGACCGAATCTTCACCTGAAATCCCTTAGGAAACAGACTGAGAGGCCACTCTTGTCTTTGAAGTCCTGCTTCAAGTCCCCATAGGGACTTCACCAGAGCCAGTGCCCACCTTTAGTTTTACAATGGACCCTGTCCAAAATCCCCTAGAGGCAGTCACGCATGTTGCTTTGGATGTAGTTGAAGACCCTGGATGTGTCTTCAACACATTCTGAAGATGCTGGATTTTCCTTGGTAGACAAGCAAATTGTTTTCGCTTGCAGTAAATCTTCAGATACAGAGCGCCCTCTCTCTTATTAGTGATGTTCTTCTCTGAGGAAGGCAATGACTGCTCAAAAAGTGCAAGTGCCAGGCTCTTACAAAACATAGATAATATACAAATAATAACATTGGAGCTTTGTGCTCTTGGGATTCTTCTCCTTCCTTGGGATTTTTCTCCTTTCTTGCATTGCTGTAGGGCATAGTCCTGTCCCCCCCCCCCCCAGAAAGAGCCCCAGAGGAACTGACTTGATGCTTCTGCTCTTAGATCTAAGCGACGGCCCTGCTGGGATCTCGCTGCTGGACTCCCTCTGTGGCTGCGTCGAGTCTTTCTTTTGGGGTCTCCGAGTCAAGTGCCTTCCTTCCGTCCCAGTCTCTTCCATCCACTGCTGTTACCGTCACAGCCAGGATTCGGACAGAGTGCAGCTTCATACAGGTAAGCCGACAGGAGAGCAAGTTGGGGGCAGCGAGGCGTGTTACTAGGAAATGGGGCTCAAGTCTGACTCGGGAGAAGGGGGTAAGTAGGGAACTTTGCCAGCCCAGAGGCAAGAGTTGGAGGCAGGGGATGCTTCACGGCTGGAGGGTGGAACACAGAATGGGTTGGAAGAGGAGGAGGAGGAGGCAGGGCAGGCAAATGAAGGGCCAGGTGCTTCCCCACCCTCCCCTGCACCACTGTCTCCCAGAACCAGAAGGGGAGTGAAAAGGGAGGAGCAGAGGAAGTTTCCACGGAGGCGCAGTCTCTGGCTGCGTGCCCAAATCCCAACGGGAGAGAGTACATAAACTGGTGGAGGGGAAGTAGTCCCGTTTCTGCAACTGCTCCATAGAGGGTGGACCTGGGAAGAGCATAGTAGATGCTAGACTGCTGTGCGTGGGTATTCAGAGCTGTAGAGGTGACTTTAAGTGTGATCTTTGACAATAAAGGGTTAGCTATTTCCCATGTGCATTCCTTTGGCTGGGAAATGCCTTTGACAGTTACCTGGAACTTGAGGTCATCCTTGCCCTCCTCCCTTCTCCCTTGAATACGTCCTTGGGCCCCCTCAACCCTCTTAGGCCAGGGATAGAGAAGCAATGTGGCCCTCCAGAGGTTGTTGGACTCCAGTTCCCATCATCCTTGGCCACTGGCTGTGCTGGTGGAACTGATGGGAGCCCAGCAGTCTCTGGAAGGCCGCACAGCTTTCCCACCCTGATTTAGGCGATGTTTGCCTTTTGCCTGCACAGTAGAGGAGGAAAGGTGTGAGGCAGGGGGTGGGAGAATAATCTTTCCATGGAAAATCATTCCATGACTAGCAGCTGCAACAGTAACCAACCAGATGGAGGACTGGAACTACATTTTCCTTTTGGAACACCCCCCCCCCGCACCACAAAAAACATATTTCCATCCCTTTGTTTTCATGGGAAAAGGTGCTAACCCAAATTGGGTGTGTTCATAATGGATTCCGGATTAGACTGATACCCTGCGGATGTGTTCTGTTCATCCTGTTCCACCCAAGCTACCCAGGAAAGGTTGCAATATATTTAAACTAAGGCTTGAAAATAAATGCTAAAAAATCTCATTGTCATTACAGAATATGGCTTTGGTCCAAGCTACCTGAAAGCTCCTATCTCCCTATACAAATCCATCCAGGTCCTCGAATGAGCATCTTCTCCTGGCCCCATCAATATAAGAGGCACAGTTGGGGGTGACACGGGAGAGACAGGGCCTTTTCTGTGGCCGCTCCCATACTGTGGGATTCCTTCCCAAGAGAGGTCAGACTGGCTCCCTTTACTTTATCTTGTGAACCTCCCTGAGATCTTCGGGTGAAGGGCAGTATACTTTAATGCTGGTTCCAAGTGTGTTTCTCATGTATTTTAACTGTGTTTTTCCATTAGCTAGTTTTATTGCTTTGTATTTTCCGATAGTGTTTTTAAATGCTGTCAGCTGCCTTGAATCCCATCTTGGGAGAAAGGCAGGATATAAATACAGTACACAAACAGACAAACAAAAGCCTGAAACAGGGTAGGCTGTACTTGCTGCTGAAGGGCAGGGAATAGGTTTCTAAATTTTCTACCAAGGGAATTGAAAGATTGACAAGATTGACAAGTTTCACTGGATTGTGTCTTTTGTTTTGGCATCTTCCTTCCCCCCATAGATGGGATCCTGACCTTTCTGAAGAACAACAAGCCCATGGATGCCCTCTGCGTCTTGGGTCTCACCCTTGCTGACCTCTACCCCTGTGAAACATGGAGCTTCACCTTCAGCAAGTTCTTGCCTGGCCAAGGTTTGTCCAGGGATGGGGAGGAAAACACCTTCATAGTTCTCTTAAAAACTAGTAGTGATGAGGCCATATGCTATGGTTACCAGATTTTTTTTCAATGAATCCGGGGACACTTTTTTTTTTTTTTGGAGCTGAGTAGCAACAGGGAGTCAGTAGTGGGGATGGTGAGGCAAAAGAACACATGCATATTGTATAAAGGTGCAAAGCCCTTCTTTTGCACCCTGTGAAACATAAATGCACAGTTTTTTTAAAAACTGGGCAACAGCATGCCACACGCCCGTGACTCCCGAGCCTTCCCCAATCTCCTGCCCCCTTCCTCCTTTGGTTTGATGGATTGGGAGTCACAGGCAGGCGGCTGTTGCCCATTTTTTAAAAAAACCTCTGTGCATTTATATTTCACAGGGTGCAAAAGAAGGGCTTTGCACCTTGCCTGGCAGAGAAACCACGTGCCTTGCACCCCTCCTGGGCAACGCCCGCCCGCCCGTGACTCCTGAGCCTCCCCAGATCTGTCAAAACAAAGGGGGAAGGGGGCAGGAGATCTGTGCCACCGGACATCCCTGGTTCCCCTTCAGCAGTGGAGGCAGCAGCGAGCAGCTCCTGAAGCCAGCCAGAGCCAACTGCGCTACCAGGCTGGCTCCAGGCTGCTGAGGCTGCCACTGCCACGTTTCCCGGGGACAAATTTGCAAATCTGGGGACATTCCGGGGACAAAATTTGTCCGGGGACAGATTTGCAAATCCGGGGACTGTCCCCAGGAACCAGGGACGTCTGGTAACCCTACCGTATGCCCTCCGGGGAGGGAGCTCCAAAGATGTGGAGCCACCAGTAAAAAGGCTCTGTCTCTGGAATCCACCAGTCTAACAGCATAAATGTAGTATCATCTCCCTCTCTACAGGAAAGGACCATAGTTCAATGGGCACAGCATCTGACCTCCAAGCTAAAGGTCCCAGGTTCCACCCCCAACATCTCCTGACAGGGCTGAGAGAGACACCTCTCTAAAACCCTGCAGAGCTGCCAATCAGTGTTGACAGTACTGATTTAGATGGACCAACCAGTGGTCTGACTTCATTGCCTATGTTCCTGTGCTCTTCTTTCAACTTGCCACACCCAAGCCCACCTTTTCCACGAAGCACTTCCTTAACATCCACACTCCAGCCTTCATTCCCAGAATGAGCACCTCTGGCTGCATCTGCTCACATCTATCACCTGTTGCCTTGGCTCTCACCTCCGTTTGCTATCCCAGGGATGGCAGGAGTTGCAGTCACAGGTTGACCACTCCCATTTGGGACTGTGAGCTCCTTGGAGTGTGGGGTGTGATGCTGAAGCCAGATGCACACAGGTGGCTACTAGGCACAATGGCTCTGCTCTGCCTCTACAGTTGGGAGGCAGCAGCAGCAGAAGAAGAGTTTGGACTTGATATCCCACCTTTCACTCCCGTTTTTGTTGTTGTTTAGTCATTTAGTCGTGTCCGACTCTTTGTGACCCGATGGACCAGAGCATGCCAGGCAATCCTGTCTTCCACTGCCTCCCGCAGTTTGGTCAAACTCATGTTGGTTTCTTCGAGAACACTGTCCAACCATCTCATCCTCTGCTGTCCCCTTCTCCTTGTGCCCTCAATCGTTCCCAACATCAGGGTCTTTTCCAGGGAGTCTTCTCTTCTCAGGAGGTGGCCAATTCACTCCCCTCAAGGAGTCTCAAAGCAGCTAACAATCTCCTTTTCCCTTCCTCCCCCACAACAAACACTCTGTGAGGTGAGTGGGGCTGAGAGACTTCAGAGAAGTGCGACAAGCCCAAGGTCACCCAGCAGCTGCATGTGGAGGAGCAGAGACGCGAACCCGGTTCACCAGATTACGAGTCCACCGCTCTTAACCACTACACCACACTGGCTCTCTTCTGTGCTTCTGAATACTGGTTGCTAGAAACCGCTCTTGTTCTTCGATCCTGCTTGTTGGTTCCTCACAGGCAGCTGGGAGAGGAGGACGCTGGACCAGCAGAGTCACTGGTCTGGTGCAGCAGGTTCTTCTTAAGTTCTTAATGCGTTTGCCCCTCCCTGTATATTTTTGACTGGATTAATTTAAGAGCGGAACAATGATCGATTGTGGTCCTCTCCTCCTGAAATCCTGCCAGTTCTTCCGCTATTCTGCAGTTTTCTATAACTTGTTGTTCCGGTTTCATTAATAGTTGCCAAGCGTTTAATGTGGCAGGGATATCAATGAGGTTCATTGGGTGGTTAATTAGTTGGACAGCCTCCACCCCGCTTTCTGATATAGAGGAACCCTGGTAAACCAACCAGATGGACATTAGGCGGTTTTCTTCAAAAATAAAACAAACAAAGGATCCTACCAGATTAATTGTAATTTAATTCATTTAGCTCTACCAGTGTTTTTTTTTTTTTTTTTTTGCAGCACAGTTATCAATCCTGCTGCTTTTACAAATGCTTGTTTTATGCTTTTAAAAATTGGGTTTTCTTGCAGTTTAGTAATCTGGAATTCTATATTTTAAGCTGCCTGGGAATTGATCTGAAATAATAAAATAAATACTAACGAAATGCCTGTGAGGGTACACTAGGTAAAGCTACCTGTGGCAGAGCATCTTCTTGGCTTGTGTAGTCAAGTCCCAGGGGCCTGGGTGGTGCTGTATAAACTCTGCAGCTCAGTAGGCCAGATCTTTCGGTCCCTCTGTGGGCAGGTAGGTGAGTCCATCCACTTGTCAATCATCTGGTGTTATAATGACATCAAGGTTGACCCACGGAGATCAGGGAGGGGTTGTTCCACCAGCATGTTCCCCATAGCAGGGGTTCCATCTCGCCCTCTGGATTGTGGATGCCCGCCACCGCAACATGGAAGTTGCTGTGGCTGGCAGCTCCTCTTCCTCCTCAGCCAGCGACGCACCCTTTTCCACGATGGAGGGGCTCTGTGTCCAAGCTCTCCCCCCGAAAAGGGTGCGTCGCTGGTTGGCTGTGGAGGGCAGAGCTGAACTGTTTCTCTCTCAGAGGCAGCATCATAGCCTACTGGCGGCTTTTCTCATTGACTTTGTGGGTGCCCACAAGCACCCACAGCCCCCTGGAGTTGGCTCTTATGCCCCATAGGGAACACAGTGGCAAAGCAGTATCTTGTTGTTGTTTAGTCGTTTAGTCGTGTCCGACTCTTCATGACCCCATGGACCAGAGCACGCCAAGCACTCCTGTCTTCCACTGCCTCCTGCAGTTTGGTCAAACTCATGCTGGTAGCTTCGAGAACACTGTCCAACCATCTTGTCTTCTGTCGTCCTCTTTTCCTTGTGCCCTCCATCTTTCCCAATATCAGGGTCTTTTCCAGGGAGTCATCTCTTCTCATGAGGTGGCCAAAGTATTGGAGCCTCAGCTTCAGGATCTGTCCTTCCAGTGAGCACTCAGGGCTGATTTCCTTCAGAATGGAAAGATTTGATCTTCTTGCAGTCCATGGGATTTTCAAGAGTCTCCTCCAGCACCATAATTCAAAAGCATCTATTCTTTGGCGATCAGCCTTCTTTATGGTCCAGCTCTCACTTCCATACATCACTAGCAGGGCTGAATTCTCTGTTCATCAGTTAAATGCTACTACTTTGGCTGAATGTGCAAGTTCCCTATGGGGAACTGGTGGGCACAGCCAGTGCAGAATTGAACCCTGTTCCCGCACCCATCAGCTTATGTCAGCTGATTGATAGCTGGGCCTGGTTTTGGAGAAATGGCCTTGCGGGCAAAACTGGACCCCCTGGCAGGCCAAGATTGGCCCAGAGGCCAGAGACGCCCAACTCCTGCTATAATGGATTTATCTGAATATTAAAGTTGCGTACAGTAGCGTATTAAAAATTGAGTAATTATGAAGTTTTATTTTTCTGCCTTTCAGTCTTTTATAAATTTAATGAACTATTTTTTTTTTAAAAAAGAAGTCAATAAGATATACTACTGAGCATTTTTCTACATGCAAAGTTCTGCACAATTTGCTTAATGCATTCTGAGGCAGCAAGGCTCCTCAAGTACACATTTACCACTCACTCTCCAGCAACAAAACCTCCTATTAATTGGTACTTAACCCCTCACTATTCTATAGAGGCATAACACTGGTTTGCTGTGTGCATAATGAAACCAAGCCGCAGTCATCCGCAGCTCCATCTCTCTCTTGCTTAATGCTTAATTTTTAGACGATAAAACAATGCTGGGATCAGACTGGCATCTGTCCATCTTCTCTATATATTTCAACAGACTTCATTATATAACAGATATCTCTGTACCCAGATGTGTAAGGGTGGTTTTCCTATCTGGGTGGGATGCCTGGGCGTTTGAGGAAATGAGGCTGATCTTTCTCTCCCCTCTTGTTTCCTGCCTCCGCAGAGGTGGGGGTCTGCAGCTTTGCCAGGTTCACGGGCGACTTCCCCCAGATGGGTTGCACCACATTAAACCCAGCGCCATGGAGACAAGAGGTTCATGACGAAGTTATGGAGCACGCCAGACACCAGGCGTTGCTGTTCAACATGCTGGAGATGCTCCAGTGTTGCAAGGTGAGGCGTGCAATATTTCCCCAACAGTAGAGCACCTGTGTTGCATGCAGAAGGACCCAGGTTATGTGCCCAGCAATTAAAAACACACACAAAAGGACCTGGATTTACATATAAGCTAAAGAAGCTATAGCTTAGGGCCCCACTCTCTTGGGCCCCCCCCCCAAAAATTAAAGGGAAACAAACACCTGGATGTACATTTCCAAAATATAAGATAAAAAACAAATAAAAGTTACATACAGCAACAGTGTTTTGTGTTGGGTAGGTTCCTAGTAATGGGTCCTGCCTGTTAGCCTGTTCCCTAAAATATCACTGATTTGCTCATTTCTATATATAGGGTGCCTACATTCTGCATGGACTGGTTGCAGGGCAACATGTAGCATGCAGCTGCAGACTGCAGTGCAGCACAGTTGAATGCCTGTTATCTAATATTAAAGAGTGCTTGTAGAATGATGATCAGGCAGCATAGACTAAGGGTATGAGCATATATTCAACACAAAAAAACAGTGACAATTTGTTGTTCACTAAACAAGCTATAGTTTATGGCCCACTCTCTTGGGAACCCCAAAAAATGTAAAGGAAAAGAAAAACTGGGTGTACATTTCCAAAATATAAGATAAAAAACAAATAAAATAAAATCTACATACAGCAACAGTGTTTTGTGTTGTGTAGGCTCCTATCTGTTATGTGCAAATGGCTTTAGATACCTATTAGGTCCATAAATTACCATATAGCATATATTCAAAAACAGTGACAATTTGTTGTGGACAAAGGACAGCTGGACATATAAAGGGCCCCATTACCTTCAGTAGCTGAGGGCCTCATCAAACCTCAATCCGGCCCTGGTGATGGTGGAGGAAAGGAGAACCAGTTCAAGGCAGGAAAGGCAAGCTCAACAGTGAAAGTTCAGCTTAATCTGCTCTTGGTTTTCCCCCCCATTGAAAGGTCACATGCCATGAGATCTGCCACCTGATTGGCTTGGGGAATTGCCGTTGGCTCCAGTGCATCATGCAGGGGGCTCTGAGTTTGGATGAAGTTCTGCTGCGGCCGCTGGAGCCCTGCCCAATATGCCTCCGGAAGCTGCAGTACGTGGTGGGTTTCAAACTCATCGAGCGCTACAAGGTAAGAGACTCAGAGAGCAAGGTGGCTCTTTCCCCTCCTTTCTGCAAGGCGGGGGTTCGTCTGGTCACTAGCTCCAGGCTGCTCATCTTACAATCCCCATCAGAGGGAGACGGAAGCAGAGAAGTTGTCTGGAGAGCAGAAACCTACAGGCGGCTCAAGAGAGTCTCAAGCCATTTGCCGTGTAGGAAAGGCAAGGGATTAGCCTGTCTGTGTCCCTGTGTAGCTCTCCTTATACAGGTCCTCATTCTGGCCAGCTTAGGCACAGGATAAGGCTGAGAGAGGACTGGCCATGGAGCAGGTGCTGGTTCCAGATGCTGTGCAGGGGCTCTGCAGGATCTGTGACCACACTCAAGGGAAATGTTTGATGCTTTAGTTCAGCTCTCCATATACTTTGGACTGCTGTTCTCATCATTCTCAGCTTGTGCTTGTTGGGCCCAATAATTGGGTTGTAATCCAAAAGATCTAGTTGACAAAGGCTGCTTTAATCTGAGCTGAAGCAAATGCTTCAATAGCAAATAAGACCTATAATATTAATTTATTATTTATACCCTGCCCATCTGGCTGGGTTTCCCCAGCCACTCTGGGCAGCTCCCAACAGAATATTAAAAGCACAATACAGCATTAAACATTAAAAACTTCCCTAAACAGGGCTGCCTTCAGATGTCTTTTGAAAGTAGGATAGTTGCTTATTGCCTTGACATCTGATGGGAGGGCGTTCCACAGGGCAGACGCCACCACCGAGAAGGCCCTCTGCCTGGTTCCCTGTAACCTCACTGGCAGTGAAGGAACTGCCAGAAGGCCCTTGGTGCTGGACCTCAATGTCCAGGCTGAACGATGGGGGTGGAGATGCTCCTTCAGGTATACAGGACCAAGGCCATTTAGAACTTGAAAGGTCAGCACCAACACCTTGAATTGTGCTCGGAAATGTACTGGGAGCCAATGCAGGTCTCTCAGGACTGGTGTTATATGGTCCCGGCGGCCACTCCCAGTCACCAGTCTAGCTGCTGCATTGTGGATTATTTGCAGTTTCTGAGTCACCTTCAAAGGTAGCCCCAAGCAGAGCGCATTGCAGTAGTCCAAGCGGGAGATAACCAGAGCACGCACCATTCTGGCGAGACAGTCTGTGGGCAGGTAGGGTCTCAGCCTGTGTACCAGATGGAGCTGGTAGACAGACACAGAATTGACCTGTGCCTCCATGGACAGCTGTGAGTCCAAAATGACTCCCAGGCTGCGGACCTGGTCCTTCAGGGGCACAGTTACCCCATTCAGGACCAGGGAGTCCCCCACATCTGCCCGCCCCCTGTCTTCCAAAGACAGTACTTCTGTCTTGTCAGGATTCAACCTCAATCTGTCAGCCGCCATCCATCCTCCAACCTGCCCAAATCAGGAGTGTCAGAGAAGGTTCAGAGAAAGTCCAGGTAGGGACTTCTGCCTGGGGAGCTGCTGGCAGTCCATGTAGACAACCAACCCCGAGCTAGGTAGAGAAATGGGTCTCACTTGGAACAAGGCAGCGCCCTCTGTTTCTGTGCTCCCTGATTATCAGTGCCCTGATCTGAAACGGCAACAGAAGCAGTCACCCCGTTTTATGTTCTCTGGTGCAGAAACTCTATGCCTGGATGCAAACTCTTTTGTCTACCTGGCCCAGCCAAGACCCGGCAGACTTGTCCGTGTCAGAAGACGTTTTGCCGTACAGCGCTGACTCTGGGATGGGTGGAGAGAACGATTCCGAAGCGGTGACGTCCCTCTCGGAGCCCCTGACCCCAGATACTTGCAGCCAGGCGGTTTCCACATTGCAGGATCTTGACCTTGATGAGCCGTCCTGTTCTCTGGCCGATGCTCCCAGCCAGGAGCGACTGGGTGGTGCTCCCAAGCCCTCGGACATAATTAAGGAGTACACGCTGTGGCTGAAGATGTGCATCGCCGCTCTCGAGAAGGACGTCTCCGAGGAGGATCTCCTGCAAGTAGACAAGGCGGTGGACGCCCTGGCCCGCTGGGAAATGTTCACGGGGGAGCTGCCCAGCGTCCGGAGGGACCTGCCTTTTGCCAGTGACACTGCGGGGCTGCGGAAGGTCCTTGGAGACAAATTCTCCTCCTTGAGAAGGAAACTGAGCTCCAGGAAAGCAGCCAGGGGTGAATCTTCCCCTTGTCGCTGGAGATGGGAGGACAGTTAGCCCCACGGAGACACACTGCCTGTTTCTCATATTCATTAATTGTGGGTTTTGTTAGATCCCTTTCTTCTTGTTATGCCTCTCGTCCTTTCCGCTGCAAGTTCTCGTTGATTTATCAGAGCAAGAATCAAGAACTCTGCTAGTGCAATTAAAAAAAATCTTCTACTGAAGTATTTCCTTGTCCTTCCTGATGCAACTCTTTGGTTTGTTGTATCCAAATACACAAATATGATCAGAAGAGAATATGATCAGTGTATCTGAAGAAGTGTGCATGCACACGAAAGCTCATACCAAGAACTAACTTAGTTGGTCTTTAAGGTGCTACTGGAAGGAATTTTTTTATTATGATCAGAAGAGTCTTTCAGGTAACCGTTGCGAAGTCATATATATAGAGCTTTCAAAGTTTTAACCAGTACTTTAAATTGGGCCTGAAAATCGACCCAGGTAGACTATTTGGTCCAAACTTGGCATTTTTCTTTTAGGGCTTTGAGAGTTAAATGTATTTTAAGACAAGCAGACTCTCCTCTCTCCCACCTCCCACCAAGTCATGAACTTTGTTCTATATAGCTGCACTCAAATTCCAAGGCTAAAGCATTGACCCCCCCCCAATAATGTCACCTTTTTAAGGATCCAGCTATAAATAACTTGAGCTCCTTTGCTGCATAATAAAGCAATTGAGAGGAATGCATGCTTTCCTGGCAATCTCTAGAGACACTTGGGCCTTTTCAACCAAGGAGAAGAGGAGCTGGTGTGGAAATTGTCCCTCCACGTACACAAAGTTTGAAAAGTATCTGCAAGTGTTCCTTTAGAAACAGGAAGCCAGGATGTAGTTCTTCCAAACAAATGCAATTTAAAATTTAAAAAAGCATAATCTTGCAAGCACTGCTTTTTTAAAAAATAAATAAGAGAAAGTGCTGGTACTCACCATGAAGTTGTTATACCAGAAAAAAAGAACTTCTTGCAACCATGCTAAATAAATCTCAGCTGTTGTGCTAACTTCTTGCACCATGGTCCCAGCACACGCAGATGATTCTGGAAGATATTGTTATGATCTTCATGACATGCAAGACACAGGCTGGCTGAACTGAGAGAACATGACTTTGAGCGCACCCAGCACTCTCTGGCAACCTCTCCACACATTGCAGTGTATGATGATGATAATGATAATGATAATGATAATGATAATGATAATGATAATGATAATGATAATGATAATAATAATAATAAGTAAAAATAATAATAATTTTTTATTTATACCCTGCCCTCCCCGGCCAGAGCCGGGGTCAGGGCAGCTAACACCAGTAAAATTAGAATAAAAACATAATAGGAGGGGGAAACCCAATTTAAAATACAGGTTAAAAATACAATTTAAAATGCAGCCTCATTTTAATAGTAGCCCATAGATCAAAACCATAAGGGGAGGGAAACATAAGGGTCAGACTGAGTCCAAACCAAAGGCTAGTCGGAACAGCTCTGTCTTGCAGGCCCTGTGGAAAGATGTCAAGTCCCGCAGGGCCCTGGTCTCTTGTGACAGAGCGTTCCACCATGTCGGGGCCAGTACTGAAAAGGCCCTGGCCCTACTTGAGACCAATCTAACCACCTTGCAACTTGGGACCTCCAAAGTGTTGTGGACTTTAAGGTCCTCCGTGGGACATACCAGGAGAGGCGGTCCCATAGGACCTTAAGATCAATGGTGATAGGCAAGCTCTCTTTCGTGGTAGCTATTCTGCCATTTTTATTGGCCTTTTCTGCAGCTTCAGGGAATTACAAATCGGGAGAGTGCTGTCTTCAGGCTCTGCTTAGGGGCTCCCTACAGCTATCTGGCCGGCCACTGTGAGAACAGGATGCTAGACTCGATGGGCCTTGGCTCTCATCCAGCAGGACCCTTTCTGATGTTCTTAGGACTGCTGTGAATCGTCCAAATCAGTGGAGCGTTTGCTGGAACACGGTTGAAAAGCCACTGCTGTAATAATGTGCATCTTAGCACATTAGACCAAGACAAAACCAAGGGCTGAGGAATAGTGTTTTCTACATTCAGATTGCGTAATCAGAGTAGACGTTTAAAGAAAAATGAACCGCTCAAAAGGAAAATATGGAATCCAGTGGTGTGTGAACACTGGAAGACGAGTGCTGTTGATTCCTGGGTGAAAACAATCCCTCCCCACCAAAAAAACATTTACATCTGAAAATGGTGCATTGAGAGTAAACCAAGTTGCTGCCACCTGCTGGTTGCTTAAATATTGCTGTTTCAATGCTCGGGAAACATCCGTTCTGGTTTGTGGAAAACAGCCACTCAAAACATAAACATTATATATTCCTTTTTGGCACTTAAAAATAAAACAGCAGCTATATGTAAAAAATGGGAACAACACTAAGGGAGGTGGGGGGGGGGAGAAGGACAGGGAGAGGGAGGGAGGGAGGCAGGGAATGTTTCAAAGTAAACATTTAGATTAGATTCTTTCATTTTTATCAGCAAGTGATAAACGAGAAGCAAAAGCAAAGATGTGTCTGCATCTCCTCCGTCAGCCAGCAAAAGTGTTTGCAGCGCTCTTGCTGTTGCTATGACAACTGCTTCACCAGGCTGAGAGAATCTATCTAGCACCTCTTTAAGCAAGAAGTGGTGTGCAGGAGTGTTGGAGAGCGTGCAATATTGTGTGTGTGTGTGTGTGTGTGTGTGTGTGTGTGTAACCTCTCTGTGTGTATGGGTGGTATTCAACTCAGTTTCACGCAGAGTCAATGTTCTTTAATTTCACTGGGTCTAATCTTGAGTAAAACTTAGGCTGATTTCACACAATTTCACACCATGTTATCCCAGGGCTTAACTTGGCACATTGGAAATTTTCCCCATTGCTCAAGCAATCTGTGGATTCAATACAAATGCAAGAACAGGAGAGTTTGTATCCCAGGCAAGCCCAGGACATTTTGCTGTGTCAAGGGCAAGGTGGTTCCTCCACTCCTTCCATATACAGAAGATGCCCAGGTTGGCAGTTGAATCTTACTTCAACAGGACAGTTCCTCCACTGCACGTAAGAGTACAAGGCTAGTCTGGGCACAGGGCAGGCCAAGTGTTCCCTGCCCCTCAGCATCTCTTGCCTGGAGCAGATGCCTCACTCCATGTAATGGTAGGGCCGGTGCTGTTTGTATCAGGAGCCTACTGCGTATTAAGAGACAATGTGTTTTTCCTATACCCACTGCAGGTCAACTCTGAAGAGTGAAGCAAAACACACAGGGTTAACAACCCCACATGATGTGACTTTGTTGGGATCTGTATCACTTGTGAGCAGATGGGACAAGGCCTTTTCTCCCTTAGGTGTTAGCTTTCTAATAGACAGCAGTTAGCTTTCTAATGGATAGGAGAAGTGTCACTGAACATGACCCTGTTGTAGCCATAAGGACATAAGAAGAGACTGGCTGATGGTTCAGACCAGACGCCTGTCTCATCGAGCATCTCACAGAGGTCAACCAAATGCCACAAGTAGGACTGGAGTGGGACAGCGTTCCCCACTTCTGATTCCCAGCAATTAGCATTTAGAGGCCTACTGCCTCCAACACTGTGGGTGGGTGGGTGTGGGTGTGCATAGCCATCAGTATGTAGCCACTGAGAGCCTTATTCCCCATGAATTTGCCTAAAGCCCACCATCAGGTCAAAGGGGCAACACAGAAGGAAGACTAGGATGGCAATTAGGAGGAAGAGACAATAAGGGTCTTTACAAGCCAACAGAGGGTTGTAAAGGGGCAGGGACAGTCCCCTTAGTTAGAGCGGAGGTCTCAGGTTCTCAATGACTTTTGTTTATGAACACAGGAAGATGCCTAATCCAACTCAGTATTGTCTGAAGTGAAGGACATGAGGCAGGAGTTGATAATGCAGGTGAGCTGTGCACAGGTGAGCTGCAAGCAAGCTGCTGGCCAGCTCTGTGGATGCTCCTTTTATTGACACAATATGCAAACCCAGGCAGATACATTTTGGGCTGTGACCTTTACACATCTTCCAGTCCTGAGATTGTAGGGTGGTACAAAGCTATTTTGGCACCTGTTTCCACCGTGTCATTTCCCCCTTGCACAGTGTATTGAGACCCAGTGTGGTGTAGTGGTTAAGAGGGGTAGACTCGTAATCTAATAAACCGGGTTCGCGTCTCCGCTCCTCCACATGCAGCTGCTGGTTGACCTTGGGGTAGTCACACTTCTCTGACGTCTCTCAGCCCCACTCACCTCACAGAGTGTTTGTTGTGGGGGAGGAAGGGAAAGGAGAATGTTAGCCGCTTTGAGACTCCTTCGGGTAGTGAGAAAACGGGATATCAAATCCAAACTCTTCTATGACGAAGGAGACAAAGGTCTCAGAGACAAAGGTTACAGACAGGACACCGCAGACTACTGAGACCGCAAAAGGTCAGACAGAGGGCAAGATGTTCAGACAGCTGTGGCTTTATCTGTGAGGGGGAGTGTGCTCTTCACCCAGCGATCATTCCTACAATTGTCAACCCTGACTGGCAGCCTCTCACCAGGCTTTCAGTCACGGAATATTCGCAGCCCGACCTGGGAATCAAACTTGGGACCTTGCACTACAAAGTAAGTTGGGGAGGACCCCAGAGTCAAACATCGCAGCCACTTTGATAACTATATGGCTGCAGTCTCTGCACGTCACAACTTTTAAACTCATGAACCTGAAGGGATGTGTGTGTGTGTGTGTGTGGGAAACAAACTCTCTGCATTACATAGTAAGGTTTTCTGGCTTTAGTTTTCTTTTATTTATTTAGAGTTCAGGTTCCTGAGTCAAACAGCTGAGTCCATCTGCAAGGAAGCATGAGGTGAATACCAAATGCTAGGCTACATTGCATGCTGGGAGCAGGAAGGAGTTCCAGTTGTTTCACTGGTTGGGCCACTTAGAAATACAAGCTGTGCACACACAGGGGTCTATTGTTATTCAGCATAATAGGGAAGAGGCCCCTCCATCCTGAATTGGGAGCCTGCCTGCTGAATTATGGCAATGCTGCCGAGTCACAGCCCACTCACGGGGGGTGGGGGGCACTTTGTAAATGGTTTCAAAGTGAAAAGGTCCACTTGCACCTCAGCAGCCTTGAATCCAAGAACCACACAACTAAGAGTTATACATCAGTGGCAACAATCCAGTCCTTGCCAGGCAAAGCTCATTCTGCTGGCATCCCTGCTGCAGATGGCTTTTGACAATTTCAAGCATTGAGAAATGAGGTGCTTCACAATAATCCACTCTGTGCATTCATGCAACAATTTGTAGGCTCTCAAACAGCTACACGGAGAGTGTGAAGGCTGGCAGGAAGCATTCAGCAAGTGGGAATGCAGAAATCGCTCTGCTCCTGCTGTTCAGGTCATTGTCTAAAATGGAACGACAACTAGAAGCCACATCTGACCCAAGTGCCACCAGCTGGCACACAAGGGCCAAGTGAAGGTCGGGAAGAGGCGGAATGGCTGCAGCGGCAGAGTTTAATGGCCTGCTCTTAATACAGGGTCTCCTAGTTTTGGCTCTCCTAGTTCTACCTGGCCTAGGTCTCAAGTATCTGAACGTTCCCCTCTCCCATTACCTGCCACCTTGCACACCTTAAGATCTGCAGGAGAGGCTCTGGTCACAGCTCTATCAACACTTGCAACTCATGGTGCAACAAGGCACAACAGGGCTTCTCTTTTGTGGCACATTGGATCTGTAAGTCCCTGTCCTTAAAGATTCAGCTGATCCCCACACTGTCTGTTCTTAGGCATCATGTTAGACCTATTCATTTCCCCTGGCTTCTTATTAATAATAATAATAATAATAATAATAATAATAATAATAATAAGTATTTATTTATACCCCGCCCATCTGATTGGGTTTCCCCAGCCACTCTGGGCAGCTTCCAACAAAAGATTAAAAATACATTAAAACATCAGTCATTAAAACTTCCCTAAACAGGGCTGCCTTCAGATGTCTTCTAAACGCCAGATTGTTGTTTATTTCTTTGACATCTGATGGGAGGGCGTTCCACAGGGTGGGCACTACTACCGAGAAGGCCCTCTGCCTACTAAGATACATTGCTGCTGGATTATCTGATTTTCCTATTTCTTGATATTTTGGAATCAGAAAGGCAGAATATCCCCGCAAAAGAACAGACTCTCCTCAGCATGCCCAATAGCCAGGGATAATAAGAGTTGTAACCCAGTAAAATTTGGAGAGCCACCCTTGTTTTAATGCTTGTTGCTGTGTAGAGGCCTAAACCACCTTGGAAATCCTGTTCCAACGTTGCTGGTCTGGATTGACTGGCTTGCTCACTCTCTCTCTCCCATCACTTCGGTTAAGTAGGTTGTGCTACATCCTCTATGTGGCAACATCAGTCCTAGCCGTGGCCAAACTTTGTTCTGGTTACTCACAGAGCTAACACTGAAAAAGAAAGTGAGATGGCAAGGTAGAAAGTTTCTCAAGTCTCCCAGTCTTTAGGATCCCAGTGAATACATTCAACTGTACATGAGGAACCTACTCACCCTGTAATTGGATGGCACAGCTTGTTCACGGTAGGGAAAACCTCAGGCGGTAGAATAAGGTGGAATCTGCACTACTGTGTTCATGTCACCATCAAGTGATTCCCCCTCCCCAGATGTGCAATAGGTAATGTTGTGAAAATTCTAGCTACTCATTTGGAAGATGTTTTTAGCTGCTTTAGCTGAGTTTTCTTGGGTCCCTTCCAACTTTAAGATTCTACAATTTCCGTACATTTTCCTCCACAAAAGTGTCATGAACAAAGCTAGGAGTAATGTATGAAGAACCGTACAGTGTACAGTGAAAAGCCATGACTGACATCAGGGAAAGGGAGGCAGATGTAAGTCATGTTGCTATTATTGGATGCTGTGCAGCAGAAGAGAAATGACTTAACAGGTGCCATCAACTAAGTGCAACTGCAGCCTTAAATCCATGGCGCAGCATGAAATGCCTCTAAAGAGGAAGGGCTTTTGGCTACCCTCCTTGCATCTGCTGAGGTTACCTGTCCACTCACTATTTTTTAAAAATGCTTAAACTTTATTGTTGCTGTTGTTTTAGGGAGTGTTTTGTCTGGTTCTGTGCATTTGGGTGGTGCTTTGTCTTTTGCGGAGGCCACGAGCACCAACAACTTCTTCATACGTGCAATGGATATTTTGTGGTACCCACAACCATTTTAGATTTCTAAATGTGCCTCCCCAAACCAAGCCCAAAAGAGAGTCCCAATTTACTGTACGTGTTGAAGTCTTTTACCTTCTCTATTTTGAAGAGAAAGTGTCATGGCTGTAGTACATCTTCAATGAGCTTCTGGAACCCCTGTTGAATACCAGTGACATACAACAGTATCTCTGCATTGCATTTTTAAAATATGCCCTTTGAAAACAACATTTTGCCTACGAAAGACAGATAAGTGTACAGGTAACTCAGAACTTGTGCTCATTTAACTTGTGCGCATTCAGCTTTATACACTTGGCAACAAACATTAAAATTTTTTTAAGGTGGTGAAAAGGGGGTGGACATCTGGGAAAGATGACTTTGGTAATCCCGCCCTCTGGGAATGACCACTGGAAGGAGTGTAGTAAGAAACAACACCATGGTACAGCCGCAGTAGCACAACTGGATGCCTTCATCTGCCCCAGATGCAAGAAAACATGTCTCTCCTATATCTTTCTCTACAGCCACAGCAGGCACTGTAACTCTCCAATTTTTTTACTTCCTCCTGAAGGCGCACACTTCCATTGTCTCCCAAGACAGATGGGATGCCAGCCAATCCCACCCACCATTGATCCTAGTATGTTTGGCTATACATAAGTTTGGCCTTATGCATTAGTAACCCCAGCGTTGAGAGTTGTCTGTATATAATTCCAAGAACTCACTGCCTATTTATTGCATCTGATGAAGTAGATTATTGCTACAAAATCTCATACCACAACATATGAAACTTTGAGATACCATATACAGAAAGTTACTGCTGTAATGAACTGTTGCTCTTCTGGAATTCTTTAAAGTAGCAACTAGATTTATGAAGGAGCCAACAGTAACAAAGCCTTAGCAACAGGCCAGCTCTTCTACTTCCTCAAAAATAACCAGCTAAGCCAAACCTCCTTTAACCATTGCCTAAATGGCCTCATCCTTCCTCTTTCGCCCTGAACCCACTTCATTTTTTGGCTGCCTCACACATCTGCTTCTGGCAAAAGGAGGTGTCTTAAGACGCAGTGATGCCTGCCAGTTTCTGTGGAAATAAGATGCGGCTCAGGGACTGCTGGTTGCTGACCCCATATTATAGCGTACATGACCACCGCTGTTCTCTAACAGAACTTAAATTATTTTACAGACACTTCACTAGAAAGTACAGTAACAAGTCACATTTTAATAGATTTACAAAATTCATATATACAAAACAGTAAGCTAATTCAAAGCTATAATACACATTTTTACACCACATTTTAAAAATCTAATACACAGCTTTCATAAGCTGATGCTATCACAGCAAAATAGGTCACAAAGAATTATACTCTTTTAGTGCTTAC
Source organism: Podarcis liolepis (assembly GCF_965112155.1). Lineage (NCBI taxonomy): Eukaryota > Metazoa > Chordata > Lepidosauria > Squamata > Lacertidae > Podarcis > Podarcis liolepis. The sequence goes on along the minus strand of NC_139569.1, from coordinate 4,152,759 downwards.
AAAAGACCAGGGTTGTTTTTAAGCACACAATTAAAAAATATTACCAGTATGAATTATGGCACTTTCATCACAACTTATTTTTAAATTTGTCACCTTTCAACAATAATTAAGCTTTTTTTGCTCAAGTTAAAGATTAAGGCAAGCACAGGCCTTTTCTGTCCACAATACTCAATTTTCTGATGATTCACTACAATATACGAGCTCTAGGGCAGTATTCTATATGCACCACCGAGCATGGAATACTGCCCTAGGGCTGGTATGGTGCAGTGGCCAATTGTGAGCAAGAAACCAAGCATTCATCATGTCAGTTGTGCTCCACTAGTAGCTGTAGGCAAACCACTACTATGTCTGCAATATGGGTATAAAACTAGCCTACTCGTGCAAATATGTGGAATATAGATGAAGCACCACTTGAAAAGGAAGACATTTCTGAAATCACTTTTCAGGTATAATGTCAACACTAGGCAGCATTTTTGTCAGTTCCCTATTTAATTTTTTCAATTATTCTGCTCCCAACTTTTGACCTAAAGCCCCCAAGATAGTGAACAGAAAACAAACTTGGATTTATGCTGCTTTCTTCAGCCACCAACCAGGGAAAGGAACCAGAATGAATTGTCCCCAAGCAGATCAGTTGCAGCATGGCCACTCTGTATTGCTCTTATGTATGATCTCTACCAATAAGAACGCAATAACATGCCATGGGCCAGGTGTGCTTAGGAAAATCTTTGGAGAACTCTTGAGGTAGTCTGGGGAAGAACTCCCATGTGATGTAGTTGTTGCTGGGCTAAATCATCCGGGTTGGTAGAACAGATGTTTGGGCCCGCATGAGAGATCCTGGAAGTACTAATCAAGCAAGCCAGGACCAGCCTTCCTCCCCTCTCCAGCATGTTAGGTTTGTGTGTGCAGGTAGATTTTTATGTGGAAATCATTCAAACATTTGATTACCCTGCCCACATCCCCAGTAGCACAAACTATGCATCTGTTTCAGCTCTTACAGTGCTTCCAGAAAGTAGATTTTGTAAAGTTTAGGTTGGTCCTAATAAGGGTTTTTGTCATACTGTTGCTTCTGTGTTGTTGTTTTTTAACCTAGTGTACGAACACAGCTACCTATATTTTTGAATGCTTCCAAGAAAGTATTCAGTTTGTATTTTGACAAGGGAATGGAATTTTACCATTGTGGAACAACCACTGAAAATACCATTCTGTGTGTCTTTGCAGTTTGAATTTGGCACATAAATCATGAGAATAGTCTTGGTTGATCTGAAAGTACACAATAGAGTAAAATAAGGAATAGTCTTTTAAGGTATGAGGGCCCCAAATGCTCAAGGCTTGATTTTGTTGGTTTTGAAGAGGATACTTGCTTGCCTTTTAGAACATTTATCAGACCTTCTGCATACTCTCAAGAGCACACTGCAAGAAACCTGAATTTGCATGTCCCAGTTATAAACAAACAGGCAGGCTAGGGGGAAAAAAGATTTATGTGTGTGCCAACAGCTACAGTAGTGCCAATAAGTTGTTTTAATATGCTGCCAAATCCTTATTCTGGGGGAAAGCATACAGGCTCTTCATTGGTGGCTATTGTTTCAATGCATTTTGTTTCAATACACACAACCGTTAATGCTTAAGCAGCACTGTTTGAAAGTCTAGAAACTAGATCCTTCTCCAAATCTCTCCCTCCCAACAAAAAAACCCATCAAAAAAGGGCTCATCAAAAAAACCCCAACCCTCGAGGGTTGGTATAAAACTATGGGAGGTTTGCTAAATCCTAGGTAACTTACTGGCCCATTGATAAGGGTTCTTTAAATCAGTGAAATGAATTGGTGGCAGAAATAGAAACATCTACCATATCCACAGCAGTGGCGGTATTTTAGTCACTATCCCAGAGGCCACAGAAAGCCTTTTTTAATGGGCCTCAAACTTGCCAAGTATGGTAATCTCTGTTCATCCCTTATAAATTTTTGTGGATGGCAGAATGCTACTCTTTATTTTGGATAACACATCTGCTAAGTTGATAAACTCAAGAGTCAGTTTCAACAATATTCTGTTATGCTAACATGGTAAATTCTGCTCATGTGCACAGTCCACTTGAATATGCAGTGTGCGCATAGTATAACATAGGAACTGTGAACTCATGCCAACTTGCAGCTTCCATTTCATGAAAAATGATTTCCCCCCCTGGCAAGTCCTTGCTCTTGGAGAGTTTATATAAAAACAAGCAGATTTTCAGTGGAAAGTCTACTTCCACCTGTGTGTGCACATCGATGTAAATACATATATACGCACACACACCCTGTTAAAGACATGAGGGGGTGATCCTCTTTGTCCATGGCTAAAAACACCAAATGCACAATATACATTATTTACAGCAAAACTTCATCTGACAAATGAGAAGCTGAAGTTGAAGCCTGTTTGGTATGTAATATGCCAAAGCATAAGTTCAAGGCCTGTAATAGACTGTTTGATGTGTAACCCATTTCCCAGCTTAAAAGTATCATTACATCAAGTATTCCAACAACAAATCTTTCCTCTCCCTGCTAATTGTACTTAGGACAAAATGTTCTCAAGGGTTACAATTAAAGGCAAATGTCTTGTGGCTTTGGCAAGAGGAAGAAAGAGCGGGTAATTCAATGGTTGCAGAGCACCCAATACTACTGTACTGGATTGCAAAAAAAGGTTTTGAATTCAAAGCAAACTATTGAAACACAGTATATGAGCAGTGCTAGGATTAGAAAAGAGGTTTCCCTTATCTGTGTGAAGCTATACTGTTAAAAGATACTTTTAGGATTCCAACTAGTTATTTAAACCAGACTGCACTGTAATCCTGAAATTGTTAAAACATCCTGCCTGTTAGATGCTAAGCTTCTACTACAATGTTAATCACAAGAATTATATCAGTGTGTGATCATGACCAAGGCCTGCAGCTGAAGGGATGAGAAGCTGGAGAACTAGAGCTAACAGCATCTTAAATGGCAAAATAAATTGGCTGAAAAATGGATTAGGTTGAACTTGATTTTGACTGCAATCCTAATCTCCATTTACCGGGAAGCAAGTCCCACTGAATTCAATTGGGTTTACTGCTAGGTAGACATAGTTTAGGATTGCAGTCTTAATCTGGCTACCAAAATCTTTAAGGTAAGTTTGCCCCAGCAAGGGGCTTCCATCATACCAAAAGATGACTATCTGATACCAAAGGAACACAGTAATATAATACATTTTACATGCAAATACTACGGTAGCCATACAGAAAAAGAAATACAGTACATGACTAGGCAGAGTTGTAAGAAAAAGAACAATTTGAGAACTGCAGCATATTATTTCTAAGTTTTTATTTTAAAACGCAAGTGGTGGCATAGTTCAGATTGTTATAAATGGGTTTGTGCTACTTCCTGCCACTTAAGGGCAAAGAAAAGTTAATAGGTAAAACCGAGGCACTTTTGGGTAGAAAATACATAAAGTTCAATTTTTTAATTGAATAGTCAAGGCTCCTTCTAGATTGTATATTACTGCTGAGGATGCAAATTAAAATACTGTGACCAGAATACATAAGAGCTACTTATGAATGCCATGGGTTGTGAACATGTCTAATGGGAATTTTCTCCTTTAAAAGCAGGTGCATATTCCACATCACAAACTGCTCTTGAAACTTCTCATGTCAAGATAGCTATTTGAAAAACACAAATCAAACATCTTTTTAGGCATGTGGAATTTCAATTTTCAAAAGAGACATCAATGAAGAAACCCAATGAATAGAAATCGGCAATCGTAGCTGAGATGCTTCCCCCTTAACCCTTGACTAGCCATTCATAGCCTGCAAAATTATTCAACACTTTAGCGTACTCATGGCAAAATTGCAATATTGTTTTCTTTTCTAGAAGCAGATATGAAAATGGTAAAATAATTGGTCCTAGAAAGTAAGACAAGTGTCACTAGAAAGTCTCCAAATGTAATTTCATCTCAAAAGATTGAAATGTCTGCAGTCACTATGTGGTTGTTGTCTTACTGAAATTTTAGTTTTAGATAAAAAGTAGGAGACAAACTCTTTCTTAATTTCCAAAACTTAGCTTGATTTTGCACAAACATCACTATAAGAGTGGAAAATTTCTGGTTCAAAGTCGGGTACACCACACAAAAACATGCTTATATAAATGTGAGTAATCCCCACAGGGGAAAAAAAATCCTGGAATTTGTCCAAGCAGAAGTCATGAGAGATTTGTTTTAGTTTGCTGTTATTGGTGGCATTTATACCTGGAGTTTTGCCTACTGTGCAAGACATGATTGTCCCAGAGGGGCATAAGCTACAGCATTCTGATATCATGATACAGGAAAGAATAAGCCCTTTATAATTTGATATGACAAGTATGGTACCAAAAGTATGGTAAACATTTCTTATGTTTAAGAAGATCCCTGAATAAAGTCTATAGCACTGAAAATGTAGGGTTTAGTGTAGTTAATACATACCTCATATCAGACAGAGTGTGAAACATCAGTACACACAAAATAGGCACCCATAGTTAAATTCAACACTTTAGAATTAAAAAGGAAGTTCACATCAACATTATTCACAGCCTCCTGCAAATTCACATGTATTCTGTAGTAGCCTTAAAGGGGCAACTTTAAACTTGACAGTTTACAATATTTTAAGTGTATATTATATAACCTAGTAAATTCATACAGCAACAATTAAGGATTAGTTCAAAGCAGAGCTCTTCTTTCCAAACTCAGTGCAGCTGTAAAGTGGAAACCTCAAGAGCATTTGGCTTTAGTGCTATGAGCAGCCTCTGCTTACCAAACATTTGGCGAAGGAATAGCATTAGCTTCCCTTATATGAGAACGCCCATAATATGTCTCATACATAATATTCTGTCAAGAGAAAGTTTTCATATAGTTCCAACTATAGGTTTGAGAACAGAGTTAATGTCTCAGTAGAGCATCTGTGTGAGCTCCAGCCTCATGCTATATGAAAAGTAAAATAAAAAGAAAATAAAAGTCTTATTTTCCATGATGCAATAAACACTGTAACATGTAGTGCAAAGTACAGCCCTGTGTTGCACCAACCCAGGTCTTGGATTTCTGCCCCCTTTCAGGCCAATTGCTAAAATGAAATTCACTAGTGTGGCCAGCCAAGTTCAATTTACAGTTGTAAACTTCGACAAGAGGGAAACTGTAGAGAGTCTCAAAGAAGAGCTGGATAATCATTTTGGCAAGCACAGTCTGGTTACTGGCAAACAATTTTGCGTACACCAAACCTAGATATTGACATATTGCAATGTATTCTCCAAAAAGAAGTATCAATGAACTTATTGGATTTGTTAATTCAGCACCCAAAACAAGTGAGGCAGACAGGCTTTACAACCAACAAACTCTCTTGCACAATGACAGTGGATTAAAAAACACAAAATGTCTTTACGTCATTTTTCAAACTTAGAAATATCTTTTCAAAAGGCAGAAGGTAATAATGTTATTAAGAGTTCAAAAGAAGGCACTGCACTTGCAATTTACTACTTTCAGTAGTTTTTTTGTTTGCTTGTTTGTTTAGTTAAGTGATACAGTAGCTAGCTTGAGCTCTCACAATCCTTCTGCTTGTTTCTCCTCCATTGGGACTGGCTATTTTGCAGCTTCCTTGAGCCAAGTAACAGCATGGATATTTTTTAAAAAAATCCATCGTATAGGCTATAAAGGTTGGGCCTTCAACTAGGCTAGGTTTGAATAGACAGTTCCTTCAATTTTCCTTCACTGCAACATAATATCCTTAAGGTTTTCCTGGAGGATTGTATCCTTCACAGCATGGAACACAAAGCGGATGTTTTCAGTGTCTATGGCTGTGGTAAAATGATGGAAGAGGGGTTTACTGCGATTCCGCCGCTTTCTGTCAAAACACTGTACCAGGTAACGCTGAACATCTTCCAGCCGGTGAGGATCACCCCTGAAGTCTGAGAAGTACTTCTTAATGCTGACATTCTTCACTTTCTCCACAAGTAGGTCCATTTTGTTAAGGAAGAGAATGATGGAGACATTAAAAAAGAGCTTGTTGTTGACAATGGTTTCAAAGATGTTCATAGATTCAACTAGTCTATTTGTGCGTCTATCTTCCATAAGGACCTGATCATATTCACTTGAGGAGACCATGAATAGTATAGATGTTATCCCATCAAAACACTGAAACCATTTTTGGCGTTGAGACCGCTGTCCACCCACATCAACCATTTTGAAAGGAATCTTCTTGATGATAAAGTCATGCTCCACAATCCCCTTGGTAGCTTTTCTAGCCAGCAAGATGTCTTGCTTACTGGGAAAATAGTTCTGCAGAAAGAGACACGGAGGCAGGGAAAATATCAAAATGGATCAACAGCTGCTTCCATTGAAAGAGGGTACAGATACACTGAATCAGGTTAGTGACCAGAGGAGTAAAGGAAGGAGAGAAGAAACTAAAGATCAATCTTAAACAACCTGCTCTGCTGAAAATGGGAGTTGAGTCAAGTTCTGTAAGTGAATCACAAGGCCACTCTGCTACATGAACAGCTCACCTTCATTTAAGCTATTTTCATTATGTCTAGTTGGTTGTATGAACTGGCTGTAAACCAATTCAATTTGAAGTAACAAACTGAATAGTTTACAAGACTCCTCAGTATCATGAATGTATCCTTTGAAATTCTGTGTACAATCCTTACAACATATGCAATAAAAACTGGGGTTTCTGACAGCCTACAACATGCAAGTTTCACTGTTGCTGGCCCTGGCCAAGTCTCACTGCCACTACATCCAAAGTAAAATGATGTGGTATGTTTAACAATTTTGCAACGAATTGAGCAACAATGCAGACCTATCTTTGTTCCACCTCTCTCTGTCTCAAACATAGAGCCAATTCCTAGGGGCCAAGGTCATGTTGGCCCCCCTGCACTGCACCATGTGACTGATCAGGGAGAGAGGGGCTTACCTGCCCCAAATATTTTATTCAAGTTGGCACCCCTGATATGGGTAGAGGGAAGCATCCCTCTTCCCTGAAAAAGAAATGATACTGTGCAGGTCATTATTATCTAAGAAATTGTTAGAGTCACATTTTGCCAGACAAAGGATCCACCTCATGCCCATGTGCATTAAGAGTGCTGTGTGTACTTTAATGTAAGTCTGACTTGTTGACAGTTCCATACAATTCATATCCCATTTGGGAATTATTCAGTTGCCTATATTCACAAACTGTCATACAAACAACCTTTTTGTCTTAATACTTCATATTGAAAGTAAAAAAAGGTTGTTTGTGTGATAGAATATGAATATAAGCAATTGCATAATTCCCAAATGGGATATGAATTGTACTAACTACTTTATGTACAATACAGTATTCTTTTTTTGGGGTGTGTGTGTGTGTAAACTTTATTCAATTAGGAACAGTTGCCTTTCACCACAGAGTAGATAGAACTGGAAACAGTGACTGTTCCCAAACTGTGGTCAGTGAATTTACCAGTGTTAGGCGAGCTTCATTCAGTTATCTAGATTTGTGGTTGAAATGGGAGATGGCACATCAATTGCACTGAATATTCATATTATTTTTAATTGCATTTTTATTTATTTTACTGTATTACTATTTGAATTCTATGGAATTAATTTGCTACCACAGGCAGAAAAATAATCAAGTAGTTCACAAACACTTGCAATTTTCAAATTGTCTTGAGGTGGGGTGGGGAATTTGGGAACCACTGAGTTAAAGGGTGGTTGAGGAAGACAGTAAGCAGAGTTTAGTTCTGCTCGGTGATTCTCCATTTAGTTCTGCATTTTCTACACTGTACGCATTTGTACAGTTTTTGGTTTTCTTCATGGCCATATGGTTTGAGCATATCAGACAGAGAACATAAAAAGGCACAATGCATTAAGTACTGGAGGACAGAATGGGGCAAAGAAAAAGTAAATCTCACCAATTGGCCAATCCGGTCCAAATTATCCAGAAAATATTTCACCGATTCACCCTGTTGAGAGAAGAGGACATTTGCAGCTAATTTCTGGAACTGGGGTTTACAAAGCCAAAACCATGTTTAAAGAGGGAAAAAAACCTTCATTGTACAGAAGCAACATATTGTACTATCCTTGATAATCTTTGAAAACAAGTTTGAAAAGACTAGCATGTGGAAACACATAATGCCAAGTAGCGCAGCCTTCCAACAAAATATAGCTCAGTCCAGTCATTTCCAATCTGAAAAGGGTATACAGCCTTTACATAGTTTCCAGATAAGGCCATCACATGCATCTGAAAATCCTGATCTACTTCCTACATGTCCAGAAACAGGTCCTCCAGGAAATACCTTCCAGATTACTCTGAAGCAACCATACAGGAAGAGTAAGAACAGGGATGGCATGTCAAAACCTGCTGCTTCAGAGCAACTGGGACTTGGACTCTAGCAAGTTTCCTTTCACTCTTGAGATACAAAATGTTTCTGACTCTAAGCTAATAGCAGCAATGAATGCTGGATAGAGAGAAAGGAAGCACTAGTTCAACAGTCTTTTTTTAAAATAAAGTCCCCAAAACTTAATTTTTATTATTCTATTTTAAAGAATTAAGCTGCTCAATTATCAATAGTGTTTGCTTTGTGGTACACAATATTATATTCTCATCAATATTCCTGTTCCTCCTACCCAAAGAGTTAAACACAAAAGGTTGGGTGATTACTTTTTGCACTGCTGTATATCCTATGCTGTATATCCTCTGACTCAATCTTGCCAACTGGGACCACATAGGAGGTGCTGTTCCCATTGTTGAGCAGCAGCCATGAGTCACTGCACAACTGGGAATTGGAAAATCCAAAACTATGAGCAGCAGGGCCTGAAATAGGCCAGGTCCCACATTTCAACATTACTTTGAGCTTCATATCTTGTTCTTTGGATATTTCTGGCTTATATTGTAGAGCTTCTTCCTGCTTTGGTCTTAAAAGAGAGGACTGTGGGGACTCCTGTGTCATTTTCATTTGTGACACTTAACAAGTTAACAAGAAACAGAGGGCCTTGCTTAGTGCATTGACATTTGGAGCAGCCACTTTGGAAAGAGTCTGCTGCACGCAAAAGCACCTAGACAACAACTTGTTTGGTGTTAAGACGTTTGATGTTAAGACATGATACAATGCAGGGCTTACCAAACTGTGTGTCATGACACGTTTGTGAGTCGGCTGCAGTGTGTATGTGTGTTGCACAAATGCTCCTTAATTTGATAGTAAAACAGAATTACTGTGCAATGTGTCACCAACATAAAATGTTTGGAAAGCTCTGATGTAATGTATACACAATTTTTAGTTGTGTATAAAGAAATTGGCATCAGTAGGACTTCGTTTCTTCATGGATTTAGCACTCATGAGATATGAACTCTATATGAGGTCTCCCAGGGACAAAGCCAACTTAATATGTTGTTGTCAGATGAAGCACAGGCACAAACTGAAGAAATTTCACACTTGAAGCTTTAGCTAGGTCTTCAGCAACCTTTTTTATTTTTTAAAAAAGTGTTAACAGTTCTGATATTTTTCTACAAATAATCTAAAAGCTTCCCTCTAGTTAATTTATTCTAACACAAGATAAGAAATTAGATCATTTGGTCTACATCTGCTAGCACATTAACCTTTTGCTTTTCCCAGGACAAATGATTAATTTAGCCTTCCTGATTATGGTTCTATGAAGCCCAGCTCCTAAATTTAGTTCACAGTTTAAGGTTAAATCCAGACCAGGAGTTACAAAAAAGAGCATCTGTAAAAGTTCCAGATACATGTATTTGATTTAAAAAAGCATTTCTAACCACTCCATCTTTTAAAAAAATCTCTAAATAGTCTACAATATATATACAATATAAAAATAATATCCATTAGTACAAAAATATAAGCTAAAACCAACAATTTTTAAAGCATCCCTCTGTCTGAAGCGCCTCCAGGGGTGAAGTCAAACCGCTGTGTTAGCAGTGACAGTGGGATATTTTCTTTCTAATCTTGCAGGAACAAGAGCTTCATTTTCACTGGCTGCCTCACAGTTCCCAAAGTACAGAAATATAGTTTATGACAGTGGTCCTCAACTGTCTTTTTCTCTGCACCACACTTTCAGAATAAAAATTTGCTTGCAATACACCCAATTTTTTATTGATAAGAAAAACACTGGAAAACAAAAAGAAACAACACCTATCATTGCTTGATATTTTTACATATTCTGCAAATTAAAATATTATTTTGATAGTAAGCTATACTACATTATACTACACTGAAATGTTTAAATGTTTCTTGAATATTTCTGCCATACTTGTTATCTTCAAGTGCCATCCTTTCAGAGCCACTGGCTTATGAGTACAGTGGTACCTTGTGTTACATACTAAATCTGTTCTGGAGGTCTGTTCGTAACCGGAAACTACTCGTAACATGAGGCGCACTTTTGCTACTAGCGCCTCCCGCTGCTGCTGTGCTGCCAGAGCACGTCTTCTGCTCGCACCCTGGGGCAAAGTTCTCAACAAGGGGCATCTACTTCCGGGTTAGTGGCGTGCGTAACCAGAAGCATTCGTAGGGGGGCAGTATGTAACACAAGGTACCACTGTATGTGGGACTCTCAACACCGATGCTGCTAAATCAAATTTAATATGCAGGCAGACCTCTACCTAAAGCAGAGATGGAGAACCTTTTTGACTCAATGGGCCAGATCAGAACTCCACTCCCCACATATCACCTGGGGAGTTTAATCCTGCTTTCTGCGGTGATCTGCTGTACAACCAGCTACAACTCTGTCTGCTGCACACCTGACGCCACACATGCCAACAAGTGGATGTGGATTTTGGAAAACCTCCTCCCTTACAAATGGGGAGGCCTGATGGGCCAAATGTGGCCCAAGGCTGGAGATTCCTCACTCCTGACACAATGATATGCCTGTAATATAAATGACAGTGACACAAAATCAATACCACAGCACTAGCACCTAGGACAAGTGAGAGATGAGTGTCCAATATCTTCAAATCAATAACTATTGCTGAATTAATTTCTAGTCAAGTGAAACAATGTATGCGTGAACTTCACTGTTTGTATATGAGGTGCTTGAATTTCAAGTTATCTCTAATAAGTTTAATGTTGCAAAGCAATCATTTATTATATAAACAGAGTGTGGATATAATAATATGTCCTAAGGTGAGCAAGTATTTCAAGATTTAGGGTGTTTTGAAACACTAAGTACAGTGGTACCTTGGGTTACAAACGCTTCAGGTTACAACCCCCTCTAACCAGGAAGTGGTTGCTCCAGGTTAAGAACTTTGCCCCAGGATAAGAACGGAAATCGCGCGCCAGTGACAGCAGGAGGCCCCATTAGCGAAAGCACGCCTCAGGTTAAGAACCGTTTCAGGTTAAGAACAGACCTCTGGAACGAATTAAGTTCTTAATCCGAGGTGCCACTGTAGTGACAGGCATAGATTGATATTAAAGAGTTTTATAATTGTAAAACCAGGGGCATGGAACCTGTGATTCTCTAGACTCCAATTTCCAGTAGCCCTAGCCAGCATGGCCAATGGCAAGTAAAGATGGGAGTTGTAGCCGAGCAACATCAGGGGTGGGGCATAGATTCCCAACCCCTGTTATAGATACAGCCTGTGAATTACAGTCCACTGGCAATATTTGTAACTCTGATAAAAGCAAATATTCCCCATCCAATTCCACAAGTTGGGCAAGAGTATAAATCCTACGTTCAGTTCATCCCCCCCCCCCCAGGAGACATTGATCTGGAATGTTTTAAGTTTGGGTTGCATCAGATAATTGAGCCGATTCTTACGAATTTGTAAGTGTAGAGTTAAGAAGATATAACATCAGTTTCACACTGTTGTCTCATAAGATTCACAGTATTAACACTCGCATTAAAAACCAAGTAGTTAACACAGTATGCTTCATATGTGTTAAGTGATATTTTAGTGGAAGTACTAATCTAGAAACCTCTGCACAATAATGGAAATACAAACTTTAAACTGTCTCAATGCCTCTGAAAAATAGTCTGGATTACTGTATACAGATGAACAGAAGGCCAGGAAACTTTATAACAGTTTATAAGTGATAGCACCTTTGTAAAAGGAGCTAGAATTTTATTAATGTAGCAATGACATCTTTAAAAAAGGAGAGTAAGGCAAACATCATTTTGCTAGAATGACAATCCTAGTAGCATCAATGCAGTTCAGTGAAGTAGTGCATGGTTCTCTTCAAACACTCTACCAAAAATGTAAGATAAATTCACAAGTGGTCATACATAATGGTTTAGGTGTATGAACTTGCTTAATTCACTTCAATGATATGTTGCTAAATTTTGATGACCACATCCATGTACAGGTACTGAAAGAGCCAATGGGACGTAATGGAAACAGGCTAGGACAAGTTGAAGTTAATAGAATAGTAAACAACTTGCTCTGGGGCCCCTAACATCATTAACTGAGATAAAAGGACTGCCTTCAAAATAAAGCCCTAGCATGCAACTAAGCCACATAATACAGCTATTACTCTATGACTTAGATACTGAACTGCACAATCACATATGGATTAGTCTAGGACTGCAGTTATAGTCTTTAGGACTGAAAACAATAGCCCTGTTCTCAAAAGGCTAAAAACTTTCACCTAGAGCTTTCCCTAAAAGTAGAGTACTGTATACTGAAGAATTTGTACCTCTAAGGTAACAACCAAATCTTGGGATACCTTAACTATAAATAGCTTCAGATTTTGCCTCTGTTAGCTATTGTTATACTTCTTTCCCCTGAAGGCTCTTGTGCAACCTGATGTCTGCATGAAACCTAGTAGAGTTCTATGTGAATGCCCACCTCCTTCCATATTCTACCTTAAGACTATATGCAGTTTCTTTCTTCTTCTTTTATGCTTTATTAACTGTAGTTACATCCATACATCAAAGATATTTTATAGTCTGTAGATCAAACTTATCAAAATAAAAATTCCAACAAAGAAGTATATATCTTCATAAATTTGACAACCCATCCTTCTCAAACATCTTTTCACTTTAATAAACCTATTGCCTAAATTTATCAGCAAAATCATAATAAAATATTGATATGCATCTATCTATCTATCTATCTATCTATCTATCTATCTATTTTAACCCATTTAACCTTTATTTACAGAGCTTATTCAAAAGCTGCTACCGAATTCAGATTGTAACATTTACAATGAACTCCTGTTTTTGCTTATCTTTAATCTTTTCCAAGAGACTATCTAGTTCAGCATATTCTACCAGTTTTAGTAACCATTCTGATCTGATGGGGATTTGGTCACTCTTCCAATGTTTTGCTGCAAGTACTCTCGCAGAGGTGGTGGCATACAGAAAGACTTTCCTTATCTTCCTATATAGATCTGGTCCTGTAATACCCAATAAAAATGATTCTGGTTTTTTGGGGGGGAAGGATGCATTTAACATTATTTGAAGCTGAGTATGTATGTCATTCCAGATAGTTTTGATCTTTTTACAAACCCACCACATACGGAGCATGGCTCCACTTGATTCTCCACATCTCCAACATATATCAGGAACACTTCTGTACATATTGGAGAGTTTAGAAGGGGTTAAATACCAGCGGTATAACATCTTTTGAAGATTCTCCTTTAATGTACAACATGCCGTAAAGTTCCAATTTACTTTCCAGAGGTGTTCCCATTGGCTCATCTTTGTTGTAACCAAAGTCTTAGGCCCAATAGATCATAGAGGACTTAACCTCCTCCTCCTTGACTTCCCAGTCAAGGAGGAGTCAGTATGTTTTGGAGAGGGTTTTAGTTTTAGAATTTATTAGACCTGATTCAAATCTGGAAATCTCCGCCGGAAATCCTCTTTTTTAAATCATATTTGAAGGTTTCAAATAACTGATAATATTGGAACCAGGCTCAGACTTGATCTCTTATTTCTTCGATTTTTAAAAAATTTAACTGGTTCTCTTCCTCTATTAATAATGATTTATAGACAGGCCAATTTCCATTTGTGTTTTTCCTTTTAACAGCAAGAGCTTCAGTTGGCGAGATCCACCATGGCACCTTAGGCTCGAGAAGGTCCTTATATTTTCCCTAAACAACGTATATTCCTGATGACATGATTCAAAAAATTATTATGAACTTTAACATTTCCGTAGCCCAGGTATGCATGTCAGCTGAATCTGTTGTTGTACCCCTCCAGGTCCAGCAATTCTGGATTTTTTAGTGTGCACCACTCCTTTAACCAGGTGAGACAGGCCACCTCATAGTACATTCTTAGATCTGGCAGACTATATGCAGTTTCATGGCATTACCACCAGCCAAGTCCCTCCATTTTTGTGTTCATCTAATGTCTTCATCAAGGGACGCGGGTGGCGCTGTGGGTAAAACCTCAGTGCCTAGGGCTTGCCGATTGTATGGTCGGCGGTTCGAATCCCCGCGGCGGGGTGAGCTCCCGTCTTTCGGTCCCAGCTCCTGCCCACCTAGCAGTTCGAAAGCACCCCTAAGTGCAAGTAGATAAATAGGTACCGCTTTATAGCGGGAAGGTAAACGGCGTTTCCGTGTACTGCGCTGGTGCTGGCTCGCCAGAGCAGCTTCGTCACGCTGGCCACGTGACCCGGAAGTGTCTCCGGACAGCGCTGGCCCCCGGCCTCTTAAGTGAGATGGGCGCACAACCCTAGAGTCGGACACGACTGGCCCATACGGGCAGGGGTACCTTTACCTTTACCTTTAATGTCTTCATCAGATCTGATTAAGAGTTCTGGAGTACTCAAAAAATTGCATGCTATTGGTATTGTCTGTCAGTATGCTTTTTGCTATATTTTTGTTTTTATCATTGATGTTTCGTAATGTGTTTCTAATATTGTACATCACCCTGAGATCTTCTGATAAAGCATGGTATATAATTTGAATAAATAATAATAATAATGCCATAAAATTCATTTTAGACTTCTACTAATACCTCTGAAGTAGTATTTTGAGCAGCCAAGCCATAAGTAAGGTAAGCTGTCACAATGTTAACACATAGTGTAGCCAACCTTGATGCATAAGGTATGCCTAGAAATCAAAGGTAAAAATAAGCTTGATAATTGCTGTTCTTGTGGGAAAAGAGATAATCCTCTGGAATCAGTTATTTCTCAGCATTTTGACATTTTTATTCAGTTGAGTTATTTTCAAAATAAAGAAGGGAACATTTTGGCTGATAAACCCATGAACCCATTTCTCTCAGTTGAACTAAAAGTAAAGCATCCAACAATAGACTCTTCTTGCAGGTTCTCCAAGGGATCTATATCAGAGATTTAAAAGGTCGCTGAGAGGTTGCTGTTTCAGTAGAAGTGTTAAAAACAGTAAACTAAACCTTTTCCATCACCAGTGGCAGGAGCTGAACAGACCACATCTTAGCTGCACAGAAAACACACACATATATATCTACTAAGTTCAAAGCTCATTTGCCTGTCTCACAGATATACAGGTAACTGGCAAGTCTCAGAAGAGACTGTTCAACAAGAGATACAACGAACATCAGAAATATGGTACTGCACTGGACTATAGTGATTCAATAATCACAATATATCAGAACTAGTCATGGGATAAGAAATATATCCTATTATTCCATTTGCCACTCTAGGCAAATGTCTCTAGGTGACAACTAAAAACACAACAATCAAGTTAATGAAACAGTATATGAAGAAACAGTATTCTGAAGAAGTGTGTATACACACGAAAGCTGGTCTTTAAGGTGCTACTGGAATTTTTTTTAAAAAAAGATTCTTTTAAAGACTGTCTTAAAACAAAAAGACCCGATTCTCTTAAGGGAGTTCTTTTTGGACTGTGTGTGTGTGTGTGTGTGTGTGTGTGTGTGTGTGTGTGTATATATATATATATATATATATATATATATATATATATATATATAAAATATCATCTTGCTATTTATTAAAACAGTATATGGTTAAAGAACAGGAAAAAGAGATTGGGACAATTCTCACAACAGAAAGTTGTAGGAAATGGGATCTTCCAATGAATGATATTGGGCCTGATGCTTTTAAATTTATTCATAAATGACCTGAACTTGCAAGTGAACAGTGTGATCAGCAAGTTAGTTGATGACATCAGATTGTTCAGAGCAGTGAAAACACAAAGCAATGGCTAGAAGCTCCAAAAATATCCTTCAAACCGGATGAAAGAGCATTAAAATGGCAAAGACTATGCAATGTAAGAATGTGTGAAGTGATACACATTGGGATTTTAATCGCATGCACACTAATGGGGTATGAACTGAGGATGACCTACCAAGAAAAATATATTGAGGGTCATGATGTGAAGATAGTTCCAATGTTTGTTTGTTTATTGTTTATTCATTAACTAACATATTGTTTTCAGGTGAACCTCCCAGAATGTTTCACATACAAATAGTTTTTAAAATAATAAGCATCAGTAAAACTGCACCATGAAAAAACTAGAATAAGCCACACAAAGGGGATCCCCCCAAATATATATATATATATGATTGGCAGCTCTTCAGGCTGCTCTGCCTTGCCCTTTCCCCTATGAGCAAGACAGTCCTCCACTGTGGAAGTGAGAGGCCACCTCAGCTGGAATACTGGGAGCTAGACAAGCTTGAAGGCTCACAGGCTTGAAGGCTACACTGTTTTGCAGCATAGAGACTTGCAGCAGGAAAATACTTGCCCATCAAAATAGTACAGCTGTCCAGACAATGCAACGCAAGATGTCCCTTTAAAAAATGGCACTGAAGTCTGGCAAAACATCAGCACCCAAGCTGCAGCATTCCTTGGACTGGGATGCTACTGTTAGCGTTACTGAAGAGGGATGCAAATCATTAGCATTCCAGCACAAAACATGTTACGTAAAGAAATGGCAATCTATTAAAAACCATTTCTTCCTGGTAGACGTTTTCTAAGCTTTTTTGCCTGACTTAAATGAATAAATAGAGCTCAGTTAAGCAGCTTCTTTTAGTGATGTGGTAGGGCAAGTCACCCTCTCAGGACACATGCCTGAAGTTTGTTCAGGAGTCAAGCCAAATGAAGCACAAGTCTGCCATAGTCTGAACTGCAGAAGTCAATGTTTGAAACAGAGAAAACATTTGAAAGGTGTCAGTAAATTACTACTCAAAGCAACACTTTCCATATTCTCAAAAAGAACACCTTGAAGATTGTTTCCGGAAACTTTTTTTTATGGAAGGAGGAGAGAGAGAGAGACACATTAAAACAAATAGTCAAGCCAGCTACTTCACACAGCCTCTTTTCTTTAAACGTGACTACAGACATTTTCACATAAAGCCTTTTTCCCTTTAACTGAAAAAGACTGAAGTTTCACATGCACCGATTCACATCAGTGGTCCATCTTCTGTCACCTTCAACAGAACAGTGGCTCTTCAGAGTTTAGATAAGAAGGTTTCCCTGGTTTGGTTACTGGAGTTAGAAGTTTGGGACTCAACAGAGTGAAAAACTTGTAGATTTTGACTGCCTGGGGAGCTGAACAGTTGATGCTGATGTCGAAGTGTTTTTTAAGGCTTGGGTCTCTCTCCCCCCACCGCTACACTTCAAAAACTAACTATGACCCTCCCTTGAATAAACGTCACACTTGTCCCAGAAAATATTACTGAGGTGGTTTATAAACTGCTTTCTTGCCAGCCTGAACAATACCACTTTTTAGGGAAGCAGAGTTGTCTTCATG
This sequence comes from Podarcis liolepis, assembly GCF_965112155.1. Classification (NCBI taxonomy): domain Eukaryota; kingdom Metazoa; phylum Chordata; class Lepidosauria; order Squamata; family Lacertidae; genus Podarcis; species Podarcis liolepis. The sequence goes on along the minus strand of NC_139569.1, from coordinate 4,135,120 downwards.
CACTAATGCTCTCATTTATCTGCACAATAGGGAAATGACCTACTATACCAGAAAACACCTACAAGATGAGGAACAGGAATTAATGGACAGTCCGATCACCCTGGAAGAAATAGATACGGTCCTCAAAAACCTGAAACCACACAAAGCCCCAGGCCCAGAGGGCTTTACAGCAGAATTCTACAAGAAATTCAAAGAACCCCTAATGCCCTACATCACCCGCCTATTCAATGACATAAAAGGGGGCCCCATTCCTAAAACCTGGACCTCCTCCAAGATAGTCTCTATCCCAAAACCACTCAAAGACAGCCTCAAAGTAGAATCATACCACCCAATCTCATTAATAAACCAAGACTACAAGATATTCACATCAATCTTGACTAACCACCTAAAGTTTTTCCTACACAAATTATTAGCCCCAGACCAGACTGGCTTCATCCCTGGTCGCAATATAACAGATCCTATCAGGAAATACTGAATCTGATTGAACACAGCAAGGCAACTAAACTCCCACTGACAATTACGTCCCTAGATATCCTCAAAGCTTTGGATTGCTTAGAATGGAAATACCGTTAACTATTAGCAGTACTCAAAATAAAAAAATTCCTTCCTGTAGCACCTTAAAGACCAACTAAGTTAGTTCTTGGTATAAGCTTTCGTGTGCATGCACACTTCTTCAGATACACAATGTGTGTATCTGAAGAAGTGTGCATGCACACGAAAGCTTATACCAAGAACTAACTTAGTTGGTCTTTAAGGTGCTACAGGAAGGAATTTTTTTATTTTGACTATGGCAGACCAACATGGCTACCCATCTGTAACTATTAGCAGTACTAACAAACATGAAATTTGGTCCCAACTTCTTACAAACCCTCTACTCCTAAGCCTCTACCATTTGGGTTGAGACAAAAAATGCCAAAGAAAGTAGAAATTACAGGATCTCCAGAGAAAGCAATATATTCCTTTCATATCCAAAGGGGGGGGGGGGGAGAGAGCCACATACCAATTATCAAAGAATTCTTATTCTGTAGTTACTCTGCCAAAGATGACACAGACCTGACAATGTAGCTGATATACACAATGAAGCTTTTGTCACCCAAAGACTTGCTTCCATAATACAGACAGTGGGACTTACCATGAGACACAGATGGGAGGAAGCTACTTAGTGTGCTTTAAGGGAGAAAGAGGGAAGCAGAGAAAATACCGCTATTGTACAATCCACCCACACAGTGCTAAAGGCTCAAGGTCCCATGCAAGGATTCACAGCCAGAAACTTGATGCACTGTCTATAAAAGTAGAGTGCCTCAAGCGCTTAGACAGCGCTCCTGTGGTCCTAGACTCTTTCCATTAGGCAATTTGATTTGTTTAATATTTGCATCCCGCTTTTCCAACAACAAAAACGTTGAGCTCAAAGTAGCTCACAATAATCACAGTAGCATTAAAAAACAACAAATATTGCAATCACTATATCAAACACAATAGCATATAAGGAAAACTACAAATTCATCAAAACCATTAATTCAATTCAATAAAGCCATACTAATTCATATTATTGCCAGGATACTTCCCAATTTGGATTAGGAGGAGGTTCTGAGAGAGCAATGGACTGTCACCATAAACTTGATGCTGTTAATGAAACTTTGCACTTTGCCTCAATTCACAAGTCACAGTAAACCATAATTCATGGCTGCCATGATGTGCCTCCTGAGCTGTTTGTTTCCCTATCATTAGCACACACAAGCTCACAACTCCCAATTTAGCATTATATTAGAACAAGGGATTGCAATTTGCTTCACTTCAAAAAGCCCCAACCAGTAAGCCAAGAGCAAACCTTGGCTACAAACTGTAGTTTGTTGTGAGCCAAACAAACCAGAATTCATGGATGAGACACAACACAAAGCCAGAGATGGCATTTGTCTCATCCTCCTGCTAGGGGAGAACAGTGAAACAGACCATAAAGCTGTGACCACAGTAAACTATTAACTAGAGCTTACTGGGATGTGTGAACTATGCCTTTGGTTAAATAACCTGTGCTTCAATTCTTACCTTTAGACCAGTGGTTCTTAAAAGGGTGACAAAAGCTTCATTGTGTATATCAGCTACATTGTCAGGTCTGTGTCATCTTTGGCAGAGTAACTAAAACTCCTGTGGCAGGAGAAGAGGGCATGTGTGGTGGGAAGATTCAGTGACAGACAATATTATATTTTGAGAATGATTCCTGTTCTTATGTGGCTACATAGTTTTATAGTTTCTGGATGTCCCATGATCATATTATGAAGTAGTTGTGTTCTATGTTCTAAATCAACCACTGTTAGGTGTTGTTTCTTTTTGTTTTCCAATGTATTTCTTATTTAAAAAATGGTGTGGTGTGAGCAAATTTTTATTCTGAAAGTGTGGTGCAGAGAAAAAAGTTTGAAAACCACTGCTTTGGATAAACTTAAAACTTGCTCTGAGTCAGACCTACCATTCTACTGAATATTTGCTACATAAAATTCTAGAAAGCCCTCTAAAACTAAAGATACTCACTAGGCTACTACCACTGCTTTATGGCCAAATTATGCTCATGCTAAATGATAGAAATGAATCCATATCAATTGTCATGTTGGGTGGAACTGAGAGTTGAAAATGGATGGTGGCAATAATACTCTAGCCCACTTTCACCATGAACTGGTAACAAAGTTCTGTTTGGCATACTCACCAGCTGATATTCACTTCGACGGCTAAACGCCTCCTTGATCCCAGCATCCTTCCACAGACAAGTCAGGGCAGGTACATACAACTGGAACGTAGAAGGCTCAATGGGCACCCCAGCTTTATTTTCAAAGGCCATTAGAAACATTCCATGCTTCTCATTCTCTGTATACTGCCATGGGATCCCTAGTTTGTCCCGTGCATCGACTAGAACCCTGCAGCCCTAGAGGAACAGATAAATACACTTAGTGACCAAAGAAAAAACTATTACATTGAAGGAAAGAACTACATAAAATGAAGAATTGAAATGACCCTTAAAACGAATCAATTTTTTAATATATATATCTGGCTGTGACAAAATATGAGATGAAGTTAAAACACCTTTATGTAAGTGGCAGTCTGTCTTTGTGCTGTATCATGGCATTAGCTAATAGTAATGGCAGAAGTGAGGGCTCCTTACCTGCTCATCTTGCAGGAGTCGTCAGGAACATTTAGAAGCATCTCTATCTGCTTCACCTTCAGCTTCTACCCTCTTTTCCAGTTTATCTACACACCCTAGCCTGTCCTACTAGCCATTTTTCAACTATTGGCATCCCTGAAAAGGAAAAACTCTGTGCATACTCACATTAGGTGCCAGAATTTTGTGAAAAATAAACGGCCCCTTACATAGGTTATACAAACTCTTGAGTCAGGACTCTAACCAAGACCTTAGCTTTTGCTGAGGATAGAGGGAAGAGGCCTCTGTGGTGTTCTGGCAAGCTTCAGGAAAGGTCTGAATTATGGAATCTTCTAGCAGTGTGCAGTTATGTGATTTCTGACCAGTCACTTCAATAAGTTTTTCTTCTTTACTAGTTACCGTAAATGCAACCCCCAATAAAATGTATTTGGATCATATACAGTAATAGCATTCCAAGCAGTAAGAGTTCACAAGTCCCGAAACCAATCTATTTCTCCTTGTAATAGATCAAGACATTAAAATAAAAACCATGAGAAACACTGTCAACTTGCTAGAACATGCAATGAACGATTTTGTATACAGAGGCAAAGCATCCTCATTTAGTATCCCCTAGAAACAATGCAATTCTTTCATACTGTGCAATTCCTTAAAAATACTTTCATTATGGACCCTTAGTCAAAGAGCACAGTACTTATCACAGATCTGAGTTGATATGATCAGTTAACATCAAAATTTGTTTTGTTGCCTTCTATCTATAGAAGACTTGCATTAAGCACATTTAACCTCAGATTTCAAACATCCATACCAGACTTCAATCTTCTAAAGAAGATTGAATAAGGGGGCTGATTAGAAAGCTTTAACTAAATATTTTCTTTTTATCCAAGCTTCACAGGTATTAATTTTCTCCCAATTTCTTTGCTTTTGGAAAGCAGGGAGACAAAGGAAGCCCAACTATAGAATCCTTAGTTGCAACTTCTGTTCATTATGACTAATGTCATTTTCTAAACTGTAGGCTTGTCTGCTGTAACCACACAAGGATTATAACAGTAAGCATTGCCCTACCCATATTTACTTTTTAAAATTTTACATGATGATACTTATTCAGGAGCTCTTTTATCCCACCCGCCAAGCATCAACCTCAGGATTCATTCTTACAGTTAAGGAGTACACCCAAGAACTTTAATGCTGAAGATCAAGGATAAGAAACAAGCTTCAGTACAAGATTTAGCAGTAAAATATCATGAAGAAGCAGGTTCAAGGCTGCTAGATTTAGCAATGCAGGAGAGTTGCAGCTTCTCCAGTATTCCAGCAAAAGAGCAGCTAATTAAAATTTTTCAACTATCCATTATCAGGTTGGACTCTTTCTAATACAGTTTCTCTAATGTAAACACTGAGCCACCCTGAATGACTATTACTTCATCTCCATACAATTTAATCCTTCAGATAAACTGTTCAAAGAGCATGCATTCAACACAAAGCATAGTACAATTATTAAAAGCCTGTAAAAAGGAAGCTATGAACTCAAGGAATGCAGTTAACATTCTTTTTCACTGAACTGCAACTAAGAGTTTTAAAAAACCTGCTCCCATTCTCAAGTATTTGGTTTGCCAACAACAATGTTTACTGCTTTAGCTGGGGTTTTCCATTTAAGAATAAATCAAAGGTGAAATGATATAGACAAAAAGCAATTTTAAATTGTGAGGTCATTTTAAGGAGTTAAACCTTATCCCAATGCCCACCGCATAGAAGTTTCTATTATGGGTAAGATGCATTACCAGAATGAAAGAGATTTAAAACAAATGTTAAAATCAAGCTATGAAACTCCCATTTTACTCTTCTAGAGCATTCTTTGCTACAACGTTAATGAACAGTACAAATGAGTATCTGAAGATATTTTGCATTACATACATTTGTATCCAGCAGGCCTATTATCTTCCACTCGCCTCTTAAATTGGGTTGCAAATATGTATGCGTCATCCCTGCCCATACAAGTCAGCTCTGACCTTTCACCTGCTAAGGCTCCAGTGTTCTAAAGTTCTTTAAACTCATCTAGATGCAGTCTTGTTTCACTCCAGCAGCTTTCAAATGGTTACCATTGCACAGCTGCAGCCCTTGCCTGAAAGATTTCCTACACTGGGGAATGAGATCATAATAGTTTCCTATCAGAACCATACTCGTTCTCTTCTTCTGTGGTGCTTGTTCTCATGGAGTGGCTGCTCTTTTTTATTTCACCCCTCTTCAAAATTATTTCCAATAAGTGGTAAAGAGAAGTATAACTCCCAGGTAGTCATTTTACGACCAAAACGGAATAATGGTATTTTGACTTATTTAAGTACAATGCTATAAATAGTGCTTCTAAGAGTTACAATATTACTTAGGGGATTTAAATCCAGTGTCCATCAATCAGCAATTCCTAAATTTTATGAATGTGTACACAGAACAAGAGGATGACGTGCATTCAACCTGTTGCCTTACATTTCGCACAAAACTAATCCTAGTCCCTAAATCAAAGCTTTCCTGAGCAACCACTGCTAGTATTCTGACAACTTGTTCACAACTTGCCTACACAAATCTGTACTGGCAGATTTAAAAGTTTGATATAGTACTAGTGGGGAGTGCCCAGCGCTGTCTAGGTGTTTATAGAAACAAAAATAAAGCTTTTGTATTAAAATTTTAAAAAGTGGAATCTGTGACTTTGGACCTGTTATGCCCAAAACTGGGGAAAGACAATCTAGTGTTATGTTTTGGTCTGTCAACTTGATTCAAAATGGCACCTGGCATCCAAACATCACTGAAGACTGCTGCCCCACCTAAAAAACCCTAATGCTGTGTTTGGCAATGGTATCTCCTGAGGTGTCCAAATGTATAGAATAGACAGACATATAAACCACTTTCCAAATATACAGTAGATTAACAATCACATTCACATAAGGACTGGACAGTGGCTAACGTTTCTCATTCTGCTGCCCATAACATTTGTAAGTCATCAGTGTCTTTAAAAAAAAATAAATTACCGTATTTTTCGCTCTATAACACGCACCCAACCATAACACGCACGTAGTTTTTAGAGGAGGAAAACAAGAAAAAAAAAAATCTAAACATAACAGTGGATGTATGATTTTTGTGGTTCATGCTGTGGCCACAGACATGTGATCTGACAGTGAGTTTGGAGTAGCTCAATGCAAAAATCCTGAGGATCCATGTGGATCCATGCTTTGTAACCACGTTTTTGCACCACTGCGGCCCCAGGCAACAGTGGGTGCGTGATTTTTTTGGTGCAAGATGTAGCCATGGACATGCTATGTGATCTGATGGTGAATTTGGGATGACCCAATGCAAAAATCCTGAGGATCCATGTGGATCCGTGCTTTTTTCCTCCTAGAAAGTAAGGGGAAATGTCTGTGTGTGTTATGGAGGGAATGCCTACGGATGGCGGGGGGGATCTGCTGCAGTCGTGAGCAGAGGATCCATGGTTCCCCCTCTTTCCCTCCTTCGTGGATCGCTTTGAAACAGCAAAGCGGGAGAAGAGCCGCTGAGTGAGGAGGAGAGAGGGACCAAGAGCCTGCTTGCTTTAAAGGAGCAAAGCGGGAGAGGAGAGGAGCTGCTTACACGAGTGTAAGCGGCTTCTGTCCGGTTGGTTCCTTTAAAGCAAGCAGGCTCTGTCCCTCTCTCCTCCTCACTCAGCGGCTCTTCTCCCGCTCTGCTGTTTCAAAGCGAGCCACGAAGGAGGGAAGGAAGGGGAACCATGGATCCTCTGCTCACGACTGCAGCAGATCCCCCCCACCACCCATAGGCATTCCCTCCATAACACGCACAGACATTTCCCCTTACTTTCTAGGAGGAAAAAAGTGAGTGTTATGGTGCAAAAAATACGGTATTTATTTTTCCCTTACTGTAAGTTGTCTTGGGGTCGGTCTGCTATCAGACAGAAAGGCAGGATATAGAAATATATATAATAAGTTGTTCTTCTGTTGATGCATACTCTGTAGTGTTTATGGTCATGTACCAAAAAGTGAATGACAAGCAAATCCAGTTTAAGGTGAATGGTAGATCACTGGCTCCCCTCAAAGAAGCTCAACAATTTTGGCTGCCCTGAACCTCCACAAAAGGTCTGGAGAGTGACAACATGAGAATGGGCCTTTTCTGTCGTGGCTCCCCATTTTTGGAATGCTTGCCTGATGCCTTTGTTACATATCTTTAGGCTCCAGGCAAACATTCCTTCTGTCTCAGGCCTTTGGCTAATTAAACAATCAACAGTATTTTAAACTAGGGTTCCAGTTACAGGTAGGTAGCCGTGTTGGTCTGCCATAGTCAAAATAAAAAAATTCCTTCCAGTAGCACCTTAAAGACCAACTAAGTTAGTTCTTGGTATGAGCTTTCGTGTGTATCTGAAGAAGTGTGCATGCACACGAAAGCTCATACCAAGAACTAACTTAGTTGGTCTTTAAGGTGCTACTGGAAGGAATTTTTTTATTTAAACTAGGGTGTGTGTGTTTGTTACTATGTTGTGTATACATTTTTGTGTTTTTATATTGTAAATATCCTTGGATGTGATCCTTGATTGAACAGCAGCAAATTTTTTTAGTAAATAATAATAAATACAGTAAACTGTTATATGTGTACAGTGACCAATTTTAGTTAGAATTTCTGCTCATTTAAAAGCAAACCACTTTCTCTGACTCTCATGCTTCAGAGCCATTATGGGGATTAAAAATAGGGTAAGATTCCATAACTCAACCTGACCTTTGGAATAGGCAGAAAAAAAGAACTAGTAACTAGGTATTAAGAAAATATCTGCAAACTTTGTATTAAGAAGATGTCTGCAAACTTGACATGAAGGTTGGCAACATTAATCCCGCCATGTGGGAGTCCATTGCAGACAACCACAGTGCCTGGAGACAAGTCAGTCAGGTTGTGTATCCACAGCAATGACCAGTGGAGAAATGGCCATTGGGAGGAGTGAAGGAATCCCATGGTGCATCTGTACCAATGAAACTGGATACAAACTTTATTCGTTCTGGAGGTCCATTCTTAACCTGAAACTGTTCTTAACTAGAGGCGTGCTTTCGCTAATGGGGCCTCTTGCTGCTGCTACGCCACCGGCACACGATTTTTGTTCTCATCCTGGGGCAAAGTTCTCAACTCGAAGTAACTCTTCCAGGTTAGTGGAGTAACCTGAAGCGTTTGTAACCTGAGGCGGTTGTAAGTAGAGGTTCTACTGTACCTTCATCTGCCCCAGCTGCAATAAAGCATGTCTCATCTATATTGGTCTCTACAGCTGCAGCAGGTGCTGTAACTCTTCAATGGTTTGACTTTACCCCTGATGGCACACTCTTCCATTATCTCTCAAGACAGATGCCAACTGCAGGTATTATAGAAAAAACCCACCCAACTGTTTCTCTAAAAACATGCATTTTATCGGCATAATACTCTCATGGCAGATTATTTCATGTGCTACACTTGAGCTCCAAAGTCACCGCCAACTTCAGCACTAAATATTAAGTAAATAACATGAATATTTTAAAAAATACAGACCTTTTAAAATATGCTAACAGTTTCTCCTAAACATTTGCATCACATTTGACAAGATTATGGGAAGAAGAGCCTAGAGATTTGGAACACAAACCCTATATTTAGTGATGGCAGGAGCCTGGATGCATTAATACCGTTAATGAAAAGATTGTCATATTGCAGCATCCAGGATGCATGTTCTACTATGATTTTTAGGAGGCCAGTAGAAATTCTTAACCTTATTGGCATGGGAGAAAAGTAACTAAAATGGTTCCATTTTGCTGCCTGAGGAAACCTGTCCAACACACTTCAAACATACATCATCTGGCCTTTATGAGTCTTGCAAACACAAAATCAAAGCAAAGAATCTTAAATATTTCCATATATTTCATCATTCATTCAAATGCTGCTGTTCCTCAGGTGAGCAGTGTAATCATCAAGATTTGTATACAGAGTTAAAAGACTAAACACATGAACAAAATACAATGCCCTTTACTTAGCCTACAGGAACTTAACATCCCAATCTTTGTATTTGTAACTGCAGTTATGTCTGTAAACTATAATACGACTCTCTGTCTCCAAGTAAATCCAATGAAAGGGAGAAGGGATTTTAAGAGTTGTCTTAATGCAAACAAAAAAATGATGGTTGGACTCTGGGAGATGCAAACTGATTAGAGCTACTTATTGGGAGTGCCCCAAACATCCATGATCAGGATTATAATCAATATTACATTGTATTACAACTGAATAGATCCAACACAGAATTTGTGCAATAGTTGTTAAAGTGTTCAGACTGAAATTGCAGGACTAGAAAAGACCTTAGAAATGCCTTACTTTAAGAGAGAAAGAACACTGAATATTTAGCTTCCAAAGCATATTAAACTTTCCCAGGTTAGAGTTACCCTTCTTACACTTAAACACCTGGCAGCAGGGGTGGGAAACTTTTCTACAAACATTAACATTGGGATACCTATTTGGACATATATCAATCTGCAAGTATAGATTAAGATGGATGTATTGATGTTTGTTGTATTGTGAATGTGAGCTGTTTTTTCTTCTTTTGTCCCCCCCTTTAATAAATTTGCAATTAAAAAATCAATTCTAGTTAACTAAGAGAGCTATAACCTGCAAACAAAAACATCAACCTCATTACCAGATTACTAGAAGACTGTACCTGCCAAGGTAGCATCTTTTTTAAAGAAAGGATGCGAGGAACAAGTCAGGATCTTACAGGTTTTCCAGCCTAGCCTCTATCCCAGAACATCAGAGGAAAGCATTATTAAGCATCACCTCACAACCATCGCTCTACCAAGGAAAGAGTCAATTCTTTAAAAGCAAGAGTTCATCTGGAAGACATCAAGACCCATTGTGTATCTTCAAGGAGTGTTTTGTAACAATAGTTAACTCTTACAGTACTATGAATGCTAAGAACTATGAGAGCCAGTGTGGTGTAGTGGTTAAGAGCGGTAGTCACGTAATCTGGGTAACCGGGTTCGCGTCTCCGCTCCTCCACATGCAGCTGCTGGGTGACCTTGGGCCAGTCACACTTCTTTGAAGTCTCTCAGCCCCACTCACCTCACAGAGTGTTTGTTGTGGGGGAGGAAGGGAAAGGAGATTGTTAGCCGCTTTGAGACTCCTGAAGGGGAGTGAAAGGCGGGATATCAAATCCAAACTCTTCTTCTTATACAAATCACTATTTTACTATGAAGAAAGAATTATTTACTACTAAATGGTGATTGTATTCATTAGCATATGTCATAATGCATTTTGTGTTTTAATAGAATAGTAATAATAATGACTCATGTTCACACAGTGAGGTTTGACTGTTTTCTCTTCAAAAGGGAAGTTCCTCATGTTTCATGACAAACCACTTTGGAAATTACTGAAATTATTCAAAGCTAACTATTATGCAGGATAGGGTGGTGGTGGAAAGGAAGGGGCTACTAAGGAAAATAGAGAAGGATTGTCTTGGCTCTTGGGTATGCAGAAGTAGTTGAGGAATTCTTCAGACTGTGGCAATTCTTATTGAAATTTATGGCTCTACAAGTTCAGGCATTTCAGAGGAACAGTGCAGTCCTTACCAAGAAAACTACACACATGATGATAAACCCATATGGAAATAAACCAGATTTCAGCTCCTAAGGTTACACACTGCCAGCTGACCACCAAAGCAACAGCAGCTGACTTTTGTTAGTCCAAAGGCTGCATTTGCTGATGACTTTGATCTAGCAAGTTAAATTAAAGTCAACTTTAAAACTGCACTGGAGAGTAAGGTCCATTGAACATAGAGGGATTTACTTCCAACTAACCATTTATACAATAGTACTGCATGAGTCATGTGATTGTCAGATGTGCTAATTTAGGTGTTTTATATACTTTTCTATTCCAGGTGGATATACTGAACTAATAGAGTCTGTGTATTCCCAACACTAGCGCTTCTCATTAAAAACTGCCCTGAAGCTTAGCCTTGGTTAACAAGCAAAACCATCATTAACCAATGACTATTTACTTAAGCCAAAGCAAAACTGATGTTTGGGAAGCCTGCCCCATAAAATGCTAGGAAAAGCTACGACTCTAAACCATTGCCTGCGCTAAATGGAAAAGTAAATTTTGGATTAGGGGCTTACATTCAGCTTTTTGTTAACTGTGTGTCTTCTCTGTAATAGAAAGATTTTAAAAAGACAGGATGATACCAGAAGAGTTTCAAAAACAAAAATAATCTAAATGATATGCAAGTATTGCCATTGTTTACCAATTGCAAGTATTACCTTGGTGTATGAATGAATTTCTATAATCTGTATTTAACACCTAAGAAATAGGGAAGGTTTCAATAATTGGTTACTCATGATAAAAAATGATGTTCTAAAATGGTAACATAAAAAATTGAATTTGATTTAATTTTTAAACTTAGCTTATTATGTTTCTCTTCTAAAAAGAAACCTGGTTTAATATGAACTTAAATGCAAATTTATAATGTCATGAAACTGAATTTATGATCCCTTCATGAAATAGTGCTTTTCTTTGAAGAGAAAGAATGAGGAAGAAAACATCTTCATCAGTCATTACAAGATTTAGGTAGGTAGCCGTGTTGGCATGAAACAGTCGAGATATATTAAAAAAATAAAAAATAAAAATTACCAAGAACAAACTTAGTTGGTCTCTAAGGTGCTACTAGTCATTACAAGGGTACAAGTACAGTACAAGAGTTCATATATTATGGTTTGATACTGTGCATCAATTAGCAAGTCATTTTAAGCACTAGAATTCAGGTGACGATATCTTATATCTCACCAGGATCATCCACTGAGTTCAAGCAAATTATCTTGCATTTCTGTTTTGTGCTCAGTTACCTGAGCTCTGTGTTGTGTTCAATTCTGAAACTATATGTAGTATGGACATTAATTTACCATAAAGTGGAATAACACTGTTTTGTTCCATATCCATCACCACTCCCTTCTACAACAAGTATTATATTACCTTGGTGTATGAATGCATTTCTATAATCTGTATTTAACACCTAAGACATGTTACAGCCCTATTTTATGCATATTTCCCTGGAAGGGAGTTCTAATTTGTTTGGTGGGACTGGTTGCCAAATAAGGATGCACAGGATTCAAAACTTAGCTTTCAAGTAAGCATTCTTGCTTAGAATTCTTTCGTGTGCATACACCTTATCTGTAAGCAAACATAATTCTATAGTACATAAGAATTTTGCTGAAGGGTTACATAATGGCTCTATTTGGCTAAAAACTAATACAGTCTAATTGTTACAGTAACCAGGCAAAACATATGCTTGTTAGGGAAGTGTGAATTTATAAGTGGGCAACTGGATTTAAACTGGGTTTTTTCTTCTTAGTGATTTAAATCAATCCATCCACTCACTTTTAAGTTATGTTTTCTCTATATGGATACACATTTCATCACTTTTCCTAACCTCAAGATTACAAACCCTCTTCTTGGCTGTCAAATGGAAGCACATATAAAATCTGTGAAAGTACTAGAACAGCAATATTTTCTTTGACAATGACAGATGGCCATTCAATTCAAAAAGGCTGCATTTTTATAACAGAAACAGCAACTATTTTCAAACCCTGAAGAGCATAATACAAACACCTATCTTCTTTACACAAAGTCATTAAAATATCACAATAAATAATTGTGTAATTAATCTTAATGAGGTAAATGAAAATGAAATTTCCCTAGAAGGCCTAAATGCTACTGTACTGCTTGCTAAAGTGAAATACTTCACAGGTTCTCTTCTAGGGTTTAATGTTAGAGACAATATTGATTAATAGTTCAGTGAATTCAGTAAAAATGCAGAGTGTCAGCAACAGAACCACATAGGTTTTTTCTTTTCTTTTAAAAAGAGCCATTAAAAAATAACAATAAATGCTCAGTTACATGTTCGCTTAGGACAGTGAACACATCCAAATCCCATTAGTCAGCACATACTTGTATGTTCTAAGAGCAACTGAAAAATGTATCACACTTGCCACTTGAGCCAGTGGTCTTATAAAAAATAACAATTCTGATATGAAACTACAGAACTCCAATGTTCATTGTAATAAGCACAGTCTTAAAAGGCAAACACTACATCACACCAAGTCAGAATATACAATTTTTGCTTTTATAATACCAATACAATAGCTCACAACCTGATAATGCTCTTGCACATGGCTTCTATAACACAAATTGTCTTGTGGAAAGATACTATACTCCTATCCACTTGCATGTTACCAGCAGAAATTCAGTGCCACATCCACAGCTCCTCACATTTCTGTGCCTAAGTCACAAGCAGACAATAATACAAGGCGATGTGAGAAGATCAAGATGTGCCTGTACCAAAGGGTACCGCCTTCATTAACTCCAGGATGACAACTTCTCCCTCCTTGTCCTACTGAAGGGTTTCTAAATCCACTCATTTAAAGCTACCCTTCAGTCCACTGCTGTATCTGAGCATGAATGCACCTTCTTTCATTTTACCTTTTCCCTGTTTCCTCTTCAACTGTTCAGTCCTCATCCTCTTATTTCTTACAGCTAAACTATGTTGATGGGTTTTAAAAAGCTGAGCATTATTTCTAGTTTATGCCAGTCCTTCATAAGGTCTTCTTCCCATTTATAACCTCTTATTGTGATTGCTTGGTTTCAGATACAATTTGCCCACAATATGATTATGAACACATTTTTCAGAGCAAATTTATATCGTTATTTCCAAGTAGGGGCTTGTTTTTCAAGGGCTGTGTAACATTCAAGAACACTGTGAGCATTACCACAAACATACTAGTAATATTGTGGCAAAGAAGAAGAAAACCAACTTCTGTAACACCATAAAAACTAACATGTTTATTATTGTATTAGTTTGTAGAGAAGAACATCTGATAAAGGAGGTTCTTGGCAATGAAAGCTCATGCTATAAAGAATTGGTTGTGTACAGCAGCAGAGCTTTTTTTAAGTGAACCTACCGAATAATGCATCTCTTCAGAAGCATTACAGTATAGTTGTCAAAACCAATAGCCTAGAACCTGCTTGCAATATTCAGGTTTATATTGTCTGTACAACAGAAAATGTGAATTCCTGGTATTTTTAAAGGAAAGTTTTTAACCCTGAAGGCTGGGGAGCACTATCTAAAAACAAGTCTGTGCAGTTGGCAGGGTGTGCATATCTTGGCTGAGTTCCTTGTTCCTCCAACTCTACACCTCCCCTCTTTACTTATTAGTATATATTCTAAGACAGCAATATGTGCAAATGGCTAGGTTTGAGTTGAGTTGAATTTGTTCTGAGGTGGCCAGTGTGGACATACTGAGTCCACATACCATAGGTTCAACACCTGTTATTCTAGATGTCATTTTAATACATTGCAATTACCAAGGTCAGCTTCAGTGACCCTTCTAACAAGGTTTGCAAACTGTAATTTAGAGCATTGCACAATCAGCAAGAAGTCTGGTACATATACAATTCTAAGCAGAGCTAAGCTCAAAAAATAGAAGGGAGAGGGAGTTCTCACATAAGAGGAGAGAGAAATAAGCTTACTTTGCCATGGTTAAAAACTGGACTGGCACAGGTGTAACTCTGCCCAGATTAATACACTCCTTAGCTCACTTTAGCCACACACGTGCATTTTCAATCAACTCTAAACAGAGATGGACAATTTTCATCTATTTCATTTCAACACATACATTAATGGTGACCTGTGGATTTTGATCCATGTCAATGACAAAGCAAAGAATAAGAAAGCAGCCAATATTCCACATTCTGTCACTCTTGGAAACATGGATGCTGGAAGAGGACACTGACTGTCACAACTCCTAAAATATGCAACTCCTTCCCCATAGAGGTATGCCAAGAATTGTCATTATATAGCCATTTGCAGGAGATACATTTCCTTATCCTGGCTTTCAACATTTAAGTAGTATGAATTTTGTGAGACCATCTACATTGTCTGAGGTACAGTCTTCAGTTTGTTTTAAATTGTTTTATTGAATTTGAATATGTTTTCCTTATATGGTGGTAAGCTACACTGGAACAGTGTGATAAAGGGTGCGTAAACTCCTTTCCAGGGAGTCTATATACTTGGTGATGGCATAAGTTTCTATCATCCCATCCTCCATTTCCAGAAACCTGGAACTGGGCCCTTTTCTCCTCCATGTCAGTCTCGGGAATTTAGGCAGGAAGGTTACACCAAGAGGTAATGGAGAACACCATTACTTCTCACACCTGGACATACCACAAAGGGAAATCATGTAATCTGCACCTCCCACATAATTCCATTTGAACAACATACAATCAAAACATTGAAACACAGCCATAATCCAGGAGGTGTGGGACAGGGCTATTCAGGATGCATAGGAGAAAGAGGGAAGAAATGAGAACAGGAACACTGAGAGAAGTTGGCTTCCAAATATTGGTCTTACAGGACTATTTCAAGAATGGTTTGCACAACACAGTAAGCTAAACTGTGGCTCACTGGGACCGCACAAATACATGGCCTTCCAGAGACCTTGCAGTTTCTTTGCTCCTTCCCCAGTCCTTTTTTGTTCCTACTCTGAACTAAGTAATGGTTTGGTTTACCATGTTATCCAAACCGGGACTTATGGTTATACTCTCTTTCTCACTAACCATGATCTGCAGCCAACAATAAACCATGGCTAGCAATGAGAGAGCTTAACCATAAGTCCCAATTTGGATGACATGCTTAGCTCTGTGAGGTACAGAAGTAAAGCAGCTGTGAGCTTCTCTCTGGGAGTCCATATGTTTATGCAGTCCTGGTAAGACATGGTTTGGCTTATCCTTTTGTGTCAACCAACCCAATGGATACAAAGTTGTATGAAGCATTGCAGGGGATGGACTAGATTACTCTTTGGGTCCCTTCTAACTCTACAATTCTATGATTCCAAGTACAGTGGTACCAAGAATACTGTTCCAAGAATCATTCAAATAAATTATAGAAAACAGACTACTTAGGAAAAGCAATATAATACCACCTAGCATAACACTGACAGCCCATCTCTTTGTACCCACACTGGTATCACCTCCACCTTACACAACTCCACCCGTTGCCTAGCTCTCCTACCTTACAGGATCATTGTAAAGTTGAACTGGATGTATATGAAGCACATACATTGACGTGGGAGGGAAAGTAGCATACAGTGGTACATCGGGTTAAGTACTTAATTATTTCCGGAGGTCCGTTCTTAACCTGAATCTGTTCTTAACCTGAAGTACCACTTTAGCTAATGGGGCCTCCTGCTGCCGCCGCGCCACCGGAACACGATTTCTGTTCTTATCATGAAGCAAAGTTCTTAACCTGAAGCACTATTTCTGAGTTAGTGGAGTCTGTAACCTGAAGCGTATGTAACCCGAGGTATCACAGTAATAATCATTTTATTATTATGGCACAGCTTTCTAGTTATTAATCAAACCATTCAAAGCAACACACAATTCCACCACCAGTTGCCTGTTTCACATCTCCTACCTTACAAAACACACTACTTTCCCTCAGAATCAATGCACACTAAACAGAATGCATAACAGCCTCACCACACTCATTCCACCCATCGTCTGGCTCATATGAGAAGTGCTGGCACTGTTTCCCCCAGTCATCTGTTTCAGCCTTACACTCCCATTTTATTTCAACCTACTTATTCAGGGCATTCTGTACACCACTCAAAACAGCATTCCTAAGTCAATGCAAACCACTGGACCTCCAGATGTTGCTGGACTCCAACTCTTATCATCCATACCTATTGGCCATGCTGGCATTAGAAAAGCCTTGCTGAAAATTGAATCATCATCAGGCCAAGGGCCCAGCTAGTCCAGCATTCTCTTCTCCCAGTGGCCAACCATAGATGCCCCAATGGTAAACATGCAATCAGACCCTGAACACAAGAGCCCACTCCCCTCCTGTGTTTTCCAGAAACTGGTATTTATAAGCTCTTCTCCCTCAAGGACTGTGCAGCCAAAGCATAGCCATCATGGCCAGGAGCCACTGACAGCCCTTTCCTCCTCCAGAGATTTGTCTAATCCACTTTTAAAGCCAGGCAAATTGGTGGCCATCTCTGGCTGCAGTGGGAGTGAGTTCTGTAGGCTGACTCTGTGTTGCATGAAGAATTTGACCTGACTCTCCCGACGTCTGGCAGTGTAACAACCAGGACGTGGGAGGCCAGGGTTCAAATCCTGAAGCGCGCTGGGTGATCTCAGCCCTGCCACTGTCTTCCTGTCAACCTAAACCTACTTCACGGGGTTCTTGTGAGGGGACCCTGCACACCCCCTTGAGAGGGAAGCTGGGATACAGAGGGGGCAGGCAAGCCAGCAAGCGAACCAGCCCAGCGGTTTCAAGAAGGAACCCCCCATCAAGGCTTAAGACACGTCATGAAAGGAAAAACGGGACGAGGAGGGATGAGGAAAAGTGAAGGCAATGCCACCTAAGCATATACAATTTATTGACCCCCTTTTTAAATCTTTCTCCACCTTCCCCCGCTCACCTTGAGAGCGTTCTCGTAGATGGTGGCCCTGAACTCCAGGAGCGCCTTCTGGTCGAACTCGCGGCCGTGGATGATGCGCATCTGCTTGAGGAAGGTGGACTTGCCGCTCTCGCCGGCGCCCAGCAGCAGGATCTTGACCAGGCGCCGCACCGAGCGCCGCTCGCGGGCCAGCATCGCGTCGATCTCGCGGCTGCGGCGCCGGGCCTCGCGCTCCGCGTCCCGCCCGCCTTCCTTCCCCGCTTCGCCCGGCGGCGGCGGCCTCTCGCCCCGGCCCGACGCCGCGTCGGCCGACAGGAGGCAGCGGCTCAGGGTCCGCACCACCCCGGACATGGCAGGCCGCGGAGAGAGGACGACGACAGAGGAGGCGTCAGGCAGGGGAGCCGCGGGGGCCGCTCTCGGGCCTCGGAGCAGGCGGGCGGGGGCGGGCGGCGGCGGAGCTAGGAGACCACCGGCCCGCCCATCGCCCCTCCTCACCCGGCGGCGGAGCTGAGGGTGCGGCCCGCCGCGGTTGGCGGAGGGAGGAACCGGCCGCCGCCGCCGCCGCCTCAGCGATTCTCCCTCAGAAAAAGGCTTCTCTTCCCTCCCCCCCCACCCGTCAGAAAAGGGCGGGAAAAGAAGCCCCTCGCGCGCCCCTGCACCCTCAACCGTCACTTTCCGGCCGTTGGTGTCCCCTCAGGAAGGAGGAGGCGGGGGGGGGGTAAACAGCGGGGCGACTCGCTCTGCCTTCGCTCCCACCGCCCGACTCGCCGCCGCCGCCGCAGACTCTCGCCCGCCCCGCCCACTTTCTTCCGCACGCCCACCAGGCGGAGGGGCGGGGCGAGGCAGCGGGGGGCGGGCGGACGCCCTCTCTCAGCTCAATGGGAGAGAAGCATCTCTCGCAAAGTAGTCTCTCATTGGGAGAGACCTATGTCGCTCCAAGCCGGTGGGTGGTTTTTCTTTTTTTTACCCCTGTCGAGCTCGCTCGCTCTGGACTGCGGGGCGGGGACTTTGTAAAGAAAAACCCCAGAGATTTATGTGGGGGGGGAAGAGGCGGGGTTAGACGCCCCCGCCGACCAATAAGAGCCGTGGGGAGGGAAGGGAGGGGGAAGGGGATTAGTCCAGGAGGGGTTAAAAAAAAAAGACAGGAGGAGGAGCTCCGCCCCTTCAAGGGAGAGGTAGTGGGAGGAGTTTTCCCATGCTGAGAATGGCAGGGAGGCTGACGGCTTCGCTCATTGGATGGGGCGTTGGAGTGACGTCAGCCGGGAAAATCATGAATGGGAAAAGAGGAAGAGGGCGGTGCTCGTAGAGAGATACGTTCGAGGGGGCGGGGATAGCAACCCCGTGCTAAGAGACAGGAAATGCAGAGCAAGAGCAGCCCCTAGAGATGTCTGTCCGGCGTCTTCTGGAATATAGGGCATGAAGTTGTAATGATCTGTATGTTTTTATGATGTGAACTACCTTGAGATCTATGGATAAAGGGCGACATGCAAATTTAATAAATAATAATAAAAAATCACCCACCCACCCACCCACACACACACATATTCTACCAATGTTTCCTTGCTTTTTAATCCTAGAATTGTAGAGGCATACCAAGGGTCATCTAGTCCAACCCCCTGGAATGACTACTAAAGCATTCCTGACAGGTGGTGATGACTGCTACGCCCCCCACCCCCAAATGTTTTATTATATCTGTTTCTGTTTTAGCTGTAAGATGCCTTGAGTCCCTTTCAGGGAAAAAGACAGGTTATAAATGAACACAGCAATGATATAGGAAGCCTCCAAATCTACAGGGCCGCCTTCAACACCTGCTGCCCTTCCAGATGTTTTGGGCTACAACTAGAGTTCCTGTGAGCTGTAGTCCAAGAGCGCCAGTGTGGTGTAATGGTTAGAGTGCTGGGCTATGAGCTGGAAGGCCTGGGTTCAAATCTCCACTTTGTTAACGGATAAATCGGAGGGCTCCCTTGGACAAGAAAGAAGGACACCAGCCAGGAATACCAGAGCAAAACAGCAGCCAGTAGGCTTGGTGTTTATTGAAGATTGTCACGACAGGACTCCCACCTGCCACAAGGTGGAACAAGATGGAAACCCTGTACAAAAGA
Organism: Podarcis liolepis; assembly: GCF_965112155.1. Lineage (NCBI taxonomy): Eukaryota > Metazoa > Chordata > Lepidosauria > Squamata > Lacertidae > Podarcis > Podarcis liolepis. Next base: position 4,115,402 of record NC_139569.1, on the reverse strand, counting down.
GAACCCAAAATTTCATTAGCTGCTAATCCCCATGTTACACCCCCCCCAAACTACATCCCTTATACATCATGGTTACATCATGAAAGGGGAGGTCTGGTGGCAGTAATCTGAGCATCCTGGACCCTGCCACATTCCTCCCCTTGCCCTCCACCAAACACCCATCAAGTGTAACAAAAGAGATATATTCAGTTCCCTGTTTCCCAGCCAAGTTAATCACACCCTTTTGTCTTCATCTGGGTTTGGCATAGAAATTCAACAAACAATAAATATGTTCTAATCCATGTTAGTGGTTATGAATATGGGGCTAAGGAACATATTCACCCCTGATTACTAATCCAGAATAATGGAGTGTGATATTTTGATGCCTGCTTGAAGAGCAGGCAGTGTTTTGAAAACCACAGTGTGTTGCTTTCTATGTAAGTCCCCCCCCCCCCCCTGAACAGGGAATCTCCATGCAGGAAGAGAAATGTGCTCCACAAATGGCATGCAGAAACCTCTCTGTCTCTTTAACACACAATAAACTCTTTCAATGCAGTCTCCCTTTGTGGTCATGTACAATGCATGCTGCCTCCTCCAGTATCTCTAGAAATCTACCATCTCATCTGTCAGGTGCCACAATTTCTGTAGGAAAAAAAAGATGAAGACTTCTGGAAACAAAATACACCCTTATATCCAGGAGCAAAGAGCACTCCAAAGCAGCCTTTTATATATGGGAAAGTTCTTTCACACTAGTGCTAGTGTAATGAAAGATCTCTGCACAGAGCACCTGGTAAACCTGTATAATGAGCAAATATACTGAAGATGTCTGCCATCACTCTGTTAAAAAATGAGCAGCCCAAATGACGAGAGGATTCAAGGATCTTCCCTGAAAATAAAGGCTGAAACATTTGAGACTTTTAAGGGTTTTTGTGTGTGTGTGTGGGGGGGGGGAGAGACGAGACCAAGTGGGGCACAAGATGTTGTTGTTGTTTAGTTGTTTAGTCGTGTCCGACTCTTTGTGACCCCATGGACCAGAGCATGCCAAGCACTCCTGTCTTCCACTGTCTCTTGCAGTTTGGTCAGACTCATGTTTGTAGCTTCGAGAACACAGTCCAACCATCTCGTCCTCTGTCGCCCCCTTCTCCTTGTGGCCTCCATCTTTCCCAACATCAGGGTCTTTTCCAGGGAGTCTTCTCTTCTCATGAGGTGGCCAAAGTCTTGGAGCCTCAGCTTCACGATCTGTCCTTCCAGTGAGCACTCAGGGCTGATTTCCTTAAGAATGGAGAGGTTTGATCTTCTTGCAGTCCATGGGACTCTCAAGAGTCTCCTCCAGCACCAGAATTCAAAAGCATCAATTCTTCGGCGATCAGCCTTCTTTATGGTCCAGCTCTCACTTCCATACATCACTACTGGGAAAACCATAGCTTTAACTATACGGACCTTTGTTGGCAAGGTGATGTCTCTGCTTTATAAGAGGCTGTCTAGGTTTGTCATTGCTTTTCTCCCAAGAAGCAGGCGTCTTTTAATTTCGTGGCTGCTGTCACCATCTGCAGTGATCATGGAGCCCAAGAAAGTAAAATCTCTCACTGCCTCCATTTCTTCCCCTTCTAAGATAGGTAGAAATAAACACAAGAAATACCAGTAAACAGAGGGACATATTTCATCCTTTCGTGATTCCAGAACTGAAGCTCACCCAGTGAAACTTACTAACAGTAGATTTGGGCAGACAAACAAAAGCTATTATTCACATGGCGTGTGATTCATCTGTGGAATCCATTGCCACGAGACACAGAGATGGCCACTCTGCATCTTGTGGCAATGGATTCCATAGGCAGATTACACATTGTGTGATGCTACACTTTGTTTTAGCCAAGGGGAGAGAGAGAGAGAGAGAGAGAGAGAGAGAGAGAGAGAGAGAGAAGAGAGGGTTGTTGGAGCTGTAGGGGGTTAAAGGAATACCCAGAGAAACTGGGGGTTGTGTCTTACAATACAGTGAATCCTTCTATTTTTCTCTTATAATTATTCCATTCCTTCACCCCTCTTTTTGGTAGCTGAAGGTGTCTCCAGCCCTCGTGTCTCCAGCCATCTTCGAGCTGAATGAATTTTTATGCAAAAGTAACGAGATGCTGAAATCTCTGAAAATAGATGGATTTTGTTATCGTCTAAACCCCCAAGGAAAACTTTCTCCTCCAAAAATAGAGAGGTGGCATTAAACTTCAAATATAGATTATACACCTGCCAAATTGTATTGTTTAAATGCCAGATGGAGCGGATGTAAGAGAAGAGGAAGATATCACCATATGTGATGGCAATGCCCAGCAGCACATGATTTCTAGGCAAATCTCTTCCAATCAGTACCAGGAGACTCTTTCGGGTGGTTCGTAGTCTGGTGAGGACTCCAAAATCTCCTGTAATGACTTTACAAAGTTCTTTGCAGATAAAATAGCTCAGCTTTGGAAGAAGGTAGACTCCAATGTGGGGGCAGGGCTGGACTGGGCAGGTGTCAGAGCTCTGCCTAGCCAGGTTGTATGGGGTCGGTTCCAACCTGTCGCCTCTGAGGATGTGGACAGGCTGCTTGTATGAGTGAAACCGACTACCTGTCTCCTGGATCCTTGCCCATCCTGGCTCATAAAAGCGATCCAGGTAGGGCTTGGGCAAAGGGCTTTGTGGGGTGGTGAATGCTTCCCTCTGTGAGGGAGCCTTCTCAGACTCCCTTAAAGAAGTGATTATTAAGCTGCTTCTAAAAAGAACATCTTTGGACCTGACCATTATGGCCAGGACCCAGTCTCAAATCTTCCATTCTTGGGCAAAGTAATTGAGCGGGTGGTCGCTGAACAACTCCAGGCATGCCTGGAAGATGCGGACCATTTGGATCCACCCTTCCTGCTTGGTAAGATGCCTGTTGTAACAACATGCCATATATATATATATATATATATATATGTTTTCGTAGATTTTCACGGGTATAGGAATGCAGGTTTTGGTGTCCTCGGGTGTCTTCCCGTGTAAAAGTTGGGGTGTCTAGGCGACGTTTCGACGAGGTCCCACTCGTCATCTTCAGGCTGGTGCTTTCGGCTTCTTGTTACTGGAACAGAGCGGGATCTCAGTGTTTGAGTTCCTATAAATACTGTAGAGGGGTGTGGTGTATTGCCTCAAAAGTTCTGGGCAGAGGGGAAGTTCCCAGGCTAGTGTTCTTTTCTTCTTTTGTTCCTTAATTACTTGAGGGATATCTTGAGTGATTTCTTGAGTGATATTCTGAGTACCACTTAGGTGGGTCATTAGGTGTGGATTAGTTGCTAAAGCCTTCGTGTCTTGACCTCTTGAATTTGTGAAGAGTTTTTCTGGGAAGATGGCTGTACTGCACTTAGTTGTGCTTTGGCTTGGCTTCGTGTATAGGGGCGAGCTGTGGTTTTGTGCCCTGTGCCAGCCAGATCTGTGTAGGGATTGCAGGGGGGTGCAGCATCCGGAGGTGCCACTATGGTTTGGTTACTGGATGGTGTCTGTAATTTATCTGTGGAGAGGGTCTGGGTTTGGGTCTGGTGTGGTTGATTGGTGGTGGCGTTCTGTGTGCCTCTGGATCTGGTGTCGGTTTTTGTGGGGAGGGCTAATTTCCAGATGTCTGGCAGGCGGGACGTGTCGTCACGCTTGTTCATGTTGTGAGGGTGTTTCTCTATCTCGATGGCTTCCATGATTATTCTCTTGTGGTGATGTTCCATGTTAAAGAGCAATTTGGAATCTGCAAAATTAATTTCGTGTCCTGTTTCTTTCATGTGTTGGAAAAGAGAGGAAGATTTTTCTTCTTTTTTGACGGCATTCTTGTGTTCTGCGATACGTGCATTTATTCGTCTGTTTGTTTGTCCAATGTACGTGGCTGGGCAGACTTTGCAGGGTATTTCATAGACCCCTTGGTTTTCCAACTGGATTTTATCTTTGGGGTTTCTGAGGATATTGGCTATTTTTTGGTTGGTGCAAAAGGCTGTTTTGATATTGTGTTTATGGAGGATTTTGCTAATTTTATCTGTAGTGCCCTTGATATAAGGAAGGAGGGCCATGCCATTGTTTTCTTCTGTGTCTTGGTTTTTGGGGGGTGTTTCTTTTTGGATTAGCTTCGTAACCCTGTTTTGCTGGTATCCATTGGCGATTAACACATTTGAGAGATTCTGTAACTCAGTTGTCAAGTGGTCTTTGTCAGCCAGGCGTTTGGTTCTGGAGATGAGGGTCTTGGCTACGGAGTTTATTTGTGCAGGGTGGTGGTGTGATTGAGCATGTAAGTAGCGGTTGGTGTGTGTTTTTTTCCGGTAGATAGTGTAGTGTAGATAGACAGCCCTATGCAGAATCCATCTCTTCACACGTTACAAACTCCTTCCAGTTCATAGAAACAATAAAGAAGCAAAACCTACATCCCGATGACCTACTTGTGAGCTTCGATGTTGTATCTCTCTTCACACAAGTGCCCATTAATGAAGCCTTGACAGCCATTCAAAACAAATACAATCCCCCCGAATACATCCTGGACCTGACCAACCACTGCCTAACCAACACGTACTTCATCCACAATGGACAAAGATACAAACAGATAGAAGGAGCACCTATGGGATCACCCCTCTCACCGGTCATCGCAAATCTGTACATGGAACACTTTGAAACCAATGCTTTAGACAAGTCAGAACACAAACCCAAACTTTGGCTCAGATATGTTGACGACACCTTTGTAATTTGGCCACACGGGAAAGAAAAACTAGATAGCTTCCTCACACATCTCAACAGCCTACACCCCAAAATACAATTCACTATGGAAATAGAAGCCAACAACCAGCTTCCCTTCCTTGACGTCCTAGTCTACAAAAAACCTGATGGCTCCCTAGGACACACTATCTACCGGAAAAAAACACACACCAACCGCTACTTACATGCTCAATCACACCACCACCCTGCACAAATAAACTCCGTAGCCAAGACCCTCATCTCCAGAACCAAACGCCTGGCTGACAAAGACCACTTGACAACTGAGTTACAGAATCTCTCAAATGTGTTAATCGCCAATGGATACCAGCAAAACAGGGTTACGAAGCTAATCCAAAAAGAAACACCCCCCAAAAACCAAGACACAGAAGAAAACAATGGCATGGCCCTCCTTCCTTATATCAAGGGCACTACAGATAAAATTAGCAAAATCCTCCATAAACACAATATCAAAACAGCCTTTTGCACCAACCAAAAAATAGCCAATATCCTCAGAAACCCCAAAGATAAAATCCAGTTGGAAAACCAAGGGGTCTATGAAATACCCTGCAAAGTCTGCCCAGCCACGTACATTGGACAAACAAACAGACGAATAAATGCACGTATCGCAGAACACAAGAATGCCGTCAAAAAAGAAGAAAAATCTTCCTCTCTTTTCCAACACATGAAAGAAACAGGACACGAAATTAATTTTGCAGATTCCAAATTGCTCTTTAACATGGAACATCACCACAAGAGAATAATCATGGAAGCCATCGAGATAGAGAAACACCCTCACAACATGAACAAGCGTGACGACACGTCCCGCCTGCCAGACATCTGGAAATTAGCCCTCCCCACAAAAACCGACACCAGATCCAGAGGCACACAGAACGCCACCACCAATCAACCACACCAGACCCAAACCCAGACCCTCTCCACAGATAAATTACAGACACCATCCAGTAACCAAACCATAGTGGCACCTCCGGATGCTGCACCCCCCTGCAATCCCTACACAGATCTGGCTGGCACAGGGCACAAAACCACAGCTCGCCCCTATACACGAAGCCAAGCCAAAGCACAACTAAGTGCAGTACAGCCATCTTCCCAGAAAAACTCTTCACAAATTCAAGAGGTCAAGACACGAAGGCTTTAGCAACTAATCCACACCTAATGACCCACCTAAGTGGTACTCAGAATATCACTCAAGAAATCACTCAAGATATCCCTCAAGTAATTAAGGAACAAAAGAAGAAAAGAACACTAGCCTGGGAACTTCCCCTCTGCCCAGAACTTTTGAGGCAATACACCACACCCCTCTACAGTATTTATAGGAACTCAAACACTGAGATCCCGCTCTGTTCCAGTAACAAGAAGCCGAAAGCACCAGCCTGAAGATGACGAGTGGGACCTCGTCGAAACGTCGCCTAGACACCCCAACTTTTACACGGGAAGACACCCGAGGACACCAAAACCTGCATATATATATATATATATATATATATATATCCTGTATGAAGAATGTGAGCCCAATATATATTTGCTACCTAAAGAGTAGGCAGCTCAAATTCTGCCTCCCTTCTTTGCTAGGGACAACTCATTTTTTTTGTTAAATTCAAACATCCTGCATTCATGTCTCTTCACACACAAAAGGGCATGGCATGACCAGTCCTGTATATGAAACGGTAATGTTTCTGTAGGTTTCATCAATAACATGGGTAGGCAAACTAAGGCCCAGGGGCCGGATCCGGCCCAATCGCCTTTGAAATCCGGCCAGTGGACGGTCCGGGAATCAGCGTGTTTTTACATGATTAGAATGTGTCCTTTTATTTAAAATGCAACTCTGGGTTATTTGTGGGGCATAGAAATTCATTCAGTCGCCCCCAAATATAGTCCACCCCCCCACAAGGTCTGAGGAACAGTGGACTGGCCCCTGCTGAAAAAGTTTGCTGTCCCCTGATCAATAACCACCAATTGTTTTTGCAACATGACTTCTTCGGGTGGGTAGTGACAGCCCAAAGCCACTAGGTGACACTGCTCTCCAATTTTTAAAGTACTCATTCCCATTCTGCAGCCCCTGATTTTTTGTTGCCAATTCTATTACACCTGTTTATTATAGATGAAAACAAACCTCATCAGTGGCTGCTGACCACAATGTCTGGGCTCTGCCTCCATTGTCGGAGGCTGTTTGTGTCTGAAGCATCTGGCTGGCTTCAGAATACTGGATTAGACAGGCCTTTGGCCAGATCTAGCAGAGTTGTTCATATGCTCTTACACTAATGTTACCAGACGTCACTGTTTCCCGGGGACAGCCCCCGGATTTACAAAATCCTATCCTTCCTACTGAAGTTGAAAAGTGTCACCGGATTCATTGAAAAAAATCTGGTAACCTTATCTTACACCCTTCTCCTCTGACCCAGCAGTTGGGTTGCTAACTGGGTACATGACCTTGGCAGCACTGGGTGACCCAAAGTGGGAGCATTTGCCATTTCAAAATCCCTGCACCTGTCCTTACTTCCAAGTAAACATACATAGGATCATGCTATATGTATAGCGGCCATTAGGCATGAGAGACCTGGTTTCCAAATCTATTAATAAATGAAATTGAGCCCAAATTAAATGCTTCTCAAATTATCATCATCACAAAAATGCAAAATAAAAACACAAAATACATAATAAAAACAAGAACAAACCAAACCAATAAACCCCACCTCTTCCACAAACACATCTAAAAGGACATAGACTGCTAATCAGTCCAAGGTCTAGTTGAAAAGGAATGTTTTCATCTGGCACCTAAAGATTAACAACAACAACAACAACAACAACAACAATAATTTTTATTTATACCCCACCCTCCCCAGCCAAGGCCAGGCTCAGGGCGGCTAACAAGCAATAATGAAAACAAGTTGAATGAAACAAGATTAAATACAACAATTAAAATATTGAAACATTAAAATATTAAAATACAGCCTCAGCACAGGAGAAGAAAGGAAAAAGGAAAAAGAAAGAGGGGGAGGGAACCAAATTGGCTCCAAGCCAAAGGCCAGGCGGAACAACTCTGTCTTACAGGCCCTGCGGAAAGAAATCAGATCCTGCAGGGCCCTGGTCTCATGAGGCAGAGCGTTCCACCAGGCCGGAGCCAGTGTTGAAAAGGCCCTGGCTTTGGTTGAAGCTTATCTAACTTCCTTAGGGCCCGGGACCTCTAGGGTGTTGCTATTTATGGACCTTGAGGCTCTCCATGGGGCATACTGGGAGAGGCGGTCCTGTAGGTACGTGGGTCCTAGGCCGTGAAGGGCTTGAAAGGTCAAAAGCAGCACCTTGAACCTGACCCTGTACTCCACTGGGAGCCAGTGTAGCTGGAAAAGCACTGGTTGAATATGCTCCCATGGCAGAGACCCCGTAAGGAGCCTAGCTGCAGCATTCTGCACCCGCTGGAGTTTCTGGGACAGCTTCAAGGGCAGCCCCGCGTAGAGCGAATTACAGTAGTCAAGCCAGATGACTACTATAATGAAGATGCCAGACAAACTTCACTTGGGGAGAGCGTTCCACAGATGGGGAGCCCGTTTTCATGTTGCCACCCTCCAGACCTCTTGTGGAGGAGGCACACTGTGATGGCCTGGGATTCCGATTCGGAGGATGAAACAGAGGAATCCCAGCCTGCACAAGAGTCCCCGCCTCCAGGGCCGGCTGAACTGGGGCAAGGCCTAGATGCTGAAGAACCTGCACCTGTGGCAGTGCATCAGGAGCTGGCCCCAGGTGAAACCCTTCTGGCCCCAGAGAGGCTTGACGACTCAGTGGCCACAGGTGAGCCTCCTCCAGGGCCCAGTAACCCTTCGGCCTCTCCTGATCTGCAGAGGCTTAGGGCAGAGAGGCGAAGGGAACTGGTTGCCCCCAGGAGGAGTGCTCGCCTTAAGGCCAGAGGAGGCGGGGCTCCTGGGGGCCGGGACCGCCCCTGGCCTTAGAAGAGGATAAAAGCCCAGTCAGCCCGGCCCCAGGTGGCGGGAGCAACGTCGTTGTTGGCTTCGGACCTTCCTGTGTTCCTGATCCCTGCTCGGCCTCCTGTTCCTGACTATCCGGTACTCCTGTTCCCTGCTCGGCTTCCTGTTCCTGACTATCCGGTACTCCTGTTCCCTGCTCGGCCTCCTGTTCCCGACCATCCGGTGTTCCTGTTCCCTGCACAGCCTCCTGTTCCAGCGTACCTGTTCCCCACCCGGCTCTCTGCCTCGGACCTTGCCCCTCTTCGTGTGGACTCTGCTACACCCAAGGTACCTTACCCCCGGGACCAGCACACACACAAAGAAGTGTCTTGCATGAGGATTGCTGGGTCTGGTTCACTTCATATGGAGAAAAGCAGTCTTTGAGGAATTGCAGTCTTGAGCCATGAAATACTTGATAAGTCCAAACCAGGACTTTGAATCGGGCCTAGAAACTAATTGCATTACAACATCTGGCTGATCCAAATCAGGGTGCTCATGAGGACTGTACTTCAAAGATCACCCCATTTCCTTCTACATGGCTAGAGCAAAGGGGAAAGAAAGACATCTCCAAAGGGGAAAGAAAGACGGAAGAAAAGAAAACCCTTTGCACTTTTGCACATGCACTGAGCACTGGCAACGTGGTGAGTGGAACAGGGGGGGGGGGCATATGAGAATGCGGGAGCTGTGCTCCAACAGTCCAGGGGTTTCCTCTGTCACAGGAAGGTGGCTGGCTGGCTAAGGGTGAAGTGTAGTTGGGTTCCCACGAGCCAAGACACAGTGATAACAGCAAAAACCTTTATTGAACAAACAGAACTGGGCAACAGGGGCAAAGCAACTGCTTATATACATTCCTGAAGGCCTGGGCCACTCCCACTCCCAACGGGATTGGCTGTCTAAACTTCCAAGCTGCAAATCGTAAGTCAGAGTTTAAGGGCCAATGGCAGAGGCCCAAATCCTGAAATGTTCTGTAATTGGATATCATGTATTGAATCAGAATGCAGGGGCTCAGAATCCTTAGTCCAGACTCAAGCTCAGGCAAACACAGACCACAGAATACAAAACAAAGGGGAAGCCTCCTTTTCCTGTAGTATTTTTCCTCCTCATTCTCTTGGCCCCATGGAATGAAATCTAACCTTAGTTTTTTCTTATTGCTGTTGTTGATGAGACAGGAAGTGTTATGTACTGAAGTTCTCACCCTGGGCCAGCAGGGGGATACTGTAGATAGTTTTCACTCAGGTCCACATATGCAAATAAGGAATTGAAAGTGACGTTCAGGGATTGGATAGTTACAGAAAGTTGTTACTGTTGCTTTGTAGTTGAGCTCTATATAAGCAGGTTGGCTGAACCCTTCAGCTCAGTTCTGTTCTGGCCTGTGAATGAAGAAGAGCTGTTTGAAGAATTGCTGTGTCGTCTGATATGTTCACCCACAACTTAACAGGAAGTGAGGCATGTTTTTGCTCTGACTGGCTGAGAGGATAGGGGTGCAAGCAGCTCTTTGATGCAGGGAAAGGGGACCTGAGAAGCCTTGCTGACCTTTCCCTTCCCTTCATCTCAAAGGAATACCCATGAAATGGTTTTATCTGGATTGTGCTCATTTTTGGGTTCAGCACTCTGGTGCAAGGCAGCTCACTTGTGCCAAAGTGCCGGCCCCAAAGATGGGATGTTCCCGGATCCAATCAGAAGCTTTCAACGGCTTCTATGATTCCTGGATGTCTTGCTTAAATCAGGAACCTTAAGCAATATGTAATTGGCAGGCAGTGCAGTCAGGCCAGGATCGGTGTAGGCTCAGAACATCCTATTAATTTCTCTCGCAGAGACAGTTAAGCATGTGTTTGACTTTCCAGTGGCATCAATGGGACTTAAAAATGCTTAGCTCTGGCTGGGTCCTGCTTAATGTAATTAAAAGCACATGACAAGATATCCATGCTTATATTCTGGTTGCAATAAGTACTTTGAAGCTCTCATTTAGCCCCACTGACGAAGTGAGTGGCTGCCCTGCGCTGTGCATAACATTATGCCAGAGTTGAAACATTGCAACCCCTCTGCTCCAGCGTAATTTCCCATCATGCACCCTGCTAACATTGGTTCATATGCGCTGCATATTATGCAAATGCCTGCTAGGCTTCCGGGGTCAACGTCAGTCTCTTTCCATTATTAATTTAGGTCAGGTGTGCCACATTTAATTTTCATTTTCCTCACATAGTCTTCTTCCTGCCCCCCAAGGGGGATGAAATATAAATACTAAAATATGTGTGTCATGGCTCCTTTGTCAATTAATCTTCACCCATTCCATAATTCTTAGAGGAACGACTGTTCGCCTTCATTAGCATTCCGAGCCAGGGCTGCCAAACAAGTTAGTTTACTTTCGGAACACGGCGCCTCCAACTACTCTTCAAATTATTAATTCTTGAAAGATGCTGAATATTTTTTTGAACCTGATGTATAGCTCTCCCATCGACGTTCTGCAACAAGGCCCTGGCTGGGTTACACAGAGGAAATGAGTAAGGAGCTGGGCTCGGTGATTTGCATAGCCAAGGTTGAGGCCCACCATGCAAATGAAGGATCTGGAGAACCTCGACAGGTGTGGAGATGGGAGCAGGTGTGAGCGATGCCCGGATGTGGTGCACTTCAGTGGCTCTGCACCTTTGAACATGGCGGGGTCCACAAGGATGGGAAACAGATGGACTTCATAGTTTAGAGAAAAGGCTAGCGAGAGGCGACCTTAGGGAAGTTTGTCAAATTATGCAGGGCATGGAGAAAGAAAAGTTTTTCCCCTCCCTTCTCATAACATCCAGAGAAGCTGAATGTCGGAAGATGCAAGGCAGGGGAAAGGAAGTACCGTATTTTTCGCCCCATAAGATGCACCTCACTATAAGAGGCACCTAGCTTTTAGAGGAGGAAAACAAGAAAAAATATTCTGAACGAAACAGTGGATGTATGATTTTTTGGGTGCAGACTGTAGCCATGGACATGCTATGGGATCTGATGGTGAATTTGGGGTGACCCAATGCAAAAATCCTGAGGATCCATGTGGATCTGTGCTTTATAACCACATTTTTGCGTCACTGGGGCCCCACGAAAGAGTGGATGCGTGATTTTTTTGGTGCAGGCTGTAGCCATAGACATGCTATGTGATCTGATGGTGAATTTGGGGTGACCCAATGTAAAAATCCTGAGGATCCATGGGCTTTTACCTCCCCCCTCCTAGGCAGCCTCTGCTAGCCTCCCTTATCTCTCACCCGATCCCACCAATCAGCTGCTTCCTTTCAACACTCCCTTCCCTCTTGTTTGCCTTAGTGTCTTTTCCTTAGCTGGAGCAGTTTTTTGCTTCTCTTTTTCTTCTAATTTCTCTCCTCATTGATTTAGTCTTCCTGTTTTCCCCCTTTGCAAGTTTGCTGTCTTTACCTCCCCCCTCCCAGGCAGCCTCCTTTATTGCTAGCATCCCTTATCTCCCTCCCCGATCGCTTTCTGATTAGCGGCTTTGTTTTCACACCCACTTCCCTCTTTTTTTTTATTAAGAAAAGCATGATCTGCTTTTTGCCCCTGGGCAATTCGGCTCCAGGGACCACGCATTCGCTCCATAAGACGCACAGACATTTCCCCTCACTTTTTAGGAAGAAAAAAGTGCATCTTAAGGAGCGAAAAATACAGTACTTCATCCAGCTTCAATGGCTTCTGGCCATGGTGGCTTTGCTCTGCCTCCACGGCAGAAATGGCAGTTGCTTGAAGCCACAGGAGGGGAGAGTTGCTCTCATCCTGCTGGCGGGTTTCCTACAGGAATCTGGTGGGCCACCAGGGCCTGATATTGGTTTGATGCGGCCCTCAGCTGCTGAAGGTAATGGGGCCCTTTGTATGTCCAGCTGTCCTTTGTCAACAACAAATTGCCGCTGTTTTTTGTGTTGAATATATGCTATATGGTAATTTCTGGACTTAATAGGTATCCAAAGCCATTTGCACATAACAAAATATGTATTTTATCAAAGTAATTGTTGAACTGAAGCACAACCAGTCCATGCAGAATATAGACACCCTATATATGGTAAAGGTAAAGGGACCCCTGACCATAATAATAATAATAATAATAATAATAATAATTTATTATTTGTACCCCGCCCATCTGGCTGGGTTTCCCCAGCCACTCTGGGCGGCTTCCATTGAAACAAAAAACCACTAAAATATCATACATTAAAAACTTCCCTGAACAGGGCTGCCTTAAGATGTCTTCTGAATGTCAGGTAGTTGTTTATCGTTTTGACATCTGAAGCGGAACTCATCTCGCTTTATTGGCCGAGGGAGCCGACATACAGCTTCCGGGTCATGTGGCCAGCATGACTAAGCCGCTTCTGGAGAACCAGAGCAGCACACGGAAACGCTGTTTACCTTCCCGCCGGAGTGGTACCTATTTATCTACTTGCACTTGTACATGCTTTCGAACTGCTTGGTTGGCAGGAGCTGGGACCGAACAACAGGAGCTCACCCCGTCACGGGGATTCAAACCGCCGACCTTCTGATTGGCAAGCCCTAGGCTCTGTGGTTTAACCCACAGCGCCACCCGGGTCCCATCCTATATATAGAAAGGAGCAAACCAGTGATACTTGAGGGAGCAGGCTAGCAGGCGGGGCCCATTACTTACATCATAGGAGCCTACACAACACAAAACACTGTTGCTGTATGTAGGTTTTATTTTATTTGTTTTTTATCTTATGTTTTGGAAATGTACATCCAGTTTTTTTCTTTATTTTTTGGGGGGCCCCCAAGAGAGTGTGGCCCTAAACTATAGCTTGTTTAGCTTATACGTAAATCCGGTGCTGTGGGTCACTGTGAGAACAGGATGCTGGACTAGATGTGCCGTGGGCCTGATCCAGCAGGCTCTTATTATGCTCTTACTCTATGAATGTTTTCAAGGAGCCTTCCCCAGCCTGGTCCCTCCACAAGTTCGGGGCTACAACTCCCACTCAGTTGGCTTGGACTAATTGGACTAATTGGAGTTGCAGTTGGAGGCTGTCCAGGTAGGCAAAGCATGGTTTTAAAGCATGGGTGGGCAAGTGCAGTGCCCAAATCCAGCCCTAAAATGATTTCACCGGGCTCTGGGTTACACCCATGGTGTTCAAAGCACATTCCCTCCAACATGCTGAGTACCAAAACCAGGATGTGCGTCTTCCCAGCCGTACTCCTGTATGGAACCCAAAAGATGCGCTTTTCTCGGGCCCATGCTGTTGCGGTGCTGAGAAATGTGTGTTTTGGGGCACCGTGCAAGATTGTGGGTCCCCAAAGGTGATTTTTTTCAGGTTGAGATAGCGCATAATTGCGCAAGACCACAACATGCAAAACGGCTGCCATGCTCTCGCAGGGAGAAACAGGATGTCCTGGTTTTTCTGTGACACTTGTCTGTATAATACAGGAGTCAGCAAACTTTTTCAGCAGGGGGCCGGTCGACTGTCCCTCAGACCCTGTGGGGGGCCGGACTATATTTCTTTGGGGGAAATGAACGAATTCCTATGCCCCACAAATAACCCAGAGATGCATTTTAAATAAAAGCACACCTTCTAATGTAAAAACACGCTGATTCCTGGACCGTCCGCGGGGCGGATTGGGAAGGCGATTGGGCCGGATCCGGCCCCTGGGCCTTAGTTTGCCTATCCATGGTGTAATATGTGGGTGCAGGGATGTAAGAAGGTGGGCGGGCTGCCCCGGATGTCATCCCTGAGGGCAGGTGACAAAATACCCCTAGGCGGATCGCCGCCTCGCGCCCCTGGGCGCCAATCGCCGCCCTTGATGCCTATTGCTGCACCCATCGTCCCCCTGGATACTGATTGCGCCACCCCCTGGGTGCATGGCTGGGTGCCCAAGTGGCTAGCTCCACCGCTGTGTGGAAGCATGCAGTGCTGCTGTGATGCCTGGACATGTGTGTTCCCTGAGACTTAGGCTCTTCCTTCTAGCCATCACCTCTTGTGGCAAGGTGGGGTGGCCAAAGGGCATGGCATTTCTGGCCCTTGGGCCCAGTATAATAATAATAATAATAATAATAATAATAATAATAATAATAATAATAATATCTATACCCCACACATCTGGCTGGGCTTCCCCAGCCACTCTGGGCGGCTTCCAACAAAATATTAAAATACTGTAATACATCAAACATTAAAAGCTTCCCTAAACAGGGCTGCCCTCAGATATCTTCTAAAAGTCTGGTAGTTGTTGTTCTCTTTGGCATCTGGTTGGAGGGCGTTCCACAGGGAGGACGCCACTACCGAGATAACTAGAGCATGCACCACTCTGGCAAGACAGTCTGCAGACAGGGAGGGTCTCATCCTGCGTACCAGATGGAGCTGGTAGGCAGCTGCCCTGGACACGGAATTGACCTGAGCCTCCATGGACAGCTGTGAGTCCAGAATGACTCCCAGGCTGCACACCTGGTCCTTCAGGGGCACAGTTACCCCATTCAGGACCAGGCAGCCCTCCACACCAGCCCACCCCCCGTCCCCCCAAAACAGTGTCTATAGAGAAGAGAGAAGCCCCTGCTCTGGAAGAGAGGGCCAATGGGTTCAAGTGACAAGGAAGGCGATTCCGAATAAACTTCAGGAAGAACTTTCTGACAGCAAGAGCTGGAATAGTGGAATTGCAGAGGGTTGAACTTGGTGGTCCTTTGCGGTACCTTGCAACTCTATGATTCTATGAATATAGAAGCTGGCCTTCCTGTCACGTTTGAAAGCATGAGAGTTAAAAGCAAGCCAGAGGAACCAGCAGAGTTTTTGCCAGGAACTGAAGCTACCAGCTAAAGCGAACATCTGTTTCCCCTTCAAATGCAGAGCCGCAACAGCGAGCCACGCACGAGTTTTATGAAACCCTGTTAATTTCCTGCTGGCCTGGGGATCTCTCTGTCAGTCTCTGTTTCTGTCTAATCAGATGAAAAGTATTTTCGCAAAATGCCGCAGGAGGGGGGAGGCGCTCAGGGTTTGGCAAACAGTGGGGTGGTAGTTTCATTTTCAATAACAATTGTTATTCTTATTTTTAATGGCCAGTCTAGTTACGAAGCATAGCAGTCTGCAGCAGTGTCAAGCAGCGCAGCACTAGGCCTGTCTACTCAGACGTAAGCCCATTTGAGTGCGGTGGACCTTACTCCCAGGTAAGTGCGTATAGGATTGCGGCCTAAAGTGCTTTGTATTTCCTTAGTATCTTCATAAATACAAAATTAGCTGTGCTGTATTTTAACAGCTAAGGCCTGGGACTGTGTGCCGCACCCTTGGACAACCTGGTACCATCCAGACGCTTTTGACTACAACTCCCATCAGCCCCTTCAGCGAGCGGAGTATGCAGTTCTACAAAGGCTGCCGTACTGTTGACTAGTATGGGACAGCCAGCTACAGGGAACCAGGCAAAGGGCCTTCACGGTAGTGGCCCCACCACTTGACACAGAGATAAGGATTCCGTACACCAGGGGTCTGCAACCTTGAAGACAAAAAGAGCCACTTGGACCCGTTTCCGAAGAAAAAACAACAACTGGGAGCCGCAAAACCATTGCGACATTTAAAACAAATATATCTCCGGAGCCATGATCTGACAGCGGGCGGGAAGGTGACGTCAGGACGGTGCGTGACTAACGCACGCACCACCCCCATGCGACGTCACAGCCAGTACAGCGCCCGCCACAGTGAGGAGTGTCGGGGCGCACAATGTGCCTCCTTCCCTTGCTAGTATCCGCCCCGGAGCCACAGCAAAGATGTAAAAGAGCCACATGCGGCTCCGGAGCCGCGGGTTGCAGACCCCTGCCGTACACCATCAGGAGAACCCTTCGTTTATTCATTCACATGTCTTCTGAGAGCACTGGTTAATACACTTCATGTATTCAGTGGTCTGCGTTTGCCTGAGCTTGAGTCTGGACTAAGGATTCTGAGCCCATGTGTTCTGATTCAGTACAGATTCAATCTGATTCAATCACAGAACATTTCAGGATTTGGGCCTCTGCCATTGGCCCTTAAACTCTGACTTATGATTCGCAGCTTGGAAGTTTAGACAGCCAATCCCGTTGGGAGTGGGAGTGGCCCAGGCCTTCAGGAATGTATATAAGCAGTTGCTTTGCCCCTGTTGCCCAGTTCTGTTTGTTCAATAAAGGTTATTGCTGTTATCACTGTGTCTTGCCTCGTGGGAACCCATCTACAGTGGCGTAGCGTGGGTTGTCAGCACCCGGGGCAAGGCAAGTAATTTGCGCCCCCTAACCCGTGGATTTGCGCCCCCTAACCCGTGGATTTGCGCCCCCTAACCCTAACCCCCAGATGTTGCGCCCGGTGCGGCCGGGCCCCCCCTGCACCCCCCACGCTACGCCACTGCCCATCTACACTTCAATACATATAAAGGCTCTGTCCCCATGAGCCCATCACTAGAATCTGGATCTGGACACTTTACTTGCCCTTGAAGCAGGAAGTGCCAAAGTTAACGGGGTGGGTGTGGGAAGCTTGAGGACCCCGCTTTTCACTTGTTAAAAAGATAAGCATGTTTCTAGTCCACATGCTTACGGAAAGAAAAGATTTGAAAACCTAAGGCTTGGAAACAATTGAAGCTCTAGGACAAGGAATGGCTCATAACAGCTCCCACTCCAGCTACTTGTCCCATAGGCAGGGAGGATGTGGGCATCTGGAGGGCCAGCCGTTCTGCACCCCTGTCTTAGCTGCTCTGACTCCCAGAAGCCCCCCTGAGACAGCTCCGGGTGGGAGCTGCAGACGCAGCATCGTGGCAGTGACTGTCCTTATGTCCTTCCTGCTGGCCTGGCCCACCCATGAGGCAAAGTGAGGCAACTGCCTCAGGCAGCAGAATCCCCAGTAGCAGCAGAACCAGCCTCCGGGGAATGAATTACCCACTGCTGCTGCTGCTGCTGCTGCTGCTGCCAATCCATGTGCTCCTTTGAGGCCAGATCTGCCAGCTCCTCAGCAGAGGCGTAGGAAGCGGGTTTGCCCCAGGTGTCATGACTGAGGGGGGTGACAAAATGGCAGGTGATTGGGCGGCACACCTTGCGCCCGGCAGCAGTTCTTCTGACCTGGCTGCGGAGAGCAGGAGGAGAGTGAGTAGCAGCTTCCCCGCCCCTCTCCTAATAAATTAATAAATAATAATAATAATAATAATAATAATAATAATAATAATAATTTATTTATACCACCACCCATCTGGCTGGGCTTCCCCAGCCACTCTGGTCGGCTTCCAACAAAATATTAAAATACAGTAATGCAGCAAACATTAAAAGCTTCTTGTTATGTACTGCATTGAATAGGATCCAAAAGGCAGCAATCTGATTGGTCCACAGGAGCCACCCAATCCAGCTCCAGGTGGAAGTGAATCCACAACCTGATTGGCCTACAGGTGAATCCTGGAATTAGCCAATCACATGGGGCCCATTGTATAAATAATGCATATAAAGCAGACATTACTTTCTTCGGCTCCATGATCACTGCAGATGGTGACAACAGTCACGAAATTAAAAGACGACTGCTAATTGGGAGAAAGGTGATGGCAAACCTAGACAGCATCTTAAAAAGCAGAGACATCACTTTGCCAACAAAGGTCCGTAAAATTAAAGCCATGGTTTTCCCAGTAGTGATGTATGGAAGTGAGAGCTGGACCATAAAAAAGGCTGATCGCCGAAGAATTGATGCTTTTGAATTATGGTGCTGGAGGAGACTCTTGAGAGTCCCATGGACTGCAAGAAGATCAAATGTATCCATTCTTAAGGAAATCAGCCCTGAGTGCTCACTGGAAGGACAGATCGTGAAGCTGAGGCTCCAAGACTTTGGCCACCTCCTGAGAAGAGAAGACTCCCTGGAAAAGACCCTGATGTTGGGAAAGATGGAGAGCACAAGGAGAAGGGGACGGCAGAGGACGAGATGGTTGGACAGTGTTCTCGAAGCTACGAACATGAGCCTGACCAAACTGCGGGAGGCTATGGAAGACAGGAGTGCCTGGCGTGCTCTGGTCCATGGGGTGACGAAGAGTCCGACACGACTAAATGACTAAACAACAACAAAGCAGACATTCTGGGGGAACTTCCATTCCTCCTCACCACTATGAGCTGAATAAAGAGCATGAAATCCATTCTTGACTCCAAGTATATTTCACTTCTCTAAACAGGGCTGCCTTCAGATGTCTTCTAAAAGTCTGGACTGTGGTGCGTGAGAGGGCACCCTCCACACCCCGCACCCCTCAGGAGCATGCCCGCCCTGGGCAGTGCAGGCATACGCTCCACCGCTGCTCCTCAGCAGCACCCCCCCAAATGCTGCCTCTACAGCAGCCTCTTAGCCAACAGGAGGCGCTGCTTGTCTCCTCCCGCCCTTGTTCCTGATGTAGCTCTTTATCCTCCCCTGGTTCCTGAGGCAGATCTTCCTTCCCCTTCTTCCCTGGTGAGGGTGGGGGCGCCATTTTGTGGCTTGCCTCAGGCGCCAAAACGTCTTGGGCTGGCCTCACCTCCCTGAGCGCAAAGAAAACAGTGACACCACACAGTGGCAGAAAAAGCTCGGAGGAAAAGGCCTTGGATGGAGCAGAGGTGCGCAAGGCAGCGAGGCAGCAAATGCAGACTGCTGGCTAGAGGTGCTCGTCCCATTTCTGCACCGGCCCATTGGATTTCCCATTATTTAGAGCTTTTATTTATTTCCACATGCCTCGGCGAGCTTGTTGTTTACTTGTAACATTGTGCTGACAGCTTCCTGATTCCCTAAGGCTTTCTATCTGCTGGCATAAAAGTGGGGGGGGGGGGACAATGCACACTGCACCTGTGTTACAAAAGGGTCCCTCCTCACCCCCCCACGCCCGTCAAAAGGCAGGGATTAGATGCAGAATAATGCAGCCCCTCCACCCAGCGCCTCCCCCCCCCAAGCTGTAACTCAGCCTTTGGACGCTACCGGCACCATAAATTTGGACAGAAAGTGCAGCTCAAGCAGTTTGAGAACAAGAGCCGCTGAGTCTGATTGAATTACGGCGACGGAAGGCAGCTGGGATCCCCCCGCAACCAGGTTGTTAGGCGCTCTGGCGTAGGGAATGATTACTGGTGATTTTAATGAGATTGACTTTTAATTTATAACTTGGGGAGGGGGGAGGAGGAGAGACCTGAGAAAGATGGTGCGTGGCCAGAGCGGTTGGGCAAAGGGAAACAGAGCGAGCTCCAAGCGAAGGTCATCTCCAGGCCAGCTTCTGGTGGCCTTTCCCCTCTTCTTGCAAATTTACGGCCTCGGCAGGTGAGCAGGAGGAAGCGCACCTTTGTCGTTATTCCAGCAGGTTGCTCCAGTGAGCATTGTATGTCCACAAAAGTCGCAATGGAGGGGCTGGGCAGACCAGGGTGAGGGGTGGGAGCAGTTGGAAGAGTTACCCAGTGAGTTGGGACAGGCAGCTTCAGGATTCAGCTTCGAGATGGAGTGGATAACTGTCACGGTCCGGTTCACAGGTGATCAAAATCCCGGCTGGGGACGTCGGGACCGGGGGCAAGATGGCGGGGTGGGAGCAGGAACGGGAGTCCAGAAGCCAGGAATCAGGAAGCCAAGGGTCCGAGGGTCAAGAAGCAAGGAGTCACAAAGTCAGGGGTTTGAGGATCAAGAAGCAAGGAGTCACGAAGTCAGGGGTCTGAGGATCAAGAAGCAAGGAGTCACGAAGTCAGGGGTCTGACGATCAAGAAGCAAGGAGCCAAACGCAGCAAGGCAGGGAACGTGTTGCTGCGGCAAAGAACTGAAGGGAAATGCTGACCTTCCCAGCTCTTGCCACCAGGTGCTGTGAGTTACCAATCGGCCTCACCTGTGCGGCTGCACCTTGCCTCTTCAGAACAAACTTAGGAAGGCCCCAGTCCTGCAAAGTCCTACTGGTCACAGGGCCTGGCTCCTGCATGCACTCCTGACAATAACTCAGGAGGGAGTTACAGATGAGGAGTCCGATCCCCGAAAGATCCCAGCTGCATGTCCCATCGGCGTTCTGCCCTGTCCCGTCTCACGTCACCCAGATGTTCTGCACCCACTGTTGTGCCCGCCTGGATCCCAATCCTGGCACCCTCTCTACGAATGCCGGAGCCCACCCTGGCCCATCTTCTCAAGAGGAGACGGCCACTCAGTCTGGTTCAGAGCAGCCTCTGCCACTGCCAAGGTCGCAGAAATGCAAACGCAAGCAGTGTCCTCACAGCAAAGGCAGGGTTGCTCTTAGACTGAGGGACAAGCTCTACAGCTCAGGCTTTCTTTAACCTGTTCCGGCAGCTTGGTCCTTCAGCCTAAATGGTGACCTTGAAGGGCCCAGTTCAGTCCCTCCCATGGTAACAGTGCTGTTGGCAGGGAAGACGCCCACCTGCTTTAAAATAATAGTGTAGGGGGCATGTTGCTCTTCAGGAACTATGATGGTGGCTCGATTTGCCACCCCCCCGGGCTCCAGCTGCTTCTTTGTAACCTTAATGCTGGCAACATTGATGAGAAAAAAACGGGATCTGGAGAAATACATGGCGCCGCAAAAGAAACAGAAAGGGTGGGGGAGGGGGGGAGGGGAGAGGCACTCAAAGGATTCCAGTACTATCACACTCCATCATCCTGGCGTCCAATCAACTCAATTTTATGCACCAAAAATACTGACATATTATGATTAGATCATTGAATGCAGCCTCATATTTTATCACTGAGCTCTCAAGATTGGACGTGAAATAGATATTTACCAGCTAGAGGGAAAGCAGATGGAATGTTTAAGGGGGGAGCTCAAGAAGTGTGAAGGGATGTTGCAGGCCGTATCCTCAAGTATCCGACGACGAGGACGTGAGAGAGCTTTGCTATCAGCCGGCCACAACCTCCCAGCCTCCGTTCCTACGGAGAGAGGGGGTTCGTTGACACTTGTCTCACTGCTTTTCCCTGCTCTTTAGTGCTCAATCAGAGCAAACAGCAATTCAAGTTTTCACCGGATTGGCGTTTGCTCTCATTTCATAACCTCCAACATTTTTCTAATGAAAATAGGGCTGATTGCCGAAGAATTGATGCTTTTGAATTATGGTGCTGGAGGAGACTCTTGAGAGTCTCATGGACTGCAAGAAGATCAAACCTCTCCATTCTGAAGGAAATCAGCCCTGAGTGCTCACTGAAAGGACAGATCCTGAAGCTGAGGCTCCGATACTTTGGCCACCTCAGGAGAAGAAAAGACTCCCTGGAAAAGACCTGATGTTGGGAAAGATGGAGGGCACAAGGAGAAGGGGATGACGGAGGACAAGATGGTTGGACAGTGTTCTCGAAGCTACGAACATGAGTTTGACCAAACTGCAGGAGGCAGTGAAAGACAGGAGTGCCTGGCGTACTCTGGTCCAGAGGGTCACGAAGAGTCGGACACGACCAAACAACATCTAATAACAATAACAACAATTTTACTATTTATACCCCACCCATCGGACTGGGTTGCCCCAGCCACTCTCGGCAGCTTCCTCCATATATTAAAAACATTAAACATTAAAAAACGTCCCTATACAGGGCTGCCTTTGGATGGCTCAGGGGTCAGATAACTCCATACCCTCCAAAATTTATCCAATGAAAATAAGGGTGTCCTGAGGAGAAGTGGGACATTCTGGGATCAAATCAGAAACTGGATGGCTGTAAGGTTCTGAGGGCATGTGCCTCAAACTGAGGCTCCCAGAAGTAATTCTTCTTCGTCACTAGAGATCTGTTTCCCACTGCAAGCCAGGCAGGTTGGGCTACATGCTTCAAGGGGGCTGTGCTACCAGCATTTCAGCAGCCGGCTGCAAGGAGCAATCCCAATCTACCCTATGCTCTATAAAGCCTCATCCTCGGAGTCTGTGCTGCAGTCAGAGCAACTTGTCACTAAAGTGGGGACCCCCAGCGGCTGGGTTCTCTCACCACCCCCATCGTCAAACGTATTGCAGTTCATTCCTTCCCACCAGAAGGCAACAGGGCTCAACCTGACGCACGAGAGCCTGTGCCTTGGCATTTAGAGATGGGGAGCATTGCATCATTTGAGCCACAGTACACACTAATAACAGCAAGATCCACGTCTTCTGCTTTAAGCAGGGAGCAAGGATGCTGCTGAACTCAAGGTCCTTTAAATAGGGCTTAACAGCAGATGGGAGACAATAGGAATTGGGTTTTTAAGTATCAGACAGTATTGAGGGGGTGGGATTGTTTGCATTCTGGTCTGGAAAGGCATGGAGATTTTCAGAGAAATGGTACTGTGCTGCAAACATTTCTTTTTATTTTATGTTTGGGGTTTTTTTTGCTTTGTTTTTTGCATTTTGCCATTTTCTCTTCAGACTAGCTTTCACAGGTTTCCCTAGGACTGATTTACACATTTATCACTGCCGCATCCATGGTGACTTGTGCAACCAGATAGGCCGTCATGGAGCTAATAGCGCAGGTAGAATTTCCATATTGCCTCCCTAGAAAGGCTTTTCAATTGAGCTGGTTCACGCATTCAGGGGTGATCTACACATTATGCAGAGTGCAATGGCAAAATGAGATGTGTGTGTGGTGCAGAGAAATCTGGACTCTACCACTTCAGACTACAGATGAGGAGCCACGATTCTGACTGCTCCCTGCACATAGAAAAAAGTAAGGCTGGAATCCAAACCACACTTACCTAGGACAGCGCTGGATTTAGGGTGCTGTGGGCAGTTTCCCTGCACAGGGCGCAGAACCAAGGGGGTGCATAATAATAATAATAATAATAATAATAATAATAATAATAATACCCACCTATATTTCTACGGGGACGCGGGTGGCGCTGTGGGTTAAACCACAGAGCCTAGGACTTGCCGATCAGAAGGTCAGCGGTTCGATCCCCGCAACGGGGTGAGCTCCCGTTGCTCAGTCCCTGCTCCTATCAACCTAGCAGTTCAAAAGCATATCAAAGTGGAAGTAGATAAATAGGTACCGCTCCAGCAGGAAGGTAAATGGTATTTCCGTGCGCTGCTCTGGTTCGCCAGAAGCGGCTTCGTCATGCTGGCCACATGACCTGGAAGCTGTATGCCGGCTCCCTCGGCCAACAAAGCGAGATGAGCGCCGCAACCCCAGAGTCGGTCACGACTGGATCTAATGGTCAGGGGTCTCTTTACCTTTACTTTATATTTCTACAGGTACCTACTAAGACGATTCTTTAAAAAGCAACTGTACTGAAATGAATTATTGTAAAAATAAGTAATATTTAGGGGGGAGCACCAAATATTGCCCTCACTCTGGGTGCCTTATTATCAAGATCTGCCCCTGGCTAGGAGTAAGACCCATTGAATTCAATAGGATGTACCCCAGTAGACATGATTAGGATTCTACTGTATTGCACCATAGAGCATTGTTTAGCAAAACCCACTTCCTGATGTGTTGTTTATTATTTATCCATGACATTCACATCCTATTTTTCCTCCATGAAATTCTAGACAGCCATGGATCTGCCCTACGGCTTCTGCTGTGAAGAACGATGCAAATAATTCATTCAGCTTCTCTGCAATCTCCTTACCCTCCTTTTCCATCCAAGGGTCCAGCCGCCTCCCTAAACTTCTCCTGCCATTAATGTCTTTAAACAAGGTCTGGATGGTCTTAATGCTTTTAGCAATGTGCTGCTCAGATTCTTTTTTAGGACCACTCATTAATGGCGTCACCTCCAGCCAGGAGCAGAATCTTCAGCTAATAGTTCCTATGGAACACTTTGCTCCAAGCTTAACATAACAAAGCTGATACTTAACAGACCTGGCTAGAGCCATTAACTTAGCAGAAGGACTTCTTTTTCTGCAGAAGCCATTCTTACAAAAATAAAAGCACAGGTTTAGAGGGGAGGACCCCCGGGCCCCAAGATGGCATCTAGACAAAATTCCTAAATTATGACCTTTTCCAAGCTGCAGCAAACAGAGTCTCCTCATTCTCCACAATGTGTCAGATGGCTCACAGCTACCAGTCATCAAGCAGACAGAATCAAATGATGCATAAGCATGAATGAAACCATCCAGAAATGTGCTCAGCACGAGACAGTAAACACGCATGGAGGTTTTTAGCTGGAACACTGCAGACCCCTCTTGTGAGTGCTCCCTGCCTACAGGGACTTAGGAAGGGGGGGCGGGTCACCCCGGGTTCCATCATGGAGGGGGGTGTCAAAAAGGAACCATTACTGCCCTACTAGGGTGGTTCATAAAAAACTTTTATTTTTAAAATGCCTGCTCCAAAGGTCTGATCTTACTACACTTGGGATTATATAGCTATATCTGAAATTTCATGCCTGTCAGTTAATATCTTGACCCTCCTCTATGAAACTGTTTACCTGGCCATTTTCATATGTCGTGAAGGCTGAAATTTCAATTCAGTGGAGCCAAAACACAATCCATCCTGTAGATTCAAGTATCTGTCCACAGTTGCCTCCTTGTTATCAGAGGCCCATAAACCACATTCCTTTGTAAGAAAATATGAAATAACGTAAAAGTATTTTTGCAGGCAATAAAATAAAATAAAAATCAATGTGTGTGTGTGTGGGTGGGGGGGGGGGGTGTGACAAGAAATTTTCCACACCGGGTACCACCTGACCTTTCTACCCCTCTGCCTGCCTGGCTAAAACTGTGCGAACAAAGGATGTC
Source organism: Podarcis liolepis (assembly GCF_965112155.1). Lineage (NCBI taxonomy): Eukaryota > Metazoa > Chordata > Lepidosauria > Squamata > Lacertidae > Podarcis > Podarcis liolepis. The sequence continues at coordinate 4,090,166 of NC_139569.1, read as the reverse complement.
ACCTCTAGACTAAGCCGCACAGAAGGATCCACCAACCCTCTCCAACCCTTCTGGCTTTTTTACCTAAGCCCTCCAAATGTGTTTCCTACATTTCCACGACTCGGTATCGTCTGGGATGCAAGGCATGGGCTGCTTTCGGCAGTAGGGGGAGCTAGGATCCTTCCAAAGGAAACCACACGCACTCCCAAGACCCAAACCTCAACAAGTCTTTTTATTTTCCTTTCCCGTTGCTATAAATGCAGAAAGAGAAAAGAGCACAGGACAAAAAATCTTGAGGAAGAGAGAGAGTGAACCAGTTGTCAGCGTTCCAAGCCAACTGCAATAAATTATGGGCCCTAGTAATAATAACAATAAAGTATGAATGAAACCAGTGCCAGATTAACAAAGATATTTAATGCTTCCAGTCTCTGATCGATACCGTTGAATTGTGTCTGCTCCAGCTTTTCAAACCTGGTTCTGGTCTCATCCATCACTGCTGGTGTGTGTGTGTGTGTGTGTGTGTGTGTGTGTCTGCACACCCCCCCCCTCTATTCTTTCCTCCCATCAGTCACAAAGCTTGCACTTGTAAAACACATTTACAACATGAAGGCCTCAGACCGGTCTTTCCCAGCCTTCCTTCCAGCCCACGGTGACCCCAGAATTGGCTCTGCTGATGGGATCAACTTAGCTTTCAGTTAACCCCTTCTGGCCTGCTGCCCTATGGTACATTTGCTCAATTATCCATCCTGCTACTCCTGAAAACCAGCAAGAAAACTATTATTGGGTATAGCCCAAGGACAAAAGTTATGGGAGTTGGAGGGGGAGAAAAACAAACAAACCCCAAGGAATCTGGTTGGATTTGACTTCAGCTGGTTCAGAAGGGAAAGCGAGCCTTATTTGCTCAGGCCAATGGTTTGCACAGCCCCTGTTAATGTTCCTGATGGTAGTTAGTTCCAGATGGAGTCACTTAATAGTCTGCTCCCTATTATTGACCGCCAGCGAGCCGCCAAATACTCATTATGGACGCACATTCCCAGACCACCTTGCTTAATAGCTATTGATATTCCTGCCTCTTCTGTGTGTTCTCAATCATCCCCTGAACTCGGCAATCCTGTTCGCCATCATCACCTCTTGAGATGGCGGTTTCACAGGTCATGTGGACAATGTTCCAGCATTTCTCTCTAGGTCCCTCTGCCTCTGAAGGCTCCCAGAGGTTGCATCTACAGCAGGGGTCATCAAACTTTTTCAGCAGGGGCCTGGTCCACTGTCCCTCAGACCTTGTGAGGGACCGGACTGTATTTTGGAAAAATAATAATGAACGAATTCCTATGCCCCACAAATAACCCAGAGATGCATTTTAAATAAAAATACACATTCTACTCATGTAAAAACACCAGGCAGGCCCCTCCTGGGAGACGGGGGTTATTCGCAGGCCCCCTGCTGACTCCAGCCCACCGGTCGGCAGCTGGGCAAACTCCGGTCTCCCTTGGAACAGCATCACTCAGCGACTCATAGCTCCAGAAGCCTTCAGAAACTTGAGCATGCTCTAATCAGCAGAGTGAATAACTCTTCACAACGGAAGTGGCAGACAGAGGCATATATAAAGCATATTTACAAGCATTTTATTCAGCATAGTTCATAGACGAAGAAAGCATGTCTGCTCTCTTTCGTGTCTAAGCAAAAGGAGGAAGCACAAAGCAAAAGCAATACACAAACGGAAGTACCCAGCAAGCTGTGCTGGAATGTAAACAGACATGTGACAGCTCCATACATCTGTTTAGGTGGAACAGAACATCATAATCCTAACAAAAACATGCTGATTCTGGGACCGTCCGCGGGCCGGATTTAGAAGGCAATTGGGCCGGATCCAACCCCCGAGCCTTAGTTTGCCTACCCATGATCTACAGCAGGGATGGGGGCTCCCTGTGCTGTTAGACTTGAGCTCTCATAAGCTGTAGGCAGTATGGCCCGTGGTCGGGGATGATGGTAGGGTTGCCAGGCCTCTAGCTCTGACCTGAGTTAACCCCAATGGGGATGGCATACTAAAGCACAGAATCCTAATGGAATCAAATTCACAAGACATACAGGAAAAGCTACATAAGGAGAATAACTTTGTGGGATAACCAACATGCTTAAGTCTAATTAATGCTCAAAGGGGTTAATGCTGCAGAGTAAACTGTCCTGCTAGGCTTAGCTAGGTCACTCCTCCCTGCCTGGGGTGGAAGATATTTAAGGTCTTTGTTCACCCTTTAGTTTACCTGAGAAACTCAGTTTGTGAGGATCTTGGAGCTGGTTGCTGAAGCTCAGACCACATGGCTCTAACCACCCTTTCTTGTGTTCCTCTACCAATAATTTAGGAACTTTCACCACTGCCGAGTTTTACTGCCTGTGTTTTCTGACTGCTGTATGGAAAAGCACATGAACCTGAGCTTTGGAGAGTTTGTAAGCAAACCATTTTGAGCTTCCCAAACATGTGATCTTTCTATGCTAAGGTAAGACAGGAACTTCGGAAGGAAATCAGTAGGACATATTTTAAAGGTTTAATGGCCTAAATTTCCATGCTTTACTTTGCTGTATGTTTTGTGATTTTAAATATCTGTTTTTTCTCTCCAAAAAGTACTTGGACCTTGGAACCAGGGAATTCTCCTTTTTTAAAACCTATTTTTCTTTGCCAACCAACAAACCTCGCGTTAGAAAAGACCCTTAGGTGCAGCCAGATTGCGTGAAAAGACTAAGCACAAATGTATTCATAAGTAATAAAATTATTTGGGAACAGGATCTTCAACTATGGATAAATGATGATTTGTCGAATGCTAGATAGAGTAAAATACCCATTTGAAATCTGTTTCTGCTAGAATAAGAGATAATTCTATAAACATAAAATACCATTGGTGCCTCTCTCACAACATCCTCCATAGAATTAATCATACACTTTCCCCATTGTGTTGGAGCAATTGTGGGGAATGAGATACCTTTTCCCACATGTGGTGGTTATGTCCAGATATTGCTGCATTTGGGGGAGGGCAGTTTTTCCAAGAGATTCATAAAATTACTTCCTAATCTTCACTTTTATATGCCTGTTGTCTTTGTCCATGGAGTTTTCTTGGCAGGGATACTGGAGTGGCTTGCCGGTTCCTCCTCCAGGTGAAGCTGAGGCTCCAATACTTTGGCCACCTCATGAGAAGAGAAGACTCCCTGGAAAAGACCCTGATGTTGGGAAAGATGGAGGGCACAAGGAGAAGGGGATGACAGAGGGCGAGACAGTGTTCTCGAAGCTACCAGCATGAGATTGACCAAACTGCGGGAGGCAGTGGAAGACACGAGTGCCTGGCGTGCTCTGGTCCAGGGGGTCACAAAGAGTCGGACACGACTAAACGACTAAACAACAATCTTCACTTTTTGATCCTTTGTTGGCATTGCTGCTTATCTTTGATGGACAAAAAAATGTGTTATACAATAATCTTGTGGCTCCTCTTGTTGCCTTTTGATTGCTAATATCCAAACTTGGCCCTCCAGCTGTTTTTGGACTACAACTCCCATCATCCCTAACTAACAGGACCAGTGGTCAGGGATGATGGGAATTGTGGTCCCAAAACAGCTGGAGGGCTGAGTTTGGCCATCACCAATGCATAAACTAAGAGCATTGAGAAAGGGATCTGGATGGGACAAATGTCAAGATACAATTGTATAATTGGAAGGGACATTGAGGGTCATCTAGCTTAAGCCCCTGCAATGCAGGAATCTTTTACCTGCTGTGGGGCTTGAACTCACAGCCCTGAGGTTAAGAGCATCAGGCGCTACAGACGGTGCCATCCCATGGTATACTTTTATGAAGAAAATTTTTTGCAATCCTATGACCAGACCCAGCTAAACATGGTTGACCAATCTGGGCTAATACCTGCAACAAGATCAGAGCTGTTTAATGAAATTTATACATAATATTGAACGGGATTGTAAGCAATGACAGTAATTCCTGCTGAAATGTTCTCTATTGTTATTCTTTCTAACCTTAGTATTTTTATATTCCGAAACCAATAAAGAAATTCTGAAGAAAAAGAAAGGAATAAAGCTTTATTTACCATTAACTTCCAGCATGCTCTTACAGAAACACAGAAGGCAAGACAGAAATGTATTTGAAAGTCCAAATGAACTGACTGAAACTCATATTATTGATCTACTAAGACGTCTTTAATTAAGAAACAGCCCTATTGGTTACCAAACACCTTGGAAACATAGCCAGGGGTATGTGTATTCTGTGCAAAATGTTAAGGGAAATGATTCATAATTTTGAATAAATCATGTAAATCAAGCACATGTTCATGTTATCCATTTTGCATATTGCAGTAGTATCCACTATTTTACATTATTCTGGTTTTGATAGTCATGAGCAGGAACAGCGAGCTATGCAGAACACTGAAGCATGTCCTGAGGACTAGAAACTTGGTTTTTTTTAAAAATAAATTTGAGGTTTCTGGAAACCGCATTATGTGACCGATACCACATCCAATGTCTTTTCTGCAGAATCAAGACATGCAAGAGGCTTATTGATGCTGCCGCCAAGTTCTGTGTTATCAGCTCTGAGTAACTGTTGCTTAATAGTAGCCCATTTTTTTTTACACAAAAACAGCAGGATGTTTCGCCTCATACGCACAGAGCTCATGATCCCAGCCGGCTGCTCTTATCACTGTGGAAATAAGCCAGCGCTCAGGCCGTTTAGCAGAGGAATTCGGGGAACGTGCCCCATCATGCTGTGCGGCTTATTTTTGGAGGCTTGCAAAGTAAATACTGGTAATAAACAGTGATGGGAAAATCGATGGGAACAAACGAAGCACCAGCCGCGCCGCATTTCAGCTTCCTCTGTCTCATTGTGGCTGCTTTGATTAATAACGAGCAATCTGATAATGAGCAGGACCTCCCAATGGCTCTGGGGGCCAGGGAAGCACTGCTGGCTTCTGCGTCCAAAAAGGAAGGAGGGAAGAGAGGCTGGCAAAACGCTGTCATTAGCTGGAGGGAGGCTGACTTTGAAACGATGGCTCAGTCTCCCAAGGTTATCAGAGATGGAACGACCATGAAGTCAGCTCTGGGCCCAGCGTGGAGCATGTTAAAGAAGAAGACAAATCAGTGTGGAAAAGCCATCCCAACTCCACTACCACAGAAATGGGTCCAAAAGTTCTCCTTCATCAACCTAGGCTATAAATTCTTCCAGGTCAGGTGAGAGGCATTGCCTGGACGACAGTCCTAGACTGGCCTCACCTGGCTACTTCCTTGCACTCTCCCGTCATCTTGGCTGTGTCTCTTCCTGTTTCCTTTCCACTCATTTTGGTCTCATGCTTCCCCTTTGATCCAGGCTAGCAACGCATTAGTTTTCAGCCAGGATGATGCTTAGAATATTGAGTCAACAGCCTAGGGTGGCCACAAATAAGAGTCCTCTGATTGACAATAAATAATCCTAAGGAGGGAGAGCCATTTGCAGTTTGCACCTGGGCAGTAGGTGCACTGATCTCCATCTTTTCCACCATGATGAATGGTGTTGCCAACTCCAGGGTTGACCTAAATAAATAAATAAATAAATTATTATTATTATTATTATTATTATTATTATTATTATTATTATTATTATTTATACCCCACCCATCTGGCTGGGTTTCCCCAGCCACTCTGGGCAGTTTCCAACAGAATATTAAAATAAAACAGTCTATTAAGCATTAAAAGCTTCCCTAAACAGGGCTGCCTTCAGATGTCTTCTAAAAGTCAGATAGTTGTTTATTTCCTTGACATCTGGTGGGAGAGTGTTCCACAGGGCGGGCGCCACCACCGAGAAGGCCCTCTGCCTGGTTCCCTGTAACTTGGCTTCTTGCAGGGAGGGAACTGCCAGAAGGGCAGAAGGGCGCTGGACCTCAGTGTCCGGGCAGAACGATGGGGGTGGAGACGCTCCTTCAGGTATACAGAACCGATGCCATTTGGGGCTTTAAAGGTCAGTACCAACACTTTGAATTGTGCTCGGAAACGTACTGGGAGCTGAAGTCTCCAGATATGCCTGGCTCCCTCTGGTGTCAGGGAAAGGCCTTGAATCCCCAGTTGGGCATGGGCACCTTAATTTTTTTGTTTTGTTAAGAAAACCACATGCAGCTTGCAACCTTCAGCCTGGCAGGAGCCAGCTTCAAATTATTGCATCGAATCTTGAGGTGGGGGGAGGCTGCCTTCCTCCCCTCTTGCCTCCCCTCTCCCAATTAACCTCCGTCTCCAGGGCTTAGTGGTGGGAAGGAGTGCAGATGAAGGAAAAAGAACTGGGCTGGGCCATCTGAGATGCTCCTGACCTGAAAAACCTGATGATGAGATTTGTTCAGTGCTTTTTTCCTAAAAAAATGTTTAGGGGTACTCTCATTTTCCTACTCATATTGAAATACTGCCCCTCAATGAGGCCAAAGTTAGATTCACAAAATGTTTAGGGGCAGAAAAAAGCACTGGATGTATTGCTATTAAAACCATAATAATAATAATTCCCAATGTCCCTCTGGCTGCTCAGGTTTGGCTCTGACTTGGCTGAGGATGAGCCTGCTCTGATGGAGAGTGACTTCTCTCTCTCTCCTACCTGTGCACACCTTCCACGGTTTAGAATAATATCAGTACAGCTGTTTGTTCTAAGTTGCCAGATGACTTGATGGAGCAGTCACTCTGGGACAGAGAGTTGCACTCAAATGGCTTTTCTATCACGCACCATATGGTTTTATAGGGAACTTTCTGTTGGTATTTAGTACTTGTAATTTTGGTTAAAGAACAAAAGGAGAATTTCCTGGATGCCAAGATCCAGGTTTGGGGCAAGTACTCTTTGGTGCGAGAGCCCCAACAGAGATTTAAAACCACAAAATATGCATCAAAGTAAAATGTGGAAATGTACACTGTTAAACCTTTAAAATATCCTCCTTTAAGTTTCTTCAAAGTTCCCATTCCCCCTTAGAATAGAAAAAGACCACATGTTTGGTAAGTTAAACGTGGTTTACTTACAAACTCTTCAAAGGTCAGATTTGTGTGCTTTCACATACCGCAGCAAGAAAAGACAGGCAGTACAATTTAGTTTCAAACGTATAGAAACGCAAAGATGGTTTGCTAAAGCAACACTGTCTAAGCTTGGAGAATCCAGCTCAGGCATCCTTACTGGTCAGTTCACATGGCGGAAAGAGAGCAAAAGGCTTTGGTAACCCTTCCTTCCTCCCAAGGTGAGTGGGTGTGACCTAGCTAAGACTGGCAGGTTAGCTTACTCTATGGTCTTAACCCCTCCATGCATTAATTAGAGTTAAGCATGCTGGTTATACGAGGCTGAATCATCTCTCACTTTTGTTTTTTAAACTTTTCTGTGTCAACTAATGGTGGATGTAAGCCACCCTGAAAAGGCTGTGTGTGATCTGAACATCAGAGGGTTTCTGCAGCAGGAAAAGAGAGATAACCATGACAGGCAAGGTGAACTTAGAAAAGAAGACTCGGCTGTGCCTGTATTCCTAGTTGTTACAAACTGAATTCAGAGTCAGGGTCTTAAAAAGCTCATACCTGAAGCCAAACCAGGATGCCTCAGGGTTGCTGTGTTTATTCTCTGAAGCTGTTTTAAGAAGTGACATTAAAAGCACTTTTAAGCTCTGGAGTAATAATGTACGGCACTTATAAAATGCTTTCGAGCGTTCAGTGCCCTGCACAAACATTGGCGCAGCAATCTTTAAAACAAGCTTGTAAATTAGGCTGGTATTATTGTTCCCGGACTGCAGATGTGGCACTAGGAGACCGAAAAGCCACTGCCTGAATTCTGTCTGTCCTTACTTGCCAGGGATCTCTCCTCCTTCCAGGGTCCTGCCTATGGTAAACCCTGTCGCTTTTGTTGGCCAAGAAACTGATGCCAAATTGGAGACACTGGAAGTCGGCGCGAGAAAGCATAATGTAGAAATGGAATCTTTTATCACTGACTGGAATAAACTTGTAGAGTTTTGGAACAATAATTATACTACTAGATGGGTCCCGGGTTGTATTTCCCCCCCCAATGTTGTGAGTCAATAATGTGCACATTATGATCATAATATGCATAGCATTACCATTTTTGAAGGGAAAATAAACCCTCTTAACCCTCCCACCAGATGTCAAAGAGAACAACAACTACCAGACTTTTAGAAGACATCTGAAGGCAGCCCTGTTTAGGGAAGCTTTTAATGTTTGATGTATCATTGTATTTTAATATTCTTTTGGAAGCCGCCCAGAGTGGCTGGGGAAACCCAGCCAGATGGGCGGGGTATAAATAATAAATTATTATTATTATTATTATTATTATTATTATTATTATTATTATTATTATTATTATTATTATTTCCCAATGACACATCTTGCCTACTGCGCCAGAATGGATGAAGAGTTAAACTATGGAACTCATGCCCACAGGAGGCAGTAATAGCCACCAACTTGGATGGCTTTAAAAGAGGACTTGACAAATTCATTGACGATAAGGCTATCAAGGTCTACTAGCCGTGATGGTTCTGCTCTGCTTCCACAATAAGAGACAGAAATGCTTCTGAATACCAGTTGCTGGATGTGCTGGGCCCGCGGGTAACCCGGGTAATGCGGTCCAGGTCCAGTCCCGAATCCAAGGGGTCTGCGAAGAGTCAGTCTGACAGAGCCAAGGCAGGAAACCAGGCAAGGTCAGGCACAGGATCTCAGGTGGGTTCTGGCAAAGAGCAACATTGCTCCCACAACCTGGGGAGGGATCCGACAGCCTTTTATCTCTGTCGGGGTAACAGCCGGTCCTGATCCCCCGGTGACTCACCTCCCTGTCTCACCCGAAGGCGAGCACTCCTCCTGCAAGTACTCAGGTCTCTCCTTCTCTCAGACCTCAGTCTCTGCAGCTTGGGAGATGTCAGTGGGTGACTAGACCCAGAAGCCGCCTCAGCCTCCCCTGACCCAACCGGTAGTGGAGCAGCTGTAAGTGATGGCCCAGCTGAAGGCAATGAGGTCATCCCCACATCTGGAGCCAGGGCAGGCTCAGGCCCCTGACTCGGCCTAGCTGGCGTTTGTTGCAGGGGAACCTGTGCAGACTGGGACTCTTCAGGATCAGGCCCCAGACTTGGTTCAGCTGCTGCCTGAGGCAAAGGATCGAGTGTGGACTGAGATTCCTCTGGTTCCGAGTCTGAGCCCCAGTCCCAGGCCATCACACTGGAAACCACAGGAGGGGAGAGGGCTCTCATGCTTGGATCCTGCTTGCCGGTTTCCCTTTGCAGCATCTGGCTGGCCACTGTGAGAACAGTGCTGCCTTCAGATGTCTTCTAAAAGTCAAATAGTTTATTTTCTTGACGTCTGCGTTCCACAGGGTGGGCACCACTATCAAGAGGGCCCTCCGCCTGGTTCTCTGTAACCTCACTTCTCGCAGCGAGGGAACTGCCAGAAGGCCCTTGGCGCTGGACCTCAGTGTCCGGGCAGAACTATGGGGGTGGAGATGCTCCTTAAGGTATACTGGGCCAAGGCTGTTTAGGGCTTTAAAGGTCAGCGCCAGGTCGGAAACGTACTGGGAACCAATGTAGGTCTTTCAGAAGAGGTGTTATATGGTCTCGGTGGCAACAGAATCTACTATTCTGTGATTCTATTACAGTGGTACCTCATGTTAAGTACTTAATTTGTTCTGGAGGTCCGTTCTTAACCTGAAACTGTTCTTAACCTGAAGCACCACTTTAGCTAATGGGGCCTCCTGCTGCTGCTGCGCCGCCAGAGCAGGATTTCTGTTCTCATCCTGAATCAAAGTTCTTAACCTGAAGCACTGTTTCTGGGTTAGCAGAGTCTGTAACCGGAAGCGTATGTAACCTGAAGTGTATGTAACCCGAGGTACCACTATATTCTTAAGCAGGTCCTTGTTTTCCACAGCATCTCCAGCCCCCTGATCCTTTAGCTGGAGCTATTGGGGACTGATCATGGGATCTTCTCCAAGCAAAGCATGGGATCTGCCATGGATCTATCAACCTTGATTGATGGAGCTACCTTCCTGGGATACTCTACAGGGGAAGGCAATTTAAGCAGAATGAAAAATCTGGAGCAACATACAAGCCCCCTAGTCCAGTTTATTAGTGAAGCTGACCCTTGTGAGAAGATGGAAAAGATTATTGTTAGGAGCTTATAGGAGGAAAGCCACATTTATTATCTGATCGTACCCTCATACTTTGTTGGTGCTGTTAAGGTGGGCAATAAAGAAACAGAAACTATAACCTTTTGCTTTGCAAAGCAGGGCTGGAAACCCCCATCAGTCCCAGCCCAGCATGATCAACAGCCAGGGATGATGGGAATTGTAGTACATCAGCATCTAAAAGGCACCAGGCTTCCCAACTCTGTTGTAAAAGCTGCATCAGGAGCAGTTTTTTTTAAATGGCGCAGCCTTAAGGCATAACTCATTCTTTGGTTTCAAAGAGCAGTGAGATCGATGTGACACCTACTTCAGAGTCAATAATCACTTAATAGAAGTTGCACGGGACTTGGGTTTTGAAGTAGCTGGCTTCCAAATCTGCAAATCTCCTGTGTTTAACGTGTGGAGCATTGGGGGGGGGGGGGAACAGTGCAAAACCCACATCAATTTCACTCAGTTCTGAGCTATATGAATACCAAAAAGTCAAGATTTGAAACAACCTTTAAAAAACTCTGTTGATACAAAAGCTGCTGAACATTTTCTCTCAGGATTGCCATCCAATTAAAGGATTTAGCGTCTTGATTAGTTTTTAAGTGTTTGGAGTTTAACAGCTGATTGACTAAACTTTCATCCCACAATCAAGACTATAAAATGCTGCCTTTGGGTTGCCCTGAACCATAACTTATCTCTGTAGTGAGTCACTACAGCAGTGTCAAATGGATCCAGTTGAGTTTCTTTGTGGACACTAGACTGTGCTGAGAAATTTCATATTTTTTTAAAGGAACCAGTTCAAATTCAACTTTTCCAAAGGGGAACTACTTCCTGTCCAAAGCTGTCCTTTTACAGAACAAACCAGTTTAATAGTTAAAATTCATCCAGGTGAACTTTTTAGTTTATAAAAAGTTCATCCTTGGCAAAATAATAATAATTCAGCATTCTGAATGTTACAAGCTGTTGTGCTGTGTAAAATGGGCCACACACAATTAAAAAGATACCCGACAGACAGAATGTCAGAAAATGTATTTCCCTACTAGAAAAGGCTCGCTCTCTTTCATTTGTGCCAGGCACACAGTTGCTGAAGGCACCGAGCACCATTTGCTTTGTACCTGTACTCCTCACTGCAAGCTGCTCCTGTTGGCAGACAGGAAATCTCTTCAGCAGGGATGATACAGGAAATGCCTCACATTCCTTCTTGCCAATTGCTTAGCAACTTAAGAGTCCTTAGCAAAAGCAGCACCTCAGTTGCTGCCTAATAAGCCTTAAAATCACCCCACACTTTACTTTCTAACTTTCTTTATAGATGTTCAATTGGCTGGATCTAGACGCATCAAAGAAGTGTTTCAGTTAAACACGTTGTAAACTTTGTGTGAGAAATCGGGTTGGCAAAAACCGAACTCCACAGTGCCACTGGTGTCACAGTGTTATAGCAACACATATGAAGTGCTTTTTCTTAGCTAATGTAGCTGAGTCCCAGGTCTCCAGAATCCCATGGGGACAGGCAGGGTTGGAACAAATGTGAAGATGAACTGGATTTTTTTCAAAGTTGTAGCCCCAAATGAACTGAATGGACCTGGTAATTATGGGAACTGCTTTCAGAGGAAGTTCAGAGATTTTTAAAAAAACTAATTCAGAAACATTCATTCCAAGCAGTGGCCCTGGGTGTTCTGGGAGGCATGAAAACTCTAGAACAGGCACGTCCAACAGGCAGATCATGATCTACCAGTAGATCACTGGACATCTGTGGTAGATCACTGGTAGATCACTGGCTCCCCACAAAGAAGCTGAACAACTTTGACCTTAACCCTGCCAATTTTTAACTCTGTGATTAGATCGCAGTCTCTTGGGAGCTGGCCACCCCTGCTCTAGAAGATCCACGTAGCAGGCGGGACCAGTCCTCTTCAGGCATTATGAAAGTTACATTAAACATGTTGGGAGCAGAGCAGGGATGAGCATGCTAGCTCAATCCCTTGTCCCCATTGGATTCCAATGCATGCAGGACGATCGTCAGGATCAGTAAGTCTTCTGTACTTGTGATGAGTTCTAATACACATAGAGCCCATGAGTGCAGAAGGCTCCCCATTGCCAATAGCTGACCTCCACGAATGGGGCAGAGCAAGCATGCTCATCCTCATCACCCCTCCGCCGTATTTTTCCTTGAATTTTTATGATTGAATGACTAGTTTATTGCTCTTTGGCCAATCAGGCCTAATGCATACGCTCATACTAATGCATGCATCACTAAAGAAAATTAAGCATTAAAACAAGTGCATACAGAGTACATTATCGTAAAAAAAACCTGTTTGTACACATTCCCTCACTAAAACGGGGCGATAAATTTATTGCAACCTGTGTGATCTTCAGGTGCAATCGATAGCTTTTGCTTCTCCTGTTTTAACAAATGTGGTGGTTCTGTACGTTGCGTCATAATCTGCAGCCGTAAAAAGAAATAGAGTTTTCCTTAAAGGGGAGCCATTACCAAGTGCTATTGCTGGGGATCCAGATAACGAGTCCTCAGATCTGAGTATTGGGGACACTCTGTTAAGGCGTGTACCATATCCTCACCCTTAAGGGAGCCTGGATCCACCTCTAAGGCTACTTAATTTTGTATTGTAACCCTTGAAGAAGGCTACTAACAAAGGAATACGTGATTAAGGTGGACTGGGAGGTTGCATGGATATATCTATAGTGCTGTGGCATAATGAAATATTCAGGTAGGGGTCAGGAGGGGACTGAATGGTGGTGGCTCCAGATTTTAGAGGGTCCTTGGACAAACCTTGCTCCACAGTCTCCCATATCCCCACATCATTGCTGCCAGGTGCTTCTTCTCCTTCTCTTGGTTGCCACCACCTGCTTTCTTGACAGGCAATGATCAAGCAGGCAGTGGCATCTACTGATTCTCCTTCTGACCACAACTTTTTTCTGGGCCAGAGTGAGAGGCAGGTGAACAAGCAGAGTTGCAGTGCTGAAGTGGAGCTAATCCAGGGGTCTCTTGGCAGTGGATTCCCTACTGGGGTTCAGGCTCATGGGAGTTGCCCATCCATGCCAATCAGTACCGGCCCTACCATTGGGCAGAGGTGTAGGACAGAGCTATGCATGCTGTGTGACTTACCTTGCTGTCCTCAGGTGTGCTGCAGGACAATGCCCATCACCAACATCCAAGGAAAATTCAGCTGCCACTGTGGTTGGTTTCTGCCTGAGGAACGAGGGAGGCACCATTTTGTCCTTTGCCTCAGGCTGCAAAATATATTGGGCTGGCCTTGATGCTGACCTTGGAATTGGCTTAGGAATGACAGATCCTTTCAAGAGGCAAATTGGCAGGAGTTCTTTGCTTTCCCAGAACACACATGAGCTAGCTCATGAAGTTTTATTGCTTCTATTAAGAACATGAGAAGAGCTAGTTGGATCAGACCGGTGGCCCATTAAGTCCAACATCTTGTTTTCACAGAGGCCATCCAAATGGGAAACCAGCAAGCATAATAAACTTCCACCCCCCTGGCGTATTATTATTCAGGTTGGTAGCCATCACTGTCTCCTGTGGTTTAACTATGCGCTGCACCACGAAGTTGTCACTCCAAGGGGAATTTTGAGAATATTTTGGCAACTTCATCTCACTTAAAATTTGGTGCAGCCAAGCAAAATTACTCCTGCTTCGTGGGCAATAATAATAATAATAATAATAATAATATTTATACCCCGCCCATCTGGCTGGGCTTCCCCAGCCACTCTGGGCGGCTTCCAAAAAAACATTAAAATACTGTAATACATCAAACATTAAAAGCTTCCCTAAACAGGGCTGCCTTCAGATGTCTTCTGAAAGTCTGGTAGTTGTTTATCTCTTTGACACCTGGTGGGAGGGCGTTCCACAGGGAGGGCGCCACTACTGAGAAGGCCCTCTGCCTGCTTCCCTGTAACTTGGCTTCTCGCAGGGAGGGAACCGCCAGAAGTACCTCGGACCTCAGTGTCCGGGTAGAATGATGGGGGTGGAGACGCTCCTTCAGGTATACTGGACTATATACTGGGCTACCTTGTCCCAGATGATCTTTAGACCCCAGCAGCTGAAGCCAATGCTTCCACTCCCACAGTTAGCTTCATCTGCTTTCCATGAGCTTCCACGGAACGGAATAATAAATTGCGCTGCTCAAGAATCCTAATTTTCCAGCAGCAGCTTGGCCTGGTCTGCTGGGCCGCATGATACAAACATTCTGCATTCCTGCAGCTCCATGATTAGTCTACTCGATGTGTGTAAGGTAGATTGATCATGTGGCCCACGACGGCAACCCAAGGCCATGAATACAGATCAGCAGGATCTGCTCAGAGAAATATCTAAGTCGGCTGTTGATGCATTTACAATCGCTGGGGCTAATCTCCATTTTAACTTGGTAGGAGGGAGAAGAAACATTCTCACTTTCCTCCTCCCCAAATTATGCTCTCTGCTATAGCAAATAGAGAAGGAGAGAGAGAGAGAGGAAGCGAAAGATTGACGGGCTAGCCTCCAGCCAGCATGCTGGCACCAAAGGAAAATCAAATACCGTGATATAAAGTTTGTGGGGAATTCTTACAAGCGACAAATCCCTTATGTGCTGAACTGCACAATCCTGGCTTTATATAATACAAAATCATTTGATTAGCTGGCCAAAGCAGATTGGTAAAGATAAGCTGTCTAATTTGTTTGTTTTTATCACTGCAGATGCTGAATCCCACCTCGCCAGCACAAAGCATCATTTACCATTCATTTTTTTTTTTGGGTGTGTGTGTGTAAATGTAAAGGACCCACGGACAGTAAAGACCAGTCAAAGGCGACTACAGTGGTACCCCGCAAGACGAACGCCTCGCAAGACGGAAAACCCGCTAGACGAAAGGGTTTTCCGTTTTGGAGGCGCTTCGCAAAACGAATTTCCCTATGGGCTTGCTTCGCAAGACGACAGCCCATAGGGAAATCTCCGGGACAGCGGGGAAGCGCAGCGCGTCTTCCCCACTGTCCTCGGACCTCCTCCCGCCGCCGGACATCGGAACGAAGCTCCGATGTCCGGCGGCGGGGGGGAACGTCTCCTCCCTCCAACGGACATCGGAACGAAGCTCCGATGTCCGGCGGGGGGGGGGAACGTCTCCTCCCTCCAACGGACATCGGAACGAAGCTCCGATGTCCGGCGGGGGGGGAACGTCTCCTCCCTCCAACGGACATCGGAACGAAGCTCCGATGTCCGGCGGGGGGGGGGACGTCTCCTCCCGCCGCCGGACATCGGAACGAAGCTCCGATGTCCGGCGGGGGGGGAATGTCTCCTCCCGCCGCCGGACATCGGAAGGAAGCTCCGATGTCCGGCGGGGGGGGAACGTCTCCTCCCGCCGCCGGACATCGGAACGAAGCTCCGATGTCCGGCGGGGGGGGGAACGTCTCCTCCCGCCGCCGGACTTCGGAACGAAGCTCCGATGTCCGGCGGGGGGGGGAACGTCTCCTCCCGCCGCCGGACATCGGAACGAAGCTCCGATGTCCGGCGGCGGGGGGGAACGTCTCCTCCCGCCGCCGGACATCGGAAGGAAGCTCCGATGTCCGGCGGGGGGGGGGAACGTCTCCTCCCTCCAACGGACATCGGAGCTTCGTTCCGATGTCCGGCGGGGGGGGGGGAAGGAACGTCTCCTCCCGCCGCCGGACATCGGAACGAAGCTCCGATGTCCGGCGGGGGGGGACGTCTCCTCCCTCCAACGGACATCGGAACGAAGCTCCGATGTCCGGCGGGGGGGGGAACGTCTCCTCCCTCCAACGGACATTGGAACGAAGCTCCGATGTCCGGCGGGGGGGAACGTCTCCTCCCTCCAACGGACATTGGAACGAAGCTCCGATGTCCGGCGGGGGGGGGGAACGTCTCCTCCCGCCGCTGGACATCGGAACGAAGCTCCGATGTCCGGCGGGGGGGGAACGTCTCCTCCCGCCGCCGGACATCGGAACGAAGCTCCGATGTCCGGCGGGGGGGAACGTCTCCTCCCGCCGCCGGACATCGGAACGAAGCTCCAATGCCGGGCGGGGGGGGGGAACGCCTCCTCCCGCAGCCCGGCATCGGATGGCTGTCCTGAAGACTTGGGGTGGGAGGACGGTTTTCCTTCCCACCGCCAACATTCAGAATGCTGTTCTGAATGTTGGCGGTGGGGAGGAAAAACCCTCCTCCCACGCAAGCCCCGGGAACAGAGGAGAAGCGCTGCGCGCCTTCCCCTCTGTTCCCGTACCTGTCCTGAAGGCTTGCGGTGCGGAGAAAAGCCCTTCTCCGCACCGCCAGCCTGGCAAGCGGTTTCCCTAAGAACGCATTAATTGATTTTCAATGCATTCCTATGGGAAACCGTGCTTCGCAAGACGAAAAACTCGCAAGAAGAAAGAACTTGCGGAACGAATTAATTTCGTCTTGCGAGGCACCACTGTATGGGATTGTGGCGCTCATCTTGCTTTCAGGCCAAGGGAGCCGGCGTATGTCCACAGACGGCTTTCAGGTCATGTGGCCAGCAGGACTAAGCCACTTCTGGTGCAAGGGAACACCATGATGGAAACCAGAGCGCACAGAAATTCTGTTTACCTTCCCGCCACATAAGCACCTATTTATCTATTTGCCCTGAGCTTGGATAGAGCAACAGGAGCTCACCCTGTTGTGCAGATTCGAACTGATGACCTTGTGACCATATCTATCTATCTATCTATCTATCTATCTATCTATCTATCACACACCCACACCCCTGAATTGTAGAGTTGGAAGGGACCCTGAGGATTATCTAGTCCAACCCCTTGCAAAGCAGGAATATGCAGCTGTCCCATATGGGGATCAAACCTGCAACCTTGGCTTTATCAGCGCCATGCTCTAACTAGCACTATGCTCTAACCAGTTATACATTTATAAATAACCTTTGAGGTTTCCTTCCTCTTCGGTGCAGGTACCAACTTTACCAAAACCACATTTGAGTTATTTTGGAACTCCTTGCATCTTTCCCTCTCAGCTCACAGCCTGTTGCAATCAGCGAAAGGACTAAAAACCGCAGCATTTCCAATGGTGCAATTTATTAAAAGAGAGAGAGAGAGACAGAAAGAACGAAAGAGCCTGTTATTTTTATGTGCTCATAAATGTTTATATAGAAGAAAATATGTCAAGTGACAAGGCAGCTTGCTATGGGCATGTGGAAAAACTCACTGCTTAATTTAAGATTTTTTAAAGTGGGGGAATTGTTCTAGCTGCCAGCTCCAAAGCCCGTGGCAATCTGTATTCTTCAAAGGGCTGGACGGGGAGAGTGCACGGTGACTGAACGCGGAGGGCACAATCTGCCAGGCGCAGCTGTGCAACCTTAATTTATTCTAGCCCATTGAGGTGCACAGGCACATAGAAGCACATGGCTGGAGGGCCTGGCGGACTGTTCTGTTTATACTACAGACAGCCAAGGTTTCTAAGGCCAAAGCACTGTGATATCACTTTAAACATTCATGGCTCCCACCAAAGAATCTTGGGAGCTCTCATTTCCTTCGGGTGCTGAGAGTTAGTAGGAGACCCCTCTTCTCCTCCCAGAACCACAATTCCCAGACTTTCCTGGGAAGCGGGATTGGCTGTTACACTGCTCTGAGAAATGCAGTTTTTTTAGGGGAAGAGGCGATCTCCCATCAACTCTCAGCATCCTTCATGGACTACAGCTCCCAGAATTCCTTGGGGCACGCCATGACAGTTTAAAGAGGAATCACAGCGCTTGCTATGTCAGGTGTGAATGTGACCTAAGGCAAAAGGCATATCTCAGGCAAACTCAGCTCACCAGATGTTTTGGGACTACAACTCCCATCATCGCTAGCTAACAGGACCAGTGGTCAGGGATGATGGGAGCTGTAGTCCCAAAACACCTGGAGGGCCGAGTTTGCCTATGCCTGGCATATCTGCACTATGGACTTCAGCTGGTTTAAACAGGAGAGCTCTGGCTAAATCACTCGCCGTTTCTCGTCAACGTTTTTGGCAGTGCTGAGAAAGGCCTTCCCCTTTGCAGCAAGCTTGCGACGCTCCTTAGGGATACACCCATCTATTCATTTGTGTTGCCCTGCTCTCTGTGGACCTTGGCGATGTCGTCACACAGTCGCAGCTGATTGGCTATGCCGAGATGTAGCCATCCTGCACTTCGTGATCCCTCACTGGGTGGGACCACGGGGGTGTATTGCTCACTGGGTGGCATCACACATATTATTAATCTATAGAGGAGGCGGCAGTCATCGTCGGAGCCAGGGGGTGGGTGGGAGAACTCTGCCAAAGCTGCAACAGCCCCTGCTGTGGGGAGCCATGATGCAGAACAGGGTTGGGGGGGGGAATGTGAATGTTTGCAGAGATGAAGTATGTGAAATATTTCTGCTTTTCCAAGATTGATGACTCTTCTATCTGAAAACTGAAAAATGCAGAGTACAGTGGTGCCTCTGGTTAAGAACTTAATTCATCCTGGAGGTCCGTTCTTAACCTGAAACTGTTCTTAAGCTGAGGTACCACTTTAGCTAATGGGGCCTCCCGCTGCCGCCACGCAATTTATGTTCTCATCCTGAAGCAAAGTTCTTAACCCGAGGTACTATTTCTGGGTTAGCGGAGTTTGTAACCTGAAGAGTCTGTAACCTGAAGCATCTGTAACCTGAGGTACCACTGTATTCCACGCAGTAGCACAAAACAGCCTTTCCCAAACCTGGGGAAACTCTGGACATTATGATGCCATGGGGGGCAGGAGGGAAGAGTAGGACGTTAGGGATCTAAGAATTTTGAGTTCTTTGGTGGAAGTGGTGGCAACCTGGCATGAAACTGGTTATGCATTTTGTAGTGAAATATAAGCGCTGAGCAGCCCGAAACCTCTTCTGTGGAATACATTCATTTGTGGTCGGCATGTGGGGCCTCTCCAAAGAGACTATGTCAGTGCAGGGAGTGGCAAGGGGTGCTGCCACTTCTTCCAAGCAACTGCAGAAGCCCTCTTAGTGTGTCTCCCATGTTGAGAACTTAAGCAAGAAGCTTTGAGCTTCTCTTTGAGATCTCCGTCCTTCAGTCACGGCTGCTCCGGAAGAGGCAAGTGTCAACCCCTCTGAGTGACAAGATCCTGGTCAAAATCCTAAAGAGGCATCTGGGATGTCCATTGCTGTGCACTCAGAGCCTTTGATTCCTCTCTCATGCTCCACCTTCTGCCAGTTGTCGAGAGTCCCTGCCACTGCTATGGATGGAACCAGGGCTCTACATCAGAGGTATCTCAGAGCCTCCAGCGCAGCTCTTTGAAATGACCAGCTAGTTCCTCATTGTCCGCACCCCCTGTTGGGCTTCACAACTGATCCTCGTCGATCCAGATGGTCTTCTGCTGTTCTTCCCAAACCTTCTCCTTGATGATCCGCAGGAGGTCCTCAATGCTGCTCCAGGCATCGGCCTCCAAAGAGGAGTAAAGGCATGGCAAACCCTCCAGTTCTTTTTCATTCTGGCGGCATGTCCGTAATAATTCGTCCTCAACCAATGGGTTTGGGAGCAGCTTCCTGTTTCATGCAAGGAAACCAAAGGGGATATGCATTTAATACGTATGTATGTGCACACAGCCTCTTTTTCCTTCTGTTCAAACGAATCCCCCAACTTATTTTCACACTCCTGAGCCAACCCCCTCCCCCACAAAAAAAGCAAAGTACTAGGAAGCGTATAGGCCTGATTCTTTCATGAATGCACCTGTATGACACTTAAGAGTGGGAAAATATGTCAGTTTTGGTTCCTCTTAGCTTCTCATTTTTCCAAGTTTAAGTTCAGTTCCCCACAGCTTCAATTAAAAAAAGAAATCCTCATGAAAATTCGCCAGTACTTTCATGTGAATTTTGCATGACACAATTTTGCAATCCAACTTCCCTGAATGCAATGCGGTTTGTATCATGCATTTTTTTTTATTTACACTCAGTTTTGGGCACACTTCCCAGAGTTCTCTGTGAAGAAGGATTGACTGTTAAACCACTCTGAGACTTGTAGCTCTGGGAGGGAACTTGTGGGTTATCCAAACAGCTCTCGGCGCCTTTATCAAAGTGCTCCCAGAAGCCTCTGGGGGAACCCACGACAGTTTCAAGTGGTAGGATATTGCTTTAAACAGGTGGCGTGAAAGTGGAGCCATGTGTGTTGTGAATGTGGTATTGAATTGCGCCATACCTGAACTTCTTGATATTTTTTTCCGAGACTTTAATAAAGAGAACAATAGGATATATCCTGGCTTTGATTAAATCCTTTGTGCAGCCGATCCCAGCTTCAAGCAGGCAATGTTTGTTCTGTAAACAGGAAGTCAGGAAAAGGACTTTGGTATGCACATCTTGGGGCTTGTAAGCACACAATCTCCAACAGGTCAGGCCAATCACGTTCCACTGATCGTCCTTCTGATCAAATGGCTTTGTGCGTCAACCTTCCCTTTGAAGTTGTCCAAGGACTTGCCCCTCTTGTCCTTTAGCCCGGATATTTCTGCCTACAACGTTCGCTCTTCCAGCTCTGCTCTCTTAAATGACTCTGCCCATCTTCCTTTGAGTCTCCTTAGGCCTGGTACCCCCACCACCCTCACACAGCCACATCTTGCCAAACTCAACTTTACTACAAGGCCACTGTGGGGACCCAGGAAACCACAGGAGGGGAGAGTTGCTCTTGTGCTCAAATCCTGTGTGTTGGTTTCTCACAATAGCTGACTGTTCAGCCACTCCGAGAACGAGATGGACCACTGGACTGATCTAGCAGGCTGTTCTGAAGTTCTCAATCTATGGCTGGTGCCAGTTCTGTGGCTCACCCCAACCCCTGGCCCCAAGCCTCCATAAAGCACCGTGTTACTTGGATGATGCTGCACCACTAAAGATTTTGGCAGTCCATCGGCAAAACCCATCCTTTCTCTCACCACGGGATAACTTGCTGCAAAGGCCCCCTTTCCAAAAGAGAATTAACTGATCTGAAGGCGGGGATTATGTCAAAATGAAGGTAGCATGTACCAAACGTACCAACACAATTGAACTTTGTTTGCTCAGTTGCAACATGTTCTGTAATTACTTCTCAAAAGAAAGAGAAAAACCCTCCACCACTCTCGTCTGGCTGTTTGTTCCCTGCTGCGTAACAAGCATCCGGAATTTCATGCCATCTGTTTGGGTTTGACATTATAATCTTTGTTCTACACATCATTGTCTCTTTCTGCAGCTCAGACCCTCCTTTTGTGTGTGTGTGTGTGTGTGTGTGTGTGTAGCTCTCTCTCTAACAGGTTCCCATCCTTTCCATATCGGTGCATGAAAACCCAGCGAATGAAACCTAAAAGTGAATTTGAGAACTGAAGGGTGCTTGGCTGTGTCAAGGCAGATCACGCAACAAAGGACTGGAAAAAAAAGTGGAGGGAGAGTGAAAGAGAGAAGGGAGAGCTGATAATGAAAAAAAGACGATGAATGGAAAGAGAAAAGATTAATTGTGAAGAAAAGTACATTTCATTATCAAACTAGGAAGAGAGTGACAGAAAAGAGAATAAGAGAAGGATCCCACACCATTCTATGTATCTTCCTATATACATAAAAACGTAAGGCTGTCATCACACAGCCTCCATTGAAGGATTTGTATTGCTGCATCACAGTCCTAGATGTGCAAGAAGTCAGAGCGCAAACCCCACTGGAAGATTTCTAGAGCAACATCAGGGTGAGGCAGAAGAGCAAAAGAGAAGGCAGGTTGTACAACACCAGTGGTTTAAAGTGGTGGCGGAAAGTGGTGGTTTAAAACAGCTGCAAAAGTTTGGGTAAAGCAGGGTTGGAGGGAACTGACAGGGAACAATGGCAGAGGTTTGTGTCAAGTACCTTCATACAATGGAATATTTGAGAAGGAGAAGCACTAGGAGGTTAATGCGGTGGGGTGAAGCTTCTAGTCTAGTATATGTATCTGCAAATAGTGAACTATGAGCATGTATTTATGTGGACAAAAGGGCACCACCAAGGCAAAAGAAGAGAGTAGCAGCAGGTTTGGAGGAAACTCAAGATTGGCAGAACTACAACAACATTCTTCCCCCAAGGGGGAGGATCCAACAGGAACTGGGCATGCTTAGTGAACATGCTCCCCAACTGGGGTGGGAGTGGAATGGAGTATTATGGAAGGTGGTGTGGCTAAATGGCTGGAACATTGCACAGGAGTGCTATGCTGCAACATTCTGTTGCAGTCCCCAATTATTGTTGTTGTTGTTGTTGTTGTTGTTGTTGTTGTTGTTATTTCTTACTAGCCCTTCACTTTAAGGTGGGTTACGGCAATTAAAAAATAAAATATGAAAAACAGTTTTAAACAAGAATAGGGTTATCTGGTCTATGAGATTCTGAAAAGAGACAGTGCCCAAAATTCTGCGGGAGTTTGAGGCGGTTGGGAAGGGAGCAAAAGAGCACAGGGCCTGATAAATTGTTTCATGGTCTAAGAGTTTATCCTGATTTGTGATTAGCACTGCATGTGGTTTATTTAGTCATGTGGCAATGTCTGCTGTTATGCATATTTTCAGTAATTATTCCTCTTTTATGTGTTTTTTTTTTGGTGTTTTTTTTTAAACCTGATGCTCTTCTTTGTCTCTGGAGAATAGTTACAACCTGTTCAGCAGCTGAAACTGAGAGAGAAAACGATGACAGCTGACTTTTATACGAAAGGGACAGCTGGTAAGCGTTCTTCCACTCCCACCCCAGTTGGGGAGCAATCCCACTAAGCATGCCCAGTATTGCCCTGGAAAAATACATGCCTAAAATTCTCAGTTGCCGTTCCACCCAGCTTCCTCAGAGGGAGGCTGGAGTAAGGCTTGGAGGAAACATGACCCCCTAACTGGGCTCCTCCCCCTACTTGTGACTCTCTCCCAGTCAACCAGGGTTGCCTCCTGGGGAAGAAGTGTTGGGGTGTCAAAGGTACAAAATGCTTCTTCAGCAGCATGAGGACAAGTCTCCGGAGCCCTACACACAAGGGAGATGCCTGATTCCTCAAGTTCTCTGGATCATGGCCCTGAGGACAGGCCAGGAAGGGGTGAGACAGCATTACCAACTATTATAAGCGGCTCCCTTGAAGTCTAAGCAGTACTGAAGCAACACCTCTGTTCTCTGTTGGACAGCTCCTCTGTTCTCTCTCCCTCTCCCTCTCTTGGGACACCTATTACAGTGGGGGCTCGCCAATGTGGTGCCCGTGGGCACCATGGTGCCCTTGAGGTCTTTCGCTGGTGCCCCTGAAGTCTCTGAGCCCCCTCCTTGGTTATGATGTGGTTACTCTCCCTCCCTTGAAAAGCATTTAGCAGGGGTCAGCAACCTTTTTCTGCTGTGGGCTGGTCCACTGTCCCTCAGACCATGTGGGGGGCCGGATTATATTTTGGAAAAAAAATGAACGAATTCCTATGCCCCACAAATAACCCAGAGATGCATTTTAAATAAAAGGACACATTCTACTCATGTAAAAACATACTGATTCCCGGACTGTCTGCAGGCTGGATTGAGAAGGCGATTGGGCCAGATCCGGCCCGCGGGCATTAGGTTGCCTACCCCTGGCATACAGTGTAAAGGAAGAAGTTGGAAGAGTGACTCTCTTCCCCACTTCCTCTTTCAGCTGTGTTCTTTCCAGTGCTCAGATGAATTCTATTGGACCAGACTTATGCACAGATCCCTTGGAAAAATGAACTGTGAGTGTGTGCATGCACTTTTTCTTCTCGGGCAGGGGTGATCTGGGGGAGTGAGACAGGATCAGAGTGGGTAGCGCCCATGCCAGGCCCCATGTGCTCACAGGCCTAAACTGGCTGGTGACCCCTTCTATTAGAGTGTTTGGGAAAGGTGAAAACCTCTAGTTGGTGGGAGGTTGGAAAATGTGTGTGTGTGTGTGTGTGTGTGTGTGTGTGTGTGTGTGTGTGCAAAAGGCAGTTGGCCGATTCAGAAAACACAGAGAGAACTGGGGCACCTGCACATTTCCCCCCCCCTTTTTAAATGTATTTTTATTAAAGATTTTCTTGATTTACAAAGGCATGTGCAATGTCTCTCTCTCATATTTTTTTCCACGTAAGACATTTTTTTAAAAAAAACAAATCGGTTTCATTTGTTGAGACATTAGGAAGAATTGTGGGAAAGAGGTGGAGGGGGGAAAGATGAGTGGAGTTGGGGTTGGGTGGTGATGTTTCTGTTTTACTTGGTATATGTGGGATTTTGTGTCAGCGTTGCTTGTGTGGGTTCTCTGTTGTTCATTTGTGTTCCTTTGGTGGTAAGAGAGGTTGTGGTTGGCCTAGGGTGTGGCTGTTCATTTGTGGTTGGCTGTGGTGGTCTTTGTTTTCATGTGTGAGTGGGGTGGGTGGGTGTTTTGGATCAGGTTAGCCATATCGATTTATATGCTGTTGGTGGATTTTTCTCATTGTCTTGTTGGGCTGTGTACGAGATAAAGACCTGCACATTTCTAACCAGAGATGGGTGAAATTGAGGAGGAGGGTGAGGCTGCTTGGAGAGAGAAGCTACTCAACTTTCTTCTGCTTTGCAGGAGTGCTTGTTTCCCACCCTTAATGCTACACACACACACACACACACACACACACACACACACACACACCTTATAAAGATACCTTAAGTGTTCCTGTCCTTCCTTTCCCAAAAGAAACAGAACCCAATAGCACTGCGCTGGGAATGGCTCACGGTTTGGGAGATCCCACCACAAGACCTTCAGCATTACAGAAAAGGCATATGCGCTGCACTGCCCAACAACGTAGGCCTGCCTTCTCCAGTGTAGGGTCCCTCCAGCTGTTCTGGATGGTAACTCCTATGCTGACGCTAATGGGAGTTGTAGTTAAAAAACAGCTGGGGAGAACAAAAGAAGATCCTGCTGGATCAGCCCAGCATCTTGTTCTCACAGTGGCCAACCAGATGCCCATTTGCCCATTATGGGAAAAAGACAAGCAGGACTCGAGCACAAGAGCAACACTCTCCCTTCCCATGGTTTCCAGCAACTGGTATTCAGAAACATCACTGCCTCTGACTATGGAAGCAGAGCAGAGCCAACAGGGTTAGTAGCCCCTGACAGCCCTCTCCTCCATGAATTTGTACTGTGGAGTACAGGATCAGGTTCAAGGTGCTGGTTTTAACCTTTGAAGCCCTATACGGCCTAGGACCCCCGTACCTACGGGACCGCCTCTCCTGGTATGTCCCACGGAGGACCTTACGGTCTTCAAACAAAAACATCTTGGAGGTCCCGGGCCACAGGGAGGTCAGGCTGGCCTCAACCAGAGCCAGGGCTTTTTTGGCTGTGGCCCTGATCTGGTGGAACGCTCTGTCCCAAGAGACTAGGGCCCTGCGGGACTTGACATCCTTCCGCAGGGCCTGCAAGAAAGAGCTGTTCCGCCAGGCCTTTGGCCAAGGCACAGTCTGACCCCCTCCTTCTGTAATCCTCATAGAACTCTAGCCCAATGGTTGCCATTAATTTGATTCTGAATTGATTTTAGAATGAGTTGATTTTAGAATGCATTTCAATTAATTGATTGTGATTTGATGTACAGTGGTGCCCCGCAAGACGAATGCCTCGCAAGACGGAAAACCCGCTAGACGAAAGGGTTTTCCGTTTTTGAGCTGCTTCGCAAGACAATTTTCCCTATGGGCTTGCTTTGCAAGACGAAAACGTCTTGCAAGTGTTCCGATTTTTTTCCGCTCCCCCCCTTTTTCTAAGCCGCTAATAGCCTTTTAGCCGCTAATCCGCTAAGCCTTTAATAGCCACTAAGCCTTTAATAGCCGCTAAACCGCTAATAGCGCTAATCCGCTAATCCGCTAATCCGCTAATAGGGTTGCTTCACAAGACGAAAAAACCGCTAGACGAAGAGACTCGCGGAACGGACTAATTTCGTCTTGCGAGGCACCACTGTAAATTGTGTTACTTTTATTGTTGTTAGCCGCTCTGAGCTCAGCTGGGGAGGGTAGGATATAAATAAATTATTATTATTATTATTATTATTATTATTATTATTATTATTATTGCCACCCAAGTTGGTGGCCATCACTGCCTCCTGTGGCAGGGAGTTTCAAAGTTTAACTCTGTGCTGCATTGAAAAATACTTTTAAAAATCTCAGTTGAATCTTGCAACATTCAATTTCATAGGATGCCCTCCACGCCAAGGGAGGTGGACCTTGGCATTAAAAAAAAGGTTTCCTCGCTCCAGGGTCAGGCCAAAGCACACTGGAGAAGGGTGACCCAGGACTACCCCAATTACCTTGGCAGCGACCGCGTCAATATTTGCAGTAAAAATGCATTCATGGGTGTGAGGATTCTTCTCACGGGAATAGATGATTGTTTCTGTCTTTTGCCTCCTACAGAATTCTTCTTTTGTTATGATATCTGGAAAAGAAGGCAGACGAAGACAAACTTTGTAGTAAGCATGGAAGATCTCCAACCATGGTTTGGAGAATCCTCGCCATCATCAAACAGACGGACAGACGTCACCAAAACCAGGTCACTTTCAGATGCCACCTTGGCAAATAAAGAGCGTTTTGCTTTTATAAGACCTTGAAACACTTTCCTTACTCCTTGATAAAGTGGAGGGAACACTCAGAAGGGGCAGACCCTTGCCACACTTTTTCAGAACTTATTTTAGTCGGAAAGAGAAGAGAATGATAACAAAGACAGGAATTGTGGTTTGTTTCCCCTGTGCGATAGTCAAGAGGAGGCCATTCACAGTAAATCCAGCTTCTTAACAACCCTTTCAGGTAGGTTAGGTTGAGTGGCTTTTAAAAGTCATCCGGTTGACTTCACAGCTGAGTCGGGGGGATGTAGATCAAAGATCCCCACATCTAAGACCAACATTTCATCTGGTGCACCTCACAAGCCCTTATGATGAGATGGAGGCTTTGGACATCCAACTTGCCTCATTCCTATGTCTGAAGCTTGACTTGAATCCAAACTGAGCCACAGTCGATGCTTCAGAAACCCTAAAGTACTGAGATGAATAGGACACAGCATATAAAAGGTGCAGGATAATGATTTGCTCTTGTTATTATCCTCAGATTTACAACTCCAGGGCTTTAGCTGGCAGAGGACATAGCTGGCTGTGTGTTTATCCACAAGCTAGTTAAATCTGCTAAACCTGAGCATGATCTGTTTCAAGAAAATGCACAGGGACTGCCAGGACAGGAGAATAGCTGGCGCTTGTGTGATTGCCAGCCCACCTTGCAGTGTCAGACACCTTTGAAAGGCCGTATTTTGACAATGTGTGCAATATCTGCAACAGATATAACAAATGGATATGCATGAAAAGGGTCTAACAACCCAAGGATTGTGTTGCTTGTTGGAGCAGACCAAGGAGGTGAATCTAATCCAGAACTCAGCAGCAGCCAAATAAATTCTTCTGGGAATTATACAAAGACGGCTTTCAGACAATGGCTGACTTCTACTATTTGTTCCCAGCATGGAGCTGATGGGAGTTGAGGTCCAAAACTCTAGAGGGCACCAGTTGGGTGAAAACAGATCTAGAGGTGTCTTGCTTCTCAATGTGGGGCACCCTGTTTAACTGTAATGGCCGCCCGCCGTGAATTTGTCCAATCTTTATTCAAGGCCAGTGGTGCCAGTGTGCGTCCCTTAATCATGATTAGGGCATGATCCTATGCACTTTACTTGGAAGGAAATCCCTACTGTGTTCAGTGTGGCCTAAAGAATATGTTGGATCTGTTTGGTTTGAAGCAAGGAAGTTGTGGATCTGTATTGACAGGTTAGGTCAGGCATAGGCACCCTCAGCCCTCCAGATGTTTTGGGACTACAGCTCCCATCATCCCTAGCTAACAGGACCAGTGATCAGGGATGATGGGAGTTGTAGGCCCAAAACATCTGGAGGGTGGTTTGCCTATGCCTGGGTTAGGTAGTGCAAGGGACTGCGCAGAGGAGGAATGGTGGAGACCACTTCCCCAGCCTGACCCTTCCACAGAAGAAGACAGTTCAGAATTACAACAGGGGTTTGAAGGTGGTCATAGCTCAGAGGCAGATGAGAGGGAAACCTGGGAAATAATGGGAGAAGAGGAGGAGGAAGAGGAACCACCAGGAGGGCAACAGCTGACAGACACCGTGTCTTTAGAAAGCCTTCCAGACCTCCCCTCTCCCAGAATCTGGAGAGCCTTGGAAGTAGTAGAGCAGAGGGCTCAGAAGCAAAGGACCCTCAGCGCCTTCCATAGAAGAGATGATGAATGAGGAAGTGGGAGAAAAAGGGAGTGGAGAGTCACTCGGGACAATGTCATTATTCCAAGAGTCTGCATTCCAAGCCCCTCTCTATAAATATTGAATAAAAAGCAGATGGTAAGGACTTTCCTTGTCTTATCCTTTCCTGGCAACCTGCCATGGGGGTTGTTTCCTCTGTCACCTGACAGGTAGGCATTTAACACACCCAGCAGATGCTCTCCCTGGTGAGATTACCTGGCTTGCATAGATTGAACTCCAGGGCCCCTCCTGAGTTGAGAAGCTTCTGGATGAAGGTCTTGGAGAGCATTGTGGGTGTGAAGAGGACAGGGCGCCGACGGTCACAATGGATGGGTCTCACCGAGCTGTACGGGATCAGGC
The DNA here is from genome assembly GCF_965112155.1 of Podarcis liolepis. Lineage (NCBI taxonomy): Eukaryota > Metazoa > Chordata > Lepidosauria > Squamata > Lacertidae > Podarcis > Podarcis liolepis. The sequence continues at coordinate 4,061,531 of NC_139569.1, read as the reverse complement.
TGAAGCTCTTGTTGATCTCGCTCACTGAGTCAAACTCTGGGGAGAGAGGGGAGCATTTAAACTCCAGAAATGCACTCAGGGGACCACTATGAAAAGTCCTAGAGTGGGATGGGTGGTGTCAGAACACAGAGAAATGCATCCATCAGACAAAAGGCTTGGTGGTGACGGGTGCAACAGAACCTACCAGTCTGGCTAGAAAACAAGTGTGTAATGTGCAAGATGTGCAACAGGGTGTCAGAAGAGGTCAAATAATGGATTTGCACAGACCCTGCTTGTTAAATACAGTGCAAAAAATTAAAATCTTGCTCAAATTACAGTTTGTTACATTAAAGTGTGTTGGTTATTACCTATATTCTGCACAGTTTCTAAGCATTTAATGAAACCAAAGCCAGACCCCTAAGTTTCAACACCACAGATAAAGTGCATCACAGAGCACTTATCACCTTGCTACTGAAAATCTTTAATGTGGGTTCAATAATAAAACTTCTCCAATGCCCCTGTAGTTTTCTGTGCTTTTAGATTTCACTGCCTTCGTATGCTGGAAGCTGGAGAGAAAGTGACATGTCTGCTCTGTGCTGGACCCAAAGTTTGGGCTTTGCTGGAATCCTAATAGGGAAGCAGGATTTGCTGGAGAGTTGATGCTGTGAGCCCCTCTATCCTAGGATTTCCCAAACTTGGGTGTCCAGCAGTTTTAGGATTACAGTTCCCAGCATCCCTGACTGCTGGTCCTACTAGCTAGGGATGATGGGAGTTGTACTCCAAAAACAGCTGGAGACCCAAGTTTAGGAAACCCTGCTCTATCCTATATTCATGTTGTAAAAGGTAAAGGTAAAGGGACCCCTGACCATTAGGTCTAGTCTTGACTGACTCTGGGGTTGTGGCACTCATCTTGCTTTACTGGCCGAGGGAGCCGGCATACAGCTTCCGGGTCATGTGGCCAGCATTACTAAGCTGCTTCTGGCGAACCAGAGCAGCACACGGAAACGCCGTTTACCTTCCCGCCGGAAGGTAATACCTATTTATCTACTTGCACTTTGACGTGCTTTTGAACTGCTAGGTTGGCAAGAGCAGGGACTGAGAAATGGCAGTTCACCCCATCACGGGGATTCGAACTGCGACATTGTGATTGGCGAGTCCTAGGCTCTGTGGTTTAACCCACAGTGCCACCTGCTTCCCTCTTATTCATGTGCAAATAAAACCAAATATTCTAAAGGCTCCACAGTCTCCACTACCCATCATTCCAAGGAAACCAAACCCTGGGTAAGCACAGGAACCCCTGGAAACTGGGGCACGTGCAACACTGTGTTCACTAGCCAGCAGGGATGCAATAAGGATTTCCTGGTAGCCATTGTCCTGACCATCCCAAACCAACTTTGCTCTCCTTAGAATTCTCTTCCTGCCAAGTTCCCAGGCACATCATTGAATGCCAGCCCCTCTGCTAAGTAACTTGGTACCTTCAAATCTGTCCAGCAGGGCCTTTGTCACCGGGTGCCCCTCTGTCCTGACCCGCGTGTCTTTTGAAGTGACGATGCGGACCCGCTCGTTGCTGTTCATGCGCTTGTATTTGTTCTCGGACCTGCTGACAAACTGAGAGCAGAGGAGAGTCCCTTGTCAAGCCAAGCTTTGTTGGCATTTCTGTTCCTGACACCAAGGCAGGCCACTTGTTGCTTGTTGAACAACCAGGATGGAAGCACAGAGTGGAAGCACTTGCATCCCCATGACAGAGTCATTGGTTTGGGAGCGCAGTACCCTCTGTTCCCATTTAAAAAGAGGTACCCCCCACCCATAACTTGGCCTCATGTGTCTCTCTGGTAGGCAACAATGGGGAAACAAGAACTTGCAGAAAATGAGCCATAAGCCAAAGGAACTGCGGTGAAAAAGGCAGGCTTTGGTCCTGAATGGGGTCACTGTGCCCCTGAAGGACCAGGTGCGCAGCCTGGGAGTCATTTTGGGCTCACAGCTGTCCATGGAGGCCCAGGTCAATTCTGTGTCCAGGGCAGCTGTCTACCAGCTCCATCTGGTATGCGGGATGAGACCCTCCCTGCCCACAGACGGTCTCACCAGAGTGGTGCATGCTCTGGTTATCTCTCGCTTGGACTACTCCAACGCGCTCTATGTGGAGCTACCTTTGAAGGTGACTCGGAAACTACAATTAATCCAGAATGCAGCAGCTAGACTCGTGACTGGGAGTGGCCTCTGGGATCATATAACACCGGTCCTGAGAGATCTGTATCGGCTCCCAGTACGTTTCTGAGCACAATTCAGAGTTTTGGTGCTGACCTTTAAAGCCCTAAACGGCCTTGGTCCTGTATACCTGAAGGAGCGTCTCCACCCCCATCGTTCTGCCCGGACACTGAAGTCCAGCTCCGAGGGCCTTCTGGCAGAAGTGAGATTACAGGGAACCAGGCAGAGGGCCTTTTCGGTAGTAGTGCCTGCCCTGTGGAACATCCTCCCACCAGATGTCAAAGAAATAAGCAACTATCCTACTTTTAAAAGACATCTGAAGGCAGCCCTGTTTAGGGAAGTTTTTAATGTTTAATGCTGTATTGTGTTTTCAATATTTGATTGGGAGCAGCCCGAGTGGCTGGGGAAACCCAGCCAGATGGGCGGGATATAAATAATAATAAATAATAATAATAATAATAATAATAATAATAATAATAATAATTATTATTATTTCATTTGCCAGCTAAAAACATATTTGGCACAAAAGGGATTTTTGGAGAGTTACTTGTCTACCTGTAAGATCTGACCCAAAAGGAAACTGGCCCGAGAGAGGCGAGGGCTGGCTTTGGGGTCACTTGGTGGCAGAACCTCTTCTGGCTGCAGTGTATTCTAGTAGAAAAGAAAAACATTGGAGAAAGAATCATCAAGCCTGTTCAATGTACCTTTGTTGGCAGTTCTAGGCCCTAGAATCATAGAATTGTAGAGTTGGAAGGGACCCTGAGGCTCACCTAGGCCAACCCCCTGCAATGCAGGTCAAGTGTGGGGAACTTGTGGCCATCAGGGTATTGCTGGACCCCAAACCCCATCAGTCCAAGCCAGCATAGCTAAAGACCAGGAATTGTGAGAGGTGCAGTCCAGCAACAGATCTCTACTCAGTTTTCGATACCATTGACCGTAGTACCCAGTGCTTTTTTATGGGGGTATGTGGGGGTACGCATACCCCTAAACATTTTGTGAATCTAAATTTGGCCTCATTGAGGGGCAGTATTTCAATATGAGTAGGAAAATGAGAGTACCCCTAAATATTTTTTAGGGGGGGGGGAAAGCACTGATAGTACCGTTCTGAATCGAATGGTGCAGATTGGAAGCCCTGTTCCAGAGTGGTCTTCTCCTCGCTCCCTGCCAGGGTTCAAAACTTCTGTTATCATGATGAAATCCCCTTGATCTGAAGAATTTCTAGAATGGTAACTGCTGACTGGCTGGATGTGGAGGAGTGGTGGGAGGCACCAGCCGGGGAACCCCCCCCCAGGGAACCCCCAGAGGAAGAAGACTCTGAGCCAGGGGACTGGCGGTTGCATGACGATGAGTGGTCAGAAGGAGAAGGAGTAGATTGTGAGAAGGACGTGTCAGCAGCAGGAGAGGGAACAGGGTTTAGTGAACCGGAAGATGCTGTGGCAGAGAGCAGCTCAGATTCTAAGGCTGAAGCAGATGTGGAATTGGCTACTCACCCGAGGGGTTCGGAGTGTACCGTACGAACTGTCCATCTCATCCCTGTTACCTCTATTCATCAGGCGCTGAAGTTTCACTAGGAGGAGCTGCTGCGCTCTGCAAACCATTGAGATTATTGTCACTAACATAGGGATTGAGGAGGGATTTGGCCATTCTGCTTTTTGCAATGGGCTTACCCAAATTGACAGTCTGGAACTCGATGGCAGGTTGGAAAGCAACTCCTGACGGAATTACATGCTTTCCCAGATTTCACAATGTTGTTTTGCTGAGCAGAAAGTGCGCCTGAAAACACGTTCTTTTACTGTTAAAATGTGTACAGAATGCAATTTTTGCGAAAAGGTGCATTGAAAATTATGCATGGATAAAATAATGCATGCAAGTTAAATGCAAACTTTTCATGCGTTATTTCAAAAAATCCATGAAAAGGTGGAAGGAATGGACAAAACAGGGCAAAAATGAAACAGGATGGACTATCCTTACTAATAGATATATTTTTGTGTTCACTTTCATGTAATATACAGACTGTACTCATTAATTGGCAGGATAACTGCATTGTAAAATTTAGAGAAGTGCATAAATTTTAAAGGGTAACTAAGTATCTGTTTGTGTATTGCTTTGGGAAGCAGGAATTAGGTAGGTTTTGCATTAAAATGTGAACCAAGTCAAATGTTTATCCCGTCCCGAGCTCCTTATTTATGGCATTTTCAAATGCAAATACACAGAGTTGTCTCATTCCAAGTCCCATTCCATTGGCCACTCTGACTGGCAGCAGAGACTTGAGTGGTCACGGGTTGCACAATGGCCCTTGTGCAAGAAAACAATGCGATCTACGACTCCGGCCTCTCAGAAGATTTTTATTGCTCGCAGCCAAAGGCTTTTGCAAAACTCAAACGAGCTCGAAGATATATTAAGCAAACTGCAATTGCAAATACAAATACCGAAAACACCATGTCTATAAAACACAGTAAATAAAAGCCAGAATCGAGGATAAAATGCAGGCAATGAAAGCAGAGGTGTTTTTTTAAAAAAATGCGTGCACGCACAGAGGCAAAGGAATCAATAATAAAAATCACCCTTAAATCAGGGCATCACCATGACAATGTATAGCTGTCTCTGGAAGCAATTTTGCAGGAATCTTCGAAGCAGCTACTGCATAGAACAGCTCCCTTAACCCACTGCACCATCGGGGCAGCCAAGCCATTTTCACTGTGTTGCTTCCACTCGCTCAAGTGCGGACAGCCCTCTTATCAGCACCTGGCTTCCTATGACCCACCAGCTTTGGAACCTGCCCCAAGCCCTTCACTTCAGTTCCCCCAGCGCCCCAGAGTGACACCATGTTGGGTGCCCCAGAGCAATGTGGGAAATCAAAATGGCAGCCCCATGCCCAGCCCCCTTTGGCATGCAGTGAGCACTGACAGGTAAGACAGGATGGGGCCATCAACATCAGAGGGGGGCTGTCCCAGCAACCACTCAATGCAGAACTCAAAGTTGTAGCTTCTGTGGAAATGCTTGTTGAGAAAGAAGAAGAGGAGGAGGAGGAGTTTGGATTTGATATCCTGCTTTATCACTACCCTAAGGAGTCTCAAAGTGGCTAACAATCTCCTTCCCCTTCCTCCCCCACAACAAACACTCTGTGAGGTGAGTGAGGCTGAGAGACTTCAGAGAAGTGTGACTAGCCCAAGGTCACCCAGCAGCTGCAGGTGGAGGAGCGGGGAAGAGAACCCGGTTCCCCAGATTACGAGTCTACTGCTCCTAACCGCTACACCACACTGGCTCACACAGCCAGAATGCAGTTCAAAGGCAAAGCAGATGCTACATAAGCAAATATATTGATACAGCAACGACACGCCCCTTGCAACCCCACTGTAAGCGAATAGGGTGGGCACAACTTGGCATGGCAAACAGTTCTGCTCCTTAGACTGGGAAAGCCATCTGACTCTTCTCCAGGAAGGCAGGATCTGCTCTGTCTGTGTTGGCATCTCTGCAAGCCAGGTGATGGAGGGGTTGTCATTGTGGACGGACAAGGCAGGGCAACAACCTCCCCTGGAGAGGTGGGACTGGATGTGGTTTTTGAAAACTCAAGGCGGAGTTAGTGGGGCAATGGACAAAGTGATTGAGCTGGAACTGGGCCCCCAGAGCTCCAGGAATTGGAGGGGAGCCCATGGCTTGTGCAGCAGAGACGGGTGGAGGGATGAAACAGGGGTGGAGGGAAGGGAACACGCAGTGCATAGTTGAACTATGGAACTCACTTCCACAGGAGGCAGCAATGGTCACTGGCCTGGATGGCTTTCAAAGAGGATTGGGCAGATTTAATGGAGGAGAGAGCGATTGATGGCTGCTGGGAATGACAGCTCTGCTCTGCTTTCACGACCAGTTGCTGGAAGCCACAGGAAGGGGGAGTGTTATTGTGTTTGAATCCTGCTTGTGTCAGGGCCGTGCTGAGGAGGGCTGCACTGAGGAGGAATGGTGGGAGCCTCCCCCTCCCCCTGCTCCTGAATCTTCCCAGGAGCAGGAGGACAGTATAGATTTGGAACAGCGGTTTGCAGAGGGACATAGTTCAGAAGGCAGAAGCTGGGAAATACTGGATGGGGAACAGATGGAGAAGAGACACTGGAAGGGAGAGGGTTAACAGATTCACAGTCTCTAGACAGCCTTCCTCCACCGCCCTCCCCAAAGTCGAGAAGGGCTCAGAAAGTGGTAGAACAGAAAGCACAGGGAGTACAAACTCAGATTACAAGACGCAGAAGTGACATAGATTGATAGGGACCAAAGGGGGCGGAGTCCTTAATTGGGAGCACCGCCATTATTATGAGATCTTTGTTCTCTTGCCGTGATTATTAAAGTTTCTAACTGGTAAGATGACCCCTTTTCCTTTGTTCTGCTTATCTACTGCCACGGGGGAGGAAGCCAATTCCCTGAAGCCTGACACTTGTGGGTTTCCCCACAGGCATCTATCTAGTTGGCCACAGTGAGAAGAGGATGCTGGATGAGCCATTGGCCTGATCCAGCAGCCTATTCTTATTTTCTTATGAGAGGGAACCCTCTCCAGCATCCCTTTCCTCAGGCTCTCCCAGTCCAGGCAGACGCCTTTCCAGCCCACAAGATCCTGGGGTCATCTATCTGCCCCTCCTCTTCTCTGCCCCAGATCAACCAGCCCCCCACCAGAGGACACTTTGCCCACATCCCTACCTCAAACCCAGAGCTGGCCCCGAGTGCGAAAATTGAGATTTGTGCTCACCTGCTATAATTGGGGATGGTCCCTGATTCTAGATCCTTGTCTGTGAAGGGGTCAACTCTGGCACAGAGCCACTCGCACTTGCCATAATACATGGTGTCCAGGACGTGCAGGATCTCGTCACATTTCACAGACAGGGAGCAGCAGTCCAGCTGGCTGGTGATGCTCAGGTTGAGGCGGATGTAGAAGGAGTCTCCAGAAGTGACCAGGCCTTCCTCAATTTCGGACACCAGCTTCCGGTAACCTGCAGCAGGAAGGATCTGAGCTCAGCTGACCATGCGGACCCAGCGGGGACTTGCCAGTTGGGTTGAGCCTAGTCAAATGGCTCAACTACACCTGATGCTGACTGTCTCGCTTGCAAGCAAGGCTGGCCCAAGACATTTTGCCGCCTGAAGCGAATCAGAAAATGGAGCGGTGAAGACTATTTATGTTTGTGACCAAGGCTGCTGGGATTTTATTGGCCCAGAGATGGAAAGATGATAAAGTCCCGACCAGAGAAGAATGGCAGGTTAAGTTGATGGATTATGCCGAAACAGCAAAAATGAACGGAATGATAACACTTGTAGTTTAATGGTGAATTTTGGATTTAATGGAGATGTGAAAGATTTGGATTATTAAAAAAGATGCAGGAGGAAATGACTGACAATAGGACCCACAAAGGGGGGGGGGAGGGAAGTCCAGGAGATTCCTTGGAATCTTGTTTTTATGTTGTATGTTGGATATGTGATTGTAAAACTGTAATTTGAAAAACCACACACACACGTGTGTATATATATATGTGTGTGTGTGCAAATTAGAAAATGGTTCCCCCGAGAATCTCAGCCAGCAGCACATGGGCTCATTTCCATATGGGATGAACTCAAACTCTGTCCTGTAACTCCAGGCTTAAGCCTGCCTTCAGGGAACCAACTGTGAACTGAATGTGAGTAAACTTCTTATTATTTTTAAAGAAGGGGAAATTACCAGGAATAACCCAATCTGGACAAAGCCAGACTGGATTGCTTAAGTAAAGAGATTCAAACGAACCTACCAACTAGCTTCCTGCTATATATTGGGGAATGTACTCTGCTACTGACTCACAAGCATGAGTGAGGAAGGGTAATATTTAATCAATATATCCTCTCCTAGTATCCACAACATTCCCATAGAGATCAAACCTGCAACCTTGGCATTATCAGCGCCATGTTCTAACCAACTGAGCTACTCTGGTTGAGAGGGTGGGGAAGCCCCTGGCCCTTCATTTGCCTGACCAGCCTCTTCCTCCTCTTCTTTTTTGACCCCTTCTGTGCCCCCCTCCAGCTCTGAAGCTTCCTCTGCTTGCCTCCTGGCTGGCACAGTTCCTGACCACTCCCTGGCCCCTTCTTCCCAGTCAGACTCCAGCCCCGCTTCCCCCAGCACACACTCGCAAGCGTCCTGCTCATCCCTGACAGTGGAGCAGCTCTCTAGAGTCTCAGGCAAACAAATATCTTAACCCCCTGCCACCTGACGCCCGGAGATGAGGGAACTGAACCCGAGACCTGCCGCATGCAAAACAGTCACTCCGCAAATGAGCTCCGGGCTCGTTCATTAGGCGGCCCACTTTGAACCTAGCAGCTAGAAGGCATGGAGAAATCTTTCCAGCTGGCATACAGCATTTATATCAAGAGAAGTTCTCATAAAGAACAGGTACCGTGACCCCGTTTTCTGGCAGCTATTCATGTGAGTGCTGTCAGTGGAAGTAAAAAATAAAACAAAACGGAAGGTTTACATCTTTGAAAGTGTGCTGTGATTTCTCCTTTGTGCACACGTGCTTGGTATAAAGTGCAGCTCAATCATTTCATAATTAACTCTAATTGGCACCTCGCACAATCTGATTCTTGCTTTTTGCTCCTGCCAAGTCTAACATTCATTTTTATGTTTGAAAACATGAAAGGAGAGAAGTGGGAGAGTTTGGGAGGGGAGGGGAGAGAAAGAGGGAGGATACTTTCCCAGGGAGAAATTCCACTTTCTGAATTCCCCTGACCCCCTGCACTGGCAGAGGCCAAGTACATCTTCCGCGGAGTTAAAAAAATTGATTTTCGAGCTATTTTAAAGCGTTTTCTGCAATATGCCCACTGCTGCGATGTTCCGATTCTTTGGGTGACAGCTGTGTGGTATTTCTGTAACTCTTCAAAATATCTTGTTTAAATGGCAGTGGGTCAAAAGGGGAAAAGAAGAAAAGAGGATGGTTGTGATCACACAAATTGTGGTGTCTGTGCGTATAAGCCACCCATTGAAGTCCCGGCCCAAATGATTGTTGACTCAGTGGGGTCACAGCCCAGAATCCAGACTCAGGTGCTTTTGCATATGAACATCAAGGAACTCCAGACCCATGGATGTGGGATGTAATTCATTGGAGCAGTCAAATACAACATTCCTTGTTTCCCTAGAGTGGACACAGGCAGGGGGATGTTATCCAGCCCGTATAACTTCCTGTTCCACTGGTCTGGAGCATCCTCTCCTTGCATGTGACCAGAGAGATGGGCGTGGCCCTGGCTGACTCCATAGAAGAGCCAAGTCACGCAGCCATCTTTCTCTTGATGCCATTTTCTTCTCTTGATGCTGTTCTCTTAATGTATTTTGCTGTCTGCTGGCTCTTAGCCAGCAGCACACGGGCTCAATCCCCATAAGGGATGAACTCACACTATGTTCTGTAACTACAGTGGTACCTCTACTTATGGACGCGATCCATTCCGGGGTGCTGTTCGCACCCTGAAAAGTCCATAAGTAGAGTGCCGCTTCTGCGCATGCGTGTGACGCAATAGAGCGCTCCTGCACATGCGCAAAGTGCACAGAACGCTTCTGCGCATGTGTTATCTGCACCATGCTCTAACCAATGAGTCTACCGCATGATGCAGCAGCAAAAACAGCTCATGCTATTCTAGGCTGCATCAACAGAAGTATAATGCCCAGATTGAGGGAAGTCATAGCACCGCTCTATTCTATGTATTTATATCACAAACAAAATGCAAAACAAAGCTTGACTCAATTGGGAGCCAAGCGAAGGAAGGAGTGAGGGGGGTGAAATGAGCCCCAGTCTAGCTGGAGAGGACGCCAGCCTCGCAAAGCCTGGTCTGTCACCCTTTCTGTTGTTTTAGCGACCACCAGCTTGGCCAAAGGCAGCCGGCAAAGCAATCCCTTCAAAAACCTCGAGCCCTCCAAAAACCAAATTTAGATTTTCACTGGCACCGTGAGAACAAAGAGACTCCTAATTTGGATTCTCAAAACTCTCAGCCACAAATCCTTGCTCTCAGGGCAAAGACATAAAATATATTTGTCTCCATTAACACACCCGCTTTGCCAGCATTTACTGTCAATTGAGGGAACTGGCAGGGGTGGATGAAAGAACTGTAGACTACCCCAGTTGCCGGGGATTTTTCCTTGACTGTCTATTGTACTGGCCCCGTATGCTGTCTATAAATATACTCACTTGTCTGAAAGTTTGCATTGAGCAACATGACATCTCTTACCTTCGTGGTTTGATTTGCAGTGTAGCACAACTGGCCCACTACATCTCTGTATCGTCCAATGAACTTCTTCCTTTGTGCAGGTATCTAAGGGAGCGCTTGTGCTTTCCCCTTTGATGCACCCTTCCACCTGGAAAAACGCGAACAGCATTATTTGCTCCTCGGAGGCAATTATTTCACCTATTAAATTATGTAGCCAACATCAATTTGGAACACGCAGCCTGTCTTATTCAGCAGTTGCCATGATAATCATTTCTCTCTCTCTCTCTCTTCTGCTGCCTGCAACCCCATGATTATAAAATAGCAGCAATTGCTAGATGGATGGATAACTCCGTTTGGACATCCGTGACTGTTCTATAAATGCAGCTGGAGGGCTGTGAGGGACGCCTACCTTCAAGGAAATGAGACAAGTCCTATGCTCCCATTTTTGCTTCTGGCAAGGATTCCAGAGAGTTAAAATAAAGTACAGCATATAGTTAAACTATGGAACTCCTTCCCACTGGATACAGTGCTGGCAACCAACTTGGATGGCTTTAAAAGATTGGACAAATTAATGGAGAAGACGGCTATCGATGGCTATCCTCTGCCTCCACAGTCTTCTTCCAAGCGCGGATTGAATATTATGTAGCACCCATAACAATGCCAGCTCTAGAATGGATAAGTGATGGACTATGTGGAATCAGCAAAGCTAACAGCTAAAATAAGAGAACCTAATGATGATTGATTTGTGGGAGAATTGAAGCTCTTTTTGGACTATCTAAAGAAATATTACAGTATGCTGAATTTGCAAGCAGGTTTTGAACGATGAGCAACAGAAGGAAATACAGATTATTGTTCTATTGTCATGGTACAAGAGAGAGAAGATAGGGTGCAGCGAGGGAAAAAAATAAAAAAGCACTGTGGAAAATGAGATGGGAAGATGACAAAACAAAAGAAAAATCTACGTACAGTGGTACCTAAGTTTACGAACTTAATCTGTTCCTGAAGTCCGTTCTTAAACCGAATCTGTTCTTAAACTGAGGCTCGCTTTCCCTAACAAGGCCTCCCACCGCCAGTGCCCTTCCACCGTTTGGATTCCGTTTGTAGACTGAGGTAAAGTTCGCAAACCAGAACACTACTTCCGGTTTTGCGGAGTTCGTAAACCGAATCATTTGTAAACAGGACTGTTCTTAAACCGAGGTACCACTGTGTTGGAATGTGTATGTGAAATTTTTGAAAATTTAATAAAATATAACTTTTTTAAAAACCCAATGCCAATTCTGCAGATCAAAGTGGTTGAGTGGGCATATATGGGGGGGGAAAGCCAATCTTGGCAGTATACTGGCCCCAAGTTGTTAGGGGCTTTGGCAAGTCGGCAACCTGTGCAGGTGTTTGGGGACAGGTGTGATGTGCTGATGGGGTCTCAGTCCTGTTCAGCAATTCACGCTGCAGGAATCTGCACTCTCAGCGGGTAAAAGCCCACAGAGAGCGCACAGAGCACATTGCAGTAACCCAGTGCGCTATGGACATCTAATGATTTCAAGCAATTAGTACAGCATAATTAGTAATTAGGGATGTGGGTGGAGCTGTGGTCTAAACCACAGAGCCTAGGGCTTGCTGATCAGAAGGTTGCGGTTCGAATCTCCTGTTGCTCGGTCCCTGCTCCTGCCCACCTAGCAGTTTGAAAGCGCGTCAAAGTGCAAGTAGATAAATAGGTACCACTCCGGCGGGAAGGTAAACGGTGTTTCCGTGCACTGCTCTGGTTTGCCAGAAGCGGCTTAGTCATGCTGGCCACATGACCTGGAAGTCGTACCCTGGCTCCCTCAGCCAATAAAGCGAGATGAGCGTTGCAACCCCAGAGTAGTCCGCGACCGGACCTAATGGTCAGGGGTCCCTTTACCTTTACCTAATTAGTAATTAGTACTAGCATAACCAAGTCCAGTTAGAAGAAAGGGTCCAGAAAGACCCTTCTCTGCTCAACGCCCTGGAGCGTTAGGAGGAAAGAACGCTGGACTAGACGGACAAACAAGGAAGTTTTCCGATGTCAGTCAGGAAGAAAATAGACAGGAAGCAGAGGTCAGATGCTCAAGCCTGTTCCCTGATGCCAAACCCTCACCAGAAGCAGCTGCAGCCCCTCGCGAAGGCCGGCTTTCTCCGCCGGGGAATCCAGCTTGACAGAGTTGATGAAGTTTCCTTTGACGTTGCCCCCCAGCAGAGTAATCTCCGAGCTCAGGCTGTCTCCGTTCAACATGAATTGCTGGACGGCATGGTAGGTGGTGTGCAGGCGTCCGACAGATGTCACCGAGGGGCGGAAGGGCCTAAGGAAGGAATGGCGACACAGGCAACACTCTCCTTGACTTCTCCCAAGTCACCTGGGATTTCAAAGTGGGGACATGGCACCCGTGACAGAGGGGCAAGGGGCAAGGGGGCGATGGCTGGTGTCGTTTGCAGTGAAAGCAGGTTAAAGCCAGGGGTGGGGGTCCAAAATGAAAGCATCACCAGGGCCTGAGCCAGTAGGGGGCAGGCTCCCCCCCATACATACATGTAAACACAAGCTCACACATGCAACTGCAGTCAGACGGTCCCCAAAAGAAATGTCACATAAGGAAAAAGGGATGGGGAAGGAGAAGGAAAAATGGAAGCTTAGGCACCAGTTCTTAAAAGTTGCAGTTCTTATTAGAATCAGCTGGGATGGAAATAGTTCACAGAGCCTAACATGTTTTAACTGTTTTTAATTCTGAAATTTAAATTGTTGTAACCCACCCTTGAACCTGCTGGTGAAAGGCAGGTGCTATATATATATATTAACTTTTCAACACAAGAACGCGGAAAGTCTTCAGAGAGATGCTTATACAACAATGGTAAGTACAATTCTGCATGGGGATATTAAATAGAATAATGTAATTATTATAAAAAGACCATATGCCTTTTTCTGGTGCAGGTCTTGTAGGAGTCATGTAGGTCATCATTTGAAACATAAGACAAAGTCCCACAAAATTACATAAAATTGTTCTACTCGCTCTTTGCCTTTCGTCGCACAAATCTTGTGGGTTATCTTTTCAGCAATTGCGAGGTTCCATAATTCTTATGCCACAATTCAAGAAACAGACCGTTTAAGTTCTTCCATTTCTGTGCAATAGGAAGTCTGGCAGCCACTAGAAACCAAATTAACATTTTCTTCAAGGAGAATCGTTTTAGAGTAGCGTCCCATATATTTCAGAGTGCGAGTTGTGGTGATGCCTGAATTTCAGGCTTAAACATTTGCAATATTTCTGCAGACGTTTCTGTCCATAAATGCTCATTCATCCTCCCTCTTCAGGGCACCCTGTACAGGATCAGCAGAGCCACCCAGGAATCCAGATCCTCGGTGGTATTAGGAATCAGGAAGGGACTGCATATCTGAATATTTCCTTGCAGAACAAAAATGCAACACCCTCCCTGCATAAAAGAATTCTCCTTGCATTGAGAGATCTAGCATGGCAGGGAGAAGGCGAGGCTGAACCCTGCAAGTTGGGCTGTACAGCTGGCTTTATCCATGGAGGAGGCTTTGTCACTCAGGGCTCATCCACACTCCTGCTCGTCCTGTGCAAGCACAGGTCTGATTGGTTTTCCTCTTGCTTATGGTTTGTGTTATCTATCTATCTATCTATCTATCTATCTATCTATCTATCTATCTATCATCTATACCTACCTCTATCTATCTATCTATCTATCTATCTATCTATCATCTATCTATCTGTCTGTCTGTCTGTCTTTCTGTCTGTCTATCATTTATCTATCTATCATCTATCTATCATCTATCTGTCTCTATCATCTATCTATCTATCTATCTATCTATCTATCTATCTATCTATCTATCATCTATCATCTATCTATCTATATCTATCTATATCTATCTATCTATCATCTATCATTCTATCATCTATCTCTATCTATCTATCTATCATCTCTCTCTCTCTCTCTATCTATCTATCTATCTATCTATCTATCTATCTATCATCTATCTATCTATCTATCTATCTATCTATCTATCTATCTATCTATCTATCATCTATCTATCTATCTATCTATCTATCTATCTATCTATCTATCTTCTATCTATCATTTCTTTATTTGACAAAGTAATAATAATAAATAAATAAGAATAAAAATGTGCACCCCACCACGAGACCATTCCATCCTCCCAAAATTTCAACACCTCTTGCGATGGTTTGACCCCCTTTCCATTTTTAACAGCACAAATTCTACAAACACCCTCCATATCTCCTCAAAATCATTTCTCCTGCGTATTACCTCAATGGCACATGTTAATTTATCATTAATAGCTATATCCCACACCTCTTTATACCATTCTTCCATTTTGTATTCTGCTTGCCCCTTCCACTTCCTAGCTAAAATAACTCATGCAGCTGGCAATAAATGTGTGAGCAAGTCCTTCCTAGCCTGCGAACCCTCCACCCCATCGTAAATTGATAATAATGCTACCTCTGGACTTTTGGTCAGCTTTAACCCAGTGTGGTTTTCCTCATGAGCCACACTTGCTAGATACGGGACTGAGCAGTTCCCCCCTTTCCTCACTTTCCCAGGGAAAACCCACTCTTAAGCTCTAAATCAGAGCAAACATCAATCTGGAAACGCCCCCCCCCAATTGATACCTGCTCCGATTGAGCGCTAAAGAGCAGTTTTCCCCCAGGGGAAAGAAGTGAGACAAGACGAAATGTGGATAAGCTTTTCGTTTTGCTGATTGCATGAACTGGTGCAGAAATCCCACATTCTCCCAAGTACCTCTCCAGAGAAAATTTCCTGAAGATGGAGTTGACTTGCTCAAGATCCAGCCCCTCAGAGTGGTGGGAAGACGAAGAGGAAGGCAGCGAGGAAGGTCCATGAGAGTGCCTGTCCTGGAAGTCGTCTGGAAAAGGAGGTGCAGGAAAAAGGAAAGGAAGGGGGTGGGGGGAAATCATGTCCCAGTAGCAAGCACCAAAGCAAAATAAAACCATGGATGCCAACACAAGCCTCTTTCCAAGCTCCTCTTGGCCTTGCCCTGCCCTGCCATTTTGCCCTCATGTATGTGTAGGAGGCTGGCGCTGTGGGTAAAACCAGAGAGCCTAGGACTTGCCGATCAGAAGTTCGGCAGTTCAAATCCTTACAACGGGGTGAGCTCCCATTGCTCGGTCCCTGCTCTTGCTAACCTAGCCGTTCGAAAGCACGTCAAAGTGCAAGTAGATAAATAGGGACCACTCAGGTGGGAAGGTAAATGGCGCTTCCGTGCGCTGCTCTGGTTCGCCAGAAGCGGCTTAGTCATGCTGGCCACATGACATGGAAGCTGTACACTGGCTCCCTCGGCCAATAAAGTGAGATGAGCACCGCAACCCCAGAGTCGGGTACAACTGGACCTAATGGTCAGGGGTCTCTTTACCTTTATGTATAGGAGAGAGCCTGTCGCTCCCTGGCAGAGCTACTTTGGGGGCAGAACATCCCACTTTCAGTCCCCAGCAGAAGGGTTAAAATGGGTCTCAGCTCTAGGTGGAGCAGATGGCTTCCCATTGGGACCTGGTTGGCCACTGTAGGAGCAGAAAGCTCTATGCCTGTGAGTGAATTGGTTTTATGTGTGTAGAACAGTGCACACTGACCAACGCACAGTCTTTGCAGTAAGGCTCTGTTCCGATGGCATGAGCAGTCATGATGACCGGTAGATCCTTATCTGCAAGCCTTCATTTGCCTTCACACCCATTGTAATATACTGCTTGTTATCTTCTGCTGTCTTCTGCCTGTTCTGCTGTTGGGTCATTCTTTGTCTAGCTCCTCCCCTTTGACCTTATTGCCTTATTGCCTTGGGTGACCCTGTTGGGAGTACAAGCTTCACTCACAAGGGTCATAGGGACGTGCAAGCCCACTCATCACAACGAGGTGATGATCCAGCGAGTGAGAACCGACAACTGGGAAACACTGGCCTGCGAGCACTCCAATTGGAGAACAGCCTTTAGCAAAAGTGTCATGGGCTTTGAAGATGCTCAAACTCAGGATGAAAGGGTGAAACATGCTAAGAGGAAGGCACACTTGGCAAACCGTGATCAACTCCCACCCAGAAACTTATGTCCCCACTGTGGAAGGACATGTGGATCCAGAATTGGCCTCCACAATCACTTACGGACTCACTGTTAAGTGATCACCAAACAAGAAGAGGAAGAGGAAGAGGAAGAAGAAGAGGAGGAGGAGGAGGAGGAGGAGAAAGGCAGGTCTTTTGGTAAGAAGGGAGAGCTTTTGTTATACTCTTAGTTTGTAGAGATGGAAGAAAAAGCTGCGTTGGGAGCCAACTTGGAATGCCCTGGAAGCCATTGCAGCTCCCACCACTCCTGACCATTTGGTCACAAACTGTCCCCCACCAGCTACTATAACTGGGGCCTCTGATTTTTTAGGCAAGAGCCTTCTGCAAGTCCTTACCTTCCAACTCCAAAGCATCGCAGCCAAAACTGTCATTGTCATCTTCGGTCAGGCTGGAAGTGAGGAAGAAAGTTTATTCCGCTCTACCTTTGCTGACTTTCTACACATTTCAGGACTCAGCTAGCAGAAGGAAGTGTGCAGTGGAGAGGAATCTAGCTTTGCTAACTGCTGGAAGTGGCCGATGAAAGGGCCGGAAGATGCCAAGGTCTAAGAGGTTGTCGTTATCACCATCATTCTCATCATCAGTATTATTATTATTATTATTATTATTATTATTATTATTATTATTACTACTACTACTACTACTACTACTACTACTACTACTATGAATGTATTTGTATCCTGCCCTTCTCCCAAGTTTGGATTTATTGCGACTTCCAACATTTAAAAACATCATTAGATAATATAAAGTAATAAAATAAACAAGTTAAAAGCAGTAATTGAACTACATCTGGACACATTTAAAACTGACAATTAAAGTATTGTTTGCCCTGACAGAGGGAAGTCAGCAATATGGGCACAGCCCCCCCCCCCAATCTCTGTCTGTCTGTCTGTCTGTCTGTCATGTCACCACCAACCATGCCTTTGATGATGCTGGAACTGAGAGGTGGGATCTTAGCATCCAGGCAGATCTGTATAGGGAGATGTGATCTTTCAGCTAGCCCAGGTTAACACCTGGAGGAGCAGGAGGACACCTGCGGGATGTTTTCAAGGAAGGAATCACTGGCACGGGGTGGGGGAAAGTCAGGCGGTTTCCTATGGGAGGAGGACCCTGGTTTCCTCCAGAAACCTTGAACTAGTTCGGCTGGCTCTTGTAGATTGAGTTCTTCCCTTTGAAACATTGTGGGAGACTGCTGCACACACCGAGAAGGTCTACCCTCATATCCAGGCACTCTCTGCTTGTCTGTGGTTTCCTTTATTCCACGACGCAGGCAAAATGTCACCGGTTCACCGGTGGCAACGCTCCCATCTCAGGGAAGAATTTTCAGGGACCTCAGAAGCAGAAGCAAAACAGCAGAGTTGCCCCGTTCACCTTGTCAGATGCAATCTAAAGCGTTCTGACAATTTCATGCAAGCTTCCCCCCGCCCCCGCTCCCGGGTGTGTATGTGTGCGTCTTTCACTAACTCAGCACCTAGAAGCAGTAGAAAAAGACAGCCGTGGTCTCAGAGAGGTAGGAGAATGACGTCCTCCGCTGACCAGCACCTGCTCCCAGCTCACTGAGGACCACGCTGGACATGACGCGCAGTTATGTGTATCATTCCCCCAACGATTTAAAAGAAAAGGATGCCTCTGGGGGCTGGAACTGAAAGTGGAAGAGCAGCCAGCAGGGATAGCGAACGCTTTCCACAGGGGCTGCTTTTCCTCTTAAAATTTCACCCCAAGAGGGTGTTTTCCTCCCCAGGGAAACAAAAATGCTAACTTGTCCGCTGTGAGAGGAAAAGCAACCATGTGTGTGTGTGTGAAGAGTTGAATGATTGTGGCCACAAACTAGCAACTGCTATTCCCCTCCCTCTGATAGCCAACATGATCAAAGGGATGGAGCAAAAAGGTTTTGGCGTTCTGGACTTTTGAGTTCGGACAAAAGGTGAGCGAGGGGTGATGTGATAGAAGCTTATAAAACGATGAAGCAGAAAGAGGAAAGTTTTTCCCCCCCTTTCCCTCATAATGCTAGAACTCATGGAGGTCCGAAGAAGCTTAAATCTTGGGAGGTTCAGGACAGATACAGCGGTACCTCGGGTTACATACGCCTCAGGTTACATACGCTTTAGGTTACAGACTCCGCTAACCCAGAAATAGTGCTTCAGGTTAAGAACTTTGCTTCAGGATGAGAACAGAAATCGTGCTCCGGCGGCGCGGCGGCAGAGGGAGGCCCCATTAGCCAAAGTGGTGCTTCAGGTTAAGAACAGTTTCAGGTTAAGAACGGACCTCCAGAATGAATTAAGTACTTAACCCGAGGTACCACTGTAAAAGGAATCGCTCCTTCATGAAGCACATCGTTAATCTATGGAACTCATTTCCACAGGAGGCAGTGATGGACAGCAAGCTTTAAAAGAGGATTGGGCAAATTAACCCTCAATTGCAATACAAAAGATTGAGAGGGGCTGGGGAGCACCTTGGCAGGCATGTCGGATGGTGCCCCTGGGCACTGTGTTGGAAAGCCCAGCCTAACAGGCACGGCAGCCCTTACCTGTGTGGGGCGTCTTCTTTGCAACGCCGGAGGATGGAGTCATTTCCTGGGGGCTCTGGGGTTGTGGACATGACACTGGGGTTGCGGTTCCGTAGCGTTTGCTGCATCCCAAAAAGCAAAAGCAAAACATCAACAGGGCAAGCCTATGAACACTTGCTCAGAGACAAGCCTCAGAGAGTTCAAGGGTATTTACTGGCAGGCAAATGTGACTGCAGCCTAGCTGTAAGCACGCTCAGTTCAGTTCTGAGGTGTTAAGTTGCCTATGTATATTTGGGTTAGGGTTAGGGTTAGGGTTAGGGTTAGGATTATTCTCAAACCACGAAAGCACAGAGATCAACATTGTGCTATTTCCCATTGACCCCTCATGGATTTTCATTACTAGCATCATCATTCAGAACAGATCCTGTAGAATAATAATAATAATAATAATAATAATAATAATAATAATAATAACAACAACTTATACCCTGACCACCTAGCCGGGCCTACCCAGCCACTCTGGGCAGCTTCGATATTAAAAACACAATAAAAGATCAGACATTAAAAACTTCCCTAAACAGGGCTGCCTTCAGATGTCTTCTAAAAGTCAGATAGTTGTTCCTTGACATCTGATGAGAGGGCATTCCATAGGGCAGGCACCACCACCAAGAAGGCCTTCTGCCTGGTTCTATGTAATCTCACTTCTCATAGTGAGGAAATCTCCAGAAGGCCTTCGGAGCTGGATCTCAATGTCAGGGCAGAGTGATGGAGGTGGAGACGCTCCTTCAGGTATATTATTATTATTATTATTATTATTATTATTATTATTATTATTATTATTAGGTTTTGAAACAGCAACTCAAAGTGATTTGCAATATTTTAAGCACACAACAAACGTGTACCTCCATTAAAACCAGCATTAAGAACCCCCCCACTCCGCTCTAGATTAAAACATACCAACCAAGCAAGAGGGCCAGCCAACCAGCCTGGTTAAAAATGAACGTTTTTGCTAGGCACCTAACGGTATGTAATGATGGCACCAGGCGAGCTTCCTGGGGAGAGAATTCCACAAGCAAGGAGCCACCACAAAAAGGCCTGTTTTCATGTTGCCACGCTACTAGATCTCTCGTGGAGGAGGCACATGAAAAAGGGCCTCTGATGACCATCACAGGATCTGGGTTGGTTCATAGGAGAAGAAGTGGTCCTTAAAGAATTGGAGTCTTGAGAAGACTCAAAACCAGCTCTTGAACCCAGTACAGTGGTATTTTGGTTTACAATCTTAATCCGTTCCAGAAGTCCATTATTAAACCAAAGAAGAAGAAGAAGAAGAAGAAGAAGAAGAAGAGGAGGAGGAGGAGGAGGAGGAGGAGGAGGAGGAGGAGGAGGAGGAGGAGGAGGAGGAGGAGTTTGGATTTGATATCCTGCTTTATCACTATCCGAAGGAGTCTCAAAGCGGCTCACAATCTCCTTTCCCTTCCTCCCCCACAACAAATACTCTGTGAGGTGAGTGGGGCTGAGAGACTTCACAGAACTGTGACTGGCCCAAGGTCACCCAGCAGCTGCATGTGGAGGAGCGGGGAAGCGAACCCGGTTCCCCAGATTACGAGACTACCGCTCTTAACCACTACACCACACTGGCTCGCTAGCATTCTTAAACCAAGGTGTGCTTTCCCATAGCAGCTGGGGACTCAATTTATAAATGGAACACACTCAACAGGAAGCGGAACATGTTCTGCTTCCAAGGCAAAGTTCACAAACCAAAGCACCTACTTCTGGGTTTGCAGCGTTCTTAATCCAAGTTCTTCATAAACTGAGCTGTTCTTAAACCAAGGTACCGCTGTACTCTCTTCCACCAGTTGTACTCCAGCACAGCCAGTGGTTGGAGATGGCAGAAGCTAAAGCTGGGAGGGTACCAGGCTGGGCATCTGAACCCAGGCAATATAATTCATGTTTTGCTACTCCAACTATAGAGGGAAGACATCCTTTTCATTTACTGGGGCAACATTTCCTACAAACCACCAGCAAGACACCTTTGTTCTCTGACCAATTCCCTCCGCCACTAACTGCCAACCTGCTGTGCTGCTGATCGCATTGTGCCTAATGGGATGTCTGTCTTGAGAGACAATGGGAAGACATCCGCGCACATTCCTGACCCAGCTTTGACTTACAAACATGAAGGGCGTTAGGAACTGCAAGGAAACTGAAATGTTTCGCTAAGAATAAAGCATAAAAAGCAATTGCAATGCAGCGAGGTAAGGATCACCGCTTCTCTCCCCCCGCTGCTAAGTTTTAAAACTGAGCGAGAGCCTGGTGAAATAGCTTTAAATAAACATTACCCAGCGGTGGGATGCATTTTAAGAGGAAAGGTTAATAACGTTCTAATATAGAGAATATGTTAAAAGGATTAAGGTTGCTGGCTGGCTAGGCCTCCCTGTTTCGTGGGGGTTGGAATCATCGCCGGCGCAGAAAGCCACATTATAGGGGGAAGGTCACGGAAGCGAGGCCCCCGCAAGCTCCTTACGATTTTGCCAACTTCGCAGCTGCCCACCGAGTTGCTGATGGAAATGGGATTAGAGGAATTGGTGTCCGCCTGGCTGCTGCTGCTGGCCTCACCCTTGTCTTCGTCGTGTCCTCGAACTGCTGGGCTCACAAATGACAAAAGCGGAGGAAGTCATGGAGGATGAGAGAGACGCGAGATATTGGCATTAAGGCCCGCTTCGGTGGAAATAATTCTGTGCAAACAAGATTTCTATCACATGCGATTATTGCTCTCGTTTGGTTCACGGCGGCAGCCCCAACCCCTCGCCGTGCTGCCGTTATTATTTTTCTCTGTTCCGTGGTGCAAAAAATCTCTCTCACTTCCTGAACTTTTCCCACCACTTTCCTCTCCGTTCCAAAACTTCAGGGCTGGAGGGATGAGTCAAAGCCAGTCTTCTGCAGCCTGGTGTCCACCAGTGGTCACTGGACTCCAACTCCCATCAGCCCCGGCAGGGGTGGCCAATGGCCAGGGAAGATGGAGAATGTAGGACAGCAACATTTGGAGGGTCCCAGGTTTGGAAGGCTGCCCTAAGCAGAAACATATGCACCTCTTTGGGCGCAGATGTTTCACTTGTGCAGATCCATTTCTTAAGGTGCTGCTTCTTCCACCCCCAAGCAATCAACATGAATTCAACAACTTTTTCCCCCCAGGACAAATGTTCGCTTAAATGTAAAGGTAAAGGACCCCTGACAGTTAAGCCCAGTCACAAACAACTCTGGGGTTGCGGCACTCATCTTGCCTTACTGGCCAAGAGAGCCGACGTTTGTCCGCAGACAGTTTTTCCAGGTCATGTGGCCAGCGTGACTCAGCCACTTCTGGTGAAACTAGAGCAGTGCACGGAAATGCCGTTTACCTTCCTGCCAGAGGTAATGTACTTGCACTATTTATGTACTTGCACTTTGAGGTGCTTTCGAACTGCTAGGTTGGCAGGAGCAGGGACTGAGCAACAGGAGCTCACTCCATTGCAGAGATTCAAACTGCCGACCTTCTGATTGGCAAGTCCTAGGCTCAGCGGTTTAGACCACAGCGCCACCTGTGTCCCGCTAATGTTTGCTTCATCACACCCTAATACTGGATATACAGGTGGGCAGCCATCTGTCTAAAAAGCTACACTAATTTGTCTTATCCAAGTGTTTGTTTAAGGGCGGGGGGCTCATTGGGGTTCTCCTCTGGGAAGATCTCCTCTGCTTCTGGGTCTCTGCCCTGTGGGCTGGGCTCAACACCTGCCTTGCTTCTGTGTAGGAACGTTTCAGCTCCAGAGTGACAGAAAGCAGACCTGAGTCAATTGCCAGTCTGTTTTAAATGATTCTCAAAAAGTGTTTGCTATCAGGGAGGGATATATATATATATATATACACACACACATATATATATATACACATTGCAGCTCTTATCTTTTGGGAGCGAGTTTCGTGCTTGCCTGGCTGGAAACGTTAGTTAGAACAAGGGAAACAGCTTGAGCATTAACAGGGAAGACGGACGAGGCAGGGAAGTTATTTCTCTGACCTTGATAATCCGATGCTCGGCTCAAACCGACGGGGGATTTCGTTCTTGGCAGCTGGAAAAGGACAGAAATGAAACTGAACTCAGGACACAAGCTAGGATTCCTCATAAAAAGAAACACCTTTCAGGCTTTCCCAATGCCAAAGGGTAATTCTATGATTTGGGGAGAAACAGAAACGGGCAAAGAAGCATAAGCGTAGCTCCTGTGAAACTGACTAAGATTGCGTTCACGTGAATGTAAGAGAACAATATTACATCAGTTCCACAAATGGAGGGTTTATAAAAATTATGAGCATGGTGGGAAAGGGGAGAGAGAATGGCTGTCAGAAGGAAGCTCGCACATAGTTATCTCATGGAGAACACAACCACGGGTGGAGGTCGTTGGCTTGCAAATGGATCTAGCAAATTCATGAAGGACTGACCCGTGGGATGTGGGCAGCAGTCAGAGATGAGTCAGACTCTGGGAGCCATGAGACGGGTCAGTGGACAGCAGCAATGATCAAGGCAGGGCCAAAGAACAGCCAACAATGGATGTCTTGAAAAGAGGATTAGACAAATTCATGGAGAGGAAGCCTATTGATGACATCTAGCCATGATGGCTACTATCTGCCTCCACGCTCAGAGGCAGTGATGCATCCGGATACCAGCTGCTGTAAACTTCAGGAGGAGAGAGTGTCCATGTGCTCATGTTCTGCTCCCTGGTTTCCCACAGGCACCTGGTTGGCCTCTGTGAGAACAGGAACCTGGACTAGATGGGCCACTGGCCTGAGTAACAAGGGCTCTTCCTTAGGTTCTTAATTTCAGGAACATGCAACGCTCAGGATGATCTCTTTGCTCATGCAAGGCTCAACTGGAACAGGACTCTCTCTTTTAGACCTTCCTGCCCAGAAGGATCCACTGGCAAGCCTGCACCGTCAGGATCAGTCCAGAAGAATGAGAAGGCTCCTGTCTGCTGTTTTGTGGTTCACCGCTTGGGGCAGCCACATGCAGACCCACCAGTTCCTAACAGCCTATGAATAGATTTAAGCCACAATAAGTAAACAGGACCGCCAAAGTCCAAAGGCATTAAACCTGTGATTACTGTTACCAAGAAACAATGGACAATGGTCTGGAGATGGACTTTACATTTTCATGTTAAGTGGTTTGGAACAAGTGTTTGGAAAGGCAATGCACAAATCTATTAATACTACTGCAAGGTGCTCTATGTGGGGTTGCCTTTGAATGTGACCTGGAAACTACAACTAATCCAGAATGTGGCAGCTAGACTGGTAACTGGGAGTGGCTGCCGAGACCACATAACACCGGTCTTGAAAGACCTACATTGGCTCCCAGGACGTTTCCGAGCACAATTCAAAGTGTTGGTGCTGACCTTGAAAGCCCTAAATGGCCACAGACCAGGATACATGATGGAGCGTCTCCACCCCCATTGTTCTGCTCCGAGGGCCTTCTGGCAGTTCCCTCACTGCAAGAAGTAAGGTTACAGGGAACCAGGCAGAGGGCCTTCTCAGTGGTGGCACCCACTCTGTGGAATGCCCTCCCATCAGATGTCAAGGAAATAAACAACTATCTGACTTTTAGAAGACATCTGAAGGCAGCCCTCTTTAGGGAAGTTTTTAATGTTTGATGTTTTATCGTGTTTTAATATTCTGTTGGGAGCTGCCTAGAGTGACTGGGGAAAACCAGCCGGATGGGCTGGGTATAAATAATAAATTATTATTATAAATGATTATTAATACAGTTGTTGTTGGCATCTGTTTGTCTCGAGAGAAAATGGAGTGCAAACTAACAAAGTAAATAAATGCTTAAACCATGACATCCAAGCCACAGCCATCTTGGGTAGGATGTGTGCTAATGAGATCATCAAGGCATGGGGTGTGTGGGTAAAGATCTCCAAACTGGACTAGGCTAGCAGATTATGGTAAATCAGGGAGTCAGCAAACTTTTTCAGCAGGGGGCCAGTCCACTGTCCCTCAGACCTTGTGGGGGGCCAGGTTATATTTTGAAGGGGGAAAAATGAACAAATTCCTATGCCCCATAAATAACCCAGAGATGCATTTTAAATAAAAGCACTCATTCTACTCATGTAAAAACACGCTGATTCCTGGACCGTCCACAGGCTGGATTGAGAAGGCGATTGGGCCAGATCCGGCCCCCGGGTCTTAGTTTGCCTACCCATGTTGTAAATCCTGGCAATGTTTTAAATGGAACCCAAAATCTAAAAAAAGCTCAGCCCCCCCCCCCCAATTGTGGCTAAATTTGCCTTAGTGAAACTTTTTGCAGTTTCCCACAGTGGCAGAAGATTCAGTCAATCAAGCAGAATCAAGGACTTCAAGCACGTTTTCCTGTACACTTGAATGAGTAAAAAAGACAAGGTTTAATTTAACTCTGAATTAGGTAGCTAATTTTCCTCTGGATCTTGGCTGTCTTCTCCCTATTATTCTTCCCACCCAATGGGAACTTTTCCATCAGCCTTCTGCTGTCTATCAGCTTTTCCATTTGCGCTGGAGCTTAAAGGATCACTCCAATTTTCCAGCTTTTCTTTCTTTCTACTTCTTTTTTTGCTCTTGCAACAATCAAGAAGCCAGAGAAACACTGTATTCCTCAGAATGCAACAGAGGAATGGATTGCCTACTCCCAAAATAGGGTTCTCCACAGAGTTGGCCCAACTGCACCATGCTGACAGCTGTTTGTAGGTTTGACTCAGGTATGCTCATTGCTATAAGAGGTGCTGCAACTCACCATGAATGCCTCCCTTGTTCTCTTATAATGGCCATGGCACCCATCTGAGAAGTGCTGGAACTGAGTTCTGGTGAGTTCCAGCTGAAAAAAGCCCTGGGTCCTCTATCTGCTCGTCCTGTATTCTCCATCCAAAAGGCAGGATATTATCAATACCATGGCATCCATGCTTGCCTACCCGATGTTAGAATTCCTGCTCCATGATTTCAGTCATGGGATTGTTGTCTATCACATGATGGTATGTGTTTTGACTCCACAGAGTGGAAAGTGACAGAGACAGGATGTTTGTGTTACTGTGTTCTGTGAAGTGAGACTATTGTCCTTTGTTCTGTTTTTCTTTGCTGTCTGATGCTAGAGAGAGAAGGAGCCATGTTGCAGTGCTCTGTGTGTGTTTAGATGTAAATAAAGTAGATTAGCCAAAATGCTGAGTTGCTGAGGTCTGTTATGCATGATGTACAAACTCTGCGGATCCCTAAGTGTGCCGGTGTTGCTGTGACGTTCGGGCTGAAGAAAGCTTATGAAGCTCCCAAACGATTGACCAGGAGGGAGAGAACATGCCAGTCGGGCATGTCTCTCTACCAGGGTCCTACTCGAGTGTAGGCTGAGCTCTTGACACCCTCAAGATGATTCCCTGCAGAACACGCCCCAGTATTGCCTTCCCCAAGCTGGCACCCTCCAGATCTTTTGGAGTACCACCAGTTTCAACAAGCCAGCTGGGGCTGTTGGGAATTGTTGTCTGAAAACTTTGCAGAGTACTAAGTTGACCAAGGGCATCTTAGAGGTCTTAAATCATGACCTTGGGCCTCTGAGAATTTTGCCTTGTGTTGGAAAGTACCTGGATTCCCTTCAGGTTCATCCTTCGGATTCGAGGCTGATTGGGCAGGAAGAACTTGCTGTCGTCTGGAGACTCCTCGGAGGTCGAGGAATCGTCTGCCTCCTGGCCGTTGATCCTGGGGCTGGGAGCTCGAGAAATCACAGTGAGGGGCAGATTCCTTGGTAAGCTCTGGAAGCAAACGGAAGGAAGACTTTAGTGACCGGTGAGCTCAATGTGGCTCCCTAATCAGAGTTGTAGTCCTAACCTCACATACCTGGGAGGAAGCTTCTTTGAATTCAATAGGACTCAATTCTGTGTAGACATGGTTAGAGTTGCCAGCAAGAGACCATTAGGAGAAGCTTCCTAATGGTAACAGCTGTGGAAGTGGTTGTCCCAGGAAGCAATGGGATTTAGGCAGAGGCTGGCCACCATCTGGGATGTGGTGGTTGCATCCTGCATCTGCAGCATCTTGTACTGAGCAGGGAGTTGGAATAATCAACCTCCAATGTCCCTTCGGGCTCTAGGATTCTAGCATTTAAATACTGCACTTCAAAATAATTCACCCAGTGCACTGGTGGGGAGCCTGTGGCCCTCCAGATGTTATTCTACTCCAGCTCCCACCAGCCCCAGATAGTAGAGTCCAAAGGGACCCTGAGTGTCATCTAGTCCAACCTTCTGCAATGAAGGAATCTCATCTAAATCTTCCCTGGCCATCCAACCTCTGCCATTCAAAACCTTCAAGGAAGGAGAGTTCCAAATATATGGACCATGGGCAAATGTCCCAGAGCTGACAAGAAGTTTTAGGATTGCTTCAAGATGTTCCCAGAGCCCTCTCTTAGTCCTGCCCATTTTTCGTCAGTGCCACCCTGCTTGGAGGATATTCTGGACCTGGGACCCAGGGAAGGATTCCTGATGGTTGCAGGTGCATGGATGCTGCATTCACACGTTAGGATTCTCATTGCACACTTAAACAAATATTGGCTGTAAACATACCTCCCCCCCCATAAAAAAAACCACAGTGTGTGATGTGACCCAGAGCAAGAACCTCCACTGGCTCTACCTGATCAAAGAAGTTGTCCTTGGAGAGACGCCTAAGTTTGCACTCCATGTTAAAGATGCAGGCTTCCTTCCGAACCACCTCGATTCGGAGCTCATCGTTCTTTTCCTCAAGTTCCCGGATCTGCTTCCGGTACTTATCCTTCTCAATCAGACACTGGGAATACTGGGCTTGAGCCTCATCCCGTGAATGGAATGCCTTTGAAAGCAAAGAGAGTCGGATGAAGGTGCTCGCCGGAGGATCTTAGCACCCAAAACATTCGCATAAAGAGATACAATCTTTCAGGTGGCTCAAGACAGATAGGGCTTTATAGGCCAGAACCAAGCACTTTCAATTGAGCCCAGAAGCAGAGGAGGAGCTGGTGAAGTTGCTTTAACAGGTGAATAACATGCTCCCTGTGACCAGCCTCAGTCAGCAGTCTGGCTGCAACACTTTGGACCAGCTGAACACTTTTAAAAGGCAGCCCCAAGTAGAGCACATTACAGTAGTCCAACTGGCACACGTCACAGTGGATATGTGGGATGTGGCACAGAGCAGCAGCGGGGAGAGCCACTGACGGAACTGACGGTGTCAACAAGGAAAGATAATAATAATAATAATAATAATAATAATAATAATAATAATAATAATAATAATAATTTCCCCAGCCACTCTGGGCGGCTCCAAATTGAATGTTAAAAACAATACAGCATTAAATATTACAGACTTCCCTAAACAGAGCTGCCTTCAGATGTCTTTTAAAGATAAGATAGCTGCTTATTTCCTTGACATCTGATGGGAGGGCGTTCCACAGGGCGGGCGCCACTACTGAGAAGGCCCTTTGCCTGGTTCCCTGTAACCTAATTTCTCGCAGGGATGGAACCGCCAGAAGGTCCTCAGCGCTGGACCTCAGTGTCCAGGTTGGACGATGGGGGTGGAGACGTTCCTTAAGGTCTACTGGGCCAAGGCCGTTTTAAGGCTTTTAAGGTCAGCACCAACACTTTGAATTGTGCTCAGAAACGTACTGGGAGCCAAAGCAGAGGGGGGGATGTCAGGAACTGGACTGAACAAGAGGAATGGGAAATGAGCCCTCGGTCTGATTGGCTCCTCTCAGAAGAGGAGGAGTGGGAAGTTTTGCCCTCTCAGTCTCCAGCAGTTTCAGGAGGAGAGGGAGACAGGGATGATGTACAGCTGAATGAGGAAATGCCTAGTTACGGGATAGTGGAGCAGGAGGAGGGGGAAGCTAGAGAGCAGACAGCAGAGACCTCCCTGGAGAGTGTGGGAGACCCTCCTAGTCCAAAGGCTCACAGGTTCCTCCACATTCAAGCGCAGAGAATGCAGAGGGATGTGACTCTTGTAGATTCCCAGGATGTTGTGGGAGATGGAAGAGGAGGGACTCAGAGGAGCCAATGTCTCCTATGTGTGGAGACATGGATCTTTTGGCTTGCAACCAGATGGCGGAACAAAAAGCCATAAAATATGAACTGTTTGTTCCTCTTGACCCCAAGGCCACCGTGGGAGGAGAGGATACTTCCACGCCTGACAGGGAGGCATTGTTCCACAAAATGTTTCACCTCCCTCTTCCCCGAAACGGGAGCTGCAAAAGTTCCTGTAAGAACTCTCTGCTCGACTCTCACTCCGATTCCTTCCCTGACTTCTCTCCCTCCCCCCCAGCTCTCGTGGTTCCAAGTACAGTACCTGGTCTCTCTCCTTCTCCACTTCTTCCAGCTGAATCATCACCGTGTTCATCCGATGCTTGTACATTTCGCAGTCCTTCCCCAGAGTGGAGCATTTCAACTCCAGTTCTTGTTTCTCCTCGAGGTACTACAAAGGAATCGATCAATAAGCACAGGGCACCAAGGCGATCGATGAAGGTCTAGCCTGCTCCAAAGTGGGGAACCCCTGCTGATCTATCTCCTCATGTCAGGGCGCCAGGTGGCAGCGAGGCAAGAGGGTTTGGGGGGTACTGAGTCCCATGGCCTTAGTATTTCTCTGAAATCTGTTCACAAGGCCTCGTTGCAGACTGTCCCTCCGTTAGAAGAGTTGGTCAAGCAGTACCATAATAATGTTCTTGTTGTTGATGGGGTAGGCTGCATAACTAGGGCATCCTTTGCACAGTGTGTAAAATGAGTATCATATTGCTGGATAACCAACAAGATAAAATGTTATATACTGCTCATGGAATAATTAAGCATCTTTTAAAGATGGGACATGGATGGCGCTGTGGGTTAAACCACAGAGCTTAGGACTTGCCGATCTGAAGGTCAGCGGTTCGAATCCCTGTGACGGGGTGAGCTCCCGTTGTTCAGTCCCAGCTCCTGCCAACCTAGCAGTTCGAAAGCACATCAAAGTGCAAGTAGATAAATAGGTACCACTCCGGCGGGAAGGTAAACGGCGTTTCCGTGCGCTGCTCTGGTTCACCAGAAGCGGCTTAGTCATGCTGGCCACATGACCCGGAAGCTGTACGCCGGCTCCCTCGGCCAGTAAAGTGAGATGAGCGCCGCAACCCCAAGAGTCGGTCACGACTGGACCTAATGGCCAGGGGTCCCTTTACCTTTACTAAAGATGGCAGGCAAATAGCCCGATGGTGTTATGCTCAAGGGCTTAGTGAGGACAGAAAGCCAGGCTGTCGATCCTTTGCCTGCAGCCTAACACAGTGAAACACATTATTTCATGAACAGTGCTAGTGAGGAGGAAGAGGGGACCACGTGTGGCAGCACAAAGCAGCTGGCTTTGTGCAAAAGAGTTGCCAAGCGAGGGCAATGATAATTCTTTTCAGCTCACCCACAGTTCTGGTTTTGATGCGAAGGGGGTTACAGGAATGGAAATCTTGCCCTGGCCCTAAAAATGCCATTGGGCACTTTGTTGGATGCACAACACCTCCTACCCCAAACCGGTAGATCTAGATTAAGTTTCCTGCTTCCGTTCTTAGCGCCTCTTGCTTTCCACCTCACCTTATCTCGGAGGTCCTCTGCATGGCGGATCTCTTCCTGAAGGTTAAAGATCTTGTTGACCAACTCCTGGCGATCCTCCAGGGCCTCTTTGCGGTCGTGTTCTAGAATATCCAAAATGGCTTTGTCTGAATCCGGCAAGCTGGGTTTCCCAGCCTGAAAGACATTTGTGCAAAAGGCGTAGATAGAGGCCAGTGGTGGGTGGAAGGAACAGGGAAAGGGAAAGAAGAGGCACGGATCACAGGGAGAAAAAGAAAGGCAGGTCTTTCCTTAGATTGTAGGCACCTTCAGGAAAACAAACAAAGAAACCCTGGGCCAATCTCACAGGGCAAAGTAAATATTGCTTTTCCGTGCTATATTTTATAACATAGCCTTTGATATATTTTAGCCTGCATCCTATCTGGAGGGCATCTAGGAACACGCACTGCCATGATCACAGTCCTTTTAGCATGGATCCCAGTGGGTTCTGCCAAAGCTCTCCCAGCCCCCTTTAATGAATGTGCATGACACAAGTGGCACAAATGCGCCATCCTAAGCATTCCTGCATTCTCCAACCCTCCACCCCCTTTCCCAGGGGGTCTCTGTGCACATGCAATCCCAGCAAGAGATGCACATCATGTTCTATGTTCAGAAAGCATAAACTCCACTCAGGCCAGGTACCTGTCCCTGCCAGCTAAAGCCACTGTCACATCTTTGCCTCTGGGAGAATGGGTTTTTAAAAAGCTTGCTGGGAGCATGCACCCATGCGCTCCTTTTCTTCAGATTTCAACACGCTCTTCAGGCTAGAAGTAAAATCTCAGCGTGGCAGGCAGAGGAGCAGCTGCTGCTGCTGTGAGATTAAACCTGCTATTAAGCATTATGAGATTTTTGCTCTTTTAAGAAGAAAATTTTACAGGCTGTTTACCAACACATCCATCTTCAGACGCCAGGACAGGTGATTGCAGGGTACATATAATCACAGAGGAGGTGGAGAAAAGCCTGCAGGAGTCTATAATTGAAGAGACACAGGCAGGTGCATTCTCCTGAGTTCAGATCCTTGCTCCATCTAGCTCAGAATGGTCCACACTGACTGGCAGAAACTCTCCAGGGTTTCAGGCAGCAGGTCTCTCCCAGCCCTACCTGGGGGGTTGCAGCTGGGACCTTTCGGGGTTACAGCAGATGCTGTTCCACTGGACTATGGCTCTAAAGCGTTAGGCTACATCCGGTGGTCACCCTTCATGTGATAAACAGAGATGGGCAGAAAGCTCTGACTTTTCCTTCTTTCTCTCCCACCCCCCCGTCTTTATTAATAATCTTGCAATACATTACATATATATATATATAGACCATCTCATAAAATAAATTAAAACTTCAATCATATACATAAAAAAGAGAAAAACAAAAACAAAAACATATACTTATCTTTTCTTACATACAGCGGACGCTCGGGTTGCGAATGTGATCCGTGCGGGATGCACGTTCACAACCCGCAGCAGAGTGTCTGCGCATGCGCGAGTTGCAATTTGGCACTTCTGCGCATGCGCGACTGCCGAAACCCAGAAGTAACCCGTTCCGGTACTTCTGGGTTTCGGCGGGTGCATAACCCCCAAAAAACTGCAACCTGAAGCAGCTGTAACCCGAGGTATGACTGTATAAGGTTTTATAGACGTGCATGAATAAATACAATATAATGGAACCAAGAGGGGGAGGGGAGGGAAGTCGACCAAAAAAGAACGTGGCTTTTGGTTTTGTTCTTGCTTTTATTTTTGTTTTTTGGAAAATTAATAAAATCAAAAACAAAAAAGGTATCCTTTGTCCCACAGAGCAGGGCTTGAAAGCACAAGCAGAGAGGTTCTTAAATTGTGCAGAGCCATTTGAGAAGAGGTTGCTGGATCAGGCCAATGACCCATCGAGTCCAGCATCCTGTTCTCACTGTGGCCCAGCCAGAGGCCCACTATGGGAAACCTGCAAGCAGGATTTGAGGACAAGAGCAACTCTCCACTCCTTCAGTTTCCAGCAACTGGGGATTCATATGCATCGCTGCCTCTGACTGGGGCCAGAGCATAGACATCATGGCTAGCAGCCATCAATAGCCCTCTCCTCCACGTTTCCGGAAAATTACACTGTGAACAGTCCCTGAAGTCATCGTCCCTGCTGCCAACTAGAACAAATGTTCACTTCGCAACTCTTCCCCCCTCTCCCTTCAGGTGTCCAAAAATAATCTCATAAACTAGGAGTTGAAAGGTACAGATACGTGACAAGCAAAGAATAAAAAGTGTTCGCTTTTTTAAAGTCCCTGACACAGCCATACACTGCTCTGCTATGAGATCTCAGATCCAAACCCCACAGACTCTTCATCCTACGCACTTCTTTTTCCCCAAAATTAAGTCCCGCTGAGTTCAAGGGGGACGTGCATATCTCTGTGTAGTTGTTTCTCTACTGCACTCCTGGGTGAGCCAATCTGTCTGGCTCCAATTAATTACAACTTTATTTCTTCACTGCTTTGTTTCCAGCTTGTGATTAAGCTCAAGTTAGTCATGCTGATTAACTGATTAACGCTCTCACTCTTCCAAATTATTAGTTGCAAGGCATCTCCCGGGAAGATGGCAGAAGGGAATATGGGGAGGGTCGTCTCAGATGGAAGGTGGAATGCGCCGAAAACGAATGAGCCAGAGGGTTGCTGGGTTACCCGAGAGGCAGGCTATGCACATGCTTAGGGCACGAGCAAAGCAGCTTCACCGAAGAAGAACATTTAAAAAGGAAAAAAAGAATCTGACATTTGATATTCCCCCCCCCAAAAGCATTGATGTCATCACGGGAAAAATCAGAACCTTGTTAAAGAGTTTCTTACACTCCAACGAAAATTCTTTCCCCATTTTGCTCTTCTCTGCTTATTACTCGCTTATCCCCACCCAAAACCAGGGGAATCATACTAATGCAGATTGAAATAATGTGAACAAATTGAATCTGGCAATGTGTTGCAGTAAATCTATGTTTTGCTTAATTTTTTTTAAAAAATTTATTTTACAGTTTAATAAATAATAATGAGAACATTTTTTTTCTTTGTACCCCACCCATTTGGCTGGCGTCAGGGAACTGACATCGGAGCCAGAGGCGGAGGGAAGGCTCCCAAGTGATGCTGGAGAAGGGCCCAGCAGGGAGAGAGGCAGCTCATCAGCTGGGGAAGGAAATCAGTGCAACACCAGGGATAAAGGGGGGCAGATGGGGGAATCGGCGAGAGGGCTCCAGGACTCCTCGCTGAACACCAGCGGGGAGAGCACGGGTCCTCCGCTACCCACACCCTCCCTGTGCAGAAGACTTCCGCGCAGGGAGAGTAGGAGGAGACTTGGCGTCAAACAGCTTTTATGCTGGAAAAGGTTTAAGAAACGCCCACTGACGGATTCTGCTAGCGACTGAAACAGCCACGAAGTGAAGAGCTGTCCAGACAGAAAGGTTTAACCAGGCAACCTAGCCAGGAGTGGCGGCAACTTACGCACGAGCAACCCCTATTACTATTGCAGCTGGGTTGTCCCAGCCACTCTGGGTGGCTTCCAATACCTA
Source organism: Podarcis liolepis (assembly GCF_965112155.1). Classification (NCBI taxonomy): domain Eukaryota; kingdom Metazoa; phylum Chordata; class Lepidosauria; order Squamata; family Lacertidae; genus Podarcis; species Podarcis liolepis. Next base: position 4,027,429 of record NC_139569.1, on the reverse strand, counting down.
TAAAAACCACAATAAAAGGTCAAACATAAAAAACTTCCCGGTACAGGGCTGCCTTCAGGTATCTTCTAAAAGTGTAGTTCTTTGTCTCCTTGGCATCTGATGGGGGTGGAGGGGTGTTCCACAGGATGGGTGCCACTGCCAAGAAGGCCCTCTGCCTGGTTCCCTGTGGCTTCACTTTTCACAGTGAGGGAACCGCCAGAAGGCCCTCAGAGGTGAATCTCAGTGTCTGGGCTGAACCATGCCTTGGGCTGGTTAAACAATCTATTGCTTTTTAAATGTGTTTGTGGGAGGGGGCTGTTGGCTGTTGCTGTTGTTACGACAGGTCTTTTGTGTTTTCATTATGTATTTTTATGATGTAAACCACCCTGTGATCTTCAGATGAAGGGCGGTATACCTAGACAGCATCTTAAAAAGTAGAGACATCACTTTGCCAACAAAGGTCCGTATAGTAAAAGGTATGGTTTTCCCAGTAGTGATGTATGGAAGTGAGAACTGGACCATAGAGAAGGCTGATCGCCGAAGAATTGATGCTTTTGAATTCTGGTGCTGGAGGAGACTCTGGACTGAAAGAAGATCAAACCTATCCATTCTTAAGGAAATCAGCCCTGAGTGCTCATTGGAAGGACAGATCCTGAAGCTGAGGCTCCAATACTTTGGCCACCTCATGAGAAGAAAAGACTCCCTGGAAAAGACCCTGATGTTGGGAAAGATGGAGGGCGCAAGGAGAAGGGGACGACAGAGGACAAGATGGTTGGACAGTGTTCTCGAAGCTATAAACATGAGTTTGACCAAACTGCGGGAGGCAGCGGAAGACAGGAGTGCCTGGCGTGCTCTAGTCCATGGGGTCACAAAGACTCAACTAAACGACTAAACAACAACAACAACAACCAGCCATGAGCCAGAAATTAATCCTTGCTCACCTGAATTATGGACTGTAGCTCCTGGATCTTGGTCTTCAAAATCTCATTTTCTCGCTCCAGTTCCAGGACTTGTTCCCTCTTTGGCCGGTTTTCAATGTCATTCTTGAGCTTCAGGGACTGGTTTCTCTCCAGCTTACATTCCTCTTCCACTTTGTTCAGCCAGTGCTTCAGCTGGTCAATCTACCAGTGTGGAGCGAATGTGTGTGTGAGAGAGGGAAATAAGGAAAGAAACATCAAATAAACGCTTGTCCCCTAAAACTAGACTCTGTCCTGCTGAATGGTGTGCACAGCCTATGTTTCAAAAGGCGGGACATTGTGAGTGATGACAAGCCCTGCCTAAAGACATCAGAGTCATTTCACTTTTGGACTTCGGGTTTATTAAAACCCTGAATGTATCTTCGTTTTATACCATTTTAACTGTTGTCGTTTCCCCCAAAAGAATCCTGGGAACTATAGTTTTGTGAGAGTGCTGGTACTTCTCAGTTGGAGATCACTATGTTTTCTAACAGAACTAGAGTTCCCGTGGGTCCTTTGGGAGAGAATGTGTCAGGGCCAGACTGAGGAGGAACGGTGGGGGCTGTGCCCCTTCTCCTGAACCTTCCCTGAGAACAGGAAGACAGTATAGATTTAGAACCGTGGTTTGCAGAAGGACATAGTTCAGAGAATGCAGAGGGGAAAAGCTGGGAAATATTGGAAGAGGAAGCAGAAACACTGGGGGATAGACAGCTGATAGACCCAGCGTCTTTGGAGAGCATTTCTGGGGGGGGGGGAGGCCTCCCCCAGGACTAGATGTGCAGTGAGAGTAGCCAAACAGAAATCTCAGAGACAGAAAGCCCAGGGATGATGTAGGATAAAAGAGATGAAGGGGGGGGGGGACTTTACTTGGAGCAACGCCATTATTAGGGAAGGCTGCATTCCTTCGTCATTCTCTGTGAATTATTGAATAAATTGCTTGGTAAGAACATTTATCATTTCTCTGATTCTGGGCTCCCACCGTGGGAGGGATCTGGTCCCCCGAAGCCTGACAGAATGATTCATAAACCAGTATAAGGGCAGATTTGGTTGGACTCCAGTTCCCATCATCACCGGCTATGCTGGATGGGGCTGATGGGAGTTGGAGTCCAACAACATCTGGAGGACTGTAGGTTCTCCATTTCTGTCTTTGACAAATGGGCAATGAAGATATTTGCAGTCAGATATGGAGTCTAAACAGCCCCCTCTTCTCTTCCCTGAGTGCCTCTCTCACCTCGAGCTGCAGGTCCCGGCTTCTCATCACTGCCATGTTCTTCTCTTCGCTCAGCTGGGCATACCTCATGGCCAGGTTGTAGTTTTCGTCCTTCACCTTGACGAGCTCATCGTTGTAGTTGTTCCTTTCCTCTTTCATCTTGTTGTACCTCTCCTGGAAGGTCAGCAGCTCCTTCAGGTTGAGCTTCAGTTGCTTCCGCTCATCCTCCAGCTGGCGGGATTTGGCCAGGAGCTCGCAGCGCTGAGCATCCTTGGTCTTGACCTGCTGCTGCAGCTTAATGATCTCGTTCATCAGGAAATGGGTGAGGCCTTCATGACCCTCTTCTACTGAAATGGAAAGGAGACGGACAAAGGGTACCAGGGCTACGTGGCTTGACAGGGCTACATTGCCGCAAGTGAGCAGCAGAGCATGGATCGAGGTGACAAGGAGAGAACCAGGGTCCCCTGGTCCAAACAAAACAGAAGAATCTAAGAGCAGCCTGCTGGATCAGGCCAGTGGCCCATCTAGTCTAGCATCCTGTACTCACAGTGGCCATCCAGATGCCTGGGGGAAACCCACAAACAGGATCCGAGCACAAGAGGTTTCCAGCAACTGGTATTCAGAAGCATTACTGCCTGTGACCATGGAGGCAGAGAATGGTCACCATTGCTAGTAGCTATTGGCAGCCCTCTCCTGCATGACTTTGTCTAGTCCTCTTCTAAAGCCATCCAAGTTGGTGGCCATCACCTTAATCTCCCAACACTCAGATAACCTTGGGTTTGTTTGGAGAATCAAAGCCCAATGACCCCAGACTGGTGTAGGATGCTTGGTGAGACAAGGACCCTTGGATTGATTCAGCAGGGCAGGGCTAGATGTCACTAGACTCCAACTCCCATCAGCCCCAGCCAGCCTGGCCAACGGTCAAGGATAATGGGAGTTGTAGTTGAGAAACATCTGGAGGGACCACCAACCACACAGCTTCCCCACCTGATTGTCCTGCTACTCTGATTCTCCTCCCCACTTGGCCCCATTGGTGCTCTGTGTAAGAACCGGGAAAGCTCATGCAGACCTTTTTATTCATGATTTCCCTTGCAATGATTCTGCTTCCCCCACTGAGCCCTGGTAAGGCTGGATCTAACTTACCCACAATGGTGGAAAATCGCCGTGTCGGCTCCTTCCCCGTCACCAGTTTGTACAGTTCTGGGTAGTAAAATTCTAGGCTTTCTAGGAAAACCACATAGCCCCTCTCTCCTTTCGTGTGGAGGATGTCCAGCAGCCGACCTAGAGGGTGACCAAGACAGGACATCTGGATGAGATGAGGGAGGAGAACTCTTGTTTCATTAACTTTCCACTATAATTTGAAGAGGGTGTACAAAAGTGGCACAGAAAGTTTGAAATGGCTATCTGTATCTCCTTCTATATCTCAAGCACCTTTCCTAGGTCTCTTAGAGGTCTCCTAGGTCTCCCTGTATCTCCTTCTATATCTAAAGCACCTTTCCTAGGTCTCTTAGAGGTCTCCTAGGTCTCCCTGTATCTCCTTCTATATCTCAAGCACCTTTCCTAGGTCTCTTAGACTCAGGTCTCCTAGGTCTCCCTGTATCTCCTTCTATATCTAAAGCACCTTTCCTAGGTCTCTTAGAGGTCTCCTAGGTCTCCCTGTATCTCCTTCTATATCTCAAGCACCTTTCCTAGGTCTCTTAGAGGTCTCCTAGGTCTCCCTGTATCTCCTTCTATATCTCAAGCACCTTTCCTAGGTCTCTTAGAGGTCTCCTAGGTCTCCCTGTATCTCCTTCTATATCTAAAGCACCTCTCCTAGGGCTGATATACTTGTGGATTTCAAAGAAGAAATTGGCATTTGAAAGACAGTACCTGTCCTGTCCTGGACCTTAGGCAAGTCAATTGAAAAACTGTGGGGGTTTTTTGGTGTCTTTGTAAAAAATAGCTCAACAGCTCTGGGATTTGTCTAAAAAAAGCTCAACAACTTTTGGGGTGTCCTGGTTTAGAAATATGGCAAACCTACCTTTCCCCAACACGCAATTTACAGCTCCCAAAACACTAAATGTCTCTCCCTATGTACCCAGAGACAGCTTTTCACTTGCTGCAACCCTACCCGGAACCCTGAATTTGGTACAAATGTTCTGACAGAAGACTGGTGCCATTGTAACGTCTGAATCAGTGTAGTTGTGGGCACCTGGCTGTACCTGCTCGGTTGATTTTGGAGAGCAGCATTGGCGAGTTGAGCACTTCGTCCTCATCTTGTTCATCAATGACTTTACACTGGCGCAAGTAAGGGGTCAGCTTGGCTGGGTTGATGTAGCGGGTCAACATGTGGCGATTGCACTCGACATTCTCCCAGAGGGCATCCACTTCGTCCTTCAGGGTCTCCATACTGAGATCATCCATTTCTGATTCTATTCCCTAGAAAACAATGGTGAGAGGAAGAGGATGGACAGGTCAGCAAACAGAATAATTAGGGAATTAGGGAATGTTGGTAAAAATGCATCAACAGAAGGTGCACATGAATTTTATCAGGAAAGATTACTCTGCTTCCATACGAACTAGGGCTGGTGATTTATCTCAACCTCACCAGCAAGCACAAGGGCGCATCTCGGCAGGTGTGCAGCCACATTCTCACCCCAAAAGCCCTCCAAAAATATCCACCATTGCTAGGGTTGCCAGGTCAGGAGCATCCCAGGACCTGAGATTTCAGGGACCAAACCTGACACTTAGGGAAAGCCCCTGGTGATTTCTCTTCTGCACTCCCTCCCATCACTTAGCCTTGGAGATGGAGGTTAATTGGGAGAGAGGAGGCTGGAGTAGGATTTTAATACTGTTGATGATTCTAGTAAGTTTTTGACAAGCCTGGAAATTTTGATGGATTATGATATTTTAAAATTGTTTTAATTTTTTTTCCTACTGTACCAGGAGTAAGGGTCTAATATTTCCAGGAGCAGGTGGGCTGGGATTTTTTTTTAGATAGATGTTCTGTCTGTTGGATGTTTTGTATAAAAACACACTTGTCATTTGTCAAACAATAATGACCAATAACAAAAAAGACCCCAAAGGCATAGATAATTGATAGCCTTGCCTGAACACCTTACACAACACAGACAAGTGGTAAGAGGTGAAGCGAAGAAAGATTGGTTTGAGGAAACATGTCTTTAATTTTAATTTTCCTTTATTGATAAGGATCCAGAACTGCTGGGCCCTCTGCTGCTGTAACATTTATGGTTATGCTGTAACATTCATGTGACTTAACTGACTGTTGTGTGTTATTATTTCTACAGCTATTCTTAATCAAGTTGGATCCCTTGTACTGCAAGTTTCCCTCCTTCCTTCCTTCCTTCCTTGGGTGAAAGGAAGCTGTCTTCACTTCAAGCAAGGCTGCAAGAAGATATTCAAAAGGCTCCTAACACATTTCAATTTCAGCACATTTGCTCTCTGACAATATTCTATATTCTATAGCCTCTGATTTGAGTGCCACTTAAGGTACACGTGACACCTTGCGAAAACTACTCGAGTGTCATGGAAACGTCTCAGCGTCGGTCGCAAACCACAGGTGTGAAGTCATCAACGTGGCCTGACTCAAAATGAGGGGGGGGGGTATGTCATATGCATGTCTTAAAAGAAGATAACCAGAACAGCAAAGGGTTTGCTTGCTTAAGGGCATTTCACACACACACACACACACACACACACACACACACACACACACCATACTTGGCATATAACAGGAGCTTTTATTTGTGGATCAGCCTTGTCTAATTCAGCTATTGCAGGCATGTCCAACAGGTAGATTGTGATCTACTGTTAGATCACTGGACATCTGTGGTAGATCACTGGTAGATCACTGGCTCCCCCCCAAAGATCTTAGGCTCCCCTAAAAAGCTCAACAACTATGACCTGAACCCCCCAAAAGGGGGGTAGAGCACTGCCAGTTTTTAACTCTGTGAGTAGATCGCAGTCTCTTGGGAGTTGGCCACGCCTGAGCTATTGCATGCCTATGATTTCAAAGTTCTCCATTGCAGGGATGAGACAGAGCAGAGCAATTTTGCCCCTACTGCATCTCTCATAGGGCAGATTACGCCAAATGCACATGTGCTTCTGCTTGAACAAATCAGCTTGCAGCTAGAACTCTGGTTTCTTTTTTCCAGGAGCAAAGAGCAACAGCACTCCATGGAGTGTGTGTCTGTGTGTTGAAGGAGAGGGAGAGCACTCTACACTCCAGGCAGCCACACAGTCCAGGTCAGACCTAATACTTCACTTCGAGAAATATGAAGATGCTCTCCCATCAGATGTCAAAGAAATAAACAACTATCTGACGTTTAGAAGACATCTGAAGGCAGCCCTGTTTAGGGAAGTTTTCAGTCACTGATGTTTTAATGTATTTTTAATCTTTTGTTGGAAGCCGCCCAGAGTGGCTGGGGAAACCCAGCCAGATGGGTGGGGTAATAATAATAATAATAATAATAATAATAATAATAATAATAATAATAAATAAATAAATAAATTAAAAAATGCATCAAGAGACCCAAAGAATAGTTGTTGTTTTTAAAATTGGGGTATCCCAGTTTAAAGACAGAGGAGAACCGCAGTGCTCACTTCGGCAGCACATATACTAAAAAAAAAAAAAGAGAGAGAGAGAGCCACAGCTTCTAAGGGTGAGTGAAGGAATCTGTGGAAGGACTGCAGTCCAGCTGTTTCACTGCTTAAAAACGAAGGGTTCCTTGTTGGAGATTGCACATAGTGGGGTAGGAGAGGTCAAAATAATGCCAATATGTTTCACCTCTGGCAACCAATGTGCCTCTTTGGATTTGTATAGCAGATGAGTCTGGAAAGCTGGGAACACAAATTTTCACGGCCCTCTCGCAGCTATGGTGGCTCATTTGCCAGAAGCAATGTTACTTTGCGTTAACTCTAGAAGGGTATACTTGATTCCGATCAAACAAAGCCTCCTACAGCGCAATATACATCAGTATACAATATACGTCGGGATGTTGTGTCATACTAGGGTGGAGAACAATAGGCCAAGCAGGGCTGTGCGTGAGGGAAACGTGTGTCTGAGTTTTGGATGGCACTGGAAGATGGAGATACAGAGATATGTCTTGCTCTGTGCTGGACCCAAGTCTGTGGGTTGGGGGCTTCCCTGGAAACCAAATGGAGAAGTAAGATCTCTCTTAAAAATATATATATATATATACTTTTCAGATATATACATTTCACTAATTTTACAGTCATTTTGACGTTTTAAAACTTGACTTCCTTCCCCCTCTCTCTGCGGTTCCTTAAAATTATTTTTAATATCTTCTGCAAATCCAAAGTAACTTAATCTGCTCATTTATTCACCTACTTTAAATATATACTCTTATAAAACTGCAGGTTATTACAATAATCCTGCCAATGTTCTTATCTGCTTACAGTTTGTTTGTAAATATTCCGTAAACCCTTTCCATTCTTTTATAAAAAGTTTGTTATCTTGATTTCTTATTCTTTTGGTAAGTTTTGCAATTTCTGCATATTCCATAGGTTTTTGTATGCCTTCCTCCTTTGCTGGGTCTTCTTATTTTTCCCCATTTTGGGGCAAGTAACATTCTTGCCGCTATAGTCGCATACATGAATAAATGTATATACAATTTAGGTAGTTCTATCCCTATAATTCCCAAGACAAAGGCTTCTGGGTTTGTTTGTTTTTACAAATGTTATTTTAAACATCCTTTTCATTTCATTGTATATCATTTCCAAATAAGCTTTAACCTTACTACAAGACCACCATATATGATAAAAAGAACCTTCTTTCTGTTGGGGTGTGAATGCTTTGAGTACCTCCATCCTAAGCTGAGGTTGTGTAGGTGTGTAAATGAAACCATGTATTCAAACGAAACCAGTGTCTCCGCTGACTTTCATTCCAAGGAAGCTGAGCGCGGGAAAGCACAGCAACCCCTGGAATCTCTTGGTGCTCGGAGGTTGGGGTGTGGGCTGTGGGAATGTTCAGGGATGCAGGAGAGGATATATTGCTTGATTATAGCCTTTCCAACTTGTGTTAACAAGTTCACAATTTAGCAGAGTAACATTCCCCTTTTAAACTCACAGCGGATGCGTTTGCTCAGGCTCACTAAAGCCTCTATAATAACTGTTCTGGTATTTCCCCCTTATTCCCTCATAAAAGATAAGACACGACACAGCCTTCTATAAAAGTACAGTGGTACCTCGGGTTAAGAACTTAATTCATTCTGGAGGTCTGTTCTTAACCTGAAACTGTTCTTAACCTGAAGCACCACTTTAGCTAATGGGGCCTCCCACTGCCACCATGCCGCCACCATGCAATTTCTGTTCTCAACCTGAAGCAAAGTTCTTAACCCGAGGTAATATTTCTGGGTTAGCGGAGTCTGTAACCTGAAGCGTATGTAACCCGAGGTACCATTGTATAAAAAGAGTTTACTCACATTCTGTTCATAATCGGATCCCAGAAGGCAGACTTAGCTTAGAAAAGTAACATACACCTGGAAACTACCTCATAAGGAGACAGTCCCTTTGTCCTCTCTTCAGCTAAGCAGATGTTGCTTCTTCGATGCATGTAGTCAAAGAGAGAGAGAGATGGCTGCCCTGTCCTGTGCTTTTGTCGTTACCTGCACAGATGAGGCCACACCCACCTCCAGTCACATGCAGAGGAAATTTGTCCCAGCCCAGAAGGAAACAGGAAGTTTACCTGCTGGCTGCATAAACATTCCTCCCCATGTGTAAACATGTTCACTCTAGGAATGTGGTACTTGACTGCTCTTGTGTTTCACATCCCACATGGGCAACGATACAATAGGTAAAGGTAAAGGACCCCTGGACAGTTAAGTCCAGTCAAAGGCAGCTATGGGGTTGTGGCGCTCATCTCGCTTTCAGGCCGAGGGAGCCGGCGTTTGTCCACAGACAGCTTTCCGGGTCACGTGGCCAGCATGACTAAACCACTTCTGGCACAACAGAACACCGTGACGGAAACCAGAGCGCACGGAAACGCCGTTTACCTTCCCGCCGGAACAGTACCTATTTATCTACTTGCACTGGTATGCTTTTGAACTGCTAGGTTGGCAGGAGCTAGGACCGAGCAATGGGAGCTCACTCCGTTGCAGGGATTTGAATCGCCAACCTTCCCATCAGCAAGCCCAAGTGGCTCAGTGGTTTAGACCACATTTACTTATGCAATGGCAGCTTTACGTGGGTGGTGGGGAAATAAATAAATGGAGAATTGGGGAGTGGGAATGATGGTTGGAAGGTGTCATCCAAGATCTCACGAGATCTTGTGAAGGCCCCATGAGATCTCATACAACCTTTAAAGAGCCCAAGTAGGCAAGGCAGAGGGCTTAAAACTCTTTCTGTGGCAGCAGAACCTAGTGCGGTAAGAGTTTTTGAATCCCCAACTTTCTTATTGTGTGAGCCACCCACAACCTTCCAGAGACCTCACACGACCTCCCCAGAGTCCAGTAAGGCAGAGATGGTCAAACGCATGTGAGCAGGGCAGTTGCAGAGGTCTTCCTGGCTTGGCACAAGTGCAGACCCAGTGCCGGATTTACATATAAGCTAAACAAGCTATAGCTTAGGGCCCCACTTTCTTGGGGGCCCCAAAAAAATCTAAAGGAAAAAAACCTGGATGTACATTTCCAAAATATAAGATAAAAAACAAATAAAATAAAACATACAAACAGCAACAGTGTTTTGTGTTGTGTAGGCTCCTATGATGTAAGTAACGGGCCCCACCTGCTAGCCTGTCCCCTAAAATATCACTGGTTTGCTCATTTCTATATATAGGATGCCTACATTCTGCATGGACTTGTTGCAAGGCAAGATGTGCAAAGGGCTTGAGATACCTATTAGGTCCATAAATTACCATATAGCATATATTCAATAAAAAAATCAGCGGCAATTTGTTGTTGACGAAGGACAGCTGGGCATAGAAAGGGCCCCATTACCTTCTATAGCTTAGGGCCCCATCAAACCTCAATCCAGCCCTGTGCAGACTCTTGGAGCGTAAACCCCGTGTCACTTTTGGGCCTGCTGTATTTAAAAAACAGAAAATGGGGTGGAAAAGCTCCAGTGCAATTGCACCAACGCCTCTCCCACAGGCAGCTCACAGGCCAGCAAAATTAAAAAGGAGAGGGCTGAGGGTCACAGCGAAAACACAACATATAGGCACGTATGTGGCCGCGCAGAGTACTACATGGCGGGTTCACGGCTGTGATTTAACAACCAGAAAGCTAAATTGGAGATGTTCCTGTATAGATCTTGGCATGGAATTTAATTCTATTGACTCCACACCTAATAAATATGAATGCTTTATATCATTAACTGGGAGAATTGCCCAAACACATATACCTAAGAGATGCCGGTGAGAATTTGCTCTCGGCCTTATTAAAGAGAACAGCAAAAGTATTTCATATCTCTCTGTAAATTATTTGGAGTTATAGAGCGAAGTTCCGCCTCCACAGGAAACCACCCCAATGTGGCAAAATGCTAATGAAGCAGACTGATGAAGACAGGAAAAGGGCAGGAAATGATACCACAAGCTAATTTAATACTTTTTTAGTTGTTGTTTTGTGTTTGTTTGTTTTTTAAAAAGAGGGTTTGGGCAGTGATCCAAAACCTTCAGTTCTATGCAATGCCACCAGCAAACAGTTTTGCTGCAGCACCCGTCAACTTAACCAACCCACTAAGAGCTTGCTTGCACCCATCCTGGAATAATTATTCAGGTCTAACAACTGCTTAGCTTTCCTCAGTTTTGAACTTTGTTAAACAAAGCAGGGAGTAGCTCCGCAGCTGTAGCAGGAGCAGCCCTGGCAGATCAGATCAAAACTCCATCTAATTCAACATCTTGTTTCACAGGAGAGGTATGAAGGCAATGGTCTTAACTTGCTCGCTTCCAGTGCCAGGTATTTACAGATAGGCTGCCTCTGCCTCTGGAGGTGCCACTTAGGGCTTGTCATGTGCCTAGAAAGCAGGGGGTCCAAATGGCTTTCTGCTTGTGCCGTTCATGGGTCTGAGCAGTTTTGCCTTTGCCCTTCTGCTTTCTCCGGGAAAACCTGATGTTTAGTGCTGAATCGGAACAAACAGCAATCCATGGAAAACCCAATTGCTGTTTGTTCCAATTCGGTGCTAAACCGTGTGTTTGGTAAATCAACGCAGCTACCAAACTTATCCTGGCTCCTTCTATTTCCTAGTCTTAGGGCAGATCTCTTGCAAGGTTTCCCTCATGCAGGAGCCTTTCCAAACCCAGAGGCTACGGCACAGTGCAGAGCATGTGCTTTGCCAACCAGATGTGGCTCCTTCTATGAGCCCTCCTTCTGCTTAAGGATGTTTTGCACTGCAGCTGCAGGGCAGAAATCCTCCAGGGAAGAACTCCTGTGCAAAACACATGGAATTGTACCAGAGCTGGACATGAGCAGTGCTGGATTTACATATAAGCTAAACAAGCTATAGCTTAGGGCCCCACTCTCTTGGGGGCCCCCAAAAAATTTAAAGGAAAAAAACCTGGATGTACATTTCCAACATATAAGATAAAAAACAAATAAAATAAAACCTACATACATCAGCAGTGGTTTGTGTTGTGTAGGCTCCTATGATGTAATAATAGGCCTGCTAGCCTGCTCCCTAAAATATTACTGGTTTCTCCTTTCTATATATAAGGTGCCTACATTCTGCAGGGACTGGTTGTATTTCAGTTCAACAATTACTTTGATAAAATACATATTTTGTTATATGCAAATGGCTTTAGATACCTATTAGGTCCACAAATTACCATATAGCATATATTCAACACACAAAAACAGTGACAATTTGTTGATGGCAAAGGACAGCTGGACATATAAAGGGCCCCATTACCTTCAGTAGCTGAGGGCCACATCAAACCTCAATCCGGCCCTGCACATGAGTTCCTGTAATGTTACTGCACAACTTGTGAGTATTTCCATCAGGTGTGCCCAGAAACAACTGGTACCGCATGTCCCGAGTCTCTCCAAAATCAATGATTCATGATTTTTTTAAAAAATAAGAAAGACATGTACATCACCTTTTTTAAAAGGAAAGGAAAGGAAAGAATAAGAATGTTGTCTTATATTCGTGGTTCACTCACTCATGTCCCTAATGAGACTAGATAGATTTGTAGCCTCTGGATTTAGCAAAGATTGACTTACTTCAAAGTAAATGCATTTTCGATCAGGATGTTAGTTACGCTTTTCGAGCTAAACAATAATGTAAGTACACTTTCAGTTTCTAATCTATTTTTAAACAGCGTCAGGCTTTGATTGGAGTTTGGGTGTAGCTTCTTCCGCGCTCTGGCGCTACTACATCAAACACAGTTCCTTCTGCACTCCAGTGCTGCTGCACTGAATAGCAAGGGAGAAGGGGAAATGTTGCTAAATAGCAGACTACAGTTGTAGCTTGGTTTTGGAACAGCTTAGTTCCCGAATGTTTTGGCTCCCGAATGCCGCAAACCCAGAAATGACTGTTCCAGTTTGCGAAATATTTTTGGAAGCCGAACATCCGATGGGGCTTCTGCAGCTTCCGATTGGTTGCAGGAGCTTGTTGCAGGCAATCAGAAGCCGTGCTTTGGTTTTCGAACATTTTGGAAGTCAAATGGACTTCTGAAATGGATTTTGTTCGACTTCCAAGGTACGACTGTACTAGGTTTGAGCTTGCTCTATGTCTCCAGAACTGCCTCACCAGATGTGTGGCATGGCACAAACTCTCCAGCTAGCTATCTTAGCAGCCAAGTTGTACCTTCAGTACAGCTGCACTGGAGTGCAGAAGGAGCCACATTTAAAATTCAGGAGAAAAACGGAGGGCTCCCGAATATTGGTGAATCAGAATAGTGGATGAAAACATAATAAAGTTAAGGAATTGGTACATTAGTTGAGTTTGTAGATAGCTCCGGCAGCATATGGAACAGTGGCAGCGCTGACCCTTGCTGACAACTTGATAAGTATCTGAAAAATGGAGGTGATGGCAAACACGGCCTTTGCCAATGTGGACATCTGCTTCCACATTTAACATGTGACACAAGTGTGAACGCACCTAGCAAAATTTGCCGGCCTTGCATCGCTTGTGCTTCTTGCAGAGAGACGTTTTTAAAAACAAAACATTCAAAAACGGTAGCAATGGAACAAGAGGAGAAAAGCAAAGGGGGGTGATTGACGGTGCAACAGAAAGAGACAAAGGACCAGCTCCCGTATGCACTGATTCCATAGTGTAGCTATGTGCAACATCAAGAAGTCTTTCTTTTTATCTATCCTGACTCTTCCAACATTCACCTTCATTGTCTGCAAGCTCTAGTGTTAGGAGCGAGGGAGAGAAACTTTTCTCTATTTGATTTCCACATGCTTTGCATACTTTTGCAAACTTCTATCATGTTGCCTCTGAGTTCCCTTTTCTCTAAGCTATAAAGTCCCAAATGCTTCAGCCTTTCCTCCATCCCCTTGATCTGAATCTTTGCCGACTCTGCAATATCCATTTCGAGGCGAGGCAACCCGGAAAGCACCCAGTATTCCAAATGTGGTCACAGCGTCACTTGCTTTAGAATAAAATGTCCCTATCTTCATGAGGAACGTTGGAAGGTATGGACCAGGCCCCAACTTTATTGCTGGAAATCTTACCACTCCCAAATGGGAGTCATCCTCATCATTTATTTGCATGATGCCTTTCTACAACAAACTGTGCTCTAGGAAGTAGCGGCACCCAGGGCGGCGCAGCCTGTACGGACTGCACATGCACAGCATCCCATATGGGGTGCCACTCACGCATGGTGGCCGTACGAGATACCGCTCATGGACGGCGCACGAGAGCAGCAGCCTGTACAGATGCTGCACAAGCGGCGCCCATACAGACTGCGGGTGCCCTTGGCCGTTCTACAGCTGGAGGGAAGCAGGGGCCATCTTGTCACCCCTCCCAGAGTGGCAACCGGGGCGGACCGCCCCCTCTGCCCCCCTCCCCATGCCACTGGAGCTAGGTGGCTCACAAAATGGGGGAAGAATGTTACATAATTCACAAATTACAAAATATAACAAAATCTAAATAATCAACAAGGAAAACATCTCATTAAGAAATACAGTCGTACGATACCTTGGTTCTGCAACGGCTTAGTTGCTGAACAAATCGGCTCCCAAACGCCACAAGTGTTCCGGTTTGCGAATGTTTTTGGGAAGCCAAACATCCGACACGGCTTCCGACTGAGTACAGGAAGCTTCTGCAGCCAATTGGAAGCCGCACCTTGGTTTTCGAACAGTTTCGGGAGTTGAACTGACTCCCAGAACAGAGTAAGTTTGAGAACCAAGGTACCACTGTCGTCCACAAAACTATATAATTCCCTCCTAATTCATTATAAGAACCATAGCTGTCAACTTTTCCCCTTTCTTGCGAGGAATCCTATTCAAAATAAGGGAATTTCCCTTAAAAAAAGGGAAACGTTGACAGCTATGATAAGAACATCAAAAGAGCCTGCAGGATCAGGCCCATTTAGTCCACCATCCTGTTCTCACAGCAGCCAAGCAGTTGCCCCAGGGGTAAACCAGCAAGGAGAATCTGAACCATAGCTGTCAAGTGTCCCTTATTTGAAGGGACAGCCCCTTATTCCAGCACCATGGCCCGCTGCTGTCCCTTATTGATGGATGTCCCTTAAATGTCCCTTAAATGATGTCCCTTAAATTTCAAAGGAAGCAGCTCCTCTCCTTCCCTTCCTGCCAGCCAGGGAGGAGGGAGGCTCCAACTGTGTTGCTTGGCTGTGTTGCTCACCCAATAAGAAGTCTAAGAACGACTGGGGGGTGGAGCTTGGATGCCCTGTGTGTGGCTAATTAATGCAAGCTGAGGGGTTTTTTGAATGCTGGACGCCATTTTGTTGCACATGCTGCTGCAAACTTTGCAGTGCAAAGCCAGACCGGGGAGCCATCTTAAGTTGAGGCTGCCTTCAGATTCTATTCAGTTGAACCTCTGGTTACAAAGTTGGTTGGACAGTGTTCTCGAAGCTACCAGCATGAGTTTGACCAGACTGCAGGAGGACAGGAAGACTGGAGTGCCTGGAACAGGTGAGGCTGCAGGTCCCTTATTTTGGCTGCTGGTCCCTTATTTTCAAGGCTGCTGGTCCCTTATTTTCAAATCTGTAAGTTGACAGCTATGATCTGAACACAAGAGCAATTCTCCCTCCTGTGGCTTCCAGCAGTTTCAGAAACATACTGCAGCAAACACATGAGATGTGGAGTGGCCTTGGCTTTAGGGGTGAACCTGAGTTCAACAGAGTGACATCCAGTAATTTGCACTGTATCGTCAATGCAAGTGGGTGCTCATGGGTTCTACACCAGTTCACACATGCAAATCTTAAGAGCATCACTAAGCAGTGTCTGCTCACATGCACACAGGGTTCTTCAAGGGAGGATCTGGACTTGGAGGTGTCTGCAATTGGTCTGTGGGCAACTCTCACCCCAGCTGATGCTGGCTGGACAGCTGTGGCCCCTTTTGTGCACCGATGACCTGGCCACTGTCCTCCACGCTCTGGTGACCTCCAGCCTGGATTATGGCAATGCGCAAGGCTGTCCTGGAAGATGACACGGAAAGTTCCACTGCCCCAGAGCACAGAAGCCCTTAGATCTGTTTAAGATTTAATATGACTCCTGCTTTAAAACAGATGTGTTGGTTGCCAGTTTTTTTTTTTTACAGAAGTGTAATGTCTCTCGTATTTTTTCCATGTAACATTTTTACAAATTCATTTCATTTGTTGAGACATTAGGGGGGGAGAAAAAAAGGGGTGGAGGGAGGGAAGATGGGTGGGGGTGGGGTGGCGATGTTTCTATTATGCTTAATGTATGTAGGGTTTGGTGTCAGCCTTGCTTGTGCTGTTCACTTGTGTTCCTTTGGTGGTGAGAGAGGTTGGGGTTGGCCTAGGGTGTGGTTGTTTGTTTGTGATTGGCTGTGGTGATCTTTGTTTTCGTGTGTGAGTGGGGTGGGTTGGTGTTTTGGATCAGGTTAGCCATATTGATTTGTATGCTGTTGGTGGATTATTGTCATTGTCTTGTTGGGCTGTGTATGTGATACCAAGATGAAGGTCTACCAGGCTTGCGTGTTGAGTGCACTGCTTTATGGTAGGGAGTCATGGGCAACTTACAGCTATCAGGAGTGATGCCTTAATGACTTCCACGTGCGCTGCGTCAGGAAGATTTTGGGCATCACATGGAAGGAGAGAGTCTCAAACAAAGATGGGCTCTCTCAAGCCCACATTCCCAGCATGTTCGCACTCCTGTCTCAGCGACGTCTACACTGGCTTGGTCATGGCCACAGAACGGAAGATGGCAGGATCCCCAAGAACGTGCTCTATGGGGAGCTGGCTTCTGGCACCAGGCCAGTTGGCACACCAACTCTGTGTTATAAAGATGTCTGCAGACATGATGTGAATGAAGGCTGGGAGCACCAGCCCTGCCATGCAGGAATTTCTTGCAGACGACTACGTGCTTAGAGATAGACAATCAGGCTGTGCATAGCAGTGACCAGAGGAATAACAACAACAACAATTATCATTAGCATTATTTATAAGCCACCCATCTGGCTGGGTTTCCCTAGCCCAGGCATAGGCAAATTCGGCCCTCCAGCTGTTTAGGGACTACAGCTCCCATCATCCCTAGCTAACAGGACTAATGGTCAGGGATGAAGGGAATTGTAGTCACAAAACATCTGGAGGGCCAAGTTTGCCTATGCCTGCCCTAGCCACTCTGGGTGGCTCCCAATAGAATTAAAAGCACAATAAAACATCAAACATTAAAAACTCCCCTAAATTCTGATTCCCAATTCTTTCTGCCTTCAGATGTCTTCTAAAAGTCATATAGTTGTTTATTTCCTTGACATCTGGTGGGAGGGCGTTCCACAGGGTGGGTGCCGCCACCGAAGAAGAAGAAGAAGAGTTTGGATTTGGTCTGAGAGACTTCACAGAAGTGTGACTGGCCCAAGGTCACCCAGCAGCTGCATGTGGAGGAGCGGGGAAGCGAACCCGGTTCCCCAGATTACGTGACTACCGCTCTTAACCACTACACCACACTGGCTCTCCAGAAGGCCCTCTGACGTTCCCTGTAACTTGGCTTCTCGCAGTGAGGGAACCACCAGAAGGCCCTCGGCACTGGACCTCAGTGTCTGGGCTGAACGATGGGGGGGGGGGGGAGACGCTCCTTCAACTATACTGGGCCAAGGCTGTTTAGGGCTTTGAAGGTCAAACCAACACTTTGAATTGTGCTTGGAAACGTACTGGGAGGAATGATCGCTGGGAGGAGCACAGAGAGAAGAAACACTGTGGTGCATCTGCCCCAGCTGCAACTAAACATGTCTCTCCCATGTTGGTTTCTACAGCCACAGCAGGTGCTGCAACCTTCCAGTGGTTTGACTTCACCCGCAAAGATGCACAATTCCCAATGGATGCCAACCGTGAGCAAAAGTGGGCAGAGTCTTGGATGTGATGCTCACCTGTGCACAGTTTCCTCTGTGCAGTGAGCTGTATTCCAGCCACATAGAAGCCAGAGGTTTTTGCACATGCATCTCTCCATTCTCCATCTGTTCAAGGAAGATGTGCTAACAAAGTCCAAGGGCAAATGCCAGCCGGGCAAAAGCCTTTCAGTGTCGTATGGAGAGGTGGGGTCAGGGGAAGATTTCCAAGGGATGGATATATGTGCACAAGTCAGGGAGGGTAGACTTTGATGCCGCTTTGAGGCACATTCCTGCCTCCCTGAGATTCATCCTGCTTGAAACAAGGAGCTTTGAGCATCCAAATGTAAAAGGATGGGGGAAACAGAAATAATCGGGAATCAGACTCTGTGGGTGGGGTGGGCCAAGGGAGGAGGAATCAAGAGAAAACACAAACACAAAAAACCGAGGGTGGAAATAAAAAGAGAACGAGGGTCCTGAGATGGATCTTGGCGTCCTCAGGATTAGTGTTAGCTCAGAGCATGCAAATCAAAGTAATGGCACAATAATTTTAATAATTTACCACAGGAATTTAGTGCATCTATTTAAAGGGATTTCAGAAGTCGCGAGAAAGGAGATGAAAGCTTGGCATTTAATAAAGGCTTTAATCTACACACCCTCCGTGTTGTTACGCATAATGATGAGGGGGGGGGGAGGACAATGGTTATGGAGGCAACAGAAGGCAAATGCTTCCAAGGAGCTGGACTTTTTTGGCTGTTTTGAAGACTGCATTGGCCTCCAGGACATCATCTGTTGCCATTTCCCCAGCCCTTTTGCTGAAAAGACGGCCAAACGAAAGCAAGCAGCTGCAGCGCTTGGTTTCTTTCCCTGTCCTGACTTTGGGCCAAATGTCAGGACGGTCAGGTTCACCTGACCTTGGTTTTGTGGGAGGGCAGCACAGAAAGCGGGATTAATCCGCCTATCTGGGGTCTGTGTAATTTTCAAGAGTTTCTTCCTAAGTCCACCCCATCCCCATTTCTGGATCAGAGAATTTCAATTAAAAAAAAAATCACACAGAATTTTACATTTCTGGCATACAATTTCGTCCTGAAATTTGCAAAAAATGATTGCAACTTTTGAGCTAAGGATTGTATTTCAAAATTAAGAGGTGTGCACACTGTAGGGTGACTGTGGCACCACACATTGAAAGCATGTTTAAGATGTGTTGCTCCCCACCCAAAGAATACTGAGAACTGTAGTTTGTTGTGTTGGGAATTGTAGTTCTGTGGGAGTAAACTACAGTTCCCACGATTCTTTGGAGGAGAGCCCTCTGCTTAAATGTATGCTAAATGCATGTTGCATACACAGCCTGCATGTGTGTTCTAATCCACCTGTTAGTCCAGGAAGTGCAAATCAGGGGGGGGGTGTCACTTTGCAGACCAAATTAAATCCTCAAGTGACACTATAAGGTGTAGGGACAGTGGTACCTCTGGTTAAGTACTTAATTCGTTCTGGAGGTCCGTTCTTAACCTGAAACTGTTCTTAACCTGAGGTACCACTTTAGCTAATGGGGCCTCCTGCTGCTGCTGTGCAATTTCTGTTCTCATCCTGGGGCAAAGTTCTATATGCACACCTCCCCCTAATACATGTATTTTTGTAAACATCCTTGGGTTGGAGAACTGCACAGAAAATTTCGGACGAGTGCGAATTTTGAGGGACAGTGGGGCTTCAGTTTCCATATTGCTTTGAGAAGCGAATTTGCTAAATTCGGCTTGAACTGAGAACTGGTTCAAATTTCCTCCCTCATCCCTCCTCCTCTGCGGAGGACATTGCATGGATGGGGCACCACCAGGGAAGATGTTCTCCCTCCATGTTCACCACCCACCTAACTTCAGATAACAGAGGAGGGCCCTCAAGGGGTGCCCATCGATTTTGGGCAGTGTCACAAAATAAGTCAGTGAGTGCGTCACGAGACATTCCTGCAGATGCTGAACACCTGCAGGTCCTGCAGAGACCAGGATGGGAGGCTGGGTGTTCTCTCATCACCCTTGACCATTGCTGGGGTGCTGAGGCTGCTGGGAATTGGAGTCCGACAGCGTCTGGAAGGGCAGGGAGAAGAGGCAGCCAGACTCCTTCTCTGAAGTTCCAGAGATTCTGCAGAAACCCACGTAGGAGCTGAGTCAATTTAAGAGCCTACCTTAAAACCTTGCAGGAAGACACTTCTCGTTGCCGGAGAGCAGTCCAAGAGAAAGGCTTCGCTTTCGGAGCTTTTCAAACCAGCACCTTGTTCCGCCGCTCAGCGGCAGAACCGCTCTTGTTTTGTCCCACCATCTTGGCCTCCTTCCTCTTGCTCTGCTTGCACCCCTGAAAGCGTCGCTACTGTGGAACAGTGCAACGTGCTTCCGGAACCAGCCACCCACCCATTGCTGGCCTTTGCAAACCTGGTGCCTATATTTAGCATGGGGTGGGGGGTGGGCAGGGGCCAGCCTTGCTTCCCCCTTCTTCTCTGTTCAGAGGCAGAGAGGAGCTTGCAGCAGTGCAGCGTGGTTCCTCTTACAAGGGGAAAACCAGAAAGGAAGTTTTATCTGGGAGCCAGAAAGCGTCCTTGCCACCTAGAGAGGGGGGTTTAATGGGGGGAGCAGCACCTGGAAGATTGACCCCCAGACCATCAACTGCACACCCCCTCCCCCGATATTTGTCTGAGGAGTGCGATGGGGGATGAATTTGATTCAGTTTGAATTAAAGGCAAAACTATCTGTTTCAAAACTGCTAAAGCAACACGCAAACTGAAGCATGGTCAGCATTTGAAATCCACAGTTCTCTGAATGTTGCAATGCAGTTTTCTAGGAGCTGTCTACAAAAATACAGAGATTAGGGGAAATCATACACACCTTAATGAAAGTAGCATAAAAAAATCGCATTAGTTTAGGGAAAGCTGCATTGCAAAAATGTGTATCTTAGTCAAAACAGCACACAAAACTGTGTTTATTAGGAGAAAGTTACACGAAAACACTTGTGAATGTTTGCCAGGATTTTTTCCCCCATGGTAAATTGCTGCAGAAATGTGGATAATTTTAGGTTTGGAAAAAATGAGAATCTGAGAGAATGGAAATTGACAAATTCATCCATCCCCACTGAGACAGCAAGAAAGCAAAGTACCACTGTCTAAATGTTCAGGAATTGGTGCTTGATCATTTGGAGTGCCCTTCATGAAACTCATAAGCTTTGCCTCCACTTTAGCCATATTCACAGAATCATAGAATCGTAGAATTGTAGCTAGGAACAAAGAAGAACCACCCTATCCTCCAGAATGAGAAATTGCAAGCATGGATTCAGTGTTATAATGAAACAAACTAGCCCCGAAACAAAATAATCCAAATTCTGTGCTAAGTAGAGGTGTTGTAGTTCAGGATTGTGGGGGGTGGAGGGATTGAAGACCCAATTCTATTTCTGCAGCAGGGTCTCTGTCTCCAGGATCCCTGAACTGGCCAATCAGACTGTAAGGAGAGCCTTTTAGCCACTGAGAAGGTGTGACTGGAGCCAGACACCGAGGATGGGCTCCTAGGATCACTCTGGAGAAGTCACAAAGGAAGAACGTCAAGGAGTTGTCCTATATAGAATCATAGAATGGTGAAGTCCAACCCCTTGCAGTGCAGGAATATCAGCTGAAGCATCCATGACTGATGTCCGAGCAAGGGGAGTCCACAATATGTTCCGAAGCTAAGCATTTAGGAACGCAAAGTGCTTCAGTTTCTAGAGAACGGTGTGCAGGTTCTCTTACATGCAAAGGAAGTTCACAAAACAGAGAAACCAGTAGGAGAACACTTCAATCTCCCAGGACATTCTATACAAGATCTCAAAGTAGCTGTTTTACTACAAAGGAATTTCAGAAATAGACTGGAAAGAGAAGCTGCTGAATTGTAACTTATTACCAAACTTAAAACCATGGAGAGACCTGGTCTGAACAAAGACATTGGATTCTTATCTCATTATACATGACTAAGCCATTTTTCACCTTCTCACCCCTTGCCTTTTCCTGTAAGACCTATTGCAGTCGTTAAGAGTCGTCAACAGGCTCATCTCAGCTACCTGCCAATCTCCCATTCCCACCACCCTTCTGAGTAATACCCCTCCCCACCTTCTCACTATATAGAAGGATCTGGCAACTTCTGTTTCAGTGTATCTGAAGAAGTGTGCATGCACACAAAAGCTTATACCAAGAACTAACTTAGTTGGTCTTTAAGGTGCTACAGGAAGGAATTTTTTTATTTTGACTATGGCAGACCAACACGGTTACCTATCTGTAAATGCAATGGAACGTCAAGGAAAAGACAACCTAAGTCACTCTGAGATAAGATATTGGAGCACACCAAAATCATTTGCCCATGGAAATGCATAGAAAACAGTAGCAAGGGAACACAAAGAGATCTGCACCGATCACTGCAATGCACCCCTTATTATGATTATTGTATAATCTTAGGGGGAGGTGTGGCTTCACGGTGGCTGCGAAGGGACTCTGCGCTTCTGAATTTACCACTATGCTGCTGGTGCTATGGAAATCTCAAGTTCCTACAAATTAAGCCGACGTCCACATTTCCCTCTTATTTTGCATAATTGATTCTGCCTTTGTATACGGCTGCCATGGACTGGCTGGATGCAGAGAGTGGAGGGGGAACCATCTGGGGAACCCCCAAAGGAACCCCCAGGGGAAGAAGGCTCAGAGTCAGGGGATTGGTGGTGGGATGACGATGAGTGATCAGAGAGAGAAGGCTGGGAGGAGGAGGTGTTGGAAGCTGTGTCCAGGGCAGCTGTCTAGCAGCTCCATTTGGTATTCAGGCTGAGACCCTACCTGCCCATGGACTGTCTCGCCAGAGTGGTGCATGCTCTAGTTATCTCCCGCTTGGACTACTGCAATGGGGCTACCTTTGAAGGTAACCTGGAAACTGCAACTAATCCAGAATGCAGCAGCTAGACTGGTGACTGGGAGTGGCTGCTGAGACCATATGACACCAGCCCTGAAAGACCTACACTGGCTCCCAGTACATTTCCGAGCACAATTCAAAGTGTTGGTGCTGACCTTCAAAGGCCTAAACGGCCTCAACCCAGTAGACCTGAAGGAGCGTCTCCACCCCCATCATTCAGCCAAGACACTGAGGTCCAGCTCTGAGGGCCTTGTGGTGGTTCCCTTACTGTGAGAAGTGAGGTTACAGGTTACCCGGCAGAGGGCCTTCTCGGTAGTGGCACCCACCCTCCCATCAGATGCCACTGAAATAAACAACTTTCTGACTTTTAGAAGACATCTGGAGGCAGCCCTGTTTAGGGAAGTTTTTAATGTTTGATGTTTTAGGAGGCCCAGCCAGATGGCCGGGGTATAATCATCATCATCATCATCATCATCATTATCTGAAGAGGCAACAGGGTTGAGTGAGCCAGAAGAGGCTGGGGCAGAGAGCAGTCTAGATTCAGAGGCAGAAGTGAAGGCTGGTGAGGAGAGGAATCAAGAAGCAGAGTGGAGACAGACTGCTGGAGAAGCCGGGGAATCTTCCCTTCCTGCTGTGACCAGCTCTCCTCCCCTGATCTCCCAGAACCAACAGACACATGAAAAGAGCAGAAGAGAGATTGGTTGCTCACAGAAAAAAGTCTCAGATTGCTTGGAAAGAAACCCTGGAGAGGAGGGGACTGTGGGAAGACCTTCAGTCCTCGCAGCTGCCTCCTTGGGGCAAGAGCTACTGAGAGGAGTTGGTAGGATCACTAGGCCTGCAGTATTTTGGTTTCTTTGAATGAAGAAGTAACTTCACTGATACCAGCGGGATTTTTTTATTGCTGACTCCAAATACTGACAATGGTTTTGCATAATTATTTTGGCTTTGCTAATCAGGAGGAAGAGCACACAATGAAGGAGGATACCGAGGTGCTGCCTACAACCTCCAGAAATCTTATCCATCTTCTGAGATTACAGCAGATATCACCCACACACTTGTTTGCATATTGTTGCAATCATGAGGTCTAGAAACCTGCCCTTTCCCTGCAAACAGTGCAAGATTCTCAACAGGCTGAATGTCCTGTCCAGTATCAAGTTCTGTAGGGGTTTTTTGTGCTGGCTTAGAATAGCAGTACACGGCTACCCCTAAAAGCCCTCCGTAGAAGCGGCTGATATTGATCTCTTGAGCCACACAGGGTGTTGAGGAAAGCTCGCACGCAACACGACGCTTTTGTGTTTTTGTTTTTGGCTGAAAAATTAACACAGCCTAGAAATGAGGTGGGATTTCCGACAAGCCTTTCCGTCTGTCATTTCTCATTCTGTTTATCTTCCTCATGGAAGCCTTTAAGTTTCCAGCTTTGCACATCCTTAATTGCTGAGTCAGCTGCCACAGCTCAGAGTCGTAAAAATCTATTTTCAAAGGGTCCAATGGTTTTATTTTCCAATCATAAATATGGAATTTAATTAGCAGCTTGCTGCTAATGAAGTCATTGTGGAAGAGAAGATGGGCAGAGGCACTGAAACGTCAAGCATAAAACACAAACAAGAAGTGTCATGTGGACACACTTCTGCAGTAACTGGGTTAACACTTTG
This sequence comes from Podarcis liolepis, assembly GCF_965112155.1. Taxonomy (NCBI): domain Eukaryota; kingdom Metazoa; phylum Chordata; class Lepidosauria; order Squamata; family Lacertidae; genus Podarcis; species Podarcis liolepis. The sequence continues at coordinate 4,003,302 of NC_139569.1, read as the reverse complement.
GGGTCCTTCTACTTTTCAGTAAAGGCTTCTTTCACTACCATCTTTCATCACATGCACTCCAATTCCTCTGCCTGTGACCAGGGCCAGATTTAGGTTGGATGAGGCCCTCAGCTACTGAAGGTAACGGGACCCTTTATATGTCCACCTGTCCTTTGTCAACAACAAATTGTCACTGTTTTTTTGTGTTGAATACATGCTATATGGTAATTTATGGACCTAATAGGTATCTAAAGCCATTTGCACATAACAAAATATGTATTTTATCAAAGTAATTGTTGAACTGAAATATAATTGAGAAGAAGTATTTGTTGTTTAGTCGTTTAGTCGTGTCCGACTCTTCGTGACCCCATGGACCAGAGCACACCAGGCACTCCTGTCTTCCACAAGAAGAAATATATTAATAGTGAAATACACACTGCAGGTTTATTTTATTTTAATCTTATATTTTGAAAATGTACATCTAGGGTTTTTTTTCCTTTAATTTTTTGGGGGCCCCCAAGAGAGTGGGGACCTAAGCTCTAGCTTGTTTGGCTTATATGTAAATCCGGCACTGCCTGTGATCAGTAACAAGGTGAGAATTGTCAGTAGGAGACACGCCAGTGTGGGACAGTGTGGTACAGTGGTTAGGGTATCCGAGGGCAATCTGGGAGATCTGGGTGAGGGGAGCAAGACTTTATGCTGGCCATCAGGCAATGGCTTTTCCCACCTGCCTTGGCTGACCCTCCAATCCGAGGAGCCTTCATAAGGCAACTGTTTCCAGAGGAAGAACTGTGAGGGGAGAGAGACTGTTTTTCACTGGGTGTGTGTGTGGGGGGGGATTTGCTTTCACCTTCGCTGCCCCACCTCCAGCCCCACCTTCAGAAGAGAGCCGCTGCCACGGACATTATGTGCATGTGCATTTTAATGAGCTGAACAGAGTGAAAGATTATGAGTCATGGGAATGTGGGGAGTGTGCATGAATTCAACAGTGCTTAGTTTATTTTTTGGCTGCTGTTTTGTTGATGCTGTTAATATTGTTTTATAGATTATGAATGCCGTAGTGCTTTGTTAATGTGCTAATGTGGCTTTTGTTGTAATTGTGCTGTTTGGCTTTCTTTCTTTCTTTTAGTTGTTTTGTTAATGGCGTTTTTAGATTGCAATTGTTTTACTGACGATTTGTTAATTAGTCCATATGTTTTATGCCATAGTTGTGAATTACTAGGGGCATGGTGCTGATAACGCCAAGGTTGCAGGTTCGATCTCTGCCTGGGACAGCTGCATATTCCGGCATTGCAGGGGGTTGGACTAGATGACCCTTGGGGCCGCTTCCAATTCTACAATTCTATGATTTTATTGTTATTTATTTTTGTAAGCCGCTTTGCAATTCATTTGAATGCAAAGCACATAGAAATGTGCTGGTTTTAACCTTTAAAGCCCTATGCAGCCTAGGACCCACGTACCTACGGGACTGCCTCTCCTGGTATGTCCCGCGGAGGACCTTACGGTCTTCAAACAAAAACATCTTGGGGGTCCCGGGCCACAGGGAGGTTAGGCTGCCCTCAACCAGAGCCAGGGCATTTTCGGCCGTGGCCCCGATCTGGTGGAACGCTCCGTCACAAGAGACTAGGGCCCTGCAGGACTTGACATCTTTCCGCAGGGCTTGCAAGACAGAGCTGTTCCACCAGGCCTTTGGCCAAGGCACAGTCTGACCCCCTCCTTCGGTAATCCTCATAGAACTCTAGCCCAATGGTTGCCATTAATTTGATTTGAATTGATTATAGAATGAATTGATTTTAGAATGCTGTGTTACTTTTATTGTTATCTGCTCTGAGCCCGGCTTTGGCTGTGGAGTGTGGGATATAAATAATAATAATAATAATAATAATAATAATAATAATAATAATAATAATAAAATATATAATAAATCAAGTCCGCACTCAAGCATGAAGCATTTCTATCCCATCTTTTTATTCAAGGAGTGCAACGTGGCATGCACGGTTCTCCTCCTCCTCACTGAATACACACAACAACCCTGTGAGGAAGGTTAGGCTGAAAGGCAGTGGCGGAACCCCAAGGTCACCCAGTGAGAGCTTCGTGGCCAAGCGGGGGATTTGAACCCTGGTCTGACACTCTAACAACTATGTCATGCTGGCCAACCCAAGCCTATCTGTGGTGTCGCAGTGCCAGTTTGATACCAGGGAGATCTGGGTTCAAATTCCCACTCGGCTGTGAAGCTCACTAGGTGAACTTGGAGCAGGGTTCTCGTGAAGATGAAATTGGAGGTGGAGGAAAACCTTGTAAGGCATTGTGGACTCCTTGGAGGAAAGGTACGATAAAAATGGCAAGCAGAAATAAATGGTTCTGCTTTCAGGAAACACAGAAGTCTTCGTCCTGGATAAAAAGGCAGCCTTGTTAAAGCAGCCAAAATGGAAAAAGCCATGAAAAGTGAAGAGCACCAGCATTTCAGATGGATTTTAAAGGGCCCAAATTATCTGAGGCCTGGAGGAGCAACTGTCCTAGGGGGAGAAGTTACCATGTTGGGGCTTTGGGTGGGGGAGTAAGCAGGTGGGCCCTTAGTTGCTTGTTTGGCATCTGTCTGTCACGAGAGGCAATGGAGTGCACCTCTGGGGGCAAAGTCAAACCTTTGTGCTAGTAGCACCTAGGTGACCTCCCTGGGGTGCAATCCTGAGCAGTATGTACTGAGGACCTGGGGTGGCTGAACAGCAGTTCTGGTGAATTTCTTTTTCTTTCCTTTCTTTCTTTTTTTTTACCAGCCAATTGGTTTATTGTTTGAAGGCCTTTATATACTGAACTGTGAACTTTTTAAAATGAGGGTGCATAAAATTTGAAGCAAAAAATAAAAGCATGCAAAGATACGAACAACGAAAATTCCTCATAAAATGCCTGCGGAAACATGCAGGTCTTTGTGCCTGAAGCTGACAAGGGGCTTCTCCTTAGCCTGGGGAAACTCCTCAAAAATGGCATCCTTTTTACGATGTCTGAAATGGTCCAGTCCACTCTGCGGCCGCCTCCTTCTGCAGGCCCTAGAGGAGGCGGAAGGGAAGCAAAGAGCCACAACTCCCCTGCCTTCACCTGTTGGATGGCATAGCAGCAATTCCAGCTGCCGCCCCTTCCACATCTGGGCCCAGATGTGTCTCCATTGCAAAGCATACCTCTAAGGCAGTGGTGGCCAAACTTGGCCCCCCAGCTGCCTTCAGACCACAACTCCCATCATCCCTAGCCAACAGGACCAGTGGTCAGGGATGATGGGAACTGCAGTCCCAAAACAGCCGGAGGGACAAGTCCAGCCACCACTGCTCCAAGGGGACGCCTAGTTCTGGTGAATTTCTGTTGCAATAGTCCCAGCTGCTCTCCTGGGGCTCTGAGGAAGTACGAGCACTCCCCACCCGTCACTCAACAGGAAACTGGAGGAAGCACAGTGAATGTGGCGAGGTGCTCCTCCATATCTTAACACGTGTGCTTCAAGCTTTGCAGCTGCACCAGGGCTCCTCTGTCCAATCCCACTGCTGGGATCCGGTTGGCTGTGTGTAATTGAAGTGCAGCCATAATGGGACTGGATGAAGTTATCAGCAGGACTTAATAACAACAACAATGCAAAAATCAGGGAGTAAAGGAGCTGATCACATTGGATGTTATTGCATATGACACAATGAAGTGTCTCTGGCCAGCTGCTCATACTAAACCACTGCACAGGCTGATATCTGGATTTAATCGGGGGGGGGGGACCCTGCTTTTCTAGCTGGGGGGGAGGGAATCTGTTAGCCCTTAAAGGTAAAGGTACCCCTGACCATTAGGTCCAGTCGCAGACGACTCGGGGTTGCGCGCTCATCTCGCTCTATAAGGCGAGGGAGCCGGCGTTTGTCCACAGACAGCTTCCGGGTCATGTGGCCAGCATGACTGAGCCACTTCTGGTGAACCAGAGCAGCACAAGGAAACACCCTTTACCTTCCCGCCGGAGCGGTACCTATTTATCTACTTGCACTTTGATGTGCTTTCGAACTGCTAGGTTGGCAGGAGCAGGGACCAAAAAACAGGAGCTCACCCCGTCGCAGGGATTCGAACTGCCGACCTTCTTATTGGCAAGTCCTAGGCTCTGTGATTTAGACCACAGCGCCACCGACGTCCCTTTTGTTAGCCCTTACTGCAAAGAAATTATTGCATAATTTCGGGTTGTTTTAAAAACCCTGATGTATTCCCTACTGTTTATTTTGTATCCCTGCTCAGGCTGAGTTGCACCCAAACCTCTGTGGCCTCTGCCCACCCACCTGGGTGACTGGGCAAGAGACAGAAGGGTTCCTCTCAGCCTCCCTGGCATTCTTTAGCATGCAGCTCTATCCCTGCCAATATCTCCCCGCTGTTTGCCCGCAGCGGATAGCCTAGTTGCTTTTAATACCTAGTTATTTTGCTTTCTTCCAGACATTTGGATTTTGATTCCCTTGTTTTATGCAACCGCCACTGGGTTTCTCTAACTGAGATGGCTTAATTCAGATTCCTCTCCTACCGCAGCAAGGCTGGCAGAAATAATGGATAACTCAGTACAGTATGTGGACGGAAAGACAGAACAGATGACTGCCTGATATGGGGCAATGATGGCTGAAAACTCACAGGAAAGTGATACTTGAAGTCTACGGGAGGAGGGCCAGACCAGAAAACCATTAAAACAACAACTACTATTGCTACTATTACTACTACTGTTATTACTATTACCCACTCGGTAAAAAAGGTAAAGGACCCCTGGACGGTTAAGTCCAGTCAAAGGCGACTATGGGGCTGTGGCGCTCATCTCGCTTTCAGGCCGAGGGAACCAGCGCTTGTCCACAGACAGCTTTCTGGGTCATGTGGCCAGCATGACCAAACTGTTTCTGGCACAATGGAACACCATGACGGAAACCAGAGCTCACGGAAATGCTGCTTACCTTCCCGCTGCAGTGGTACCTATTTATCTACTCACACTGGTGTGCTTTTGAACTGCTAGGCTGGCAGGAGCTGGGACAGAGCAACGGGAGCTCACTCCGTTGTGGGGATTCGAACTGGCAGCCTTCTGCTCCCAAGAGGTTTAGACCACAGTGCCACCTGCACCCCTCACCCACTCTATAGAGGGGATTAGCAACTGCTGTATTACCCACTGCTGTAAAGTGAAGTGAGGGGCAGGTGTTCTCGTCCACCTGGGAAGGGAGCCCATCTAGGAGAAGGAAAACTCTGATCCTAAACCTTTGCTGCCTCCTGGAACATCTTTGGGAGAAGAAAAGGCTAAGGAGTAATTCTGGCCACTCCTGCAGCCCAGCTGGTGCCAAACATCATGCTCTGTTTTCCTTTGGGCCCCATCAGTGAGGCCGAGAGGAGCATCGAGTCATCTGGGCAGCCCAGGACCTCCACCCACACTGTCCAAGCTTCCGCCCGAGGGAGGTCACTTCGGCACGGCAAAGCCTCTCCTCCTTACAGAGGGGAGGAGTTGTGAGCGGGAGCCATTTCCCGCATTGGCAGGGGGCGTTCCGGTCCCTGCCCAGCTGGCCCGGCTGCTGTGCCACACCCCCAGGTAGCCAACCAGTCAGATGTAGGCTTGGGGGCAGGGTTTAGCCACTCAAATGTGGCTGTGGCTGCACTTCTCTTTCATTGTGCTGCTGGTTTTGGTCGTATCACCCACCTTTAGTTCATTGCTTGGTTCTTGACATTGCTATGGACCTGTGGTTGGTCACCTTGGTTGTCCAAGGGGCCTGGTAGGAATTTTTATCCAGCTGGCAAATTGGCACCGGCCACTTGGTTTTTCGCCTACCTCATAGCAAATCGTCACAACCTTTTGGGTATTGGCGGTTAGGCATTGGAATATGTTTGTGTATTGGAGGGCAGGGTGTGGCCATCGCCTACCCCTCCACTTTATGGGCATTCCGGTAAAGGAATCCGGCAGTCGTGGATCCTGCCCGATGCCCTTGCTGGTGGCTAGGGCCATGGCACGACCCCCGGTGATATCAGGGGGAGCTTTCAGTTGTATTTGCATCAACAGGCTCCTCCCACTGGTGGTTAACCCTTGGTAGACTCACCCCTCCGTGAGGGGGTGGAGTCACGCTCTGCTTTATCCAAGGCCTAAGCCAATACCACTCACATGTTGTGATCAATAAAGTTGTGGCCTTTTTTAGCCCATTATCCTAATATACTGTGTCCATGTGTCTTTCTTATCCTCAAGCAGGTGGCGGGTCCTTGACTCACAAATGGGTCTGACACAGAGCAGGGCATGTCTCTGTCTCTGCAGCTTCTAGCATCATCCAAACCCACAGATACAACACTCACTTGGCCCATGCTCTCCATCCTCAGAGGATGTGGTGTCCTGTAAATGTGGTGGGAAAAGGCCCCGTGCATTTGTCTCCATGGCAACAGAGAAGCCTCTTTGGATACGGTAACTAGCAGAACCCAACTGGCCAGCCAAAGCCATTCATAGAATCATAGAATTGTAGAGTTGTCATCTAGTGCAGTGTTTCCCAAACTTTTTTGGGCAACGGCACACCTGTTTACTGAAAAATATCTCGCAGCACACCACCATTAAAGCCCCGCCCCGTGACGTCAGCGTCACGCCGGGAGGGACGCACGAAAGTGAAAGTTTTTTCCCTCCCCCTTGCCGGGGAACCTCCAAGCTTTGGGGGTGGGAGGAGGCAGCAGAGCGAGGGACTGAGGGACGGCGGCAACTGAGGCGGCGGCGGCTGTTGTGGTGGTGGCGGCGATAGCGGGCGGAGGAGGGGGCGGCGGCGGGGCTTGAGGAGCCGTCGCCGGGAGTTGCTGCTGCTGTTGTTGCTGCTGCTGCCCGGACATGCCGGCCTCCTCCTCCTCCGCTGTCTCGCGCTCCTCCCTTTTGCACGCGCTGCCCCGCCGCTCGGCACCACCACCGCGGAGCCGCCCCTGGCTCGACGCGGATCCTCGCCGCCACCGCCTCTCACCGCCCGACTCGCCCGCCTCCCTCCCACGGCACACCAGCCAATGTCTCACGGCACAGTAGTGTGCCGCGGAACACCGGTTGGGAAACACTGATCTAGTGCAACCCCAGTCCCTAAACAAAGGAACTGGTTTGGCTGGCTCAGCAGACTCTTCTACTAGATTCTAAGCAGGCCTGGAAGGAAGCCTCAGGTACAGTGGTGCCTCGCAAGATGAAAAGAATCCATTCCGCGAGTCTCTTCGTCTTGCGGTTTTTTCGTCTTGCGAAGCAAGCCCATTAGCGGATTAGCGGATTAGCGCTATTAGCGGCTTACCGGGCTTAGCGGATCAGCTGATAAGCGGCTTAGCGGATCAGCTGTTAAGCGGCTTAGCGGATCAGCTGATAGGCGGCTTAGCGGATCAGCTGATAAGCGGCTTAGCGGCTTAGAAAAAGGGGGGGGGGAGAAAAAAAAACCTGCAGGAACTCGCAAGACATTTTCGTCTTGCGAAGCAAGCCCATAGGAAATTCGTTTTGCGAAGCACCTCCAAAACGGAAAACCCTTTCGTCTAGCGGGTTTTCCATCTTGCGAGGCATTCGTCTTACGGGGCACCACTGTATCATCCAAACTGACCCCTCCAAAACATGTAACAGTATTTTGTGACTGAAGCATTGTTTCCCCAACCTTCAGTTTAATTTGAGATCAGGAAGATCACGGGAGCCTAGGGGTTCATTCTGCCTTACGAACAAATATTTAACCATCTTTTTTCATATGTTAATGCCTCACGGAGAAAACGTTACAAGATATGAAGCAGAAGGAAACAAAACCCGCACATTCACAGCGCAAGAACCAGAGGATGCTTCAAAGTTTCCACGTAAGCTCTTCACACTTCCCCTATTTGGGAAGTGGCAAGCCTTGAGTCAGAGAAACACTCTGTAAACCGACACATTCACAGCGGCGTCCGAAAATGAGAACGGGTGACAGGCAGGCCATTGACGTGAACACTTTTTTTTAGAGAGAGAGTGAGTGAGTGAGCGAGAGAGAGAGCAGGAGAGATATCCAGGCTGCAAAATGGTGCAGATTAAGATCATCCTCTGTAAAGGCAAAGGGAAAAGTCCTCTGCAATCGTCTGCATTTCCCCTCTAAGTGAGCCTCAGCAAATTCAGTGGGGCTTAACCTGAGAAAGGGCCTCTTCAGATGTCCTTTTCATTGTTCATCTCTTCATTTTTTATTTTTTTGCTCAGGGCAGTAATAAACGAACCCCCTTTCAATATTATTTGCACCTGCAAAAGCTTTGGGGTGGCCCTACTGCTTGGTTTCCAATCAGTAAATGTCCTGGTGTTGCTGTTTTTGTTGAGCTATAGAGCAAGCACTCCTCTCCAGGTGACAATGATGTGGAGCAGAAAGATGTGAGGGTGGTCCAGTGTGAATCCACTGTGAACGCACTCTTATTGTGTCAATGGAGCATTGCAAAAGGCACCCACCCCTCCTGCTTTCCGTAGAATCATAGGATTGTAGATTCGGAAGGGAACCCCAAAGGATTTCTAGTCCAACTAAAGAAATCCCGGCAGATGGCCACGCAACCTCTAACCAGCTCCGTAAATGCCAACCAATCCAGCAGCAACAGCAAGGAAGCCAGCTCTCCTAGTGCCAGAGTCCCACGGGGCCCCAGGCAACCTTCGGCCCCATCACCTGTTGTTGTTTTTAAAGCATAAAAGATGTAATCTCCGTGCTAAACCTTCACTCGTTTCCACCGAAACGGCACTAACAGGAAGTACGTGGGAGTGGCTGCACCACCAAGAAGTGAGCCGAAGTCGCCACAAGATCAGGCTACCCTAGGACGGAATCATCTATCTATTTATTAAATTGCTGGTCGCTTTACCTTGCCCAAGGCAACCCCAAAGCAACTTGCAAACTGTTACGGAAATTACGGGGGGTGGGCACATATTTACAGTTGTTAAATGTTACAAATATTATGCATAAAGGTATCCTTTCAACTTGACAGCTCAGGGAAGTTACCTAGCTTTAAAAATCATATAACATCAACTCCTTTGCCAGTTTCCTTCATTCCACTGCCAATTTGCTTCATTGGCCAAGGACTTGGAAACCACTCGGTCCCTGCCATAATCCCTCAAGCGGGAGGTTATGTATTCACAGGAAGGTACTCATAGGTGTCATTCGCTGGGCAAAGGCACTCCTCCGGACTTGCCCAGGTGGCAGACTATGCAAACCAAAGTTCTATTGTCCCTTTGTAGTTGATGCTTAGAATGTTCTTCCCAATACATATCCTGTATCCGTCTGTTGCCCCAACACATTCCTCCTATGTTAATCATGTATAACCCTCCCCTTTTCTGATGTAGCTATGATGTAGCGATGATGCTTAATGAGCTGTATGCTGGGATAAGATAGAAACTTTTAAAAGTCCTTGTCACCCCATCCTCAGGGTTCAAAATTCCTCTTTGAATCTGTTGCACAATAAACTCTGGTCTACAGCTATTTGCTTCGGTTGGTGGCTGGACTCCTTCCTTTATTCCGCAGGGACCCGCGGGCTCTGCCCAATGAGCTGGGTGACTGAGCAGCCTTGCACCTAGATTTTTCTGTAACACAACCAAACTGCACCACAAAAATGCCTATTGACATCAAATGGGTGCCTTCACTTTGCTTTTCCTGACCCCTGCTAAAAACATTTTTTTTGTTTAGACAAGCCTACCCAAGTGTCTGGAATGCTGGTGTGTTTACAGTTTGTTGTGTGTTTTGATATTTTTGACTGTCTAAATTGCTTGATTTTATTGTTTTATTCTTTTCATAAACCTCTTTGAGGTTTCCCCCTTTTTTTACAATCAAGCGTAATACAGTGGTACCTCTGGTTACGAATGCTTCAGGTTACAAGCTCCGCTAACCCAGAAGTAGCTGCTCCTGGTTGCGAACTTTGCCCCAAGATGTGAACAGAAATTGTGCGTCAGAGGCACACATGCAGCAGGAAACCCCATTAGTGAAAGCGCGCCTCAGGATAAGAACAGTTTCAGCTTAAGAACGGACCTCTGGAATGAATTAAGTTCATAACCAGAGCTACCACTGTATAAATTTTATGAACTAAGTAAAGAAAAAAATGGAAACCTATGCGTTCTGAATATTTGCATTTGCGGGGAGGGGAAGCTGCAAAGCAGACATGGATTGCAAGAGATGCTGCGTGCGCAACCTTAAAGTTTTGAGGGTGCACACCCCCCAGAAAACACCCCAATGCTCACTAAGGGACCTGGCTGGATGGCCCCTTAATCATCTTCACCTGTTTGCTTTGAAATGCAACATCTTTTCCTTGCCAAACTACAGAGGCTGCTTTGTGTAGCTGGGGAGCATCCTTGAAAGGGTTTCAGGGACGAGGAGGCAAAGCCTCTGCCGGCACAATGGCTGCGTCTGCTTCCCGAGGCCAGCCCTTTGTGAGAACAACAGTTTACAAAAGCCGCTTCTTCCTAATCTTTAGACAATGCTGTGTGTATATTTAACCTTTGCAACAAAAGCATGTCAAACATTTAGGGCCTGGGCGGGTGTGTGTCTCCAGACGCTTTACTCTGGAGTAGTTCCAGTGAAGTCGGCAGGCTGCTTTCAGAGGAATTGGCTGGAGGATTATAGCCTTGGACTGACATTTTCCATAATCTTCTGGTGATAGTTGATACGCTCCTCTTTCGCTGCGCGGCAGGCAGCAAAGGGACCTGATTAGAATGGGTTGTGCATCTTTTCTTCCTGCTGAGTCTATCGCACCTCGCCTGCATCCTTTTACAGCAGCGTGAAACTTGAATGTAAGGTTGCCAACTGTCCTACCTTGAGCCCTCAGTGCTGGGGTGTGGGAAACTTCCAGGGGCCACCTATAGATTCCTGCAATGTGTTATACATAGGGCTACCTCTGAGGACGGTTTGGAAACTTCAGCTGGTGCAGAATTCAGCAGCCAGATTGCTCACCGGGCCAAGGCGGTTTGAGCATATAACGCCAATTCTGGCCCAACTGCATTGGTTGCTGGTTAGTTCCTGAGCCCAATTCAAAGTGCTGGTTTTGACCTAGTAAAGGTAAAGTGACCCCTATTAGGTCCAGTCGTGGCTGACTCCGGGGTTGCGGTGCTCATCTTGCTTTATTGGATGAGGGAGCCGGCATACAGCTTCTGGGTCATGTGGCCAGCATGACTAAGCCGCTTCTGGCGAACCAGAGCAGCACACGGAAACGCCGTTTACCTTCCCGCCGGAGTGGTACCTATTTATCTACTTGCACTTTGACATGCTTTTGAACTGCTAGGTTGGCAGGAGCTGGGACCGAGCAATGGGAGCTCACCCCGTCATGGGGATTCGAACCGCCGACCTTCTGATCAGCAAATCCTAGGCTCTGTGGTTTAACCCACAGTGCCACCCGCGTCCCTTTTGTAGGTTTTGAGCTACAAAGCCTTAAACAGCTCAGGAGAGCATTACCTCAAGGACCACCTCTCCCTATAGGAACCGACCCAGACCCTGCAATCATCACCTGAAGCCCTTCTGTGAGTGCCTCCCCCATGAGTGGTCTGGAGAGTGGCAACCTAGGAAGCAGCCTTTTCTGTGGTGGCTCCCCGTTTGCGGAATGCTCTCCCAGGAATGCTCGCTTGGCGCCTTCATTACGTATCTTAGGCGCCAGGTGAAAAAGTTTCTCTTCAACCAGGTATCCAGCTGATTAGCATTCTATGGCCTTTGAAATGTGTCTGTGGGAGGGGGATTATTATTGGTTTGTTTTTGTTCTGATTTTTACCATGTATTTTGTGTTTTTATGAGCCTAGGACTTGCCGATCAGAAGGTTTGAATCCCCGCGACGGGGTGAGCTCCCGTTGCTCGGTCCCTGCTCCTGCCCACCTAGCAGTTCAAAAGCACGTCAAAGTGCAAGTAGATAAATAGGTATCGCTCCGGCGGGAAGGCAAACGGCGTTTCCGTGTGCTGCTCTGGTTCGCCAGAAGTGGCTTAGTCATGCTGGCCACATGACCCGGAAGCTGTACGCCGGCTCGCTTGGTCAGTAAAGCGAGATGAGCACCGCAACCCCAGAGTCGGCCACAACTGGACCTAACGGTCAGGGGTCCCTTTACCTTTTTATATTGTAACTTTATGTTGTGAACTGCCCTGACAGCCGAAGAAGAAGAAGAAGAAGAAGAAGAAGAAGAAGAAGAAGAAGAAGAAATGCTAGAGTCAACAGTTGACTGAGGAATGAAGGTGACTCTTGTCTTTGTACCAGATGTTGCTGGACATCTGTCAGGAGCTGCATGCTAACTGTGGGCGGGGCCAAAGCCAGAAGTGGGTGGGGCCAGAGCCCCCAAGTGGATGGAGCTACTCCCATTCACTCTCTGTTTCCCCCCTCTTCCTCTGCTGCAGAGACGCAGTGCTCCTTCCAGCGCTTTGTATGGATTATTTCACGAGGGCGGTTGAAATTTCTCCCCGGGGCTGTCTGTAGCCCTGGGGCCACAGGTTGCCGACCCTGCTCTAGTGAAAAAGGGCAAAACCCCGAGCAACTTTTGCAGGGAATCAAAGAGGAGAGAAAGAAGTGGAGAGACATGCTCCCCCCTTTTTACAACTCATTGGCTTTGTGCTACAAGTTCCAATTACGCACCTCTGAGAGCGACCCATTGTAACTCAAAAAGCCCGCAAAGATATTGGAAAACAGAAAGGCTAGTCTCAAAAAAATGTTCACCTCCATTAAAACTATTGACCCGAGCTGGAGGGGGTGGGGAGCAGCCTCTAAGCAGTGGGAACGTTCGCGCAGGCAAGTAACTCTTAGGCGTTTCCACACGCAAACATGTATCTATGCCTGTGAGCATTCCATCAGCAGAACTGAAAATAAACTACTGAGCTTAAAAAATAATAATGAAAGGAGCAGCGGAGAGAAGGCAGTTTAATAAACCCAAGTCTTCCCAACAGAGGTCAATGCCAAAGTTCCCCACGACTAATAAAACAGCGAAAGGCTGGGAGCTATACAACTTGTTTACATGGTCTGGGGACGCAGAGTTGCTGTCCATCTGTTATCCTGATGGAACGTCCTGTTATGGGCTTTGAGGCAGCAGAAAGCAAAGCGAAGGGGAGGCTTTGCGAAGGAGCCTGACCATCAAAACCAGCGGGATTCATTATTCTGGTCTCAAGGTTTTCAAGAAATATCTAAACTAAGTCAATCACGTGGTGAGGCTTTTCCACAGCTGAAGACATGGACGCAACATGGGAGCTCCCCACTCTAAAGAGCTTTTGACGTGCAGCCTGGATTTCGGTAGCCCAGCAATGGGAAACCATGAAATTGCCTAAAGGTGAACAGCAATTGGTGCACCCACTACCCAAAAAGTCAGAGTGTATAGGACTCATGGCCACCCAAGTCCTTTGGAGACCCGAGGCATGAAATCCCACAATCACCTCTCCTGTTCTCTGGCAGTAAAAATGCAACAATAAATTCAACACCTAAGAATTTGCTTTTGACATGGGTGTTGCTGCAGCTAGGATTTCAATAGCCCAGAATGGGAAAACGGTGAAATATTGGCATTTCTCTGTGTGGTATAAGAACTTACGTACTTTGGCTATTGTGTGTGTGGGGAATCAAACATAAACTGTGTGTCTCCAGAGGGAAGGAGGGTCCAGAATGCTTTATGTCATTTGGTGGGACATTATTATGCTTCGGACTTAGATGCTCAACATTCACCATCCACACCAGCTCGGGAAATATGGGTGTCTTGATTTACAATGGTGTGTCCCCATTTATTCACTCCTGTCTCAGCAACATCTATGCAGAATGACCACTGGGAGGAGCGCAGAGAGAAGAAATGCCATGTGCATCTGCAGCAGCACAACTGGACGCCTTCATCTGCCCCAGCTGCAACAAAACATGTCTCTCCCATATCTGCTTCCACAGCCACAGCAGGCTCTGCAACCTTCCTCTGTGAAGGCACACTCCTTCATTGTCTCCTGAGACAGACAAATGCTGATCAATTTCTTTCTCTTACTATTTATTGTTTGCTTGCTTTGTATATAGTGTGATGTAACACCCTGCTACTGCACTATTGGGTTGTTAAAACATCATAATAATCCAGCAGAATTCAAGCATGGCATGTTGAGGAATTTGGTAACAGAGACTGGAACTGCCCCTAGGGAGTCTGCTCAGCAGGCAAAAGCAGCCTTTCCCAACCTGGTGCCCTGCAGATATTTCGGGAGCACAGCTCCCATTAGCCCCAATCGGCACCATCACCCCTGTTATACACTCACATGGTTCCCCTTGGCTAAGTTAAGAACAGGGCAGAAATCCCATTCAGATCTACTGAATCGCACAACAAGCGAATCTCCATCGAAATTTCCACTTCTCCATTTTTATTTTTTGCAACGTGCTTCTCCATCCAGGGCTGTCTTTACCCGGGGATGCAAGAGGTGTGGGGCACCTGGGCGCCAAATTCTGGGGGGCACTAAGTTCTTGACTATCTACCTGTTATGAAATAATAAATAATTTTGATCAAGCTAGAAAAACAAAATACATATATACCTAGGTATTACCGAAATGTATACCTACTGTTTCACTAAAGGACTTTCGACTTTGTGCGCTCATTTACCAAAGATGCGCCACGCCAGGGCGGCACTTGTCATTCACAATGGCACACGAAATTAACTCTTACATCAAAATATTATGTTACGTATTGTATTGAGCTGCTATACGGCCGAGGGGTCGGTGGCACCTTTGACACCTTTGGGGGCGGCTAAAGTAAAATTGGGGGCGCTGGGTGGATCTTTGCACCAGTGGCGCATATGCTAAAGACGTCACTGTCTCCAGCCAATCAATGTGTGCAAAAATCTGCATGTTCGGGTGAGGCATGCATAAAGATGTAAAAAATACCATACCAAAATGCAGTCTATTCGGGGGAATTCCTTGCAAAAAATGCACATCTTAAGAGAAATTTGCACTATGATGCTGATGAATTTTTATGAGGACTTTAAAGAAAAGTAAGAAAGGAAATCACAAACTGATATTTGAATGTGGAGAAAGGGAGAATGTGAAACTGAGAGAAGCCAAAATCAACAGATTCCTCAAACTGACAGATTTGGTGGGTGGTTTTAGAGACTTATTTATAGTGACTTATTTATTTATTTATTTAATTTATTTAATTTCATTTATTGCCCCCCCTTTTATCCGAGGAGCCCAAGTTGGCGTACATGGTTATTCCCCCTCCTAATTTAATCCCCACAGTAGCCCTGCAATGTACTGTAGGTTAGCAGTAACATCAGCAGTAACATCTAGACCAGGGGTCTGCAACCTTTAAGACAAAAAGAGCCACTTGGACCCGTTTCCGAAGAAAAAAAAAGTGGGAGCCGCAAAACTCGTCATTATAAATATAACTTTTTTGTCACTTTTTTATTATTTCTTTGTTTGACCCCTCAGAATTACTCCTCCTCATAGAAATAAACGTTAAATTTACAAGTTAACTTTTTGTGTGTGTGTGTTCTTCACTCCCCTTCAAAACAGTGACCAGCGTACATGCCCCTTACAATGTAGCAGGCAGGCGGGAAGGTGACGTCGGGACGGTGCGTGACTAACGCACGCACCGCCCCCATGCGACGTCACAGCAGTACAGCGCCCGCCACAGTGGGGAGTGTCGGGGCACACAATGCGCCTCCTCCCCTCGCTAGTATCCACCCTGGAGCCACGGCAAAGGTGTAAAAGAGCCACATGCGGCTCCGGAGCCGCGGGTTGCAGACCCCTGATCTAGACCATGGGAGCGTTTCAGCCCTGTTCTTGAGTTTGTTTAAAATCTAAAACAGCTTATCTTGTATTCATTTCTTTGAATTTGTACCATTTAGGTTTTTTAAAGCTTTTTGTTAAGGCATTACTAGAATTTTGACAGCTGAGTTCTCAACTCTTTATTACTGTGCTTTCTTTAAGTTGGGCTGTGTCTAAAACTTGCCCTTGAGGTTTTCAAACCTTTTTTGTAAAGTCAGTATTAGAAACTGTGACTTTGAGTCCTCAATCCTTTATTACTGCGCTTTGCTTCACCTAGGTCGAGCTAGGATTATAATACTTCAGAATTTTTGAGAGTTTTATCCTTTTTTAAAAATTTTGGTCATTTAAGGTTTATGATTCCTCTATTTCCTTCTGAGGAAACTGAATAGTTCAGTGAAATGAGGTTTGTAGCCGGCATCCTGTTAAGGCTTTGTTCAATTTTAGGTTTTTCTAATTTTTTCCTTAAACTTTTTGATTTTTATTATTTAGTTTATTTCCATAAGATAAAATTTCTAGTTGATTACTTCTCGTTTCAGGGATTTTCACGATATTTCATTTGTTTTCTGCAATGTAGGTTAGGCTGAGAGAGAGGCAGTTGACTGACTTCCCACGTCACCCTGTGAGCTTCAGGCCCAAGTGTGGGATTCGAACTCTGGACTCTCCCAGGTCCAAGCCCGGCACTCTAACCGTTAAGTGCAAACTCTGTCTTACTAACTGTCTTGCCTGTGAGGGCTCAGCCCCAGAACCTGTTTCCAAGCCCAGGGTGCAGCCTCGAAACGCATGAAGCAACTGCAGAAAGGAGAGTGCCTCTGAGCATGTGCAGGGACTCTCTGTACACAAATGCATCCCGAGGCTTCACAGACTAACTAGCAAGGCTATGTCTTCCCCGCAGGCCGGCCGGCATCGTCCTTTTCCTCTTTTGCCTGCGATCAAGGGAAGCGAAAGGGAGAGGAAGCACGTGGGCGAAACATCGTCGCTGGGGAGGAAGCAGCAGTGAGAGTTCTGCTAGCAAAATAATCACTGCGGGGCCTGCAGCTAAGAGCGCGGCAAACTGTGGGAAGGAGAGAAGAGTGTGTGGGAGGCCAGAAGAAAGAAACAGAGAAGAGGAAGAAGACGAGATTGTGAATGAGTAACATGCAAAGGGACTATTTATAGGGCAAAGTCTGTGTCACACATCCTTTCCCGAAAGGGAAGCACAGCGAGGGAGGGAAAATGTCCCCCCCCCCCAGCTGTGTGTCTGAGGATCAAAACATCCTTTCCCCAGTTCACCATGCCCCAGCCGTGATCTCATTTATTTCTATTAATTTAATAAAAGTGTATGCAGCTTTTCAAGAAAACCTCTTCCCAAGCCACATGCAAGGGAAAGTACGTAGCTCAGGGGGTTAGAGCATATTCTGGATGGTGGCTAATGGATTGAGGTTGAATCCTGACAAGACAGAAGTACTCTTCTTGGGGGACAGGGGCGGGCTGGTGTGGAGGACTCCCTGGTCCTGAATGGGGTCACTGTGCCCCTGAAGGACCAGGTGCGCAGCCTAGGAGTCATTTTGGACTCACAGCTGTCCATGGAGGCGCAAGTCAATTCTGTGTCCAGGACAGCTGTCTACCAGCTCCATCTGGTATGCAGGATGAGACCCTCCTTGCCCGTGGACTGTCTTGCCAGAGTGGTGCATGCTCTAGTTATCCCCACTTGGACTACTGCAATGTGCTCTACGTGGGGCTACCTTTGAAGGTGACCCGGAAACTACAACTAATCCAGAATGAGGTAGCTAGACTGGTGACTGTGGGCGGCTGCCGAGACTACATAACACGGTCTTGAAAGACCTGCATTGGCTCCCAGTACGTTTCCGAGCACAATTCAAAGTGTTGGTGCTGACCTTTAAAGCCCTAAACGGCCTTGGTCCAGTATTCCTGAAGGATCATCTCCACCCCCATCGTTCAGCCCGGACACTGAGGTCCAGTGCCGAGGGCCTTCTGGCAGTTCCCTCACTGCGAGAAGCAAATCTACAGGGAACCAGGCAGAGGGCCTTCTTGGTAGTGGCACCCACCCTGTGGAATGCCTCCCATCAGATGTCAAAGAGATAAACAACTACCTAACATTTAGAAGACATCTGAGAACAGCTTACAGCATGGGGATGATCCTACATAGCTCAGTTGGTTAGAGTGTGGTGCTCAGAATGCCAAGGTTGCAGGTCCAATCCCTGCATGGGACAGCTTTATATATTCCTTCATTTCTGGGGGTTGGGCTAGATGATCCTCAAGGTCCCTTCCAACTCTACACTTCTATAATTCTATGATCTGTGATCCTACTTGCAGGATGCTGGAAGGCAGAGTCAGCCAGAAGGTAGATCTACAATAGTACAGTGGTACCTCAGGTTACAGACGCTTCAGATTACATACGCTTCAGGTTACATATGCTTCAGGTAACAGACTCCGCTAACCCAGAAATAGTACCTCGGGTTAAGAACTTTGCTTCAGGATGAGAATAGAAATCGTGCAACGGTAGCATGGTGGCAGCAGGAGGCCCCATTAGCTAAAGTGGTGCTTCAGGTTAAGAACGGTTTCAGGTTAAGAACGGACCTCCAGAACGAATTAAGTTCTTAACCCGAGGAACCACTGTATATGACTCATAAGTGTTTGCCAATGGCAACAGTGGCAACAAAACTCTTTCCTCCCCAAGTCCCAAATCAGGCTCCTGAAACGAAGGGTTTTCCCAGACTGATGTTGCTTTCGGGTGGGAGTCCATCACACACAGACAAAGTCAGGTTGCACAATTATAATTGATTGGGAGGCCTTGCGAAACAGACCCGCTTCCCTAAAAGATCAGACTTTTTTTGCAGTAAGGAAATTGACAGAGAGATGCCCTGGTAAGTGCGAGATAACTGTGCTCATTAAATTGCTGGAGCTGCCTACTCTTCCTGAAGACAAAGTGGTACATATACAGGCCATGTGGAAGTGCCCCAAGAATGCTTGGGGGTGGGGGTGGAGAGTGGATCTCAGTTCTGTAATCTCAGTCCTGATTCTGAAATCGGTGCTAGGAACTCAGATAGGGATATGTTGGGAATTACCTCCTTCACTTGAGCCACCGTATCTGCCATCACCAGCTGCCCTGCACCCACCCAGCCCTGGCAATGGTTGATGGACTTTAGGATTCTAGCAAAATATAGATCCCGCAAGCCTGAAGCCTGCACACCCCATTCTGACAGCGACCATTTAGGCCTGGTCTGCATGCACAGGTGCGAAAGCAGAGATGGTGGAATGAATTGCATCGCTGCAGACTGTGGGTGGGGAATGTCATTGCTGAACGCTACATAAAACAAAAACAAAAAAACTCACTGTAAAGAGAAAACATCAGCTTCTACTTCTGCCTTTTCCTGCTGCTAATTTTCTACTTGCAGGCTCCCTGCTGTTTTTGTACTATAGCAAATAATTTTCAACAGCCTGATTTCCCACTTGCAATCTGAGGTGGTACAGTCCATGCTGCCCCCTCCATTAATTCTAACCTTGGGCTCTCTGTTGCCCATGTAGACCAGACCCAGAGTGCGGCATGCCAATGGTTTTCAAGGAACAGTCTTTACCAAAGGTGTCATGGGCTTTGAAGACACTCGAACTCAGGACGCAAGGGAGAAACATGATAAGAGGAAGGCACGCTTGGCAAATCCATACCGCGATCAGCTCCCACCCAGAAACTAATGTCCCCACTGTGGAATGATGTGTGGATCCAGAATTGGCCTCAACAGTCACTTGCAGACTCACTGTTAAGACCATGTTTATGGAAGACAATCTTACTCGGCTGCTAGGGATCACCAAAGAAAGGGTTTTTTTGTTTTTTTTTAATGATATTTATTGGGAATCTAAAGTTACAGAAAAGAGAAAAGAAAGAAAAGCAAAGAAAAAAGAGATTAAACAATACAAATCAATAAAAAGAAAATAAAAAGTACCAAACATACCATACAGCAAAATCAAAAACAAGAACAAAAAAATAAATTTAAAAACAAATCCAATATTCCCATACCCTTATCTTCATTAACTTATTTCCTCGACCTCCTCACACCTCCCTTTTTTGTATTCTAATTATTAATTATCTCAGCAAATCCTTTCCATCTTTCACTGTATTCTGTCCTTTAGTTGTCTTAATTTATTTTAGCCTTATCTTACCATAAAAAACCCTAAAACTTAAAAACTTATTTATACATAACTCCTTATAACATTTCTACTAAAGCCTAATAGTTTCATTCCAAAATTTTCCTAACAGTCGTTAATTTTGCAATATTTCTCTAAATGAATTTTTAAACTTTCTGGCAATCTTCATCCACCGTCTCTTCTTCCTGGTCTCGGGTTCTGTCAGTCCTTTCTATCTGTTCCATCTAGTCCATCAACCTGGTGATCTTATGTCCGAGGCTCTCAACTCTTTTCCATGTCCCTTCTGCAGATCTTCTTCATAATTGTACCTGCACTTTACTTTGTCTTCTGCTGGTCTTGTTCTTAATTTCCTTCCTTTGTCTCTGAGGAGTAGATCTCGGGGGAACAACCTAAGAGTGTCTTTATCCCTTCTCGGCCGGTCACCAAAGAAAGGTTTTCAAAGAGTGCACCAGGGAACAGGATCAGCGAGAAACTCAGGAATGGTGGCAGAGCTTCCCTGAAAGGCAGCTTGCCCACCACTCCTGATTTTCTCTGTGCAACGTGAAGCAATGGCTGCGTTGTAGGAAGTGTGCTGCTTTTGTGGTGGGGATGGTGAGGACCAAGAGGCGCCCTGCAGCTGTGGTGGACAGACCTCAAGCTTGCGGTGGGATCGTCTTCCTTCCTTTTTACAAGAACTCTCATGGTCTACCAGACAAGAGTCAGATACAAAATGCTGGCTCAGTGTCAGGTACCAGTATGAGCCACACAATGGGCTGGTCTCAGGGACGGATTTAGCTACTGAAGGTAATGGGGCCCTTTATATGTCCAGCTGTCCTTTGTCAACAACAAATTGTCGCTGTTTTTTTGTGTTGAATATATGCTATATGGTATTTTATGGACCTAATAGGTATCCAAAGCCATTTGCACATAACAAAATCTGTATTTTATCTTACATTTTAGAAATGTACATCCAGTTGTTTTTTTCCTTTAAATTTTGGGGGGCCCTAAGCTATAGCTTGTTTAACTTATATGTAAATCCGGCACTGGCTAGTCTGTATCTACAAGAACAGATCAACATCTGAATTCTTAAATTATCAGGGTTGCTAAGCTCAAAGCAGCCAGCGGAGTTGAGCAAAGATCTTGCCAAAGACAACCAGGTAACGCTCCTATTTTACAGGGGGCTGAAAAACAGGCAATTATTTGTCTATGTCCAATATTGTTCAATTTTGTTAACATGTTTAGAATCAGAAAGGCTTGCAGATCGCCCAGTGATCTACCCGATAGACGCCAAATCTGCTTTCTGCCAGCTTATGCCTTGGAACATGCTCAAGAATGAACTGCAACATTCAGGAATCTCTTGAAAGAAAAAGGTGTCTGGCCAAGAAAGCCTGAAAAGGACAGCCATGTGATAGGAAGCAATTCAAACTCTCCAAGCTCATGTGCATACAATCTACAGAGGCCACTTGTCAGAATTGCCTCTCTCCCACCTCCTTTTGCTCCTTCTCTTCCTCTTCCTTGCAGTTGCTGTTCCTTTGGAAGCATCTGGAGTGGCAAGATAGCCTTGCTTGTTTTCTGCCAGGTTGCCGAAGTGCCAAAGGAAGAGGTTAATTTGTGCCATGTCTCAGGTCCCCCGTGCCTGTGCTCAGTGCCAACACTCAACTCCAGAATGCACAAAGGGCCTCTGAGCAGACACAGAGGGAATTTCCCCTTGCAAAGGAACAAATGCAGAGTCATAGATTGTCAGAGCTGGAAGGGACCCTGGCAGCCTAGCCCTTTTGCTCAATGCAGGATCTTGCAGTAACAGCAGCCCTGGCAGATGACCCAGTCTAGCCTCTGCTGAAATGCTTCCAGCCAAGGAGAGCAGGATGCCCCTGGAGGCTGGCTGCTCCAGGATGCCCCTGGAGGCTGGCTGCTCCCACTGCCCAGGATCTCTTAGCAGCAGGAAGCCTCTCCTAACCTTTAGCCAAAATCTTCAATTTCCATTCTTTGGCCCTCTGAAGCAACAGATAACACGCTTGGCCTGTCCTGCGTGACAACCCTATCACACAGATATTTAAAGATCACTGTCGTGATAGACACACCACACATTTGAAGCACATGGCTTCCCACAAATAATCCTGAGAACGGCTCTTTGTGAGGGTGCTGTGAGCGGTAAACTACAGTTCCCGTGGTCTTTGGGGACGAAATCATGCCTCACCTGATTCTTCTCTTCTCTGGGCTTGAACACAGTCAGCTCTTTCAACCGCTCCTTATAGGACTGGTGCACATCAAAAATTAGGGTTCCAAATGATGCTCTGGTATTTCCACACTAGCCCACTTAACAAATTAATTTTTAAGATTGTTAATATTTTTATTTGTGTTGCAATTTTAAATTGTTGTAAGCCACTCCATGTGGTGCAGGGGCACAAGAAGAGTGGAACAGAAATGTTATGTATAAATGAATGAATGAATGAATTTTTAAAAACCTCTTACAGATGAATTGAGTCATGCATGTACAAGTCCCGTTGAGTCTGACTCATGAAGACTATTTCAGTTTAGGAGAGACTTGCTGTCGCACTGATGATGGTGATGGTAGACAGATGAATTGTCATCGATCTGCCTCTTTTATGAAGGATAACAGGGCAGATCCCTGCCCCAAAGACCTTACAATCAGGGGAGACAAGGGAGGAAAGGAAGGAAAATGGGAGGAGGATGTAAACCATCCAGAGATTTTGTTACACTAAGTGATCATTTTGAAAAATAGATAAACAATAAGCTCTTGCGCCAGCTTTCATAATAGAGGGAACCCTACTTTCAGTTAGATATAGATATGCTTAGTTACATCAGAGAATGGGGACTTGCGGTGCAAGGCTAATCACGCCTATTCAGAAGGAAATCCTATTAAATTCAGTGGGGCTTATTCCCAGGAAAATGGAGCTAGGATTCCTGCCTAAAGCCAGGGGAAACTCTGGGATACCAGCACCTCTTCTGTAGTAAGTGAGAAGATCTTTCCCACTATGCCCACTTGAAATGTGAAGGCCAAGTTCTCCAGCTGATGGGGGCAATTTCAGTGACTTCCAGGTGATTTCTGGGTTTGGGGAGGGGAAGAGGAAATCTGCTGTCGGTTGTAGTCAAAGTTCAAATTGGGAGTAATAACTAGGACTGTGGGCGTTTCTATTCCACTTTGATCTGCAGAACCGGCCCTCTTACCGGCACCACATAATATTCCTTCCACATTGGTAATAAATCAATCTTTAATGTAGCAACGGCCCTTTGGAACTCCCTGCCTATTGACTGTATCATTTTTGGCACCTGCTAAAAACACCTGCTTTTTGTTTAGACGAGCCTGTCCAGCCAGGTAGCATACTGACATGTGCTTTTTATCAGTGACTTAGAATTTTTAATAGTTGTTTTTAACTGCTTCTGCCCATAATTTTATTGCTTTCTTCTTTTTGTAAACCACTTTGAGGTTTTTTCCTTTTTAAATAATCAAGCGATGTATAAATTTTATGAGATAAATGAAATAGACCAATAACTCTCCGCCACTGCCTCCTTCCTGAACGGCGCTGCTGGGCTTACTCCGGAGTAGGCAAGCCACGGTGCCCAGAACTGAGCAAGCGAGAGTGGCCAAAGATTATTTTGCCAATCCTTAACCACGTGCGCCAGGAAGAGAGTCGATGATCGGTCCCATAAAGATAGCATTGGAACCGAGCTTCCCAGCCAGTTTTTACTTCGGTATTGAAAGAGAAACAAAATTTGAAGCAGAATCGGAAGCGAAGCGGATCTTACCGGCTCTGGTGTCTTTGTCAGTTTTCTTCGCGAGCCGGGCTGCCTGCCCAGAGGGCGATCCCGGAGCGCATCCTTGGCGCTTGTTGCTGCTCGGATCCGACGCGAGGCAGTTGCTGGCAGAGGAGCGGAGTCAGCCGCGCTGGGGACGCCCGACGGAGGGGCGCGGATGAGGCATCGCGGAGAGAGGCCGGGAGGCGGGGTAAGAGGGAAGGAGGGTGGGGGGGGGGGAAGAGGCAGGAAGCCGAGTTGCAGAAAAACTTTAAAAGAGAAGTGCGCGCACAGGCGCGCGCAATCACCTTGACACATTGAGAAGAGCGCTACAGTCCGCGACAGCGCGCTTGGTGCGCGGGAAGCGTTGCAACCAGGGCGCGCAAAGCAGAGCAAAAGCGCTTGGGGGTGTGTCGGATTTTCCAAGGGGCCACCCTGGGATACCGCCCCCCTCCCCAATCTTTCTCAGCCTCCTCTATAGCTGACAGGGAGAGGCTGGCTGCTTCTGTGAACCTCATTTATTTTTTATAAAATTTATACACCGCTTGACTGCAAAAAAGAGAAAACCTAAAAGCGGTTTACAAAAGATAAAACGGTGAAATCAATTTTTTTTAAAAAATCAACACTACTTTAAAACATGCGGAAGTTAAAATACTAAAACAGATTAAAATCACCTAGACTTTCTAAGCATTTTGTCTTGATAGGAATGTGTTTCGAAGGAGCTGAAAAGAGTACAGGGAAGGAGGTGCCTTCTTGATCTCAAAAGGCTCCGAGGGTCATTTTGCTGCGCTCTAAAACATTTGCTAACTCCAGTGCTTTTCTTCTAGGAAAAACGGTGCTGGTTCTGCGTACCTGTGAGTACCCCCAGGAAAAAAGCAGCGGCTAACCCTCTTAGTTTTGTGGCATTCCTTCACTTACATTGCCAATGATCACATCTATGCTTGAATGGCAGTTGCAATCTAGTCTGTACTGTATTTGTCATGCTCACCTTTCCAGCTGCTGGAGGATAATTTTGCTGTCCTCTGAAACAGGCACCCCCAAACTCGGCCCTCCAGATGTTTTGGGACTACAATTCCCATCATCCCTGACCACTGGTCCTGTTAGCTAGGGATGATGGGAGTTGTAGTCCCAAAACATCTGGAGGGCTGAGTTTGCAGATGTCTGCTCTGAAAAATCCACAGGCTCTTGTGGTTTTGTGACTCTCCTTCTGTTACATAGCCAACTGCCTCTGTTTTTATGGCAGCTCCAATCTCCCTGCTGTGTTTTTCCTTGCAAGAATGCCATGTGGCCTAAGACTGGGTGTGCGTACTACATTTCCCACCTGCCAAGGCCAAGACAGGCCCCTCTCTGCCGGCACAGCAACAGGGGAGAAGTGGTTTCAAGAGCCAGATTGACTGTGGGTCCTGAGCCCTTTGAGGCAACCTTTCACAGGGGGCCATGAGGAAAGGCCTGAAATGGTAACTTCTGCCTTTCTAGTGGCCCTGGAAGTTCTTTTGTGTGGACAGTCCCCCAAACCCTGGGCTGCCCCCTGTATGGAATAACGACTCAAGACAACGTGCTATGGGATTAAAATTGGCCACAACTTTATTATATTTCAGATGTGGGTAGACCTTGGCTCAGGCATTGGGCGTTTATCCCTCCCAGTCCCCCGTCAGGGATCTGGGGAGCATCAGGGTTATCCAGTGTGGGGAGGGGATGGGCTGGCTCTGGAGAACATATGTTCAAGGAGAGAGAGCCCACCCCTGTTACGTTGCAGGGGAGAGCAATGAGGACCTCTAGGCGGACGGCCAAAGTCTCCCCTCAAACAGCCCCTTTAACAGGGAACCCTGGTATTGCTACCGCAAAGAGGAGCAGGGCATGGGTCACCGCTGCACGCCCCTCCCCCCATTCAGGGAAGATAGATTAAAGGATTCTGCCCAAGGCCTAATACCGCCAAAGTTGTGACATTTTGCTACGGGAAAGGCAAACCTGCCAATGCAGGGGAATTCCTTTCTGGCCCTTCAACAGCGACCTTGACGTAGCAGCGTCCGCATACCTGTGGAGAAAAGAAGTCTGCAAAAGAAGTCTTAACTGAGGGTGCAGGGTGGGTAGGGTGGGAGAAGCTCTGGAGCCAACTGCCGATTCCCAGGTAAGATCCTCCCTCTATTGTGTGGGCAGGTGGTCCCTCCCCCTACCTGGCCTGATCACCTTGGCAACGCCTCCCCAGGTGGGATTGGGCAACTGACTGAGGTAGGTGGAGACCTCCAGGTATCACACCTGGGGGGAGGCAAAGCCAAGCCTGTGCTAATGGTGCCACATAGGGTCCAGGGGCTGTGCGCAACCATGCAATGGGCGCCCCCATTTAATGTGGGGAGCGGTCATTCAGAACAGAAGAAGAGCCTGCTGGATCAGATCTATGTCCAGCATCCTGTTCTCACAGTGGCCAACCAGTTGCCTCCACAAGAAAGACACGGGTGCAGGACTATTCTCCCCTCCTGTAGGTTTCAGTATCTGGCATTCAGAAGCATTACTGCCCTCCAACAGTTTTTTTTTTTAAATAAATCTTATTTGATTTTCAAAAGGAATAAAAAGAGAGCAAAAAAAAAAAAAAAGAAAAAAAAAAGAGAGATAACAAAAGAAGAAACATACAACTAAAAACAGTACAGAATTCAAATAACGAGATTACTCTAAATCTCTTGACTTCCCCCCATCACCTCCATGGGTCCTTCTGATTCTATTTTCAACTGGATATCAAACTTCTCCAATTTTTCATCGTCCTAAGGTATCTATACAGTGGTACCTCGGGTTACAGATGCTTCAGGTTACAGACTCCGTTAACCCAGAAATAGTATCTTGGGTTAAGAACTTTGCTTCAGGATGGGAACAGAAATCACGCAGTGGTGGTGGTGGGAGGCCCCATTAGCTAAAGTGGTATCTCAGGTTAAGAACGGACCTCCAGAACGAATTAAGTTCTTAACCCGAGGTACCACTATATAATCAATTATATTACAAGTGTATTTAAAATCCTGCTACTGTTTTAACATGTTTACAATGATTTTGTATGTACATTATAAACATTTTCCCCCCTTTTTAATTTCTTGTCTTCTTGATTCCTTAGCTTCCCTGTTAATTTTTCCATTTCAGCATAGCCCATTAATTTGGTTTGCCATTCTTCTCTGGTCGGGGCTGTCTCATCCTTCCATCTCTAGGCTAGTAACATCCGGGTGGCCGTTGTAGCATACATAAACAATTTCCTCTGATCTTTTGGAATTTTGGTACCTATAATTCCTCATAGAAAAGCTTCTGTTTTTTTAAAAATAAAGGTTATTTTAAACATCCCCCCTTTCATTATATATCATTTCCCAGATTTTTTTAGTTACATTACAGTTCCACCACATATGATAAAAGGTACCACTGCCCCCAACAGTTGAGGCAGTCGAGCCATTGGTACCCCTCTCCTGCATGAATTTGTCTAATTTTTTAAAGACATTTAGGTGGGTTCTTGCCTCCTGTGGGAGCAAGTTGCATTCTTTAACTATGGGCTCAGTGGCGTAGCGTGGGGGGTGCCAGGGGTGCCAGCTGCACCGGGCGCAACATCTGGGGGGGGCGCTCGCTGCCTCCGGACTCGCCGAAGAGCCTCCGGCGCAGGCTGTAGCAGAGCCCCATGTCTCGCGGAACCGACGAGCTGTGTGCGTGCCCGGGCTGAAGGCGCCCGGCAGGCAGCGGCTCTCAGCGCTGGCCGCGGAGGACGCGCCAGGCAGCCCCTCCTCACAGCCCCGCCTCCGCTGCTGCTGCTGCTGCAGCTGCTGGGCCATGTTGCATTTTCCTCGCCTCTCTGCCCCCCCCCTCCTCCGGGCAAGCGGCGTGGTTTGGGCGGCAGCGCCAGCGGCAACTCGCCTCAGATTGGCAGGTTAGGGGTTAGGGGGGGCGCAAATTACTTGCCTTGCCCCGGGTGCTGACAACTCACGCTACGCCGCTGTATGGGCTTCATGAAGAAGCCCTTTCTTTTATCTGCCGTGAACCTTCCACTCTCCCCATGCCGTGCGCAATCTTATAAACCTCTAGCATGTCTCCTTTAACCCGTCTTTCCTCTAAACCAAGAAGTCCCAAACGTGGCAACCTTTCCTCATAAGTGAGTCGCTCCTTTCCCTTGATCAGTTGGGTTGCCCTTGGCTGAACTCTTTCCAGCTCCACAATATCCTTTTGCAAGTTTGCGCGTTGGAGAGGGGCCCTCAAGGCAGTCCAATAATCAGTCCAAAAGGGATTCCAACTGTACTGGAAAGACATTGTTGAATATTTATAGGGTAGTAGAAAAAAGAAAGAAAGGAGAACACCAGGAAGAACTTTCTGACAGTTCAGCAGTGGAACAGTCTCCCATGAGAGGCGGTGCGTTCTCCTTCCTTGGAGGGTTTTAAGTAGAGCTTGGATGTCATGGACTTGAGATTCCTGTGTTGCAGGGGGTTGTTTGTTTTGTTTATTACATCAGTGTTTCCCAACCGGTGTTCCGCGGCACACTAGTGTGCCGCGAGACGTTGCCTGGTGTGCCGTGGGAGGGAGGCGGGCGAGTCGGGCGGCGAGAGGCGGGGCGGCGGCGGCGAGGAGAGGCCGCCCAGTGTGGGGCTCTTGCCGTCTGCCTGCCTGGCTGCCTGCGTGG
The DNA here is from genome assembly GCF_965112155.1 of Podarcis liolepis. Taxonomy (NCBI): domain Eukaryota; kingdom Metazoa; phylum Chordata; class Lepidosauria; order Squamata; family Lacertidae; genus Podarcis; species Podarcis liolepis. The sequence continues at coordinate 3,975,152 of NC_139569.1, read as the reverse complement.
CGCTGACGTCACGGGGCTGTAACGTGCCCCACATAGGCACACGCGGGGCGGCGAGCGAGCTCCCTCCCACATCCCATCGCCGCTCGCTTCGGCCGGCCTACTGGGCTGTCGCAGGCGGAAGGCCTGCGCATGCGCGAGGTTTTCGCGCCTTCGGGATTCCCTTCACGCCTTCCTCCTCCCGGGTCCTTGAGAGCGCGGGAAGCGGCAGCGCGAGACCGGCGTTGAGCCTGGTAGGTATTGCACTTGCCAAGGCAGTCATTTGGGAAATGAAAACTTGCAAAGCAAGCAACCAGTTCAATCTGAAGTACGTGTATGCTTAATATCCTGTATCTGAAACCTGTTCTGCCCCCTCCCCCACACCTGGTGCCATTTTCATCTACACATGCAGCAGAGTAAGTTGACCCAGAATAGTACCAATTCAGATGGCAGATGGGAGAATGACAGTGCTGAATGCTTTCCCATGTAGAACAGTCCCTGCAAATAAAAACCTAGCATATTTGGAAGAGGGATGCTAGCCTAACCATTACCTTCTATGCTGTTACTATTTTTTTATTTTTTTTTACATAAGTAAAAAGTGACCTTTCCCCATCTGGCATGGTGGTGTGCCTCGAGATTTTTTTCATGAAACAAGTGTGCCTTTGCCCCAAAAAGGTTGGGAAACACTGTATTACATGTCTATACCACCTTTCTCTTCCAAGGATCTCAAGGTGGTGTACATGGTTTGCCACATTTCATTCCATCCTCACAAGAACCCTGTGAGGTAGGTTAGGCTAAGAGACGATGACTGGCCCCAGGTCACCCAGTGAGCTTCATAGCTGAGTGGAAATTCAAACCCTGCTCTCCCAGATCCCAGTCTAACACTCTGACCATTATGCCACACTGGCTATGGGCCCGAGATACCTTGCTTCAAATCTCCTGGCTGCAAGCCCATGGGCAAGTCACAATCTCTCAGCCTCTCCTACTTTCGAAGTAGGCAGAGGCACCATCTATTGAAATAGACTTAGTCATGGTTGAGAAGATGTCCCCATAGATGTGTTCTTGAGCCATACGAAAGCTTTGCAATAGCCATTTCAAAAAACTAGAACTGTATAATACAATGTGAACCAGCCATCAAACACAGGAGCTTTAAAGAGCCTTGATGTTAGCACTCACTCGGGTCTGCTGACTTCTGTTTCAGTGTATCTGAAGAAGTGTGCATGCACATGAAAAGCTCATACCAATAACAAACTTAGTTGGTCTCTAAGGTGCTACTCGAAGGAATTTTTAATTTTTTTCCCCAAGCCCTCAGGTTACCTTCCGACTCTGCAGTTCTATGATTGCATGATTCACTCTGAACCTCAACCTTCTCCCCCTCTCAGCCAGCAGGAGTGGTTTCCTGCTGACACACATTACCTTAATTTAAATAAGAAATGCAATATATCCCATCCTAGTGGGAAAGACAGTGACCAGGTGAGCTGCGTGTTTGCTCAATCTTTGTGACTGTTGATGGGCAACTTCAAGAACCCTGCAGGGTTCCCTCCTCCTCCTCCTCCATCTTTAAACTGGACTAAGGCCAGCCAACATTTCAAAGAGAGGCTCACCCTCTGTAAAAGCAGGACACCCAGGGCTGCTCCACATGGTAGTTTATCTTGTACTCCGTGCTGCTCATCAAAACAGTGTCTCATATTCCCATTTAACCCAGATTTATTGTTTCCCTGGAAAATTTGATAGGTAACAAAATCCCTGCAGAAATGGTAAGATATAGGAGATACAGGATGGTGTTTTGATGAGGATGGCACTGTGTGGATAGATGCTGCACAAAAATCATATGCATGGGACAGTCTGCCCCAAATCGTATGTATGAGTCTCACTTCATCACACAAAGGTCTAATCACCAGCTTAATGACTGCAGCAAGACTAAAGGTAAAGGTAAAAGGACCCCTGTCCATTAGGTCCAGTTGCGGATGACTCTGGGGTTGCAGCGCTCATCTCGCTTTATTGGCCAAGGGAGCCGGCTTACAGCTTCTGGGTCATGTGGCCAGCATGACTAAGCCACTTCTGGTGAACCAGAGCAGCGCACGGAAATGCCGTTCACCTTCCCGCCAGAGTGGTACCTATTTATCTACTTGCACTTTGAGGTGCTTTCGAACTGCTGGGTTGGCAGGAGCAGGGACTGAGCAATGGGAGCTCACCCCGTTGCAGGGATTCGAACTGCCAACCTTCTGATCAGCAAGCCCTAGGCTCTGTGGTTTAACCCACAGTGCCACCTGTGTCTAATCATCGTCCAAATATTGGAAAATGTTGAATACAGAGATGTTTGGGAACTGGCTACCACAACTTTAATGTTGATGGATAAACTAACAACTCATGTTTATGAAAAATGGACAGACATTTTTTATTCAGATTGATACAAATTTATTTCCTACGTGGCAACAAAGGAACATGCATATAGACTACCAATATGGGGATTGATGTTATGACACTTGGGTTTGACAAAGTGATTTGATTTATTAACCCAATTACTTTAAGTTTTTCTATATGTGTATTTCGAGGTAGGGAGCAGATATATTACTGTTCATAGAATTGTAGAGAGGGAAGGGACACCAGGTTCACCTACTCCACCCGCTGCAAAACAGGAATCTCTGACAGATGACTCTCCAGTCTCTGTTGGGAAACCTCCAATGAAGGAAAGTCTGCCATCTTCCAAGGAAGTCCATTCCTCTGTCAAACAGCTCTTACCACCAGAAAGTTCTTCCTGATGTTTAGTTGGAATCTCCTTTCTTGTCATTTGAATCCATTGGTTCAGGTCTTGTCCTCCAGAGCAGGAGAAAGCAAGCTTGGTCCATCTTCCATGTAGCAGCCCTTCAGATATTTAAAGATGGCTATTCTATAACAGCAGTCACGAAATTAAAAGATGCCTGCTTCTTGGGAGAAAAGCGATGACAAACCTAGACAGCATCTTAAAAAGCAGAGACATCACCTTGCCAACAAAGGTCCGTATAGTTAAAGCTATGGTTTTCCCAGTAGTGATGTATGGAAGTGAGAGCTGGACCATAAAGAAGGCTGATCGCCGAAGAGTTGATGCTTTTGAATTATGGTGATGGAGGAGACTCTTGAGAGTCCCATGGACTGCAGGAAGATCAAACCTCTCCATTCTGAAGGAAATCAGCCCTGAGTGCTCACTGGAAGGACAGGTTGTGAAGCTGAGGCTCCAAGACTTTGGCCACCTCATGAGAAGAGAAGACTCCCTGGAAAAGACCCTGATGTTGGGAAAGATGGAGGGCACAAGGAGAAGGGGACGGCAGAGGACGAGATGGTTGGACAGTGTTCTCGAAGCTACCAGCATGAGTCTGACCAAACTGCGGGAGGCAGTGGAAAACAGGAGGACCTGGCGTGCTGTGGTCCATGGGGTCACGAAGAGTCAGACATGACTAAACGACTAAACAACAACATTCTATCACCTCTCAGTCTTCTCTTCTCCAGGATAAACATACCCATCTCCTTCAACTGTTCCTCCTAAAGCTTGGTTTCCAGATGTGATTTCTTGTTTTATTTGTTAATTCTCATCTTCCTTTGCTGTGCCAGCACTGGAAAACGGGGGGGGGGGGCCCACCAAGCTGTGAGCAGCATAAGGTCTGCAGTGAACTGCCATGGCCGTCCTAAATCAATGCGGAAGGAGCCTGGGTCGCAGCAGACTCCCTCACAGTCATCCCATTTTGGAGAGTCTGATCGCTCTGGGAGGTGCATTCATTTCAGCTCCCAATCTGTTGACTTTTAGACTTCTCTCTCTCTCCTCCCTAGAGAGCAATTCCACAGCAACCCATGCAAGGAGTGCCCCCCCCCCAAAAAAACTATGGCTGTTTATCAGCATAACAGCCCAGGAAGTCCCTCCAGAGGAGGAATGCATTTGGCAACCTATTGATCTGAGAATAGATCGCTTGCATCCCTCCTGAATGCTACAGCGCTGAACTCTGCTCTGCGGGCCCAACATCTCCACTGCTCAGAGTGTTTTAGAGCTCAGGAACGCCACCCGTAAACGGTGTCCTCATGTTTTATATATGCAGTGACTCCTCAGAGATCATTAGCGTTAATTATGATAGTAGTCCACGCTCCATTATTTCTCCCCTCTGAGGACTGATTTCCCTATCCAGGGCTGTTATTCTGTTCAGCTGCCCACCTGTGGATTAGTGGCTTCCAGAACAGCTGCCATCCCCACGCTCCCTCATCAGAGAAGTCCCTCTTCTGTCAAACAGGGAGACACAAGTGTGTGTGTGTGTGGGGGGGTGTTCGTGAGAGAGATCCAAGCAGCATTTCCAGGAGCCCAAAGCACAGTGCGTTTCAGAGACCTCTGCACAGATTTCTATACCGGGAAGGCTGTCAGCATGAAATCTTCTTTTCCGTCTCTTGTGACATCATTCTGCCTGAGTCACTGGAACCCAAGTGCAAAATAAGCCAGACCATTAGGCACTCAATGGGCCGGTTGTAATATTTGATCCATCCTCTGCAACGAACTAGGTTTAAACACCTCTTTGACAGCTCCTTCAAAACATTAATGCTTTTTTTGTTTTGTTTAGTTGTGCAGAGATTTTTGGATGAAACTAATTATCTACATCTAGGGTGCTCAATGTGGCACCCTCAAGATACCCCCCCATGACACCTGCCAAGAGGTCTGCTCCTCCCAATGTATATTTCTTAATTGAGGTGCTTTTTATTGTTTGGTTGTGGGAGTGTTGCCTGTTTTGGGTGGATGTTCCCTGCTCTTTTCTTTAATGTGTTTTATTTGATGATAATGATGATAATAATAATAATACAGTCATACCTTGGATCTCAAATGCCTTGGCTCCTGAACAAATCGGCTCCTGAACAATCAAAACACGGAAGTGAGTGTTCTGGTTTTCGAATGACTTTTGGAAGCTGAACGTGGGGCTTCCTCAGCTTCTGATTGGCTGCAGGAGCTTCCTGCAGCCAATCAGAAGTCGCGCTTTGGTTTTCAAATGTTTTGGAAGTTGAACGGACTTCTGGAACGGATTCCGTTCGACTTCCAAGGTACAACTGTAATATCCTACCTATCTGACTGGGTTGCCACAAGCACTTTAGGTGGCTTCTGACCAATAGTGGGTCCAAGGGTCGAGAAGGCAGTTTCTGCACTTGGTGAAGAGGGAAGTGAGGGGCAGACGGGGCTAGTCCACCTGGGAAGGGAGCCCATCTAGGAGAAGGAAAACTCTGATCCTAAACCTCCACTTCCTTGCTTCTCCTTTGGGAGAAGAAAAGACTCAGGAGTAAACCCTACACAAATCTGGAGTGGATTCCCTAAGGCGGTTGGATGGCGCCTTGTACGCCTCCTTCTGGAAACTCCTGCAGCCCAGCTCTACCTTCCTTTGGACCCCATCAGCGAGGCCGAGAAAGGGGTTTTGTATGTCTGGGCAGCCCAGGACTTCCAGACACACTACCCAGGCTTGCACCCTGGGGTGGTCACTTTGGTGCTGCTAATGCAGCGATTTGACTTCACCCCAGAGGCACAAGACAGATGGATGCCAACAGCCTCATATTGCCCCTCAGACCAGGCAGCTTATCAGGAGCGGTTGCAATTATGTGTGAAGCTCACCCCTGTAGTGAACCAAATATTAAGTTGGCAGCTAAATTTTTGGCCTAACACCGTCCACCCAAACTGGCTATTGGACCCTCCTGGACAAGAAGACTATAAGAGGACTTCCTATTCTCTTACCAAAGCTATGATTCAGAGTTCCTTGAGAAGAGTGATTGATGGGAGTTTTTAAAATGTGAAACATTGAAGGCAGAAATTAAGACAATTCCAAAAAGAAAGAAAAGTGGGAGCGTGGCCCCAAAAGACGTGCATCTGAATTTTCTTCTGCGTCATGTTGGAAGGTAAATAAATGCACGGTGTCAATGTGTCCTGAGTTACTTCCCTGTAACTTTTCATTATGGCATTTTAAAATCCATTCTTCCCCAGAACTTTTACAAGAAATGCATTCCGACTTGGCAGCCTCTTTCACAAAGACCCCATTTTACAGCGGGTGAAAACGATGCTTGCGTAGAGCCAAGCAACTTCTGTCTCCGGGGTCTCCCAAGACATCTGTTGCACAGAAGGAAAGGGAACTCCTGGTTCCCAGGTTTGGACCAAGCCACTTCCCACCTGCCCCCCCAACTCCACTCACCGCCCTGAGAGCGTCTGAGTGAAGCTGCAAAGTGCTCCAGCATCCATCAAGCACCGCGGCTCTTCTGTCAAAGAAACCCAGAAGTACCAAGAGCAAGGCAGGGAACCTTTCTTTTCTTTTCCCATCTCTATCCTTCCACGCCAAAGTTAACGTTTGAAGCCAATACCTTGGTACTATCTTTTTAAAGGTCAACGATTCTTCTTCTTTTATTAGCAATTAGCTAATTTTTAAATGGAAACAAATTGAGAGGTGGAAAAAAAAATACCTGCACAGATATATCTTCGTAACGGATATAACACCTCATTGAAGTTGAGCAAGAAAGGTCAGGAGGAAGGGAATCTTTTTTTTTTTAAGAGCTGTACACAGTGGGATAGGCAAAGGCGCAGCAAGAATAATCATAATCACCACTGTCATGATTAACATATGGCAATGTATTTATAGTGAGATCTAAACAATAATTTGAGAGAGAGAGAGAGAGAGAAGTGCAATGCAGGCAGCAGCAGCAGCAGTGATGTGTAGAAAGGGATAGCTCCAAGAATGCGGTATTATCTCTGCTGAAGGCACTGGGCGCTTCTGTCAGGGGTGCCTGGTGCCTCTTGGAACTGGTAGGGTGGACGGCAAGGAGCCGAACAGTAGGGGGTGCTAGAGCCAAGGCCTTTGTGCACCTTGGCTTAACATGAATATGTACCCCTTGTGTTTCCCTTTCCCCTTGTGTTTCCTTTAATTCCTCCTCATCCATACAACGTTCGTTGGGATGTGAATAGATGCTTGGAGAGGATATATTTATTGGCTATTATCCCTCCTTCCTAATGTTTGTGAGGTCAGCAGAGTGCCATACCTTTGCAGGAGGGATGTGGGTGGCGCTGTGGGTGGCAACCCCATAGTCGCCTTTGACTGGACTTAACCGTCCAGGGGTCCTTTACCTTTTTACCTTTACCTTTATGCCTTTGCAGATTCAAAGATGTTTGATAAGCTAGTTTTCCCCTCCTATTTTTAGTTAAGTATTTATTTTATTTATTTACTTGATGGCTACAGCCAGGTATACCACCCTACATCCGTAGATCTCAGGGCGGTTCACAACATAAAACCACAACATGAAAAACGCAAGATACATAATAAAAATAAGCACAAAAACCAACCAATAGCTGCCCTCCCACAACACACTTAAAAGGGCATTGGATGTCTATCAGCCAAAGGTCTGGTTAAAAGGGGAACATTTTTGCCTGATGCCTAAAGGTGCACAAGGAAGGTGCCAGGCAAACCTCCCTGGGGAGAACATTCCACAAATGGGGAGCCACTGCAGAAAAGGCCACCCTCCATATATCTTGTGAGGGAGGCACATGAAGGAGGGCCTCAGAAGATTATCTCATGGTCTGGGTAGGTTCATATGGAGAGAGGAGGTCATTGAGGTACTGCAGTCCTGAGGCATTTTGCCAACCTAGCAGTTCAAAAGTACGTCAAAGTGCAAGTAGATAAATAGGTACCACTCCAGTGGGAAGGTAAACGGCGTTTCCGTGTGCTGCTCTGGTTCACCAGAAGCAGCTTAGTAATGCTGGCCACATGACCCAGAAGCTGTACGCCGGCTCCCTCGGCCAATAAAGCGAGATGAGCGCCGCAACCCCAGAGTCGGCCACGACTGGACCTAATGGTCAGGGGTTCCTTTACCTTTACCTAGGTAAAAACCAGCATTTTGAATTGGGCCTGTAAACTAACCACCTCTGTCCCCACTGGGGCACCTGGTTGGCCACTGTTGTTTATTGCATTGTATTCTGACTATTGTGGTGGCTGGGGATGATGGGAGTTGTAGTGCAAAACATCTGGAACATGCCTGGTTGGCCAAGGCAGACTACCCGTTCATTTCTGTGCAGTGCTGCCCTCCACTGTTAGGTAGGACAGAGGGTGCCCAGATTCCTGGGTTTGGACTGGGAGCACCAGTTCTATCTCTCTTCACCACAAATTTCTTAAAGCTCTAGGAACCATCGCTGGACATAATTCACCTGGAGGTGAATTTGATTTGGAGCCAGCTTTCCAGACCAGAAAAGGTGTGAATTTTATTTTTCTATAGACACTATCACCAGCAACAAGCAGTCACAAAAATAAAACTGTGAAAGCAAAAATATGCTGAGCTTCGAAGCAGCTATTGCAGAATGGATAGGCTTCATCCAATGCCTAATAAAAGGAAAGTTGATTGAGAGGTTGATGGGAACTTTGAAATGCCACTTCCAACATGTGTGGTCGGCCAGAAGCATCACAGACCCTGAGATTTCTGGGCCCAAACCTGAGATCTAGGAGTGTCCCCTGGTGATGCAATGGAAGTGGTCTTTGGAGAAGGAGGTTAATTGGGAGGGGGGCAGGGGAGAGCAGATCCACCAGGGTCTCCATGTTATAATTTGCAACCAGCTGCTGCTGGGCTATAGCTTGCAAGCTGCATGCACAGCCTCCTTCTCCTTCTCCTCCACACTCACCCATCAGGAGATTCAAGTCATTGGAATGGGTCAAACCTGGAAACTTCATGTCAGTCCTAGAGGTCTGGCAACCCTGTTTTTATCCTTCCCTCTGTTATTGAATCATGGTTTATTTAGAGTGGTTCCCAAAGTGGGAGGTACTGCCCCCTGGGACATAGTAGGATTACACAGGGGTACACTATGAAGCAAGGGGGTGGCAGGGGGCGCTGGCAGTGTAAATGGCTATCTGAAAAGCTGGTATCGCTGGATCCAGTTCATCAGTTTTGTTGGATTAATTAAACAGAATAGTTTTAATTGGATTTTGAATAAATGTGCAATTAATCGTTACTGTTTTGAATTTCATTGCGCTGTTCTCTTCCTTCGTGGGTTGTGCAAACTGCTATTCTGAATAATGCTTTTAGGGGTATAGGGCACTGGGGGTGAATTTATGAGGGGGCTGATATCGCCTCTTTAAGGCTGGTTTATGGGAATGGGTTCGAACCTCAGAAACAATGAGCTCACAGACAGTGGTCTCCCGTTAAGGCTTCAAGGCCAGTGTCACAAGGTAACACAGAGTGGTGCAGAGCTAACAACTTGCTCATAAATACAAGGAAGACAAAGGAGCTTGTGGCGGACTTCAGGAGACAGAAGAGCAACGTCCAGCCACTTTTGATTGATGGGGTCTGTGTGGAGAGGGTAAAAACGTTCAGATTTCTGGGCATTGAATTACAAGAGGATCTGTCCTGGAGTGTCAACACAAGGGGGCTTGTGAAGAAGGGGCAGCAGAGACTGTACTTTTTGAGAATACTAAGGAAAAACCATCTTCCGCAGAAACTGCTGCTTGCCTTCTATCACTGTGCCATTGAGAGCGTGCTCACTTATGCCTTATGTGTGTGGTACGAAAGCTGTACTACCCAGGACAGGATGGGGTTGGGCAGGGTTGTTAAGGCAGCAGAGAGCATTGTTGGCTGCCCACTCTCCACCTTAGAGCAGATTTATGCCACAAGGTGCCATAGGAAGGCACTGGACATAGTAAAAGATCCATCGCATCCTGGTCACTGTCTCTTCGAGCTCCTGCCGTCGGGACGGAGATACAGGTCGATGAAGACAAGAACGAGCCGTCTTAAGAACAGCTTCTTCTCCAGAGCGATCTCGGCCCTGAATGGGAAGCCCGGACTTTGAAAGTCATCTAATCTCCCTTGCTGTATTATATTGTATTGTTTAATTAGTGTTTTTATGGAGCAGTCAATTAATTTCGTTGTCCCCGAAGGGGGCAATGACAATAAAGTTCTTCTTCTTCTTCTTCTTCTTCTTCTTCTTCTTCTTCTTCTTCTTCTTCTTCTTCTTCTTCTTCTTCTTCTTCACTGGGTGGAAGAGGTGTTTGAAGGACCATGGTCTAAGTTCCCATAAAAGCTGGATTGGTAGAAGGTCAGCATCTATTTGGGCTTTTGACAGCTTCTTGTTCCTTTGCACAGCCTGCTGAGATTTAAGTGTAAGTGTTTATGTTAACTAGCTGGATAAGTTAGTGTTTGTTGTTGTCTTACCTTCTGAGCTATATTAACGTGTGTACAGTGGTACCTCGGGTTAAGAACTTAATTCATTCTGGAGGCCTGTTCTTAACCTGAAACTGTTCTTAACCTAAAGCACCACTTTAGCTAATGGGGCCTCCTGCTGCCACTGTGCCACTGGAGCATGATTTCTGTTCTCATCCTGAAGCAAAGTTCTTAACCTGAGGTACTATTTCTGGGTTAGCGGAGTCTGTAACCTGAAGCATCTGTAACCCGACGTACCACTGTAATTATCTGGAGTTTTCCCTCTCTTGCAGAGTTTTGTTTTAGTAAACATTACAGGTAGGTAGCCGTGTTGGTCTGCTGTAGTCGAAACAAAATAAAAAAAATCCTTCCAGTAGCACCTTAGAGACCAACTAAGTTTGTTACTGGTATGAGCTGAAGAAGTGTGCATGCACATGAAAGCTCATACCAATAACAAACTGAGTTGGTCTCTAAGGTGCTACTGGAAGGAATTTTTAAATTTTGTTTTAGTAAAGACTGTGTATGATTTCATGAAATTTGGTCTGGTCTGAGTTCTTGAACCCTTTTATTTTGACCACACTTTTCGGAACAAAGGTCATCCATCACAGGGGCACTCGAAAAAGTCCAGGAGTCACTGATTTAGAACATTGTGCTTGGAGGCAAGTTGCTGTCTTCCAGCCTTAGCTTACCATCTGTAAAATGGGAGTAACAGGACGAGGGTAGCCAGGTGTAGCTCCTCTGCCTTTAATGGCTGGGTAGGAAAATGGATTTTATTTGGTGTGACTCGTCAGGGAAGAAACAATTAAACATGCAAGAGCCCTGCTCTTTCTGTATGTAGCTGCCCTCAATAGGACACACTGATATTCTGGACCTGCTGCAGTTCAATGTCCATTTAGTCGCCCCCCCCCCAAAAAAATTATAATTAAAAAAAATTGTGCATTTTAGTTTTGACTGAAAAAACTTTGCTGGAGATTTCCTAGCTCTGGGAGAAAGTGAATGGCTCTTAATCCTTCGTGCAGATGTGACCACCCTCTCGATGATTCATGAAGCTAAATGCAGTAAAGGTCATATAACATATTCCTGAAAGTTAACTTGCTATATAAACTGAAGGGCTCTGGAAGGACACTAGAAGCTGCAGGCCGGGCTCTCACCCATCAACTTCTAAAGCTTCTTCAAATAAAGTCCTAGAATTTAAGTGAGCTGGGAGGAAAGTGATGTTGGGAGATCACCGTCATACTGTTAGTATATTTGATTGCTTGACGATTTTCTGATGATAAATTATTTGACTTTCATTGGCACTATTTGCTCTCTCTACATTCTGGCGTTCCCATTCTTTTTCAGGAACAAAAGTAAACATCATTTTGGAGAGAGTCTCAGGTTGCTTATAAATAGTGCTCATATTTCACTGATAATTACAGTTATGTGGGATTCAACCTGGATGCAGAATTATACAGCTGCTATTTATTAACCCATAAATGTCAAACCTAGTGCTGAATTTTTTCAAATGGCCCTCTTTGGAACAAAAGCAAAGAGGGTGAGAAATCTACGCATGCCAGTCTGGTGCCATGAAATTAAATGATGCTTTATATGAATAGCGCCATTATCCCGCCAGATTCCATTAATCTTTAGCTACTTTGCAAAATTGCAGGCCGATTCTTACAGATCTCGGCTCCAAATGCCTTCGGAATTCCTTAAGGTGGGAGTGGGAAGCGATAGCTAACAGGCACTAGGACCTTGTGGGAACTCAGATTCCTCGTCAAGACTAGGACCTACATGTGGAGGGCAAAAGGTAAAGATTAAGCCAGCAAATAGTCAGGACCTGGGACCTCTCATTGTGGGGATGGGTTCAAGCTGAAGCCAGTGGCCTCTGCGTCTTGGTATGTTTCATTCAGAGTATACCACGTGAACCAGGGCTTCTGTGTGAATGGGGTTTCTCAGGTCACCTGTGCAACTTATCAGTGGTGCTTGGACAGGTCTCAAGAAACAGCCATGCAAAAAGCTAGTGGACCAATAAGTCTGTTACAAACCCAAGAGACCCTCTCTCTGCCCTGGGCTACTGAGTCAAGCAGGGATGGTTACCCAATAGGCAGGCTAAGCATGTACAGAGGGCACCAGAAAAGCAGGGGCATAAAAAAGAGAGAGGGTTTATTTTTTTAAAAAATGACTTTTGATTATTATTTTTTAAGCATTTAAATAGCCACCATGAGGAAAATCATAACTTTTTAAGGCTTCCTTACCTATCCTAGCCGAACATACTCTACCCAATCCCCCCCCCCCATTATTCTGCTCTCTTTATTATCTCTCGCCCTCCGAGCCAGGGGTTGTCCTACTAATGCAGATCAAAACAATGCAAGGAAATCGGATCCTGTCATGTATTGCAACAAATCTCAGCTTTTAAAATTTTTATTTCACAGTTTAGTATTGTTTTGATTTTGAATTACATATGGAAGGAGACGCCGTAGCGTTTTCAGTGCTCAGGGCCTCCCAAGGTCTTGATTCAGCCCTGGATCCAAACACTGGGCTTATATTCACAACACAGAGGTATTGAACCTCACTAACCCAACATCCTGAAAAGAGATGAGGCCACAGCTGCCATTCCCTGCTGCTTCTGAGAAAAACAAGATGTGTGGGGTATTTAAAGTGCAGTCAAGCCAACAATTCATGTTTTGCTAGAGAGGCACATGATAGGAGGTGAAGTTCACAGAGTTTTCCTGTAAGTTTGCTAGAGAGAACTCTGAGAGAGACACTCCCATTGTGCCCTGATCAGGAGAGGGAATAGCTGTATATTCTCTTACCTGTGAAATAAAAAAAAAATAAGGTCTTATATATATAATAAATGTACCAAGCAAACACGTACATAAATATATTAACCACATGTCTGAAGCGGCACAGGAAAACAGCCCTGAAACCATTTTGACTCCCACACTGACCAAATGATTTCTCTGCAAGGTCAAGGAAAATGGAAAAGCCTCCCCACTGTCTTTTCCTTCACGAATCCTGTCTTAAGGGTATGTCTGTCTGTGTTTGAATAGGGTGAGCCTGTGACCTGGCTCAGGAACTAAGTATTTGTCATTACAAAAGACTGGCCAGGCTCCCCAGGGTATCCAATCAAGTAAGCATTAACAGGAGGTAAACAACGCACTCAGATTTCTGTTGTAGACCACCCTTTCTGTGATGTAGGTATGATGTGTCTGGGGGGTGGTCTTGGACTCCAGGGCGGGCAATTTAAAATGTCTATATAAGGGCAGGCACACCTTGGTTCTGGGTCCTCCTCCTTCTCCTGCGTGTGAAGGGGGCACCTTGCTGCAACAGTTCAATAAAGATCAGGCTTACGAGTTGCTTTGCTTCTCAGTATTCTCTGGTTGGCCTCTGTTAATTTCTCCGACTGATGGAGAATCTGCAAAGGACTCTATAAGGGCTCTTGTGTCCCTCATAAGGGAATAAGGGCAGATTTTCGTTTATTACACCCGCAAAGGCACAACCTCTTCATTTTTCCACCTCTTCTGCTTTGCCAGCAATGTGAGAACATCTGCTAAGTCTGAGCTCCGTGTTACATTTTAGCTAGACTTAAGATTGTCTTTGTAACTGAATTACCATTTTAAGCCTGCCTGAACAAAGCTGCTGTATCTGTTCTTCTTCTACAAGTATTCTGAGTAAATGTTACTTTTACCTTTTACAAGACTCTTTGTGTGATTATTATTTAAAGGGGCAGAAACAGGGGAAATAGCAGGAAAAGCCAGTCTGCCTTAAAGCATCCTAGATTACTTAGGCTAAAACTGGCCTGTCTGAGCTTCCATTTAAGCTACAAAGGGATCGCACTCTGCTGAATTTACAAACGTGAGGGGGGGAAAGGATAAATATATCACCTCCTTGGATGTATTCACATCCCAACTGTGATAGGAATTTTGAGGTCTTAGATATATGTTAAATGTTCATAAGTGTACCAACCAAGCACGTACATAGATCAGCACATGAAGACCGATCTGAAACCATTTTGATTCCCAAACTGAGCAAATGTTTCCTCTGCAAGGTCAAAGGAAAATGGAAAAGCCTCCCCACTGTCTTTTCCTTCACAAATCCTGTCTTAAGATATGAATAGGGTGTGAGGCTGTGACCTGGCTCAGGAACTAAGTATTTATCATTACAAAAGACTGTCCAGGCTCCCCAGGCAATCCAATCAAGTGACCATTAAACAGGTAACCTGGCAGACAGGAGGTAAACAAAGCACTCAGATTTCTGCTGTAAACACCCCTTTCTGTGATGTAGGTATGATGTGTCTGGAGGGATGGTCTTGAGCTCCAGGGCAGGGAATTTTAAATGTCTATATAAGGCCTTGAGCGCCATTGTTCTGGGTTCCTCCTCCTTTCCTGCGTGTGAGGTGATACGGAAGGAGGAAGGGGGGGGGGCAACCATTTCCCTCCATCGTTACCTGAACGGGCCCGAGGCGATGACCTCTACAGTGCCCAATCCTTCCTGGAACCCTCAGCCCCCACATCGTTGCACAAGCACCACACTATACCCCTGCCTTACAAATAAAAGGCTCTTTCCTGTCTCAATCTCTTCCTATGCCTCCCTCTTGCCCTATTCCAAAAGCGAGTTGACCGTATCATACTACGTCCCCATTCAAAATACTGAGCTGCGCCTTAGCCAATCACAGCCATGCATCCATCCTGCAAGAACTGGCTCAGGCAGCTCAGCGAGCTCTTGCACGCCTCATTAAAGCTGCTGACAAGCTACTGACGGCCCCCCACAGCGAGAACAATCGAACCGAAACTTCCGACCTCCTAATCCAATCAGGACCTTGCTACAATGTATCCGTTTTGCTCGTAAACCTGTCAAAACCTTGTTACAATGTATCCAACTTTGACCGAGGCTACGGAACAGGTTGGGAACCTTCAGAACCTTCCGAAAATCATATAAAATCAACCATAGCTCCGAATTCCTTGCTTTCAGCGTCATTCAACCCAGCTCCCTTTGGACTCCATGATGACACCCTGACCTCCATAATCCCTCAAGCGGCAGGGCACGTACACAGGAACTTCTTAATCCTGTCAGATCGTCCTACCTAACCCTTCCTCCGGGCAATACCAGGTGGCAGACGATGCATATCACTGTCCCTTTGTCTAGCCACCACCGGTACTCAAGAAATGTTTACTTATGTATATCCCTCACTCTGCACATTCCCCCTCCCTTGTCTCAAATGCTAATCAGTGTAACCCCACCTCTCTGTAAATATATTCATGACGTGTGTAAAATATTCATGATGTAATCCATGAAACCCAACCTTCCCATAATGTATTCATGACGTTTCGTGCACTGTATTCTGGGACTTGGAGGGAACTTTTAAAAGTTTATGTCACCCCATTCTCGGGGTTCAATCTCGTCTTGAACCTGTTGCGCAATAAACTCGGATCTCCGCATCTTGCTCCTTTTTCCGGCTGAGCTTATTTTCTCCGCTAGGACCCGCGGACTCAGTCCGACGCACCGGGTGGCTTGGAACTCCACGCCCGGGATTTTTCCGTAACATTTGGCGCCCGAACAGGGACGAGCGGTTCTCCCGTGTTGCTGACCGGGGGCCCCGAATCTTCTGCCGGCTCCGGGCCAGTTTGCCCGAGAAGACCCTCTGGACCTCCGGCCATCCTCCGGGCGGTAATCGAACGTCCCAGGAGTTCAGCCGGGGAGCAAAGGGACATCCAGCCGGCTTCTACGATCCCGGGATCTACAAGGAAGACGCGTGAGTATAGGAAACCCAGTGCACTGGTGGAAAGGGGGGGTGGAAGTCTCCTGGCAACTGAATTCTCTGCCTTCCTCTCTATCGCTCTTTCTCGCCTGTCCCTTGGTCCAAGTGCTGAGAGAGACCGTGGACTGCCGCTCGGCCCGAAAGGGGGGCTCTGAGCTCTATCTCTTTCTCTCAAATTCTCCAGTCAGCCGCACCAATCGAGAGTCCGAAAATAAGACGGAGAGACCCGGCTTGAAAGGACAGCCGACTCCCTGCAACGGGCATCTCGGTTGAAAGCAAGGGATTGGAGTTCTTCTTCCGAACTTCCCGAGCGCCCTTACGGAGGGGGCAGGAAGGGGTCTTGCTTTCCTATCAATTAATCCCAGCCGCACCGGTCGGGCCACGTAACACGTGTATCGTGCGTGAACCCGCTTCCGATAGCAAGGGGGATTTTCCGTCCGAAACTCTATCAAGGGATCACCCGATCTGGCACCGCACGGCGCGGGCGTTCAGTAGGGTCCCTCTTCCGAGATTTAACGATAGGTAGGAGGTTGCCAGGAGGGGAACCCGAAAAGAGTTGGGTGGAACTTGGCAGAGTGGAGAGGAACCCCTGAGAAGTTGAAGAGTAGGAAAAGAAGGAATAGAGAATAGGCAAGAAGAGCTCTCTAAAAAACCCGCTAAGAAGTTGCTAAGCAGCAAAACCTTCCCTAAGCCCACACCCCTAACGACCCCCTTTTCCCCTCTCTTTACCTAGACACGCGTGAATAAAATGGGTACCCAAGCCTCCAAACACGAGAGGGCTCGCTCCGGGAGGAAGGCTTCTAGGAAGCCATCCGAGTCCCAGAGAGACCCCGACTCCCCTCTTGAGTTCGTCATCTCTTACTGGAAATCAGTTCCCGGGCACAAATTGTTATCGAGACAAAAATTAGAAGATCTCTGTACACGCACCTGGCCCACTGGAACTGCCTCCGCAAAACCAGAGTTACAGTGGCCAAAGGGGGGCTCCTTTAACGAAGAGCGCCTACAATACCTTAAGAAGTACCTGATGGAAGAAAAACCCCGCCAATTAGAATACCTAGCCACATTTGAGACGGTCAGAGGACTGCTCCAAGCCACTAAAAGAGCCACGACCTACCAACTACCTATCTTAAATCATGGAAGGTCGCCTCCGCCCCCTCCATACGAAGGACACCCAGGGGATGACTCCATGGAACAAACGCTCATTCCATTCTACTATGGGCCAACTATTCAACCCACCCCTAGAGAGGACTCAGACAGCGATGAGAATGTAGAAGACCAAGGGGCGCGTGGGGTTGCGAGCCCGCGGTTAACGAGGCAGCGAGCCAGAGTAATACAAAGCGCCACCTTAGAGAGCTCTAATCTCCTGTCCTTGAGGCAGCGAGCCAAAGAAATACTAGAGGCCACTTCAGGACACCCTAGCCTCCTTGAAAAATCTAAAGAGAACCCCGAAAAATCTCAAGAGGTCCCAGAAACATCCAAGCAAGCGGATTCAAATCAGGCAGACTCCGCAGCAGTCCAGATGCCCTTAAGGGCCCTGCCGATCCCACCCCTACGACCAGATGGACCCCCTCGAATGGTGTATACCCACCAGCCTTTCTATACGGCTGACCTGGTAAATTGGTCAAATCAAATGCCATCATTAAGAGACGATCCGGATAAATGCCACCGTCAGGTCAGCGCCATTTTTTCGACCCATAAACCGACCTGGCCAGACATTCACGTTCTCTTAAACACCCTCTTCAACGAGGCCGAGAAGGCAGATATTCTGGCAAAGGCAGGAGAGGCAATCGAACTCCCCAACTACCAGGCAGGTCGCCGAGAAGGGTTAGAGCCGCTCACAGCTCAATGCTTACGCACCGAGCCGACGTGGGATTACAATACTGCCGACGGCATCTGGTATCTGGACTTATTCAAACGGGCAATCCTAGACGGCATTAAGGCCGCTGGACAACGTACTGTCAACTGGACGAAGGTCCAGTCCGTTTTGCAAGGGGCAAACGAACACCCATCTGATTACTATACCCGGCTAGTCTCAGCCATCAAAACATGGGGGGGAATCGACCCCGAAAAACCCCAACACGAAGTCATAGTCAAAGGCTTCTTTAAAGACCAAGCCTGCCCCGATATAAGGAAGGCCCTGAACTTACAAATAGGGTATGATGGCAAAAGTATCAGTGAAATCCTCTCAATCGCCAAATCTGTATATAATTCACGGGATGAGAGGAAGAAAAGGGACCCCAAACCCGAAACCGAACAGATCCTTGCCCTGAGTATGGACTTAAACTCCGGAAGGGGCAGGGGTTTTAGCCGAGGAAAGGGAATTCGAGGAGGAGGACCTCCCCATTCCCTTAGACCATGGGGACCAGCCACCGGAGCCTGTTATTACTGTCAGGAAGAGGGACACATAAGAAGATTCTGCCCCTACCTCAATAATATAACTTATGCAGCGCCGCATCCAAATCCAACTTACGGATACGGGAACCAACCACCCATCCTTCATAACCCTCCACCAGCCACGGCCACATATCAACCCCAACCGCCTCCGAGTGCATCTACCCAAAACCAAAGACCTCCACCAGGACCAAGGACCCAGATGCCCGCTATAACGCCGTCCACCCACCCGTGGACTAACGCCACGGCACCTCCCTTGCACCCACCTAACCAACCCTTTCCTGATGACCAAGAAACCTATTGACAATTAGGAGGGGATCCCAACCAAACCCTGACCATCTGTCCAGTCCTTACGTTATCCTCTGAAGACCCATTTTGCACGATAGAGATCGATGGCCATCCGTATCAATGCCTACTGGACACAGGAGCCACATACTCTACTTTAACCGATAGCCACCTGAAACCGGGTCCGGAGACCAGAAAAGTTATGGGTCTGGATGGGATACCCCGCACTTGCCCACTATCACGTCCTTCCAAGGTTACCCTCGGACCGCTACTGGCCGAGCATACCTTCCTTCTAACTAGCAGCCCGGTAAACCTTTTGGGAAGGGACCTACTTTGCAAACTGAACGCTACCATTAAGTGCACCAAGGAAGGCATCTACCTACACATGCCCGAAGAATCCATCCCATCCTTCCAAGGAATAGTTGAGGAGGAAAAGACAGACAGACAATTCCCAAACCTACCCCCGGAATTGGAACGAGATTTGCCCTCCTCTTTATGGGGCACCGAATCGACCTCAGTGGGTCTCTTATTATCAGCGACCCCAGTGAAAATTACCTACAGGACTGACTTACCCTTTCCCTGCACAAAACAATATCCCTTACCCAAAGAAGCTATCGAGGGGTTAACTCCTATGATCGAAGACTTCCTCGAGAAGGGAATCCTAGTCCCTTGCGCATCCCCATGCAACACCCCAGTGCTCCCAGTAAAGAAGCCATCGGCAGAGGGGGCACCAGTTAGATATCGTTTTGTGCAAGACTTGAGACTCGTGAACCAATTTGTCATACCTCGACATCCAGTGGTGGGCAACCCGAATTCTTTACTGAACGCCATACCCGCAGAGACTAAGTGGTACACCGCGGCGGACCTCTGTTCCGCCTTCTTTAGCATACCCCTAGACCCGGACAGCCAATTTCTCTTCGCCTTCACCTGGGGACCTAGTCAGCTCACCTGGACTAGATTGCCCCAGGGTTACGTAGAATCGCCCGCCATCTTTTCGGCCATCCTACACCAAGATTTACAAGACATAAATCTCCCAGCTGGCTCTGCCCTTTTACTCTACGTAGATGACCTTCTCCTCTGCTCCATTAGCGAGGAAGCATGTAAAACGGACACTAAGCATCTCTTAACAGAACTGGCTAGAAAGGGACATAAGGTGTCGCCAAAGAAACTACAGTATTGCAAACAAGAAGTTAAATACCTCGGGCACATCCTAGGAATAGGCACCCGAAGTTTGGCAACAGACAGGATAGAGGCAGTCACTAAAATCCCCCTCCCCAAGACTAAGAGACAATTACGGGGATTCTTAGGAATGGCTGGCTTCTGCAGAGCATGGATTGCGGGTTACAGCGAGATCACTAAGCCCCTGTCGGCTATGACCCGCCAAGACCACCCAGACACTCTAGTTTGGGAGGAAGAGGCATACAAGTCCTTTGAACGACTGAAACAAGAACTGAGATCTGCCCCCGCCCTAGGCTTACCTGACTACAGAATTCCTTTCAACTTGTTCGTCCATGAGCAAATGGGGGTGGCTTCGGGGGTGTTAACTCAGCCTTTCCGAGACCAGGAGAGACCTGTGGCATACTACAGTCTTCAACTAGACACAACCGCAAAGGGGGCGGTAAGCTGTCTACGAGCTATAGCCGCCGCAGCAATCCTCCTGGAGAAGGCTCAAGAGACAGTTCTGGGGCACGAAATCACTATCCATGTGCCCCATTCCGTCTCTACCCTATTAACATTAAAGGGGTGCCATCACTTTTCCAACTCCAGACTAAATAGGTACGAGGCCGTCCTGCTAACACCTTCAAATGTCACCATCAAGCGAGTTAACTCCCTCAACCCAGCCACCCTTCTTCCCCTCCCTAATGACGGGACCCCGCACCATGACTGCGCCACCATAGTCCGGCAAGCCGAAAAGCCCAGGGAAGACCTGGACCACCTACCTTTAGACAACCCAGATATAATACTCTACACAGACGGCAGCTCTAAGGTTGTCGAAGGGGAAAGGAAAACAGGGTACGCTGTGGTCACTGATTTTGAAGTCGTAGAAGCCAATCCAATAAACCCGCAATACAGCGCCCAGGCTGCAGAGTTAATAGCGCTTATACGTGCCTGTGAGATATGTGAAAACAAACGAGTTACAATCTACACGGATAGCAAGTACTGTTTTGGACTGGTGCATACCACCGGCCAAATTTGGTTACAAAGAGGCTTCCTAACAGCGGCTGGTTCAAAAATTTCACACGCTGCCTTAGTAGAGAGACTCTTGACGGCCATTCACCTACCTACCGCGATCGCAGTCGTCCACTGTAAGGCTCACACTCGCGGTAGAGATCCAATTTCAAAGGGGAATAGACGAGCAGATAAAGCAGCCCAGTCAGCCGCACTCCGCCCCCCAAACAACGATTCGGAATTTCAAGCTCCACAAATCCCGCTTAACATAGACACTACACAAATTTACGAGGAAGCACCCGAGGAAGAAAAGACCCTCTGGCGATCTGTGGGCGCAGTCCAACACAATAACGTTTGGGTTCTCCCAGATGGCAGAACCGTCCTTCCAAAGGCATGGGTTCCAAAATTGGTGAGGGTCCTTCATCAACAAACACACTGGGGAAAAGGGAGACTGATAGAACACGTAAAAAGATCCTGGTACGCTCCTGGACTTGCGGTCGCAGCCACAACAGCATCGAAGAACTGCGTTACCTGCAACTCTTATAACCCCAAACGACAACCCAGAACGCCACCAGGGGCTAGACTGTGGGCATTTGTTCCATTCGAGAGCCTACAGCTGGACTTTATCGACCTACCGCCCTGCCAAGGGTTTAAACATGCGCTGATCATAGTGGATAAACTCTCCTCCTGGGTAGAAGGATTCCCTTGTAGAAAACCCACTGCCTCTGTAGTGGCCAGAGCCCTCCTACAGGACATTATCCCTCGGTTCGGAGTGCCCCGTCGCCTAGATAGCGACAGAGGAACACACTTCACAGCTCAAATAGTACAATTAGTGGCCAAAGCCTTACGAATAAAATGGGATCTCCATACTCCCTACCACCCACAATCTTCAGGCCAGGTAGAACGAATGAATCAAGAAATTAAAACCCAATTAGGAAAACTCTGTAGACTCACTGGACTGAAATGGGTGAATGCACTCCCGTTGGTCCTTCATAATATACGGAGCGCACCGACTGGACCATTGAAGTTGTCCCCCTACGAACTTTTATTTGGGAGACCTCCCCCCGTCTATAACACTCAGTTCCCACTCTCAGAACTTGAACTGGGAGAAGCAGAACTTACTAACTATGTCATTCAGCTCCAGACACAGCTACAACGACTCCACCAGTACGCGGCCGTCGAAGGACAAAGTCTACCCATCGACGTGCAAGCCCACTCCTTCAACCCAGGCGACTGGATCCTCGTCAAAGTCTATCAGAAGGAACCCCTCCAACCCGCGTGGGAAGGCCCCTACCAGATACTCCTGACGTCACCAACCGCCGTAAAGTTGGGTGAGAAGAATTCGTGGATCCATCACACGAGGTGTAAGTCCTCACCCCCCCCTCAAGAAGCCGAGGAAAACATCGGGGAGGACTTCACTTTTTCAACTCCACCCACCCCACCAACTTCGTACATTGACGACGACAACGACCAACAGACCGGACCAGATCGGGGTCAGAATCGGGCCCAACAGACCGGACCAGATCGGGGTCAGAATCGGGCCCAACAGACCGGACCAGATCGGGGTCAGAATCGGGCCCAACAGACCGGACCAGATCGGGGTCAGAATCGGGCCCAACAGACCGGACCGGAGCCCACCTCAACCAATTGGACATCCGAGATCGTCCCCGATCCCAATACCATCCGAATACGCTTGAAACGCACTGACAGCGCGCTTTGACAGCCTCTTTGACAGCTCCACTGACAGCGCGCTTTGACAGCTCCTCTGACAGCTCCACTGACAGCGCGCTTTGACAGCTTCTTTGACAGCTCCACTGACAGCGCGCTTTGACAGCTCCTCTGACAGCTCCACTGACAGCGCGCTTTGACAGCTTCTTTGACAGCTCCATTGACAGCGCGCTTTGACAGCTTCTTTGACAGTTCTTCTAACAGCTCATTCCCACAGCCTTCCGACCTCCCCATTCTCCAATGCTTTGCCTTTCCCGGACCCTAACCATGAACTTCTTCATTTTCCTTGCCTACCAGACTTTGACCTACTCCTCAGCCATGCCAACTGATCACTGCACCGGCTTACCCACGGATTACCACTTCCTGGACTATCACCGACTCGAGACGGGTGGGAAGTCGAACCCCAACCGAATGGGGGACTTTGACTTTTGCCTCCCCGAGTCCCGGACATTACTACGACATTCCCTCGTACCCCAGCTGACTGACAACGAGTATTGGGAACTTTTCATCCGAGACCAAACCCTACACCGAATTGGGTCAGCCGCAGTCACCCTCGACCACTCCTACTACCGCCTCACCTGCAAGAACGGGACCCATTTCCTATTCGGCAACGGGGAACTCTTGAGGAGCCCAAATTGGACCGAAATCGAGAAAGGGGGGGCCGCACCAGCCTACACTGACGCAACGAGCCCCTCCGACAACCTGATTTTCGGGTTCCAATGTCTCCTCATGACCCCGGAGCTCCGAAAGCCGCAACTACAAGGACTTTGTCTAAGGAATTTCTGCTGCCTTTGGAACCTCGGAATTACCCACGATTGGAGAGGAGCAGAATACCTTGAGGGCTGGTACCATCCAGCACATCCCTCACGCTCCCCCACGTGGGATAACGTGGGACCTTTACGATGTGGGGGCATAGCCAAAGACAGGCGCCTCTTAAATACCACCGACCCCCTTCATCCCCTCGGCACAGCACCACGAAAACTCGGCGCAGACCCTTCCTCCCCAGGAGAGGATCTCCTTTCCTCCTGGGAACAGAACTCTTACATTAAACTCCTCGGCCAGGTGGCCAAGGAGGCACCCTACCCTGAATGCTGGATCTGCGCCCATGCTCCCAGCCACCTCCAACAGAGCCTTCCCCTTGTTCCGGTCCCGGTCACCATACAACAGTTCCGGTCAGGGGACGTCGCCTCCTGGAATCTAACTGCGTTGAACTTGACCCACCAATACCTTTACCTCACCGGCCCGACAAAGGGTCCGCTTTGCCGCACCTTCACCGGGGAAGGCACCTTCATCGGCTCCAGCACCTGTACGTCCAATTTAGAGCTTTTGTCCACCGGCCATGTCACTATCACGGACATGACGGGATCCCGGACCTTTCCAAACCTTACCCTTGCTTGGGCCACGGTCATCGACCACCCTCCAACCTGGCAGCCCCAACCCACCGACGCCATGTTACTGCAAGCCTTCGCCTCAGGAAGAATGGAGTCATACCTCAGTGGTTTGTTCTGGGTATGCGGTCATCGTGCATATACCTGGGTGAGCCCCCATATGTCCGGGTCCTGTTTCGTCGGGTACATCATTCCCGGCATAAGGATAGTACCACACCTGCCCCCTGGGAGGCAGAGGAATAAACGGGAGGAAAAACAACTGTCTGACTTATCCGATGTTGCTGCCAACGGAGAGACCGTGGGTCGAGCACTCTTTCCTGCCTACGGGGCAGGATCCAACCATGTCGACATCCTCCGGCTCACCGATATCCTCCTCAAGTTCATGCAGGAGGCAACCGAGATCACGGACTCCCTGATGTCGGAACTGTCTGAGGTGAGACAGCTCAGCTTACAGACGAGGATCGCTACGGACTTTCTACTGTCCAGTCAAGGAGGAACCTGCGCTTTAATAGGTACCGAGTGTTGCACCTACGTAACTGACCAGTCTCTAAACATTACAGGACACTTGAATAACATCCATGAGTTAGCAGGGAGGTTACATGACATACAACACGAGGGACTGTCTGACGTTGACTTGTGGGGATGGCTACCAAAGCTGGGGTGGCTCCGACAATTGATTAAGGTCATATTGCTCACAACTCTTACGGTTGCCCTTTGCATTTCTGTCCTTTGCTGTGCCATACATTGTGTCTCCCCTTGCTGCTCTCTCCTCCGCCTCCCGACTCAATCTGCTCCTCTTCCCTTTCGAGCCTATTCCCGCTCCCATAACGCTCCGGTCTTCCCCGAATACGTACAAATGAGACACCTGGGGGAAGGCGAGTATGAAATCACAGGGGTATAGGGTGCGGAGAAAGGATTTGCAAGTTCTAACAGAACTTTAATGCAAATCTATCTCCGAATGGGGGACTGATACGGAAGGAGGAAGGGGGGGGGGGCAACCATTTCCCTCCATCGTTACCTGAACGGGCCCGAGGCGATGACCTCTACAGTGCCCAATCCTTCCTGGAACCCTCAGCCCCCACATCGTTGCACAAGCACCACACTATACCCCTGCCTTACAAATAAAAGGCTCTTTCCTGTCTCAATCTCTTCCTATGCCTCCCTCTTGCCCTATTCCAAAAGCGAGTTGACCGTATCATACTACGTCCCCATTCAAAATACTGAGCTGCGCCTTAGCCAATCACAGCCATGCATCCATCCTGCAAGAACTGGCTCAGGCAGCTCAGCGAGCTCTTGCACGCCTCATTAAAGCTGCTGACAAGCTACTGACGGCCCCCCACAGCGAGAACAATCGAACCGAAACTTCCGACCTCCTAATCCAATCAGGACCTTGCTACAATGTATCCGTTTTGCTCGTAAACCTGTCAAAACCTTGTTACAATGTATCCAACTTTGACCGAGGCTACGGAACAGGTTGGGAACCTTCAGAACCTTCCGAAAATCATATAAAATCAACCATAGCTCCGAATTCCTTGCTTTCAGCGTCATTCAACCCAGCTCCCTTTGGACTCCATGATGACACCCTGACCTCCATAATCCCTCAAGCGGCAGGGCACGTACACAGGAACTTCTTAATCCTGTCAGATCGTCCTACCTAACCCTTCCTCCGGGCAATACCAGGTGGCAGACGATGCATATCACTGTCCCTTTGTCTAGCCACCACCGGTACTCAAGAAATGTTTACTTATGTATATCCCTCACTCTGCACATTCCCCCTCCCTTGTCTCAAATGCTAATCAGTGTAACCCCACCTCTCTGTAAATATATTCATGACGTGTGTAAAATATTCATGATGTAATCCATGAAACCCAACCTTCCCATAATGTATTCATGACGTTTCGTGCACTGTATTCTGGGACTTGGAGGGAACTTTTAAAAGTTTATGTCACCCCATTCTCGGGGTTCAATCTCGTCTTGAACCTGTTGCGCAATAAACTCGGATCTCCGCATCTTGCTCCTTTTTCCGGCTGAGCTTATTTTCTCCGCTAGGACCCGCGGACTCAGTCCGACGCACCGGGTGGCTTGGAACTCCACGCCCGGGATTTTTCCGTAACAGAGGGGAGCACCCTGTTGCAACAGATCAATAAAGATCAAGCTTACTAGCTGCTTTGCTCCTCAATGTTCTCTGGTTGGCCTCTGTTATTTTCTCCTACCAATAGGGAACCTACGTAAGGACTCTATATTGGCTCTTGGATACCCCATAAGGGGGAAAGGGCAGATTTTTTGTTTACAACACAACACAAGCCACCCTGGCTTGACCCGGAAAGATGCCAGCCTGCCACCATTTGCGGAGTTGCCAGGAGGAAGAGCTCTGGGCCCACAAAGAGCAGCCGCTGCGAAATAAGAGGCTGTCATTCTGCTACCGTTGTGTGATATATATTTTTTATTGCGGGGCTGGTGCCTTTGCTTGCTTTCCACAGAAGGCTACGATACACCAGCCTGAGATCAGAGGAGGACAGTTGTGCAGAAGTGCAAGCAGGGGAAAGGCAAGCTTGTGAGAGCAACATTGTTAGCAAGGGAAAGAGAGTGCAAAGGAAGATGGGGGAGCCGGGAGCCTCCGAGGCTTCCTCCTTCCCAAACCTAGTCTGAAGTGACAGCTGTGCCCGCTGGCAAAGGGGGCAAGTGCTTGTAGGGACGGCAACCTGGGATCCCACTCCCCTCCGTGTCCCCCCCCTTTCAGTTCTTTTCTCTCCCCTCTTTTTGTGCTGAGTTGAAAAGTGTCATTTCTCATTTTGCTTTTACCGTTGCCAGAGCTGATTACAGCTTGCCCTATATAGTGGCTTGTTGATGCCCTGCAGAAAGCAGTTGGCATCTGAAAAGACAATAACTGTGTGGTTTATCGGCCCATTACATAGCTCTGTGCCGGGAAACAAAAGGAAGGCTGCAGGCTCTGCTGTTTAATGCTTTGCTCGGTGAAAGCCGAATGAATCAGTGCCTACCCTGGGCATCTCCTTTTTGGTTTGGATAAATGATAGTTGGGGTTTTTTTTCTTCTACGGAAGCAAAAATGCCAATAGGAAGGCAGGTGTCCGGGCACCTTAAGAGCCAGGATGGTGCAGAGGTTAGAGCATGAGTAGGCAAACTAAGGCCCGGGGGCTGGATGCGGCCCACTCGCCTTCTCAATCCGGCCCACGGACGGTCCGGGAATCAGCCTGGTTTTACATGAGTAGAATGTGTGCTTTGATTTAAAATGCATCACTGGTTATTTGTGGGGCATAGGAATTCGTTCTTTTTTTTCTTCAAAATATAGTCGTCTCCCCCAAGGTCTGAGGGACAGTGGACCGGCCCCCTGCTGAAAAAGCTTGCTGAGCCCTGGGTTAGAGGGCTGAAATGTGACCTGGGAGGCCCGGGTGTGAATCCCCACTCAGCCATGAAGTTCAGGTGCCAATCACTTCCTCTCACTCACACATGACTATTGTGGGGATTAAAGGAGGACTCGGACTCTGGTTAGCCATGATGACCCCCTTGCACACAGTGGAGCTTACTTCCGAGTGAATAGGAAAGCTCTAAAGGATCCTTTTTGGGGAGGTCTGGGGACCAGAACTGTATGCAGTACCAGCCGCATATATCTGCCCTGCCTGTTGCAGGCACAGTCCCCTGAAAGCCACCTGCATGGTCAAAACAGAGCCTTTTCTGTGGTGGCCCCACAATTTAGAGAATGCCCTTCTATGGACGCTTGTGCCTGGGCTTATGTGTTAATTGTTAATAGGTGCTTTTAGTATGCACTGTTGTTATTTGCTCCAAAGCCTGAGGCACAATGTCAGATAGCAAATAGGCATCATTATTGCCATATTCCTGGGTTAATGTAAATTTAATGCAAGTGTCTCCCCCTCTGCCAAAATAAATGGACTCAACTGGCAATTTTATGTTTGGGAGCTTCGCTTCCGGAGACGTGTGCCTGGTGGTGAGTTCCCCCGCTCTGGCTTCCTGCCCCCAACCTCCTTCTATTCTCCCATTGCAAAGTCATGACAGCGAATGGCCAAACTTCTCCTGTCTGCCTTCAACGGCTGCAAAGGCTGAGGCGGGATGGCTGGATGCTGTGAATTAGCAAGTGCTCTAAGTGAACGCGATGAAAAATAAATCAAGGAAGCCGCATTACCAAAATGGGCTTTGTTCATTTGTTTCTGACAAGTGCGGGCTGGGCGTTAATTATTCACCAGGCTTCGCCGTGTACTAGCAAAATGTGCCACAGCGCACTTTGTAAAAGTGATGAAGTCCGGGTAGAAGGACGCTGCGAGAGGATGCCTCTTGCATGTGGCAACTTTGCAGAGGAAAACAACCACCACCTGGGGAATATTCACCACCTGGGCCCAGGAAGCTGCCTCACACCAACAAAGACCACTGGCCTTCTGGTCCATTGACTCTGATGGACTGTGACTCTGGCTGAGGTCCTTCCCTCGCCATTTATTTGGAAATTCCACAAACTGGATTTGGGAGCTTCTATGTGGGTGGCGCTGTGGTCTAAACCACTGAGCATCTTGGGCTTGCTGATCGGAAGGTCAGCTGTTCGAATCCCCGCGACGGGGTAAGCTCCCGTTGTTCAGTCCCAGCTCCTGCCCATCTAGCAGTTCGAAAACAGTTTGAAGTGCAAGTAGATAAATAGGTACCACTCCGGCGGGAAGGTAAATGGTGTTTCCATGCGCTGCTCTGGTTTTGCCAGAAATGGCTTAGTCATGCTGGCCACATGACCCGGAAAAACTGTCTGTGGATAAACGCCGGCTCCCTCAGCCTATAGAGTGAGATGAGCGCTGCAGACTAGACTTAACTGTCAGGGGTCCTTTACCTTTACTTTTATGTGCAAAGCACCACTCAGTTTTGGACCTTTCCCAAACTGTTAGTGTGTGTGTGTGTGTGTGCACGTGCAAAATTTCTAGAGTGTTTATTGAAGGAAAGTGTGAAACATTGCAGTTCCCCTGGACACACCATGAAATCTAGACCATGGGTCAATCCGGCCTGCGGACGGTCAGGGAATCAGCATGTTTTTACATGAGTAGAATGTGTGCTTTTATTTAAAATGCATCTCTGGGATATTTCTGGGGCATAGGAATTCGTTTATCCCCCCCCCCCAAAAAAAAATATAGTCCGGCCCACTACATGGTCTGATAGACAGTGGACTGGCCCATGGCTGAAAAAGGTTGCTGAGCCCTGATCTAGAGGCATGCTTTATTCAAAAACTTTCCAAAACAAGGAGAGTAATGTTGCCCAGCACAGTTATGGCCAGGAATGCTCTCTTGCAAAAAAAGTAGCAGGCAGGAGTGGTGCATCCCACTTCGCCGTTTGAGACAAACAGAGAATATGCCACCTGCTTTCTACTGCCCGGCCCCCTGTTGCCACCCCACCGCCAAGCCCCGCTTACCTGCAAGCACTGGCAGCGGCACCTTCCAGGGAAATCTCGCCAAACGCTTGCAAGATCTCATGTGCACTGTGAGATCTCATGAGATTTGGGTGAGATATCACCAGAAACTGGTGGCACTGCCAATGCCACTTCTCCGCTGGCAGTGGAGGAGGCGAGGTGGGTGGCAGAGATGAAGTGGGCACCGCTGCTTGGGCTTCTGCCACTCGAGGTGGGCACGTCACCCTGCCTCATCAGTGGACTGGGCCTGGCAGCTGGTGAAGCTGGTGAGGGTGACTGCATAAACTCAACTGCAGTGGGTTACATGGATAGCATCCTAAGCCCTCATACTGACAGCTGGTTTCTCTCGGTGTTTGTGTTGTGGTTCCTTGGAGTCAGAAAAGAGCTGCTCAGGGAGAACAGAAGCATGTGCAAGAAAATCCAGTGGCCGCCATGTGCTTCTTGGAAGCCCACAAGCAAAGCTTGGAAGCAATAGCTTTTTTATGTGTCCCTGATGTTCCCCAGCAACTCAGAGGTGTCCTGCCTCTGAAGAAGACATTCCATATCATTGTCTACTGCTGGCCTTGATGTGTCCTCCACTGTAGCTTTGATGGCCACCAACTTGGACAGCCTTAAAAGAGGATCAAATAGATTCATAGAGAAGACTATCAATGGCTACTAGTCATGAAGTCTGTTCTCTGCCTCTGGAGTCAGAAGCGGTAACGCTTTCTAAAGACTACTTGGTGGAAACTGCAAGAGGGGAGAGTCCTCTTCTGCTAACGTCCTGCATGAAGGTTTTCTATAATGAGCATCTGGTTGGCCACTGTGAGCACAGGGTGCTTGGTGTGCTGGGCCCGGGGGTAACCCAAGTAATGTGGTCCAGGTCTGGTCCCAAATCCAAGGGTTCTGAGAGGAGTCAGTCTGACAGGGCCAAGGCAGGAAACCAGGCAGGAAACCAGGCAAGGTCAAGCACAGGATCACAGGCAGGTTCTGGCAAACAGCAATGTTGCTCCTGCAGCCTAGGGCGGGGTCCAACAGTGTTTTATCTCTCACAGGGTAACAGCCGGTCCTGATCCCCTGGCGACTCACCTCCCTGTTTCACTCGAAGGCGAGCACTCCTCCTGCAAGTACTCAGATCTCTCCTTCTCTCAGACCTCAGTCTCTGCAGCTTGGGAGACATCGGTGGGTGACTAGACCCAGAGGCCGCCTCAGCTTCCCCTGACCCAACCGGTAGTGGAGCAGCTGTAAGTGATGGCCCAGCTGAAGGCAACGAGGTCATCCCTGCATCTGGAGCCAGGGCAGGCTCAGGCCCCTGACTCGGCCCAGATGGTGTTTGCTGCAGGGGAACCTGTGCAGACTGGGTCTCTTCAGAATCAGGCCCCAGACTAGGTTCAGATGCCGCCTGAGGCAAAGGATCCGGTGCAGACTGAGTCTCCTCTGGCTCCGAGTCCGAGCCCGAGTCCCAGGCCATCACACTTGGTTAGATGGTCCATTGGCCTGATCCAGCAGGCTCTTCTTAAGTTCTTCAACAAACAGAAGCTCCTGTTGGCGCCGAATGCAACTACCCAGATACTTGTGGGGGCTACGTTTTCAGAGCCAACGCCAGTCCTAGACATTCTGCTGTCTGAGGCTAAGGACACGATGCTGTCCTCCCCATTCTGTGTGCAGAAGCTGACTGAATTGCCCATTGAATTTCATTTCTGACTGGTGGTGATGGGGCAGGGCAGCAGGCTAACTTAGGGAGCATGCGCAGCTCTGTCTAAGTAGCACACATAGCTCTGTCCCCAAGCCGAAATTCGGTCTTGCTCAGATGTGGGGAACCTGTGGTCCTGCAGATCTTGTTGGACTCCAGTTCCCACCATTCCTTACTTTGCTGGTTGGTGTTGGGGGCTGGAGCCAAACAACTTCTGGAGCACCCCATATTCACTACCCCATTTGCTCCAGTTTCTGTGTAGAAGCAGATGTTCTAGTCCTCCACACTTGCCTGTTCATTGCAGTGCCAGGGAGCGGCTGTGGGGACCCGGGAGAAAGGAATCCTTTTGCTGCAATGGAAACATTTGTTATAGCTGGGTGGAACTGCGTGAGTTCATGTACACATTTGCAAAATGAATTATTGTGCATTTAAATGGATATTGCTCTGTCTCTTTCGACTGGAAACCCTCCTTACAGTCTTGGCGCCTTTAGTTTTTACGACGGGTTTAAATCAACATTTTTTATAACTCTTTTCTAATTCAGAGGTATGATTTTTTTCCCATGGCTGTGCATTTTTAATGTTTTCGAAATGGTTAATGGGTGGAATAAAAAGACAGCCGACATGTCATTGCATTATCCCCTGCAGATGTAGAGGGCGAATTTTTTAGTCAGCTTCCTTCCTTTACACCCCCTCCAGCAATTCCAGATGAGTATGAGGACTCTGAACACCTTGGAGCAGACGAAGGGACACAACCTGAGCCTTGCACCGTCTCAGCTTGCTGGAAATGCTTCTCTGCCTGCTGAACATTGTGGACAGTGAGTCAGGAATCAGAAGTTGGAAGACTGGAACATTCAGGGCAGATAAAAGAAAGTACTTCTTCACACAGAACTGAGTTAAACTATGGAACTTCCTCCCTCAGGAAGCTGTGAGGGCTGCCAATTTTAATGTCTTCAAAAGATGGTTGGACAAATGATTGGAGGAAAGGGCTGTTGATGGCTGCTAGCCAGAATGACTCTCTCAAGGCAAATCTTAAAAAATGTAGTATAAACACTGACAATGGGGAAACACTGGCCTGCGCGCGCTCCAGTTGGAGAGCAGCCTTTACCAAAGGTGTCATGGGTTTTGAAGACACTCAAACTCAGGACACAAGGGAGAAACGTGCTAAGAGGAAGGCCTGCTTGGCAAATCCTCACTGTGATAAACTCCTGCCTGGAAACCTATGTCTCCACTGTGGAAGGATGTGTGGAGGCCAGAATTGGCCTCCACAGTCACTTACGGACTCACTGTTAAGACCATGTTCATGGGAGACAATCTTTCTCGGCTACAACGGATCGCCACCTCCACCTCCGCAGCCAGAGGAAGCAATGCTTCTGAATGCCAGCTGCTGAAAACTACTCTTGCACATGGATTCTGCTCTCTGGTTTCCTCCAGGCATCTGGTTGGCCACTGTGAGAACAGGATGCTGGACTAGATGGGCCCGTGGCCTGATCCAGGAGGCACTTCTTATGTTCTCAAGTCCCTGGTTCAACTGTAGGGCTATCAGGGCAGGAGCATCCCAGACCCTGAAACACTGTTTTGAACATGCACATCCGCACTCCTCCAATTCTCACCAGCATCTCCAGGGACGTTTGGGAGAGGCTCCCTGTCTGAAATTCTGAAGAGCTCAGTCACCTGAGCTCAACGGATGCAATGGTCTCGCTCTGTGTAAGGCCTTCTTCCTTATGTAAGCTTTGGAGAATATATGATGGACTCCCTCCCTTTTAAAACTTTTGTTTTGCAAGTTTTATTTGCATGTGTTTGCGCTTTGCGGCCACAATTGTCATGTGTTTCACAGTTACATTTTTCAAGGCAGCTGTGCCAAGCCCTATGAGAGTATAAATATGCATATTCCTCTAGTGATATTGCCAGAGACATTAAAACATGTTGTCAGAGAAGAGAAAAATGCTGTTTCTCTTTGATTTTATTTTTGCATGAAGCAGACTCTACACTTGGAGACCATTAAAAGAATCCCAAAGCTGAACTCCCCTGTTCATTGTACTCTGGTTGTAGTGTCTTTGGAAGAGGAGTTGACGCCAACTGTGTTGGGCAACATGATCATTTAAAAAACTAAAGCATGTTGCTAAATCTCATGGTGTGAGACCTGCAACCGTCCTAACATTGCTGAACACTAAGTTCCCACCATCCCTGAGTCATTGGCCTCTGCTGAGGCTGATGGAAGTTGTAGTCTAATAACATACTGAGGGCCACGTGTTCTCCATTTGTGATCTAGATCAGCCTTTCTCAGCCTTGGATCCCCAGATGTTGTTGGACTACAACTCCCATCATCCCTGACCACTGGTCCTGCTACCTAGGCATGGGGGGAGTTGAAGTTGCACATCAGCTGTGATCACCTGGGCAGCAGACTGACCGGGCACATGGTTCACCTGGTTGGTCAAAATTCTATTTAAATTATAGTAATTATAAGTTTTCATCTGTACATATAAACGGGGATATGCAAAATTCATGCAAAACAGCACACCCTCCAACATTTCTCTGAGGAAAATAGGGACGTACGATTCCATAATGATAATTTTACTATTTATACCCCACACATTTCACTGGGTTGCCCCAGCCACTCTGGGCAGCTTCCAACATGTATAAATGCAGCTCAAAGGTCAGATAACGCCATACCCTCCAACATTTCTCCAATGAAAATCAGGACATCCTAAGGAAAAGTGGGACATTCTGGGATCAAATCGGAATCCAAGATGGCTTCTCTAAATCAGGGACGTCGCTGGAAAATAGGGACACTTCGAGGGTCTATAACTACATTCTCATTTTTTCTCTTTTTTGGTGATGCCACCCACTCAGGTGAGCCCTGCTCAGCTTGAAGGGTCGCAAGCTACCTGTCTCTTCAGGTAAATCACAGCCCAGTCTACCTGGAAGTAAAATCCAGTGGGTGGCCACTCCTGGAAAAGTCCTTTCGACATCAGGGACACATCCATACCATGCATTTAAAACTCTGTGACGCCATTTTAAACACTCATAGCTTCTCCAAAGAATCCTGGGAGCTGTAGTTTTTTTTAGAGGTGCTGGGAGTTGTCCTATTCCCCCCTGGAGCTACAATTCCCCGAGTAGTTTTAGAATAAAATCTCTCCTCCCAGGAACTCTGGGAATTGCAGTTCTGTTGGGGTAATAGGAGCCTCTTAACAAGGCTCAGCACCTTCAACAAACTACAGCTCCCATAATTCTTTGGGGGGAGCCATAACTGTTTAAGGTGGTATCACAGCTCTTGAAATGTACATTGTGAACATAGCATAAAGCCCACTGAGAGGTGAAGAGCTTCTGCAGCCATGTTGCCTGCTCTTTCAGCTCCAAATATGGCTGGTGTCCTTGTAAATTTATGCAATATCAGGTTATGAGAATTTACTTGCTGGGTAGCTGGGCCTATTTAGTATGCAACTGAGCACTGAAGCTGTTATATTATTTTTCTGAAAACATATATTTTCTAAGTCCCTGGTTTCATCACTCTGTGGCTTGTTTTCCCCCTCCAAAATTTGCCTTATTGAGTTTTAAGCCTCTATAAATAATGCAAGCCAAACATTTAACTAAGACGCAGCTGTAAACACAGATGCACAATGGTTTTAAATTCAGCGAGCTCATTAAGACACAGAGCTTTAATACAACCTCCAGCAAATCGAAGCCTTTTCTCATCCGCACAACTCAGATGTATTTTTCAAAATGACATGCCCAGCGACTCAGGCGCTGACAATCGTGTCACTTTGTTTCTGGGAGGAATCATCTCCTGGTAATAAATTTCCTCATAATACACTTTTTAAAAAGAAAAAGCCTGCAATATTGAGCTGATTAATTGGCTATATTAATTAATTAGAAACCTTCTGATTGACTAAAAACGTGCCCTTAATTAACCAGGCAACACACAGAGATACACACACACATTTATTTATGCCAAGATAAAGGGCATGAGAAGTCTAAGGCTAATAAGAAGAGGCTAGATATTCATCTAGTCTGGCATTCTGGCTTCACTGTGGTCAACAAGATGCCTCAGGTAAGGTGGTACCTAACCATCACAAAAGAGGCGTAGGCTCAAATTTAGAAACAATTACAATTGCTTAAATGGAAATACAGTAAACCCTCATCTTATGTGCTTTTGATTTGTGCAGTTTGGGCAGGTTGAAATTGAACAAGGCAAGTCCCAAGCAAGGTGGAGAGCTTGAAAGCTCTTTTTGTGCTGGGTCAGATTGGGCTTACCTGGCACAAAAAAGAGCTACTAAGCTTTCTGCCTTGACTGGGCAGCAAGACCCACTCATTATGCCAGCTGTGGAAAGCTCTGGGATGCTCTCTGAAATCTCATGGAGTCCACCCAAGTTTCAGTGGACCTGAAGGAGCGTCTCCACCACCATCGTTCTGCCCGGACACTGAGGTCCAGCTCTGAGGGCCTTCTGGCAGTTCCCTCTCTGTGAGAAGTGAGGTTACAGGGAACCAGGCAGAAGGCCTACTCGGTAGTGGCACCTGCCCTGTGGAACTCCCTCCCATCAGATGTCAAGGAAATAAACAGCTATCTGACTTTTAGAAGACATCTGAAGGCAACCCTGTTTAGGGACGTTTTGAATGTTTGATGTTTTATCATGTTTTTAATATTCTGTTGGGAGCCGCTCAGAGTGGCTGGGGAAACCCCCCATCCCCGTGACTTCCTTCAACATCCTTTTCTGGTTCTTTAAATATTTGCTTCTCCTGCTTATTTTGTTCTACCTTAATTGTAATCCTTAAATTAAATATAGTTATAAAAAGGTAAAGGGACCCCTGACCATTAGGTCCAGTCGTGACCAACTCTGGGGTTGCATGCTCATCTCGCTCTATAGGCCGAGGGAGCCGGCGTTTGTCCGCAGACAGCTTCTGGGTCATGTGGCCAGCATGACTAAGCCACTTCTGGTGAACCAGAGCAGCACACGGAAATGCTGTTTACCTTCCCGCCGGAGCGGTACCTATTTATCTACTTGCACTTTGACGTGCTTTCGAACTGCTAGGTGGGTAGGAAAATATGGTTATACCCTTGTCATTTTTGTTCCACAATTCTTTTCACATTGTATCTTACACTTTGTTATTTTCCAGTTATCTTAATTTCTATGTTTGTTTTGTTAGCTGTATGTGTTTACTCAAACCCTGCTAGTGAGTCCACTTCTTTACAATATTTCTGTAAATACAACATAAATGCAACATAAACAGTTCCCAATCTTTTTTAAAATCTCTACTGTCATTATCTCTAAGTTTTCCGGTTAGCTTCGCCATTTCAGCATATTCCATCAGTTTTTCTTGCCATTCTTCTTTCTTTGGCATCTTGTTGTTTTTCCATTTTGGGGCTAGTAGTATCCAAGCCGCTGTTGCAGCGTACATAAATAGTTTCTTCTGCTCTTTTGGCCAGTCTTGACCTGTAATGCCTAGCTAGAAAGCTTCTGGTCTTTTAACAAAAGTGTAAGCCCTGATTAATTCAATGGGACATACTCCCAGGTAAGTGCAGCCTCAGGCATCTATGGTTCACTGACTTTGATTTGTTCAGTCAGGTGACAGCCCTGGGGTGGTCCCCCCCCCCAGAAATTCTCTTTCCAGCCACTCTCTTCCATAAGCTTTTTCTTCTTCTTTTTTTGGCCTTGCTTCTAAAGAGCTGTGGTTAGTGCTTCCATGGTCAATATTTCACAAGGAGAAAAAAGATGGTGCCCACAGCTGTTCGGCTGTTCTCCACTTTCCCATTCCAATGAATAAGTCACAGCTCTGATCCAGAGCAATTGGTTGTTTTACACAAACCTTTGCAACGGTGCCAAAAGAAGTTCCTTTTCCCAATGATTTTTTCAGCAGAAACTGTTCGTTCCTTCATTCCTTGTACTTTCTCTGCCTTTCTCAGTTGTCCTCATCTTGGGTCATCAGTGCTGGGTTAAAGACTAAGCAGGGGCACCAAAAAATGAGATTTTTTTTTTTAAAAAAATTGTCATTTGTCATTTCATAAAAGAAGCATTTAAGCAGTGATCATGGAGGAAATGGGGGAAGATTGTAGAGTGGCGTTTAAGTCTAGCAATCTCCCACTATTTCCTGTTTTCTTTTTATCACTCATCACCACCTAAACTGGGGGGGGGGGGGGGCTGACTATCAGAGATCAAAATCATATGTGACATAAAATCATATGTGACCATACCCTCTAACACGTTGAGGTGAAAAACCAGGACGTTGTACATGACCTGCATGAGATTGTGGCCCCGAAAAAGTGGTTTCGAACAAGAGAATCATGGGGCCAAAAATTGAACGTTTGGGGCACTGCATGAGATTGTGGCCCCAGAAAAAGCACTTTTTTGGGGTGAGATTGTGGTGCCCAAAATGGCCACTGTGCTCTCGCGTGGGAAAAAAGGGATGTCTCGGTTTTACTGAGACCCCTGAGCAAGATATGACATACATGCATGTCCATCTCAGCATGCATGTAAGCTTTGGGTCATTTTTTATATATATGTAAAAGTCATGGTTTAGTATTGCTTTTATTTTGAATTACCCCTGGAGGGGGCATTACAATCTCACCAGTGCTTAGGATGTCATCATGACACAACTGTGTCCTACTGGCTGTACAGAATTGTGAAGCCATACGGTGCACTATCTGATCCCTGATTGGATGAGATTGTCCCAGGTGGAAAGGTGGAAACAGAGCAGTAACCAGAAGAAATACACAATGCCAAGCGCGCAACTTAATGGCCCCGTAAGGAGAGGGGAGAAGATATTAGCGAGGGGCGAGGGAGAGAATAAATTTGCTCAGTTAATATTTTTGCAGAAGCAAACTACACTTTGCTGAAGTCATTTGTTCATACGAAAAAAGAGAGAGAAACCAAGACAGCTTTATTTAACTAGTTATTAAATTTATATCGCACCTTTACGTTGCAATATCACCATCAAACTGATCCACGCTCCACGTAAAAATGCCATCACAATAAAATATCAGGAAAGAATGAATAAAGGCGTTTAAAAACAGCTACCCAAACTGCTGATCACATGAATTTTGTTAAGTATTGTTATTATTTATTTAAAATGTATTTATTTTTTATTAAATAGTCAAAGAGTGACCTGATTTTAATACAGGACCTTTCCAACCCTGCCCCCCCCCCGTGAGTCAGCATTCCGTGCTCACTGAGCATGCTCAGTCCTCGTCAAGCTGTTTAATCCCCTGTCCCAACTTCTTCATGTACATTTGCAACTCCCTCCCTGAGCCTCTTCACAGCTTCCTCTTGCGCATGAACTGTGCCATTTCACCTACATACCTGGAGGAAGAGTTTACTATTAATATACGGGATTGTCCCCAGGGTGAGAGTTAACAGCAGGGCAAAGGACACCTGACAATCTCATGGCAGAATCAGCGTTTGAACCCAGGACTTACACAGCCCTCCTTCTTCTTTTCTTCCCCTGGAGTCATAAGGCCTTTTGAATCAAGGCATGTAGCCTTTGGAAGGTCAAGAGCAGGGTCTAGGAGCAACTTAAATCGTGTCCTCCCTTAAAGAGGGCAAGTGTTGTGGGGAGACCTGGAAAACCGACACCCTGTGTTGTGGGTGGGTACAACTGGTCAGCCACAACACCCAATTGGTAGGTCCCTCAAAGCTGGGTGCAATCTGGCCAATGGGACGCAGTCCAAATGGTTTGAGGGACCTATTTATGCCCATGCACGTGACCCAGAGCTTCCTCTTTCGGCGTGTGCATTCGGAACACTCGCCCACCTCTCCCTATATTTAGGGCTTTGCGCTTGACCTTGCTATGCCGTCGTGTGTTGTCTGTCGTTGGGACAGGGGCACGGCAGGAATTTTCCCCTCTTGGCTGATTGGCTGGTGCCATTTGGGTTTCGCCTGCCACGTAGCAAATCATCACAACTTGTAAGGTTGAGGATAGGCTCTGGTTCAGGTGATAGGGATGGGAGAACGCTCTCGCCATCCCTATGTGAAGGGTATTCCGTTAAAGGAATCCAGGGACTCGGTGGTTTGGTCAACCCCTGAGAGGGGGTTGTTCCTGTGCCTGAGTCCAGGGGGGCATTTGGGTGACGGAGTTAGCCCATTCCCGGCTTTCCGCTTATCTAGGTGTTCACCCTAGGCTGACCTATGCTGGTGCCCTGGATCAGCGCTACCTGCAATGGTGCAGGGAGCTAGTCAAATCAGAGCCTATGCAACCACTCACTTGCTGTAATCAATAAAGTTGTGGCCTAAATTTTGCCAAAAACCAAACCAAAATTTGAGTCTTGTCTGAATTTATTGAAGGGGGAGGTTAAAAGGTCTGAACGTGCAAAAAGGATTGCTTCTCACATGTTAAAGGCGCCCAGTTCACTTCAAAAGGAGAAACAGAACAATTAAATAAATCAGGTGAGAAGAGAGCCAGACCCGTCGGCTACACAATCAGAGTTGTAAGAAATGCCAATTAATCAACATGTTCGTGCATCTACAGGCACCCGTCCTCTGCGGTGGTTCTGCTTCTGCAGATATAAAACATTTCATAACTGGCAATGCTCAACAACCTGTTGGGTATAATTGATCTTCTTTTAATTTATTACAATGTTCCTCTGCATCTCCATCCCCCGTTGAACAGAGGGAACAAAGATTTTTCAAACAAATAAAACTAAAACGTAGATTCAATTTATTTTGCCCAGTTGTAGAATCCTTGGGGAGAAGAAGGGAAAGGGGTGGGAATGGGTGGCGGAAATCAATTCTCATTTAGCGAGGGCATCCTGGCAGGCCTGAGAACCACATTACTGCATTACGGTACCTTTTAACATCTCGTTTTATGTGACATACGGCATCATTCCTCCTGCATGATTCTATTACTTTCAGAAATCTGTGTTTAAAGAGCATTAAAGGTCTCGCTTAAACTGACGGAAGTCGTGAGGCTTGAAGCTCAGAGTGACGGGCTGTTTAGCGGGGGCCCCTTGCAGATGGGGTGTGTGGGGGGGGAAGAGGGACGCCCTCCCCCAGGGGGAAAGAAATATGGCAAAGTAAAGAGCAATGTGTCAGCAATAAAACAGCTTTGCCTGCCTTTTTGTCAAGCAGCGGCGAACATTAGCAGTTGTGGAAATAAAGAGCAGCTTCTCCTGCATTGAATGGGACTTCCACGCCTGGAAGAACCAGCGGCAACAGCTATCATTGCAAGACTCAATTTTCAAGCTCTCGTGGGGGCGCAAAGCCCCCAGCAAAACGAACAACAGTTTTGACTCTCCTCTGTGTCTCTCTTGTATCAAGGGGCCGCCTTAGATGGGATTCAGGAACAGAATTTCCAGCATTTCAAAATGATTAACTAGCTATGCTTTACCCAAGGATCCTCTGATATTTGGATACCTCAGAGAAGCTGTACTAATAGACAACAGGGAATTAATGTATCATCTATTAACTGCGGCCAGAATTTTTTTTACTGCTGACTAGGGCCTGGGAGACCAGGGCTCAACTCTCTGCTCAGCCATGAAGCTCACTGGATCACCTCGGGGGCCAGTTACTGCATCTTATAGAATCATAGAACTGTAGAGTTGGAAGGGGTCCAGGGGTCATCTAGTCCAACCCCCCTGCAATGCCGGAATCTCAACTAAAGCAGCCATGATGGACAGCCATCCAACCTCTGTTTAAAACCTCCAAGGAAGGAGAGTCCACCACCTCCTGAGGGACTCCATTCCACTACTGAACATCTCAGCCTAACCTACCTCAAAGGGTTGTTGTGAGGATTAAATGAGGAGTGGAGAAAACCATATATATCACTTTGAGTTCCTTGGAGAAACAGGTGGGGTGTAAATACAACAAGGGTCTTATTGGATCACAAGCTTAACACGAGTCAACAGTGTGATGCAACAGCAGAGAGAGAGGGAGAGAGAGAGAGAGAGAGAGAGAGAGAGAGAGAGAGAGAGGCTATTCTAGGCTGCATCCACAGAAGAATAGTGTCCAGATCAAGGGAAGTAATATTAGAATTCCTGCTCCATGATTGCAGTCATGGGATTGTTGTCTATCACATGACGGTGTATGTTTTGACTCCACAGAGTGGGAAGTGACGGAGACAGGATGTTTGTGTTACTGTGTTCCGTGAAGTGGGACTATTGTCCTTTGTTCTTTTCCTCTTTGCTGTCTGATGCTAGAGAGAGAGGAAGCCATGTTGCAGTGCTCCGCGTGTGTTTAGATGTAAATAAAGTAGATTAGCCAAAATGCTGAGTTGCTGAGGTCTGTCACTCAAGCTGCGCAAACTCTGCGGATTCCTAAGTGTGCCGGTGTTGGTTGGCATCGGTCGCTGTGATGTTCGGGCTGAAGAAAGTTTATGAAGCTCCCAAATGATAGACCAGGAGGGAGGGAACATGCCAGTTGGGCATGTGTCTCTGCCAGAGTCCTACTCAAGTGTAGGCTGAACTCCTGACAAGTAATATTACCACTATTCTGCCTTGGTCAGATGACACCTGGAATACTGTATCCAATTCTGGGTACCACAATTTAAGAGGGATGCTGACAAGCTGGGAAGTGTGCAGAGGAGGACAACCAAGATGATCAAGGGTCTGGAAACCAAGCCTGATGAGGAATGGTTGAAGGAGCTGGGTATGTTTAGCCTGGGGGAAAAGCAGACCGAGAGGAGATATGATAGCCATCTTCAAATATCTCCAGGGCTGTCACATGGAAGAGGGAACAAGCTTGTTTTCTCCTGGTCTGGAAGGCAGGACTTGAACCAATGGAGTCAGGTTACAAGAAAGAAGATACTACCTAAACACTAGGAAGAACTTTCTGGTGGTAAGAGCTGTTTGACAGTGGGACAGACTCTCTCTAGAGGGAGGGGACTCTCCTTCCTTGGAGGTTTTTAAGCAGAGCTTGGGTGGCCACCTGCCATGGATGCTTTAGCTGAGATTCCTGCATTTCAGGAGGATGGACTAGATTGACTCTTGGGGTCCCTTCCTGCTCTACAGTTCTGTGATTCTATGATTCTATTTTGAAGGAGCGAGAGGGGGTGGGGATAAGGCATGTTTGACAGTATAGCTCAAGGCGTATGTTTAGCTTAAAGATTATGCCAGAATGAAGGCAAATATGACAGACCTAAACGCTTTGACGCTTGACTTTCAGCAGACTGTTCATTACGAAAGGCCAAGAGCTTCTCCATCTCGCAGTGGCATGGAATATTTCCTTTTGTTTTTAAATTGTGGGCTTGCTCGATTTGTTCTCGCCGGCTTTTTAATCCATTTCAAATCATTATTAGCTCTGCGGCCTTGAATTGCTTTTCATTTGGCAATGTTTTTG
Source organism: Podarcis liolepis (assembly GCF_965112155.1). NCBI lineage: Eukaryota > Metazoa > Chordata > Lepidosauria > Squamata > Lacertidae > Podarcis > Podarcis liolepis. The sequence goes on along the minus strand of NC_139569.1, from coordinate 3,932,975 downwards.
TAAATCACATGCCTCAGCAGGCTAAACCAGGGCAAAAAAAGCACTTTACCTCGCGTTTGTAACAATATGCAGCTGATTGAAGAATAAATTCCAAGCACGGCAGGATATTATCTCACTCTTGTGCGTGCTAAAATGCTCTTTTGAGAGAGAGCCTTGGAATAAAAAAATCTTCAGCCAGACCAGGTTCAAGGCTCTTGTATCGATATTGTTCTGGGTTTGTGGTGGGGGTGTTTGTGTAAGGCTGGATGATGTCCTTGAATCCCTTCCAGGTCTGCTATCCTGTATCCAGTAAGGGCTTTAATCCAGCAGAAGAGGCTGAGGAGAATGCCAAACCAGTTCCTTTGCTATGGCAATTGCTTTGGCTGGCCAGTTGAGTTCCCTCAAAAGCACCCCCAAAAATGAGCCAGGGTGCAAGAGCTATGACTAAGTGATAGTCATTCTACAGGAATGGTGGGAGTGTTGGGAATCCCCCCCCCTTGCCTGCCTAGAATAAAAACAGCCAGAGTTGTTTGAGAGAGCTGGAAGCTGCAAGACGGAGAGATGCTTTGCTCTGTGTTGAACCTAAGCTGGCCTCAGGGACTTCTCTGGAAGCCTAAAAGCGAAGCAAGATCTATGGGGGTGTTGATGCTGTGAGCTCCTCCATCCTCTGCTCAGATTGCATATATCTGTCTAAATAAACCCATATATCTCAAAGACAACACAGTCTCCGTCGCCCTTCATTTCCAGGAAAGTGAACCTAGGCTGAGTGCTGGAATTCACGGAGTGTAAAGGTAAAGGTAAAGGGACCCCTGACAATTAAGTCCTGTCACAAACGACTCTGGGGTTGCGGCGCTCATCTCGCTTTACAGGCTGAGGGAGCCAGTGTTTGTCCACAGACAGCTTTCTTGGTCATGTGGCCAGCATGACTAAACCACTTTTGGTGCAACGGAACACTATGAGGGAAACAAGAGTGCATGGAAACGCCATTTACCTTCCCAATGCAGCAGTACCTATTTATCTACTTGCACCGGCGTGTTTTCGAACTGCTTGGTAGGCAGGAGCTGGGACAGAACAATGGGAGCTCACCCCATCATGCGGATTTGAACTGCCAACCTTCTGATTGGCAAGGCCAAGAGGCTCAGTGGTTAAGACCCTGGCACCACCAGCATCCCTACTGAAAAGAGTACACTGAAGGCACCTGATTGGTGTCAATAGGCAGGGAGTTCCAGAGTGGAGGTGCTGCCACACTAAAAGACTGAGTTTTAGAAATGGAGAGTGGGAATTATGCAGTACCTGCTTCTTGGGAGAAAAGCAATGACAAACCTAGATAGCATCTTAAAAAGCAGAGACATCACCTTGCCAACAAAGGCCCGTATGGTTAAAGCTATGGTTTTCCCAGTAGTGATTTATGGAAGTGAGAGCTGGACCATAAAGAAGGCTGATAGCCGAAGAATTGATGCTTTTGAATTATGGTCTGGAGGGGACTCTTGAGAGTCCCATGGACTGCAAGAAGATCAAACCTAACCATTCTGAAGGAAATCAGCCCTGAGTGCTCACTGGAAGGACAGATCCTGAAGCTGAGGCTCCAAGACTTTGGCCACCTCATGAGAAGAGAAGACTCCCTGGAAAAGACCCTGATGTTGGGAAAGATGGAGGGCACAAGGAGAAGGGGACGACAGAGGACGAGATGGTTGGACAGTGTTCTCGAAGCTACCAACATGAGTTTGACCAAACTGTGGGAGGCAGTGGAAGACAGGAGTGCCTGGCGTGCTCTGGTCCATGGGGTCATGAAGAGTCGGACACGACTAAACGACTAAACAACATCAGTGACTGTGGCAGTTCTCTCAATCGAAGTGGTCCCAGATCAATCACTGGGTTCATCTAGAGCAGAGCTGTTATCTGTCCCTTGTGTTTCAGAAGCCTGAACGCTTTCAACTGGAAGCCACACATATCAAGTCACCAATCCCATGCTGCGTAGCGGTCTTTCTGCGTCCTCACTTTTGCAGTTTCTGGTGTCTCTTGAAGGCTCCCATCCCCCCCCTCCTGCCGACGGACCTATGAAATTGTTAAAAATGTCCCTTGGTTGTAATGAATACTTGGCATTGGTTTTAAAGGTTTTCTGTCGTTTCACATACACCCCCTAATGTGTTGCTGGGAGGGGGGGTTGAGAGGGTGGTATATAAATACTTTGATAAATAAACTTCCACCCAGGTGAGGCATATTATATAAAAAAGGAAGGGGGAAGGTGTTAAGTGTGATCAGCTGCGTCAATTACAGGGCTGTGATTTCAGCCACAGTGGAGGAGTTTTGACGACATCATAAAACACAGAAATTACAGCCCAATAACTTGAAATTGCTCTTTGCTTTTGCGTGTGTGTGTGCATGTAAAAATAATACACAGGGCAGGACCCAGTAAAGTATTGTTCCCTCTGGAGCACACAGCATCCATTTCGGAACGTGCAATTTTGAAAGCGAGTGAAGGAATTGGAGGATAATGCACAGTTCACATCAGTTTTAAACTGTCCTTGCATCTGGTCAGCCACTGTGAGAACAGGATGCTGGACTAACAGATGGGTCAACTGGCCTGATCCTTTTCTGATGGCCTCACAATTTACCCCTGAAATTGTGATTAGTCTGGTTCATTTTGTGCAGCACTGGCTGCCTAAGGGGGGGGCAGCAAATGGTGCTCCTTGCCCCCCAAGTCAGGGAGTATAGAACTCAAGGCCTCCCAACCAAGGCAGGAAATCTCACAATCACCTCTCTCCTTCTCTACAAATAAAAATGCAAGAATAGTCAATTCAACACCTAAGAATTTGCTTTTGACATGGGTGCTAGCTGCATCTAGGATTTCAACAGCCCGGCAATGGAAAACCTTGAACAATCTGCATTTCTCTGTTTGGTGTAAGAATTTAAGGACTTTGGGCTATTGAGGGGGAATAATACAACTAAACTGTGCGTTTCCAAGGGGATGTGGGATCCAGAACAGTTTTATGTCAAAGATAGGAGGAGTATATGTCCTATGCTTTGGACTTAGATGCTCAAAATTCACCAGCTCGGGAAATCTGGATGTCTTATTTTTGTGTCTTGCCCTTTCTTTCTTATTATTTACTGCTTGTTTGCTTTGTGTATGGTACAATGTAGCACCCTGCTATTGCAGTTTTGGGTCGTTAATAACGTTAATGAAAGTACAGGGGGAAAAAATAAGAATTTGCTGCCTTTTCATGACACCAAAGACTTGCCACTCAAGGTGGCTGCCTTACTCTGCCCAATGATAGAGCCGGCCCTGAGTTGGGTGCTATTTAGGGACCTTGGTTCTTTCTATCGTGGGCTGCTGCACCACCCACTCGTGAAAGGAAGCATTCCTGTTCCTTCTCGGTGGCCTGTCCCTCACCACTTTCTGCCGCCGGTGACACATGATAGCTAAGGAACAGCCAGAATGCAATAGCCTCTTGTTTCAATATTGAAAACAATGTGACATTTCGAGCCTCCAGTGTAATATCTCCTGCCCAATGACGTGTACTTATTCTCCCTAACTACTAGTTTTGGAGAATGAGATCCACAGACTCCTGACACTTCAGTGTTGCATAGACGATGAGACTGCTGTAATTTTCATGCTGCAATGCATATTTAAGTCCCCCTGGTGGCTAAGGCCAGAAATCTATCTATGTTCGCTGAGGGAAGTGCTTCAAAAGGAAGGGAGAGAACAAGCCCCAGGCAGAATGAGGCCGTCTTGCAGGTTGGCAGGGAAGTTTGGCATCAGAGATGGCGCTAGAGGGAGTCTATGCCAGGAGCAAATGGCAGGGCAGAGGTAGCAGCACATACTTAACCTGTGGAACTCACTTCCACAGGAAATAAGAAAGGAGATTCCAACTATACATCAGGAAGAACTTTATGACAGTAAGAGCAGTTCGACAGTGGAACGGACTCCCTTGGGAGGTTGAGGACTCTCCTTCCTTGGAGGTTTTTAAGAAGAACTTGGATTGCCATCTGTCATGGATGGTTTAGTTGAGATTCCTGCATTGCAGGGGGTTGGACTAGATGACCTTTGGGTACCTTCCAACTCTACAGTTCTATGATTCTATGAAGGAGAAGGCTATCAGTGCCTATTAGTCACACTGGCTTTGCTCTGCCTCTAAAGTCAGAGGCAGTAATTGCTTCTTAATATCACTTGCTGGAAGCCACAGGAGGGGGGAGTGTTTGTGCGCTTGAATCTTGCTTGCAAGCTCCCCATTGGGTCATCTGGTGGGCCACTGTAGGAAAAGGAAGCTGGAGTAGAAGGGCCATTGGCCTGATCCAGCAGGATCTTCGTATGTGGTGGCCTTTCCCCCCACCCCGATGTTGCTGTGCTACCATTGGTCCCAGCAAGCACAGGGAATTATCAAGAACAGTCACAGCCAATATGGAGGGTTGCTGGCCCACCCCTGACCTCCCGGCACCTGAATCACCTCTGCTTATTGGCAGGGAGGAGGTGAGGTGAGACAGGAGGGAGGCTAGAACTGTGCTGATGGGCCAGTGGGAGGGCCAGGGTGACTCCATTGCACCCACACAGCACCCGTATTCCTGTCACTCACCCAGGAAGTGGCAGTGACTCCACTGCTGGGAGGTCAGGTGAAAGCTGTTTGCCTCTCCCTGTCAGGGGACGGTGTGAATTAAGAAAAGCATATGTATTAGTGAAGATAGCATATAAAAAGTGATTGTATTAAGAAACATTAAGTGCAAAAAATGTGAATATTGGGGAGATTTGCAATATGTATATTGGAAGAAATGCACCCTAAAATGCTGACAAATTTCTGTGAGGGCTGCTTATTCTTCTTCTTCTTCTTCTTCTTCTTCTTCTTCTTCTTCTTCTTCTTCTTCTTCTTTCTTCTTTCTTCTTTCTTCTTTCTTATTCTTCTTCACATCTCTTTTCAAGAAGAAGAAGAAGAAGAAGAAGAAGGGAATGCACCAAAGGTTCAAAGAGCAGAGAAACTGACAGGTTTGCCCATCCCTGGACTCTGTGGAAACCGATGCCTTAATAAATTTGTTTGTTTTTAATACTGTGCAAAACTCTTTGCTGCTTTGTTCCTTGAGAGTGCTTGGCTCAGATGGGATGAAGAAAGGTTTCCAAAGTGGTTAGAGAATGGGATGCCCTTTCAGGGGGAGGGGAATATATGAATCCCCGTGGACCCATGTGTGTGGGTGAACAGCAAAATAAATTGGCTGGGTGCCTGGATTCAAAACAAAGGACTTGCAAATAAGAGAGCCCCACTAGCAGAATATTAAACTCACAAAAGTTAGCAGTACAGTGAAGTGTTAGCAGTATAGGTAGTTAGTCCTTTTCTATCCTGTTTACAACACTCCCCTCTTTCTGCCCCTTTTGGAAGGAACAGACCACACAACGCTAAGTAAGTTTAAAATGTTTTACTTACAGATTTATAGGTCTGATACATGTGTTGTTCCATACAGCTGCAAGGAGAAATATTCTTGGGAAGAGAATACAAAATATAATTTCAAACACATGCTGTAAGCTTGGAAACAAGATCACACATATCCTTCTTTGCTGGCAACTTGGTGGCCATCACTACATCTGGCAGGAGCAAAGTACTTTCTTTGGTCTGCCCTAAATCTTCTGACCAGCATCTTAAAAAGCAGAGACATCACTTTGCCAACAAAGGTCCTTATAGTTAAAGCCATGGTTTTCCCAGTAGTGATGTACGGAAGTGAGAGTCCCATGGACTGCAAGAAGATCACACCTATCCATTCTTAAGGAAATCAGCCCTGAGTGCTCACTGGAAGGAGAGATCATGAAGCTGAGGCTCCAATACTTTGGCCACTTCATGAGAAGAGAAGACTCCCTGGAAAAGACCCTGATGTTGGGAAAGATGGAGGGCACAAGGAGAAGGGGACAACAGAGGACGAGATGGTTGGACAGTGTTCTCGAAGCTACAAACGTGAGTCTGACCAAACTGCGGGAGGCAGTGGAAGACAGAAGTGCCTGGCGTGCTCTGGTCCATGGGGTCACGAAGAGTCGGACACGACTAAACGACTAAACAACAACAACGGCAATAAATCTTCTGACACACAGCATAATTGGATATATTTCAGCCTAGCTTGGGCTTGAGAAGCCTCCAGGTTTTGCTGGCTACCTGAGATATATATAAAAAAGTAGTTTTCCATGCCCCCGACAGACCACCATGCACAACAATTATGCTATATTAGTCTTACCTGAGCAGGGTGGTTCACAGAAAAGCTGGTCCAATCTCAGAAATGCAGCTGAAGCTTTGTGTTCCTCATCTAAGATGTCCTGCTGTTTTATAGTCCCCAGATAGAAATATGACTTAGAGGGATTTTTGTCAAAATCTTAAAAACTCTGGTAAATGCAAACATTAAGCCCTTAATTGCCAGTCTGTTCAACTCAATATTTCTACTTATCCTCCCCCCACTCCCCACATTCCCTGGCTACAGCAAATTAACACACTGTTAACTGTTAAGCAAATTGATTTCAGGGGCCCCTAAATAGACTTAATTCTATCGATTATTGTCCTCAAGTCTAGCAGTATCTCCAACAGACAGTGATGGAAGCATCAAAACTGGTGGAAACATAGTGCTATGAGTCTCTCTCTTTTTTGGCAAGGAATTCGGCTGAATGTCTGGGTTCCCTTCTAATTCTTGGAATAGCCAAGCTAGCTTCCTGGTGAGGTGATCGCCTAGGTAAGGGGCCATTAAGAAAACAAAGGAAGGGGCTTTGTGTGAGATGGAAGGTGGGTGTGGCCTCCTCTCTTAACCAGCTGGTGAGGACAGAGATTTGAGCGATGTGAGAAGCTAGAAGCAAAGTTGCAGACTGGGAAGCTGGAGAGAGCCAGAACGGTGCTTGATTTCTGTTTAAATCCAAGGCTGGGGAAATCCAGCCAGATGGGTGGGGTATTAATAATAAATTATTAATATTAATATTATTATGAGGGAAGTAAATCCCTCTTGGGGTGTTAATGCTGTGAACACCCCCAAGTGTCAGGATCAGAGTCAGGAGTAGGTCAGCAGCAAAAACAATGAATCGCCTGAGGCCAGTGCAGTTAAATCTTTATTCGAGGAAACAAACCAGAGACCAGGGGTCTCAGCAACACTTTCTAGGAGGTCTTGCCTTGGTGAAGCAGTTGTGAGGACTGAAGGTCCCCACTTTCCCGGGTCCACTAGGACGCTTCCTCTATAGGGTCTTTCCCACACCATCTCAGGCTGCGTCTGTGCACAACTCGGCTCTGCTCTGCCCATTTCTCTTCTCTGCGAGTTCTAGGAGACCAGGGGGGAGAGGAGCTGGTCACAGCAGGAGGGGGAGACCCCCTGGATTATTCAGCAGCCTCTCCCCACTCTGCCCCTTGGGGCCCTATGGTTACCAAAAAATTTTCAATGAATCTGGGGACACTTTGGTTTTTTGGAAGCTGAGTAGCAACAGGGAGTCAGTAGTGGGGATGGTGGGGCAAAAGTCCCTGGGCCCAAGAACACATGCATATTGTGTAAAGGTGCAAAGCCCTTCTTTCACACCCTGTGAAACATAAATGCTCAGAATTTTTTAAAAAACTGGGCAACGGCTGGCTGCCCATGACTCTTGAGCCTCCCCCGATCAGTCAAAACAAAGGGGGAAGGGGGCAGGAAATCTGTACCACCAGACGTCTCCGGTTCCCCTACGGCAGTGGCAGTTAGCAGCCCGGAGTCAGCCTAGTAGCGCAGTTGGCTCTGGCTGGCTTCAGGAGCTGCTCGCTGCTGTGGCGCCCACCATTTTTCCTTGTCGGAAGTCTGTGTTGCACACAAGACACATCATATGGGGACTCCCGGCGAGGAAAAATGGTGGGTGCCACAGCAGCGAGTAGCTCCTGAAGCCAGCCAGAGCCAACTGTACTATCAGGCTGGCTCCGGGCTGCTGAGGCTGCCACTGCCACGTTTCCCGGGGACACATTTGCAAATCTGGGGACATTTCGGGGACGGAATTTGTCCAGGGACAGATTTGCAAATCCAGGGACTGTCCCCAGGAACCGGGGACGTCTGGTAACCCTGCCTTGGGCACCCTGCCCTCCAGCCTCCATTTCAGCCTTAGAGTCTGAGCTGCTCTCTGCCATAGCCTCTCCCTGCTCATTAAACCTTGTCAACTCTTCTGCTTCTGACCTCCTCCTCCCAGTCTGGTCCTTCTCCACCACCAATCCCCTGGCTCAGAGCCTTCTTCCCCTGGGGGTTCCCTAGGGGGTTCCCCCAGCTGATGCCTCCCACCACTCCTTTGCATCCAGCCACGACACATAGTATATATGTAAATAAACCATATAGACACCACCATTTCCACGGTACCTCACTCCAAAGGAAACATGAATCTTGGGTAATTGCCTGGAACCCCTGGAATCTCACACCACTCAGAGACTGGCTTGGCGTGCGACAATATACGTACTTGAAACGTGAAGTGGATTTGAGACTTGAGATGGATTTGTTTGGGCATTTTCTCCCCTCCTCCCCGCCCAAATCCATTTCAGCTCTGGTTAGAGGCTGGCTTTCTCAAGCTCTTCCATCATGTTTCAGATTCCACTTTCTCAATGCACACCCCCCCCCCACTGGTTTCTTTGGTCCCCCTCCAAAACAGAACTGTCCGGGTGCCGAGATATGAGATTGAAGGCTCCCTGCCGTTTCAGCCTAAGGTCCTTACAAGACCCCCGTTGCCTCTCGACTAAGACCCATGTGGGGCTGCTTTGTTACATGCCTGGATGATCCCGATCATTTCCTGCCAGAGTTTCTAAGTGTTTTTTCATTTCACTGACACGGTCTCCTCTTTCAGCCGCGGAGGCTCTCAGCAGTAAAGAAAGCAGAGAGGGAAGTGAGGAGATGGAAAACTTCTGACGCCCTGTGACAGCTCCTTGGTGCTTATTGATCTCGTGGCTACCCTGCCTTGCTGGGGTTCAGCTGGCTGTCCTTTTCCCATCTTTGCACAACAGGCTGATAAATGGGGAGAAGGGCAGCCGTGGCGGCAGGAGGGGGCAGCGGCGGGGGATGCTCAGATGTCATATGGGTCCTCTGAGAGGAGGATAATCACAGAAGCGACACACAGGGCATTGGAACCCAACGCCTTCCTAAATTGATTTTGGTAAAAAGCATTTTAATATTTCAGAGGGTCCCTCCTAAATGTTTCAAGAGCTTTAAATTAGAAGCGGTAACCAGATGATAAATAAAAGCCATCTGCCTCCAATGAGGAGCCCGGCAAAGTTATTTGTATGTTTATAATTCATTTCCATTTCTCCACTGAGATATTCTCCGGGGGCCGTGATACCCATCTCCAAACGAATCTGAAATACAGAAAGTGGCATTCTTGCTAAATAATCTTCTGATATACCTGCAGGAAGCAGGTTATTTTGTTCCCCCGCACAAGCATCCAGACAGAGAAGATGAAACGTTAAACACCAATAAATATGCCGGTGTCCAAACAAGTGGAGCATCTAATTCCCCTACTGTATGTAGGGAGGACAATGTGGGTGTGTGTACAACAAAAAATGGATTTCCGTGGCGGGGGGCATTTCAGACAAAGAACCCCAGCAGAGCAGGGGAACAAGGTCGGCCTACGTTTTTGTTTTGCTCTGCTCTGCTTCAGAGATGGCTCAGATGTGTAGTTACGGAGTTCAAAGCAAGTTCACGTTCTGTGCTTTTCAGGGCCGCCTCCTTGCCAAGCCTGCCATTGAATGTTCACTTCACTTTCTAAGCAGCCTTGCCAAGGATCAAACGCAAAACTCAGGATCTCGTCTAAAGAAACATTTGGCACCCGGCACTCAGAACTTGATGTCCTCCAGTAAGCACACAACGTTGACAAATTGTGTTGGGATCGGTTACAGGGGGGCCATATTGCATCAAAATAGGGGATTCCTTCCCTTGACGTCTGGCTGCGGTGCTGTACTCCACTGATTTCATTACTCTTTAGGGGCAGAGTGGGGCTGCAGCTGGAAAGATTGGGGGGGGGCTGATGGGCAGCTAGCTCTCCAAGAGACAGGACTCCATTAGCTTTCTGTAAACCACTTTGAGCTTTTGTGCAATAAAATAATAATAAAATAAAATGCATAAACTGTGCTAATGACTGCATGCACTCTAGTTAAACAAGAAGCATCACCGGTATACTCCGCAACTATATAAAAGCAGGGATATGAAGACTTGGTGTGAGTCTGATACTGCAATTTAAAGTGTGATTTGTAATATATACTTACCCTTCATAGGCAACTGCACTGCAGTCTTTAAGAGGCTGTGCTTCGTTTTTGCTTCTGCATCGTTTTTGACAGAGTAGCTTCACGCATCTAGCTACCTGTCACTATACATTTGAAGCAGGTGGCTTCCGCCAAAGGGACCCAGAAACTGTAGTTCACCACTTACAGAGCTACAGTTCCCAGGATCCCTTGGGGGAAGCCATGTGCTTTTAATGTGCAGTGTGGAAATGCTCACGCAGCCAAGGCAAACCGAGTGGGGAATCGAGACTCTGACATGGGTTTGATTGCATGTAAACAGAAACCTGGAGTGGCACTGGAGCACCATTGTGGAGGAGTCCATTATCCGGGAAGAATGCTGTTGCTCTTAGAATTACTGTAGGCATATAACTGCGAATGGTTCCACAAGGGCTGTTAGGAAACTGCAGTTGCTGGTTTGCATGCTCCAAAATATTCCCAGAGATGATGTACCAACATCTTTGCTGTCATTGTTTATTTAACAGTCGCACGGCTTTGCTCCCTATAGCCGGGAAGCTCTGCGATCCGCCCTTTGTTTCGGAAATTGCTTCGCTGGCATACCCTCAAAGCCAGCCAGGTGCCCAAGTGTGCCAGCTAACGGGCAGTAGGTCAGCTCAGGAGAGGCACACCTCCATCAGATCAGCACTAGGGCTATGTGGGGTGAGCGACTTTGCAGGGCTGCTCTGTTTCTGCAGAAGACTCCTCCAAGTGGCTGGCGTTTCATTACTCATTCCAAGGGTCTGAGGTGGAACAATTCCTCTGCGACTCCTTGAAGTGATCCATAAACAAGTATTGTTGAAAGCGACAATGAGATAAGAGCCATAAAGATTTACATTATAATTGGAGATGTTAACAAGCTGCTCAGAAACTCCAGTAGTCAAGTTGTGTTGGTTTTGGGTGGTGACAACCATGCCCTCTTCCAATCTCCTTCCTCCCAATTATTCCTCCCATATTTATTAAGCTGCATTTTGTGTTGGGGGGCGACTCGACTTAGCCGATATTATCCGCTTGGCAATGCAGTCCCATCCTCAAGAGGTGTTTGTGGCCCTAAAAGGCATAATGAAAATATATACATGCTGGAAGTATGGAATAATATTAGCAACCGTGATATAATTCACAGGAAGCACAAGAGAAAAATAATAATTACCTTCAAAAGGAAAAAAAAATCACAGTCCTCATAAAAACGTACACTAATGCACCTAGCTGTCAAACAAAGGGGTTCTTTAAAATGATGGAAGATTCCAAACCACTACGAAGAACTATGTATAAAAATACAGATAACCATTTATATTGGGCAACATATTTTATGCCGGCGGCTATAGATGGCTTTATAATAATTTTCGGAAGCAGGACTTATACATGCACTTGGAAAGGTTATGCCCAGATACACAACAAATCAAAATAAGTTCAGAGCTTAGCCAGCTAGGCGCTGGTGGAGAGGACTGCCATTTGGTGGAGGATGAGAAGCGGCCAGGAACACTGGAAGCTGCCTTCTACTGAGTCCATCTCACTCAATATTACGCAGACTGACTGGCAGCAGCTCTTCAGGGTTTCGGGCTTGGGACATTCCCAGTCCTACTGGGAGATATTGGGCGGTTGAACTTGGGACCTTTGACGTGCAAGGCAGATGTGAAATGTCCGAGTTAAGCTGCCAGTCTGTGAAGACAACACTGAGCAAAATAGACCACTGGATTTGGGAGAAAGTAGCTACCTATGTTCCGTTTCATAGATGGCTAAAGGCTTCCTGCACACCTGGACCTGCAGTTTGGATTGATTGTTGGACCCCTGAATGAAAGCTTATGTTTGGCTGCTGGAAAAGTCTGCCTTGCTAGCAGAAGGTCCCAGGTTCAATCAGTGGCGTAGCGTGGGTTGCCAGTGCCCCGGGGCTGTGCAGGGGAGGGAAACGGACAAAATACACATGCACATTCCACTGCCCAACAGCATCCACATCACCCAGGAGATCATAGTCATAGAGATAAGAAAAGAAGAGTCATTCCTTTGCCTGCTGAGGTCACTTCCTGGTTCACATGGAGAAGCCGTTTTCAGCAGAGCCCAGTGACGGAAGTGCAGAGCTATATGGAGGCAGCACGGAGTGCTGAAATTTTCCACCCCTTATGAATTTGCACCCGGATCAACCGCCCCTATGTCTGTCCCATCACTACCCCACTGGGTCCAATCCATGCTGGCATCTCCAGATAGGGGGTGGGAGATATTTCTGGTTAGTGTAGAGACGATACTGAGTTAGATGGACTGATGGTCTGAGTCTATATCAGGCAATAACTGTGTTCCTATGAATGGGGGTTGTAACAGAGGAAGGGTGTGCGTTGTGTGTGCCCTGCTACCTACACTGATGACATTGCCTGGATTGTTTTGGTGCAACCACTGCACAACACCACATTGGCCTTCAGTGGAAAGGCAGCCGGCAAAATAGACCCATCCAAAAATATCAGCTGCAGGGGGGAAATGAGGGGAGGAGGCTATGGCCTTTGTGCCCTGCTGGTGGGCTTCCTAGGGGCATCTGACTGGCCATTGTGGGAAGCAAGAAGCAAGGCAAGAGGGACCTTTGATCTGATGCAAAGGGCCTAGGGTTGCCAGGTCAGGAGCATCCCAGACCCTGAGATTTTAGGGCCCAAACCTGAGACTAGGGCTGGATCTAGACACATCAAAGTGAAACATGTTGCAAACTTTGTATGAGAAATTGGGTTAGCAAAAATGGAACTCCACCGTGCCATCTGGTGTCACAGTGTTACAATGCATCAACAACACATATAAAGCGTTTTTTCTTTGCCAATGTAGCTGAGTCCCTAGACTCTAGACTAGAGCAGCCTTTCTCAACCTGTGGGGACCCAGCAAGGCCAGAGCTCAGGAATGATGAGAGTTGTAGTCCAACAACATCTGGGGACCCACAGGTTGAGAACCGCTGCTCTAGAGGCATCCCCCTGGTTATGTCCTGGAGATGGAGGTTAATTGGGAGAGGAGAGCAGAGCAGAAGAGGGTCAGAAACCCGCCCCCCAACATCTAGGCTATCATTTGCAGCCCACTTCTATGCATATATATATATATATAGGCATTCTTGCCTACTTAGAGAATCAGGTTCATCCACCTGGCTCCTGAAGGGGGCCAGGCAAATCTGGAGATTTCAGATCAGCCCTGGATGTCTGCCAATCTTAAATGGGTCTCTTCCCATGCGCCTTGACTCTATGACACACTTTTCTCCTTTTCCTTTTGATCTGGCAGTTGGAGCCAAAGAGATCTGTTCAGGCTCCCTAGATCTCTCCCGCTGCCGCTAGGTGCCACTAAGGCTGTTTGTAGCCTCTGAATGAACACCCCCCCCAGCCCATTATTATATAAATCACATGAAAGTGGCAAGCAAATCCCCAGCAGGGGCTGAAATATGCCGGCCGCAGCCAGGAAGAAGAGGTGCAGAGCCTTGCAAACGGTGGTTTGTGTGTGTTCAACATTGCTGCCTCATTAACAGAGCCAGAGTCATTGTCCTGTGGACTCAGAAAGCTGAAGCAACAACAACTGCAGCTAGGCAAGTTATCCCAACCTTCCTTGCAGTATAAATGGGAAAGCAAACACCATTTCCCTGCGCTGCCACCACCACCGCCACCTCATCTTCTGCCGTGCGAAAAATATGTTGCTTCCTTGACAGTTGGGAAATGCATGTCTTACATCTCTTAACTACAGCAGCGGCTGGAGGGGGGGGGTGTGGAGAAACCCGCTCCAAAATGCTTCATTTTAGCAAAAAGTGATTTCCACTGCAGGTGTCGGTAATTAACAGGGAATGAGTCAGTTTGATGTCTGCAGATGTAACCTTTCCAACTTCTTATTTAGGCATAAACGTGGATATGAATATGCACAAACTGCCCGCTTTTGCTGATATGGATCTCAGCAGCACCATCTTCTCACATAAATATTTGAAAGAAAATGTTAAAAAAGATTTCCTTTGGGGACAGAACAACATTACCAAAAATTCAGGCGGGGGGGGGGGGGGGATGTGCACGCACAACTTTTATAAGTGAAAGCTGTTGAAAATCAGATGAGAGAGAGACTTTCTTTTGCTTGTCTCCTCCCGAAACACTCCCATTTCCTATCATTGGATAAATAATTAACCAGCAGCATCCTCTTCCTGAACAGAAGCTAAATACAGAGGGGGAAAGGCAAAGAGAGTTTGGCGATATCTCTTCTGGGCTGTGCAAATGACATTTTTTGAATTTAAAAAACCCACTTTGAATAAGTGTTGGCTAGCTCCGTGCGCTACGGAGGGGGAAAGGGAGTCTTGCGAGTTGCACAAAGATAGCACAGTGCTCAGAAGTCAGAGATTCTATTTTCTTATCGTTTTCAGCAAGTTTGCTAATGCAGAGCAGAATATCAGAGCAGAGTTGTCGTATTTTAAAGATAGGCTGAAAGCGCCAAGATCCGCTGTGATGATCTCTGTGGGTTGGCATCCATTTGCCTTAGGAGACAAAGGAGGAGTGAAGTCAAACTGTAGGAGAGTTACAGCGCCTGCTGTGGCTGTAGAGACTGATACAGGAGAGCAGGGCTGGATTTAGGTTTGATGAGGCCCTAAACTACTGAAAGTTATGGGGCCCTTTATATGTTCAGCTGTCCTTTGTGAGCAACAAATTGCCACTGCTTTTTGTGTTGAATATATGCTATATGGTAATTTATGAACCTAATAGGTATCTAAAGCCATTTGCACATAACAATATATGTGATATTTTAGAGAGCAGGCGGGGCCCATTACTTATATCATAGGAGCCGACACAACACAAAACACTGGTGCTGTGTGTAGGTTTTATTGTATTTGTTTTTTATCTTATATTTTGGAAATGTACATTCAGTTTTTTTCCTTTAAATTTTTTGGGACCCCAAGAGAGTGGGGCCCTGAGCTATAGCTTGCTTAGCTTATATGTAAATATGGCACTGCAGGAGAGACATGTTTTGTTGCAGCCGAGGCAGAGGAAGGCGTATGGTTGTGCTCCTGCAAATGCACCATGGTGTTCCTTCTCCCAGCGGTCATTCCTCCTCTGCTCACTGGTGTGCATACACAATCTGACTGCCTGTCTCCCGGCATTGTGGTCATCCCATTGTGGTCGTCCCATATGGTGGGGGTGACTCTCAGTATAAGGTGCTGGTGTGGGTGGGTGAACAAAGGATGGAGGGGTTTGGTGGGGGATGGAGAGTGTCAGGAAATGGCCTTTGCTTTATGCATAAGCCAGGAAACTCGGGGGCTCTCTAGATGCTGTTGGACGCTAACTCAATCACTGACCATGCCATGTGGGGCTGATGGGCTTTCCCTTCTTCTTGGAGGCATATATGCTTCTGAATACCAGTCACTGAGAACCACAGGAAAGTGGTCTTGTGTTCGAATTCTGCTTGCTGGTTTCCCACAGGCATTTGGTCAGCCCCTGCAAGTGTCAGGCTGTGACTCCCAGCCCAGCCCAGGAACGTACAAAGACAAGGAAATGCTTCTTACCATCCACTTTTTATTCAGTATTTACAGAGAGAGGCTGTAGAACCCAGCCTCTTGGACGTTGTCGCAAGTGAATATTCACCCCACCCCCGTCTCTCCCACTTCCACATTCGTCAATCTCATTGTCCTACGGGTGCTGAGAAGCGCCCTTGCCCTCTGTCTTTGAGCTCTTTGTTCTCCTACTTTCTTTTTCTTTTTTAAACCGACCAATCAAATCAAATCAAATCACATCACATAAATTCCAAATTACAAAGCCGAATTTTAAATTTTTGTTGTGGGTACCCATATTTCAAGTTCCGAAGGGGATTCCAATCATCTTCTTGCTGCTGCATTAATGTCCACAAATCTGTCCAAATAATGTTAACAATTCTATCCAGTCCTATCTTGCTGTTCCCACATCTCATCTTGTTATTTTCATATATTTTTCTTTTCTCTTTGTGATCTCTTCTGATAATCTCCTTAAGCAGGTAAACACAAATTATAATCCTGTGTGAGTTTTTCCGTTCGTCCAATAACCATATCGAGATGGTTTCCATATATCATCACTTCCATAAATAAAAACACTCTTTGCATCATTAATCTTCACAAATCTGTCGCCTTCTTTAGTCCTCTGATGAGGTTTGCCCACAGTATGAAAACAGATGCATTCCTCCTCCCAGACATAAATCTTTGGACAGAACTTGCCAAAATGGCGACTCTGTTTTTTACCGCGCCATCCCAAAGCTCTTGTACTTTCCATGATCTCCTTAAAACATGCTTTTGGTTAGAAATTATCTCCACACAGTCTTAAATCATCGTTTGTTCTCCTACTTTCAAGGCTCACCGGGTTCTGGGAGATGGAGGGGAGGGTTTAGGATGCTTTCTAAAGACACTGTGTCTATCAGCTGTCGCCTCCCTGGTACTTCCTCTTCCTCCTCTCCCAATATTTCCTCACTTTCCCCCTCATCTGCCTCTGAGCTCCCTCAAACCCCTGTTGTAAATCTAAACTGTCTTCTTCCTCCCTGGAAGGGTCAGGATGGGGAGGAGGTTTCCACCATTCCTCCTCCTGACAGCGAGAGGAGGATGCTGGGCTAGAGGGACCACAGGCCTGATCCAGCAGGCTCTCCTTCTGTTCTTGTGGATTTGTTCTTGAGTTGTTTTCCTGATCCTGCGACTGCTTGAAGGGTCATCCAACAAATCTCATTATCAACTGTATTGCAGGAGGACATGTCTGCTTTGTTGCATTTGATATCCAAGGACAGTCGGTTTTGCCAGTCCTCTTGTGCATACAGGAGAGCCTATGCACAATCCAATCTGCAGTTGGATTGAGTATCACACCAATACTCTAGACTTGGAGGGCATCATGAGGCCCCAAGAGGTTCTCCATCCCTAACATATGTTCTGCCTCACAGTCGGAGGCAGCAATGCTCTCCTGTGCTCATGTTCTGCTCCCTGGCTTCCCACAGGCACCTGCTTGGCCCCTGTGAGAACAGAATGCTGGACTAGATGGGCCACGGACCTGATCTAGCAGTCTACTCTTATATTCTTATCCGTGTCATGGTCCAGTTCACAGGTGATCGAAGTCCCAGCAGGGGACGTCAGGACCGGGGGCAAGATGGTGGGCTGGGAGCAGGACCGGGGGGCCAGAAGCCAGGAGTCAGGAAGCCAAGAGTCCGAGGGTCAGGAAGCAAGGAGTCACGAAGTCAGGGGTCTCAGGGTCAAGAAGCAAGGAGTCACGAAGTCAGGAGTCTGAGGGTCAAGAAGCAAGGAGTCACGAAGTCAGGGGTCTGAGGGTCAAGAAGCAAGGAGTCACGAAGTCAGGGGTCTGAGGATCAAGAAGCAAGGAGTCACAAAGTCAGGGGTCCAAGAATCAAGAAGCAAGGAGTCACAAAGTCAGGGGTCTGAGGATCAAGAAGCCGAGGTCCAAGGATCAGGAAGCAAGAACCCAAACACAGCAAGGCAGGAAACGTGTTGCTGTGGCAAAGAGCCAAAGGGAAATGCCGACCTTATATCCCTTCCCGGCTCTTGTCACCAGGTGCAGTGAGTTACCAGTTGGCCTCACCTGTGCGGCCGCGCCTTGCCTCTTCAGAACAAACTTAGGAAGGCCCCAGTCCTGCAAAGTCCTACTGGTCACAGGGCCTGGCTCCTGCATGCACACCTGACAATCTGGCCCTATGGAGCAATGTGAAGGAGGCTGCTTCATGAGAATTTGGAACATAAGCAATGTCCGAGCGGCTGGTTAGTCTCCTCCTTTTCCTCACTGGTTCCATACACCAAAGACCCCCAAAGCCGCCATACCTGGTGGTGGCTTGCTTGATCGTTTTGTTCCAGTTCAGCTTTTTTCCTGGAGCAAAGTTCTTTGCTAAACTACTCATGCTGCTGGAGTTAGCGTTGCTCACTGCCCACCCGATGCCTGAGCTCAGAAATTATTTCCAATGAGAAGAAATCCAACGGCCTAGACAAAGCGATGTTTCAGCAGGCCGACCCACTGAAGCAGCAGTTCCTGGAGCAATTACATACGTCCCTGGGATTTAACCTGAATATTGCAGCTCAATGGTAGAAAAGCTTCTTTGGAGAAGGGGGGAGGAACCCACACATGCCGCTTCCAAAACTCTTGTCAGCTCAGATAGAGAGGAAGGCAAAAGCAACCCCAAACGGCTGGTGAAAACTCATGGTTGTTGGCTGTAGCACGTTTACATTGCTGTGTTTAAAAAGGGCCTTCCTGGACTTAAACAGTGGAACTCTCTGCCACAGGAGGCCACCAATTTGGATGGCTTTAAAAGAGGATTAGAAAAATGCATGGAGGAGGGGAAGGCTATCAATGGCTGCACTTGCTCTGCTTTGCTTCCACAGCTGGATGCAGAAGGTCCCAAGTTCAGGAACACCCCTACCCAAAACCCTGGAGAACCCCTGCCAGTCAGTGTAGGCAATATTGAGCTTGATAGATCAATGGTATAACTCGGTGTAAGGTAGCTTCCTATTTTCTTTTGTTAAAAGTATTTTTTTAAAAAAATAATAATAATTCTATAACAAGTTCAAATTCAAACGGTAAACATCCGCATCATCATTTAGGATTTCCTGAATCCTTCGACTCCCCTCCGCCCTTCCATGGTTACCATTATCAATCTTTTTTTCAACTGCTTCCCCTATTTTTCTCCGTTTTTATAATAATAATAATAATAATAATAATAATAATAATAATAATAATAATAATAATTTCTACCATAGTTTTTTTGTACACTACAAGCATGACTCAAGTCTTGCAAAGTTTTTAGCTGTTTACAATGTTCTCTTAAATACATTATAATTTCCCCCCATTCCTTCTTGAAATTCTTCTCTTCCTGGTTTCTGATTTTCCCGGTCAATTTCGCCATTTCGGTGTAGTCGATCATCTTCATCAGAGCTTCAAATGAACCACAGTGACTGTGGGGAAAAAACAATAAAGGTCACCTACTTCACCTACAAAATTCTGCCCCTTGCTTCAGAGATGGTTTCAAGTTGCCCACGTTGCCTGGGCAATCATTTAGAGCTCTATCCAGTTTCAAGGCAGGGGGAACTTTCCCAGAAAGACAAGCTGCGGCAAGTGTTGCCTACATAATAAGTAAAGCTCTCAGCTCTCCTCAAGGTGTGTGCCAGGTGTGCAGCTGACTCACACCATCTGCTCAGCGCTGGGTCCTGTTCCATGACATTGTGCAACTGCTGCCACCTGATGACTGGCTCTGTGGGCAGGGCTCCCATCTCTGGTTTCCAGTGCACTCTGGTCTCAAACATCCCTGGCAAAAGTCTAATCCTGTTCAGATGCTCTCGGTGGCTGCAGCTTTGTATTAAACCTCTCGAAACATTTGGTGCTTCAGCTGAAAACTGGTCTTTTTTGGGTGGGGGATGGTGGCCAATGGACCATCTTGTCCAGTGTCCTGTTTTCACAGTGACCCACCAGATGCCTGTGGGAAGGATTTGAGCACAAGAGCGTTCTCCCCTCTTGTGGTTTCCAGCAACCGTGTTCAGAATGTCAGGAGCTTGTCCTACACTCGAGTAGGACCCTGGTAGAGACACATGCCTGACTGGCATGTTCTCTCCCTCCTGGTTGATCGTTCGGGAGCTTCAAAAGCTTTCTTCTGCCCGAACATCACAGCGACCGATGCCAACCAACACTGGCACACTTAGGGATCCGCAGAGTTTGCGCAGCTTCTATGACAGACCTCAGCAACTCAGCATTTTGGCTAATCTACTTTATTTAGATATAAAACACACACGGAGCACTGCAACATGGCTTCCTCTCTCTCTAGCATCAGACAGCAAAGAGAAAGAACAAAGGACAATAGTTCCACTTCACGGAACACAGTAACACAAACATCCTGTCTCTGTCACTTCCCACTCTGTGGAGTCAAAACATACACCGTCATGTGATAGACAACAATCCCGTGACTGAAATCACGGAGCTGGAATTCTAACACAGAAGACGGTACCAAAAAAGAGCGACCTCTTAACTATTTCCAGAGGGGTGATATTCTGTTGTCTGCACAATTAAGCAACAGTTTGCTGGCATGTATATGAACTTGCATGTCAGGCAAGGGCTGTAGCTGAGTGGCAGAACACATACTACTTTGCCTGCAGAAGATCTTCAAAGGAGGGCTTGATAGTATCTCCAGGCAAGGCTGTGGGAAACCATCTGAAACTCCATGCAGACAGTACTTAGCCAAATGGATCAATATCCTGACTCACTACAAGGCAGGTTCCTGTGGTCCTAATTCAAGGAAGAGTTAGACCTGCAGATCCTTTTTTTTTCCTTTTTAAGAATGTTTTCTTAAATATCTGTGTCCTGTGGTGGTAGGGCTGCCATACACCTGGGATTTCAAATGCAGAATTGATGTCCGGGGTGAATTTCTGAAAGGTGCGTATTGTCTTGGATCTTAGGGTTTAAAGAAGAAGAAGAAGAAGAAGAAGAAGAAGAAGAAGAAGAAGAAGAAGAAGAAGAAGAGAATCATAGAGTTGGAATAGACCACAAGGGCCATCGAGTCCAACCCCCTGCCAAGCAGGAAACACCATCAGAGCACTCCTGACATATGGTTGTCAAGCCTCTGCTTAAAGACCTCCAAAGAAGGAGACTCCACCACACTCCTTGGCAGCAAATTCCACTGTCGAACAGCTCTTACTGTCAGCAAGTTCTTCCTAATGTTTCGGTGGAATCTTCTTTCTTGTAGTTTGGATCCATTGCTCCGTGTCCGCTTCTCTGGAGCAGCAGAAAACAACCTTTCTCCCTCCTCTATGTGGCATCCTTTTATATATTAGAAGAAGAAGAAGAAGAAGAAGAAGAAGAAGAAGAAGAAGAAGAAGAAGAAGAAGAAGAAGAAACAACTCAATAATTTTGGGGCTTTCCTTAAAAAAGCTCAACAATTTCAGTAGTTTCCTATGGCAACCCTATGTGGTGGTGATGGCAGGCTTGTGCTTCCTAAGGACTCCTATTTCCTCCAGATGGACTGCAACTCCCACAGCCCTTGGCAATTTCTCCAAGCCGGCAGGGGTTGATGGGAGTTAGAGCCCAATGACACCTGGAGGGCCACAAAATTCAAATGTAAAGGGATGGAAGCATTAGACGCTGGAAGGGGCCTCAAAGATAACCCTCTGCAGTTGCAGGAAGCCCATGACTGTAGCATCCCTGATCCTGGCGCTGTGTAAATCAAAAGACAGTTCAGGCAGGGTGGCTGGCAGGTGGCCACAGGCCCAGGTATGCACAGGTGGCCAAAATACATCATGTGAAAGTGACAAGGCAGAGATTGCAACATCTGGGAATCAACGGAGGCAGAAAAAGTGAAGCATTCTTGGCTTTCTTGGGCAGTAAAACAGGGATAGGGAACTGGCACCTTCAGTTGTTGAGTACAACCTCTCGTGAGCTTCAGCCCACACAGCCAGTGATTGGGGGTGGAGGGAATTCTAGACCAGGGGTCAGCAACCTTTTCCAGCTGTGGGCTGGTCCACAGTCCCTCAGACCATGTGGTGGGCTGACTATATTTTGAAGGGGGGAAAATGAATGAATTCCTCTGCCCCACAAATAACCCAGAGATGCATTTTAAATAAAAGCACACATTCTACTCATGTAAAAACACCAGGCAGGCCCCACAAATAACCCAGAGATAAAAGGACACATTCTACTCATGTAAAAACACGCTGATTCCTGGACCATCTGTGGGCCAGATTGAGAAGGTGATTGGGCCGCATCCGGCCCCCGGGCCTTAGGTTGCCTACCCCTGTTCTAGACCATGTGCTGGGCCACAGACTCCCCATCCTTGGACTAAATGGATATTAGAGCAGTGTTTCCCAAACGTTTTTGGGCAACGGCACACCTGTTAGCCGGAAAAAAATCTCGCGGCACACCACCATTAAAGCCCCACCCCGTGACGTCAGCGCGCAGCGTCACGCCGGGAGGGACGCACAAAAGCGAAAGTTTTTTCCCTCCCCCTTGCCGGGGTGGGAGGAGGCAGCAGAGCGAGGGCAGCTGAGGCGGCGGCGGCGATAGCGGGCGGAGGAGGGGGCGGCGGCGGGAGTTGCTGCTGCTGTTGTTGCTGCTGCTGCCCGGACATGCCGGCCTCCTCCTCCTCCGCTGTCTCGCGATCCTCCCTTTTGCGCGCGCTGCCCCGCCGCTCGGCACCACCACCGCGGAGCTGCCCCCGGCTCGACGCGGATCCTCGCCGCCGCCGCCGCCTCTCACCGCCCGACTCGCCCGCCTTCCTCCCACGGCACACCAGCCGGTGTCTCACGGCACACTAGTGTGCCGCGGAACACCGGTTGGGAAACACTGTATTAGAGTGATCCACCATAGCACCTCTTATGTTCTGAAGGGTTGCCTTGCCCCACTGAATGTCTGAAGGTGGAAAAACCTCCTTTATGTCCTATGAGAATGTAAGAAGAGCCTGCTGGTCCTTGGCCCATCTGGTCCACCAACACTTTGAATTGTGCTCAGAAGTGTACTGGGAGCCAATGTAGATCCTCTAGAATTGATGTTATATGGTCCTGGCAGCCACTCCCAGTTACCAGTCTAGCTGCTGCGTTCTGGATCAGTTGTAGTTTCTGAGTCACCTTCAAATGTAGCCCCACGTGGAGCGCATTGCAGTAGTCCAAGCAGGAGATAACCAGGGCATGTACCACCCTGGTGAGACAGTGCACAGGCAGGTAGGGTCTCAGTTGGTGTACCAGTGAGCTTCTTGTTTGGGGGGGGGGCTCAGGGGGCACCAGTGCACCATCTGCATTGCAGAAGCTTCTCCTTGACTTTCCTCCCCCTTGCCTAGCCAAGCTTTAAGGCCAAGCAAGCAGCGCACTCAGGACACAGAAAGGCGACGCATTCAGAGAGATGCACAATTAGCCTTCTCCGGCACTGCCTTCTTGAGGCGGCCCTTAAACTCTCAGAATATTTCAACCAAATCGAGGGATTTGCCCTCCGTCATTATCCTATTACAAAACGTATCAGGTTAATAGCTGCTGCTGCCATTTTTCGAAACAGCACTCTGTCATTATGCGTTGTTAGCCATGACAAGCTCAAACCCCCAGCCACAGGCTATCTCTTGACAAAACAACAGCTGCTTCGTTCTGAACGATGCTTTGATTTGGGCGGAGGGGCCTTCCTTCTCTCGACTCTCCCCCCTCCATCCACATTTTCTTTGCAAAATTTCAGAGTAATCATGACATTGAAGGTTTGGGTGGGATGAGAGGAGGAAGAGACTGCAATGGGTTTTTGTAACTGTGTGAGAATCCCTGTTCTTCACGTTGTCTTTCTTCCTTGCAGCTTTTTCCAACATATGATGAAATGCCCGGGGGAAGCCGAGCAGCCAATAAGCAATTTATTTATGGCAGGAGAAGAAGTGTGGAGCAACCAAATAGAACAAGAAAAGACACACCCTCAATACGAGACGGAGGGGAGATCAGCTGCCCCCACTTTTCCCCAAAGGGCCGTCAGTCCCTTTCCTGCCTTAATAAGTAATGGTGTTTTGCTGTTGCAGAATTCTCTCGCTTGCGTTTTTTAATGTATGTACTTTATTTCTTTTTCTTTGTTCACTAGTTCGGCCTTTTCCGAAAGGCAGAATTTAAACATTTTACATGGGGGTGGCCAATGCCCAGATGTTGCTGGGCTACACCTCCTTTCTCCTTCTTTTGGGTAAAGTTAACTCCCTGGTTCTTGACCATTCACCATGGTTGCTGCACCTTCACACAGTGCAGGGTCAAACCTTCACACAGTGCAGGGTCAAAGTGTGTTGTAAAGTGCATTATACAAATGGGACACTAGATGGTGATGGTGAGCTATTGCAAATTCAATATATTTTTTCAAACCTTTTTAACAAAGCATTTTCACAACTTTTTTTATATGTGTCTAGATTCCACCTGTATTTTGATTTGTTTATTATGTCTACTGTTTCCAGTGTCCCTTAGCACTATTTTCAATTGATGTTTTTTATTGCTTTATGTAAAGCATGTTAATTTTATATATATATAGAAAAAAGAGCTATATACCTCTTGCTAAAAAGAATTGCCATTTCATCACCCTGTCTCAAATTCCTGCCCCTGTTAGACAGAATGCCTTTCTCGGGGGGAGAAGAAGCGGCAAGGGCATTCATTAGCTACAGAGAACATTCACCTGAGCGGATCAGGTGGAGCAGTCGGAGATGCTAAATGAGGCCTGAGATCCTACAAGGAGGGGGTTTTCAGCAGCGATGGTCTCCAGATCAGGGAGGAGGGGGCCCAGCCAAGCCTTGGGAGACCTCAGCCTGAGTCTCCAAGCAGCTGATGATCCCAGGGAGACCAATTACACACCACCAAAAAATAAAAAGGAAACATATCCCCACAAAAGAGGATGCCAATTTGCATGTGCTAATTCATATAATAATTATAATAATTATTATAATAATTATTACCATCTACATGAACTTCATCCTAAGGTCCCAGGGCAGGTTACAACAATTAAAACACAATATTTAAAAGAGTTCAAAAAAACTTAACAATTATAGAAATAAGGCGGGCTCTAAAAATATACACCTCAAGCGTCAAAAGCCAGGGTGTGTCTTCCTCATTTGCCAAAAGCTGTACAATGAAAGTGACGGGTGCATTTCTGTGGGAAGGGAGCTGCACAACTTAGGGGCTGCCACAGAGAAGGCCCTCTCCCCCTGGGCCACCCCACAAGCCTCTGGGGGCAGAGGAGCTGCTGAAAGTGTCCCCTCCAACAATCTCAGCACCCGAGGGGGTCTGCAGGGAAGGGGGGCTCTTTCAGGTATTTGGGGACCAAGTCATTTTTTAGGGCTTTGATGTGAGCACCTTCAGTTGGGCTCAGAAACAAACGGGTGACCTGCGCAGCAATCTGATTTAAAGTAGGTTATAGGATATCTAAATAGAACCCCGGCCAGCAATCTGGCTGCTGTTTCTAATTGCTTTAGGAATTGGTTTTAAAGTGTAAATGATTTTAGATGCTTTTAACTGTAATTGTTTTAAAATGTTTTAATCTGCTTTACAGTGTTTTCGTTTTCAAATAGCGCATCTGTTTGCTGCTCCAGGCTCCTTGGGGAGGAAAGGCGGGATATAAATTCAGCGAATGAATTCGGTGAATGAATGAATGAATGAATGAATGAATGAATGAATGAAACAGGGATGAGGAACCCACAATTCTCCATACGTTGCTGGGCTGACTGCTGGCATTGCTGGCTGCAGAATCCTGCTGGATCAGGCCAATGGGCCATCTAGTCCAGCATTCTGTTCTCACAGCGGCCAACCAGGTACCCCAAAGGGAAACTTGCAAGGCACATGAGCTCTCTGCCCTCCTATGGTTTCCAGCAACTGGTATTCAGAAGCATTGTTGCCTCCGACAGTGGGGAGAGAGTATAACAATCGTAGTATCACTGGACAGTGTTCTCGAAGCTCCCAGCATGAGTTTGACCAAACTGCGGGAGGCAGTGGAAGACAGGAGTGCCTGGCGTGCTCTGGTCCAGGGGGTCACGAAGAGGCGGACATGACTAAATGACTAAACAACAACTACATCACAGTGATTGGAGCTGAGAAGGTGGCCAGAAGACTCTTTGGTGGGCAGGAGATGCTCTCCAACCACCTCTGAATGGCCACAAAGCCATTGAAAAATTGCCCTGCCCCCTATCCAGAGGATGCTCAAGTTCAGGGGTTTTTAGCTTGTAACAATGCATTTCTGAGATGCTTAGTGTATGTATGTATGTATGTATGTATGTATGTATGTATGTATGTTTGTATGTATGTATGTATGTATGGAAGTGAGAGCTGGACCATAAAGAAGGCTGATCACCGAAGAATTGATGCTTTTGAATTCTGGTGCTGGAGGAGACTCTTGAGAGTCCCATGGACTGCAAGAAGATCAAACCTCTCCATTCTGAAGGAAATCAGCCCTGAGTGCTCACTGGAAGGACAGATCCTGAAGCTGAAGCTCCAATACTTTGGCCACCTCATGAGAAGAGAAGACTCCCTGGAAAAGACCCTGACGTTGGGAAAGATGGAGGGCACAAGGAGAAGGGACGACAGAGGACGAGATGGTTGGACAGTGTTCTCGAAGCTACCAGCATGAGTTTGACCAAACTGCGGGAGGCAGTGGAAGACAGGAGTGCCTGGCATCCATGGGGTCACGAAGAGTCGGACACGACTAAAGTACTAGACAACAACAACAAGCCATCACTAACTTTCTCCTCCTTGAATTGGTCCAACCCTGTTTAAAAGCCACCCAAGTTGATGGCCATTACTGCCTCCTGGGAGAGCCAGTTCCATATTTTAACTATGAATTGCATGAAGAAGTGTTTTCTTTTATTCATCCTGTATCTGCTAATAAGTGGGGTCCAGTGACATCTGGAGGGGAGCAGATTCCCCCAGTCTTGCTCTAGAGGGACTCAGAATAACCACTCCTGCCAGAAAGAGGCAGGAGAGTCCTATTCCACTCTGGTTCCTGCTGTGACCAGGAAGGGCAGCCACTGCAAGAAAATGGCTCATGTTCCATGCATATTCCTCTCTTGCCAAAACAGCCTGGTCAGATTACTTCTTGGAGGAAGAAGGACTGTCGGGCTGTTTTCTCCTCTCAGTTCCTGTTTTCCTGCTCAAACTTGCCCTCTCTCTGGAGCTGCCTTTCCAGGCACAGGAGAAAAAGAGAGAAGGGGAAGGGAAATGAAGAGGAGAACCCGTTTTTTCACAGACCTGTATCTCATAGAATCATGCAGTTGGAAGGGAAACTGAGGATCATCTAGTCCGACCCCCTGCAGTGCAGGAATATGCAGCTGTTACAAGGATCGAACCTGCAACCTTGGCATTGTCAGCACTACGCTCTAACCAGCTGAGCCGTTAGAATGAATATGAAATAGCAGTTTGGGGCGGGTGGATCTGAACAGGACAACAACAAGGGCAAAAGATCACACAACCTCTCTCTGTTTGGCTGACCTCCACTTGGACTAGCAGCTTGCACAGGATAGTTCAGGTTTAAGCAACAAGAAAATTGCAGAACTCTGTACAGAGGCCTCTCTCCCTCCCTCCCTGTCTCACCATCCCATCTTCACCTCCCTCCTCCCCCTCCAAGAGCTTTGGGCTTCTCACTTTCTGTGGCAGCGCATATTAATGAAACGCTTTTTATCCACAGTTAAATGGAGATTTTAAAAAATGTTAATGATTTAATTAGCAAGCTTTGGGGGGGAAAATATTACTTGTGAAGGGAAAGCGGGTGCGACCATCCTGGGCTTTCAGTGTCTGCCTACGTGTCTCTCTCTGGTGTTGCTTTGAAATTGTGTGGAGGGGAGCGACAAAGATTGATCCAAACCATACATTGAATCTAGGGAGTTGTAGCTCTGCAAAGGGGACACACACACACACACACACAACTCTGGCCCCTTTGAACTTTTCTTTCTTTCTTCCTTCCATCTTTCCCAGCTCCCCGGTACCTCTTTGGTGTGCCAGGAAGTGAAAGCAGTATTCCAAATGTGACTAGGTTTTTGTTTGCATCCACAAAATAAATGTTAGGACGTTGCTGTCCTTTTGAAACGGAGGCGGGGGCAGGGACCCTCATTGCTGCAGTTGACAAGAGGCAGCTGTAGGAGTTCCAGACTCGCAACAGCTAACTATTTCATTACGCAGACATTCTTCACTGTTGGAAAATGTCACTGAGCAAGGATAAAGCACCACACCCACCTGAAATATTATCTGAATCAAAACCTTGTCAGCTTGTCCCAGTAATTCTGCAGTACGAAAAACACAGTCAGCATTTCCATTATAAACTCTGCTTAATGCAACTGTAAACATACACTCAGGGTGGAGATTTGCAATATAAATCCAAAGCTTGGAAGCAAATTCTCTCTTTAAAAAAACAAACAAAAAACTTTTTGCATATTTTGAGAATAAATCTGGCAGTGTTTGAGGTAGCCAAGAGCAGCGTCAGCCTCCCAGAAGTATCTTTATGAGAAGTATTGGGAGGGAGGCATGTTTTCATGCCCTTAAAATATAATAATCCCACCTAGCAACGTGTTCTGGACATAGTGCAAAGTTTCGTACGTTTCCCCTTATTAGAAAACACGTCTCATTTCTTTGAAATGGTGTGACTCGCCGGCCAGGAAATGCATCCTGCTGTACAAATATGTGAGTATACATTCAGCTGTCAGTTTCAAAAATCCTATTATCACCAAGCCAGATTGAAGTGCTCAGGTAGACAGAAGATCTCATGCCAAACACAAAGAATACTGTGGGCACAAGGTGTTCTTTAGCCACTTCAGGAAATACTGTACAGGGTACATATTGCTATGAGTTTGTGGGTGCCACAAACTCATAGCATAAATTACTTGATCCAGTGCAGTGTTAGAATTTTATCCAGGATTGGAGTGTTAAACTGGGTGCCAGACCTTGCTAAAGTATTAAAATATAAGGCAGGCTAGTTTCTTCATGAGGTAATTGCCTGAGAAGTGAGTCATTAAGAAAACAAAGGAAAAGTGATGGCCTGTTAAGAAAGCTAAGGACTCATGTGGAAAGCTAAAGGCAGCATGTGGTCAACTCAGAGTCAGTTAGAAGAAAAAGCCAGAGTTTGAAGTAGAGTTGAAAGTGTGTGTGATGTGACCTAGAGGGTTTTTTTTTTAAAGGCTGCAGGCTAGAAAAAGTAGAGAGAACCTTGGCTGATTTCTGCTTGAATTCAGGGCTGTGGCTATGGGAGAAACAAGACCGCTCTGGGGTGTTAATGCTGCAAACTGCTCCATTGTAGGCTCAGATTGCATATATGTGTAAATAAACCATATATCCTAAAGATGCTACAATTTCTGCTGTGCCTTGTTTCCAAAAGGAAGCATACCTACTGGGTAAGTGCCTGGAACTCCTGGAATTTCACACAGTTTGGAGACTGGGGTGGCATGCAACGCCGGTGTCAGAAGTTGAGATTTGTGTTTCCTGGAGGAGGGCCTGTGAGAGAAGTGTGCCTGAGCCAAAATGGAGGGAGAAAGAGAAGAAGAGAAGAAGAAGAGGAGGAGGATGAGGAGGAGGAGGAGTTTGGATTTAATATCCCGCTTTATAACTACCCGAAGGAGTCTCAAAGCAGCTAACAATCTTCTTACCCTTCCTCCCCCACAACAAACACTCAGTGAGGTGAGTGAGGCTGAGAGACTTCAGAGAAGTGTGACTGGCCCAAGGTCACCCAGCAGCTGCATGTGGAGGAGCGGGGAAGTGAACCCAGTTCACCAGATTACGAGTCCACCGCTCTTAACCACTACACATTCCTGGAGCAGTTCAGATTGATACTCCAGCAACAGATGGAGGGACAAAGCCAGCTGTTTGACAAAATAAGCCAGCAGTGGATGGAGCAGCAAAATGAATGGTTTAGTGAAATAAAACAGCTGCAAGCAGAGGGAACAAGAAGCCTCCGTGGAGAGGAAAGCGTGACTCTATGCAAGGGGAGGGCCCTGCTACAGGCAGGTAAAAGTGATGCAAGAGCCCAGCTGCATGGCTCCCAGGTGGAAGGGGTGGCCAGAGAGATCCAGAATGTGAACAGGCAGCTGAGGAACTTGGATTGCAAGGAGATGTAGTCAGTAGCTGAAGCTAGGGGGGAAGCCCATGCATAGGGAGAAGGGCTGGAGCTGAGGATCTGCTGCTGATCAATTTCTCTACTTCTTGGGAACCTGCTGTAGAAATGTGGGCACAGGAGGAAGGTGCCTCAGTGGAGGACAAAGTGCAGGATGGCGGAGAAGAAGAAGAAGAAGAAGAAGAAGAAGAAGAAGAAGAAGAAGAAGAAGAAGAAGAAGAAGAAGAAGAAGAAGAAGAATAGTAGTAGTAGTAGTAGTAGTAGTTTGGATTTGATATCCCGCTTTATCACTACCCAAAGGAGTCTCAAAGCAGCTAACAATCTCCTTTCCCTTCCTCCCCCACAACAAACACTCAGTGAGGTGAGTGAGGCTGAGAGACTTCAGAGAAGTGTGACTGGCCCAAGGTCACCCAGCAGCTGCAGGTGGAGGAGCGGAGACACAAACCCGGTTCACCAGATTACAAGTCCTCTGCTCTTAACCACTACACCACACTGGCTCTCCTGCTGTGTGCCAGCGGTTTCAGGGGGAGATGCGCAAGGTGTGTGTGCATGAGGAGGTGCATGTGAGTGGGTTCTTTTGGGGGGGGAGTGCTCGTACACAGACCTGTGCCTGGAAAGCATGGGGCAAAAGGTAAATATGGATAGGTCCTACATGTGGTGAGCCCTAAGAGAGGACATCGACATCCCAAGATGAAGGCTGCACTCAGCAAGTCTTGTTCCCAAGCCACATTAGCATGGTCTCATTTGCAAAGGTGCACTAATCCTTCATTGGTCCATGTTGTTGTTTGAGTGACTTCCCTGTAGGGGTCCTGAGTCAGGAGCATCCCAGACCCTAAACTAGAGGCAGCCCCTGGTGATGTCACTGGGGCTCCCAGTGAAGTCACAGGGGGCAGGGCCTGTGTCCTTAAGCAGGACCCATTAAGCATTAACCTGCCGAGAGCAGATCAATCAAATAAAAAATGACACGTGAGCAAATATGTCACTGGTTAGAAATTAACACAGAAATCTTAGCAAAAGAGGGTGTTCTGGAGGAAGTAAGAGGATTGCTCTCATCTGCTCAGGGACCCTAGGTAAGGAAGATGCTCTCACGCACCTGGAGATTAAAGCCCCCCCCCCCCCAGGAAAGAGGGCAGGGAAACCTGGAGACTTCGTCAGCCCTGGGGGCTTGGCAACCCGACTCCCCTTCAAAGAAGAACTTGCTGGGGGAGACGCCTTTGTCTAAAGGACTGGTGCTGTGATATGCAGTCCCACAGTGCAGCTTCACACGGTGAAGATTAAGGACAGGGAAGGAATTCACTCAGTTCACATTTTTGAAATTCACACTTCTCTTGGTTTTGTGACGCAATTCTCTAGGCCCTAAGTGTGCACAGAAATGCATATCTCCATGGAAGTGTGCTATATTAGGGGGAAATTGTATGCAAAAGCCCACAATAAATAGCACACCAATTTTCATGCAGATTTTTAGGGGGTGAAATGCAAATAGACGTGGAAATGGGGTGAGGTTGGAAAATGAGGATCTGTGAGAAACTAAAAACTGCATATTCACCCATCCTTAATAAAGACAAAGTGTAGTATGTCCTTGGGAAGGTCTCTTGATTCCTGCCAGAATATCTCTGGCAAAGATATTAGGGCGGCGGCAGCAGGCGGGCGGCCGAGTAATAAGGAAATCATCTCTCAAGGGTTTGGAGTGGCTACAAAACAATATATTTAGGCAATACGGACATGTACAAACTGACTTCTTATTGTGTATATAATTAAGAGAAGGGAGGAGGCATCAAAAATCACTTCCCCACTAATGATAAACTGGTTTCTTTTCTTTCTTCAAGGAAGCCTTTATGATGTTCAACCAAACTGAAGCACTGTGGATGCTGATTACTGTTTGTGTTGCTGATTTTGTCTGCTAATATATTTTTTATGGTTTGTTGCTGAGATTTGTGGCTTTCCTATTTAACAGGATGGGGTAATCCTATTGTACTTGTGATGGTGCCTCAGGCCTAGTTGGCTCCTATGCCCACAAGCAAGGTGTGCAGATGCGTGAATGAGAGTGGCCCATCTCTTCGCTGCTGCAGAAAGCCTCCAGGGAGGAGTCTGGTGCTGAGAAGGGCTCCTGACCTCCAGGAACAAGGGTCTGACCAGGTTTACTCTGAAGTAAGAGTCCTCCTGGGGCTCTGACGCTCCTCTGGAAATGCAAAATATCAGGGTATAAAACCTAACACAGGGCATGAAGGCAACAGCTCTCTTCCAGTGTGAAGAGCCAGTGTGGTGTAGTGGTTAAGAGCGGTAGTCTCGTAATCTGGGGAACCGGGTTCGCGTCTCCGCTCCTCCACCTGCAGCTGCTGGGTGACCTTGGGCCAGTCACACTTCTCTGAAGTCTCTCAGCCCCACTCACCTCACAGAGTGTTTGTTGTGGGGGAGGAAGGGAAAGGAGAATGTTAGCCGCTTTGAGACTCCTTCGGGTAGTGATAAAGCGGAATATCAAATCCAAACTCTTCTTCTTCCACTGTTGTTCCCGTAAAGATCAGTATTGAGTGTCACATTGCCATGGCGGTTGCACAGAGCTATCTTGGCTAATGAGCCATTGCTGGACCTGAACTCTCCTGTATGAATTAGCCTTATCCTTTTTGAAGGACATCTGAGCACATGGGTGTAGCCAAGGCTTTTGTTAGGGGAGGCAAGCCTTTTGTTGGGAGGGGCAGGCCTTTTGTTAGGGGGTGGGGCAGAACCTCAGTTTACCATGTCTTTTTTAAATATATATTTAGTGGTTTAGGGAGGGCAGTTGCCTCTCCCTGCCCCCCCCCCCCCGGCTACACCATGTCTGAGCAGCAAATCCTACAAATTAAGGATGCACCGCATGAAGGAGACCTTTCTTTTGTCTCCCCTGAATCCACGGCCAGACAATTTTCAGGGACTGACATTTGCCGCAACCGACACTCCTGAAGCAGGAGGCAGAGGTCAAGGATCTGGGACTTAGAGTATATCAGCCCACGTCTTCCTGGGGTGGCAGCTCCCCGTGATATGAGGCGCTGGAGACGCTACAGCGCTGAGCACAGAGCACAGGCCTGCAATTCCACACCTGCCTGTATTCACATCCCCGCAAGGGAGAAATGTGTGGCCATAAATCTGGCAAACCTATTCTAACTGCTAGCTAGATGTAAAGCACATTAGTGTGTTTGACATTATCCAAGAGTTTCATCCTTGCTAGTGTTCTAAATGCGAAGCACACACAAGAGAGAACAGGTGACACAAATGTTGTTACAAAATGGGGACGGGGGGGGGGGGAAGCGACTCACCCTACTTTCTCCCAAGCAGCAGGGAGTTCCTGAGGTTATTAAAAGCTAGCAGTGAGATAGCACTGGGCACTTGCAGTCTCCTGAGTATCGGTTTGTTTTCAAATGTACAAGTAGAGCATAGTGCAAGGCAGACTCCATCTAGGCTGGTTATTCTGTATGATATCTCTCAGTGAACTCTTGCAGCCCTTTCCCAGCACTCAGTTGGTTAGAGTGTGGTGCTGATAACACTAAGGTTGCAGGTTCGATCCCCGTACGGAACACTTACATAACAACAACAACAACAATAAAAATTATTTATACCCCGCCCTTCCCGGTTCAGAAACCCAGGCTCAGGGCGGCTAACAACAAATTTAAAACACTTAATTGTAATACAGTGGTACCTCAGATTAAGTACTTAATTCGTTCTGGAGGTCTGTTCTTAACCTGAAACTGTTCTTAACCTGAAGCACCACTTTAGCTAATGGGGCTTCCTGCTGCTGCCGCCGTCAGAGCACGATTTCTGTTCCCATCCCGAAGCAAAGTTCTTAACCCGGTACTATTTCTGGATTAGCGGAGTCTGTAACCTGAAGCCTATGTAACCTGAAGCGTATGTAATCCGAGGTACCACTGTACAACATAAAAGCAGCATAAAATACAGTATAAAAGCATGAATAACAATAATATTCAAAGTTCAAAACTCAATTTGAGGGAAATCCATCCAACAGACATTAGATAGTCACCAGGGCTAGCTGGCTGAATTAGTCCTACTTGGGCCAGCGTGGAGGCCAGGACAGAATTAGCTGTGGGGTCTCAGAGCGGTTGATCTTCATAAAAGGGGAGGGGGAGGGAAGGAAGGGAAATAAAATATCAGGCTGGATTCAAATTAAAGGCCAGATGGAATAGCTCTGTCTTACAGGCCTGACGGAAGGAGCTTAAATCCTGCAGGGCCCTGGTCTCCTGAGACAGAGCATTCCACCAGGTCAGAGCCATCACTGAGAAGGCCCTGGCCCTGGTGGAGGATAGTCTGACTTCCTTAGGGCCCGGGACCTCTAAACTATGGTTATTCATGGACCTCAAGGTCCTCTGCGGGGCAGACCAGGGGAGGCGGTTCCGTAGATACGAGGGCGCTAAGCCACATACAGTATTCCCACATTGCAGAGGATTGGGCTAGATGATTCTCAGGGCCTGTTCCAAATCTACAGTTCTGTTATACAGTGGTACCTTGCAAGACGAATGCCTTGCA
This sequence comes from Podarcis liolepis, assembly GCF_965112155.1. Lineage (NCBI taxonomy): Eukaryota > Metazoa > Chordata > Lepidosauria > Squamata > Lacertidae > Podarcis > Podarcis liolepis. Next base: position 3,898,786 of record NC_139569.1, on the reverse strand, counting down.
AGACGAAAAACGTGCAAGACAAAAGAGTTTTCCGTTTTTTGAGTCGTTCCGCAAGACGAATTTCCCTATGGGCTTGCTTCGCAAGACAAAACGTCTTGCGAGTTCTTGCGAGTTTGTTTCCTTTTTCTTTAAGCCGTTAATAGCCGCTAAGCCGCTAAGCCGCTAATAGCCGTGCTTCGCAAGACGAAAAAAACGCAAGACGAAGAGGCTCGTGGAACGGATTAATTTCGTCTTGCGAGGCACCACTGTACTATTATTCTCTCTCACCCCTTGCCCATTCTCTCCCCGCCCCCCTCTCTCTTGTGCCTTTCGCTCTGAAGTTCCAACAGAAACTGGCAGTTGGAACATCCTGTACTTTCTGGCAGGAAGGTGGGGAGCAAGCTCCTTGCAGGTGCTCCATCTCTGCCTCCTGGATGAGGCCTCTCTGCCCCATGTTCCTCCTGAGGAGGCAAAGGGGGGCATCCTCTCTGTGCCCCTCACAGCCCTGGCCCATGGCAGGAAGCATCCTTTCTGCATCCTTTCAGCTTTGCAGCCCCAGAGACTAATGCTGAGATCACAGAGGCAAAAAATGTATCTTTCAGTTGCAGCAGCATAATAATAACAATTAACAGTAATTTATTGTTTGTACCCCGCCCTTCTGACTGGGCTGCCCCAGCCACTCTGGGTGGCACCCAGAAAAGGGTGCATTGTTAAGTTTTCTGTTTGTGAGCCCTCAGATAATCCGAGTGAAGTTTGGGTGTGGCTATGCAGCAGCCTTATCCAAATTGCTTAACGACAACACCATCAGCGCTGAATCTATTGCACCGAGGACAACCCTCATTAACAGCGGATTAAAAATCCATTTTCAATCTGTGATGGATGAAACCTTTAATTGATCAAATCAGTGCAATTGCTTTTTGCAGCCCTAAAAATTAGACGCCTGAATCTGAAACTGCAATATTTTACCTTGCCTCTGTCATTAAGCGAGGATCGTTATGGCCGCCCAACACCAGGCATTTTATCCGATACCTGCGATATAACTCATCCTTGGGAATCTTCCATGGAAAAAACTAATTTTGCCACCCCCATTCCTAGATTTATTTGGATATTTTGTAAGCTAGGAGTTGAAAAGACCTTTAAAAGGTCACTTTGTCCTTTAGATGACCTACAGGATGTGCTCTTTCAAAGGAGCGATATGCCATTGGCTTTTATGTTGTGGTAATCAGAATGTCAGCTGGAGTTCCCTCCCTCCTCCCTGCCTCTCCTGACTTTGCTCTGTCAGATTCCTTTCATCTGAAGGCTAAGCAAGTGAGACTGGGACAGGCACGGCCTCCAGCTCCTCAGGTGCTCTCCAGCATTTGGGACTCATTTCCAAGAACAGAAGAAAAGCCCCGCTGGATCAGGCCCATGGCCCCTTTAGTCCAGCATCCTGTTCTCACAGTGGCTGAACAAATGCCCCAAAGGATGAGTTGAGCACAAGATCAGGACTCTCCCCTCCTGCGGTTCCCTGCCCGACACCACCAAAGCAAAATGAAATTGAAAGAAGCGGAAAAAATCGGAAAGGCGGGTGCCAGCTTCCCGTTACAGTTTTGATCTTCTGGCGCAAGCGCTTTTTCAATTGGCTCATGCGACGCCTCACTGGACAATGACTCAAAGGCCACCGTAGGCTCTGTTAACAAGACAAACTCCCTGGTTTTCGCACCTGGACAGTGCAGAGAACTGTCTAGACCTAGATCTACATTGGCTCCCAGTACGTTTCTGAGCACAATTCAAAGTGTTGATGCTGACCTTTAAAGCACTAAACGGCCTCGGTTCAGTATACTTGAAGGGAGTCTCCACCCCCATCATTCTGCCCGCACACTGAGGTACAGCTCCGAGGTCCTTCTGGTGGTTCCCTCACTGTGAGAAGCAAAGTTAATGGGAACCAGGCAGAGGGCCTTCTTGGTAGTGGCACCTGCCCTGTGGAACGCCCTCCCACCAGATGTCAAAGAGAATAACAATTACCAGACTTTTAGAAGACATCTGAAGGCAGGCCTGTTTAGGGAAGCTTTTAATGTTTAACAGACCACTGTATTTTAATACTTTGTTGGAAGCCACCCAGGGTGGCTGGGGCGACCCAGCCAGATGGGCAGGGTATAAATAAATTATTATTATTATTATTATTAACCACGCAACTACCTCTCATTGATGAATAAAACACACCATGACACAGATATTAGGTTAATGTTATTGGGCAAATTTTGGCCACAACTTTATTGATTACAGAATGTGAGTGTTCCAGTTACAGATAGGTAGCCGTGTTGGTCTGCCATAGTCAAAATAAAAAATTCCTTCCAGTAGCACCTTAAAGACCAACTAAGTTAGTTCTTGGTATGAGCTTTTGTGTGCATGCACACTTCTTCAGATACACTGAAACAGAAGTTGCCAGATTCTTAAAACAGTACAACGCATCATCAGAGATCTACAACCTCTCCTGGACAATGACAGTTCTCTTTCTCAAGCTCTGGGAGGAAGACCTTTCATTGCCTACAGACAGCCACCCAATCTTAAACAACTCCTAACCCACAATAATACCGCAACCAGACTTAACACGGACACTGGCACCAGAGCCTGCAATAAACCCAGATGCCAACTTTGCTGCCACATACACCCGGACAACACCATTACTGGCCCCAACAACATCACACATACCATATCGGGACTATTTAATTGCTCATCGTCTAACATTGTGTATGCCATCAAATGCCAACAGTGTCCTTCAGCTCTCTATATTGGACAAACAGGCCAAACCTTACGCCAAAGAATAAACGGACATAAATCTGACATCAAGAATCACAAAACAGAGAAACCAGTAGGAGAACACTTCAATCTCCCAGGACATTCTATACAAGATCTCAAAGTAGCTGTTTTACTACAAAGGAATTTCAGAAATAGACTGGAAAGAGAAGCTGCTGAATTGCAACTCATTACCAAACTTAAAACCATGGAGAGACCTGGTCTAAACAGAGACATTGGATTCTTATCTCATTATACATAACTAAGCCATTTTTCACCTTCTCACCCCTTGCCTTTTCCTGTAAGACCTATTGCAGTGGTTAAGAGTCGTCAACAGGCTCATCTCAGCTATCTGCCAATCACCCATTCCCACCACCCTTCTGAGTAATACCCCTCCCCACCTTCTCACTATATAGAAGGATCTGGCAACTTCTGTTTCAGTGTATCTGAAGAAGTGTGCATGCACACGAAAGCTCATACCAAGAACTAACTTAGTTGGTCTTTAAGGTGCTACTGGAAGGAATTTTTTATTTTGAGAATGTGAGTGGTAATTGGCTTAGGCATTGAATGGACCCTACTATATCTGACTCCTGCCCGCTGTGCAGGGAGTCTGGCAAGGGTAAACCACCTGAAGGGGAAGCCCCGTTGATGCAAACCAACTCGAGCTCCCCAAGATGTTCCTGACAGGGTTGTGTCATGGCCCTATCCCCGCCCCGGGCTTCAGACAAGATCCACACTCCCGGATTCCTTTAATGGAATACCCTTAAGCTTGGAGGGGCAGGTGATGGCCACACCTCTCTTCCCCCATCAAAAGGTCAAACAATGCCTAACCGCCACTGGAGCCTAAAAGGCTCACCGCCAAATACCCTCACAGCTGTAACCAATGCCTCACGCCCTCTGCAATATTGGCCAACCAGATATCATTCCCCCAATTGGAAAGGTGTACACCATCCTCACAAAATAGGGCCATCTTGCTGAAAACTATGGTGGGGTGCGCCACCCATCCTGAGCACCTTCGGTGACATGGAACGATTCAGGCGTTTTCAGGCATGATCTGTTGTGGCTGGGCAATTGCTGCCACGCCACAGACGTCTTTCCAAGAGCAGTCAAGAAGAAGCCCTCCGGCTCCCGGCTCCATTTAAATGGTCCCGGCCACGCCCCCACCAGCCAGTGGATTGGCTGGCTGAGTGATGACATGGCCAGGATCTCCAGGGCAATCCAGGACTTCATCCCCCGCCCCTGGGGAGAGTGGGTGGCCACCTGGTCCACCGCAAATCCTCCCCACCAGGAAGTGGAGCGGACTTGTGTAATCAGACAGGAAAAGGCAGCAAAATCCTCATATCACAGCAAAAGCAAAAAGCTGGGGCGGTGTGTGGGTGGGGTGGAGCAGGTCTCTCTTGCACCCAGGTTCAGTGCCAAGCGAAACTGGAACTGAACTTGAGAAGAAACAAAGCTCTGGTGTCATGTTACTTTCCCTTTAGCCAGCTGGGGAAAAAACTTCTCAGTGAAAATAAAATGGAGAATAATCAACCTCTTTCTCTTGTATAGGTTGGTGCTAGAATCTATTGTGTTAGACCTTGTTTACTTCTCAGAGAATGTAGGGCTGGGAATATCTCTCTGAAGCACCATCTTTATTGCCTGCAATCATGCTGCTAATTCCAGCGTGTGTCTTCTGGAGAAAGTGTTGTGTATACCTTTAGTTTAACTCCGTTTTTCAAAAAGTGATAATATTTAATTTCAGTTCAGGGAGACCTAATGGAACATGCAGGATTCAAGCCAGCGCCTGTGCTATAGGTGTTATTTGCTAAAGAATAGCAGAAGGGGAAAAAGATACATCTGGTGCGACATTGTTGGAACAGTGGGCCCAATTTAGAAGTATTCTTAGTGGTGCCATTTCAAAATTACTTTTCTTTTCCAGGGGTAAGTGCTGGAGAAAATTGTTCTGCAAGTTTGCAGCAGAAAACCCACCCCCCACCCCCCAGAGCAGTTTTGCATGGTACCATTTTTCAACTATTTTAACTGTTTTGTTGTGTGCCTGTAAATCGACTTGAGACACATGTAGAAGGCTGCTCATGAATACAGCATTACAGTGGTACCTCGGGTTACATGCACTTCAGGTTACAGACTCCGCTAACCCAGAAATAGTACCTCGGGTTAAGAACTTTGCTTCAGGATGAGAACAGAAATCGTGTTCCGGCGGCACGGCGGCAGCAGGAGGCCCCATTAGCTAAAGTGGTGCTTCAGGTTAAGAATAGTTTCAGGTTAAGAACGGACCTCCGGAATGAATTAAGTACTTAACCTGAGGTACCACTGTATGTTCCATGATGAAAGAAAGGTGGACTATAAGTGCAAGGGAAATAAAAATATAAATGTTGCTCTTTATTAAAGGTAACAGACCCCTGACAGTTAAGTCCAGCCGTGAACAACTCTGGGGTTGTGGTCTCATCTCGCTTTACTGGCCGAGGGAGCCGAAGTTTGTCCACAGACAGATTTCTGGGTCATGTGGCCAGCATGACTAAGCTGCTTCTGGCGAAACCAGAGCAGCACACGGAAATGCCATTTACCTTCCCACCGGAACAGTACCTATTTATCTACTTGCACTTTGACGTGCTTTCAGACTGCTAGGTTGGCAGGAGCTGGGACTGGGCAATCGGAGCTCACCCCGTCACGGGGATTCGAACCGCCGACTTTCCGATCAGCAAGCCCTAGGCACAGTGGTTTATTTTAAAAAGGCAGGTTTCCCACTTGGTGCTTGCAGGTGAGGAGGGCAAGAATGGAAGTCTTGAGTGCTCTGGCAGGAGAAAGGCAATATTGAAATGCAGTTAATATTAATAGAGTTTGCAGTTTGCAAACATGACGGGAAGGCTGGCGACTTTAACCCTACCATTTAGGAATCCTTTGCAGATGACCACAGTGCCTGGAGACAATCAGCCAGGTCATGTTTCTACAGCAGTGACCAGAGGAGGAATAACAACTGGGATGAAATTGAACCCTACGTAAGCACAGTCTCTTGGAGATTAGAGTCTCATATTGCAGTATTTTATATTTGGAAGCTAACAAAGGCATTCATATTAACATTCGCCTAAACATCTGGAAAACATGCTAGGCTCCTGAAACAGCCACTGCTCCCCTCCCAGGTCAGGTGGAATCGGGGGCCAAGTCTTGAAGAAGGAGCGAGGTGGGGGGCTAATGCTGGACCTTCTGTTGAATGATGAGCCTCAGCTCCTGGTTTCTACAGTAGCTCCAGGCTCACCTCAAAGTGCGGCCCGTGGCCGAGGTCCGACAACTGTAAATCTAATAATTGTATTTTATTTTATTGCTATGGCTAGCAGCTAATGCAAATAAAGTTTCAGTGTATGTGTGTAATTAAATGAGGGTTGCAGCTGTGTGCTGATAGATTGAGAATATTTGTGTTGCTTTCCTCTCCATTTATCTAAAGTGATGCGCAGTCATAAAAAAGCCAGATGCTGGTAAAATTAAGTGATCAAAATGTTCAAAACACCAATTACTAAGTACAAGCAGTGGAACAGTCAATAAGCAGCAATGAAATCAAACAATAAAACAGCAGAGGGATCCATTAAAAGCCTTGTTAAATAGGAAGGCTTCAACATGGCGCTTGTTGTCAGTAAAGGTGCCTCCCATTTGGGGTGGAGTTTAGAGATGTGGTGCCACGAATGAAAAGGCCCTGCTCCTGTTACTATTACTACCTTATTATTTCTGTTTATTTGTATCATGCATCTTTCCCAAACTGGGACCTGCTGGCAAGTGTATAGGACTATAGTGTTATAGGTTACCTATGTGTATATCAAACTTCTTATTGGCATCCATCTGTTTCGAGAGACAATGGAGTGCGCCTCCAGGGGTGAAGTCAAACCACTGTGTTAGCTGCACTGAAGGGACCTCCCCAGGGTGAAAGCCTGTACAGTGTGTATGAAGGTAAGCACAACCACCCCGGACTCATCAGCTTGGAGGCTTTTATTTTGTATTAAAGTGCTGCCAATGTTGTTATCAAGGGACGCGGGTGGCGCTGTGGGCTAAACCACAGAGCCTAGGACTTGCCGATCAGAATGTCGGCAGTTTGAATCGCCGTAATGGGGTGAGCTCCCGTTGTTCGGTCCCTGCTCCTGCCAACCTAGCAGTTCGAAAGCACAAAGTGCAAGTAGATAAATAGGTACCGCTCCAGCGGGAAGGTAAACGGAGTTTCCGTGTGCTGCTCTGGTTCGCCAGAAGCAGCTTAGTCATGCTGGCCACATGACCTGGAAGCTGTACGCCGGCTCCCTCGGCCAATAAAGCGAGATGAGCGCACAACCCCAGAGTCGGCCACGACTGGACCTAATGGTCAGGGGTACCATTTACCTTTACCTTTACCTTTAATGTTGTTATCACTGTTATGGGCAGGATGTTAATGTTTATATTATTCCCTACCACTGCCATCTCCTCAATTTTATGGTGAGTCTATGTATGTGATTTTCAATGTACAGCGGTACCTCGGGTTACATACACTTCAGGTTACAGACACTTCAGGTTACAGACTCCGCTAACCCAGAAATAGTACCTCAGGTTAAGAACTTTGCTTCAGGATGAGAACAGAAATGTTGTAGATGTAAAGAAGGGGAAGGTACATTTTATCATATGTGGTGGGATTGTACGATTACTTAAAAATTTGGGAAATGATATATAATGAATTGAAAAAAATCTTCCAAATAACCTTTGTGGAAAAACCAGAAGCCTTTTTGTTAGGTATTCTAGGACAAGAAATGCTGAAGAAAAATTGGACATTATTTATGTATGCTACTACAGCAGCAAGAACTTTAATAGCACAAAACTCGAAGTTCGGAGAAACACCATCTAAAGAACAATGGCAAGAAAAAATGATGAACTATGCAGAATTGGCAAAGTTAATGGACAAACTGTGTGAAAAGGACAACAGTGACTTTGGAAAAGAATGGGAACCTTTTACAACACACTTGCAGAAACAAAAACAAAAATGGACTTGGCAGGATTTAAATAAACATTTACAACTTTATTTACAGAGAACAAGAAACATAATTAGTGATAACAGAACATTATGTATAAACAGCAGAATATAACATTCGATGTAATAAACCAGAAATGGACATTGGGGGAAGTCAACAGGAAGGGGGAAAATTAGGAAATGGATGTTAAATGATGATATTGAATATTTGTTATGAGAAAAGAAAATCAATAAAAATTATTTTAAAAAGAAAAGAATTGAGGCACCTCTCATTCCCTGTTCAATCCAGAAATGTTTTCGACATCAGGATTGAGCTCATGTAATCCCAAATTTCACGGCAAATCCCAGCAGCCTAATTTAAAGGGGTGGGGTGGAGGGGATGAGATATCCTTTCTGTTCTTCTTATTGCCAGACAATTGGGCCTCAGAAACCCAATCCGTTGCAAACCCCAAGCCAGCCTACTGCAGATTGCCCAGGGAGACCTACCTGCAGAACCCACCGGGGTCTCTCGCAGAGAGACCGCAGCACCTGCAGCACCGAACCACATCACACCAGGGTTTTCTAGGGGAATCCACAATGCCTAAACTGCTGTTCTACAGTCAATGCATTTGCTGCACAGCTTGGCCGCTTCAGGTGACTGTCCCTGTGCAGAAAGGTTCCTGAGAGAGTGCCAGGGATAAGAGACAGTACAGAAGCAGGTGAGCAAGTTCAAACGGCTGCAGCGGCACTTCCCCCGTGAGCTGCGCTGTGTGGGCGGGGGGGGGGGGCATGAAGTGATCAGGACGCTAATTGCATCCCATCCTGCCTGCTGCTGTGACCTCTCAATGGGTTATTTGGGTTAATTGCCGGTGTTTTTCTAGCCGTAAAGCTCTGAGTGGTATGGTTTCTTCAGTTCTGCTCGCTGAAAGGCCTTTGCACCCCAGTCGGCTTCATTTGAGAACCCTGAGCTTGTCCCAACGAGAGCTGCAACAAGGCTCCATTTTGCTCACATACATCCAGGTGGTCATGAATTCCAGATGCTGCCAGACCCAAAATTTACTTTCTGATTCTGCTTGGTTTTTTTAAATAAAAAGTATATCATTGCTTTTCAAATACAGTGGTACCTCAGGTGACAGAAGCTTCAGGTTACATAGACTTCAGGTTACAGACTCCACTAACACAGAAATGGTACCTCAGGTTAAGAACTTTGCTTCAGGATGAGAACAGAAATCACACGGTGGCGGCGTGGCGGGCCCCATTAACTAAAGTGGTACCTCGGGTTAAGAACAGTTTCAGGTTAAGAACAGAACTCCAGAACAAATTAAGTTCTTAACCCGAGGCACCACTGAATGACAAATGTAATTTAAAACACAATGAACCATAACAATAACAGCTTATAAGTCACATCTTGCGGAGGCAGCGGAGTGTAACAGAGGCTTTAAGTTGAAAGTGGTATTTGTTCTAAGTTTTTAGTGCATATTAAAGTAAGGTGACGCTGTGGGTAAAACCTCAGCGCCTAGGACTTGCCGATCGCATGGTCAGCGGTTCGAATCCCCGCGGCGGGGTGTGCTCCCGTTGTTCGGTCCCAGCGCCTGCCAACCTAGCAGTTTGAAAGCACCTTCATGTGCAAGTAGATAAATAGGGACCGCTTACCAGCGGGAAGGTAAACGGCATTTCGTGTGCTGCGCTGGCTCGCCAGATGCAGCTTGTCACGCTGGCCACGTGACCCGGAAGTGTCTGCGGACAGCGCTGGCTCCCGGCCTATAGAGTGAGATGAGCGCACAACCCTAGAGTCTGTCAAGACTGGCCCGTACGGGCAGGGGTACCTTTACCTTTTAAAGTAAGGTTACCAGATTTTTTCCAATGAATTCGGGGACACTTTTCAACTTCAATAGATTTTGTTTGGGGACTGATTTGTAAATCCGGGGACTGTCCCTGGGAAACGGGGATGTCTGGTAACCTTATATTAAAGTCTCTTGTTCAATCCGTCTCTTCCGATGTTTCCATGGGAAGCTAGGCTTGGTTGATGAATGGATGCCAGGTGCTGTAAAAGGGTAAAGGACTTGTTTTACCTCTGGCCGCCCTGACCTGGCAGGTCAATTTCTCAGCCGGAGCAACAGACTACACCTGAGAACCCCACGGGTCTCTTGACAGGCCTCTTGCAGAATGGCAGCGTTCAGCACTTTCTAAACGAGCAGCTACCAGCAAAAATGTCAACGTCTCCTGGTGAGATAAATGTTGACTTGATTCATCTATTATTCTTTGAAAGGTTAAGAAAGGAGTTGGATTTATCTTAGTATTACAAACAGATCTCATTTCCGTTAGGGCTGCTAACGAAATCAGGACACTTTATCTCACAGCGCCACCAAAGATGGATGAAAGTTCCCATGGCATTACATTCCCTCCAGCTCGATATATGGGCACTCTCATGGAAGTGAGATACCATTGGTGTAGATTTTTTTTACTGAATACTCACATATATGGGAGGAAGTAGAGTATGCAAGTTCCCTAGGCCATACTGCCTCCCACTGAACATTTGTTATTTCCCCTCCCAGATCTGGTTCTGATCAGTGCCGAATTTACGTATAAGCTAAACAAGCTATAGCTTAGGGCCCCACTCTCTTGCCCCCCCAATATACTTCTTCTTAATTGTATTTCACTATTAATATTGTTGTTCAGTCGTTTAGTTGTGTCTGACTGTTCGTGACCCCCTGGACCAGAGCATGCCAGGCACTCCTGTCTTCCACTGCCTCCCGCAGTTTGGTCAAACTCATGTTGGTAGCTTCGAGAACACTGTCCCACCATCGCGTCCTCTGTCGTCCCCTTCTCCTTGTGCCCTCCATCTTTCCCAACATCAGGGTCTTTTCCAGGGAGTCTTCTCTTCTCATGCAGTGGCCAAAGTATTGGAGTCTCAGCTTCACGATCTGTCCTTCCAGTGAGCACTCAGGGCTGATTTCCTTCAGAATGGATAGGTTTGATCTTCTTGCAGTCCATGGGACTTTCAAGAGTCTCCTCCAGCACCATAATTCAAAAGCATCAATTCTTTGGTGATCAGCCTTCTTTATGGTCCAGCTCTCACTTCCATGCATCACTACTGGGAAAACCATAGCTTTAACTATACGGACCTTTGTTGGCAAGGTGATGTCTCTGCTTTTTAAGATGCTGTCTAGGTTTGTCATTGCTTTTCTCCCAGAAGCAGGTGTCTTTTAATTTCGTGGCTGCTGTCACCATCTGCAGTGATCATGGAGCCCAAGAAAGTAAAATCTCTCACTGTCTCCATTTCTTCCCCTTCTATCTGCCAAGAGGTGATGGCCCCAGTGGCCATGATCTTTGTTTTTTTGATGTTGAGTTTCAGACCATATTTTGCACTCTCCTCTTTCACCCTCATTAAAAGGTTCTTTAATTTCTCCTCACTTTCTGCCATCAAGGTTGTGTCATCTGCATATCTGAGGTTGTTGATATTTCTTCCTGCAATCTTAATTCCAGCTTGGAATTCATCCAGCCCAGCCCTTCACATGATGAATTCTGCATATAAGTTAAATAAGCAGGGAGACAATATACAACCTTGCCGTACTCCTTTCCCAATTTTGAACCAATCAGTTGTTCCATATCCAGTTCTAACTGTAGCTTCTTGTCCCACATAGAGATTTCTCAGGAGACAGATGAGGTGATCAGGCACTATTAATATACTTCTTCTTAATTGTACAGTGGTACCTTGGGGTACAAACACCTCGGGTTACAAACACTTCGGGTTACAGACTCTGCTAACCTTGGGTTAGCAAGGTTAAGTAGTACCTTGGGTTAAGAACTTTACCTCAGGATGAGAACAGAAATCACACGGCGGCAGTGACACGGTGGCAGTGGGAGGCCCCATTAGCTAAAGTGGTACCTCAAGTTAAGAACGGTTTCAGGTTAAGAACCTGGAAGCTATCATGGCTGAGGAGCTGACACAGGTCCGTGTATACTGGCCATATTCTGCTTGCTTTTAAGACCTATCCTTTTCCCTGTTTGCCGGTTACACTTCTGCTGGTGGGTGCTGTGCACTTCATTATGTGTTAATTACTAGCGGGATAAAGTTATCACCTTGTTAGGTTGTCAGACAGCATGTTAATTTAATTTAGATGTTTTTTAATTTCACTCCAGATAATTTCGCATTATAACCACCTCTTGTTCTTGACAAATTGTCAGCTCAGCTTTTCTTTTGAAAGAGGAAGCAAAAGACAGCCTGCAGACTCCATGAGTTAGAGGTGGACCACAGAGCGCTTGCTCTTCTGTATTCATTTGCCGAGGGGACCACTGAGCCAGGGATGCTGTCCTGGTGCATCATGCGCTGTGGCCCTCCTAGGCCAGGTGGGAAAAGGCTAGCAAGGCCTCTGCAGTGGACTCAGCCTTTGTAGCTGGAGTCAGCCAGCTGTTCTACTGGCTGCAGCTCTTGGATTGCACATGTTTGATAATGCAAAAAATAAAATAAAAATGGAGGGGCGATTCCATCTCCGAGTCTGATGTAGAAACTGGAGAAAAGTCCCAGGAAATAATAATAATAATAATAATAATTTTTATTTATATCCCGCCCTCCCCAGCCAAAGCCGGGCTCAGGGCGGCTAACAACAATCAAATAAACAATCAAATAATAACACATTCTAAAAATATTTCATTATAAAAATTAGTTAAAATCAAATTGATGGCAACCGATTAAACAAAATTCTGTGCAGGTTGCCAGAGGAGGGAGTCAGGCTGCGCCCTGACCAAAAGCCTGGCGGAACAACTCTGTCTTGCAGGCCCTGCGGAAAGATGTCAAGTCCCGCAGGGCCCTAGTCTCTTGTGACAGAGCATTCCACCAGTTTGGAGCCGCAGCCGAGAAGGCCCTGGCTCTAGTTGAGGCCAGCCTAACCTCTCTGAGGCCTGGGACCTTGAGGATGTTATTATTTGCAGAGCGTAGGTTTCTCTGTGGGGCATACCAGGAGAGGCGGTCCCGTAGGTACGAGGGTCCTAGGCCGTATAGGGCTTTAAAGGTTAAAACCAGCACCTTAAACCTGATCCTGTACTCCACCGGGAGCCAGTGCAGCTGGTATAATACCGGATGAATGTGCTCTCGCAGCGAAGACCCCATAAGGAGTCTCGCCGCGGCATTCTGCACCCGCTGGAGTTTCTGGGTCAGTCTCAAGGGCAGCCCCACGTAGAGCGAGTTACAATAATCCAGTCTGGAGGTGACCGTCGCATGGATCACAGTGGCTAGGTCAGGGCGAGAGAGATAAGGGGCCAACTGCTTAGCTTGGCGGAGATGAAAAAATGCCGCCTTTGTTATAGCTGTAATCTGCGACTCCATAGAGAGGGAGGTATCGAAGATTACACCCAAACTCTTAACGGACGGTGCTGGCACTAATTGCACCCCCGCAAGAGATGGGAGTTGCCCCCTCGATCCCATATCGTCCCGCCCCAGCCAGAGGACCTCTGTCTTCGAAGGATTTAACTTCAACCGGCTCCCACGTAACCATCCAGCCACCGCTTCCAGACATCTGGTCAGCGTGTCTGGGGCCGAGTCAGGATGGCCATCCATCAACAGATAGAGTTGGGTGTCATCAGCATACTGATGGCAACCCAGCCCAAAACTCCGGACAAGCTGGGCGAGGGGGCGCATAAAGATGTTAAAAAGCATCGGGGAGAGAATTGCACCCTGAGGCACTCCACACACCAAGGAGTGGCGTGATGACAATTCCCCCCCAAGCGCCACCCTCTGTCCCCGACCAGAGAGAAACGAGCGCAGCCATTGAAGGACTGTGCCCTGGATCCCCACGTCGGCAAGGCGGTGGTCCAGGAGTTCGTGATCGACCATGTCAAAGGCTGCTGACAGATCTAGAAGAATCAGCAGCCCTGACCCGCCTCGATCCAGCTGCCTGCGGAGATCATCTGTTAGGGCGACCAGAGCCGTCTCGGTCCCATGACCAGCGCGGAAGCCGGACTGGAATGGGTCTAGAGCAGATGTTTCATCCAGAAACCTACCAAGCTGTTCAGCAACTGCTCTCTCAATCACCTTACCCAGGAATGGAAGATTCGAGACCGGGCGGTAATTGGATAGATCTGAGGGATCTAATGATGTTTTCTTTAAGAGCGGACGCACCACCGCCTCCTTCAGTTCCCCTGGGAATATCCCGGTGCCAAGGGACAAGTTGATGATATCCCCCAGGGGGCCCCGCACCTCGTCTGGACACGCTCTAATCAGCCATGACGGGCACGGGTCAAGAGGGCAGGTGGTGGGCTTTCCAGCTTGGAGGAATCTGTCCACATCGGCTGGAGATATCCGGTCAAAGTGGTCCAATACTGGACCCGAGGACAGTCGAGGGGCCTCCAGTTCCTTTATTGTATCCAAATTGGCAGGGAGGTCATGGCGGAGCATCAGGACCTTCTCCGCAAAAAAGCTCGCAAATGCCTCACAGCTGTGTGTCAGATTGTTATTTAAATTTGGCTGTCCTTCAAGGGACGTTAAAGACCGAATTATACTAAATAATTGTGCCGGGCGAGAGCTAGCGGATGCAATGGAGGCCGAGAAGTAAGACTTCTTAGCAGCCTTCACTGCCATCTCATAGGTTTTCATAAAAACCCTATAAGATGTTCTTGAGGCTCCGTCACGGGCACCCCGCCATACTCGCTCTAGCCGTCTGAGGTCCCGCTTCATTTTCCGAAGCTCCTCGGTAAACCAGGGAGCCCGGTTTCTGCGGGGTCGCAGAGGGCGCTTAGGTGCGATCTCATCAATGGCTGCCAGGAGCTGGGTATTCCAGCCCTCAACAAGCTCAGTCAATGAGTCGCCAGGGGGAGTAAGGTCCCGCAAGGCTTGACGGAATCTATCCGGGTCCATCAGCCTCTGCGGGCGAGCCCAAATCGGCTCGCCACCTAAGCAGGGTGGGGGTGGAAAGTCAATCCTGGCTTTCAGAGCGTAGTGATCAGACCATGGCACCTTCATCGAAGGAGACATGATCACATCTATACCGGCGCTAAAGATCAAATCCAGCGTGTGGCCTGCTTGATGTGTGGGGCCCGAAACAAACTGGGAGAGCCCTAGTGTCGCCATGGAAGACACCAGGTCCAGAGCCTGTGAGGAGGGAGTGGCATCAGCGTGGAAGTTGAAGTCTCCCAATACCAATAGGTTAGGGAACTCCAAGGCCCAGCCGGCCACCGCCTCCAGCAGGCCTGACAGGGTGGCTGCTGGTGCGCTAGGTGGCCGGTACACCAGCCAGACAGCCAAGCTCTCCTCGGAGCCCCACACTAGGCCAACACATTCAATGCCGGGGATCGATGGCGATGGTAGAGCCCTGAAAGAGCAATCTTCCCGGATTAATACTGCCACCCCTCCCCCCCGGCCCACAGTCCGTGACTGGTGGAGGACGGAGAAACCCGGGGGCGCCATCTCTCGTAAGGTAACAGTTACCCCTTCGCGCACCCAGGTCTCCGTCACACAAGCCAGGTCAACTCCCTGCGAGATAAAGAAATCTCGCAGGGTAGCGGTTTTGTTGCCTATAGACCTGGCATTGCACAACACCAGTGAAGGAGGTGAGTAATCCTTGCTCACCCTACCCTCGTCTCTCGGGATGGGGCGCAGATTGGAAGGGGTACGAGCATATCCATATCTCGATCCCCTTCGCCTATAACATCTGCCCCCACCGCCATACCTCCCTCGCCCCACCACGGTGGCAATCCCAAGCCTCATATTAACCTCCATTTACAAATAGAAAACAAAACAACCAAAACAATTATGCCCAAACAAAACCAATCCCCGCCCCACTCAGTGCCCAACCCCAAAAACAAAACAAAATGGAACAAACAAAAATACATAAATAAAAACCACCATTCACAGTGATACAACAAAATAAACAATAAAAACGCATTTAAAACACCTTAAAATATATATAAACATCTTTAACATTTGCAGCAGATAATGAAATAATATAATATTATAAAAAACAACAACCCCCATTTAAGGTGCTGCAAATTAAAAGCAATTAAAACGTTTAAAACTATTTTGTCCATTACTGCCGGTAGCTGCTCTGTCCTCTAAACTGTGATGGTAGTGCAGGCCCCGCCCCCCTAGGCCGGATAGAGTTGGCAGGAGTGGGAGCGGTCTTCCCAGCACTCACAAAGCAGCAACAGCAGTCGTGTCCCGGAGGCCTCTCCCAGGCCTCTCATGCTGTGGCGATGAATGCAGGCCCCGCCCCCTAGGCCAGATGGAGTTGGCAGAAAGGGAGCGGTCCTCCCAACACTCACGCGAGCAGCAGCACCAGCAGTCGTGTCCCGGAGGTCTCTCCCAAGCCTCTTATGCTGTGGCGATGAATGCAGGCCCCGCCCCCTAGGCCAGATGGAGTTGGCAGAAAGGGAGCGGTCCTCCCAACCCTCACGCGGGCAGCAGCACCAGCAGTCATGTCCCGGAGGTCTCTCCCAAGCCTCTCATGCTGTGGCGATGAATGCAGGCCCCGCCCCCTAGGCCAGATGGAGTTGGCAGAAAGGGAGCGGTCCTCCCAACACTCACGCGAGCAGCAGCACCAGCAGTCGTGTCCCGGAGGTCTCTCCCAAGCCTCTTATGCTGTGGCGATGAATGCAGGCCCCGCCCCCTAGGCCAGATGGAGTTGGCAGAAAGGGAGCGGTCCTCCCAACACTCACGCGAGCAGCAGCACCAGCAGTCGTGTCCCGGAGGTCTCTCCCAAGCCTCTTATGCTGTGGCGATGAATGCAGGCCCCGCCCCCTAGGCCAGATGGAGTTGGCAGAAAGGGAGCGGTCCTCCCAACACTCACGCGAGCAGCAGCACCAGCAGTCGTGTCCCGGAGGTCTCTCCCAAGCCTCTTATGCTGTGGCGATGAATGCAGGCCCCGCCCCCTAGGCCAGATGGAGTTGGCAGAAAGGGAGCGGTCCTCCCAACACTCACGCGGGCAGCAGCACCAGCAGTCGTGTCCCGGAGGTCTCTCCCAAGCCTCTTATGCTGTGGCGATGAATGCAGGCCCCGCCCCCTAGGCCAGATGGAGTTGGCAGAAAGGGAGCGGTCCTCCCAACACTCACGCGAGCAGCAGCACCAGCAGTCGTGTCCCGGAGGTCTCTCCCAAGCCTCTTATGCTGTGGCGATGAATGCAGGCCCCGCCCCCTAGGCCAGATGGAGTTGGCAGAAAGGGAGCGGTCCTCCCAACACTCACGCGAGCAGCAGCACCAGCAGTCGTCAGGTCAGTTAAGAATACAGGAAGCAGCCTTATACAGAGTCAGACCACTGGTCCATTTAGCTGAGTGCAGTGTCTACGTTGGTCGACAGCAGCTCTCCAGGATTTAAAGGAGGGGCCTCTCTCAGCCCGACCTGAAGATGCTGGGGATTGAACTCAAGACTTGATGCACACAAAGTGAGTGCTCTTCACTCCAGCCACACACATTTAAGCCGTTGTTGCTGCTTCATCAAAGGAGGCTTATGTTTCCAAAGAGGTTGAAATGGTGAAATCAGCTATGATTAAATGGGCACAAGATGTTGGACATAACATAACGATGGCTGACTGGGAACAGTTATGGACCACAGGTATGAAATTCACGGCATGTAATGCCTTAAGAGAAAATTTAATGAAAATGATTTATAGGTGGTACATGACACCAGTCAAGCTTGCAAAAGTTTACCATTTACCAGATAATAAATGTTGGAAATGTAATGAGACTGAAGGTACATTCTTTCACCTTTGGTGGACATGCCCAAGGATTAAGACATTCTGGGAGATGATTTATAATGAAATGAAAAAGATATTTAAATATACTTTCCTGAAGAAACCAGAGGCCTTTCTCCTGGGCATGGTCGGCCAAATGGTGCCAAAGAAGGATAGAACTTTTTTAATATATGCAACAGCAGCAGCAAGAATACTTATTGTGAAGTATTGGAAGACACAAGATTTACCCACCTGGGAAGAATGGCAGATGAAGTTGATGGACTATATGGAACTGGCGGAAATGACTGGCAGAATCTGAGACCAGGGAGAAGAGTCGGTGGAAGAAGATTGGAAAAAGTTTAAAGACTATTTACAGAAATACTGTAAAATTAATGAATGTTAGAAAAATGTTGGAATGAAGTTATATGGCTTTAGTAGAAATATTATAAGGAACTAAGTATAAATAGCTTAATAGAGTATTAAAGGAAAAAATAAGGTTAGAATGTGTCAAGATAATTATAGGATAGAAAAGAGAGGAAGATGAAAGGAATTGCTGAAACAATTAACAGAAGTGGAATACAAAAAGGGAGGTGTGAGGAGGTCGTTGAAATAAGTGAATGAAAGATAAGATATTGAAATTGTTTGATGTGTTTTAAACGGTTTTTGTTTTGTTTTGTTAGTTTAATGTGTTAGTGTTATGTAGTGTCTTTGTATTGTATTGTATTGTATTGTCTTTTTTTGTTGTGTTTAAATTGTTGGAAAAGTAATAAATATTATTATTATTTTTAAAAAAATATATGTTTCCAAAGAGGCAAAAGCACATCTTTCCCCATCTAATGTCTCCATTCCTAATGTTATGTAAGAAGCTTGGATCCTAGAACAATAGACAGGTAGGATCCTAGAATGCAACAACTGATTGGCTTGCAGGAAAAGACCAATCAGGCTCCAGAAGGAAGATAATCAGCCTATTAGGCTGGTAGGATTGTAGAATGCAACAACTGATTGGCCTACAGGAAAAGACCAATCAGGCTCCAGGAGGGAAGCAGAATCAGCCAATCAGACGGGACTCATTGTGTAAATAATGTATATAAAAGCTTGAGGTTTGGGGGGCAATTAAGCCATTGTTTTACAAGCTGCAATAAACAGCATGAAATCACTACAGGACTCTGAGTAGATTTCATATAAATATCGACTACTATACTGCCATAACAAAGAAGACATAGCAAGCCAGCCTTGATGCTATTTTGGCCATGGACCAGGGAACTCTGGGTTCAGATCCATGCTTGATTGAATTTACTGAAATTGGGAATGCTTAAATGCATTGCTGCATGTTTAATTCTGGAATATTCCCCAACAACTCTCATGTGATTTGTTAACTCTGGTTACATGGGAGGCATCTTATTACATTCGCCATTTTGTGTGTGACTTGACCTGAATGGCTGCATCTCAATGAACACTGAAGAAGAGACCGTGTTGGATAACTCTCTCTCTAAATGCAGGAGAGGAGAGGAGTGGTAATGTTTCTTTGTGAATGCACATGGCAGAAAGAAGTGCAAAAGTTGATGTTCTCCCAAGAAGCAGCAAGGAGAAGTCTACTGGAAGGAGAAAGTAGAGACCTCTGAAGAGCAGCTCTATGGCCAAGCTGGGTCATGTGCGGAAGGCTGAGTTCAAGGACTGGAAAGAGAGAAGAAAGACAGAGTTAGTTTGAATGTTTAAGGCACTTTCACCTTCAACTAAGTAAAACTAAGCCCATGCTTGGATAAGCATGTGACTGTAAATACTTTGAATATATGTTCTGCAAGTTAAAGCTTTTGAATATTTTAACAAGTGTTTGGACATGGTTTTCATTTCAAGAAAAGTGTCAGCACTGCACGTGATTTGGCTTCCTAGCTGCAATTCGGCTACTCTGCCAACAGACACGGGACCTTGTATGAACCACACTCCACCTAAACTGCTTCACTGGGTCATCCTCTTGACAGGAAAGAATAGCCCCATAGTGTCTGTCAGTCTGAGCTGATGGTGGGGGAAACAGCAGGATGCAATCATCAGAAGGGATGCGGGTGGCGCTGTGGTCTAAACCACAGAGCCTAGGACTTGCCGATCTGAAGGTCAGCGGTTCGAATCCCTGTGACAGGATGAGCTCCCGTTGCTCAGTCCCTGCTCCTGCCAACCTAGCAGTTCAAAAGCACGTCAAAGTGCAAGTAGATAAATAGGTACCGCTCCAGCGGTAAGGTAAACAGCGTTTCCGTGCACTGCTCTGGTTCGCCAGAAGCGGCTTAGTCATGCTGGCCACATGACCCGGAAACTGTACACCGGCTCCCTCGGCCAATAAAGCAAGATGAGTGCCGCAACCCCAGAGTCGGCCACGACTGGACCTAACAGTCAGGGGTCCCTTTACCTTTAATCATCAGAAACGAATGGGAGCAGCTTATGCAGGTGCTTTGGGTCTGCTGCTGCTTACCTGGCCACCTGGAGAGAGGGGATTGCTCGGTTTGGTATCTGGAAGAGAGAGCAGATTACCAGCTTCCTTTCCTGGCAGGGCTTCTGATAGCACCTCTGGATCAAGCGGAAACTCAGCAGGTGAAACTTGCCCCGGCTTGCTGCTAGAGTGAAAGCCTTTTTTTCCATCATAAATTCCACTTGGTCACATGGCCAGGGCTGCCATATCTAGGCATCCCTGCCCAGGGTTAGGGATAGGCATAACCCAGGGTTTTGCTGGGGGAGGAGGAGGGAGTCTCACTAAGGGAGTCTTGCTCAATGCCCCTCCAAAACGTGGAGGCTGCACTGCACTGTGCAGACAGAGACCGTGGCAATGTGGGTTATTTTGCTTTCTTCAAAGTGTAATAAGCCAGCCTTGCTGTGTGTGGGCTCTCCTGCTCTTTCTGGGCCCCGGGCATCTGTCCCAATGTTCTCTCATAACAGCACCACGGCAGCCTTCACCAAAGCATGTTCCAGGGCAGTATTGTTAGCAGTTACAGCACTGATTCATTTTTCAGGGTTGCTAGAACTGAAGAACGTAAGAACATAAGAAAGAGCCAGTAGCCCATCTAGCATCCTGTTCTCACAGTGGCCAACCAAAAGTCTTTGGTAAACACTCTAGCAGGATTTGAAGTTTCCAGCAACTGGTATTCAGAAGCATTGCTGCTGTGCTGAGCCCGGGGGTAACCCGAGCAACGCGGTCCAGGTCCGGTCCCAAATCCAAGGGTTCTGTGAGGAGTCAGTCTGACAGAGCCAAGGCAGGAAACCAGGCAGGGTCAGGCACAGGGTCTCAGGCAGGTTCTAGCAAACAGCAATGTTGCTCCTGCAACCTGGGGTAGGGTCTGACAGCCTTTTATCTTTGTCGGGCTCCTGATCCCCCGGTGACTCACCTCCCTGTCTCGCCCGAAGGCGAGCACTCCTCCTGCGAGTACTCGGGTCTCTCCTTCTCTCAGACCTCAGTCTCTGCAGCTCAGAAGATGTTGGTGGGTTACTAGACCCAGGGGCTGCCTCAGCCTCTCCTGACCCAACTGGTAGTGGAGCAGCGGTAAGTGATTGCCCAGCTGAAGGCAACAAGGTAATCTGGAGCCAGGGCAGGCTCAGGCCCCTGACTCGGCCCAGCTGGTGCTTGTTGCAGGGGAACCTGTGCAGACTGGGTCTCTTCAGAATCAGGCCCCAGACTAGGTTCAGATGCCACCTGAGGCAAAGGATCCGGTGCGGACTAAGACTCCTCTGGTTCTGAGTCTGAGCCCCAGTCCCAGGCCATCACAGCTGCCTCTGACTGTGGAAGCAGGGCATAGCTATAATAGCCAGTAGCCATTGATAAGCCTCTCCTCCGTGAATTTGTCTAATCCTCTTTTAAACCATCTAGATTGGTGGCCATCTCTGCCTCTTGTGGAAGTGAGTTCCACAGTTTAACTATGTGCTATGTGAAGGACTTTCACTTATCTGTTCTGAACCTCCAAACATTCAGCTACATGGGATGCCCAGAAGTTCCAGTGTGTGTGGGGGGGACACTTTTCTCTGCCCCCTTTGCATAATTTCATAAACTTCTGTTTACCAGTTTCCACGCAGCTCACAGGCAGAACTAGGGTTCTAGAATCCAAAGTGCATTTCAGACATTTAGCAAAACCCAGATGGGAAATCCAGTTTTGTCGAACTGCTTCTAGAGGGCGACATGGTGGTTCCACCCATCCCTAAACTTCCTTGCTTGAGGAGACAAATCATTGGCCAAATGAGCCGCTACATGGAGGAACCTGTGAGCATAGGTTCCGAATCATCCTCAGATGGCAGGTGCTATAAAAATGCAAAGAACTATCCTTATCAATCTCACTGGCAGCTGTGCAAGCTCAGACCATCTGCCACTGTTGTATATTTACATAGAGGATTGAGGGTGACAAATAGATTTCTCATCTCATAGGAATAAGTGGTGCTAGCCTGGGTCAGTTTTGGAGCTGAACCGAAGACACTCATGGTTTTTTGGAATATTTTGGGCAGGGCTGAGAAATGCCTTCCTTTTGTGGTCGCTTTTCCAGCACTCCTTGTGAAATTCCTTTGCCCTTACTTGCTTTGAAGCATGTAACCGGTGGCCAGATCTGACTAGTTATCTAGCCGTGTGATGTCATCCCATTCCCAGCAGGCTCCCTGTTTGCATGGGATCACCTGTGTGTTCAATCCGCCAGAGTGGGGGGTTGCTATTGAAGCATTAACCCACCCCAAAGGGAATCAGTGGCGATGTGCTCTGACGTTTACCCCTCTCGGAGCTACAGCTCCCAGCAACCCTTAATCAACTGCAGTGCCTGGAATTGAGAGAGGAAATGTGTTTCAGCAATTGTGTTTCAAAGCTATAAATGGCGCAAGAAGGAAAGAGGGAAGCACTTGCCTAGTTGGGTGTTTCCCAGATAAAACTGTCACCCCATCAAAATTGCTAGTCTCAACAAGAAAAATTGAAGGCAGAGAACATTGGGCATAGTGCTTTGTCACTTCCTCACAAGTGAGCTCTCATTGGTGCCCACACCCATGGGTCTTCCTTAATAAGGCATGTTTCCCTTTGGATCCATGTGCTTCTAAGTTAAGCTTCCAAGGTCCTGGCTGTGTTAAAATGCAAGGCCTTTTAAACTGTTGCTTTTGTTGGTATTGTTACATGCCATCCCAATCTTGGCTGAGTGGTAGCAAGATCCCAGGGGTTCCAGGCACTCACTCAGTGTCTTGTTTCCATTGTGAATTCAAGGCATGGCAAAGGCTATGGCTGTTTTAAGATATACGGTTTATTTTACACTTGTATAGGTATAGGGAGGTCACATACGCAGGTGGTGCTGTGGTCTAAACCACTGAGCCTCTTGGGCTTGCTGATCAGAAGGTCATGGTTTGAATCCCTGCGAGGGGTTGAGCTCCCGTTGCTCAGTCCCAGCTCCTGCCAACCTAGCAGTTTGAAAGCACACTAGTACCAGTAGATAAATAGGTACTGCTGCGGTGGGAAGGTAAACGGCATTTCCATACTCTCTGGTTTCTGTCACAGTGTCCCCTTGTGCCAGAAGCAGTTTAGTCATGCTGGCCACATGACCTGGAAAGCTGTCTGTGGACAAACACAGGTTCCCTCAGCCTGAAAGCAAGATAGTCACCTTTGACTGGACTTAACCATCCAGGGGTCCTTTACCTTTACATTACTATGTCTGAACCAGCTAATTGTGCAGAGTAGAAAAACATACAAACTAGGACAACGTCTGATCTTATCCAGCAAAGCATTTCTTCTGTTCAGGCTGGAGAGAGAGGCCAGTAACTCCCGCAGCTCTCAACTTCCCTCTCCGGAGAGTTGCTGCCCTGAGAAAAATCTCACCTTTCAAATTGCTTTGCATTTGCTCCAGGAACATCAAGTACCAATGCAGACCAGGGCAAAAGCCATCGCATTAGGTCACAGTCCCCACAACAAATGTGAATGTGGATGGAGAATTGGCTGTGAAGTCCAACATGTGAGAGCAGATCCCGAGACTGTTTGAGGGATGCAAAGGTCTGAGCACCACAACGCACAGAAAGCAAATGGCGACTTCGTTCTCTCCCTCTTATTACAGCTAGGATATTCTTCTGTATTAGTAGTGGAGGCAGACCCACGAGGGGAAAAAAGAAGAAAAAGAAAAAAGAGCCCACCATAAACCTGGCTTGATTTATCCTTGTAAGTAATCCAAACACGGTTTGTATAATATATCAGAAATACACTGTATTATGAGAGAGAGAGAGAGAGAGGCAAGACAGACATTGATCTACAAATCTCAGAAGGCTGAATCACACTATTTAATATTGTGAGCGTTTATCGCTCATAGAAAAGCTGCCTTCCTCAAGAGCTGTACAAACATTAACTAATTAATCCTCATGAATTATGTATTGCCGGGGAGGGGAGGGCTAGTTGCAAAAATAGTAACTCTTGACATCTCATGACATATCAGTGATTTGGATCTCGTTATTCAGCTCCAGATGCCAAGCTGTGGGCAGTCATTAACCTCAGGAAAGTGCATTTATGTAATAGGTTGGTAAGTGAAGACCAGGATCTGGGGACACCATTTCAGTTTTCAGTGGGGAGGGGGTGGGGAGTGGCAATTGCCAACAAGGTTTAAGGGTCCACTCTTGAAAAAACACGTCAGATAAATTTGCAAAACAGCAGCGTACCATTGTGTGCCTTTGCAGACTGCTCCACCAGCGCAGGTAGACAGGTTATTCCTCCAAGACAACAGTGATCCAGGAGTCTGGGAACTGCAGAAGTTTCATTTTTCAGCTCTAGGGTGACAAGAGTGCTGGCAGAGTGTGGCAGCTGCCTCAAGTGATGGATGCTAGAGGGTGGGACGAGTGGGTAGGGATGGATGGATAGATCCGCCAATTTCACTTTCTCTCCATTTCTCATTCCTTCCCCCAGTCTTAAAGTTCAGTTTGGCACATTTGCCATTAAAAAGGGGGCCTCATGAAAATAAATCAGCATCTTAGCCCTTCTCCTCTGCACATTTTGTCATGCACTTTTGTCTAACATACACAATTTTCCTCCATACAATCCATTTTCATACCTTCACTAAAATATGCATTTTTAGGCTTGCTTTCTCCCTAAAACATGCATTTTTGCACACACGTTCTGGCTGGAGAACTGCATTGCAAGATTTGAACAAGCACACCTTTTAAAGGACAGGTGTTTTGGTTCACGTATGGTTTTGGTGCCAGGGCTTGAGTCAGGCATAGGTCAGCAACAAAAACAACAAATCAATGCAGTTAAATCTTTACTCAAGGAAACAAACCACAGAGCTCAGGCTTAGTGGTCTCAGCAACTCTTATTAGGAGGTCTTGCCCCAGTGAAGCAGTTGTGAGGACTGAAGGCCCCCACCTTCCTATTCTTCTCTTAGGCTCCCATGGAGTCTTAAACTGTGTCTGTGCACAACTGTGCACACACTGTTCTGCTCTTTTCATTTCTCTGCAATTCTTGGAGGCCGGGGCGAGGGGGAGGGTAGCTGGTTGAAGAAGGGAGATTCCCTGGATTCATCAGAAGCCTCTGTCTTGACCCTGTTCCTCTGTATCCTCTGCTTCAGCCTCAGAGTCTGAGCTGCCCTCTGCCACAGACTCTTCCTGCTCACTAAAGCCCGTCACCTCTCCTGCCACTGCGACCTCTATCACTGGGTGTGTGGGGTGTTAGGGGAGGGGTATTACCTCTGGTGGGGGACACGTCGTGCTCCTTCTGGGGTAATTAATCCACATTTGGTTTCCACCATGCACTCAGCTCTCACCTGTGGCTTATAGAAGTTGTCAGCATGTGACAGCGGTCACATTTCAGGAACAGCGTCAACTGGCCAGCTAAACCAGGTGAGGGTAGCCAATGGGTCACAAACCCTCAGTGGGTTATGAACTTCCCCTTGCATGCAAAGAGAGGCTCTGGCACATGGAGTGGACAAGGCCAATAGTGGGTCCAATGGTCAAGAAGGTGGTTTCTGGACATGCTGTCAAGGGAAGTGAGGAGCAGGTGGGGCTTGTCCCCCTGGGAAGGTAGCCCATCTGAGAGAAGGAAAACTCTGATCCTAAACCTTTCTGCCTTAATTCCTCATCTTCACTGCCCTTTCCTTCATTCCCCCCCCCCTTTTCCATAGCCCATTTTCTACTTTTCACTCTCCTTTCACTTCTTTGTCTCTGGGCGAACTACCCCTTAACTTCTCTATGCCCTAAAACCTCTTCTCAGTCCATCCCTGCCCCAGTGGGAGATTATAATTCCAGCCAAACTGACAATTTCTCATTCCCCTGCAGGAGCTGAACCTCCTTAGTTCACTGAGCGACTGAACACTCCATGTCGCTGCACCAGGTCAGTCAATTAAGCGTCAAGAGGCTTCGCTTGCCACAAGCACAAGGCAACAGAGATTACTTTGCTCTCTTGTACAGACATGTGTAAATATGCACAGAGCACACAGACATTGAATCTTTGTAAATTTATCTACATGCTTTCCCACCTGCAATGTCAATGGTATGTGATCGCCACTGGAGACTGGATGCAGCCTGCCATTGTATATTTGTTGCAAATTAAGCAGAGTGGTTGACATTGTGTTCAGATCCACCCGAATGCAACTTAATCACGGGGATCTGCAGCCATTGATAAAGTACCCGAGCTCTGATGACATCAGTACAGCACCTTCCTTTCAAAGGCAGGCTGCTATTCAGCCGTATAAACCTTGTATTATTCTGACTGTACAAAAGGGTGGCAGGCTGTATCTAAACACATATTAACCCACAAGTGGATATTTGAGAATTACCAGTGCTGTTTGTTGAGATAGAGACATATATGATTTCAGGGAGTGAAATAGAAGGTAGTGCTGCGTCTTACTTAAGGCAAACCCATAATAGAAGCTAGACAAAGCCCATCATAGATCAAAGGGCACTTTTCCCTCAGCGCTTTTGAAAGCCCTAGTGTTTCCTTGCAGGGTGTTTGGTTACTGCTGGGTCTTGCTGGTAACATGAGCAAGCCCTTCCCAGAGGGAAGAGTTTGGGTGTGTTTGCATGTGTGCATTTTATGGGATATGTTTTCATTTCCCTAAGCAGCACAAAATCACAGCTGGCAAAGAAAAAAACCCCAGAGAGAGAGAGGGGAGAGCTTGCAAGCTTAGCAAAAGCTTAAAGGGAGCCAATGAGAAAGAATTAGGTCAACAAGGGTTAAAAGAGAAAGAGAGCGAGACCCAGACAATAAAAATTAGAGGAGATAAATGACAATAAGAGGAAGACTCGATTGCATGCTCTGGATTGTGAAACTCTAATCATTTTCAGCTCAGCAAAATCCATACAGTAACTTGCTACTCATATGGACAGAGAGCCTTCCTGAGACGCTGCAATTTTTAGCATTCGTGGGGAATTTGCCAATCAACACCCTGGAGGCCAAGGAGAAATAATTTGCAGGGCCCACCAAAAGTGACCAATCAGCCTGCATGCAGCTAATTTTAATTCAGGGCCAAGAGCCACCACCATGGACACGCCCACTCTTTATTACTGATATTAGTAGTATTTTCTATTTGCAAGATAGAAACAGCATCCTTGACACAGACAGCTGGGATGAAGAGAGCCCTTGTGGAAAAGCTGCTGTGTGTACGCACGTGTTTTAAAGTGGAACTTGAGAACAAGAGTGCAGGATCTTGATTCATTTTTTGTCACACATGGCTAGGAAGCTTTTCGCAGTCATTAGACTGACTTAGCTCTTCAGAAACAATATGATCTTCTAATGGCTCGAGAGGATAGCTCTTGATACATTTCAATAGCTTTCCCCATTTCCCACATCTTAGAGTCAAGACCTGAATTCTATTGGCCTTGGAAAGGAGTTGTGTTTATTTATCTAATGGGCATAACAGCAGGGCGAGAGTTTCGTTATAATCTTTCCAATCTAAGGACAGGAATATTTCAGCACAGCAACAAACAGCCCCTCTTCAGCACCCATGAGAAGCGGGGGGGGGGGGGTATAACACATTGTGCTTGTCAGCTAAGTGGAGTCTTGCCATTTATACCAGCCTCAAAGTCTCGCAAGAAGGTGATAGCACAAACAGTGATGCAAGGCAGACTGAGTCACAACACACATTTAGGATTCCAGTTCCGAGGGCCTTCTGGCGGTTCCCTCCCTGCAAGAAGTGAAGCTACAGGAAACCAGGCAGAGAGCCTTCTCGGTAGTGGCGCCCGCCCTGTGGAACACGTTCCCATCAGATGTCAAGGAAATAAACAACTATCTGATGTTTAGAAGACATCTGAAGGCAGCCCTGTTTAGGGAAGCTTTTAATGTTTGTTGTTGTTGTTATTATTCATACTCTGTTGGGAGCTGCCCAGAGTGGCTGGGGAAAGCCAGCGAGATGGGCAGGGAATGAATGAATGAATGAATGAATGAATGAATGAATAATGCACCTTGAGCTAGACAGTCCACTTTCAGAAGAACGTTATCAAATGTAGCGGTGATATAAACATGCAGCTTAGCACCACGTCTTAAATTCTTAAATTCCTTTGTTTTGAGGCCATTGCATGAAATCCAAAATGGCTGTAGCTATGTGGTGCCCGGCCTCTGTAGAAGAAGAAGAAGAAGAGTTTGGATTTGATATCCCGCCTTTCACTCCCTTTAAGGAGTCTCAAAGCGGCTAACATTCTCCTTTCCCTTCCTCCCCCACAACAAACACTCTGTGAGGTGAGTGGGGCTGAGAGACTTCACAGAAGTGTGACTGGCCCAAGGTCACCCAGCAGCTGCATGTGGAGGAGTGGAGACGCGAACCCGGTTCCCCAGATTATGTGTCTATCGCTCTTAACCACTACACCACACTGGCTCAAGGTGCATTATTCATTCATTCATTCATTCATTCATTCATTCATTCATTCATTCACTGTAGCCTCCTAGAGCAGACCCTCTATCCCCTGTGCCACCATCAGCTCAAGTGAGCGAGCTGCGGTCTTAGCTCTCTCTCTTTTAAAGCCTCAAGGACCTTTCTTGGAACAGTTACAGGAACATACTGTTAGGCACAGCCCAAGCGCCGAGTGGTGTGTGGTTTCAGGGGTTCTGGCAGGTACCCTCAGTTGTCTTCTTTTGAACACGGTCACTGTAGGCTTGTGATGTACGGTGCCATTTACACTTCCGCTGAGTGCCGGATCTGCCTCTACAGCAAAAACTCCCAACAGATTTCTAGGGGGATCCCCATCTCTGTGGCTTAGCATAATGTTGTTCTCGCGGGGTGCAAGACAGGCCTCTTGGGACTCAAGCAATCAAGAAATAAGTGGGGGGCACAGAAAAAGGTAAAGACACAACGGCAGTGAAAGCATAGCAAAGCTCAAGAACATAAGAGAGCTTGGTGGATCAAGTTGATGGCCTTTTCCAACTCTACAATTTTGAGGTGAGGCAACCAGAACTACGAACAATTATGGTTTTAAAAGAGGATTGGACAAATTAATGGGGGACGAGGGCTATTGATGGTTGCAAATTGTTGGGATACCAGTTAAGCGCGTCCCCGGGCCTGGTCTGCAGGCGGGCGGCGGGGAGAAGAGTGCTTCTCCCCGCTGCCGGCCCCACAAGCACCTGGGGGGGGGAAATAATTTTTTTTTCTTTATTTCCCCCCCCAAAAAACTTGGTGCGTCCTATGGGCCGGTGCGTCCTATGGGGCGAAAAATACGGTATTTATTTTGGGTTTTTGTTACTTTTTTGGTTAATTTGTTTTTGTGACTGTGTGGAACCCAGCTCAGCTACTGATTGATTGATTGTGTGATGGCGGAAAATGGATAAAAGCCCCCCATCCAAACAATGACTATTATCAATGCAGGTACAAAAAAAAATAATTTTTATTTTATTATCTACAATAATACTGTCTTATTTATTTTATATTACAGTACATTGATTACTGCCTTCATTTTATAGATCAATGGTCTCGTTAGATAGTAAATTTCATGTTAAATTGCTGTTTTAGGGTTTGTTTTTAAAAGTCTGGAACAGATTAATCCATTTTGCATTATGTTCTATGGGGAAGCGTGCCTCGGTTTTGGAACGCTTTGGTTTTGGAATGGACTTCCAGAACGGATTAAATTTGAGAACCAAGGTACCATTGTATAGCGACACTTTGACATGCAAATCTATTATAGTCATACCTCAGGTTACAGCTTACAGCCGCTTCAGGTTGCGTTTTTTTGGGTTACACACCCACCGAAACCTGGAAGTAGCGGAACAGGTTACAGTGGTACCTCTGGTTGCGAACGGGATCCGTTCCAGAGGTCCATTCACAACATGAAAAGGGTGCAACCCGCAGCGGCGCGTCTGCACAAGCGCGGGTTGCGATTCGCCACTTCTGCTCATGCGCATGACGTCATTCCGCGCTTCTGTGCATGTGCGAGCGGCGAAACCCAGAAGTAACCCTTTCTGGTACTTCCAGGTCGCCATGGGACGTAACCTGAAAGAACGTAACATGAATGATGTAACATGAGGTATGACTGTACTTCTGGGTTTCGGTGGTTGCGCATGCACAGAAGTGCCGAATCGCAACCTGTGTGTCCACGTGCGCAGACACGCCGCTGCTGGTTGCAAGCGCTGCGGGTTGCGAATGTGCATCCTGCATGGATCACGTTCACAACCCGAGCGTCCACTGTACAAAGGCTTCCGCTCTATCATCCCAAAAGGAATTTAGCTACTTGCCTGCACCAAGCTATCGAAACTCTTCAAAGGATGGAGCATGCTGCTACTGGTGCGCGAAGCTGATGTGGAGGCTTGTCCTCGGGTTGTTTGGCAGAAGGTAGAAAAATGGGCAGCGACTCCGTAGCCACTCTGAGCTGGAAGTCCAGGCAGTTCATTCAAGCCTCTGTGTTTGCTGACACACCAGGCATCAGAGGAATGCAGACGGTCGGGGTGTGGGGGGTTTGTTGATGCTGCAGGTAATGAATATCACCTTCCAAATGTCTTAAAGCTAGTTGCAATGGCAATGGTTTCATATATATCTGTGGGGAAAACAGGGCAGCCTCTTTTTCAACTTGCCATAATCCTTCATTTATTTATTACAGGGCGTATGTGCATTTTTAACTCTCTCTCCCCCCCCCCAGTAGCATATATGTGTGAAACTTGGCAGTTTGATTGCAATAGGGTCGTGCCCCTGGGCTGCTGTTTAGATGCTTCGTATGAGACAGAATGCGCGCACACGCACACGCACACCCAAAACAAATGTAGTTGCTGGAATAAAAACAGGCTGTTTATCATGCTGTCTGTGTTTATCACCTCGAGTGCACAGCGCAACAGTTTTGCAAAATTGAAAAGTATATGCTCCAATTCTCTTTTGGAATGCTGTGATTGGAATGGGTCTGGGGGAGGCATCACAGCCCTGAACGGAAGCGAATGGAGCTTTGTTCAGTAGGAGAGAGAGGGAGGGGGGAAATCTCGCCTCGAGCATTATGATCTCTCTACGTACTCATATGTTTAAATGCAAGGGCCCATTTATAACCCACTCTGTGAGCAAACTTTCCAAAGGGAACGGCGAAGGTCTCGCCTCCAGGTCTACCTTTCCATTACTATAGGCAGACCTCTATTATTAGCGCCATTTAGCATGGCGTGTGAAACTTTTATTATAAAAAAAACAACCACGGTGACAACTTGTTGCTCCCCTTGGAGAATGGATAGTTTTAAGGGAGCGAAGAGACAAGATATGGAATGAAATATTCTGGACAGAGACGATTGCAAGATAAATCCGGGATAGCAAAGAGAGAGAAATTGCTGGCAAGGTAAAGGGGAGGTTTGGAATGGATTTGAGAACTAAAGCGTCTGATCTATGGGTGTTGTTTTTCAAACTGCAGTCGCCTCTGTGCCCTAAAGTTGGCGCTGGGAAGAAATTATAATAAGTGAAATATATGGGGGGGGGAGAGAAACAAGTTCTATCTGCAGCAAAATGTTGCAGTGTAGAATGTTCCCTATTCAGGATTCCAGCCACCCTTTTCCATTCCCTCCTTTAGTATCCCAGGCCCAGCATCTGGGAGGTGCTCCCCAGAGGACTCCCCCCCCCCCCAATTTTCTGCTATTCTTCTGCAAACTCTGAGGTCTCCTGCTGAGCCTCCTGATATGTATGGATTGTGCCTTATGGCCCCATATGGACCAGCACTCAGAGAATTGAGGATGTTATTTGTATATGGCCCCATTTGCATTCTACATTAAGCATCGTCATGCCTCTTTAAACAGTCATGGCTTCCCCCAAAGGACCTTGGGAACTGTAGTTTGTTCAAGAGACTGAGAGTTGTTAGAAGGTTCCTATTCCTCCCCCTGAGGTAGCTCAGAGGTAGAGCATCTGATCTTCAAGCAGAAGGTCCCAGGTTCAAGGTCCCAGGTCTCCAAGTAGGGCTGGGAGAAAACCTTGTCTGGAACCTTGAAGAGCAGCTGCCAGTCTGTGTTGGCAATACAGTTAGATAGACCACTGGTCTGACTTGGTATAAGGTGGCTTCCTAGGTTCCTCTATATCGGTGGCTTCAATTTTCAGAAGCTCTGAGAAGCCCTGAAAGGGAAGGGTCTCCTAACAACTCTCTTTTTCTTGCTTTGGTTTTGTTTGACTGCAGTGATTTGGCACGTGTGGGTTTCTGATCTCTATCAAATGCTACCTTATTAATTTCCCGAAGGGAAAGGCAGTATACAAATCTCTAAAGAAAAGAAAGCAACAATGTGGTGATGAATCTCGGATACCTCATTCGCACATGCAAATTGTCACTTGATGCTCTCGCAAATGGGTCATGTCTATGCCTGTTAGGAAACAAGACCTCAGAAGCTTCAGGATCCGGTGCCAGGGTGGAGATATGTGTGCCAAGAATGTCAACCCCTGAGCCTAATTCTGTTTTCTGTTCCTCTGATCCATCCGTTTATGTCTAAAATCGAGAGTGAAACGATGCCAAGTTGCATGGTAGTCTTTGAGAAAACGTACCAATAAAGGAAATCAAAACGACAGTTTCATCGATGACCTAAATGTCTACGGAAGTGAAAGGAGAGGGTAAGTTTTCATTCCCCTTGTGAATCCTAGGCAAAACCTCAGATTTTTCTTTTATTTGTGTGTGTTAATAATGACGACATCTGCTTGAAACGCTTCATTCTCAGCATCAGGTGGCCTGACTTCATTAAGAAGCCAATGATGTCATCATAACCAAGAGGGTGGGAGGCTGGGAGGGTGGGTGTGTAGGCGGGGGGAGCAATGCCAGGCAGTAAGTAACTCTGGGATGGATGGAAAAGAGTTCATCAAAGCGTCCAAGTGAGGCAACAGTGACAGTGCACCTGGAATAATTAATTTCTCGAAAATGACTTTGATCACAGGTTAATTTATTTTGGCTGGCATTCACATACATTAGCAGCCATGCTAATGCTGCAGTCAAGCTGAGATTTATTGGGATGAGTTTATTTATATCTTTGGGTGATTTCATTGCAAAGGGATGTGCGTGGGCTTCAGAGGTGAATGTCTGCACCCACTGCTCACTTATTTATTCTAGTGTTTCTTTCCCATCACACTTTTCTCACGGAAACATAAGTGTCTTACAATAAATAATGCACATCGCTGGGTGAGATCCAGAGATGTCCTCCTTCTGCTCATGGAAAAATCCTTCCAGTCACAGACTCATTCTGCTAATGGAAGGACAGCTTTGGATCCAAGCCAAGGTCGTTTGAAGCTGTCTTCCAGGAAATTCCCTGTGTTCCTTGGAAGCTCTTCTAGGGTTCCTCAATCAGAAGGTCTCAGGGCTGGGCTGCGGGCAACTGTCTGAGGAGAGAAGGAGCCAAGATCCAAGAATCATGGGGATAACCAGGAGGATGACTGATGAATACGTCAGAGCCAGAGGGTAAGCCTGAATGACAAAGCCAGCTAGAAGCCAAAAGGCAGGACCATAAAGTAATCAAGAGCTCAAGCAAGGCTCAGCTGAAACAAGAAGGGTCCCGTGCATTGCCTGGGTGGGTTGAGTTATCCCAGGCCCTGAAGGTCCTGCACTGGGAAGCTGCCACCTGCAATTCTGTGATTCACCACATGGATCACACAGATTCAGAAGCTCCTCTGGTGGATGCTTTCTGGTTGGTTGGTATCCGTCTCTCTCAGGAGACAATGGGGGAGTACACTTTTGCAGGTGAAGTCAAACCATTGGAACTTTGCAGTGCCTGCTGTGGCTGTAGAGACCAATACGGGA
The DNA here is from genome assembly GCF_965112155.1 of Podarcis liolepis. Lineage (NCBI taxonomy): Eukaryota > Metazoa > Chordata > Lepidosauria > Squamata > Lacertidae > Podarcis > Podarcis liolepis. The sequence goes on along the minus strand of NC_139569.1, from coordinate 3,865,300 downwards.
GAGACATGTTTTGCTGCAGCTGGGGCAGATGAAGGCATCCAGTTCTGCTGATGCAGATCCACCACGGCGATTCTTCTCTCTGCACTCCTCCCAGCAATCATTCCTCCTCTGGTCACTGCTATGGATGCATGATCTGTCTGTCTCCAGGCACTGCAGTTGTCTGCAAGGGATTCCCACATGGTGGAATTGGATGTTGCCACCTCCCCTTCTACATACATACAATTTTGTGTCCAGGGCAGCTGTTTATCAGCTCCATCTGGTACGCAGGCTGAGACCCTCCCTGTCCACAGACTGTCCCGCCAGAGTGATGCATGCTCTGGTTATCTCTCGCTTGGACTACTGCAATGCGCTCTATGTGGGGCTACCTTTGAAGGTGACCCGGAAACTACAACTAATCCAGAATGTGGCAGCCAGACTGGTGACTGGGAGCGGCCACCTAGACCACACAACACTGGTCTTGAAATACCTACGCTGGCTCCCAGTACGTTTCTGAGCACAATTCAAAGTGTTGGTCTGACTTTGAAAGCTCTATATGGCCTCGGTCCAGTATACCTGAAGGAGTGTCTCCACCCCCATCGTTCAGCCCAGACACTGAGGTCCAGTGCTGAGGGCCTTCTGGTGATTCCCTCACTGCAAGAAGCCAAGTTACAGGGAACCAGGCAGAGGGCCTTCTTAGTAGTGGTGCCCGTCCTGTGGAACACCCTCCCACCAGATGTCAAAGAGAAAAACAACAACCAGGCTTTTAGAAGACATCTGAAGGCAGCCCTGTTTAGGGAAGCTTTTAATGTTTAATAGTTTATTGTATTTTATTGTATTTTAATATTCTGTTGGAAGCCACCCAGAGTGGCTGGGGAAACTCAGCCAGATGGGTGGGTATAAATAATATATATATCCTGAAGCTGAGGCTCCAAGACTTTGTCCACCTCATGAGAAGAGAAGACTCCCTGGAAAAGACCCTGATGTTGGGAAAGATGGAGGGCACAAGGAGAAGGGGACAACAGAGGACGAGATGGCTGGACAGTGTTCTCAAAGCTACCAGCATGAGTTTTTCTTTAGGTCATCCCTATTTTCGTTGGAGGGTATGGAGTTATCTGGCCCCCAAACCATCTGAAGACAATCCTGTATAGGGGAGTCTTTTTAATGTTGAATGTTTTTATATATGTTGGAACCTGCCCAGGGTGGCTGGGGCAACCCGGTAAGATGTGTGGGGTATAAATAGTAAAATTATTATGGAATGGGACGTCCCTATTTTCATTGGAGAAATGTTGGAGGGCATGTATGTGTTACCATCCCATTTCACCTCTGGCAGCAAAACAAGATGGGATGCTCCTGTGAAGGGTATATGACTTCCTGCAATCCAATTCTTGACTGAACTTCACATTGGTGGAGATGGTACCCCAGAGCACATCCTGGGTCCTTTGCAGCGGTCAAGTTGCTCAGGAAAGGAATCCCTGCAGTTGAAAGACCACATTGTGCCTTGAGGTTCAACAGAACCTATTTTTTTCTATGTACAAATTGTTTCCATTTGAAGGCCTTTGCGCTCTTCGGCCGATGCCTTTCTTAGCCTCACCGAGCGTTTCTTTCCCTTTCCTGTGTCTTCTACAGTCAGCTTTGTTTGCAATCATTTGTGCGCCTCCAGAGATTTGGATTCCGCATAAGTGAATCAGGAAGCTGACAAAAACAAACAAAATAGGAGAGGGAAGGAGGGATTGGCCAGAGAGAGGGATGCCAGGAGCCCCTTTCAGATGTAAAAAACGTGGCCATGAAGCGGGTGTGGTTGTGGCATTGCGGGGGCAAACACTCCCCTCCCCACTTCCCTCCCCATTTCTGCAGTGTCCTGCACATACGTACATTTATTTTAGTAGAGTTCCTAGTGGCCTGCAGACCAGAAGTTCTCAAACTTTTTCAGGTAACTGCCTGCTTGATTCCATAAACTTGTCCCCAGTATCCCTATCCTATAAAGAGCATTATTCAGAATGCCAGTTTCCACGATTTGCAAAGATAAGGTAAGATAAGTTGATAAAATAAGAGTCAAAACAGTATCAGCTAACTGACTATTTGTTTAATAATAAATATTAATAACAATTAAAAATAATAAAGCAGGGATGTGGGTGGCGCTGTGGTCTAAACCACTGAGCCTCTTGGGCTTTCTGATTGCAAGGTCGGCAATTCGAATCCACACAATGGGGTGAGCTCCCGTTGCTCTGTCTCAGCTTCTGCCAACCTTGCAGTTCAAAAGCACACCAGTGCCAGTAGATAAATAGGTACCGCTGCAGCGGGAAGGTAAACAGCATCTCTGTGTGCTCTGGTTACTGTCACGGTGTTCCATTGCGCCAGAAGCGGTTTAGTCCTGCTGGCCACATCATTTGGAAAGCTCTATGCAGGAATATGCAGCTGTCTCATATAGGAATTGAACCTGCAACCTTGGCATTACAGGACCATGCTGTAAGCAACTGAGCCATCCAGGCTGGCTTGATCCAGCAATACCAGCTTTCCAAAGTCAGAAAGGCATTTACACCTCCAGCCCCCCCCCGCCACCCCCTGCCTCTTAGCCCCCCCTCCGGTAATCCAATGGACCCCCAGCAGGGGCTACCGCTCACTTTGGAAACCAGTGGCATAGCGAGTTCTCTGTTTGTATACCTCCAAGTTTGGAGCTTGCTGCGTACATTGCTGGGGGCGAGGGAGGGGAGAGGTGTTGGCTGTTCAAAGAAAACAAATGTTTTTCAAAACCCCTACTAGGCATATCCACCTAGGATCTTTTTCAGCCCAGGCCTAGGAGAAAAGCCAATGCAATTCTGGGCTACATCAATAGGAGTATAGCATCTAGATCAAGGGAAGTAATAGTGCCACTGTATTCTGCTCTGGTCAGACCTCACCTGGAGTACTGTGTCCAGTTCTGGGCACCACAGTTCAAGAAGGACACTGACAAACTGGAACGTGTCCAGAGGAGGGCAACCAAAATGGTCAAAGGCCTGGAAACGATGCCTTATGAGGAACGGCTAAGGGAGCTGGGCATGTTTAGCCTGGAGAAGAGGAGGTTAAGGGGTGATATGATAGCCATGTTCAAATATATAAAAGGATGTCACATAGAGGAGGGAGAAAGGTTGTTTTCTGCTGCTCCAGAGAAGCGGACACGGAGCAATGGATCCAAACTACAAGAAAGAAGATTCCACCTAAACATTAGGAAGAACTTCCTGACAGTAAGAGCTGTTCAACAGTGGAATTTGCTGCCAAGGAGTGTGGTGGAGTCTCCTTTTTTGGAGGTCTTTAAGCAGAGGCTTGACAACCATATGTCAGGAGTGCTCTGATGGTGTTTCCTGCTTGGCAGGGGGTTGGACTCGATGGCCCTTGTGGTCTCTTCCAACTCTATGATTCTATGATTCTATGAAAAGCTCACCCTGCTTGGAGACAGGCACAACTTGATGGCATTTCCATGTAGCATAGAAGAAGCTCTCACTGCCTGGCATCCTTCCCAGAGTCTGAACTTGGAAGCCTCGGGATATCTAATTAGGCATGGATATGTCACAGAAAGGGGAAACAATGACTCCTCTTTCCCTGGCATGTAAGTGATCTCATATGGCATGTTGTCCCTCACTTTACTCTCAGTTGGATCCACCTGTGACCTGAAAGTGGGGGAAGGGAGCGGGGTCTTGAAGCTGCCCATCCAGAGTTCTCACCTGGGCAGCAGGAGCGCAGCAGGTCACAGCGACACAGCCTTTCCCAATATGGTGAGGTGCATTACATCCCTCCCTCCAGGGCCGTCTTAAACATATCCAGCGGCGTGGTGCAAAGCTCCCTCCAGCAGCGCCCCCCCCATTTCCCAGAGGTTTTTTTAGGGAGGACAGCACTGCCGGCGGGGCTGGAGGGCGGCTCCTCTGGCAGTGAAGAGGTGGAGGCTGGACATGGCAGCTCCCAGCTCAGCTGGTCACTTTGTGCCACGGTGGCTACGGCAGATGGAGGCTCCGGGTGCTGCGCTGCTTTGGAGTGGCATGTCGAAGGCGGGCGAGGGCGGTGAGCTGATGCCAGGAGGTGCTGCGTCCAGCCTCCACCTCTTCCCTGGCACCCTCCAGAACTTGCCGCCCCACGCCACTAGACTCTGTGGGTAGGATGCCCTGCCTCCCTCTCTCATAACACTAGAACTCATAGGTGTCCAACAAAGCAGAATGTCAGAAGATTTGGGACAGGCAGAGGAAAGTACTTTTTCATGCAGCACATAGTCAAAGTGTGGGACTCTCTTTTGCAGGAAGCAATGGTGGGTGGGTTCAAAAGAGGATCAGACAAATTCATGGAGAGGCCTATTGACGGCTTCTAGCCATGGTTGGAGGCAGAAATGCTTCAGCACACCAGTTGCTGGAAAGAGCAGGATACAGAGCTTGCTCTTGGGTTTGAGTCCTGCATGTGCACACACAATGAACGCCCTGCCTAGGGCTTGACTTGGCCAGATTGTGCCCAAACCATATTGCAACCAAGATGATCAAGGGTCTGGAAACCCAGCCTTATGAGGAACCTTTGAAGGAGTTGGGTATGTTTAGTGTGGAGAAGAGGAGAGTGAGAGGAGATACGATAGTCATCTTCAAATATCTCAAGGGCTGTCACATGGAAGATGGAGGATGTTTCCTTCCTGCTGCTCCAGAGCGTAGGACTCGAACCAATTATGTTACTATTATGTTAAGTTACTAAACAGCAGGAAGAACTTTCTGACAGTAAGAGCTGTTTGACAGTGGAAGAGACTACCTCAGGAGGTGGTGGACTCTCCTTCCTTGGCGATTTTAAAACAGAGTTTGGATGTCATGATTCTGCATTGCAGGGGATTGGACTAGATCAGTGGTGTCCAAACTTTTTTCAAAGAGGGCCAAATTTGATGAAGTGATGAAGTGAAGGGCTGTGAGGGCTGGCCAAAGTGCCAAGTTGTTGACCTTTTTTAGGATTGAAGTTGTTGAGGGGTTTTTTTAGGGTTGAAGTTATTGAAGGTTTTTTTTTTACAATTTTACCCCAGGAAATAAACTGCCACAGGGGCTGGATTAAACCGACCAATGGGCCGGATTAGGCCCCTGAAACGGACTTTAGACATGCCTGGCCTAGATGATCCTTGGAATTTCTTCCAACTATAATTCTATGATTCTCTGAAGGATGATGCATTCCAAAAAGCACCCCCCCCCCGATTGGTGCCCTCCAGAGGTTTTAGACGACAATGGCCCCCACCCTTACTGGCTGGGGCTGATCATATAGTTTGGTGAGAAACTGAACAACCCCTTCCTGCTTCCTTTTACCCAACCTGAGGGCAGATTTCAGCTCTAAACAATAATAGCAAAATGTCAAACAAACACTGAAATAGAGTTACTCCTAAAGTCAATATAAAGGAAAATGTTAACACAACCATATATTATGAGTTGCTGCAGGTACAGCTTGTCCAGCAGATACTTTGTTCCTGTGCTGGATAAATGGCCATCAGTCCACCATAAAAGTTTTTCAGGGTTTTTTGCATTCTAGTCACACAAAGTGTTTGCATCAGTTTTTCATAAAGTGCTGTCTCCCAAATTACTTGATATCATTTTGTTGCATTTAAACTTTTGCTTCTTTCCAATATCTGGCTTGCAATATTTTTTGCTGCCATTAATAAGTACAGTGGTACCTCAGGTTAAGTACTTAATTTGTTCCGGAGGTCCATTCTTAACCTGAAACTGTTCTTAACCTGAAGCACCACTTTAGCTAATGGCCTCGCCGCCGGAGCACGATTTCCGTTCTCATCCTGAAGCAAAGTTCTTAACCTGAAGCACTATTTCTGGGTTAGCAGAGTGTGTAACCTGAAGCGCATGTAACCTGAAGCGTATGTAACCTGACGTACCACTATAACCGATTTAAAGCTTCTATAATAACCCTTGGCTGTCTTCACTGAATATAACTCACAATGCTATTGCATGAGATTCCTCTCCTTCCCAAGTTTTCCCAGTACTTTTGTTACTTCTAAAAATACCCTACCCCAGAACTGATAAAATCTGTAGTTCCAAAGAGGCAGTATTGCGTATTTTGGATCTAAGCAATTTTAGAAAAACATTGCAATTTTCTCATTCAGCCCTGTTTGGATGTTCCACTGCATCTTCTTTAAAAAAAATATAATTTACTTCCACTCATTAATCAGCTCATGTAGCCTATGCCCAAATGGTATAATTTGCTGGTTTAGGGGTGAAGGAGGGAGGCTAGAATCTCGATTCAAGTGTGGCATTTTTATGCTTGGAATATTTCCAGTTGTTCTCAGTGGAGCTGTGGTCACTACTTAGCATTAGCACGGTGCTAGTCATTGCGATGGACAGGATGAGCACAGAGCACAGCATGTTGCAGGGATTTTGGGATATGGGAATGCAATATGTTTAAAAGCAACAGCAACAACAAGCCACCCCAAGGAGAACCTGCTGGAGGAGTCCAGGTGACAGGATTCAGCCCTAGCCAGGCTCTGGCCCCTGAGGTTTCCTCAAAGAAGTAGCAGGACCTCCTGGCAGATTTTCACATAGTCAGTGAAGAGCCTTACTTGCCCTAGGAATGAGCTTCATTAAACACGAAGCCTGAAATTTGGAATCCCCTCCAAACTAATGCCAAAGTTTTGTACTCATTTTGCACTGGTTTGTACTGTGAGCCCAGCATTTTGTACCGCCCCAACCCCCTCCCCCTGAGTAATTGCTACATTAAACTGGGGGTCGCAGTTAACACCCCAAAATCCAACATTGCCTGATTCACTCCAGACTAGGGCCAAACTACTCAACATTTTTTGGTAGTTGTTTATTCCTCCTTCCCCACTGGAATGAATGCAGGAGTTCTGGTTGGGGACTGTAAGGGAGCTGTTACAAAATTTGGGTGCCACCCTTCACTCTATGCCGAGTGGTAGCAAAATTCCAGGGGGTTTCGGGTGCTCACCCAGGGTCTGGGTTTCTTTGGAGAATTGAGACATGGCAGAGACTATTGTAGCTTTAAGAAATGTGGTTTATTCACCTATTTGCACCTTCAGTCTGCATGGGGGGAGTCCACACTCACACAATCTCCATGCGGCTTGCAGGCAGAAAGTGTACTGTTTTTATTTTAGTTCAAGCATTTATACATTTCTAAAGCATGGGGCTTTAGACCACTAGGTTGGAGGCAGCGATGGAGCAAGGCGATTGGGCGCCTAGGGCGGCACACTTGCCCTGTGCCCAGTGGGGCGGGGCGAGCCGAGCCGGGGCAGGACACTCCGTGGGGCCTCCAAGCAGTCTGCCTGCCTCCTCCCACTCAGAAGAAGAGGTGAAGAGTTTGAATTTGATATCCCGCTTTATCACTACCCAAAGGAGTCTCAAAGCGACTAACAATCTCCTTTCCCTTCCTCCCCCACAACAAATACTCTGTGAGGTGAGTGGGGCTGAGAGACTTCAAAGAAGTATGACTGGCCCAAGGTCACCCAGCAGCTGCATGTGGAGGAGCAGGGAAGTGAACCCAGTTCACCAGATTACGAGTCTACCGCTCTTAACCACTACACCACACTGGCTCTCTCAGCCACCCTATAGCTGAGGGGAAGGTGGTGGGCAGACCGTTTGGGGCAGCACAGAGCTTGTGGGTGCCCAAGCCACTGCGTCACTCGCAGGAGAGACGCATGGCTCGGGCGCATTGCAGGCCCCGTGGTGAGTGCCGCCTGGCATTTTGTCACCCCCCTCAGTGGTGACACCCGGGGCGGCCTGCATCCACCGCACCCCCTTCCTCTGCCCCTGGTTGGAGGAGGCTGAAGCTGACCAAAGTGGGCTAGATAGATCAAATGTCTGAGTTGGTGCAAAGCTGTTGCGTGTCTCCTGCGGCTACCTATGGATGGTACATTTGGAGATGAAATCTGGGCACATTGCTGTGTGGTGTGCGAACTGCTCTTTCATGCTATGCTGCTTTTACAAAAAATGCTTGGGAGTCATCCTTTAGAGGAGACCTGCTCCACACCAGCATTGTCTAGACATTTTGCAAATGAGCATCCTGCAAAAGATAAAGAACAGCTCATTTTTACGGAAAAACAATTTACTAACAAATGAGATCCACAGATCGTGGTTCACACCTTGTACATAACAATTGCTCCAGAACGGGATGCTTATTTGTCTAATGTATTCACCCACCCCGTCAGCATAAAGCTTCTCACCCTTTTCTCCCTGAAGTCCTGCATTATAGATGCTCATGATTTTAAATGGCTTGAACATAATGGGGTTAACATAGCTGAGTGCCAATACATAATAACCTTTTAACTGAGACATGCATAATGAAAGGGGGAGAAAAATGCAATTGAATAATAAAAATAACCCTCCAGTTTCAGCAGCAGTTAAGAAACTCTTGTGGACCGGAAATTCTGATCCAAATTACACCCAGGAAACAAGCAAATAAAAAATAAAAAAATTGCAGGGGAGAGGAACAAATATGGAAAGCAATGAATGAAAAGGCAGAGATCCTCATCCAGCTCTCTTAAGGTTGCCTGTATACGCCTGTTGCTGCATTGTTTTGACAAGTGTAAATGCAGCGAGAATATTTTCACAGTGTTATTGGTCTGCTTCACTACACACAGAGATTCAGTGCCGTATTTTGGATACATTTAACAGCAGTCAAAAATAGCAACTTATCATTATCGTACAGAGCATCAGGCATCATCAATAGTGGACCTACAGTTTGGGGGCCCTGAAGCTTGAACAGCCATGGGGGCCCATTTGCAGCCAGTAATGAGGTCTGGGTAATCCCAGTTACCTTCTTCAATGGGGTAGTTCAATGACAGATCATTGTTGTTGTTTAGTCATTTAGTCATGTCTGACTCTTCATGCCCCATGGACCAGAGCACGCCAGGCACTCCTGTCTTCCACTGCCTCCCGCAGTTTGACCAAACTCATGTTGGTAGCTTTGAGAACACTGTCCAAGCATCTCGTCCTCTGTTGTCCCCTTCTTCTTGTGCCCTCCATCTTTCCCAACATCAAGGTCTTTTCCAGGGAGTCTTCTCTTCTCATGAGGTGGCCAAAGTCTTGGAGTCTCAGCTTCAGGATCTGTCCTTCCAGGGAGCACTCAGGGCTGATTTCCCTAAAAATGGAGAGGTTAAAACACTGATGCTGCTGACTCTCATTGAAACAGATACAGAAAAAAATTAATCAATTTGTGCTGTGCAACTCAAATTGGGTCAACTAGACCCATTTTTTAAAAAGCATGGTGGACTAAAGATGTTTCTGGGGCCCCTTCAGGATTAGGGGTCCTGAAGCTTAAGCTTCATCAATTTCATAGTAGATCTGCCCCTGGACATCATAATGGCCGGCTTCACGTGATCATATCAAGGCTTAATAAGACTCTCTCTTTGATGTTTTCCACATCACAGCAGACATGCTTCTGCCAGACGCTGGCCTTCATTGAGATTGTGAACATGCTGGTCGTTCTGGTCCAGACTCTTCTCATGCCTGTTTTCCTCCAGGTAATCGCACTTAGAGAGCCAACAGCCCCTCTCTGGGGACTTCAGGGGCCATATTCCAAACGTGGCAAGGGCAGAAGAAGCAGTGACTTTGAGTCCTGGCTCCCACCCAGGCCAGATGTGGCTCAAATGCCCTTTAGCCCTCTCTCTGCTGGAGCAGAAAGAGGAGGCTTTGGCAGACCCTTCCCCAATTGTGCATCTTAGCTGCTGTTGGTTAGAGAGTGGTGCTGATAAGGCCAAGGCTGCTGCCCTGTGGGTTTGATCCCTTCCAACTCTACAATTCTATGATTCTATGAGTTCCATAGGTTAAGTATGCTCTGTGTGAAGAAGGACTTTTAAAAATTTGTCCCGAATCTTCCAACATTCAGCTCCACTGGACATCCATGGTTCTTTATCTTGTATCACGCAGGCAGCATTTATTCACTTAATAACTGCTCTCATTATCAGCTGTTCCATGTACTCAATCTTACCAGGCCTGGAAGCAGCAGAAATGGGATTCGAATAGGGGATTTTGTGGGTCATATCTTCATCTCCAAGCCAGCCCACTATATTAGCTGAATTGCATTAGGGGTATAAGGGATGATTCTGAATTCTAAAATTCAGTTATTCTAAATATTGTCCCACAGTTTGTATCTCTATGGATTAAAAAAACAACACACAACTGGCATATGTTTTAGAGGCCTCCAAACATTTGAGCATCCTTTTCACTTTGCTGGAGTTGTTTGATTAATGCAAACCTCCCATAAACATGTTTTATAATTAAAGTTGTTTTGTCATTAGAGGCAAGCGCCTCTGAGACTTTGCAGATATGACCAATTTCATCTCTAAAGAATGACAGAGGATAAACAGCATATTAAGTAATTTGAAAATCATTTGGCCAAAATACTCCCCAGAACATAATTACAGCATTTGAAATTACATGCCTTGCCCATGCTACTGTTTAGGGGGAGGCAGGGAGCCCAACCCCGTCGAAAGCGCGGCACGCTATCCAATATAAATTATTGACCTGCTCTTGCAAAGTTAATCTAAGGCATGCAATTTGTCTCCGGGCTTTTGATAAGAGAGCAATCATTTAAAACCATGCTGGTCCCCAATAAGTAATACTCAGTGAGCAATTTGATCCATTGATGGCTTCTTTCTAATATGTCCCCTGAGGTACAGTTTCCCTAAATCTATTAGACGTTTACAGTCTTTCTGGATGTGCTGCCTGAGAAAGTCTATCACACTGTATTAACTTGACAAGGTAATGTGCTCCTCACTTCTATTATCATAGCAGGAACTGTGGTTTGACCTTGGAACTACTAACAACACTTTATTATCCCCGATCTTAATGAGGGGTAGTTGCAGAGTCTTTCAATGACATGGGCTTCAAAGGGTCCATTCTTCAAAGGGTTTTTTCTTCTTCTGAGGGAACAAAAGGAGATGTTGCTAGGATGCCATCTTGCTTTGTTCCAATTTTGCCCACCCTCCCCTCTCCCAAACAGTGAACATTTCTCCCCACTTCACCAAGAAAATAGAGGGAGGGGTCATTTCTGCTTGGGTGAAGCTCTGACACATAGGATCATAGAAGTGTAGAGTTGGAAGGGATCCTGAGAGTCCTCTAGCCAAATGTAGAGTTGGAAGGGATCCTGAGAGTCCTCTAGCCAAATGTAATGCAGGAATCTCAACTAAAGCATACATGACAGGTGCATATCCATTCTACTGTTGAACAGCTCTTACCATCAGAAAGTTTTTCTGATGTTTAGTCAGATTCTCCTTTTTTGTAACTTGATGCCATTGGTTCTCTCTTCTTGAGAAAAAGAAACAAGCTAGCTCCATCTTCCCTGAGACAGCCCTTGAGACATAATAATAATAATAATAATAATAATAATAATAATAATAATAATATATTATTTATACCCCGCCCATCTGACTGGGTTTCCCCAGCCACTCTGGGTGGCTTACAACGGAATATTAAAAACAATACAGTGTCAGACATTAAAAACTTCCCCCAAAAGGGCTGCCTTCAGTTGTCTTTTAAAAGTAAAATAGTTGTTTATTGTCTTGACATCTGCTGGGAGGGCGTTCCACAGGGCAGGCGCCACCACCGAGAAGGCCCTCTCCCTGTAACCTGACTTCTCGCAGCGAGGGAACCACCAGAAGGCCCTCAGCTCTGGACCTCAGTGTCCAGGCTGGACACTGATATTTGAAGATGGCTATCATATCTCCTCTCAGTCTCCTCTTCTCCAGGCTAAACATACCCAGCTCCCTCACCCATTCCTCCTCTTTTCCCAGGACTCTTCCTAGAAACTGTGCCCCATGTTAATTAGTGAGAAGGGGGCACAGTTTTGGATTTTATGCCACAGGTCCCAAAATATCTCGGGCTCAGCCTATATCCGTTAGTAAGTGGGTGTGTAGCTCACCTGGGAAAGAGTTTTGGTTTGGAAATTGTTCTTGGATCGAAGTACCAGCAAGCCCACACAATTCAACCCCCACCCCAGACCTCCAAATTAATTTTGCTTTGCAACGCAGTGCAAGATCATTTTTACAAGTTCAATATCTGTCTTGCCGCACCTAAAACTGATGTTTCAAGAGAGAGGTCAGATAAACCAATAAACAAAACATTCCGGATTCTCATCCATCAGTTATACTGTTATGCAGAGGGGGAATTTCTGCCTTTTGTCTTTTGATGTATGATGTTTTATACCACAGTAATATTGCAGTAGAATCTTTGCCCTTACTCCTGCGGTGATCAGTTACTACGTTGAATCATAAGTGCTCTAATATTTCCGCTGGCAGTCATAATGGCAAATGTTAGTGGCCATAAAACTCTCCTTCAAGAATCCACTCTTGTTTCTTTTGAGGTATGTATCTCCTGAACATATAGCCGCACATCATTCCTGTGGTGTGTGTAAAGATCTCAAAAGTGTCGGGAAGAGCAGTAAACTCACCTCTGCATCACCTTATGAGTGCACGTATCACAGCAATTTCCCAGCGTTATAAGAATTTAAGGTCTCAAATATATAAATTAAATGTTCATAAATTTACAAGGCGAACACATACATAAATACATAAAGCACATGTCTGAAAGAGTACAGCAAAATAGTCCTGAAACCATTTTGACTCTCCCAGATCAACTTCAAATATTCCTCTGCAGTTTGGATGGAAATGGGAAAAGCCTCCCCATTGTCTCTGTGCTCACAAATCCTGCCTTAAGGGCACATTTGGGTATGACTAGGGTGAGCCTGTGACCTGGATTCAGGAACTAAAGTATTAACAATCACAAAAGAATGGCCAGGCTGCCCAGGTAATCCAATCAGTGACCATTAACAGGTTTCCTGCCAGGCAGGATTCTGCTGTAGACCACCCCTTCTGTGATGTATGTATGATGTATTGGGGGGGGGGTCTTGAGCTACAGGGTGGCAATTTCAAAAGTAAGGGTATGTGGTGAGTGAGGACCCTGTTGCAGAAGTTTAATAAAGATCAGGCTTACTAGCTGCTTTGCTTCTCAATACAGTGGTACCTTGGGTTACATACGCTTCAGGTTACATATGCTTCAGGTTACAGACTCCACTAACCCAGAAATATTACTTCGGGTTAAGAACTTTGCTTCAGGATGAGAACACAAATCGTGCTCCGGCGGCACAGTGGCAGCAGGAGGCCCCATTAGCTAAAGTGGTGCTTCAGGTTAAGAACAGTTTCAGGTTAAGAACAGACCTCCAGAACTAATTAAGTTCTTAACCGAGGTACCACTGCATTCTCTGGTTGGCCTCTGTTATTTTCTCCTACTGATAGGGAACCCACGTAAGGACTCTATACGGGCTCTTGGATACCCCATAAGGGAAAAAGGGCAGATTTGGTTTACAACATCAGGAATAAAAGTTATTTGTATATTACTCAGTGCAAATACATTAAGCATACTTAATAATGCAGAAAGGCAGTATGTTTGTATGCATGTAAACTTTAAAAAGAGAGGAAGGTTTACAGGGATTCAGTTGCTGGGGATTGCAGGTGGGCAGAGTGTTTGCTTCAGAGTTCAGGTCTTGCTTGCAGCCTTCCTATTGGGGCATCTGGTTGGCCACTGTGAGAACAGAGTGCTGGAAGAGATGGGCTACTGGCTTAATCTCTTTCAGTCATAAAGGGTTTTCCTCCATGCAAGTGCTTGCTGCCAAACCCAAATGACCTCTGGTCATCCCAAAATGACCCATCCTCTCTTCAATTCTTACTTCTGTCACTTTCAAGGATACATCTTGAAGTGTAGGTGGGTTCCCATGAGGCAAGACACAGTGATAACAGTAAGAACCTTTATTGAACTAACAGAATGGGACAACAGGGGCAAAGCAACTGGAGGGCTGGGCCACTCCCACTCCCAACATGATTGGCTGTCTAAACTTCCAAGCTGCGAATCGTAAGTCAGATTTTAAGGGCCAATGGCAGAGGCCCAAATCCTGAAATGTTCTGTGATTGGATATCATGTACTGAATCAAAACACCCTTAGTCCAGACTCAAGCTGAGGCAAACACAGCCCAAGGGATACATAACACTTCTATTAAGCAGTGGCAGAGCTAGCCACTCGGGCACCTGGAGCGGCACACAGGCCATGCACCCGGGGGCGGGCGATCCACCCGGGAGGTGGGAGCGATTGGCACAGCGGTGATGCACCCAGGAGGAATTTTGTCACCCCCCTCAGGGATGACACCCAGGGTGGACCGCCCCAACCACCCCCCTTCGTACACCCCTGCTATTAACACCTATAAGGTGTTGAATTACATTGAACATCATGATGGTAAACATACCTTTTTGATGAAGAGCCTATGGGCATGTACACACACTAATTTGGCTCACCTGTGTGTTGGTTGGTTAGAACACTTGAAATTGCATAGATAGATAGATAGATATAGCAATATAGTTAAGTATAAATATGTGCTGAATGTTTTCCATTTTCAATGCCCAGGTTGGAAGCAGTTGTTTGGTGGCGTGGAAATATTTCCCCGCAAATTGCTTTGTGTGGAGATTCAACTCCCTCCTTTGCACGCAGCGCCAAGCAGAGATCATGGAGTGAATGAGCCTATGTCAATCAGACTTGGGTGTGCAATGATGTCACTGAGGGGAAATAAGGACAATGGCGTGTAAAGGCCGCGTTCCTTCAGTTAGTCCCACAGCTGATCTCACACAACCAGGGATCACACAGCGAAGTGGGTGACATCACAACATTGCATTGCCAATCACGTTTGGTTCTATGATGTCATTGTGGCAAATTTAAGTCAAAGCCACAGACGAATGTAAGCAAGCAGGTGGATGTTTTGCTGGAAATCATAAAAGGGGGTGTTTTTCAACACTGCCAACAACTTTCTTGAGAAGAAATGTCTTGCTCAGTCCTGGTTTATACATAAGGTATATCTTTGTATGCATCCTCACACCCAGACACTGATGCTCAAATGGGCCGAGTCAGGATTGAGTTTGTGATATATAAAAACATCCCCCATCATGCCCTAAAATGAATCAAACACCATCAATATGCTAAGGTTCTCGAAGCTATTTACTTGGGTTAAAGAAGTCTCAAAAGTACAGAAGAATAAAAAAGTCACTTTGTAAAAATTTAATTACAAGTGAATAGACTGCGTCCCTGAGCATATGGTTTTGGATTTTGCCATCATTCAGGTGCAATTTATTCTTTATTGATATATGCTTGTAAGATGTCCAAGGCATTTTGCGGATCTCTTTCCTTTTGAGAAATGAAATAAAGAGAGCCTTTGAAATTAAAAAACATATATATATGCAGGTTTGTGCTATTGATCTTAAAAGACAGCAAGGAAGAAATTATGCAGCTCGGCTGCGTTTGTCAATTGCCTGAGCTGAAGAGAAGACTGGACAATGCCTTTTTAAGTTTTGCAATATCTGGTTTTACAGAGCACATTTCACCTAGAGATTTTCTCATAAAGTTTAAATTTCAATTTCGCCTTTCACAGACTTTCTTTAACAAATATATATATGTATGCACATGCTCAATTGTGTGTGTGTGTGTATCTATAGACACTATAATAAAAGGATACATAAATATTTATGGCTTCCATCTCCGCTTTGCTATAGGCACTTGGAATTGATATGTCTTCCTTTGTTTACTTTAAAATCCCTCAGATTTGTTTTTTTTAAAGGCTGCGCTGTGCCAGGAACCTTCTCAGCTGGGCAACTCCAAGGACAAATTGTGGATTATATATATGGCATGTTAGAAAATCACAGCAATCAATAATTATTCCCATGGGAGCCGCAGAGAAAACATAAAACTCTTATTTTCATCTGGAGAAGCTGAGGAGAAAATAACCCACTCTCATAAATGGATGCATTTTGTTTCTGAACCTTCTGCCTATGGATTTTTCTGTTACGATAAAGGAGATAACATGATGTTCCGTTGCTTCCCAGTAATGTGCCCACTGAATGGTATTGCAATGCAAACATGTTGAGAGCAGAGATACAGAACAAGTCCTGGAAATACTTTTTTGCTTCTGACTTTCCCAAGCAGCATAAATCACAAAGGGCAGCCTTTTACACAGTCAGTTTGGTTTTTGTTTTAGTGAGGGCAGAGTACAGGCACTTCAACCCTGCCCTGTAGAAATTCAGTAAAATGGGTCTCCCCAATGTCTTCACCCACAAATACGGTGGAGGCTTTCAAGATCTCCTTGCTCAGTTTCCCAATACAGTAAAGGTAAAAAAGGTAAAGGATCAAATTTGCAGATGACACCAAACTGGGAGGGGTGGCTAACACCCCAGAGGACAGGATCACACTTCAAAACGACCTTGACAAATTAGAGAACTGGGCAAAAACAAACAAGATGAATTTTAACAGGGAGAAATGTAAAGTATTGCACTTGGGCAAAAAAAATGAGAGGCACAAATACAAGATGGGTGACACCTGGCTTGAGAGCAGTACATGTGAAAAGGATCTAGGAGTCTTGGTTGACCACAAACTTGACATGAGCCAACAGTGTGACACGGCAGCTAAAAAAGCCAATGCAATTCTGGGCTGCATCAATAGGAGTATAGCATCTAGATCAAGGGAAGTAATAGTGCCACTGTATTCTGCTCTGGTCAGACCTCACCTGGAGTATTGTGTCCAGTTCTGGGCACCACAATTCAAGAAGGACACTGACAAACTGGAACGTGTCCAGAGGAGGGCAACCAAAATGGTCAAAGGCCTGGAAACGATGCCTTATGAGGAACGGCTAAGGGAGCTGGGCATGTTTAGCCTGGAGAAGAGGAGGTTAAGGGGTGATATGATAGCCATGTTCAAATATATAAAAGGATGTCACATAGAGGAGGGAGAAAGGTTGTTTTCTGCTGCTCCAGAGAAGCGTACACGGAGCAATGGATCCAAACTACAAGAAAGAAGATTCCACCTAAACATTAGGAAGAACTTCCTGACAGTAAGAGCTGTTTGACAGTGGAATTTGCTGCCAAGGAGTGTGGTGGAGTCTCCTCCTTTGGAGGTCTTTAAGCAGAGGCTTGACAACCATATGTCAGGAGTGCTCTGATGGTGTTTCCTGCTTGGCAGGGGGTTGGACTCGATGGCCCTTGTGGCCTATTCCAACTCTATGATTCTATGATTCTATGATTCTATGATTCTATGATTCTATGACCCCTGGACAGGTAAGTTCAGTCAAAGGCAACTATGGGGTTGTGGCGCTCATCTCACTTTCAATCTCTGCTGAGCGGTAGCAAGATCCCAGGGGTTCCAATCACTCACCCAGGGTTTTGTTTCCATTGTGAATTCAAGGCATGCCACGGGCTGTAGCATTTTAAAGATATATGGTTTATTTTACACTTGTATAGGTAAAAGGTAAAGGGCCACTGGACAGCTAAGTCCAGTCAAAGGTGACTATGGGGTTGCAGCACTCATCTCACTGTCAGACTGAGGGAGCTGGCGTTTGTCCGCAGACAGCTTTCCAGGTCATGGGGCCAGCATGACTAAACCACTTCAGGCGCAACGGAACACCATGATGGAAGCCAGAGTGAATGGAAACGCCATTTACCTTCCAGCCACAGCGGTACCTGTTTATCTACTTGCACTTTGACGTGCTTTCAAACTGCTAGGTTGGCAGGAGCAGGGACAGAGCAACGGGAGCTCGCCCCATCACAGGGATTTGAACCACCAACTTTCTGATCGGCAAGCCCAAGAGGCTCAATGGTTTAGACCACAGCGCCACCCACATCCCATCCCAATACAATAGGGTGTCTGTGTGTGTGTGTGTGTGTGTGTGTGTGTGTGTGCGCACGCGCCACTTAGTTTAATGGGATTTTTATGGGCTGCAAACTGGATAAGAAATCCTGAACTATGGGCATTATATACATGCCTTAGATATTGCGTCACTTTCAGGACCCCATCGACTGCGAACACAGAAAGGAGTTGTGGTGAGGTAGCTGTTTTTATTACAGGGAAGGGAAATGGATATATAGCTGCATTTCCAAGTACTTACATATTAACTACAGAAACAGGAATGAAGCTATTAAGGGAGCTGACCTTGAATTCCAGCTCCACACCCCCTTTTGTCATGACTGCAGCGCTCACTGGACCTTCGCTAATGGTGCAATAGTCCAGAGGTGCTATTACGGGGCTTTCAAAATGTGGAATGTTTTTAATGGTGTCACTCTTTGCTTTTGAGGATGGATAGAATGCAAAGGACACTGCCCCCCCCTTCTCCCCACGTACCTTTAATAGCTGTGTAGAAGAAGGAACCAGCAGCTGCACGTGCCAAAAGTCCTTGTTCCGTGCCTTTGTATGATAAAAGGAGCAGAAGGCGGCCTGTCATTTTACGAGCTGTTTACAGATGGCAAAAATGTAAGCAGTAACACCGACCTGGTGCGTTCCAGGTGTTCTGGATCACAACTCCCATCATTCCTGGGACTGGCAGCCAGAAACATCTGGAGGGCACTATAAAACAGGATTGTTCACCCATTCCTAATTTTATTTGTATGCCGCCTTTCCATAAAAAGAAACATGATCAAAGGAGGTTGCTGCAAAGAAAACAGGAATGCATCTCAAAAACCGAAGAGTTTTGTAATAACTTAGTAAAACCACAATGCAACAGCAAACATAACAACATACAAAAAACAAGATTTTAGCACTATAAATGCAACAGCACTACAATGAGAACATTACACACCCTGGCAATAGTGAAAATAACAAGGGAGCTTGACAGTTTCACCCTGGTACTGAATACATTCCTCCTCCAAGAGGCTCTCAGTTAAATACTGTGTGCTCGTGGAGGGCAGTGGAAAGAGACTGGATCACACCATTAGGAACAGAACCTTCCGCTGGCATGCTTTTCCCTCTCTGTCTCTCCCACATTTTAAACTGACTCCTAGAGAATCTGACCGATTCCTAAATGTCGTAGTAATTTGCAAAGTCCTGAACAGCTTAGGACCAGAGTCCTTTCTGGACTGCCTGTACCCTCCCATCCCAACTCGATCTCTGTGATCACCTGCAGGAGCATCATTAGCCATTTCCCATATTAGCGAGACTCCCTTGACAACAGCAAGAAACCCAGCTTTCAGTATCATTGGCCCAGTCCTGTGGAACACTCTGCCAAGAGAGATCCAGCAGGGAACTTCCCTTCCAACACCTGCTTAAAACTTCTCCTGGTCTGTCAGACTTATGCAGGTAGTTCAGACTACATCTTTCCACAACAGTTATCTGATTCGTGATTTTAACTTTCTTTATATTATTATGTTTATTATTCATTTCATTTCCGTACCGCTTTATATTTTTAAGGGGGGGAAATCTCAAAGGCTTTTTGCAACACATTAAAACATCAAATAAAACAATCCAGAACAAAACACTACTGAAGGAAATCAAATATAAATTCTACCTTCCAAGCAACGTAATTAACAGAAAACGAAAATAAAATGTAAAAAACCTGAAATATTAGTTTTGATATTAATATTTAATATGGTTTTTATCGTATGGTTTTATGTATAATGATTGTAAACTGCGCTGATCTTTTTTTGTGTGAACGGAAGGATATAAATATTTGTATAACAAATAACCAAACAAACAATCAAACAGACAGACAAATGGTTTGAGATCCCCAGAGAATCATCCAAACACCCTTCTTTCTGCCACACCACCTACAGCTGTTGTAGTGGAGAGCACTTTGATCCATGGTTGTATAAACTGGCCATCATCAAAATCTCCCTTCAAGGGCACAGGGCACTAAAAATCCTGCTTGCTTTTGCGCACACAGAAGCGAGAAGAATCTGGCTGGAAAAACAGTGACTGTGCAGCTGAATTATGGGGAGTCAGTTCAGAGAAGGGGCAAGCTGATATACACAGAGAAGGTGCCAAGGAGGACGGTGGCAACAAATAAATTCCTTTGGCTGCTGCTGGAGGATGAGTGGCAATTGGTGCATCCTTACCGCACCAAATGGCCTGGGAACAAAAACCCACAGACAAGAAGTTTTTTAAAAAGAAACAAAAAATAGTAATGGAAATTGAAGTAACAACTGGCCCAGTTACTATTTGGATGTATTAAAGAAACTGCACTAAAAGAGGGCAGGGAATTAATGCCACACCTCTTAACTGCTGCCGGAATTATTATTTGTCAAAACTGAGGTGAGGGTGGGGGAGGAAGGAGAAAACCATCTACAAAAGAACGGCTAACTGAAGTCTGGAACATAGCATGCACAGTCAAGCTTACACGTATGGTGAGAACCAGAGAGGTCAGGCCGCAAGATAGCATCTTTATTGAGAAATGTCTTTAACGTACTGGAATAGAATCATAGAATTGTAGAGTTGGAAGGGACCCTGAGGATCATCTAGTCCAACCCCCTACAATGCAGGAATACGTAGCTGTCCCATATGGGGATCAAACCTGCAACCTTGGTGTTATCAGCACGATACTCTAACCAGCTGAGCCATCTGGGCTGGAATAATAAGGCATAGGATATAGTGGTGTGGCGTGGGTTGCCAGTGCCTGGGGCCATTTACCTGGAGCACGCAGGCACATTCAACTGCCTAACGACGTCCATGTCACCCAGGAGACTGCAACCATAGATATAAGAAAAGAAAAGTCGCTCCATTGTCTGGAGACGCCACTTCCTGGTTCTCATGGAGAAGCCGTTTTCAATGGAATCCAGCAACAGAAGTGTGCAGCTCTACTGAGGCAGCACCAGGTGTTGAAATGCTGAGCCCCTAACAAACTTGCACCCAGGGCAACCGCCCCTGTGCCACCCACATGCTCTACCACTGACAGGATATTGTAAACCCATTTGTGTTACTCGGAGCATGCAATATTCATTTATTATGTTTGATCTATGGGTTAAACCACAGAGTCTAGGGCTTTCCAATCAGAAGGTTGGTGGTTCGAATCCCTGCGATGGGTGAGCTCCCGTTGCTCGGTCCCTGCTCCTGCCAACCTAGCAGTTCGAAAGCATGTCAAAGTGCAAGTAGATAAATAGGTACCACTCCAGCGGGAAGGTAAACGGCGTTTCCGTGCGCTGCTCTGGTTCGCCAGAAGTGGCTTAGTCATGCTGGCCACATGACCTGGAAGCTGTCTGCGGACAAACGCCGGCTCCCTCGGCCAATGAAGCGAGATGAGCACCACAACCCCAGAGTCGGCCATGACTGGACTTAATGGTCCGGGGTCCCTTTACCTTTTACCTATGTTTGATCTTGGTATGGAAATTTGATCCTCTATGGCTAGTTCCGGATATTCCTTGTGACTTTTGCTTTATTTTATTTTGCATCTGTTATTATACATTGTTGTGACAGATAGATAGATAGATAGATAGATAGATAGATAGATAGATAGACAGACAGATAGATACAGATAGATTAGATAGATAGATAGATAGATAGATAGATAATGTCAGGATCCCAGAACTTGCAAAAGACAGGTGACTGGCTGGCATATCACTTCATCTACTCTCATCATCTGTCTTCTTCCTCTCCCTCAAGTCACATCATCTTCTCCAAGGGTTGGTGGAGTTTTTCTTTTGCCACCTGGAGTTATGAAATCTCAACTTGATGTCTGAGCTCGAGCTGTCAGTAACTCTGGAGAACACTTTGAAAGGCAAGCAGATGCACGCACAGAAGATTAGCAAAGTGGCGCGGTAACCATTAAGATATAAGCAGTGCTTTTATATGTGATAAATCCGCCTGCCTAAAGCAGCCTTAAAGCAAATTCCGGTGGATTTGAATCTCCGTCTAAATCACCATTAATTAATACCCTTTCCCCATCCTCCTGAACGAAAAAAAAATAATTTACAGTTAAGTCAGGCAAGCCTGCGCTGTGATCACATTAAACCACTTCCTATGTGTGTTTTGAAACTTACTCTCTCATTTCATGATAGGTTTATTTTACAACAATGGGCAAACTGCAGACAATTACCGTATTAATATGGCAAGGGGGCACTTGGGTTTTTATCTTCTCTCAGTAAAATGTGATTGTTCAGACCCTTATAGTAATTGTTTTCATCCGTCTCTCCATTATCTCTTTATCACCTTGAGCTAAACATGATTTTTTTTTAAATAAATAAAAAAAGTTATTCTATTATAAACATGCCAGGCCATTCAAAGAAAGGCAGTTAGATAGTAATGGAATCAATGCAATGTTTGTTTTTTTCTTTCCCCGGCGCATTTGTCAACTAAATTAATTACAACACTTCAAAATAGATTCAAAATGCTTTTTCAGAGTATGTTATCTTTGTATACATTTAATTATTTTTCTTTAAAAAGAAAAAAAAAAAGATGGAAGGACCATAGCTCAGTGTGTAGAGAGCACTTGCCTTGAATGTAGAAGGTCTTGTTCGGTTTCTGGTACCTCTAAATGGACCTGGGGGACACTCTGATCCAGATTCCTGGAGAGAGACTGCCACTCAGTATAGACCAGGCATAGGCAAACTCTGGCCCTCCAGATGTTTGGGACTACAATTCCCATCATCCCTAGCTAACAGGACCAGTGGTCAGGGATGATGGGAATTGTAGTCCCAAACATCTGGAGGGCTGGAGTTTGCCTATGGCTGGTGTAGACAGTGGTCTCAAATTTCAGTGGCACCCTGTGCAGTGCCAAAATCTGGTGCCCCTCACCCCTTGCCTTTCTGTTGGATGTCATAGTTGCAGCACCTGCTGCTGTGCCCCAGAAGCTCTGTGCCAGGTGCAGTCAAAGAGGCTGCACTCCTTAGAGCAGGCATGTCCGAGGTCTGTTTTAGGGTTTTAACCCGGTTTAATCCAGCCCCTGTGGCAGTTTAAAATCATAAAAAAGCTCAACAACTTCAATCCTAAAAAAGCTCAACAACTTTGGTCAGCTCTTTGGCTGGCCCTCACGGCCCTTGACTTCATCAAATCTGGCCCTCTTTGAAAAAAGTTTGGACACCGCTGCCTTAGAGCCTAAAGATGCTGAGAATTGAACATGGGACTTCCTGCAAGCAAAACTTGTGACCCACCCCTGAGCTATGCCTGTTTCCTAGCACTGATAGTATCCCCTGCACGGTAGGGGGAAGAGAATGGCTGCAAGCACCAGGTTGGGCCAGGGGCTGGGGGTTTCGCACTGTGGATGTTGAACTGCTGTTGTAGGGGGTGATGAACCCTGAGTGCACTCCAACCCCCTTCCCCAGACCTTGGCACCAAACACTGACTGCGACTCGGGCTGATGGGAGCTGGGGTCCAAAATCATCTATGGGGCACTATGT
This sequence comes from Podarcis liolepis, assembly GCF_965112155.1. Taxonomy (NCBI): domain Eukaryota; kingdom Metazoa; phylum Chordata; class Lepidosauria; order Squamata; family Lacertidae; genus Podarcis; species Podarcis liolepis. The sequence goes on along the minus strand of NC_139569.1, from coordinate 3,842,202 downwards.
TGGCTACCACTATATTTAATTGTGATTCACAAACAGTTTCAGAATGCAATACATAGCTGCAGGAGGAAAACCAAGAGGCATCGGAACATAGGAAGGTGCTCTAAACCAAGTCCTAAATGGCCTTGGCCCAGTATACCTGAAGGAGCGTCTCCACCCCCATTGCTCAGCCCAGACACTGAGGTCCAGCTTTGAGGGCCTTTGGCAGTTCCCTCACTGCGAGAAGCGAAGTTACAGGAAACCAGGCAGAGGGCCTTCTTGGTGGTGGCACCCGCCCTGTGGAACACCCTCCCATCAGATTTCAAGGAAATAAACAACTATCTGGCTTTTAGAAGGCAGCCCTGTTTAGGGAAGTTTTTAATTTTTGATGTTTTGTTGCTTTTTATATATTGTGTTGAGAGCCACCCAGAGTGGCTGGGAAAACCCATCCAGATGGAAGGAGTATCAATAAATTGTTGTTGTTGTTGTTGTTGTTGTTGTTGTTGTTGTTGTTGTTGTTGTTGTTAGTCAAAGCATTGAATGCTTTAGCTCAGTATCATCCACAGTGACAGGTAGTGGCTCTCCAGAGTTTCACATGGGGGACAATCTTTGAAGATGTTGGAGACTGAACCTGCAACCTTCTAACAACAACAACAATCTTATTATTTATATGCCGCTCATCCGACTGGGTTGCCCCAGCCACTCTGGGTAGTTGCCAACAAAATATTAAAAACACAATGAAACATCAAACATTAAAAACTTCTCTGTACAGGGCTGCCTTCAGATGTCTTCTAAAAGTCAGATAGTTGTTTATTTCCTTGACATCTGACGGGAAGGCATTCCACATGGCGGGCACCACTACTGAGAAGGCCCTCTGCCTGGTTCCCTGTAACCTCACTTCTCGTGATGAGGAAGCTGCCAGAAGGCCCTCAGAGCTCGACCTCAGTGTTCAGGCTGAACGATGGGGTGGAGACGCTCCTTCAGGTATACTGGGCCAAGGCCATTTAGGGCTTTAAAGGTCAGCACCAACTCGGAAATGTACTGGGCACCAATCTCGTGCCCCATCACTGAGCTATGAGACCTTCCTGTAGTCAGGTGAAAGAAATGAAATGTGAAAGTTTGAAATATTGTATAGATCTTGTAACTCTACTCCCTGTGATTTATGGATGATACCAGCCATTCTTTAGGACGCTCAGGTCACTTGTTCCTGGGGCAGCTTCTGAACCATGAAAAGCTAGTAATTTGGCCTCTCGTCGGAGGAGCCGTTGTTGGTTGTTAGAACAGATGGGGCTTTGAAGGCTGCCGATACTTCTCGCTCGCTCATTCGCTATCTAAATTCGTCTGGAGAAGAATCTTCCACCTGGAGCCTCTAAGAAGTTTTTCAAGTGTCTTAACATTTCAACAATGGCAGAAGTCGTCTTGATGTTTCTGTCTCTTATTCCATAAAACACAGCAGGGCAATATGGCCAGGTCACTGCAAATTGTCCCTTGACATTGAAATGGGATGGGCTTGTGTTAACGCTGGGATGATACACAAGATGGCATAATGGAAAGACTTCACTTATCACGTCCTGGGAAACACAGAGACTCTGTCCTGAGCTACTCATCTGACTTTAGGACGATATTCAAGGCAGCTTTGTTAAAAGCCCTACCAGCCTAGGCCTTAAACCCATAAAAGACACAGAGCAGAAAGTTCAATCTCTCTGTGTCTTCAGCCTTAGCTGCTGTGCCTTAGCCAGAATGTAGCCACTTTGATACAACCATGTTGAGCTGTAAGCTGAGGCTCTTTACAACACTGAATATTACAGTATCTATAGATTAAAGTATCTAACTCTCCCCACCACCACCACCCTGTAAGCTGGAACTTACTTATTTTTCTGTCACTGATGGCTTTGCATCTGTGGAATAACCTCCCATTCAAGTTCACCTTGCCCCCGGCTTTATGTTCCTTTATAAAGATGAAAACTCACATTTTTAGCAGGCTTTTAGAGGCTGATGGGCTACATGAAATCTAGGAGAAGATTGACTGGATGGGAGTATTATGGCTGATGGAGTGGACCCTCTTGAACAGGTCCTCCCTGGATCCAGAGGTCTTGAACAACTGCCTCCCAATCTCCAAGAGTCCCTTTCTGTGACCATTCAGAGGGTGGTGATCAGCCAGCTGCAGGCAGTGGCGTAGCGTGGGGGTGCAGGGGGTGCCGGCGGCACCAGGCGCAACATCTGGGGGTTAGGGTTATGGGGCGCAAATCCACGGGTTAGGGGGCGCAAATCCATGGGTTAGGGGGCGCAAATTACTTGCCTTGCCCCGGGTGCTGACAACCCACGCTACGCCACTGGCTGCAGGTATACTTGGAGGAATGATCCAGACCCGTTTCTGTTTGGCATTTAGTACCAAATCAGCCTTGATCACCTTGACTGATGGCAATAGTGCCCTTCTGGAACGGGGCTGGGGTGGGAGTTGGGGGCTTTGTAATACAATAGTTCTGCTACTACATGCAGGGTCATTATCAGAAAGTAGCACTATGAGTGTTGGATTAGGACCTAGGAGACCAGGGTTCAAATCCCTCCCCAGCCATAATGGCCACCTTGGAAGCCAGCCACTGCCTTTCAGCCTACCCTACCTCACAAGGTTGTTGCAGGGATTAAATGGAGACGGGGAGAAGGGTAAACACCTTCATGAACTCCTTGGAGAAAAGGTGGGCTATAAATGTGATAATAAATGAATAAATGCTCAGGTTGCATCTACGCATAAAGAAAACCATATATCTTAAAGACACCACAGTCTCCATTGACCTTAATCCTAAGGAAACGGAGACCTGGGAAGGTGCAGGCACCCTGAGTCTCTCCACCTTGGAGACTGAGATTGGGCACCATTTTGGGTTACATTCCTTCCAACCACTGGGTCATGCTGCTCACTTTGGCTTTTGTTGACTCTCTCACCCAAGTGCACCCATCCTGAATTAATCTTTGGTTTTGCTATTAGAAAGGCTGCTATATTTCTTTTTAGCTTCTGCACTTGGCCACACCAATCTGTGTGTTTTGCCTAAGACAAGGGACAATTCTGGCCTATATGTATGGAGCAGCCATTGCTTCTTTATCCCAGAATTCTAGATGTGTCACCTAATATCTGAAGTGGCCTGGGAGGAATGCCTGCAATCTCCATCTTGGCTGGAACTGAATCTACAAGCTGATCTCATGGCTAAAACATCCAGTCCGTTTTTAAAATCCTTTTTAAACACAAAACTTTCCTCCTCTCCCCTATTTCCTTCTTTGTGTAACGTTTTCCCTGATGAAGAGTTTTGGAGAGCTCAAAAGTTCCCTATTTCGTGACATTTTGGTTGGCCGCTGTAAAGGTACTGCAAATGCCTTTGACACCTGAGAGATGTGGTATTTTCAGGACTTGTGACTGTAATTCGTTTTGTTTTAATTGAATTTTACATTGTTGTAACCCGCCCTGGGACCTGCTGGAGAAGGCCAGGTAATACATTTGATAATAACAGCACAAACAGTGGATTCTGAATATTATGTTTGTAAATTAAAGTAGTCCACTCCTCCCATTAGAAGTGGAATTTATCTATTTTCCTTAATTTGTTTCCTTTATGAAACAGAAAGGGGACCCAAATCCATCATTATCAATAGCGTATTGGAGTCCTTTTAAAACCACTGCAGTTCCATATGGAGTTTTCGATTTCTCTTCTGGTGGATTATTCCCAACAGGCACAAGGTACAGCCTTCCAGAAGAATGGTGAGGTCATGGTTTTAATGCTCCTCAACAGATTTCAAGCTATGTAATGGGATATTTCTTCCATTCTTTTCCATTCTCTATTACTGATGCAGAAACAGATTTACACCATAAAAGCAGCACAGCTGCCTTTTGGCTCCTGGGAATATTCCCTTGTTTAGAAAGTGTCCGGCACCTTCTGAGTGCTTCTAGCACTCAGGATGATTTACAGAGCAATCTTATGCATGCCTACTCAGAAGTAATGCCCATTAAGTTAAATGGAACTTACTCCCAGGCAAGGAAGGATAGGATTGCAGTCTCAGAGAGCTGGAGAACAATCCTCTTTTAAAACCCACCGGCTTCCTACTCACATTGCTGTTGTTTTCAAAAGCTCCCTCTCTAGGGAGAGGAGAGAGTGTGCGTTCAAGGCAGTAATCCAGTCTTCTGGGACAGCCATGTGATTAAGGTAATAGTGTTGTTTGTCCTGGATATGCATTTCAATAGTTGTTTTATATTAAAGTACAATCTAAGTTTAGGAATGGACTGCAGGATTCAGTTTGAGAACTCAAGAAGTAAAACTGGGGCTATGCACATATGGGAATAATGCTTGTGATTATGCCAAACGCGCGCGCGCACACACACACTAATTCAGAACATGTTCATTATTAATAAAGCCTTTCTCAAGGTAAGTTGCAACAATTACAGAATCACATTAACATGGCCAAAAGCACAACACTTTCACGACCATTTAAAATGCTAATGATGCAACTATATGCATGTTGACATAGAAGTGAGTATTCTATGTATTTATGTATTTGCAACCCACACTTTTGTTTAATCCCCCCCCCCAAGTCAACATCAATACCAGGGAAGATTCTGGAGCAGATCATTAAGCAAACAGTCTGTGAGCACCTAGAAAGGAATGCTGTGATCACTAATTAGTCAGCATGGATTTCTGAAAAATAAGTCATGTCAGACTAACCTGATCTCGTTTTTTGACAGAATTACAAGCCTGGTAGATGAAGGGAACGCAGTGGATATAGCCTACCTTGATTTCAGCAAGGCATTCAACAAGGTGCCCCATGATATTCTTGTAAAGAAGCTGGTAAAATGCGGTCTTGACTATGCTACCACTCAGTGGATTTGTAACTGGCTGACTGACTGAACCCAAAGGGTGCTCATCAATGGTTCCTCTTCATCCTGGAGAAGAGTGACTAGTGGGGTGCCACAGGGTTCTGTCTTGGGCCCGGTCTTATTCAACATCTTTATCAACGACTTGGATGATGGACTCAAGGGCATCCTGATCAAATTTGCAGATGACACCAAACTGGGAGGGGTGGCCAGCACCCCAGAGGACAGGATCATACTTCAAAACGACCTTAACAGATTAGAGAACTGGGCCAAAACAAACAAGATGAACTTTAACAGGGAGAAATGTAAAGTATTGCACTTGGGCAAAAAAAATGAGAGGCACAAATACAAGATGGGTGACACCTGGCTTGAGAGCAGTACATGTGAAAAGGATCTAGGAGTCTTGGTTGACCACAAACTTGACATGAGCCAACAGTGTGACGCGGCAGATAAAAAAGCCATTGCAATTCTGGGCTGCATCAATAGGAGTATAGCATCTAGATCAAGGGAAGTAATAGTGCCACTGTATTCTGCTCTGGTCAGACCTCACCTGGAGTACTGTGTCCAGTTCTGGGCACCACAGTTCAAGAAGGACACTGACAAACTGGAACATGTCCAGAGGAGGGCAACCAAAATGGCCAAAGGCCTGGAAACGATGCCTTATGAGGAACAGCTAAGGGAGCTGGGCATGTTTAGCCTGGAGAAGAGGAGGTTAAGGGGTGATATGATAGTCATGTTCAAATATATAAAAGGATGTCATATAGAGGACGGAGAAAGGTTGTTTTCTGCTGCTCCAGAGAAGCGGACACAGATCAATGGATCCAAACTACAAGAAAGAAGATTCCACCTAAACATTAGGAAGAACTTCCTGACAGTAAGAGCTGTTCGACAGTGGAATTTGCTGCCAAAGAGTGTGGTGGAGTCTCCTACTTTGGAGGTCTTTAAGCAGAGGCTTGACAACCATATGTCAGGAGTGCTCTGATGGTGTTTCCTGCTTGGCAGGGGGTTGGACTCGATGGCCCTTGTGGTCTATTCCAACTCTATGATTCTATGAGTACAACACCTAGTATATACCATATTTGGGGAAATGGTTTGTCTGTCTGTCTGTTCTCTGCAGGTTTGGACACCTCTCATGATATCATCGCCAAACTCAGAGTGAGTTCCCGAGGTGGGGGCAGCTCAGAGGGCAGTTCCTACCATTTCTTCCCCACCAGTGCCTCCTATTCACCAAGAGGCTCCTCCAGAGGTGGCATGGGGTGGAGAGCTGCCAAGCAAGTGGTGGATCTGGCCTTCAAGCCATGTGCCACAGCAGTGATGCATTCATTGAAGGCTGGATCTGCTGCCCCTGTGGATCTTGCCGCCTGAGGCAATTGTCTCACCTTGCCTCCTGAGTGGGCTGGCCCTGGATGACAGCCTCAACAAGATCTGTCCACTGGGAAGTCCCCTAGAGCATTCAGGAACCCTGCAGGATCGGTAAGAATGGTGCACTATCCAAATCCCCCCCCCCTTTGTGGAGAGAGACAGCTGCTCTGAGTCCAAAGTTCACCAGGAAGTGGTCTAGCCATGACAACAGAGTCACAGAGACTCCTCTCTATTTCCAGACCAACCCCTCTCCCCATTTGGAGCAAAGAGGAAGTCAAGGATAAGCCCCCCCCCTTGTGTGACAGGTTGGTGACAACCTGAGACAGTCCTGTTAAAGGGAGATGGGAAAGGTTTATCTCAATATTTTATTCTGTTGCTCTCAAATATTATCTACACATAATAAATTCCTGCACTCTGCTAGGATGGTCAAAACAGCCCAAAATTGCAGTTGCTTGCAAAAGCCTAAACCAGCTACTTGAAACTGCTGATGCTAGCTACAGGTCAGAAGGTCGCTTCCTGCCCAGCCAGAAACTGCTGTTAACCGAAAAACCACTAGCAAGATGTTTCCTGCTTTACTTCTGCTTTTAAGTAATGCAAGAATAAGAAGAGATACGAAGAGAATGCTTAGCTAGAAAAAGAAGACACGTGTACAAGGAGGTGGGAGGGAGTGCTTGGCTTAGCAGAAAGACAGAAATGTTTAGCAAAGCAATAAAATTGTGTTTAGCAAGCAATATTTGCTAGCCGATTGGGGAAGTCCGCGAGTATAAGAAAGTCAGCTGAAATGTCTTGCTTTACAGCCAGTATATTTTTAGGAATTATCCAGCAGGCTGTCTCTGAGTACAGACCTTAACTCTGTGCACAGAATTTCAATAAACTCTTTTTCTCCAAAGAAGATTTTGCTTTCCTGGTACTTTTGTTCCCTCCGAGGTCCAGGGGGATGGCGAGGCTAATGGATCCCTAGGTAAATAAGGCTTCATCTCTCTGGGGGCTCGCCCGGGATTTGCCCCCCTCCCCAAATACGGACCAGAGGGCCAGGCTCAACCAAGGTGAACAGCTCCGATCGGCGTTCGCATTTCCAGTGCACACCCTGCCAGTTTGTAGGGGGAGATTGCCACACCGTCCTGGAGCGGAGACATCTAGTTGAGGGAGAATAAGAGGACAGAACGGCGCCGAGGGGACAGGTCCGCAGCGGAGAAAGGTAAGCCCGAAGGAAAGGGCTAGGGGCCCGAGGGAAAGGGCTAGGGGCCCGAGGGAAAGGGCCAGAGGCCTGATCAGCCTCACCTGGTAGTTGGCAGTAGCGTGCCCGGCAGTAAGAATGCCACCAGGAAAGGAATTGGTAAAGGTTTGGGAAAGGGAATGGGGCAGAGGGAATTGAGTGTTTTGTTGGCATGTTGTGTGTCAGATACTCTAGTGGATGAATTGTTGAATGAGGGCCAAGGCTTAGTGTCCCCTTGGCCGAGCGATTGTAGGATTGTGCATTTTCTGACAAACTGTAGCATGTGGAGTGTGAGAGAATTTTGAAACCCTGTTAGGAGCAGAGTATCTGAATGCTTTTTAAATAACTGGAAAACAGCCACGAAGAGTGATGATTCAAATTGAAAAACAGAGACTCAAAACTTTATGTGAGGTGGACTTGCCAACCCAGGGAACTGCGTGGCTTTGATTTGCAATTAATCAACCCCCTGTGGCAAATCAACCCCCTGTGGCAAAATATATTAAATGTCCACCCAGACCAGATCCCCTATATCTCTACATGGAAGACCAATGTAAAAAAAAGAAGAATCTACCATGGCTAAAGTCTTGCTGTGACAGCAACACACAGAACAGGATTTGTACAGTGAAGCCTCTGGTGTTAAAAGACCCAGAAGATGAGGAGGGGGAGTGATTAAGCCACCACCTTACACTCCACCAACAGCCCCTCCAACCCCCCCCCCCAGGCCAAGATCAAGAAGCACAGGGAGGTGCTGGTGTAGGGGGAGGAGGACCTGCGAAGGAGGATAGTGAGACGGAAGAAGAGGAAGAGTTTAGGAAGACACTAGATGATATGAATCAAGGAAAGAAAATGTGGACAGAAAGACAGAAAAAGAGACTAAAGGAGTTTGTAAAGCCATTTGAGGAAGAAGTTGGATGTAAGCCCTTTGTTAGTTGAGGCAGCAGAATGCTGCACCCCTGAAAAGAGGAAGAGATGGCAACGTAAGTGGGGACAGGCGGCGAAGAGAGTTATGTCTCACAGACAGTATGAGAAAACCAGGAAGGATCAGGCAGCTGGAGAAATGCCCCTTCAGAGGGTTTATGATCCACCAGCCCCTGTCCCAGCTGGACAAACGAAGGCACCACAGACAGCATATACCCTTTTCAAGTGCAGATGTTTGTAATTGAAGAAATCAGAACCCCTCTTTTGAGGAGAATCCAGCAAAGATTGTAAAATTGTTTGAAGGGATTTTTTTTAAAACCTATAATCCCACTTATGATGATGAACAATATCCCCTGGACTCACTACTAACTACAGAAGCATTGCTTGGCCCCTGCATGAGTCAACTAGGGGAATAGAGAAGGATCCTTTTATATGTGGCAGGGAACAGCAGCAGGCTTTTCAGGATCTCAAAGTGACATTACAACAAGCCCCAGTGCTTGGCATCCAAACCCCAAGAAGCCTTTTTACCCTGTTCATAGATGAAGACCAGGGGGGTAGCCAAGGGAGCCTCATGCCAGAAACTGGAAAATTGGCAGCAACCTGTCGCATACTTGTCAGAGAAGCTAACCCCAGCAGAACAGAGGCTGCCCGCCCCCCCGTATGAGAGTGATTGTGGCAGTGGCCACCCTACTCACAAAGGCAGATAAATTCACGTTTGGACAGGACATCAGCTGTGTGACTCCAAGAGGAAGTGCCAGATGCTGTTATTACATTCACGCCTGAAGTTTCAGGTTACCACAGCCCTTAACCTAGCTACCTTATTACAGGTAGGAGAAGGTAAACAAGGGAGCTGCCCACTCAGTCTTACCTGTGCCTGTAACAAAACCCACAAACCAAGTGGTTAATATAATTAGAGCCACAGGTAAATCACAAAAGGCCCCGTTTTTGCAGTCTGTTACCTGCTGCCTAGGTGGCCAAGTAATCCAGCACAATTTTTTTTTTTGTATATACCAGAGTGTCCCATTCCTTTATTGGGCCAAGACTTGTTAACAAAATTACAAGCCCAGATTTCCTTCCAACCAATGGGGGAAGTAATGATGACAACTGGACCAGCAGGAGAGTTTTCTTTAGACATACCCCTGAGAGACCATTGGTGCTTGATGATGGTAAAAGAAGAGGAGGGAATCCTCCCTGTTAGCCTGCTTCATGATGTTGACCCTGGACTATGGGCGGAAGATAAAAACCAATACCCCATCCCACGACAGGCAGCTGAAAGAATGTGGGTGCATTTGAAGCGATTGCTTCAACATGGAATCTTGAAACAATGCCAATCACAGTGAAACACCCCACTGATGCCAGTGAAGAAGGAAGATGGTGGGTACTGCATATAGGCCCCAAAGTTCTGGAAAAGAGGAAAGGATGAACAGGACTTTGAAAAACCATTGACCCAAGAAACAGGGTCTAATTGGGTGTTCATGTTGCCCTTGGCTTTGCTTAGAGTCTGTAGCCTCCCATTGAAACGTATTCACTTGTCATCCTTTTGAAATGATGTTTGGGAGACCGATTCCTTATGTGTGCATGCTTTCACCTCACCTATCCCTGCTCAAGATGTGGAATTGAACAATTATGTACAGTCTCTCTCTCGAGATTCTCTCTCTCAACCCAGGCCCGAACTCCTTGCGTGACCAGTTTGAGCCAAGTGACGAGGTGTGGATAAGACTGGTCCCAGGCACCACTACAACCGTGCTGGAAGGGCCCATCTGCTCTCCACACCCACAGCTGGCACCACCCCTTGGGTCCACCACATTCAAGTGGAGAAAGCTGCTTCAGATTGGACTCTGTCTCAGCATCCTGAAGATCCCCTCCAGTGACGACTGCCTTGCTGATATCACTCCAGAGGCTGATATCTCTACGCACGGTGAAGAATTGGATGGGAGGGGCGCCCACAGGCAGCGCCCCCAACGTAGACATTTGTTCTCCAGCCAATTTAGAGGCACCACCAGGACTTTTGATATTGGTACCAGAACTCACTCCAGACGATGTGGAACCACGTTACACCCTTGATGAACAGCAGTGGACCAGCCAAGAAGGAGCAACGCTCCAGGAAGGACCAGACAGCCATGCTTTTGTGCCCCAACATCTGGCCAGCACAATTGTAAAGAATTACCACGAGTCCACCCATTTGGGAGGCCCAGCTGCTAAAGCACACCTTGGGAGAATATTCTACCTCAACTAACTGCTGCTATATCCCAAGATGTGCCCTGTGCGCCAACCAAGAGACTGAGAACTATCACCCTTTGAACTTCTATATGGCAGGCCAACCCCTTTCGTCCGAGACATCCCCGCCAGTTTGGGGCAGATGGGAGATCACATCACCCAAGAACAAGTGCAATCCCTGTGTTTGTTGTGTGTGTTTGCTTTCTTTCCAGGTATTCCCTCAAGCGTACACCTGCAGTCCCGTGGCAGTCTCGCTGAGCCGGCGTCTGGCGACCCCCTCATCCCCAACTGCAGTGAAAGTAGTCGAGGTGATCCCCTGGGTACATCACACGCATCTGAAGAAGGGTGTCTGGACTTGCAGAAGAAATCCTGCTGACCCTCTGAAGTTGATCATCACCTTGTGTCTGACGCTACCAGGAAAAAGCGTTAGGCCATGGGCAACGCGATCCTGCGACTAATCATCACAAGGACAGTTACAAAGACTTTCTCTTTTCTCTCTTATTTTCTTTATTGACTTGCTCTATGTCTTATTGCCCTGACCCTACCGAACCATACCAACCCTATTGGCCTGCTGGCCTCTGCTACGACTGGTTCGTCTTGCCGGTGGTAAGAGATGGCGTGCTCCTTGGCTATTGGAAACTGGGGTTTGATGAGATTACCGTATTGAGACACCCCACTGCCCCGTTGTGGCTCCTCTCCCACACCACTGACCAGCACGCGTGGACAGTGCTCTTACAGGAAGCTGCAGAGACGATCGAAATCTATCTAGTTCTGTACCGCTCTTGCTGTTGTGGGAGGGTAGTCAACTGTTATCTGGAAGGTAGAGCACTGTACCAACCTCATTTGATAGACCAGGTCCTACTCTTAACCCAGGTGATAGATGGGACGGAACCTATCTTAATGCAAGTATTGCAGGGGTGGGAGCCTTAGCCAGGTGTGCATTGAAATTACTAAACAAGTGCCAGTAAGAATTGCCACCCCAGGATTTCAGCTTCCATATGCTCTGGTCACTAGGGAGGCAGCACGAGAGTTCAATCCACCCAACAGGGCTAATAGAAAAATTGGCCCACATAGTGGGAGCATCAGCTCACCGGTGGGCTCTCATCCTTGAGGCTCAACAGGTAGTCGGGCACAAATATCAGTGGGCTCTTCAACACTGAGCACACCCCCTGATTATTGGTGGGAGGAACCATGGAGATATTGGGTTTGGTGGGTAGGAGTGATATGTACCGCCCTTGTCATATGGATGCTCTCGTATTTCTGTTGGCATGAACGGTATCGTATTTGTGGGAAGAATAGGCCCAATAATGCTTCTATTGCTTTTCTGCTTCTGTATACCCTGCTTAATGCAATGCCTGCAACATATGATGGGAAAGATGATGTCTCGCATGATGGAACCTCGCGTGATTGCTGTAATGAGAGAATATAGACCCCTACCCCAGAACGAATCTAAGTAATAGATTGTTCAAAAGAAGAGGACGGAGTAAAGGGAGATGGGAAAGGTTTATCTCAATATTTTATTCTGTTGCTCTCAAATATTATCTACACATAATAAATTCCTGCACTCTGCTAGGATGGTCAAAACAGCCCAAAATTGCAGTTGCTTGCAAAAGCCTAAACCAGCTACTTGAAACTGCTGATGCTAGCTACAGGTCAGAAGGTCGCTTCCTGCCCAGCCAGAAACTGCTGTTAACCGAAAAACCACTAGCAAGATGTTTCCTGCTTTACTTCTGCTTTTAAGTAATGCAAGAATAAGAAGAGATACGAAGAGAATGCTTAGCTAGAAAAAGAAGACACGTGTACAAGGAGGTGGGAGGGAGTGCTTGGCTTAGCAGAAAGACAGAAATGTTTAGCAAAGCAATAAAATTGTGTTTAGCAAGCAATATTTGCTAGCCGATTGGGGAAGTCCGCGAGTATAAGAAAGTCAGCTGAAATGTCTTGCTTTACAGCCAGTATATTTTTAGGAATTATCCAGCAGGCTGTCTCTGAGTACAGACCTTAACTCTGTGCACAGAATTTCAATAAACTCTTTTTCTCCAAAGAAGATTTTGCTTTCCTGGTACTTTTGTTCCCTCCGAGGTCCAGGGGGATGGCGAGGCTAATGGATCCCTAGGTAAATAAGGCTTCACTGTGAGGCATGATAGTGATTTAGGAATGTGCCAGAAATCTGATGGTGAGCAGGCAGTGAGCATGAGAGAGGACTTTTCCCCCTCCATGGCAAGCCCCTCCCCATCTATGGAACTCCTTTGTGGGTGAGATCAGGCACTCCCCATTCGTAGCCATGTTTAAGAAGAATTTGAGGACATTTACAATACAATAATCTTTATTGTCATTGTCCCATACAGAACAACAAAATTGAAAAATCTACATCAGACATTCAAAAACCAACAAGCCTGCTATCCCAGCTATCCCAGCCTAGTTAACCCCCTAAAAACTCTGATACCCCATAATTAAATACAATATACTCCCTCAGAGACTACCTTACACTGCGTTTAAAACCAAAATCGCATTTGGACAGAAACTGTTTCTCAGGCGGCTAATCCTAGTCTTTATAACCCTGTACCTTCTTCCAAAAGGCAGAAGCTGAAAGAGATCATTTCCGGGGTGCGCACTATCCTGCGCTATCTCTGCAGCTTTCTTATGACACCTGGCAGCATAGATTTGATCTAAGGTGGGAAGAGTGCACCCAATTATTCTCTCCACAGTCTTTACATTTATTTGGAAATGTTTTTTTTTTTTAAATTTGGAAAATAAATTTAGATTTGGAAAATAAAAACGGGAAGGGGAACATTCAGGTCGTTTGAGTTATTGCCCTTGGATATGATCTTATCAGATGTTATGTTGTTAGCTGCCCTAGGAAAGGCAGGATATAAATTTGATTATAAATTCTGTGTCTCATTACATTCAGTGTGGCTTACTTTCAAGTGTGTCTACATGGGATGGGGTTGTACACCTGACCAGAGTCTAAATACGTATTTTAGTTTTAAACATGCCTAGCAGGATGTTGAAACTTTTTTTTGAAGAAGCAGACTTTTACACTACATCACAAAATTTTGAACTCCCCCCACCCATTTTTCAAAGTCGGTTTACCATGCCAGCTGGCAAGGTGGTGTCTCAAAAGGGCAGATCCAAAGCTGCTTTTGATGTGCAAAACAAGTTGTGTGGTTTTGGGGGATCTGATCCAGGAAAAGCTAGAGGAACAATGACAATGGCAATAACAGCGCAGTTCAATCAGCAGTTGGGAAAACCTGTGAGAGAGGTGGGTCCTTACCTGTCAGCAGAAAACAATCAGAGGTGCTCTTGGCAGAGCTCTCAGGACAGGATGTTTCATAAGATAAATACCAGACTATTGGCTTCTGGAATCTCAGAGCTGAAATTCTCTTCTGTTCAGTAACTCCAAGAATCCTCAAGTTGGTGTTATAGTAGAAAATATTATTATTGTTTTATTTAATATAATTTGTACTCTGTCCTTCAGTTTTAAAGTGTTCCCAGGGTCACCGGCAATAAATTGAAAAAACAACAACAAAACAAACTATGGAAAAGCCATATAATATTGTTGGAACAAGAGAGCAGTGCCATTTTTAACAGGATTGTAACCGGAGCAAAGGTTTTAAAACAAGGAATGTCGTTGGACTCCATGTTCCATCATCCTCAGCCAGCATTGCTGAGGGTGAGGGTTGATGTGAGTTGTAGCCCAGGAACAACTGGGTGGCCACAGGTTCCCTGCCCTGGTTCAAAAGGTCTTAAAGGCTGATTCAGATTAGAAGATCTTTACCTGAGGTGCTGAAGAGACGTGAGTACCAGGGGAAAGAACACCTTCCTGAGGAGAGCGTTCCAAAGGCAGGGTGCCATGATTGAAAAGGCCCTGTCCCCAGTTGCCATCTGTCTCACTGCAGAGGATGGGGACACCCAGAGAAAGGTCTCAGAAGATTATATTAATAACAGGGTATGTTTCTGTGGTTTGTAACGTCAAGGGTAGGGATGGGTGGATTTGTCAGTTTGATTTCTCCCCTTTTCCCATTTTTCAAATCTGAAGTTCAGTTCTCCACATTTGCACATCGGTTTGCAATTAATTAATTTCCCCCTCATCATTTCAGTGCAAATTTCTCCTAATGTACATGTTTGTATGCAATTTTGCCTAATATACACATAATGGGGGGCGGGACAAAGCCATGATCCCTAGTATAATTTTTGTGTGTGATCTTCTTTAATACGCACTCTTTATACACTAGTATATGCATTTTCATACACATTACTGACCGGAGAACTGTATTGCAAAATTTGCAGAAGTGTGAATTTTGGAGGATGGCTGTGTTCCATTTTGTGCATTATTTCAGACACTGCAAATTTGTTAGATTTGCCTTTAAATGCAAACTGAGTCAAATTTCTCTCCCATTTCTAGTGAAGTGGTAGCAAATTATATCCTTTACAGGTAACAGGGAACCTGTGACTAATCCCACCTCAGTATTGCATGGTTTCCCACTCGGCATAATTGATCAACACTCTGCTCTAAAAATGTCATCCAAAGGAGCAGATTGGTGCTGGGGAGGTGGGATAATACCACCTGCTGACATAAAACGAATCAAAGAATGGACAGTCAACAAGTGACACAGTTTTTAATTACACAGCTAAAATAAGCAACTGAAGGAAAGTGATTTCTTGGTTGGAAAAACTCCTCACAGGAACGGCCTTGCAATTCACTGTAGCAAGTGGGAGAGTTTTACAAGAATAAGTAGGAGAACATTTGTTGCAAACACAGAACGTTTCCAATCAGTCCCTTTTACAATAGACCTCTCCACGGGAGTTTGATTGGTGGAAAGGGCGAAAAGTTGTAACAGTGGTGGCATTATTCAAAATAATTGCATGAGTCAGTACCAATTAGTCATTTATGACAAATGCATAATTCTGTTTATTTTATTGTGTTTCTTTTAATAAAGAGGCTGGAATAAAGTGCCATTTCACAGGAGGAACTAGAGAAAGACCACAAGATGCTGGACACAAAAATATCCAGCACTAAACTCTACTCCAATGGGGAGACCCAGGACAGAGAACTCCACACAAGTAAACAAAGGGATCCTTCGTACAGAGTCCAGTTGCTGCTATGACAATCTTCAGTGTTTTCCTCATCCTATTTGCCAAATGTTAATACCATGCCTTAAGGACATAAGACGAACCTGCTGGATCAGGCCAATACCCCAACTAGTCCAGAATCCTGTTCTCCCAGGGGACAAACAGATGTCTTTATTGAGAAACCCACAAGCAGGACTTGAGACCAAGCACAATTCAAAGTGTTGGTGCTGACCTTTAAAGCCCTAAACGGCCTTGGCCCAGTAGACCTGAAGGAGCATCTCCACCCCCATCGTTCTGCCCAGATTTTTAATCTTTTTTTGGAAGCTACCCAGAGTGTCTGGGGAAGCCCAGCCAGATGGGTGGAGTATAAATAATAAATTATTATCATTATCATTATTAAGACACTCTCCCCTACTGCCATTTCCAGCAACTAGTATTCAGAAGTATTACTACCTCTGACCATGGAGGTAGAAAATAGCATCATGCCTGGTAGCTACTGAGTCTTCTTTTTAAAAATGTATTTTATTAATTTTCATGAGAAAACAACAACACGGAGAAAAGCAAGTTCCTCCACCCATGCAAGAACAAGCACCTGAAAAGCTTTTGAGGATATCCAAAGTGGAATAAATGATAGATTCCAAATGGCAGAGGACGGAAGCCTCTTAACTTATTCCACAAGTGGGATCCAGGCAGCAAAAACGCCAAAAGGTTTTGCCTTTCCTTTGGCCAATTTTATATCGAACGTAAATTTTTCTGCAGGCAAAATTCTAAACCGCATCGTTTAAGATTCTTTTCCAGCAGCTGTCTCTGCTGAGAAGTGGCATGGCAGGTGGGAGGGGCAATGGAAGGCCAATTTATATAGCCAAAGGCCTTTACAATGGACAACAGAGAATAAAATGAGAGAAAAGCATGCCTGGAAGCACCATGGAGAGCACCAAGTGAGCAACTTGCTCTCAACAATACCCAATGTGGATGGGGGGCGGGGCGGGGAGGGCTTTTGAGCCTCTTCTTCAATCCCACATCTCCCAAGCCCCACCCCTCAAACACTGCATCTCGACTGCTGCTAGGCCCTGGGATCGTGAGTGCTGGCCTGTAAGGCAAAATAGCATTTGGTGAGCAGGGGATTGACCACACGGACTGTCAGGGAATGGGGTGGTTGACCCATGATGGAGCCAGGTTGGGTTAGGGAGTGTGCCCACCCCCACCCCCGCCCAATGATGTTGCAGATAGGTGTATATCGAGATCACAATCGCCACTTCGTCCTTCATTCACCTGTGGCAGTATATCTGAAGGAGCGTCTCCACTCCCATCGTTCCACCCAGACATTGAGGTCCAGCGCCGAGGGCCTTCTGGCGGTTCCCTCACTGTGAGAAGCCAAGTTACAGGGAACCAGGCAGAGGGCCTTCTCGATAGTGGCACCCGCCCTGTGGAACGGCCTCCCACCAGATGTCAAAGAGAAAAACAATAACTACCAGACTTTTAGAAGACATCTGAAGGCAGCCCTCTTTAGGGAAGCTTTTAATGTTTGATGCATTACTGTATTTTAATATTTTGTTGGAAGCCGCTCAGAGTTGCATTGTTGTTGTTGTTGTTGTTATATGTGCAGGGAGGAAAAACCATGGAGCAAATCAAGGGGAGGGTTTTCGAATGCCCATCAAGTAACCACAATCAATCTAGATTGAAAACAGCATGTTCTGGAGGAGGATGAACTTCTCTGGATTGATAGAAACTTCGTTTTTGTGCTAGAAATGGTCAGTGTGTATGCAGCCCTGTACTTTGACCTCTAACTCATCCTGTATCCCTCTGGCGATAACTTTTTCTTCTCTTTGCTACTTCCACTTGCATTGGGGTGTTTGATTAGCTCTTTAGACCTTTGTCTTTATGGTACTGTAATAACCTTTCACACAATTTCTTGCCTTGTTTTTCCAGACAAGAATATTGTCATAGATCTGGGGTACAAGAGCCCGCTTGTGAATGGTAGAATATAATAAACAGTAGTATTTAGGTAATATTTGGGATATGAAGGGGAAATACAAGCTCCAGAACTGTGCCTAGACATTCATACCCTGTTCTAGGCATATTTCCTGCTGAAATCTATGCTCATCGACTTTCTATTTAAAAACGCATAAGCACTTCAGTGTCAAGAGTCACTTCTGGGGTTTTTTATGCAGTTAAGTGCTTTTAGCATCAGTTCTCTGTTAGATTTTGGCTTTCTACCTAAAGTTAATCGAAACAGAAAGAGTCAGTGTGGTGTAATGGTTAGAGTGTCAGACTAGGACATGGGCGAGACCAGGGTTCAAATCGCCACTTGGCCATAAGATCACTCGGTAATTTTGGTCAGTCACTGTCTCTCGCCTTAACCTACCTCAGAAGGTTGCTGTGAGAATGAAATGGAGAGGCGAGAACCATGTACACCATTTTAAGCTTCTTGGAGAAAATGTGGGCTATACATGTAATAATAAATAAATAAAATGAATAAAATATTATTTATCAGTCACACACACACACACACACACACACACACATATACATAGTCCTACAATGCTACTGGTTTAGTGCTCTTGACTCCTCTCCATATATGGCCAGGATCTAAAGAACTTTTCCACTATTTCTGCATACCCAAAGGAAATTTGGAATGGCAGCTCTCCACTCCACGAAGGAAGCTATTTTTGAAACCTAGAAAAGTTTCAAATGAAGTTTGCAATTTGACATGGACGTCTGCTGTTTGAAGGAATGAAAAGGGGAAAAACTGGGTTGCCAGCAAATCTTTGGACTTACCTAAAATAGCTCCTTGGATCTCAGTCTTTGCATCGAAACCTATGCTCAGTGATTTTTGAAATTTAGATATTGAACCTAAGCACACTTACTGGGAAGCATTTCCCATTGAAAAATCAACGGCACATACTTCTGGGTCAAATTGATTCCGATTAGGCTGTACAACTCTTGAGTGAAAATGCTATTGTCTAGCAACTGGGGAGTCTTGGGTTTCACACAATATCCTTCAGGGGAAAGAGAAAAATCTCTTAACAGTTTCTTAAGGTCAGAACTGCCCATGACAGCAGGATGGCTTTTTTGCTTAAGGTTTTTGGTGGTGGCCAGAAGCGATTTTGTTGGCAGCCTGGCCATCATTAAGGGGCATTGTAAGCAAGCATTGGTGGTCCCCCCACCCCACCCCACCCCTCTCTCTCTCACACACACACAGACAGTAGTGAACATTTGGAAAGTATTCTGCAAGATCTGCCTCCCCAACCCAAGGTTCGAAAAAGAAAATTATCAGGGGGGTGGAATTCTTCTGAGAAGTTTCAGCTCAGTTCTGGTTTGTATATCATTTGGATCTTGACTTTCCAATGAGAAAACAGGGTTGACATACATTTCTCCTCACCCTATCTACCTCCACACAACCTTGTGAGATCTGTTAAGGAGAGAGAGAAAAAGAGGTGGCTCAAGATCACCTTGTGTGCTTCAAGAGCAAGCAGCAGGTTAGAACCCAGATTTTCCTAGTCTAACACTCTAACCCTGGAGTGGGGAACCTGAGGCACTCCAGCTGCTATTGCACTCCTAACTCTCATCATCCCCAACCACTGCCCCTTCCTGGCTGTGGCTGATGGGAGTTGAAGCCCAAGAGAAACCAGAGGTCTTCAGGTTCCTCAAATTTGCTCTAACCACTGCACCACACCACCACCACAAGATTTCATTACACTGTTTAGCCAAATCCTATGCATTCTGACCCGGAATTAAGTCCAAGTGCATGTTTGCTGAGGCTGATGGGAGTTATACAACTTTTCATTGTATACAAATTTTGGGATGACTTTAAATGCACCTTTCTTCCCCTTACTAGTGTAGGGACTAAATTGACATATGTCCAGAAGTGAGCACCCAGATAGTCCTTACTACACTCCCAACTGACCTTGAGAATGGAAAACTAGTTTGCTAGGAGATTTTTTATTTTATTTTTTGCTTGCTCTACTCTTTGTTAGTAGTAATTAAAAACCCAATTAAGGGTGCTTTGCCTTTCCAGCGAAGGTAAATTAAATATTGCCTGCACCTCAAAAACCCTATGATCAAGGTAACTCTTCTCTGCTGCTGTGAATTAACTATTGGTAATTGTGCAGCAGACGCTGTAAATTCAAGCTCTCTCTGGGGATCAGCACTCTGTACCACTCGGCTCGATTTGGGTTCTTTCCAAGATAGATAGTTAGGGAAGAGTGTAAAGTACAGAACACAATATATTTTGCATATCTGTATAGGAAAGCAGATTACATCCACACACAGACACCGCCCTGGTAACTATCCTTAGAAATCAAGTGAAACGTTTTGCTAGAACTCAGCAAAAATGTTTTTGCCAATGTTTTGCCCATTTCCGAGGGAATCTATTTCAGCGAACACATTTACAAACTGATTGTGTCAGCCACAGAAACTTACCATGTTGCAAAGGATTCTGGGCCATGGGAGCCTCAAGCCCAAGGGTCCAAATGTGGATCTTTAGGACTCTCTCCCTGGTCCTCAAGACCCATCCTAGGCCACACGCCCTCTCCGCAAGCAAGCATTGCCTCTGCTCCAGCCTCTCCTCAAGTGCTTTTGCCTAGCTAGAGTGTGTCCCGTTGTGATGATGCTTCTTGCTTGCCTGGGGAGATAAGCTGTTTGTGTGTGTATTTAGCAACCCCTGATTTCTGCGTGGCTGGAATGCAGCTTACTATACAAACATAGTAAGACCAGGCCCCACCCCCTGAGCCAAATTTTAGCAGATGCAGGGAAATCCCATGTCAGCCGCATGGCATCACATGATTGGCAGGTGGATTACATGGCAACCTGTAAAAATCCCATGCACATGCAAAGCCTGCTCTGAAATCAGAGCTTGAACTAAGGGGCTCAGGGAAGTCCCTCACTTTTGAACAGTGCTTGATTTAATGCAGTCCTCGCGCTCCCATCTGATTACAAGCCTTATGCTGAGCCAGACGATTGGCCCATCTAGTTCATAATCTACCCACATTGACTGGCAATGGCTTCCCAGGGTTTCAGGGAAAGGATCTTGTTATGTACTGAGCTGAATCCTAGAACAATAGTATCCAGAATGCAGTAGTCTGATTGGTCCGCAGGAGCCACCCAATCCAGCTCCAGGTGGAAGTGAATCAGCGATCTGATTGGCCTGCATGAGCAGCCAATCAGGCTCCTGGATGAACTGAATCAGCAACCTGATTGGCCTGCAGGAGCAGCCAATCAGGCTTCTGGAGGAGGTGAATCCGCAACCTGACTGGCCTACAGGAGCAGCTCGGAATTAGCCAATCACGCGGGGCCCATTGTGTAAATAATGTATATATAGTTAGACGTTTTGGGAAAAGTTTCATTTATTGCTACTATGAGCTGAATAAAGAGCATGAAATTCACACTCGACTCCGAGTATATTTCAGATCTCTTCCAGCCTTACCTGGAGGAGATGCTGGAGACTGAACCCAAGACCTTCTGAATGAAAAGCATGTGCTTTACCACTCAGCTGCAACCCTTCCCATAGCTTACAGCAGCTATAGCTCTCTTTTGCCTTTGACCCTGCTGACCACTGGCATGTGCCATCATCTCGGTTGCCCTCCTCAGCACACATTCCAGCTTGTCAACATGTTTTTGAATTGTGGTGACCAGAACTGTACACGGTATTCCAGGTGTGGTCTGACCAAGGCAGAATAGAGCAGTGCTATTACTTCTTTTGATCTGGACACTATAATTCTGTGGATGCAGCCTAGAATAGCATGAGCTTCTTCTTCTTCTTCTTTTATGCTGCTTTATCATCCTGTTGACTCATGTTAAGCTTGTGGTCTACTATGATCCCTAGATCCTTTTCACAGGATCCTACATTTGTGCATCTCATTATAATTTGTGCAGGGCTATCTTGGTGCAGATTAAAAGTAACACCCCACCCTCATCATTTCTTTATTATGTACCTATATTATGTATATATATTATATTATGTACCTAGCTAGAGTCTGTTTCAACTCTGCACTGAAATGGTTACTTCCTTTTATCTTTTTGTATGTTTTGATATTTTATTTAAATAAATAAATGGCCACTCTGGGGCTGGGCACTTCATCTTTGAAATAAGGTCCTCAAACCAACCCTGTATTCTTCCTTATTGACACATTGGCACCAGCTGAAGCTTCCCTATGTTTTGCCATGACCTTTAATGGACTACTCGGCTATGAAAGTGTTTGTGTAGGTGGTTTGGGATTTTAACAGCTTTTGATGTCCTGCCATTTGTTCTTATTATTTCATGATTGTTGAATTAGTTTAATGACATGCAGGGATGCTGTTATTATTATGTATTACCATTGTACCTTGCTTTGGAAACGCAGGTAGGAGAGCAACTCAAAAGTGTTTCAAACGAATGAATGAAATGAAGATTAAGGATGCGGGAGCCCTGTTGGAATATTTGGCTCTCCTCTTGGCGAAAGATAACAGTCGATGCAATGAAACAAATTGCAGTGCCAAATATAAGAGGGTGGAAGTGTTTTGTGTGTGTGTGTGTGTGTTTTAGTGTAGGTGTAAGAAACTGTAAAAAGGGCGATGGTCGCAGGCACGAGGCACCAGGTTGGTGCATTGAAAAGAAAAAGTGGGCCCGGAGTGATGGCGAGGCAGAAACAGGCGACATCCCCAGGGAGCGCTGGTACCATCTATTCTGCAAGCTTCACGGGCAACTGCGTGCAGAAAGCGTGCCTGCACTCCTTTGATTTAAACGCCTCTCAAAACACTTGGCCCGATCCTCTTAATGCCGTCCATTAATAATACAGTACACACGGAGTGAGACACGCACAAATGAAGAGGAATGACACGGGACCTGATCGGCACTGCTGAATGAGTTTGCCACAATACGTAGCTTGCCGAGGTATTTAAAACTATTTTTTTAGAGCCCTGGCGTGTGCAAGCAAAAGCACGTTCAGCGAAACAAACTAAGCCAAGCCCGGGCAGACAACAGCAGCGCCTTAAAGCAACGAGAATGGGCGGTCGGGAGGTATTTGCAAAAGCTTCCTCCCCCCTCCCCCCCCCTTGCACGGCTTCCTGGCTTTTGTAAATCCACCCCCGCCCGCATCCTTCTCTCGCTTGCTGCAAAAATTTAACGGCGGCAGCAAGGATCTGCCAGACACAAAGGCAGGAAACATGCAGCCTGAAGGACCGCTGCAGCCCCCTCCTCCTCCTCCAACGGCTAGTATTTCTATTCTCCCCCCCCCCCGCCCCCGATCCAGGGCGTGTCTCCCCGCTCGCAAACGCTCTTTCTGGCGGCGGCGCCGTCCCTTTCGCTCCTGCTGCTGCTGGCTGCTGCAGAGGCGCTTCCCTGCAATGCCCTGCAGGGGGCGCAGGCCAGCGCGGCGCGACCGAGCCAGAAAGCGCGAGGCGGGCGGAGGAGGGGAGAACGCCGGGTTCAAACCAATCAATCGAAGCAGGCAGGGAGGCGGGGGAACCTGAGCGCGCGCGCACCCAGTCGTTAGGCAGACGGGTTTAAAAAAAAGAAAAGGGGGGGAAAAGCGCGCGGCCTTCGGGGCGGGGCGGCGGAGGACACGCTCCACACTCCGGGCTCCTCCCCTCACGCGCCTCCTTGGCCAATCGCCGAGCGGGAAGGCGGCGCTCGAGGGCGGTGGGCGGAGCGTTGCGGGTGGATTTAGCGGCGGGAAAGCGGGCGTCTCTTTATTCTCCCTCTCGCCCGCCAGACTCTGTCAGTCTCTGTGAAGGGGCGCTGAGGCGAGGAGCTGCTCTTCCCGCCTCTCAGCGCCTGTGTGGAGAGCAGGCGGCCGAGAAATAAGAAACAGTAAAAGTATATATAAAGTATGTGGCGAATGTAAAGCCACCCCCTTCGCATGGTTTCCCTGTGCCTGCTATTTTTATTCAGAACAACAGATATGTACAGAGTATGCGGCGAATGTAAAGTCACCCCTCACAAATCATCGCATTTTAAGATTTTTAAAATTAAGATTTCTAGTTCTCTATCTTAGTCATTGTTATTCAGAACAACAGGTGTGTAAATAGTTGGCGGCGAATGTAATGCCACCCCAAACAAATTGTTTCATTTTAGGTGTTTTGTTTTGTTTTAAAATAGCTTTTCGTTATATATACACTGCCTCCCTATGTAGGACGCATTTAAAGGAAGCTTCCCTTGGGGAAAAGCAAAGTATAAATATTTCTATATTAACATTATTATTAATGTGTGTGTGTAATAATAATCACACCAGACACGCATACATGCTGTCTCCCAGTTCAATACATGATTGAAGGAAGCTTTACTCCCCTCATGAGGGGGAAGATAGTTTTTCTATTTTATATATTCGTATTTATTAGCTGCTGTTGTGTGCATCTGTAATAATTATAACAGACACATACATGCTGCTTCTATTTAGGACACATTTGAAGGAAGCGCTTCTCTCATGAGAGGGGGAAACAGGCTTTTATTTTATATACTATATTTATTAGCCATTATTATTATTATTATTATTATTATTATTATTATTAGTCCTAACTGACATACTGTCTCCCAGTTCAGGACACATTTGAAGGAAGTTTTTCCTTCCCTCATGGAGTAGGATTCCTCTGGCCTTGTCTGCCTGAGGCAGTTGTGTCAGCTTGCCTCATGGTTGGGCCGGCTTTCCGAGGCTCCTTCTGGGAGCAGGTTTCTCAGTTTCTCAGTTCTTGATAGAAACAAGTTCTCTCTCAGTCTTCTTGACAGAAAGAAGACCAAAGCTCTCACAGGAGCAAGGACTGGTTCTCAGAGGAGGCAACTAGGACCATTTCCAAGCATAAAATCCTGCCTTCCTTTCCCCTCCCCAGGGAAGCCTGGCATGGTGGCTATTTTGTCTCCCAGGCTTTTTTATTACCATTTGTGCTATTTTTCCATAAAAAGGGGTACCAGAACTCACCACGAACACCTCCGTTGTTCTCTTATAATGGCAACGTGCCCACCTGAGGGGTGCCAGAACTGAATTCCGGCAAGTTCCGGCTGGGGAAAAACAACAACCCCTGATTATTAAGATTATTATTGGTATGAAAATTTCTACACCGCCCTTCCCTGAAGGATCACAAGGCAGTGTACAATATAAAGACGCAAAAATACGTAACATAGGAATAAACAAAAACAATACCCTCCCCCCATCTCGTTTAAAAGGCCATAGACTATTATTATTTGTTTCATGTATTTGCTTTGTGAAATTCGCAGACTGTTTGATTGTAAAGATAACCTCTTGTGCTTATCCTCACAAGAGCCCTGTGAGGTAGGATAGGGCAATAGGGTACCCTCCACCCCACCCCGTCTCAGGGAATGCATTTGAGAGAGGGGTGGGAGCAGGGCTGGTCCAATGCTTTATGGCACTTGAGGCAAACCACAAAATGGTGCCCTCCCCAGCCAGAAGGGAACAAGGGTGGGAGAAGACCAGGACTGCCTCCTATTCACCAAGAGGCTGCTGTAGAGGCGGCATTGGTGGTGATGGGGCTGCTGAGGAGGAGGTGGTTCTGACCTCTGAGGAGTGCATGGATTGGCAGCAGCAGTGTGTGATGCATTCCTTGGAGGCCAGATATGCTGCCCTGTGGATCCTGCCGCCTGAGGCATTCGCCTCACCTTGCCTCATGTGTGGGCCGGCCCTGGGTGGGAGGGAAATGCAGGCCAGACAGAGAACAATATGAAAGCTGGGTAAAGCTTACAGGGAAGAGGAGGAGTGATGGGTGGGGTGAAGAATAATGATACATTTCAGTGATAATTTTATTGTTTGATCTTTTTGAGGGTTGTTTTTTCTACAGCCAAAGAGTATACAAATTTTATTAAATAGATAACTAAGGGTGGATTTCAGGGGTGGAGAGTGATGGACGCAAAAGTTAAGTGTGAGGACTCCAGGGGTGAGAGAAACAGAAACTGGGGGTTGAAACCCTACACTTGAAAGTGAGTCCCATTTGGGGTCCGGTTTTATGGGTCTAATCCAGACGCCCATCTATGGGTCTAGTCTGTGGGGTTTACTTTTGAGTGAAGCTGCTTGGGACTGCACTGTAGACAAAAGGGGCTGAAAAAGTTATTGGGGGGGGTGTGTGTTTCCCATACCACGCACACTGAAATCAATGGACCTGGGAGCAGATCTCACTCAATATCATGGTGGGGGGGAGCAGAGAAGAGATGTGTAGACTAAAAAACCCTACACCAAGCCTGCTTGCTCAGCAGCGAGCAAGCCCCCTTCAGTTTCCTGGGGCTTGTATGCAAGTCAAGCATGTGCTTAGGATCGCTGCCTTGGCCGAAGTGGGACGTAGCCACCAATGTGAACCAATCACCCCCCTGGCTCGTTTCGGTGCCCCACCTGATATTTGTGCACCCCGCCCGTCAAGTCCCAGAAAGAAAGAAGCGTTGCAGGCAGTCCCGAAAGGGTTAAGCGTCCATCTCGTGGCGATGGTCCCAGTTGGAAACGGGATGCATCTTCGAAGCACTTTTGAACCCGGGTCTGCTGGCGCTGGGGGTGTCGCGGTGTCGCCTTCCGTCCTCGCTCTCTGAACGGTTCTCCTCTCCCTTCCTTGTGTTTACAGCTTCTGCGTAAGAGAGAGCGAGCGAGCAGAGGAAGATCCCTCCGGGCTTGTGCAACGAGGGACGCCGGGGGTGGCCAGCCAAGCGGAGGATTTCACCTTGTTGCTGCTGCTGCTACTGCTTCCGTGGGTCTCCTTCCCTGCTCGGCTGGGGGGGCTTCTGCCTTGGGCTGCCTCCGCAGTTGACCCAGAAGTGGGGAGGAGGAGGAGGAGAAGAAGAAGAAGAAGAAGGAGAAGGAAGCCTCCTTGGAGGTGAGCTGTTGCTTCCTCTCCCCGTCTCTCCCTCTCTCCCAGCAACCTCCTCCTGTCTCCTGCGAGGGAAACCTGATCAGATTTCCCCCACCTTCGCTGGAGAGTTCAAGAGAGAGACACCCCCCCCCCTCCGCTCCCGCCTCCCCCTGGCGTGTAACTGGTTGCAAATCGAGCTGGAAAGAGCAGCGCAGCCAGGCGCGGGCTCAGTTTACCTGCTCGGCTGGGGATCTTACGAGCCTTCGCGACTGCTGTCCAAAGGGGGGGACACGCCGCGATTGCAACTCCGGAGAGGGATGGAGGGATGAAGGAAATCGGATGCGCAAGAACATCTCCGTGGCTCTGCAAGGAGGAGAAGGGAAGGTTCATCGGGACCCAGCCCAACCTGTCAGCGTGGGGCTTCCCCACTTTTTTCCTTTGACTGGAGCGGGGCTGGAGTGACTCTTTGAATCCCACGATCGCTTTTCCTCCCTGCCTCGCTCGAGACTGAAGGACTTGCCCGAGAATTTAGAACTTCAGGAGCGCAGGGTCTTTGCTCTGGAGAGGAGGAGGAGGGGAGGAAGAAGAGGGACGGCGGCGCAGAAACCGTAGCCACGCTTCTTCAGCATCAGGGGGGCGGGCAGTTTCCGTCATCTTGGTGGCTATGGAAGGTGCTCTCTGGATTGTCTGCCGGTGCCTGGCGGAGATGGACCGCTCTCTTCCTCCTGCCGTGCTCTGATGGCTTTTGCTTTTTGCTAGGGATGTGATGTAGAACCTCGATCTGTTGAGATATTGACGCCAGTAAACTTAATACACACACACACTCTCTTTCTGTTTGTGTGTGTGGTGAAGGCATCGGAGGAGTCCAGAGGAACATGTGTTTTGCATTTCTGCCTGCTTGTTTTGGTGCAATCAGTTCCTCCACGAGACACATCGATTGGGGCGGCGATTGCAAGGCAGTCATGCACAGGGAATGCTTTCGCCTGGGCTTTCTATGCAAAGTGGGCGCGAGCCAGGGAGACCACGGCTCCTTCCCGGCGGGGGCTCGGGTCCCCCGAAAACTTCGGGATGGCCGCAGCGGGAGGCCCCCCCGCCAGAACATGGCCTCTCTGGGGGATGGAGTGAGCTTTGGTGGCGGGCCCTCCTCGGATCGTGTGGAGCAAATAGTGATCCGGAGAAGGGGGGCTGGGAACCTTGCTCCGCCGAGGAATAGGTGGCGAGATCGAGTGATGATAAAGTTAAACTTCTGTTTCTTCTTCTGCCGGGGATGGTGGGCGTTTCTCTTCCTTCAGCTCCACATGTTGCAAGCTCTGGCACAAGGTAAGGCTTGCTTTGAGACGCTTTGGGCTTATTGGGATAGTCTTGTCTCCCTCCCTTGCAAAAAAGGACGCCAGGCATCCCGCTGCTCAGGGGAACTGGAGTGATAGGTTAGGTATACAGCCCTGGCTTTCTGTTTTTCACACCAGAGACAGGACCCTCTCGTTGCAGCCTTTCCCTTCGACAATGGGTTTCGGATCACAAGGGCTGCCTCGGCATAAACAGCCATAGGATGTGTCTTGGCATCTTTTCTCCCACGATATCCCTTTCCCTCCCCACCTCCCTCCACCCCACCATTGGTGTAATCCTATCTGAGCCTCTGCTAATCTTCACCCTTTAACTGTTTGGGGATGAATCTGCAATTCAATACTTCCAGGCAATGGAAGAGTTAACTTTTTGGATGAGTGTGTGTGTGCATATATGAAATACATTGAGCTAAGCTGTCAAGAGAAAGGAGGGCCCATAAATCTGCCAGCTAAGGCTAAATCAGGCGTGCTTTAAAAAAATAGAGAGAGAAAATGAATACAGTACCATTGTATGTTTGAGCGCTGTTCATTCAGGTTGCCAACAACATGGATTTAACACAGACAAACGGTGCGATTGATTCGTGTCTCCACATTTCCACATCAAGGACCTTTATAGTCGAACGATGGGGTCATATAGCAGAGGAAAGGAACAACAGGCTTCAGAGATCCAGTGCCAGGCACTTTGGATAGAATAATTGTCAGTGTGAGTGTGTGTGCATGCGCGTGTGCATTTTAATAGCCAGATCTCTGCAAATTCCAAATGTTTCGACGGAGTGAAAAACATAATATATTGCAACGTGGGCTCCGCGTATTGCAGTTGGTTATGCAGAGTGACCTGATGAACAAGCGCTGCTTTCACTTTCGGCGCGTGTGCTGTTGGTGGTTGTTTGTCAAGCTGGGCTGGAGCGGTCTGTTGGGCACCCTGCTGGTCTCTCGTGGGGCTGAGTTAGCGAGAAGCATGTGGAAGTTACTCATGCCGGGGAAAGAGGGCGTTGGATCTGCCCAAGCATTGCCTTGTCATAAGCAGAGCGATTTCTTGGTTATATATCCCCCCCACCTCACACGCGGTGGTCCATTTTTTCCCTATGAGCTCCTTTACAGAAACAAAGAGTGGAAACAAGGCAAAGGTTGAAGGTTGTTTTTTTCTTCCTGCTAGCAATTGCATGGCTGACCACAATGTTGCATGCCCCCTTGCAACCGAGAGAATTAATGAGAAGTAAATGGTGTTTGGGTCCCCCCCCCTCTGGTAATGAGAGCATTCCTCAAGCTTGACTTTAAGGCAGCCCAGAGAAGTTTTCAGAATATCTTTCCCTCGCCTCCTCCCAGTTTCTGGGGAGTTGTAGAATTACTTAGGGAGGAGCAGCTCGGCGTTCGCTCGAGCGGTAAGAGGAGGGGCTACGCAACTAAGCGTGTTCTTCCAGCCATGCCTTGTCAGCGTTTACTACTTCAGGATGAAGTTTTAATTCTGGTATAAAACGCTCCTTACTAATTGCCTCCAGCCGCATCAGGCTGCCTCTTCCGGCCCATTGTGTATGCTCCCAGTCCCTCCTTTTCCTGAACTGTTTGACAATCAGGGACTGGAAATCTCTGCAGAATAGTGTTATGTTTATACCAAATCTCTTGTAATCTTTTAGCAAGTTAAACTACACGTTTCCTCCCCCTACTTTGTATACTTTTTCTTTTTGGCTAAATATAATTTTGACCTTTTTCAAGACAAATATTTGAACAGCTATTTAAATTGGATTTCCTGAAGTCTGCAGTGAAGCCAGTTTTACATGCATATGCCTCAATCAATTAAAGTGACCTTTTTAAGAAATATTGTTTTCTGTGGATGAATGGTGAAAGTAACCTTCATCTTGCATCGGAAAGTATGTATATTTGTATGTCAGGTAATATCATAATGAAAGGTTTGTGACTGCATTTAGTGCAAATATTAAGACTGCATGCCTGTGAGCACTTAATTAGAAGTAAGGCCCATTCAACTTAAATGCTTGACCATGCCTAAGAGCCAAAGGCATTATTGATCTTACAGAAGACATTCACATCTAACTTTTGAGGTCTGTAGTTTTACGAGAAGTGTATTTACTATTTCACTGTCATTTACAATGTTCAATTAGGAACGTTATGGACTGGAAAAATAAATTACTCATTGTGAAGAAAGTTAAGGCTGCTATTCATGACTTATGCATGTTTTCTTAGAAGTCCCACTGAGCTCTATGAGACTTACTCTCAGGGAAGTGTGTCTAAAACCCTGGGGAGCCACTGCCAGTCAGTGTAGACAAGCTAGTATGTCCAACTTGGTATAAGCTGTTTCCTATGTCTTCTATGAACACTGTTCATAGAATGTTCAAGGCAATGTTCAAGGTGTAATGCAATTAATAGCATCATTGCTCAGAAGTAAACCCCAGTTATAGAAGTGTGTGTATGATTGCTAGTAGAACAAAACTGACCTAAAAGCTCTAAGGAGTGGAAATTCAATTGTGTGCTACATTGTGACTGATGTTCAAATGACTCACTGAAGTATGAACACTTCACTGCAGGAAATAAGAAGAAAGTATCTGTGGCCTTGTTATGAAGGATGACTTCTGCAACCCTTTGAAAATTATATTGATTTATAGAGGAGTGCTTTCTTTTTTAGTGTGATGAACTTAACTTGAGGTTTAAATTGTAAGGGATGAAATTTCGCTGTCCTCTGCATTTATTTGTATCTCATCATTTAAAACATTTTTTTATTAGAAATGCATATTTTAGAAAAGATATACTTTGAACAAAGCTTATCTTGAAAATGAGATGTCTGGAGTTTCTATTGATGCTTCAAATTGATTGATTAGTTGGTCAGGATCATTTTGTGACTATCCCTTTGCATCAGATAAAAATAAGTGAAACAAAATGTAAAATCTTGCTATAAAATATGATTATTGTTAGTAGTGGAAATAATATAATGGTATGCTGTAATATTGGTTCTAAGGTCAATAATTGAAAGTAAGTGGATAATTATATACATTTAAGGTGGTTATATATTTTTCTCTTGGCCTGCTTCCCTCAGCCAGCTGTTCTTTGGCTACTGCCATTCCTAGACCAAACTTGCCACAGTAATACACACTCTGGTAACCTCATATCTCAATGACTGTGATACACTCTACAGAGGGCTATCTTTGAAGATGGTACAGAAACTGCAGCTGGTGTGGAATGCTGTTCAGGTGCTTAAGCATGAGTTTATATAACATCCATTCTGTGGGAACTGCACTGGCTGCCTGTATTTGTTACTAGGACAAGTTTAAGGCATTAGGGCTGTCTTACAAAACCCCAAATTACCTGGAACCCAGGTACTTGTTGGAGTGCCTTTCCCTTTCCCTAGACCTTTGGATATAGTGAAGTATAATGATGACTGTGACTGTGTTTTATGTTGTTCCTGTTGCCATATCATTTTTATTGAGATTATATTGTGAATAATGTACTGTGGTTTTAGGTGAATTATTGTTCACAACATAGATAGATTGTGTGTGCGGTGCTGGGCTTACGGATATTCAGGTGAAGGGCAAAAGTATACTTAATAAATAAATATTAACGAGACCAGACTAGATCCTGAGATTGGCAGAGGACGCATTGGTTTTTGTCCCACTGGTGGGTGTGGCCTGCTATGCCATGACAAGAGACAGGCTTTTGTGTAGTGGTGCCCCTGGCTTTGAAACTTATTTAGCTGTTGCTTTTAACTGGTTGAGGTCTTTGTCTATTCCTTTGCTACTTTTACTGTAATCGTTTATACTAATGTTTATTAGTATTTTATGGTTTGCTTTGTGATATTGTTTAAATACTCTTGAAACCTGCCCCGGGATTACTTTGCAGTGAAAGATGGTTTATATATATTGTTACATGATACAATAGATACTTGTACATATGAGTATGCTGCTGGTCTACAGAAAGAGGCTAAGATCTTTCAGTGCAAAAGTCTCAGAGGGACTTTTGAATGTTTTCCCTTTCTTTGAGGATCAGAAACCCATGTCATGTTACAAACTACTTTTGAAACATCTCTCTGTTTCAAAAGCAGTTTGCTGTGCAATTGCTACATGGCACCTGCTGTTTTTAAAAACTCATCTCCTGGGTGTGGAAACTAGTCCTGTGGTTCTTTGGGTCTTCATCTATCATAATCTGAATCTGATAACCCATGTTCTGTGCAATGACAAGTGAAGTTAATCTATGTTAACTTATTATCTATGTTAATTTCTCATTACTTGACATCAGAAAGGCTCTTTGAAATCAGTGGGAGGAAAACTTTTGTCAGAAACAATAGTTATCACCATTGGAAACTAATATTTTGGCTCTCCATTATCAGAAGTCTTAATTTCCACATGTAATATATAGATTTACTATATAGTAAATAAATGAAATAATAATAATAATAATAATAATAATAATAATAATAATAATAATATGCAACAGCCCTTTCCTATTAGTGAGTGTGATTTCAGTTATCCATTGAGTAACGCTTCTCTCAAAATTTTGAACTTGCCTTTCCCTTCTGAACTTACCCTACCTCTTAGTTTTCTTGCTTAACACCAATCTTTTGTTTCACAAGCAAATGGGTGGTGATTTTCTTACAAAGTTGTATGTAGCCTGCTGCAGCATGCAAGGATGTATGGAATGGGATTCTGATTCAACACTGACATTAGAAGCTGACCAAGACAGCTGACCCCTCCCTAAAACCACACACAAAGAACTATCAAGAGAATTAAGCAGCAACCCTTTGTGTTTTCCTCTTCCTGAAAATGTATTTTCAAGATAAGTGAAACTGAAGGGCATTCAAAATGAAGGTCATTTCACACACTACAATAGAAAAAGTTACAGTGAAACAAGCAATAATGTGATAACAGTAATAAAACATATAGTAGTCAAAACATCTAGGAGGGCACAGAAGCCTGATTTAAAAGAAAAGTTTAACTGGCTGTCTAAATCAAAATAAAATTTTTTTTTCTTCCAGTAGCACCTTAAAGACCAACTGAGTTAGTTCTAGGTATGAGCTTTCGTGTGCATGCACACTTCTTCAGATATTTTGACTATGGCAGACCAACACGGCTACCTATCTGTAACTGGCTGTCTAAATGCAAGCAATGAAGGAGCCATACATAGGTGGTGGGGGCCATTACAGAAGAGGCCCTTTTGCATGTTGTCTGCCACTTACAAATTCCTGAAGAGACAGTGAGAAGGGCCTCTGTGGAAAGTCTCAGTAGAATAACCAGTGCCCAGATTTTTTTTGGGGGGGGGCACCTGGCCCCCCTCAGCTACTATATTCAAGAGGCAACAAGGCAGATACCATTTATTTGATGGGATTCAGGAGGTTGGACATGTGGATTTAACCTACCTCCCCATCCCCATTAGTTCAAGCACTGCTTTTAGCTTAAAACATGACATTACATAACATAATACGGTAGATATTTGTTTCATACAGATATCACAAGTTCAGCCATAGAAAGCAAAAGATCGGTTCTATCTCTTGACAAGATGCTAGTGTATGGTATAGCATTAGGTCACTAGAGGAAAACTTTTCTAAGACTGTTCTGCCATTATAGCTCCTCCATAAGAAGACTGAAGACCCCAAAGGCAGGTTCAAGTTTGCCTTTATGGAAAAACTTACCAAAGCTTTGAACCAAACATGTTGAAATCTGCCTCTTGTGGAAATCTTAATCAAAATGCAAAAAAGGAGAGAAATTGAAAATGAGAACTTATTGTTTAGGATTCACTACTGTCACTTAAAGGATTAATGGATCTAGGTATATATGTTTATTTTGAATTCAAAAGTAATAGTACGGTAAATATTTTGTTAAAGGTAATGGTAAAGGGACCCCTGACTATTAGGTCCAGTCGTGAGCGACTCTGGGGTTGTGGTGCTCATCTCACTTTACTGGCCGAGGGAGCCAGCGTACAGCTTCCGGGTCATGTGGCCAGCATGACTAAGCCGCTTCTGGTGAACCAGAGCAGCGCATGGAAACACCGTTTACCTTCCCTCCTATTTATCTACTTGCACTTTGACGTGCTTTCGAACTGCTAGGTTGGCAGGAGCAGGGACCAAGCAATGGGAGCTCACCCCGTTGCAGGGATTCGAACTGCCAACCTTCTGATCAGCAAGTCCTAGGCTCTGTGGTTTAACCCACAGAGCCACCTGTGTTAAAAGGTCACAAATAAGTGTTCAAGTTTTTGTGTTAATTAAATCTCTTCATAAGGCAGTATGTTATGCAAATCAATACTTTTTCAGGAGTGGGAGAGAAAGGGCTGTTGCAAGACAGGATGAAAATTGAAGTCTGTAGCTTGTGATTGTTGTAAAATGGAACAGAGGAAGGCGTCACACAGGTTAGGTTGTGCCCGGTTCAAAAAGATCGCAGACTGCAACAGAGACTACAACGGTATATGCTTGTTTTCTGTTTGAAAAATATAAAAGCCAGTAGCCATTCATTTATGCATCTAACAAAAATCAGAATGCATTAATGGTGCCATTGTGAAGCAGGCAGCATGGTAGTCTTTATATTATCAGAACTGGAGATCAATGGAGCTGGTGTGCATTTTTTGACCAAAATGGTTAATTATTTCATGGAGATGTTTACTTATGTATAACTTGATAGGTATGTTGGGACAAAAGGTAGGGATTCACAATAGCTTGCATAAACAGCTGCCTTGGACACAGAATTGACGTGCACCTCCATGGAGAGCTGTGAGTCCAGAATGACTCCCAGGCTGCGCATCTGGTCCTTCCGGGGCACAGTTACCTCATTCAGGACCAGGGAGTCCCCCACACCCACCCACCCTCTGTCCCCCAAGAACAGTACTTCTGGCTTGTCAGGGTTCAACCTCAATCTGTTAGCCACCATCCATCCTCCAACCGCCTCCAGACACTCACACAGGACCTTCACCGCCTTCACTAGTTCTGATTTGAAAGAGAGGTAGAGCTGGGTATCATCCGCATACTGATGAACAACCAGCCCAAACCCCCTGATGATTTCTCCCAGTGGCTGCAAGTAGATGTTGAAAAGCATGGGGGAGAGGACAGAATCCTGAGGCACCCCACATGAGAGCCCAGGGGTCTGAACACTCATCCCCCCCCACACTTTCTGAACACGGCCCAGGAGGAAGGAGCGGAACCACTGTACAGTATAACAGTGCCCCCAGCTCCCTCCCAGCCCCTCTAGATGGTCCAGAAGGATGTTATGGTTGATGGTGTCAAAAGCTGCTGAGAGATCCAGCAGAACTAGGAAACAGCTTTCACCTTTGTCCCTAGCCTGCTGGAGATCATCGACCAGTGTGACCAAGGCAGTTTCAGTCCCATGAAGAGGCCTGAATCCTGCCTGGAAGGGATCCAAATGGTCCGCTTCTTCCAGGAATGCCTGGAATTGTTCAGCAACCACTCACTCAATCACCTTGCCCAAGAATGGAAGATTTGAGACTGGGCGAAGTTGGCCATATTGGCCGCATCTAAAGATGGTTTTTTAGAAGTGGTTTGATAACCGCCTCTTTCAGTGGGTCTGGGAAGGCTCCCTCACAGACAGAAGCATTCACCACCCCATGAAGCCCATCACCCAGCCCTTCCCAGCTAGCTTTTATAAGCCAGGATGGGCAAGGATCAAGGAGACAGGTGGTTGGTTTCACTCATCCAAGCAGACTGTCCACATCCTCGGAGGTAACAGATTGGAATTGATCCCACGCAACTTGACTAGACAGGACGCTAGCACTCTTCTGCCCCAGCCCTGCTCCCATGGTGGAGTCTACCTCTTCCCAAATCTGAGCGACTTTTTCTGCAAAAATTCCAACTAAACATTAGGAAGAACTTTCTGACAGTAAGAGCTGTTTGACAGTGGAACACAATCCCTTGAGAGGTTGTGGACTCTCCCTCACTGGAGATTTTAAAGCAGATGTTGGATGGCCACTTGTCATGGATGCTTTAGTTGAGAATACTGCATTGTAGGGGGTTGGGCTGGATTACCCTAGGGGTCCCTTCCAACTCTATGATTCTGTGATTCTAACAAAGGTGCCAGGCAAGCCTCCTTGAGGAAAGCATTCCACAAAGTGGGGATTCACTGCATAAAAGGCCTCTTCTCATGTTGCCACCCTATGGACCTCTTGTGGAGGAGGCACACAAATAAGGTCCTCAGATTATGATTGCAGGGCCTGGATTGGTTCATATGGGGAGAGACAGTTCTTAAGGTAATGCAGTCCTGAGCTGTTTAAAGCTTTATTGGTCAAAGCCAGCACTTAGCATTCAGACTGATAAGGCCATAGTTTGTAATTTTATTGTCTGAGCTGTCCCAAACTTTTATTCCTAGGATTATTCAAGATGTGAAATTATACACAAGTTATACACTTACTATGTGGAATGTAATGGAATGACTTCTGTACTGCTGTGGGATACATAGTTTTAGGCCTTAATTTGATAGCAAGATTCTCATGAGTACAGGCCTCTTGCTCTGAACAGAAGGCATACTGTTGTGAAAGACATTGCAGAATTACAGATAGGTTTAGTCATTTGGTGTGTATAAAAAACCTTACTAGAGTGGTAGATGTAATATACTAATATATTACAATGCATTTTGAACTATCTTTGAAAGGAAATAATAAATTTGCCACTTTCTTAAATGCAATGAGAATTGTTAGCAGCAAAGAAATACGTTAAGTATTAAAAGGCAACCTAGAAATATCATTTTCTTTGGCACTTACAGCAATAGCTGGTTGATTTTTTTAGGGAGATAAAACCCTTGTGCATAGCTTTAAGCATTTTTTAATGAGAAATAGTACCTTAATATTTAAAGAAAGAGAACTTGTCTGGTTTTCTTAGGTTAAAAGAGATGATAGTGTAATTTTTTATGCCACTTGATCAAATCTATAATTTAAAATTGTATAAGGAGCTGAATGCTTATTTAAAGTGGCACTAATGTCCATTATACTTTGCTAGAGTAGGAAAATGGATGCTAGAGGAACATGTTTTTTATGGGACAAAGGGGCTTTTAAGACATGGAATTTATGACCTGGCGGGAATAGCAAATGTGTTAATTTCAACAATTATTCCATAGAAAATAGAAGCTGCATTTGACATATATAGGATGAAGAACTTTGAAATGATGTGCAATTTACAAATAAACTCAAACTTGCTATCCTATAAAAGTCAGACAAGTATGTGTGTGAGATGTCAGTTACTGTACAGCAGAAACAAACAGAATAAACTTTATAATGTCAGATGCGATTTCAGTTTTAAAATAGGATTAAAGTCATTAAAAGAGAATATATTTTTAGCATTTATTTGTGGTCATTCCCAGTCTATACTGTTTCATCAGTGAGGCATATTGGATGGTTACTTACAGAACTGGAAAATACATATTAACAAGTTACCATTGACTCTTGGAGTAGTCTAGTTGAGTCAATTTAGACCCAGCCCTGAGATGACTTTTAACACATGAGAAATGCAACCTCACTCACTCTAACCATGGAAAACTGGATTTAGAGAGGTGCTTGTGTACTTGCGCTGCTGACAATAGCCCAAGGTCCACTGGTGCCTTTCTTCCTTGCTGCACAAGCAGCATGCTGCAGAGTAGATGGAAGGGAGAGATCATATATCCTCCCCCCCCCTCACCTGGAGGTTCAAAGTGTTGGTAAGAGTCAAAGTGTGGATATTCTCTAAAGCAAAAACCCAGTGTGCTGGAACTGTGGGTTCCTATGGATATAATTTACTCATCTCCTTATCATGGCATTTTCCAGACTTGATAAAGTGGATCAAAATGACTGTTCAATTTTTGTGACTCAGGCTACTCTAGTAATTTTAAATTGACCCTTGTACTTATCTGTAACTCAAAGGTTACACATCCCCTAAGCAATGATTTATATATACATAAATAGTTCTTGGGACTGGTCAGTTGCATTCATTCCTAAGGGGATCGTCTGGCCTAACACATGCAGACTAGATTACTGCAGTGTGTTCTACACAGGGCTATATTAGAAAAGTCTTTGGAAACTTCCATTAGTTCAGAATGTTGCAGCAAGGATGGCTAACCATCCTGTAAGGGACGCGGGTGGCGCTGTGGGTTAAACCACAAGGCCTAGGACTTGTCGATCAGTAGGTTGGCAGTTCGAATCCCCGCAATGGGGTGAGCTCCCGTTGCTCGGTCCCTGCTCCTGCCAACCTAACAGTTCGAAAGCACATCAAAGTGCAAGTAGATAAATAGGTACCACTCTGGCAGGAAGGTAAATGGCGTTTCTGTGTGCTGCTCTGGTTCGCCAGAAGTGGCTTAGTCATGCTGGCCACATGACCCGGAAGCTGTACGCCGGCTCCCTCGGCCAATAAAGCAAGATGAGCGCCGCAACCCTAGAGTCGGTCACGACTGGACCTAATAGGGGTCCCTTTACCTTTTAACCATCCTGTAACATTTGCAGTGGTTAGTATTATGTTTCTGAACACAGTTCAAAGTGTTGGTGATTTCCAGTAAAACCCTAAACGGCTTTGTTTCAAGTGTCTTCCCTGTATGCTAGCCTGCCTGTTCTTTTAAAGGCCATTCTGTGTTCCACCTGGAGTGAAAACATGAATGAGAGGGATAAGAATAGGGCTTTCTTAGTGGCTGCACCAGTATTGTGGAATAGCTTGATATTAAGAGGGTGAATATTAAGGGAACAGTAATAATTTTGGAGCCTTTACATTAAACAGATATTTGATTTGTGATAGCTTTATACAATCTGAAACGTTGTAGTTGCTAATACTTAGAAACCATGCGATGTTTATCATCCTGCAATGCACGCAGTGTTCAGGTTATGCTTTAATGCTGCTACCAGCCTACTCTACCAAAGGAGTTATTTGTTTTTGTTTTTTTAACCTTTCCTACCTATAACATGGAGATAGGCATCTTACTCTATTTAAGTTCCATAGTGTCTGAACAATGGCGCCCTGATCTTAATCTCACTTTGTATACAAGTAATAAAAGTGGACTCTGAAATGCACATAATATGAGTACTAGTGGCATAGATAAAGGTCAGCCCTTTTT
Source organism: Podarcis liolepis (assembly GCF_965112155.1). NCBI lineage: Eukaryota > Metazoa > Chordata > Lepidosauria > Squamata > Lacertidae > Podarcis > Podarcis liolepis. The sequence goes on along the minus strand of NC_139569.1, from coordinate 3,803,481 downwards.
GATAACTGTATAAAAATATGAGATAATGTGATATGATGTGCTACATCAATAACATAGGCACCTTTTGAAGTTTCTGCATAATAGAAATAATGCAACTCTGCAGATTATACACGTGGCCTGGATTTTATTAAACAAAGAATTGGCTTGGAAGAAATGTGAACTTGATATTAAGGAGTTGCTCTTTTCCTGGACAGCATTCTGTGATTACAGTATGTTTCTTAAAACAGTTATTATTGTTGCTGACAGCTATGTCCCCACCCCCACCCTAAGCTCTGGCCTGAGGCAAATCTGAATAACCTACAAGGCAAAGCACACAATTTTTGGTGTGACCAAATGGGGTGAATATTGTTAGCAGACCTCTAAGGGTATGTTAATGGGTTTTAGAAAGACAGCCAGCACAGCATTGTTATGTTCATAATGGTTTGAGCAAAACTGAACAATTCTCTTCAAATTATTCAAATATAACAGATTGTTCTTCATGGTTCTAGTTCAGAATATTGCGGCTTTGACAACAAAACATTTTAATACTCTGTATAAGTGCTGCCAACCCATCTGTTAACCGGAGAGACATACAGTATTTGGTGTTTATCCTAGTGTGCATAAACAACTCCTCTCTTAAATTCTGTGGCAAAAGTTTCCAACAGGACAGGGGTAGTCATCATGGTGCCAAGAGATGTTGTTGGACCACAAGTTCCATCTGCTCCAACCAAGATAGATAATGCTCAGAGATAATGGGAATTGTAGTCCAACAGCATCTGGAAGGCCTTACAGCAGCTACTATAGAATGTGCCTAGAGGTAAACCATTCTAGAGTGTTCCATGCATCTGATGATACTTGCTGCTAAAAAGGTGCCACAGATTCCCCATCCAATAAGGCATGGGGGAAAGGGAAGATTTTGGAATATATGTCCTTATCTGCTGGTTTTAATAGTTAACATATATGGAGGTGGTTCCAGCTCTCTATTCTATTATTCTCCATTCTGTGAAGTGATTGTCTAATTAACTCAATTCATCCGTTTGTGATTCTGATGTTCTACTGTGCTTTAACAGTGGTTGTCCATGCACTAATATATATTGGCAGGATCTTTCCCCTACCTATTTATGTTCTGGCAATACAGGTAGTCAGGTTCAAGATAGAATTAGTTCCATCTAGAGGCAGAGCTAGCTGCTCTGGCACCTGGAGCGGCACACATGCTGTGCACCTGCGGGGGCAGGCCTAGCTGCCTAGAGGGGAGGGGCTATCCACCCACAGCGAGCATCCCAGGGGGGTGGCACGGTGATGTCACCCCCTCAGGGATGGCACCCGGGGTGAACCACACCCACCACAGCCCCTTCCTCTGCCAGTAGTTCCATCTCTCTTTTTCGCACTTTGTTTACATAATACAGTGTGACATCACATTTAATAATAGTTTTTGCTTTTCAATTGTGATGCAGGCATATATTTTTTTTCTAAAATGCTGGTCAATAAAAAAGTTAACAAGCTCTCCTACACATGCCTCCTCAGATACTGAGTATGCCCATACATACACAAAGTGACTCTCTGAGTACTACAGTAAGCTGTTATATTGTGGTTTATAACATACACACACACACACACACACACACACACACACACACATATAATATTTACACATTTATACAACCTGAGCCTATGATGGAGTGGTTGCGTGGCAAATCCCCTCCCCCCATGCGAAATGAAGACACTGGACACATTATTTAAGGTTAATGGGCATAAAAGGCCACAACTTTATTGATTACAGGAACTGAAAGGTATTGGCCTTAGGCATTGGCTCCTATCGACTACCCGGCATGGAGACCGGGAAGGGTTATTCACAAGCCGTGGGAGTCCTGTTGAAGTACGCCAACTAGGATCCCACGGGTGTCACCGGTTGGGGGCGTGCTGGAGGCCCTTGCCTCCCTAGATTTCGGACAAGGCAACTACCCTTTTCCTTGGGGGAAGGTGATGGCGCTTCCTTCCCCCCTTCATTTGTATAACAATTACCCCTGCCAATGCCTAACCGCCAATACCGAGGAAGTTGTGACGTTTGCTACGAGGTAGGCGAAAAAACCAAAAGGCTGGAAGAGCGCCAAGTTGGAAAAATTCCTACCAGGCCCCTTGCGGCGACCAACCGGAGCCCATAGCAAGGTCATAGCTAGCTAAGCCTAAAGGGTGGGTGGGATGGGAAAACCAGTCAGCTGGAACGGGGCAAAGAGGGCGGTCCCCGGGCGCGCCTGGCCTTAAATGGGCTAGGCCATGCCTTCCCCACCCGCCATTGGTGGGCAGGGTCGCAGGCACGCCCGGGGATTCCCTTGTTCTCATGGGGGCAGAAGGCCAGCCCCCGTGTGTGTGGGAGGGGGTGGCCCGCAACCCCCTCTCCTCTCAAGTTCGGAAATGGCTTTCATTGCATCAGCACTCTAAGAGGTTAGGATTCAAGCAGAGATCCAATATCATGCTTTGCCTGCTACCTCACTCACTGTAGATAATCAGGTGTGAGATAAGCAATCACAGGCTAACTTTCCACACAACTGTGTTTTGACATTTAATTCGGTTGTATTACTGTGGTGGCTTTCCTACATGCTTATGACCCCTTTTAGATGCTGGGACTATAACTCCAGAAACCTCAATGGAAGGGGGAGGAAAGGAGAGTTTATGCAAGTGAGAACCAGCATGGAATTATGGAGAGTGGAGTGGCAAACTCCTGCTGCTCCTCTGCAGGCAATTGTTGCTCACCACAGATGAAAGGAAGATTACTAGGGTGCTTTATAACTTTATTTATCAGAATTGTTAACCTTTCAAATATTATTGTAGTCACATTGCATGCAATTCAAAGCATCCTTGGTGTAAAGTATGTCAGTCAAAACTAGCATTGTTTCCAGTATTTTGAAATGTGACACGGGTTCTGGTTCTCAAATTACGACTTGGGGTTTTTTCTATTCAAAATATATTCTTTTACTGTGCTAGGAAAACTTTTTCATATATTTAAAACATTCTACCAGACCTCTGTGAGCTAAAGTTGAAAGTGGGAGTCTTGTGAAAATTTATTATTACATTATTATTGTGAAACTTTAATTTGCTTTTCCTCTCTTCTAATTGCAATTGTGAAGTTTCAGGTTTCTCCCTTTTACAGTATATACTGTAACTAACCTCTATAGCAACTGTGATATGTATCTGTCTTCTAGATTTCATTTCCCTAGCTTGTCCGTAGAAAGGCTACAAAATGTAGGTATTTATTCTTCTTTTATAAGACAGCAGTAGTTATTTATATATGAAGCTGTTAAAGGGAATAATGAGTTGTGAATTTTGGTGGCATTTTGCATCCAGTGAAAAGTCTGGCCTGGAGCCGTTGTATGCAAACATAGCACAATGCTATCCTCTTAAATTTAGCTGTTCTCTTTCTTTATCCCCCAGAATACCAGCTGCTTTCAGATAAGTACAGTTTGCTCTTCATAATATGCTATGTATCAGGTTTGCAGAACAATAATGGATTTTCATTAGGTACTGAGAATGTCTCTGCCCATTGCCAGATATGCTGCCATCGTGGAGCTCTTTTGGACACCAAATTCTGTAATGTTTATTGCATTCTATGGCTTTACTTTGCAGATGTCTAGTTTCAGTTGCCACAGTGGATATTTCAAAGTATTAATACCACAATATGTTGCTGCCGAGTTTGCCTTGAATAATTGCCAATCAGGTGTTTTATCTACTTTGAACTGTAAAATATTGCAGTTCCTCTCGTTTCTTTTTCCATTGCCCTACCAATAGAAGCTTCTCTTTTATGCACTGAACTTGGTTGTAGGCATATTAAATTGTCTAGACAATTAGTTTTCACTGCAACAACACCACAGTTTTAACTTATTTGTTGTTTATGATCTAGACTTCTTGGCTTGAAGTTGTGCTTCTGTTGCAATAATAACACATTATTTTTGTATCTGAGAAGAATGAGTGAATTATTTCCCTAGATAGCATTTCCATTGCTGATGCACATCCTGAATGAAAGACTTATGCAGAGCAAGATCCAGTTTCGCCTCCATCCTCTAGCTGGAAAACAATGTGAAACTTATTTATGTACTGAATTTATAGGTCTCCATTTAACAAAAAGTTATACAGGTGATTTACAACATAAAATAAAAAGGCTATTATTTTTATAGCAATAACAATAAAATATGATCTATTCTAAACAGTCTATAGCCTAAATGTAGACAGAAAACTGGCTAGTTAGGGCCTCCAACTACACAATCAAGGGGGAATTGTCATTGGAGTGCTTGCTTTTCTCTCTCTCTTTTGGTTTGAGGTGATGAGAAAGCTCACTCACCATCTGAACTTCCTTGCAGTGTAGAATTAACTGGTCACTTCAGAGGAGGGTGAGGAGAATTTTAACTAGTTACCTGGCCATGTGTGCAGCCGGGGGGAGGGCAGTGCCCCCTCTTGATCCAGAATCATTATTGAAAAGTATTGAAAGTACTCAATTACAGTATTTGAGGTTCTGTCCCCCCTGCAGAAGCATGCCCCCCGTAACAACTGTGGCTGCACCCCTAACAAAAATCCGATGCCCATGCAACTGGGAGGATAGAGAGGATTTGCTTTTCTCCTTTTCCTAATTGGCCTGCTTTATTTACTTATCTGTAATGTTGCTAAGGCTGATTTGTGCTGTTTGGGCTAGGTAGGTGATTAATTAGATCACAAACCATGGTGCAGGCTCAGTGAGGAGTGATGGTAAAAACCACTGGGCACCTTAAAGCATCATAGCAGTGAAGACACACTTACTCCAAAGTAAACTCTTACAGTTTGGGGAGGGGGTAGAAAGAGAGCTACTGTTCATAAGTTTCATGGAGGGGGTGGTTGGATATATGTATAATTGTAATCTGGAAATGAAAGCCCTTGGCAAATCCAGGGTCATGGGTTCTAGTCTCCCATCAGATGGTGGGAGCCAGGATGTGCCCTGACAGCCCTTGTGCCCTGACAGCCTAGTTACCTGCATAGCTCCCTGGCTGAAAACTCCACCCCTCAGGTGTGTTGGCAGTGAGGAGAAGGACAAGTTCTTTCACTGATCTGATGCTTTGAGAGCAGATGCAGTTGCTGAAACTAGGCTGACAATAAGGCTCTGCCTTTCTTACTTTGCATCTTAGAATCTGTCAAACAATATGCACTGGCTGTTGAAGGAAGAATATCAGTTCCAGATTTTTCGAGTTAGTTCATAAGCAGTACAACTTTAGTTCGAGTCTTGTATTTTCATTTCAGGGGGTGAGGGCAAAGATGAAAATATATGGTTAGGTACTTGTATTCACTGATTCATTGGGTTAAGCCCTTTCCCTCAACCTGGATGGGTATGCTTATGTATTTGTAAACTATTTTTATAAGAAATATTGTGTCATAAATGTATAATGAATAACTTAGAAATAATTTGATTACAAATATATGTTTATCATCCACATGTAAATAGCCTGATGTTCTTTTCAAACTCTGTTGTGAGGATGCCCCCACTTTACTTCAATAGATAGGATAATTTGACATTAATTTTACTTCTCTTTAGTAGAGATCATATTCAATGATCCGAATCCAATATTTGAAATGGCATTATTGGGACAGAAATAGTTAACTTTCTGAAAAACATATGGATGTATATCTTTTCAAGTGTGGGAATTAAATAAAAGTATATATTCCCAGCCTGCCCACCCCTAGCAGAGCAATCCCATGAAGACTGTGATAAGGAAAGAGTCTGTGGCAATAGCAGAGAAATTGCCCCTTCCAAAATGCTAAAGGGCTGGCAAGTGTGTGTGTGTGGGTGTATTTTTTCATGTTTTTTCTTTTCCCTTGCTTTCTTTTCTAACTTCCAGTTGTCAGTTGTTTTAGCTGGATAGTGTGCTTGTGTGATGCTTACTTCAGAATCATTGTAACTTGAAACAAATAGGTTTTGCTGCTTTGGTAAATGATGACACACTCCAACCTTTATTTCCCCATCTGTCAGCTTAGTGCTGGGCAAGATTAGACCATCCAACTGTCAGTTACATTTGAATACTGAGTTTGTTGTTATCTACAGATATATAATATATAGAACTGCTTTCTATCATCTATTAGCGTTAAGGAAAGTTTATTAGATCCTGACACGTGAAGTTAATAGGCAGGCCCTTTAGTAGAGGAATAAAATAACTCCCTTTGATTCATTTCATTATTATAAAGCCAAAATGTACATTATTTTTGGCAAAAAAACAAAAACAAAACACACACACACACGTAGGAATAGAACAACTTAGTCCAGATTTTTTTGGCATGACATTTTAAAAGGAAATGTTAATCTGTAAATTAAATCTGTAGCATCCTTACTAGACATGTATGTGTGTGTGTAGAAAGATGCTTCTTGTCACTTGGGGTCAGGTTAGGGTATGATGCTTGGCATGTCTTGTCATGTGGTTGTTTGAAAGGATGGCCTTCAGGACACAGTGCAGGTTGGGAAATGCTGCTCCAAAGGCAACAGCTTGTATCCCCCCCCCAATGCTTTTCACTTGACCAAACTAGCACTGAGAGAAGTAGCAGGGGATCTGGCTGCAATAGCTTGGAGCAAGGAAAACAAAAATGCCCAGTAAGATGCTGAAAATGACATTTGTATCATCCCAAAGTGGGCACTGTGTGTGCTGTTAACAAAGCCTTTCAAGCAAAGATGTCTGTTTTTATAGCATTAACTTTGACAACATACTCCTCTCTCTTTATTTTTCTTAGTTTGCTTATCCCCATTTTGTTCCTTTGTTCAAGAATTGCCACTAAGATGCAGCAAGTGATACTGTAGTTTTGAACCTTACAGCTACTGTCATGGATAATTATATTGTTACCACTTGAAAGATAACTGATGCAGAGTTATTGGGGACAAATGTTAGATCCTCTGAGCTACTACTTGAGGTGGTGGCAACACATAGGTTCTGCTATAAGCACTCTGCTGCCATCGTAAGGAGAAGTTTCAGTTACAGGATGACTCTGGCCCCAACCTCTCTCCTAGTCCTTGCCTAGCACTGCTGCCTTTTGCACTAGTTTTTGTATATTTTTGGCTTAGCAGAATGGAATCTTGGGTTCCTTTGCACCCTCTTCCAGAGCATTCTACATACAGATGTCAGTAAAAATAAACACAAACTGATAGTGTGGGAGACCATAGAACTTACCTGCAGGGCCAACTATAATACCTTCAGGCAATTGCTGGGGACCATGAATTCTAGCCCACCGCCATTGATGCTGCCCACCTGTCTCCCCTGGTGCATACATATTTGGTGAGAGTAGCTGAATTTGGGGAAGCTCCCCGGCCTTTTAAATTTCCCTAAATGTTCCGTTTAGGCATTGTGGAAAATTGTAAAAAGAGGGTCCCTGCCCACCACACACTACTGCTGTTAAGCCTGTCAGGAGGGAATAATGTGCTGAGACTCACAAGATAGCATTTGGCTGGGTGGTCCCTCAGACTTGGAGTTGGCCCAATTAGCCTCAAGGTAAGCAGAATAGAACTTGGTAGTATTTTTCTACTTTCTGGGCACTGGATTGTGTATCGGTTTCAGTGGGCAAAAAATAATTGCTTGCATTAAAACAACTTAAATCATTCGATAGAATTCAGAAACCTGAGATACCAAATAAGTAAAGAGTAGGTGATTCAAACCTGTCTTGAAACTGATTTCTGTGCTGAAATTCATTTGTTACTATTTTTGTCACTGCTGTTGTTTTTATGTCATGCCCGCTTTGTAAAAAAGAAAAACTTGCGCCTTGGCTTCACTTTCAAAATATTATTGCTGCCATTTTATGCTTACAGGTACATATAAGCAATGATATTCCAAATTATTATAGCCTGGATTATATCTGTTTTCAATTCAGTTTCTGATATTGTGATTATTGTATAGAGTGTTTGATACAGCATTGAATTGTAAAGATCTGTGTTCATGTTGTACTAAACTGCCCTGAGACCTGTGGGTTTAGGGTGGTATATACATTTAATTAATTAATTATTATTATTATTAATAATAATAATAATAATAATAATAATAATAATAATAATAATGTCAAAATTTGGAATTTACTAAATACAGTAGTTATAACTTGCCCTGGGGTCTTTGAGTGGAGGGCAGGTAATAAATATTGCCACCATCACCACAACTATCACCAGAAATAGTGTACAAATGCATATACTTCTCTAAGCAGAGAGCTAGTTCTTAATTCCCTCACCCCACCAAAAATGACAGAACCCTCCCAACTCTCACCTAGAAGCTTCCTTTACTCTCCCAGTCTCTCCCAGTAGGAGGTCTCCACTTCTCTCCCTTCCATCACTTGTCTCACTTTCACTGAGGTGCAGTCCTTGCCCCCTAATCCTCTGTGGTGTCTACTCCTTAAGGCGACCCTCACTGGTGATGGCCCATCACAGGACAATCAGTTGCTTGTAGAATGTCTGCCTTCTCTCTCCCCATGCCAGAGACCACCCTCATGATGGATAGAGTCCAGTTTACCCATCTCCAGATAGCAGCAGCTAATTAACACTGTCCCATGCACCAAACTACAGTGGTACCTTGGGTTACAGACTGTGCTGGTCCCGGGGGGGGGGGGGGAGGTACTGATACCGTAGCCGAAGTTCAGTCCAGAGTCACTAGCAGGGTAGACGATCACTAGATGAGACGCGAGGTCCAAAACAGGGAGCCAGGCAGGGGAACAGGAACGCTGGTAGGGCAGCAGCAGGAAGCCAGGTGGGGAACAGGAACACGGGTAGGTCAGCAGCGGGCAGCCGGGCGAGGAACAGGAACACCGGAGAGTAGAAGCAGGAAGCCGGGCGTGGAACAGGCACACCGGGAGTGCAGATCTAGGTCTGGGTAAAAGCAGGTACTCCACAACAACGTTGCTCCCGCAACCTGGGACCGGGCTGCCTGGCCTTTATCTCCTTCTAAGGCCGGGGGCGGTCCCGGCCCCCAGGAGCCCCGCCTCTCCTGGCCTTAAGGCGAGCACTCCTCCTGGGAGAAACCAGTTCCCTTCGCCTCTCTGCCCTAAGCCTCTGCAGTTCAGGAGAGGCCGAAGGGTTACTGGGCCCCGGGGGAGGCTCACCTGTAGACACTGAGTCCTCCAGCACCTCTGGGGCCGGAATGGTTTCACCTGGTGCCTGCCCCTGAGGATCTGGCACAGGTGCAGGCTCCTCAGCATCTAGGCCTTGCCCCAGTTCAGCCGGCCCTGGAGGGGGGGACTCCTGTGCCGGCTGGGATTCCTCCGGTTCACTCTCAGACTCGGAATCCCAGGCCATTACACAGACGCTTCAGGTTACAGACTCCGCTAACCCAGAAATAGTACCTCGGGTTAAGAACTTTTTTTCAGGACGAGAACAGAAATTGTGCAGGAGCAGTGGGAGGCCCCATTAGCTAAAGTGGTACCTCAGGTTAATAACAGTTTCAGGTTAAGAACGGACCTCCAGAATGAATAAAGTTCTTAACCCGAGGTACCACTGTATGGAAGAATACCCCCCCCCCCGGTCATGTTAACAATAAATTTACTGTAATGCCAACTTAATTCTTACTTGACAATATTTTTATAACAAATGCTGTGTTCTTTGAAGACATGCCTGCTTTTAATTTTAGTTGTAATATTACTTATTACATTGGGTGGAATCCAATGGTGACTTTATGCTGAGGAAAAGGACCGTCCACAGATGACAGTAGAACAGGGAAGAAGGCAATTTTTGGCAATTTCTCCCTATTTACAAAACATCACACACACACACACACACACACACCCAGTCTGCTCTGGAGGGTATCCCAACCCTCTAGAGTTGATTTAGAGGGGGTATAAGTGCCTGGCGTGCTCTGGTCCATGGGGTCACGAAGAGTCAGACACGACTAAATGACTAAACAACAACATGGGGTATTGCCAAGGTGAGGAGGGATTGCCTGGATTGCTTCCCCCCAGTTCTGCTGACCTTCCATTTGTGTACAGCTACCCTTGGATACCACCCACTGTATTAATCCAGGTGTTCGAAAATCCAATTTGCATGCCATTGTTACATTACTAAATTATGGCTTGCTTAACATCCAGTGAACTCTTATTGTAGTATTAATATTTTAATGTAATAGAAATTCTTAGTATATTTTATAAGGGAGTTCTAAAAGCAAGCTTTTGGCTGGAGCATCTAAGCTCATAATTTTTGTATGGATAATTTAGGTGTAGAGCAAGGCCCACTAATAAGTATTGTTGAAGTTATTAGGATTAATCCCATTCCTTAATATATCAATGTGTAAATTGTTTTGCTTTTATTACTGTTGCTCTTACATTTCTTTTACTGATATAAATTCACACCTGAAATAGAGTTACGCCAGTAATTGAGTGACCAATTGTGGTGAGGACTTTGGCGTTGAGTGCATCATGTGTCCTCCTTAAATACCCTTTGAACAGATCTGAATGGGTGAAATCTTCATCCAGTCCACTCTAGAGCCCCTGCTTCAGCGTCCAGATTGCCAGCTGACTGTCTCCTAGGTCTCATGAGCTTAGAATCATAGAATTGTAGAGTTGGAAGGGACCCTGAGGGTCATCTACTCCAACTCCTTGCAATGCAGGAATCTCAACAAACATCCAGGACAGAAGGCCAGGCCATCCAACGTTTGCTTAAAAACCTATGAAGAAGAGTCCACAACCTCCTAAGGGAGTCTACAACCTCCTATTCCACTGTCCACAACCTTCTATTCCACTGTCGAACAGCTCTTACCATCAGAAATATCTTCCTGATATTTAGTCAGACTCTCCTTTATTGTAACTTGAAGCAGGAGAAAACAAGCTTGCTCCATCTTCCATGTGACAGCCTTTGAGATATTTGAAGATGGCCATCATAGGCTAAACATACTCAGCTCTCTCAACTGGTCCTCATAAGACTTGGTTTCCAGACACTTACATTATTATATCTGTTAGATCTTTCTTTTTTTCTTTCTTTCTTTTTTTTTTAAAAAAAGTTGTATCCCAGACTTTTTTTTTTTATAATAATATTTTTTATTGCTTTTTTTCCAAGGTCAGATACATCATCAATAACACAGCAAAAGCGATTTTACAAAAAGAAAGAAGAAATTAAAAAAGAAAAAGAAAATTCACATTTCCAGATCGTTTTTCATAATCTACTGGACTTCCCCACATCTTCCATCCCCTGCATTCTTCACAATAAAAAATAAACAGCAAATTAATACCTTGTTTCATGCGTATTTGTACTTTCATCTAATTATATACTCTAAAATTTAGACTTTTCACGGTCATAACTTAATTTCCACCATTTTCAAATCTCAATACTGAAGCATGTTTTTCCCAAAAACTTAGCAAATTCTCAACATTCATATAACTTATAATGTTTTTGTAGATAGTCCTTAAATTTTTTCCAATCCTCTTCCACTGCCTCTTCTCCCAGGTCTCGGATTCTGCCAGTCATTTTGGCTAATTCCATATAGTCCATCAGTTGCGTATGCCACTCTTCCAGCGTGGGTAACTCCTGTGCCTTCCAATATTTGGCTATAAGGATTCTTGCTGCTGTAGTTGCATATAAAAAAAAAAGTTCTATCCTTCTTTGACACTCTCTGGCCCACAATGCCCAGGAGGAAGGCCTCTGGTTTCTTGTGAAAGGTATACTTAAATACCTTTTTCAACTCATTATAAATCATTTCCCAAAAAGCCTTCACCCTCGGGCATGTCCACCAGAGGTGAAAGAATGTTCCTTCAGCCTCCTTACATTTCCAACATTTATTGTCAGACAGATGATATATCTTTGCAAGTTTGATTGGGGTCATGTACCACCTGTATATCATTTTCATAATATTTTCTTTCAAGGCACTGCATGCCGTGAATTTCATACCGGTGGTCCATAACCTTTCCCAGTCTTCAAACATAATGTTGTACCCAATGTCTTGTGCCCATTTTATCATGGCTGATTTAACTATCTCATCTTGAGTGTTCCATTTAAGCAACAAGTTATACATTCTTGAAAGCACTTTCGTCTTAGGTTCAAGTAGTTCTGTCTCTAATTTCGATTTTTCCACCTGGAAGCCATTTTTTTTGTCCTTTTTAAAAGTCTCTTGTATTTGGGCATAGTGTAGCCAGTCTCGCACCTTGTCTTTTAATTTTTCTAAACTCTTCAACCTCCAGTTGTCTCCAACTCTTTCTATTATCTCACAATATTTTGCCCAGTCACCCTCCATGTTAAGTATTTTTGAGGCCTTAGCCTCCATTGGTGATAGCCACCTCGGAGTCTTATTTTCAAGTAAGTCTTTGTATTTAATCCAGACGTTAAATAAAGCTTTCCTGACAATATGGTTTTTAAACAGTTTATGGACCTTTGCCTTGTCGTACCACAGATATGCATGCCACCCAAAAGCATTGTTAAACCCTTCCAGATCTAGGACATCAGTGTTTTCTAATAGGAACCAGTCCTTCATCCAGCAGAAGGATGCAGCCTCATAGTATAACCTTAAGTCCGGCAGGGCAAATCCCCCTCTTTCTTTTGCGTCTGTTAATATTTTAAATTTTATCCGGGGCTTTTTGCCCTGCCAGACAAACTTCATGATGTCCTTCTGCCACTTTCCAAAACATTCCACTCTGTCCACGATCTGCAGGGTTTGGAATAAAAACAACATCTTTGGCAATACATTCATCTTTACAGCTGCAATTCTTCCCAACAAGGAAAGTTTCAATCTTGACCAAGTTTCTAGGTCCTTTTTAATTTCTGACCAACATTTTTCATAATTGTCTTTAAACAAATTCAAATTTTTCCCAGTCAGATTGACCCCCAGGTATTTCACTTTTTTAACCACATTTAATTCCGTTTCCTTCTGAAACCCATCTATTTCTGAAAAAGTCAAGTTTTTTGCCAAAACCTTAGTTTTTTGTTTGTTCAACTTGAATCCCGCCACCCGACCAAACTCATAGATTAATTCCAAAGCTCTTTTTGTACTAGGTTCTGGCTCCTGTAGTGTTAAAACCAAATCATCTGCAAAAGCTTTCAGTTTATATTGTTTTCCTCCGACCTGTATTCCTTCCACCAGCTGATCCTTCCTAATCAAATTCAGCAACACCTCCAGGACAGAGATAAATAACCAGGGTGATAAGGGGCACCCCTGTCGTGTCCCTTTTTCGATTTTGACCTCTGTCACCACATTGTTCACTATCAATTTAGCCTTTTGTTCTGAATAGATTGCTTCAATCCCATTTTGGAACGCCCTTCCCACTCCCATCCCTTCCAAGTATCTGTTAGATCTTTCAATGGTCTGATCCTGTTGATCAGAAGATGTGGGTTATGTGTCCTTGGAGATTGCCGTTCTCAAGTAGTTCTATTTGTTAATGGAAGGTTGGTTCCAGATGCTGCTGGTGGATGGGTGATTGGGATATTCTCATGTAGAACCCTTCAGTGCTGTTTTAATTCCCTCATTCTGCATATGAAGCTGTTGAATGAGTTTCTGCAGTTTCTAGTGAGATGATGAGAATTTTAATTTTGTTTTTGGTAATTTTGTCTTATGGTCATTTTAACACTTGGGATTTTTTGTCTAAATAATTTATTACACATAATTATCAATGTGTATACTCAGAAGAAAGTCTTATGGAGATCAATTGGACTTTCTTCAACATAAGTGGGTATATGATTGCATATTTAATCATTTAATGTAGCTACAATAAAACATTATTCTTTTTATATTAAGGGGGGAAAGCCTTAGTATGAAGTATTTTTCATCCTGATCTATACTATTTCATACTTCCTCCCCAAAAGTAGGGTATAGATATAGAAGCTGCAAATCAAAATGCACTTTGCTTCATTCTATTGTACAATCAACATTTTTAACACATATAAAGGTAAAGGTACCCCTGCCCGCACGGGCCAGTCGTGTCCGACTCTAGGGTTGCGTGCTCATCTCGCTCAAGAGGCCATGAGCCGGCGCCGTCCGAAGACACTTCCGGGTCACGTGGCCAGCGTGACGAAGCTGCAGCTGGCGAGCCAGCACCAGCGCGGCACACGGAAACGCCGTTTACCTTCCCACTATAAAGCGGTCCCTATTTATCTACTTGCACTTTAAGGGTGCTTTCGAACTGCTAGGTGGGCAGGAGCTGGGACTGAACGACGGGAGCTCACCCCGCCGCGGGGATTCGAACCACCGACCATGCAATCAGCAAGTCCTAGGCACTGAGGTTTTACCCACAGCGCCACCCGCGTCCCAGGTTTTTAACACATATACTCTGAGCTAGATTGCTACTCTGGCAAAAATTGCATGCCTTATTAGCAGTGTACCTAACAGTTGACATTTAAGTGTCCATTGGAGCCTCTCATCAAATATAAGCCTGTTTAAAGTGTTGAAGTCTCATCAGTGTCAGAGCAACAGACTGCATATTAGCACACCTGGTGTTAATTACATATGTACATAATTCACAGTATCTATAATGTAGAGCTGATTCTGGGATGGAGTCTCCAATAATGTCCTTTTTGGCCCTATTGTTGATACACAAGCAGCCACTGATGCTTTTGCTCAGCTGTTTGTTCCATGCTAGACTGGGAAAGTGCAGCTTTATGGCACAAGCAGGAGAGACATGGGATTGAGTTGTGTCTCCGCATTGTTCCACTGTGCATCATATACTGGGCCTTTGAGGGACACTGACACCTTATTAGCTGGTGGAGTCTGAAAAAGGACCTGATTAACACAGTCCTTTGCTGGATGTTTCTAGTAAAAAATATAAACACTGGATTATTTATTTTTATGTGGCAGCCCTCATCAGGGTTGATACAGCTGCAGCTAAAACAAAATTCTAGTACTGGACTGGGAACTTTTTTTTTTAAAAAAAGTGATAATTTCCTTTGATCTAAAATCTGATAAAAAGTGTTGTTTGCAGAAGAAGCAGATTGGTAACCCCTATGCATGCTTATTCAGGTGTAAGTTGTTTGTAATGGCTGCGTGGTTTCTGAGATTTTAGCATGTAGTGTCCTATTATTTTAAATATGTTTTTATGTAACCTGCTATGTTGGTATGGGTTCTGTAAATTAATTTAAAATGTCCCATTTAGTTCAAGGGATCTTTGTTCTGAGGTTTTTAAACTTCATAATTGGTGATTTTATCCTGCTATTTGTCATTGACTGCAATAAAATGACTTGACTTTACTCCCAAGTACATGTGTGTAAGACTGTAAGAAAAGTTTGTTATTTGGTCTAAGAATGGGCAACTTGTAGTATGAGATTCAGCATTCCTCTACTGTTCTGTAGCCTTTTGAGAATTTTCATTATTTTCTGTGGTCTAGAACTCTTTCGCTGTTGTATATGAATTCATCCCCTCAACCATATATAACGACAATCAATAACTGTTAACAATAAAAGGGCACTTTTAATCTCTTCCCCTTGTGTACAGAGTAGGAGGAAAAGGTTAGCCTTAGTCTTGGATCTGCTCTAGCTCGTAATAAGAAGTCATGCTTTGCTATTCTTTCTGAATTGACTTAATAAGATGACTGGCAAGCACTTGGTACTTGCAATATATTATTAAAACATAATACATTAAAACATATTAAACTGCTTGTAGTTAGCTTTATGCCATTTCTTATTGACTTATGGTGCATGATTTACCGCTGATTTCTTGCTGTGAGCCTTCTAAAAATGCAAGCTTATTGTGGTTATTTTTTGCAGGTTTCTAGCTGGTGGAAATTCAATCTAATACAATACATATATTTACTGTAGTGTGGGATTCCTCTTGCAATACATTTTAATATTGATGTAGAACCAGGATACTGCAGTGTGTTGCTGCTATAGAACGAAGCATGTATGCAATTTTTAGCATTTTTTAAAATTGACAAATGTTTCCTGGATTTGTATAGGTATTTTCATGAAAGCATAGCATGAAAGTGTTTTACCTGTGAGTTACTTACCTGTGAGTTACTTACCTGTGAGTATGTATTTTCCAGCTGTGACTGTCCTGTGGGTTTGCTTATTAGGAATTGCCAGCATCCTTTGGGTACTCAGAATTTTGATGTACACTATATCTCCCCCAATTTTGCATAACACAGGCTGATAGCTGGCATTTGTAATAAAGGTTGGTGCACGTTAAAAGTGGTGTAGCAGGCCACCTAAGAGGTCCTGGAGAAGCTGTGATATATTTTTCTTCATTGCCTTCTCTGATTTAAAGTCAAGCTTGACTATTTCAGCAAAGGAAATTGGCTGGTCAAGTTAAAATTAACCATTGTGCCGATAGGACCCCTTTACAAGCCTTGCTTGAATATCTGCCCTTAAGTAGCACTTAACAAATTCTGATTGAAAAAAGTAGTTGTACTCCTTAGTTGGAGCTACAGATGCTAAGCAAAAAAATGTATAAAGAATATGTCCTGTAGTAGTCCAGTAGAGGGAGTCTAAATTCATTGAGGAAGCAAGAGAAAAACAGCCTAAGCTGCTTCCACAAGGTAAAAGGAGCAAGTCTCAGAGATTAATAAAGTCTCATAAGGAATCTTTCTGTTTTGTATGAAAACCTCATTTTCCCTCTTTACCTTTTCCCTAGGAATGCTAAGAAACTCAAGAAGCAGCATTTAATTAAAATTTATCTGACAGTCTGTTTATGTTTGTGATATCCCCTTAATTCACTCTTGAAAAGCTTTCAAAATGTTAGTGTTACAAGAATTCTAAGGAATCAAATATAGAATAAATGTTCATAAATGTATAAGGCAAACACACACACCTAAGTATGGTGCCTGAAATAGTAAGGAGAGCAATTCTGAAACCATTTTGACTCCCAAATTGACCTCAAATATTTCCCTGCAAGGAGGAAGGAAATGGGTAAAGCTTTCCAATTGTCTTTGAACCGTAGGGACTTACACTTTCCTGCAAATACAGTCTGGCAAGTACAGTGGTACCTTGGGTTAAGAAATTAATTTGTTCTGGAGGTCTGTTCTTAACCTGAAACTGCTCTTAACCCGTGGTACTACTTTAGCTAATGGGGCCTCCTGCTGCCGCCGCTCCGCCGTAGCACAATTTCTGTTCTCATCCTGAAGCAAAGTTCTTAACCCGAGGTACTATTTCTAGGTTAGCGGAGTCTGTAACCTGAAGCGTCTGTAACCCGAGGTACCACTGTATCTGTGAAGCTGAGCAAACTCTCAATATGTGCAAGAGATTCAGGAAGTAAAGTATTTACCATCTCAAAGGAATGGCCAGGCTATCCAGAACATGCAATCAAGTAAGGCATTATCAGGTATCCTGGCAGACAGGAGAGAAGCAATACTCAAATTTCTACTGAAGACTGCCTCCTTCTGTGATATATGTATGATGTTTTGTGGGGTGGTCTTGGGCTACAAGGGACACGGGTGGCACTGTGGTCTAAACCACAGAGCCTAGGACTTGCCGATCAGAAGGTCGGTGGTTCGAATCCCCGTGATGGGGTGAGCTGCCGTTGCTCAGTCCCTGCTCTTGCCTACCTAGCAGTTCGAAAACACGTCAAATTGCAAATAGATAAATAGGTACCGCTGTGGTGGGAAGGTAAACAAGTGTTTCTGTGCACTGCTCTGGTTCACCAGAAGCGCTTAGTCATGCTGGCCACATGACCTGGAAGCAGTACGCCGGCTCCCTCGGCCAGTAAAGCAAGATGAGCGCCGTAACCCCAGAGTCATCTGCGACTGGACCTAATGGTCAGGGGTCCCTTTACCTTTACCTTTACCTTGGGCTACAGGGTGAGCAATTTCAAAAGTCTTTATAGGGGCTTGTGCACCATTGTTCTGAGTCTCTCCTACCTCCTTGCAACATAAAAAGATCTGGCTTGTTTTCTATGACTCTGGCCTCCATCCATTCATCTCTGACCAATCATGGACTTAGTGGGCTCAGTCCCTTGGGGAGTTCAGCAGCAAAAGCCAGACCCCCTATTTTTTCTATAACGTTAGCACCGTTTTAAGTTCCTTTTAATGCTAGAGGATTGGTGTGCTCCCCTTCTGTAAGCTAATTGGAAGTTCATATGTTGATTTTACTATTCCCCATACACAAATTGTGACATTGGAATCAATCTTAAGGGACCAACATCTACGTATGTCAATTTCTATCACTTCCTCAGCCAGAGCTGTTACCTTTATTAGTTTGGAGTTCTCTTAAGAGCTGATAAAGCTCATGTTTCTTTCACTCTGGGCAAATAATATAATGCTTTCCCAATACAATATCTAAGAAAGCTACTTGAATGATTTAACTTCATGAATAAACAGTTGTGACATGTTTGTACCCCAAATAACTAACTTACATGGAATATCTTGTGGCCTAGTGTCAAAATTAGGATCTGTGTTCATAGGACTAAGTGACTATAGAAAGACTAAATGAAATGCCAGGTTGCTAATCTCAATTTCATACTGTTTAACTGCCTTTTAATCGTATTTGAGTGAAGTTGATCCACAAAGTATGTATGAAATTTTAGCTAATATAGTTTAAGGTGATGGTCAATATCTTTTCAACTTACTCTTGTGAAGCTTTTCAGTACATGCAAAATGAGAACACATGGTTTCTTACAACACAAAATAAATTGTTGAAAATAAGTCCACCATTCAGCCTCCTATATTGGCCACCCTGATGCCCCTAAAAACTGATAGCCATCTCTTGTCACTGGCCTCTGGCAGCAGCCTAATAGACAATATTGTCTCTGAACACCAGGGTCCTATTTTTTGTATTTCAGCTATTGTTTGTGAATTTATTTATTGATTTTTTAAATCCTTGCATTATTTTTCAGTTGTACTTAGTCAATATAAAGACACCATTAACTTGATCCAAAGATATTTATTTGCACTAATTAGGTTAAAATTGCATAGAATTCTATATATAACTCAAAGTGCTTCAGAAACTGTCCAGATGGCAGGAGAATCCCATGGTTCATTAATCACTAAACTGGAAGTGGAGAAATAGGTACCTTAAGGAAGAAGTGCCAACATATGTGGGGGCTTTGCATTAGCATAAATAGCATTTATCTCTATTATATGGAACAATTATAATAAGAAAGCATGTTGGAGAATAGGCAGCAGTGGTGTGTAAGCATTTGCAATATTTGTAAGATTATAAAAGTACAGAGAGAGAATAATTGTCTAGCCCATTCTTTTGGTTTGAAACTAAAGTAATCAAAGAAAACTGGACATTAAAATGTGATGAAACAACAGTGAAGTACTTCATTCTATGGAGCAGTCTCCCAAGGACAGTAGAAAAGACTAGAATGATTAATTTTAAACCCAGGCTGAAGTTAAGTACAACAGAAAGCAATCCTGCACAAGTTTTAGATTGACAAGGTGACCCAATGGCTCTCCCATCTGTAATTGCTATTCCTTTAGTGACTTAGCCTAAATTAGGTCTGCAATAATCTGTGTGGAAAAAGAGAACTCCAAGCTGGTGCTTCTTGCTGTGAATACACAGAAATACTCTGACAGCATTTGACAAAAATGTCTGAGGAGGCAGAATGGGACTCTGGTTCTGCAGTTCAAAGCATATCTCCAGAAAAAACTAGTGGCAATGATATATCCAATCAACTTAGAAGAATTTAAATATTTCGATATGAACTGTATCGGAGAGCACTAACAAAAATATTTAGCAAATGGAATGCAATGCTGCACTAATAGTTTATATTTTTCTGCCTTGTTATCCAAAAGTAGTATTTTCTAAATCAATTATTTAATACTCATATTATTATAGGTACCTGTCATTGCATTTACATAATTAATATATATTTTTTGTACTTGAGTCTCTGTTTCTGCTGGAAGGCACTCAAAGTGTTTGCAAATTAAAAGCATAAATTTATATCAGAATCTCTATAGTGACATAGTACCTCCTCCTTCCACCATCTGATCAGCCACAAAGAGAAGTGATGAGGGTAATCTGGTTTCTCTTTTGAACATATAATAAACACTTAAGCCAGGGGTCTGCAACCTTTAAGACAAAAAGAGCCACTTGGACCCATTTCCGAAGAAAAAAAAACTGGGAGCCGCAAAACTTGTCATTATAAAAATAACATTTTTGTCACTTTTTTATTATTTCTTTGTTTGACCCCTCAGAATTAATCCTCCTCATAGAAATAAACGTTAAATTAACAAATTACCTTTTTGTGTGTGTGTGTGTTCTTCACTCCCCTTCAAAACAGTGACCAGCGTACATGCCCCCTTTCAATGCAGTGACCAGTGTACATGCCCCTTACAATGTGGCGGATGGGAAGGTGACGTCGGGACGGTGCGTGACTAACGCACACACCGCCCCCATGCGACGTCACAGCCAGTACAGCGCCTGCCACAGTGGGGAGTGTTGGGGTGCACAATGCGCCTCCTCCCCTCGCTAGTATCCGCCCCGGAGCCGCGGCAAAGGTGTAAAAGAGCCACATGCGGCTCCGGAGCCGCAGGTTGCAGACCCCTGACTTAAGCCATCAGAAAAGACAAAGGAGTAACCAAAACGATTAAGAGGCTGGAGTAACTACTTTTTAAGGAAGATTACAATATTAATCATTTAAAGCAGGGATGGCCTGTCCTGTTTTGATGCCTGAGGTGAATTGGGAAGAACCCCTTGACACCCCTGGGAAGCCTTGCTTACCAAGGTTGCATGGCTGCAGTTTCTAGTTCCAGGAAGATCTCATGGAAGCCTCTGTGTGATTCAATGTGGCTCTCCCAAGATCTTGCCAAACCCCAGAAGCCATGACAACTGTTCCTCCTTGCCTCTCCGGTAGTGGTGGGGTGAGGAGCATGTCTGTGCAGGTGCCCCTTGGATTTTGTTGCCTCAGATGGGCTGGCGGTAGTTTAGAGACAAGTAAGAAGGCATATGACATAGGTATGTAAATTATGAATGTTGTGTTCGAGAGAAGGTTTTTGCCCTCTCTCAAAAATACTAGAATAGGATTTCCAATGAAGCTGAATTCTGGAAGTTTCAGGACAGACAAAAGGAAAATATTCCTTCACACAGTGCATAGTTTAAGTAATGACTTTTTCCCACTAGTGGTAGTGATAGCCACCAAATTGGATGGCTTTAAAAGAGGATCAGACAAGATCATTGAGGATAAGGCACCAGGGGCTGTTAGCCAAGATGGCTATGCTCCAGCTTCACTGTTGGATGCAGCACGGTAGTATGGCTGTTGCAACCCACCTTAGATTATTTATTTTATTGCATTTCTATCCCACCTTTTCTGCAAGGAGCTCAAGGTGGCATACATGGTTCTCCCCCTCCTCATTTAAACCCCACAGCAACTCTGTCAGGTAGATTAGGTTGAGAGGCAGTGACTCACCCAAGGTCACCCAGCGAGCTTCATGACTAAATGGGAATTTGAACACTGGTTTCTGAGCTCCTAGTCTGATAGTATAACCACTACACTATACTCTTGATCTAGATCAGATTGTGACTTGGTAATGAATCACACCCCACCAGCTGAAGACCAATGCCTTAGAGTACATCAACCCATGTGAATATATATAAGACCATCTCAATTAGCTTCATGAACCTGATGATGTTGCCCATTGCATACAAAACTTGGTGTTGTAATAAATTAGACAATGCACCATCAGATCTAGGGATTCCTGTGGATGTGAAGAGTTCTCATGTAGGCAGAAACATTTACCATTCTGTTCTGTATCAAATAGAGATCTGTTTGCATCTCCATTCCAGACACTGACAGTTCTCCTGTATGAATTGTGTTTGTGGACTAGTGTTCCATTGGACATAGATTCAAGGCTTTTGTCTTCTCTTAAGATTAGTGTGATCAAATATTTGACTGGAACTGCAGGGTTAGAACAGAGAATCCTTTTTCTATCAGACTCTTCCTATCCAACCATCTCCAGCATAAAAAAAATAAAATAAAAAATCAATTGGCAGTCTGTACACACACAAGGAGTATTTCTTCACACAGCATGTAATTATAGAATCCGTTGCCTCAGGGTGTTGTGATAGCTGTTAGCATATGTGGCTTTTAAAAAGCTTAGACAAATTAATGGAAGATGCTCTGTCAATGGCTATTAACCATAAATAAATAATGGCTGAGAAGACCCCCCCCCCCGGTACATTTCTGATTATTATAATAAACAAAAGACCAGGAGTCCATGAATACAGTCACTGGTGGCTACTAGCAATTTAATTTTGGAGACTAACAGAGAGATAACTCAGAGTTCATCCACACCTACCTTTTATCCTACACTTCTCAGGCTCAGGTCTCTGTGTTAAAGCTCTGTGTCTGAGCACTATTTTTCCACTCTGGAGCTTTCTTCATGAAAACCCGCTCTTTAAAGCTGAAGTGCAACAAATGGCAACTCAGGTTTTCTGTGGGTTGCCATTTGCTCCAATTCAGTGGTAAAGAGTGGGTTTTTGCAATGAAAGCTTCAGGGTGAAAAAAAAGAGCACTTGAACACAGAGCTTTAAAGCATGGACTCTGCCTGGAAAGTGTGGAAGAAAGATAAGTATCGTTAAACCCACAGTATGTTCTGCCACAGGAATAATGTCTAACAATCGTCCGTGTCTTGTGCTTGGAGGAAATACCAGGGTCAGAGGCTGAAGGGGAAGTGTTATTACAAACACACATATCCCCCACCCATTCACTGGTCCTGTCAAATCATGATAATCAGGCAATGGTTACAGGATGGCCTATAGTTTGCATCTGTGAAGCAAGAAACCTGCCTTACTAGCTCCTAGGATTAATGTCTGGCTACCAAGTGCAGCAAGATTTGTGGATCTCTGAAACTGAATTTGGTTTTTTCCATGATACCCTGATTGTGCAGTTTCCAGGGACTTCTGATTGATGACGGCTGTTGTAGAAGGAATGTTATGCACTTCTGTTCTGATCTACTGCAAACATTTCATTACCATTTGGAAAAAAATGCTCAGGAGGCTAACACTGGATTGTCATAAAGCAAATTTTGTGTAAATGGAATTTTGGGCTGTCTGCCTTTTAGCATGGGCATTTCAAGACAAATATGCTATTCCAGAAAGTTGGACAAATGTTTCTCTCTCTTCAGTATGGATTGTGCCAACAAAGAGGCAACTAAATAAATGTTAGATCCTAGAAAGTAAGTAGTGAATTCTTTCTGTCCATCTCATCTTCTAAAAGGTTTGTGTGTTCAAACAACTGAAGAAAGTCCTTCCCTCAAGACCTTTTTAGATGTACAAATGCAAATGTTTGCAGATGAGTGCAAACTCTTGGCTTTCTACTTCTGGGGAAGTCGATGTATTAACAACATGTGGTTGTATAGGTAATGAGGTATGAAAATCAGAGTTTGCCTCTGGTCAAGTTTATGACAACTGCAACGTCAGGAAGATCCTAGCATATACTTAACAGATGTGGTCCACAGATTTGTGCATAGCTGTCAACTTTTCCCTTTTCTTGCGAGGAATCCTATTTGGAATAAGGGAATTTCTCTTAAAAAAAGGGAAACATTGACAGCTATGGATTTGTGGCAAGAAGTACTTATGTACTAGAAGGACTTTATTACAGACCTGTGACGTACAACGTGCCTTTCGGAGCATTAACATCAGGAAGGCAGCTGGACCGGATGGAATCATGGGACGGGCTATTAGGGACTGTGCTGCAGAATTAGCCGGCGTATTTACGGACATTTTCAACCTATCCCTGTTGCAGGGTTATGTCCCTACCTGCCTGAAGACATCGATTATAGTGCCAGTCCCCAAGCAGTCAGTGGGGGTATCTCTCAATGATTATAGACCAATAGCCTTAACATCTGTTGTTATGAAATGTTTTGAGAGATTGGTGCTAGATTATATTAAGGCTAGTCTTCCATCCACTTTAGACCCGTTCCAGTTTGCATACAGAAGAAACAGATCTACTGATGATGCTATTTCCATCGCCGTCCTAACTGTATTGAGTCATCTAGAACGACAGGGAACCTACGCAAGGCTATTGTTTGTGGACTACAGTTCTGCCTTCAATACAATTCTGCCAGACAGGTTATTTCTTAAAATGACCAACTTGGGTATACATCAGAAGATCTGTCTGTGGGTAAGGAATTTCCTGACTGATAGGCCGCAGACAGTGAGAATGGGACCTTACTATTCTTCTACTCTAGTATTAAGCACAGGAGCCCCTCAGGGATGCGTGCTAAGTCCCTTTCTCTATTCTCTGTACACATTTGATTGCACCCCACTGTATAAGTCCAACACAATCATCAAATTTGCGGATGATACAACAGTGGTGGGGCTCATCAGTGAGAACGATGAGACTGCCTATAGGAAAGAAGTACAGGGGTTAATTCAATGGTGTAAAGAAAATAATCTTATGCTTAACACCAAAAAAACCAAAGAACTCATAATTGACTTTAGGAGAAAGAAAAGTGTATTGTTACCATTGCACATAAATGGCGAGGAAGTGGAGAGGGTTGGTAGTTTTAAATACCTGGGCATTTATATCTCGGAGGACCTCTCATGGACTGCAAATGTTAATATGGTTGTGAGGAAGGTGCAGGGGAGGTTGTATTTCCTGAGAATGCTCAGGGGACTGAATCTATCCCAGCACCTACTCCTGTCCTATTATCATAGTACCATCGAGAGTGTCCTAACCTATAGTATATTATCGTGGTATGGGAGCAGCTCTGAAACGGATAAAAAAGCTTTACAGAGAACAATTAAAATTGCCCAGAATGTTATTGGGCTCCGACTACCAACCCTGGATGAGATCTTCACGTCTCGCATCTTGAAGAAGTCACATAATATTCTGAGAGATCCCACCCACCCTGCTCACAACTTCTTTGAACTATTGCCTTCGGGCAGAAGATATAGGACAATGAAAACACGAACCACACGCCTTCTGAATAGTTTCTATCCAAGAGCTCTGATTGCACTAAATAATGATCTCAGGGCCACTTGCAAGGTTTAGTAGGTAGGGAGTGGAAGGAATGAGATAGGTTTTAGGTTATGTTATGTTTTTAATAGGTCATGCTATATTCTGGATTATGTTATGTTTTATAGATTACGTCTAAATAGGATGAGAGTTCGGAGATACGTGCAAATGTATATGTGAACCCGGTCTTTGGGTGGGTGTTTGATTTTCGTTGTTGTGTATACTGTGTATATACGGACAATGACAATAAATTTATCTAAATCTAAATCTAAATCTAAATCTAAATTAATTTATGGTCATTTAAATATTGCAGTATTAATATTCTCTAATAACACAGGCAACACCCCATTTGTGCGAGGGTTGCATTCCGAGGCACCGTGTGCATCAGTGGGATGCTCATAAGCCTGCCCTATTCTGCTCCCCCCCTCCCTGCAATGGGACTCAGGAGCGGTTGTGCGTGCCTCGAATGTGTGCAGATGGGGAGTTGCCTGTAATTGTTTAGTTTATATATGCGTTACTGAATTAAAAGCATTGATTGTTGACTGTCAGGAAATAATGTGCAGGAATTACCTCAAATAAGCTCACTAATCCAAAGCATGCGTTAGAACAAGAGGAGACTGTGGTCACTTTGCTCCTTCACAGTCACTGCACTGCTGCTGTGCTGAGCAAAACCATAGTTTGGCTTAGGATGTTGTCCAAACCTAGGCTCATTTTTTATACCATCCAGGGGTTCCAGATGCTTACCCATGGTTTGACTTCCTTGGAATGAGGGATAGCGCTGACTGTGGTGTCTTTAGGAATTATAGTTTATTTGCATACATATATAAAACCTGAGCCTATGATGGAGGGGCTCACAGCATTAACACCCCATAAGGTCTTTCTTCTCCCATAGCCACAGCAACAGATTTCAGCCGAAATTAAGCATGTCTCTCCTTCTCTGGCTTCTGCCTGCTTCTAGCCCAGCACACACACCACTCTAGCTTTTATCTTTCTCACTAACATCCATTTGCCCTCTGGCACAGAGCAGATTCCTTTGTCAGAGTAGGGACCCATGTTGAAGTAAGAGTAGTGAAAACGCAGCTAAGCAGCTCAAGTCATATACATGACCAACATCCTTCTCTGGAAATTAAACCATTATCCAGACTTTAACATTCAAAAACTTTACTTGCAGAAACTTATACAGTCGTACAGAGCAGTCTTTCCCATAGGGGTTAGTGGTGCATTGTGCCAGAGCGCCGGCCTCTAAGGGGCACCCCAGCAAGTGGGGGAGCTGTGTGGCTTTGCCGGCGGCCTCCCCTTTCCCTGCATGCCCACCAGCTGCACCCCACTAACCATAGGGCTGGAGGGCATGCAGCTTCCCTCCCAAGCCTCCTCAGGAGGAGAGCGATCTCTGCAGAGGCTTAGGGTGGAAGCATATGGCTGGCGGGCGCGCAGCTTCCCTCCCAAGCTTCTGCAGGGATCGCTCTCCTTCTGAGGAGGCTTGGGAGGGAAGCTGCGCTCTCCTCCCATGGAGGCTTGGGAGGGGCAGAACTTTACTTCCAATCCTCTGCGAGGATCGCTCTCCTCCCAAGTAGGCTTGGGAGGGGTGCAACTTCACTCCCAGTCCTCTGTGGGGATTGCTCTCCTGCAGCGGCATGAGGGAGAGTTGTGCCGCCCCCCCCCCCCATGGCTGGCAGTGTGAAGCTACGGCCACCCCAACACTATCTGTGGTGATTTGGGGCGCTGTGCGGATATTTGCACCCCGGCGCCGCATCTGCTAAAGAGGGCCCTGCAGTCATACCTTGGTTGTTGGATTTAATCCGTTCCAGGAGCCCGTTCGATTCCCAGAACCTTTCAACAACCAAGGTGCGGCTTCTGATTGGCTGCAGGAGCTTCCTGCACTCAGTCAGTAGCTTTGGAAGCTGCGTAAGCCGTGTTGGACGTTTGGCTTCAGAAAAACGTTCGCAAACCAGAACACTCTACCTTTTAACTGAGATGGGAATTTTGAGAACACTTTTTTCTGTTCTTTTTTGCAACATTTGTTATATGTCTTACAGAACCTGCTTCTCAAAGATTTGGAATTTAAACATGTTCTGAGGACGATTTAAGTTGAATGTTAAGCTAATTAAATAATTGTGTTGCAAACAAAAATGTAAATTAAAAAAGCATTTGTATTAAGACATTCAGTGAATTTTTCTTCAGGCTGTTAAACCATCATTAGTAACCAAGTTAGAAGCTATTTTACTATGGATTTTCACACTGCTAGCATTTCAAATCACATTATATTTCAGTAGAATAGCCTGCCCACAAATACAGGCCTTGTGAATGCCGTTTGTAATTAAAACATGTTAGAATACATTTCACAGTTTATTGATAGTGAAAATGAGCATCTTCTGTTAACCTATTCTAGGAGGGAATTAGCTAGCATCTTGGACTGGATAGAGCTGTATGAGATGAAAATACATTGGCAAAGCTTCAAGCAGTTTGGAGGCTTTGTTTCTATTATTTTCTAAAGCCCCCATTGGTAGGTGATTTGAAAGCTGTACAAATTTAAAGCAATTAAATAAAATGAGGCCCAATGGCCCAGAAAAGCAGATACACTAATAAACAACAAAATAAATATTCCAACTGTTACAGCTTCAGACCAGCACTTGGGGAAGACAATGTAGATGCAAATAACAAAACCAGACCCACTACTGCCAAAAGGATGATTAACTGTAAGAAGGACCACACTGGTGATATTTTTATGTTGGCTGCTTATAATTTTCTTTCTCTGCTACCTTATTTCCCCTGCCTTTCATGTGTTTCAATCAAAAGCATATAATGCTCCTACTGGAACTTATCTGCCAACTTTCTTTTTAATATGCCTCAGGCTTCAGGTTTCTCAAGGTGGATGGTGTCCAAAAGACCACCTAGTCCAACATTCTACTTCAAAGACAAAATGTCGTCATATCAGATGATACCAAACCAAATGAACCTTTGCAAGAATTTGCTCACATAAGTACTTTTCGACTTTTCTAATCATGGCAAAGGATGCGTGGAAGTGTTCCAATTCACGAGTGGGCCACCCGACATACTGTAAATTATATTTGTAGTATTCTTAATTCTATGAGGTTCTTGATAACTCTTACCTAAGTTGTATTTCAACCATTGTGTGCAATAACTTATGCTGATGGTGGTTTTATGCTATATAGTATTTTGGGTTCTTCATGTTTGATCAGTGTATTCTTACATAAAACATGGTAGAAACATGTCCTGTGGTTCCATGGAGACATACCCTGTGATTTAAGGAACCAGTCTACTCTTCATCTCAAGACAAGGGAATGCAATACCCTAATCAGATTTAACAATAGTTTAACACTGCACAAATGCTAATCACAATTGATCATAACCAGGCTCTTTTTTAATCAGGGCAACAAGTCCACTTCAAACACTTGTTTCAATCTCAAGTTAAAACAATTAGTGTTGACCATCATTAGCGTCTATGTAGATGTGACACTAAAACAATGTGAATTAGCTTCGGAGAGGAGATTTTGAAGGGTGCATACATTCTTGAGGCTGACCCCTAATTTGAAAACCGTGGAACAAGTTTGTATCGAGCCAGTTTTACAGCAGTATTAGATTTCTGTGATCTCTAAGAAAGAGGCTTGGCAAGTAAATACAGAGGAATCTTATGCAAATTTATTCAGAAGTAGGTCCCATTGTGTTCATTGGAGCTAACATATAGAATTTTGCTTCTATATAATAGAGGGCAATAAACTACAGATGCACAGGGCATTTCAGGGTACTCTGCTACATTAGCCTGGAGTTGGCAGGAAAAAAGGGGGAAAACCTGTCTGGCACAAGTATTTATTATTATTTATTGAATTCATATACCACCCTATACCTGGAGGTCTCAGGGAGGTTCACAGAAAAGATCAACATAAAACCATAATATATATAATCAAAATAAAAACAACCCAATGACCCCCCCCCCACAGCCCAATAACACCCTCCAAGTAGTAGGACTTGGGATGTGGTGCTTGCTGAACTGCCCAACCAAGGTTTAGGAATGCTTTGCTAACATCTTAGAAAGACAAAGGAAAAGCCATTCTATTGAAACTCAGTGTGATATACCTGAACTACTTGTGTTTGAATAACATGCAAAATAAAAGCTACTAGTGAAGTTTTCAAATGGGACATCTCCATATAGTTAGAATTTATTTTTTCTTTAATCATTCTTAGGGTTTTTATTCTGCCCTTTAGTGCTGATTGGCATTCCTAGGGCACCTCACATAAAGCAATAAAAACTTCTGCCTGTGTATTTAAGTTGTTTGCTGCATAAGCAGGAGGAACTTTCCTTCATCAAAGTTACAAGGCTTCCTGCATGCTGTTATAGAATCAAAGATTCATAAAACGGTAAAGTTGGAAGGCATCCCAAGGGTCATCTAGTCCAACCCTTGAGATACAGGAATCTGAACTAAAGAATCCAGGACAGGTGGCCATCAAACTTCTCCTTAAAAATCTCCAATGAAGGAAAGTCTATCACCATCTAAGGGATCTGGTTACAGCGCTTACTGTCAAAAAGTTCTTGCTGATATTTAGTCAAAATCTCCTTTCTTGTAACTTGAATCTATTGGTTTGAGTCCTACCCTCCACAGCAGGAGTAAACAAGCTTACATCATCTTCCATGTGACAACCTATCTGGCTGGGTTGCCTCAGCCATTCTGGGTGGCTACTCATGCATAGTCTTGCTTCATGATTTCCCCTTTCTTCCATATCTTATATATGCCCTTCTTAAATCACAGCTCATCTGTAAGCTCCTTATGCAGCCACACCTGTTTATTTAGATGCCTCCCACTTTTAACTTTCTTATTACATTTGAACCTTCAGTATTTCACCTTTAAGAAACTCCCATCCATCTTGGATTCCCTTCTCTTTGAGTATTTCTGACCACGGGACCTCTCCCAATAGTTCCTTAAGCTTGTTGAAATCAGCCTTTTTAAAGTTGAGTGTGCATGTCCCACTATATAAATACCATGTTGTCCTATACTGGATGATGAGTCAAAGGTTTAGAAATTGTTATTTTCAATTATAGGTGGTTAGGCCATTATTATTATTTTTTAAAAAGGAATATAAACATTTCTAGAGTATATAGAAATTTCAGGCAAGAAAGGAGACCTCTCCACTGCACATGATTTTTTTATCTTATTCTATGTCTGCTATTACTGGAAAATTCCAAAGTATTGCGTCATCAAACTAAACTTTAAAAGTTAACAAACATTTATGTAACATCTGCAGGAGCTGTACAAAACAAATCAGCAGTGGGGGTCGTATAAATTCAAATGAAATTGATTAGTCAAGTTATTGTATATGCATTGTAAATTTTAATATTTCCCAGCATATTTCATGGTATTTTGAGTTTTGTAACTGTTCGGTTTGGAGTTTAAAAGTACTTGGTATTGATCCAAACTGGTTCACATTAGCTTCAGTGACAGAAATTGTGTCAGATTGCATTGAACATAGTTGAAAATACCAGCAAGAAAGAATTAGGCAAGATTACAATAGGTGATTCATGGGAGACATGTTGATTAATAGAAGATGTGGTTTGCACTTCAAGTAATTTTAGAAGCTAAAGCACAGTACTATTACCTCTGAATAGCTTTCCTTATTTGTCTTCAAAATCCATCCATTCTTAATGGACTGTCATTTGAAATAGACCTACAGGTGGAAAGATCATGTTATTTTTCTGATTATTCTGGTTAAAAAGAAATTAAAGGCATGTAATCAAAAGTCATA
The DNA here is from genome assembly GCF_965112155.1 of Podarcis liolepis. NCBI lineage: Eukaryota > Metazoa > Chordata > Lepidosauria > Squamata > Lacertidae > Podarcis > Podarcis liolepis. The sequence goes on along the minus strand of NC_139569.1, from coordinate 3,772,975 downwards.
TTACTTATTATAGGGATATTAATAGATTTAGGTGGAAGATGCTTCTTGACATTTACTTTACTGAAACAGTTATTGTTACAGGAAGCTTAAAATATGCAATTTCCCCCAAACGGGCACAAAATTATGTACCCAAGAAAAATTATTTCCCTGAGGCTAATTATACAAATTATTGAAGTCCTAAAAGGTTAATGACTACAGAGCACTCCTGATGCATAGTACAGATTAAATTCCAGTGCCATCTGAATAATTTGCATATCCAGAAGCTTTTATTGGACAAATGGGTGTGACCCAAAGGACAAGTTTCAAAATGGAACTGTTTTTATGTTTGCGATAAAGGTATTTTGTTTTTCTATGGTAACATTTATATTAAGCAGATCTGTTATAAATCACGTTACACCTTCTTAGTTATCTTGTTGGCTGGTTATAGAGCACTCATTGCTACCTGATGGTAAATCTTTCTAGAGACTTTAAAAGAACAGTTTGCTGAAAAGGCATTGCCCTAGTGCAAGCAAGTTCTGTGAAAAAATGTGTAGAATTTTCTGCTATGTGTAACTATTTTGCATGCTTAATGTTGTTTTCAGTTTGGTACTCTGTTGAAGATTCATATCCCAGAGATTCATGAACAATGGATGGGAGCAGTATGCAATCTTTATATGCTTAAAAATGGTACCACCAATTAATGATTCTAAAGCCAGGATCTGAAACATCCCAGAACTAATTCCATGTGCCCAGTGGAGTTTTGCACTTGTGATTCTCAGATAGACCCTATTTAATACCCTCTTAGTGGGGAATCACTGAGAACTGCTGTTAGAAAAATCAATAAACCATGTCCTAAATCTCCTTGAATGCACAGAATTAGTTGCATAGTTCTATACCAGGGTTGTCAATCTTTTGGGGTCCCTGGACATATTTGAAAACCAGAGGAGCTTTGAGAACCATAAACAGATGATGATGATGATTAATAATAATAATAATAATAATAATCCACCCATCTGGCTGGGATGCCACTCACAGCCAACCTCATACCACAATCTGTTCTATTGGCTACAATAAAATATTTCTTTCAAGCATGAAGACTAATCTGGTTCTGCATGAGGATTCCCCACTCCCTGTTGCTTACTGAAAATACATTTTTGTACCTATGCACAATGTGGCAAGCCTTAGCCAGAGGCGCCATCTTGCACCCAAAATTGATGTGTGTGTGCCTGGCTCATGTTGCGCACATGACATCATGTGTGTGTCATGCACAACGTGTGCGACATTGCATTGTTGGGAGAAGGTCGATTTCAGAGCCCAGTGCAGTGCAGCTTTTTCGCTTGCACTCAGGAGGAGCCAGCCACTGAACGACACCGTTCTTGGCTCGGCGCTTGGCTTCCCCTGCCCCTTCAATATTGAGGGGTTGGGTCCCTTGCCATCAGATATTGAGGTGACCGAAGACACCTCTGCCCCTAGGATTTGTCATGCCTGTCCTTAGCACAATGCACCCTCCCCTTCTGGGTGGACAAAGTGTGGAGCCCTGTCTGGTCATAGGACCGACCAACAATTATCACAGATGTTATATTTCAGGTATATACCCTGGGAGGAGGGGTAAAATATATACAAAAAACAAAGCAAAAAACTACACAATTTAATTCACTATAATCTGCTAGCCTTTATTAGTTCTGTCTTTACTGTTAGACCATGGTTAAGAATGGAGACACCCAAGTCTGGCTTATACAGTATTTGAAAGCATGAAGAATTTTAAATAGACTTCAAACTTTCCAGAATGTGTTTACAGTCTAATTCTTTTTTAAGCCAAGAGGAGTTAATTCTAAAAAGCCACAAAGACTAAGTCATTTGTAAAATGAAGTTAATACTCAAAATGTCTTAAAGAGAACAGTGCTTTAATTATGATTGTGAATTTGATACTGAGAAGTCAGTTTATTATCAAAACTAGATATTCTAGTCTATATTTTCTGTACTAGAAAGGACTTTCCCCCTCCTTTTACATTACTTAAGAATTTATAAAAGAACCTTCCATATTTGTGTTTCATTCTAATAGGTTGTCAGATTGATAAATCCTTGGTGTTCATTAACTTCATGTTATAATGAAGCATCTAATGTAATGTGTGTGATTCTGTCATTCACAGCTCTATACAGTATTTGGCTCTTTTTTAGCTGCACATAAATGGTACAATTAAACATTTGGTATACCCCTCATTTAGGAAAATTGGTCTTTTAGGGACCTGTGATTCAACAAATTTCTAATTTTCCATTCAAATGGCTTGGCTGGCAAAAGAGGTCTTTTATTTGTCCTTCATACAAATAAAGAAGGCCTAATGTTAATCCTCTTTTTATGACGGATGCAATTAGTTCCCAAATATGTAAAACTAATAAATACAATATAATGGGGACAAAAGGGCATACATGTCTAATGAACATTAAAAAGTGGGCTTCTTGAAATATTCTTTGTGGCATAATATGTATGATAGCTTGAACTGTGAAGTTCCAGCCAGTGTACCATGCAATTTCAATGAGTTTACTCAATACAGGGCTTGTTATTTCTGAACACTTGGTCATGAGTTCCTATTCACCTCAGCCAGTTTCTAAATAAGAGACTAAGATGCATTTACAAAGTATTTTACATGAGCCCCTCCTTCATGGCAAGTTGGATACAGTTTGTTTATCATATGTTGTCAGGGTCTAACCTTGTACCTTTTTACACTTGAAGTAAGAGCCAGAAAGCACATGATGGTAGCAGACCCATAATATCAGGTCCAGTTAAAGGTGCTCACATTGGTTAAAGCTCTAAACAACTTAGACCCAAATATCTGAGAGGGTCTCCATCCTGACAGGCCCTCTGAAGTGTTAAGATGAGCAGAGTATTTTCACTGCTCTCAAAAGTTCATGGGGTGGTGGTCTGGGAGAAGGCATACTCCATGGCAGCCCCTAAATTGGCCTTCCACACAGAGGTGCATCTTTCTATGTGTGCATGCGCACATGCACACACAGTCAGCTTTGACAGAGAAATCTGCTGCTCCTTTGCACAAACCATATTTTTACCACTAATGTTCTTTTAAACCTTTGCCTCTTGGCTTCTTCTGGTATGTCTTTTGCTAAAAGTGCATTTCAAGCTCTGCAGCTCCTGTTAATTACTTATAACCTTGTGGTTCTCTGACTTTCTTCCCTCCTTCAGTTTTAATTTCTCACCATTGGTTATGTTTCACATGTGGAAAAGAGAAATGCATTTGCAAGCTCATTTGCTTTCATCGCTGTCTTGTACGTCAGCCCCTCCAGTTCTGAACACAGCATTCTTTCAAGTTTGTTGTAAGGCAGCCAGAAGTGGGGCACTTTAACTTATTAGTAAAGAGATATTGTGCATTCCCAGGCTGTGAACCTTACCTTTCAGGTGTGCTTGCCATGTGCCTCTGTCCCAGGCAAGTAGGTCAAAAACTTTCTCACTACATGGATGGCCTTTAACTCATTAAGGATAAGGCTATCAATGGCTCCTAGTCACAGTGTTGAATTATCTTCTCTATCAAAGGCAGTATGCCTCTAAAAACCAATTTTGGGTACACAAGCCAGAGAGTGGTATTGGGCTCATGGGCTTCCCATTGGGACATTTGATTGGTGACTATGGGAAAAGATTGCTGGATTAAATAGGCCTTTGGTTGGATCCAACAGGGCTCTTATTTTGCTCTAAAATAATCCTACCTAGATTTAGTTTATTTACCCCCATCCAGTCAGTAACTGAATCTAAACAGGCACACAGAGACCTAAATGCTAACTTAAATATGATGTAAAGGAGAAATAGAGCCAAGTCATCAGTTTATATTGACGACAGCTGACCCATATAACCTTTCCCATAAGTTTAATATAGATGTTAAATAGAATGGGTGAAAAAGAGAACCCTAGGCTCGGCTAGGGATGGACATTTCTGAAGATCTTGATGTTGAGCTAATCCTCCCAGATTTTTTCTAATTCTATCTTGCTTCTTGATCGTCATTAGAGGCAAGTTAAAATAATGACAAATTTGCATTTAAAAATGAAAAATCCTCATGTATTATATGCATTATTATACCTATAATATTATATTTATATTATATGTGTATATGCTCCAGCTTTCCTAAAATAACATATATAACCATTTTCTTTTTCTAAAGAAACCAAATAATTTTCCTTTACCACCTTTTTTATAATCTTCCTACAACAAAATAAATGATAGCAAAAATCCAAAACTACATTGTGACAAAGCACAGAAGCCACAACAAAAACAGTACAGAACCTTTCGGACTTTATCCTAAAACAAGAAGTTAGAAATAGCATATCACCAAACCTATTTTGCTATGTATCACAAAAATGAAAATGAAAGTGATAAAAGAGGTGCTAAGGTACATGCAGTTCTAGTGCATTTAGTTATACGTACTGTCATATTTCTCAAGCTTGTAGGATGCCCTTTTTGAGAATAAAAGTTTATTTTCATTCTCAAAACTATTCAGTGACAACAATTTTGGGCAAAAAGAAAAAGAAAAAAGTGACTGGGGGTATTGGAGCGATAAATGGTGTTGGCTTGTTTATGTGTTGCCACAAACTCTGTACAGTATTAACCATTTCCTTGTACTCATTAAAAGGCACAGCAGCTGTTGGGCGGGGCACAGCAGGTTGATCTGAGACACGTGCAATTCCAGAGTATTTTTCAGAGTATTTCCATAAAAGCTGTGTGTGTGTCAATATCTACCCAATACTTTTTTATAATACTTTCAAGTTAGAGAAAAAAGTATTTTGGATAATGAAAAGTTAAATTGATCTTTTTGGGGAGAAAATGGTAGAAACAAGTGTTCCATCACATTTTAAAAGTGTTTATTTATTTATTGGGCATGGAGATGTAATTATAAATAATACATGAATTAAAAAACTTACCTGGCATGGCTTAATTTCTAAATAGCATAGTCCCCAACTGCCCCCAAAATATCGTGGCCATCACGAAAACCCATCTCACTATATAGACTTCTCACAATATCATGCAGAATCATGATTTCTGCATTTGAGAAGGGGGGTTAGGGGGAGGAAGAAGAGGTAAACTGGCCCCTCATGTTGACACAGCTGGATCTATGGGGAGGGGAGGGGTTACCAGTTGCTGCTGCTGTGCTCTTCAGATCTGCTTGTCAGTACCACTTAATGCATCTGACTACGGTGATGGGGGAGGCAGGAGTGGCTTAGCAGGGCCTGGCTTGCACAGGGACCCTTCTGTGGTCATAGAGACTACATTGTTGGAAAGGAAATGCTGCATTATAAACATCCAGTGCTGGTGCCTCCTCTGATGCCCAAGGTGTACAGATGGAAGCCTCATGGTTTTATCACAAATAATCTCATGCACCCACATATAACGAAGACATTTGCCGATATGGTAACAGCCATTGGGGCAGCTCAGCCAGCCCCACCCTTTCCCTGTATTCCATAAATACAGTATAGGGGGAGTGGGAGGACTGATGTAGAATAGAATGTCCCTATTTTCATCTGAGAAATGTTGGAGAGTTTGAAATAGGAGGATTGGAGTCAATGTTGTTTGAAAATCATACTTGGACACTTTTGCATGGAAGCTCTTTCCCTTTCCATAGGTCTGCAAAGAATATTTGATGTTTTTTCAGTGAGGAGACAGTGGCGCTCTGCACATGTGTAATAGCATACTTTCCTAAATAAGTACTGGAAGCTAGTCTGGCATCTTCATTGCATATCTTTAGGCATCAGACAAAAATATCCCTCTTCTCCCAGGCCATTTGCTAATTAAACAATCTATGGCCTTTTAGTGTGTGTGTGTGTGTGTGTGTGTGTGTGTGTATGTATGTGTGTTGGAGGTGTTGTTTTTGTTTGTTATTATGGTATTTATTTTTGTGGGCAGTTTTTATATTGTAAAGTGTCCTGTGATGTTTGGATGAAGGGTGGTATAAAAATGTGAATAATAAGTAGTAGTAGTAGTAGTAGTAGTAGTAGTAGTAGTCAGCAGCCACCACTGGGTACAAACATTTAATAGAACTGAAGAAACATATAGTACTTATAACTAATAAACCTACCACTGAAGACTATTTTGTATAAGTATGTAGAAATAGCTCACACTAGAAATAAAAAGATTACATAAGAAGCAAGAAAGGTTTTCTGGAGCTAGGCTAGGCAGCACAATAATGAATGGCTGCCATCTAAAAACAGGATCTGTGTCTATCTTCTATTCCATACTATTTAGTATGTAGAAAGTCATCATAACTTTCTACATAGGAAATTTACAGTTAAGTTATAGCTAATGTCAGAGCAAAAAGAACTAACTTCCTTAAGGATACTAATTTTGTCATTTGTAATTTTCAGTCAAGTAAACATACAATAGTTGAATAGTTTGTAGCTGTTAATGTAAATCAGCCATTTGAATATTCAAACACTTAAACTGGCTATCTGTAGTATTGGATCTTTTCATTCTTTGTTTGAAGTAATAATTCCACTTCTTTTGCCTGAGGCTCTTAGCTGGATATTGGCAACTGTGAATCTGTTTTAGTATATTTGAAAATCTACTGATGTTAGGTATATATTTAAGGGACTTCAAAATAATTCAATACAGCATAGTCCTGTTAGGGACGCGGGTGGCGCTGTGGGTAAAACCTCAGCGCCTAGGACTTGCTGATCGCATGGTCGGCAGTTCGAATCCCTGTGGCGGGGTGCGCTCCCATCGTTTGGTCCCAGCGCCTGCCAACCTAGCAGTTCGAAAGCACCCCCGGGTGCAAGTAGATAAATAGGGACCGCTTACCAGCGGGAAGGTAAACGGCGTTTCAGTGTGCTGCGCTGGCTCGCCAGATGCAGCTTGGCACATTGGCCACGTGACCCGAAGTGTCTGCGGACAGCGCTGGCTCCCGGCTTCTAGAGTGAGATGAGCGCACAACCCTAGAGTCTGTCAAGACTGGCCCGTACGGGCAGGGGCACCTTTACCTTTACCTTTATAGTCCTGTTGAAAATACTAACTGAAAGCAATTCAGTTTTTATATCTTGTTTTTATTTAATAGTGTAACTAGAGAATTCCATCGGAAAAGTTGTTTCTTTTTATTATTTTTGTACAGGCTTTTGCCTGTTATTATTTGCTATCTTTGTGTGTCTGTTGTAATCAAAAGTATATAAAAACATGTGCTCCTTAGGTTCTTACTCTGGGATGTCTCCTTTCAGTCCGGTTATCTTTGAACTGATAGACTTTAAAAATGCTCAGAGTTGCTAACTTAACAATTGAAAACTTCAGTCAACAGAATATTTATGGAAAGGGAAGAAACTTGGACAGCCTGATTGAGCTTACTATGCATGTCACCATTTTAAACAGACTTATGCCCCTCAAAATAGCTGTTGGTCAGTTTTCTGGCTGTTTTAGGGAATTTATTCCATGGATTTGTTCAGAATCATGGTTGGGGGTTGCCTGGTTATTCCTGCTCTGCCAGCCAGTCTGAAAGGCAGGCTGACTTCTTCCCTCAGTAACATGGAAGACTTTGGAGAACCTACCAACCTTGGTTGGAGGGAGGAGCCATCTTGAAGGGAGTAATGCCCTCCAGGATCTACTGGAAATAGAAATTGGTTTCAGATTTTATTTTAGAGCACATGCTCTCCCGCTACACAAGCTAGACCTAGTCGGTGAGCCATGAATGATTATGGTAGGATTCAGTTTCAGTACTTGTTTGATACTAATATTGTTGTAACAAAACCATAATAGCTTTACCCTAGTGTTACTGAAGATCCTTACACTATTCACAGGGAAATGACACACTTTTCTTAGTTTGCAAATATGAGGCTGCAAAGTCATGAACATTTTCAGGATAGAATTTCGAGGACTTCTGAGTAAATATGTATGGGACGGAGATGTTAGCTAAATAAAGTGAGTTTCACTCATTATCTTGACTGAGGTTAACAAATGGTTAACCTAGACCGAGGTTAACAAATGGTTTCACATATACCAAAAGGTAGAAAAAATGAGTGACTTAAATAACTTACAATAAACAAAGGGGATACACCACATTTGAAAACATAGTTGATGTCAACATCCTTTTTCAGATAAGCTGTGTGCTTTAAAAGATAAATGTTATGCTAAAACGCTGGGAAACATATCACAAGGTACTCTTCTGAATTCAAAATATGATGCACAAGTGAAACTTTCTACCAGATGGAACCGAATCCATAAACCTCTTGAAGTAATTGTGTAGGATGTGCAAACAGCTGACAATCTATAAGCCATACACTCATGATTTATGGAATGAATATTCATTAATGCTTGACTTTTAATGAGAACCATTCAACGAGTGTTTTAATTTTGGAGCCTAAACTTCTGTTTAATTTCTCTTGTGGTATTTCAGTTTCTACTTCCTACCATTTTATAATGTTGATCACTTTCATAACAAGCATCTTTGTAAATCCTCTTAGGTGCCGTTTATTCTTTCCCAGTAGTTGATACTCTTCTTCTTCTTCTTCTTCTTCTTCTTCTTCTTCTTCTTCTTCTTCCTCTTCCTCTTCCTCTTCCTCTTCTTCTTCCTCTTCCTCTTCTTCTTTGCTCTCTCCATCTCCTCCCCAGTGATTTTAACTTTCTTGTACCATGTTACACTTCTAGCATGATACTTAAAGTGTGTAATCAGCCATTTAGAGACCTGTGGGTATAGGGTGGTATATAAATTCAATAAATAAAATAAATAAATATGTAATCAGCATCACCACCATGGACAGTCAATTTGCTTGCAGCAAATCCTACTGGTCAGCAAGGCAGTAGGAGCTGCAACCAATAGTGTAACAAACTCACAGAGTAGTTCTAGATTAAACAAAACAGGTAGGTGGTAACCATAAGAGTGGGAGTGAAAGACCCACCAGAAACACCAAGAATTGAGCAGGTAGATGGAAGCAGGGGAACCAGAACTGCAAACAGACATAGTGGCATTGTAGTGACATTTTAAAATATAGAATTGAATATAACACAGATATCTTACAGCAATAGATGTCCTACCAGTGCTCTCCATATTTTAGTGTTACTCAGAGTCTAGTTTGCAGGACACTTTGAATTAAATTTAACTGTCTACATATTTAATGCAGTTGCCCTTCTTGTGGAGGTCAATGAAAAGTTCTTGCCTGCCTAAAATATACAAGGAAGATATATTTCACTGAATGTATTCACTGCATGCCTATGGGTTGGTGCATAAGGATCTTCTAAATGTTATACACCTTGTGTGAAATACTGATAGGGTTGCTGTTTGGTGACCACTAAATCAGTCCTATGTTTCTGAGAGATGGGTCTTAAAGAGAAACAAAAAAGGAGTCTCCTTTTGCTCCTTCAAATTGGAAGTTCCAAGAAAGGCATTTTTCTCTGTAGAAGATGCACGAGTAACTTATCACAGTCAGAAAACTTACAGCTTGGGACTAAAATGGGCTTCACTAGACAGAGTCTTTATGAAAGTGGGTTCACTACTGAGCGTGCTCCAGCATGTGCTATAAGAAGTGGAACTTGGTGCATGGAGGGGACTTTCAATAAACTGTCCACAGCAGATCAAGAGTATATTAGTGGCTCATTATAGAGACAGACTTTCTAAAGCTCATCTGTTATGACCACAAGATCCTCTGGCTTTAGTTAAGCTTCATGAACCAAAGCTTTGCTTCATAGATGATTGAAAGGATTGCTTCCTTTCTTTGCTCCAATATCAAGTTTTATGTGCAGAATTTTCCCCAGTTGGGCCAGGGGAATCAGTGACTCCAGTTCATTTGTCAGGCAAAACAGTCCCTGAGATGTGGTAGGAGCTTTCAGATTGGCATGTGGTAAAAGGAAAAGTAAGAGTAACCTTAGTATCAACCTCCTTAAACCTCTTGAGTTCCAAGCTGAACAAGATGCAGGTATTTTTTCTCCTTTGACACAGAGACAAATTAATTCTGTCCAAGAAGTTAAATATAGATAAATTTCAAGGGAAAAGGTACTTTGAAGCCTGTGAGTACTCAGAAACACATTTAAGATATCACGCTAAGCTGGTTCACTAAATCAATGCCTCCCACTGTAGTGATCCCATTCTCTTCCAAGCAGTCCCTTTGGCTATTAATTCAGATCCTTCAGTGCCAACCTCTTCTCATTCTTCAGTATCAATAACGAAGACTGTGATGGCGAAATTTCATCACTACACTTCCACCGAGACCAATGTAACTGCTAGTCACTCAGAGGGTTGCAGATAATATTTGTAGGAATAAATGGAAGTCCTCATCCCTAAGCCCAGCACTCCTATTGCTCTAGTCACAAATACATCATGTACAGTGTGCCAAATACACAGATTAAAAAGAAAGGGTGGAACCTTTGATGTAAAGAAGCAAAGGTCATTGTGTGGGTCTCCTGCCCTTTTCTTTATAGAGGTGGCCATACCAGATTCACTTTTAAGAGGGGAAAGCATGTTCCCTCTTGTGAATGAAATTGATTAGAAGTAAAACTATTTTAAAAGTTATTTAGCCATGAGGCATTGCTGCTAGAGAAAGTGGTGCCATTGCTTGTGTTCTGAACTTTTAAAAGGTTGCATATTTTGTGTTTCCTTTTTCAGTCAACCATATGGGATATGAAGCTGCATAGAGCTTTACAGGGCCTGCAGCTCCTGCCCTGAGTAGGAGACCCCTGCAAGACAGGAAAATTGGCTCCCAGGTGGAGAAATCAAAATTAGAAACAGAACTGTTAGAACCTAATACTAAGAATTTGTCAAGAATGTACAACTTGTTGCTGAAATGGAACACACAAGATGAAACAGTGAAATCAGCTATGATAAAATGGGCACAAGATATTGGTCATAACATTATGTTTGTTGACTGGGAACAGTTGGGGACCACCGGTATAAAGTTCACGGCATGCAATGCCTTAAGAGAGAATATTATGAAAATGATTTACAGGTGGTACATGACCCCAGTCAAGCTAGCAAAAATTTATCATTTGCCCGATAATAAATGTTGGAAATGTAAAGAAATTGAAGGTACATTCTTTCACCTTTGGTGGACGTGCCCAAGGATTAAGGCCTTCTGGGAGATGATATATAATGAAATGAAAAAGGTACTTAGATGTACTTTCCCTAAGAAACCAGAGGCTTTTCTCCTGGGCATTGTCGGCCAATTGGTGCCAAAGAAAGACAGAACCTTTTTTATGTATGCTACAACAGCTGCAAGAATACTCGTCGCAAAGTATTGGAAGACACAAGATCTACCCACCCTGGAAGAATGGCAGACGAAGGTGATAGACTATATGGGACTGGCCGAAATGACTGGCAGAATTCGGGACCAGGGGAAAGAGACAGCGGAAGAAGATTGGAGGAAATTTAAAATCTATCTTAAGAAATATTGCAAAATCAATGACTGCTAAAATGTTGTGGTTATAGAAAATAGGGGATTACAGAGGTAAAAGATTATGTAAAAGAAAAGAATAAGGAAAAGTTAGATAAAATTAAGGGGGAGGATTTGCTGAAACAATTTGAGAATTGGGATGCAGAAAGGGGAGGTATGGGGAAGTCGGTGAAGTAAGTTTTAAGAAAAAAAGGATTCGAAATTATACATGTTTGTTTTTGTGTGTGTATGTTTGTATTGTGTATTCTGTGTGTTTTTTATAATTTGTGAAAATCCAATAAATATTTATAATAAAAAAAGAGCAGGAGACCCCTGGGTCTTTGTGTGGTTCAGGGATGGGACCAATGCTCTTTTTGACCACCATAGGTTGGCCACAGTATGGGAATTCTATTTACAAATTTGTATTCTTTTCTCATCAGAAAGATATTTTATATGTTTTTATATATTTTATATTTATGTTGTCCACCACTAGAAAACTAGAAAAGAAAGAGAGAGGGGCTACAAGCAGATGAGTCTCTGACATTGTACTGGTTTCAAGCATTTCATGACAAGGCTTCAGGCTCTGTGGCTTTGGGGATTTATTAACTGAACATCCCCTGAACTGATGCCTTTGGAAGCCTAGTCCGACCCCAGTACTGTTGGCCTTTATCTCCAGGGGTATGGCCTCAGAATGTCTGATGCCTGACCACAGCATGAGTTTACTAAACCAGGTATGGACTGTCAGGTGCCTCTTGGAACACCTGCCTTCATTGCTGCAATAGTCTTGACAACACTTGTTGATTATGTGGCCCTGAGGATGACAGATTCTGACTCTGGCTTGTAGACCACAATCATGAATTAGCTGTTGGGTTTCTTTTTTTTATTAAGTTTTTTATATAAAGTTTGGGGGGGGGGAATCCATATGCAAAAGTTAACACCCAATAACAAGCTGTTGGGTTTCCAACAATTCTACTCCTGTAAAGATACCATCTGATTCTAGAGACACAGGTGGTGCTGTGGTCTAAACCATTGAGCCTCTCGGGCTTGCCAATCAGAAGGTTGGCAGTTCAAATCTGCATGACAGGGTGAGCTCCTGTTGCTCTGTCTCAGCTTCTGCCAACCTTGCAGTTTGAAAGTGTACCAGTGCAAGTAGATAAATAGGTACCACTGTGACGGGAATATAAATGGTGTTTCCATGTGCTCTGGCTTCTGTCACAGTGTCCCACTGCGCCAGAAGCGGTTTAGTCATGATTCATAGCAAGGTTGAATAAGATATAACACACAAGTGAAAGATTGCAACAATGAGTTAGGAGAGAGAGATCTGAAAGGCAACGGTGGTGTCGGTCAAGGAGGCAGGCCTGATTTTAAGGCTGTGGAGCAGGCTTGAATGACGACTCCTTCAGGAGTCCCAGTCAGCTCTGCCCTACCAAGGTCCCACTTCCGGGACTATCTGCCATTGGCCTAGCACGGAGAGGCCAGATGATGGCAGTGGGACTGTGTCGGGCTGCAACTGTCACACCATTTATAGGTAAGTGAGCAGAGATTTCTTTGTGCCAAATTATAGAATCAGTGCCTAGAAAGCTTCTCAGCATGGACAGTCTTGATACCAAGCAACACACTTGTTATTTAGAGAGCTTCTTGGCTTCAAGCTCTAGCCTTATTAACCAGAGTACCGCAGTCTCAGTACCAAGGGGTTTCTCAGTGCAGATGGCATTGATACAAAGTCACAGAATCAGAAACCACATGCCTTCTCATCAGCAGCATTTGAGCACTCTGATGACACTGACTTCCTTTATTCTTGATTTCAAATGCTACTTAGAGCCCATGTTCATGCTTTCCCAAAAACTAAACTACACGGCATTGGCCTTCAGTAAAAGCAAAATCTTAGCTACTAGAATCCAGATTTATACCCTGATGGAAACAATATCAGGAGATGGACCTTCTAAGAGAAATGTTATGATGGGGAAACCCAAATATGAATTGTGGAACAGAATCTTCAGTCAACTTCAGTCATTCCCTTTCACACAACAAACAAGGTTCTGAATGAAGGGAAATTTCTGGCATGCTCTCAACCCTGATGCTACTTTTAACATAAAGGCCATCAAGGACTCTAGCTCTGACAAAGTTATTCTTATTCTTGCTAGTATTGCTTGCTGCTTTCTAATCCTCATCATTAGGGGCCATGACAGTGCTCGTAAAGAAGAACAACTAGTTTGTACTTTGTAAAGAGACTCCCTGATGACTTTGACAACATACTCCTAGTTCAGGCCTAGGTACTGAGTTGGAAGAACTAAGGGTTGCAGGGGCCGTGCTGCTTTTTCATACTATTATTGTCAAAACATGTACTTTGAATTCACACAGTTCTCTTCTCTTTGCTGATAATTGCTAGCAAGATTTCTGGACTTGGCTTAGAAAGTGACAGTGAAGACTGTGAAATGGAACTCCCTTCCTAGGGAAATTTTAACAGTCTTCTGCTTCCTGGAGTTAGGTAGACACTTTAACACTTTACTTGGCCTTTGGAAATGCAGTAAGACCTGCACTAACAGTTGAAACTTCCATACTCTCCCTAGTATTTCCCTTGAGCTGCTGCCAGTCTCCTCTGCAAGCAATTTAGCATGATGAGAGGTCCTATCTCCTAGGCTGCTGAAGCTTCTTGGAGATATGCAGCAGAAGTTGTGAACTTTATTGTTTGTTAGATTTAGTTTTGCTCTGTACTTGTGTATTTAGATTATTTGTTTAGTAAATTTGAATTTACTAAGGGCTGTCCCTGTGTAGACTGCTCATCAAATGCTCCTACCTACCACTCCATTGTCAACCCTCTCCCTTTACATTTCACCCAAAGTATCTGTTCCCCTATCCCCTCACAACTTGCCCAACCCCACTTCCCCATAGCACACCCCAAAATCTCTTCCCCCATCCCCTTACAGCTCCTCCATCCCAGTACTCCTCCCGCCACTGCTGCAACTGGTGGTGGGAGGGGAATGAAGGGGAGAAAAGTCTTATTCCCCTTTGTCCCGTGCACCTCTGCAGGTTTCCTTCTGGCAGTGGCAGGGGGAGGATGAAGGACAGAAAATATTTCTTCTCTTCATTCCCCTACCCGCTGCCAATGCTCATGTCAACAGCAACAGGAGGAGAATGGGAAGGCCTGCTTGCTCACACTGATGGTCTGGTCACTCATGCCACCTGCCTGGCCTGCTGGCCAGCCTAACCTACTCCAATATCCCTTGTATTCTAACATTAGGAATTATTTTGTTGCCTTGGTGGTCCTGGCGTTATCCAAGAGTGACAAATTGAAATGGCTATGAACGAACCAATAATACTTTGATTGAAATGATAAGAATAAGAATAATTAATAAAATGCAAAGGTCATAGATCTTTTTGCTAAGACTAGTGTACTTTTTTTTACTCCCTGCCAGACAAATATTATAAAGTCTCTTGAGTTTTCAAAAGTAAGTTGATAACATCACTCATGGGAATATTGTTTGATGGATAAAAATAGAGTGAGAAAATATTAGTTTGCTACATGGAGGTAGTTTCTGAATTCATTGGCTTGTGGCCTGTGAAAACAATGTTCCTTTTTCATTAGGGATGTATTTAATATGTGCTTGAACGATTAAAGAGCATTATCATTCTATATGCATTTTAAATATATATTTGAATAAGAACAATTGTGGTATTACAGCCTGTGATTACATTTAAATTCTGACCCTACACTTTTGGAGGACAAATTGGAGGCTAATGGAGTGTCAGTTGTTTCCTCCCTGTGCAGGTCATTGCTGAAAGATAAAACATCACAGGCATTTTTCTTCTTGGTGCCATGGATGATCTTTGAGCAATTCTGCATCCAGTAAACATACTTCTGTACTTCTTATGAACTAGTCCCTGTAGATGTTGTGTGGAAAACCCCACATCAGCAGTTGCAAACATAAAAAGGTAAAAATGCTGTGGCTGAAGGCTGTAGCTTGAGGCGATAATAGCAGAGTTGGTATGTTTTAATTGTGCTGATTCGGCAGGAACCAAACAACTTCAGTTTATTGATTAAGTAAGCCTGTTTTAAAGACCCTGGTTTAAGGAACATAGTCTTGTTTGTTTTAAAAAAGCAGGGATCTGTTTTCATTGGCAACTTACAAAGGACGTTTATCATCCAAAGCACACTCAGCATAGCAGTTGTGTTTTACATTTTTTTAAATTGTGACATTCTTTAGAAACACCATCTGCAAAATATTTCTGTATGTAGATCATGTATGAATTGATTAAATCATTATATAGTATTTAAGGTCCTAGTATATGGGTAGCTATTTAGACACTTAAGTCAACCAAAAAATAAAAAGCATGTTTTTACTTGGCATTACATTTCTAAACCATGGACTCCAAAAGGAGAGTACGGTAATTCATTCCAGAGTGTTCAGCAAGGAGGAAAACAATTTTAAACAGTTAATTCAAAGTACAAGTTAGAGGAGATACGGGGGGGGGGGGGGATTGGGTGCAATTTATCTGGTGATTTAACATCTGTCTGATAGCCAAAAAGTCATTTGAAAACAGTAGGAATTCTCTTTGATGCAAGTAACTTAAAAAGAAGACTACAACAGAGTAGAAAACTGTCATTCTTTTGTAAAAATAATAGTTCATGTCACTTGAAAACACAACTATAGTAAAATTTGGCATGGCTGTTGCAGCACCATAGCAACCTCCGCAGGCTCCTGGGTTGGACCAAAGTTGTTGAGCCTTTTTTAGGAAATCAAAATTGATGAGCTTTTTTTTTTTTTTAAGAGCACCTGCCAATTCACTGATAATGAATATTTCTCAAGACTCTTTTTTCAATTGTTTCTTAGGTTCACTTTGTGGTTTTAAGTAGATGTTTAATAAGCTGTAGGAATGCATTAAGATTGTGTTCACAGTCATAAAGGCACACTCATCAGAGAGCTGGGATGGGTTGTGGCTGTTAAATGTACACTTGGTGGCAAACTTGGACTTCTGTTGTATGACACAGCTCACTTAAGCTGTAGCAGTGAGTGACTGATCCTGGTTCATTACAGCTCCTTTTTGGGCAAGGTGTTTGGGAAGGTAGTAGTGGTCCAACTTCACACATGCTTGGAGGAAGCTGATTACTTGGATCCATCCCAGTCTGGTTTCAAGCCTGGCCATGGCACTGAAAAACTGCTTTGATTGCCTGTGGTTGATAGCATTTATTGGGAGAGAGTGAGCCTGCTTGTTTTCCTTGATCTCTCATGGGCTTTTGATACCACAGAGGCGTCTCAGATAGGTGGGGGTTGTGCGCACTGTAATTCAGTGGTTCCACTCCTACCTCTTGGCCTGTTTCCAGAAAATAAGCATGGGAGGTTACTGTTCAGCACCATGTGAGCTGTCCTGTGTATCCCACAGGATTCCATCTTGTACTCAAGGGTGATCCAGCCATTCACACTGCAAGACACAGAACACGTGGGCCACAAACTAAATTAAATTTCTCTATCATAAATTAAGGAGTTATTATTTAATATACACAATTAATATAGTTAATTGAGAACACACACACAATTAATAGTTTTAATATTTTTATTTATTAAACAAAATTTAATACACAGATATATGGGGTAGTTTGTCCACTTTTGGTCCACACCTTGCACTCAGCTCTCACCTGTGGCTCCTAGAAGCTGCCAGCATGTGGCAGCAGCCACATCTCAGAAAATGTGAGTTTGACTCATTTTTGCGGAGGTTTGATTTGGTACAAGCCCAGTTGCTATCCTTAGGATAGCAAGACTGTTTTGGTTAAAAAGAAGAGTGATTTGTGAACTTCCTTTGGAAGGAAAAGTCCCACCTCCTCCACTGCCAAAAGCTTTTGGGGGAAAGCTGGGACACATGATAGACACAACATCATTTTGAACTAAATGTGCATACATTTTTTTATCCTTATTATTAAAAATAGAATTACAATGCTACTGTGGCTGTCAATTGCTTGGCAGGTATTGGTTTCCAGGGCAAGCACTGGTTGGGGTGCTGGTGCATGTGAACTTTGAGAGACAGCTATGAACTGCCTGCCAATTAGTGTACCCTAAGAAAACTATTTTTGGGGGAACTTCAATATAGAGAGCTGCAAAACAGAATATTGTAGTATGTAGTATACTATAGCCAGACTGCAACATCTAATGATATCCCTCTCTGTCTTTCCTTTGAACATCAGGGTTCCTCCCCTTCCATATGCTGCATCACAAAAGGCTTTTTAAAATCCTCACACTTTCAAGAGCAGTTTGCATGCAAAATAGGTAAGGCTTGAGAAATACAATTCAAAAGCCATCAGGTACATGAAGGTAGTTGGGTGGGTCTTTGGATCTCGGCCTTTATGGATCATGATACAATCTCTGTTTGTAGCATCACATACACTGTTTCCTCTTAAAATCATGTTGATGTAAACTGTTTGTGTGTGAGACAGATGATGCAAAACCCTATTTTTCTGTAACCGAAATGATGATGGTTGTACTCTTTGTAGAAAGAACACAGAAACTGTGTAGTGTATTAAAACAAAGCCTTGGGTGCAAGGTTTTTTGGGGTGGTATAGATGGTGGAACAATATATCATGATATACAATCTTTTGAGTAGAATTTCCTCCAGTGTGCATTAGATGGTGAGCAATCTGCTGAGCTTAGGTTTTTTTTAGCTGCTTTTAATGATAATTTAGCACATTAGCTTTTATAACAGATGTAGAATGCTATATTGTTCTGTTGCTAGTATTTTATATTGGTAGAAGCATATACACAAAAATCTAATTGCTTACTCCAAAAGGAATTTTGCCATCCATTGCAAATCATAATGGAGGTAGATGGTGTTCTATTACTTTTCTAGTAAAGCATTTCATCGTTCATACTTCTGCAGCCTGCAATTCTCAGCTTATCGTTACTGCTTGTAAATATTCAATTCTACAGAATGCTAGATAAAACCTTCAGAGCTTGGGGATATTCATATATCAATTTGTCTATCAACTCTTCAGTAACTAAATTGGGATACAAATCGGTTCAGTATATGAACAGATTGAAGAGGTCTGGTTTTTCTTCTTCTTCACTTCTTCTTAAATTCAAGCCCACATTTATTATCCAATAAAGTGTTCTAATATTACTTTATGTAACTGTGTAGGGGTAAAATTGGTTTTGTCTAAGGAATATTACTTTCTGTTGGAAAAAGGTATGCTCATTTTTCCCAGACAAAAGAAGTCTGGCCATCATAAGTGTTTGTTACAAGTGAAGATAGCTCCTGTGGTGACAGCAAGTGACAGACTTAATAACACTCCTGACTTTAAAGTTACCATTTTTACTTGGTATAGCTCAAGCTTTTGAAAAGTGACAAAGCTCTGGCTCTTTCCTTGATGTAATTTTCAAGAGGAACCTTGACTGCAACCTGTAGTTTGAAAGTTATGCCTCTTTCTTTGTTAGAAATAGATCAGTAGGTTGCAAATGCACACAAATTTTTCTTTTGCTTTGTGCACACTAGTCAAATTACTATCTGAGGGGTAAACCGATTTAGCAGGTGAAGAACATACTATTGTTAATAGGGATGTTTATGTCCCAGTAATGCTGTGAAGGACTTGAAAAGCATAGTTTGTTAATAGGGAAAATATGCCTTGTGGGCAGAATTCTATTGGTTCTAAAGTTTTGTGCTCTATTGGATACACCAAGAGAACCAAACAAAAGTATTTCTCCTTGTTATATAAAGCAATCCTTTGAGAAGCTGGCTTTTTAAAATATTGCAGAGACACAGGATACCTGTGTTTTCTTAACAATGGTCAGGTTCCAAAGAGTCCTTTAGATCAGGAATGGACAGAAGGTTGATTTGAATTCTTAGGCGTCCTGACCCCATGGGATAGGTGGTACAAGAAGACTTGGCCAGTTTGGTCCTGCAGGAATCTCCCACCATTGATCTATTTATTTTAGTCACTGCATATTTGCCTATATGGTTTCTGTGGGCCTTTACATTCCATAGAGTGCAATGAGGGAAATTGCTCACTTAGATCAGAAGACGGTTCAGCTGACTGTGCAAGAATACCAAAATCTTGACCAAAGTATCACTAAAGCCATTGTAACAATACTGGAACCCTAAGAGTGTATTCCTTGAGCAGTGGAACAAGAACTTATGAACTGTGATATAGCAACACGTTTTGCATATAACCAGGAGTTTGGTTGTAAAACTGGTTTGGGTGCATATTTCACATATTCATTTGTTTCCAATATACAATACTATTTTCAAGTGAAATGAAATATTTTTTAAAAGAGTCTTCTAGGGGAGCAAATCTATTACGCTAATAAAAATGATACTGTGCAAACCTATTAATAAGACTTCATCAGCCACATTCTACATCTGATTGCTTGTTTTATGCAAAATCTTTCCAGATTTTCAACAAAGCAGCAGATGACAAAATTGTTCCCAAATGGTTCTAGAGACTCTGGTACTAAAATACTGTATGGGGCTATGTCTTTACAATTACCATTTAAATAGGAAATTCTGATCCAGGGCATGGTATTTATTCAGAACCTCATTTAACAGGGCAACCCCTTTGGTGAAATTTTTTTCCCATGCAAAATGATTGTTAATGCTATTTTTCTTAAGGTGACATTCATCTAGGAAAAGATGGCTGTACCTTATGCAAGAGTCAGTCAAAGTCCCAATAAGTGATTTATTTGAAAAGAAATAGATTTAAGAAAACTGAAGGTCTATTTCTTTCTTTCTTTCTTTCTTTTTTGACTAGGTGTCAGTATTCTAAGAAATGTGAAATAGAATTGGAGTTATTTATTTATTTTATTTACATAATTTATATTTTGTACCTTCAACATAGATTTATATTCTCAGGGCAGCTAACAGTCTTCTAAGAAACAAAGAATACAAATAAAAATAACCACCATAGTAATAACTAATAATAATAATAATAATAATAATAATAATAATAATAATAATAAAGCATACAAATTAATACAGCAAATTAAACTAAACAGGCAATTTAAACAGATGATAAAACAAAACTAAAAGATAGTTCTAAAGAATGCTTACATTAGCTTAAATAGGATGACAGTTGTGCTACGTCTTAGTATGTCCCACTAAGGTCAGTGATGGGAAAATGTATTGTTTGCTACACAATCTGGCAGTGCAATGCCATGTTTGTATTCCAATATATTTTTCATTAATTTTCATTAGTTGCTGAGTCTTACTGATATCGTTACTGTTCATTTAAAGTAGTATAATTGTAGATATTAAAATGCTGATGCTATATATTTTATCACTGGTTTTGTACTCAGCCTTGTGAGGGCATTTGTCTTGAAAGGTGAGGTATAAATCTTTTAATATGCACATAAATAAATGTGACCCATAGGCTACAAAACATAGCAGCAGCCAGGGAGTGGAGGGAAGTGTCACCTTGAGGCTGATTATTACTGTTGTTCCACTATAATCTCTTGATTGTTGCCCCTCTCTTAAAAACCCCCAAACAGTAATGCAAGATCAAATCCCTGACCAATCAAGATATTTAATGACAGTTAAACTGTTATCATGAAGCTCCTGATTCACATGATATGGTAAGCCCCAAACGATGGCTTAGTGGAAGCACACAAATGTGCATGTTCCTAGAGAGGCACTTGCAGCTGCTTTCCTCCTCCATGACCCTCTTCTTTCTGTCCCTCACTGAGCTAAACCAAGGCTTGGTACATCATGGTACATCCACCCTGGGCCCTTCTTCATTATCCAAGAGTTTGTTCTTGTTTACAGCTAGTGTTAGAGAGGTGCTTGACCGCAAGCCCAGGACCAGAGAACAAACTAAGTCAAACCTTGGCTTAGATCAGCGAGTCACAGGAATAAAATAAAATTAAAAAATGACTGGGGAGCAACAGAGTGGCTGAAGGCTCCCTTGTGTGTAGAAAATTACCCAGTAGCTCTAAACTTAAATCTATGAACAGCAAAGGGAAATGTCCCTAATTTACAAGAAAGCACAAAACAACTCTCTATTTACTTGCTATTTATATGGTGAGCTGTGAGTAGAACACTTCTGGGATAGAAGGAAATGATAGAATATGCAATGATATATTTCTCTTAGCTTTTATTGAAAGGAGGAGTTTTTATGTGAGCCCTTCTATATCAATCTTACATATAAAATACTTGATTGTCCAATTACTGCATTTGTGTTTTTCTGTCATTAGCTATATACTTTTATCCAGTGAACAAGTCAGCCATTAAGCAGCAGGTAGCAAAAATGATACATGAAATTTGGGAAGACATTTGTGTGAGTGACATATTGTGGGTGATGTGACATGAAGCAGGAAGATAGATGCTCAATCAATATGGTTATGAACTTATTGATCCAGGCTCCTGAACTACACCCTTCTTATTTTAAGCATCTTTACTTAAGAAATACTAGTATCTGTTCCTTAACTACAGTAAGAGCCAATTCATTTTCTTCTTTCTTTGTGAAGCGATTCTAATGATAGTTTCTTTATACCTCACTACTTCATGTCATTCAACCAGAACAGTGTACAGCAATTTACTTACGCTTCCTATTTTACAATAATGGTGTATACTGAACAAATTAGCGCTGGCCATGGTTGTATCAAATGGTCATTGAGCAGGGCAAACATTCTACTGTCATGGTCAGTCCAGCATCTGGTAAAGTTTGGGGTGGTGGTGACAGTTCCTCCCTGCAAGAGTGATGGGCCCATTTGGATGGTCCACCTCACCCAAAGACTAATAGAATCATATCGTTTCCTTAAAATGCAATATGAGTGCAGCATAGCTTGAATGCTTAAGTGTTGCCATTGTTGCTATTATTCTTTAGTATGTGATATCCAACCTACAAGATGAAATAGGAGTGAGCCATTTTTAGGGGATCTTTGCCCTTAGAAACCCTGGTTTGGCATTTGAGAATAATAAACACATTGTGCCTGTCATTCTCAGTAGCTTTGGCATATTTTGCAGAAGGTTGTGACAAGGTATTTCCAGCAATGCCTCTTTTTCTGCTTCATTGTCTCATCATTGATGCTGCAACACAGTACATGTTTCACAAGACTCTGCTTTTCTGGATAGGCAGAAGAGGCATTCAAGTAGCAAGAGTTAAAAGGAAGGAACTGAATGCTCAGATTCCTGCTAGTCACTTACAGGCCCAATCTTGGCCTGACTGCAGTGGCTGCCAATTAGTTTTGGGGCCCAATTCAAAGTGCTGGTTTTGACCTATAGAGCCTTAAATGGCTCAGGACCAAGGTACCTCAAGGACTGCCTCTCCACATATGAACTGACCTGGACCCTGCGATCATCATCTGAGGCCTTTTTTCATGTGAGAGGTCTGGAGGATGGCAGCATGATAATGAGACTTTTCAGTGGTGGCTCCCCCCTTATGGAATGCTCTTCCTAGGGAGGCTTGCCTGGCACCTTTATTAAGTGTCTTTAGACTACAGGCAAAAACATTCCTCTTCTCCCAAGCCTTTGGCTAATTACAAAAAATCTATGGCCTTTTAAACTGTATATGTGGGGTTCATTGTTATTTTTTGTTATTATGTTATATATTTTTGAGTTTTTATATTGCAAACTGCCCTGTGATCTTTGGATGAATTTTTCATTTGGAACTATTAAAGATACTGAGCAGATGTGATATAGTTTTCTAGGAAAATCCTGCTGCTGTGTTAGTTATCATTCATCCCTTTACATTAATTTTTTTGACTATTGAATAGTTTTTGTTTTGTTCTTTCATCCAGAGAATAATCAATACACAAATGCTCACTGGAGATTGAACAAAAGATGGATGTCTTCCAGAAAGAGATTTAATCAAGCAAGATATATATAAGCTAGTGGGGATGGCAGTTTTATCATTTCTTAGCCTTTCTGACTGACAGGTTAGTGCGAGAAAATGACATTACAGCTGAATATCTGTAAAATTTGAGTATTGCTTGATTGAAGACTTTATCAGGATTTAAATTAACCCTTGCTGTGAGTAGCTAAATAAGTCTGCCATTCTCTCTCAGAGTCATTTTGTTTTGCCATACATACTCAAAACCATATCTATAAACAATCTGTAGGATTAGAGAAAAATAGGTTTAAATTTTTAATTATGTTAACTATGGCATAAAGATAATAAGCCATCTGATCACTGTCTGTTTAAAGGCTAGAATGAAGCTCTGAGTGCAATATCCACTTGGCCATCTAACATTCTAATTATGTGTAGAAGGGAAGCAGTTGTTTAAATCACATTTTGATGTCTCTGAAGAGCATTTGTGCATTCATGGAATGTGTACTGCTCCTCAGTGAAACTCCCATGCAGTCAGTCTACCAGGAAACCATGTGCTGTGCTGCAGTTTGTCTTCTGAGTTTTCTTAACAACAAGTGTGGTTTATTGAAATGTTAGCCATGTTTAAAATACTTTTTTTCTCTAATGGCCCCTGCATGCAGACTGAAAAGTTTGTTTTCCAATCACTTGAAAACCAATTTACAGCCATTTCAGTCTTTCTTTACCCTTGCAAAACATTGCATCTTGGTTAAAAGTTACATACTGAGTTGACTGTGGCCTGGTTCACATGCAGCATCAAGCCAGAGTTTAATATTTTAAACAAACTACGGTTTAAAGCTAGCAAGGAATGTGCTAGTGCATTCTACTCAATAGTGCTTGATTTGTTTCTCTTCTGCTCCTACCCATACCACACTGGGAAGAAAGAAACCAGAGTTCGACTCCTGGGCTTAGCACTGCATGCAGACGAGCACTTATTATTGGTTTCTCCAAAGAAATCATGACTGGTAAGACAAGAATAAGCACTGACTTCCAATTATGGTTTTTTTGAGAAGTGAACACTCTCTTGTTCATGTTAAGCCTCGTTTTAAACAAACTATGGTTTATTTTAAACTAGCATCATGTGCAAATGAAGCCAGTGTTTGAATTATGAAAGCAAATGCAAGGGGGGTTTGAATGAAATCCATAAACTCCGCCTTCTGGCCAAATTGTGATTTTTCTGTAGCATTCTAAAAACTGTAGCTAAGAAGCGAGGACCTCCTCCGTGTCCCGCTCATAATAATTCAAACATACTTTGTTTTCTCTCAGTTTAAATGGAAACAATTGAAATAGTAAGTGGTTGTACTGTATATTCCTATTCATTGGTTTCTGAGCTGAAATGTTTGGAAGGCATTATACTATATCCTCTAGTAAATGGGCAATGATCCTTATTATTACAATTATCTCAACATGGTGAATATAGTCTCCTCCCCCATTTCATCCTTGCAACAACACTGTGAGAAAGAGGAGGACTGGCCCAGGGGCATCCAAGGAGGTTTGTGGCGAAGTGGGAATTTGAACCTGGGTCTCTCAGATTTTAATAAAATCTCTATTCACTAACTTACACTGACTGTACTGTATTGTGAAAGTATTTATATGGTATAAGTGAAATTTTAATGTAATTTTAACTAGCCTGAAGGAGATTGTAACTTCGTAGAGCTTTAACACAATATACTTCTTTGGGTGACTATAGAATATGTGGAATTTAAACTTGTGATCTGAGCAAGCAAAATGAGATGAAATAACAAACTGCAATAGTGCTGTTTATGGTGCAGCAAAATAGTGCATAGTGACATTTTATTTCACTTTTCTGGGTGTCTGGTTTTTCGGGAAACTAGCCTCATATAACTAACGTGCTTAAGTCTAATTAATGCATGAAGGAAGTAAGCTGTCCTGCAAAACTTAACTAGGTCACTCCCCCTCGCCTTGGGAGGGAGATCATCAAGCCTATTGTTCTTCCTGGTCTACCAGATAAGTTCAACGTGTGAAGAGGTTCTGAGCTTATTACTCCAAGTTCAGACCAAATGGCTCTAACAAGCCTTTCTTGAGAGTTCCTATACCAATAATTTAGACACTTCATCAATGTGACCAAGCCAAGTTTCATGACTCATGTATGGACACAGCCTGACCTTTGCAGAGCTTGTAAATTAACCAAATTTTAATTTACCAATTGTTTGGCCTTTTTCTATGCTAGGGGAAGACAGGAACTTTGGAAGTACCAGAAGGGCATATTTGGGGGGGAGCAACGATCTAAGGGGACACTTTTGGAACTCACAAGGGCACATATATTAAAGGTCTAACAGCCTATATTTCCATGCTTTACATTGCTGCATATTTTGTTATTTTAAATCTCTGCTGGTGTTCTAACATCAAAGAATACTTGCCCCAAACCTGGATCTTGGCATCCAGGAATTCTCCTTTTATGCCTATTTTTTCATGCACCCATGGAAGTGTTCAGTATATTATGTCTGGAGTAGGACTAGGGAGACCTGAATTCACACCACTGCTCAGCAATGTAGCTCACTGAGTCAGTCACAATCTCTGTGTAAACTACTTTAAGTCTGTGTAAACCACTTTACACAGTAGTTACAAGGATAAAATGGGGTGTGGGGACCATGTGTGCTTATTTGAACTTCTTGGTGGAAAGGGAGGATATAATGTAGCAAATAGAATAAATAAAAAGTAGCATTTCCTCTCAATACACATGTGCATACTATTCACTTGATCCTATTTCTGAAGTTCATTATTATGATTATTTAGCACTTGTCTGTTTAGTAGGACACATACCCAATTATTCTCCTTTTACTGGTTATTTCAAAGTAGTTTTCAAATGAAAGTTTTTCAATAATAAAAAAAATTCTTGTTATCCATTGACCTTTTGCAGATTTGTGTTCCCTGTTCTGCTCTGTGATGACTTATGGATTCACTGAACAGTTTGCTTGAAGGCATTTTTCTTATACTAGCCATTGGCATGAAAAGGCCGCTTTGATCTTCAGAATATTTTAACTAAAAAGATTAAAAGCAAAGCTAGTGGGCATTTATTTTCTGTTGAAAGTGGGAGTTCTTTCTTTGTTCATCTCCTGCTCAGTTTGCTTTAAATAGCACCCCAGCCCCGCTATAGACATGAATGGGAAGACCCATGTTGGAAGAAATGTGTCTCCTGTTGTCATGTATAGTTTGCCTTTACTGTTTTAAAGGAAGGTCCATGTAAACACAGGTGCAGAGTTGAGAGACATTTGTAAACAGTTGGTCCAGAGGCCCATAAAATGCAAATGGATTAAAATATAGTGGAAGGTATAATTTGTCATAGCTTTGATGCATTGCTGAAATGATCTGTTATGAGGTGCCTCAGATATGTTAGAGGTTTCAAAAAGAAGCATCACAGTCTGCCCCGTCATTCCTAACTTGACTTCAAAATAGTCAGAAAGGAGCCCTAGATATTTGCTGTCCTTAATCTTGGTAAAAGCCAATAAAAAGGCAGATCTAAACTTTGAGCAGGTGTAGATGTTTATACCTAGGGAATGTTGAAGTAGCTGGCCCTTCCAGCTACCAGAATCAGTGTCTCTTTCGTTTTCTAGAAAAATTTGCCCACCTCACAACATGCAAGCAGGGGCTCTTATTTGTAAGTAAGAAAGAGATTTTGATTGAGGCAAATAACAGGTTCAGCAGCAGACACAAGGCTTGGGAGTCATGGTTCAGGAATTCCAGAGAAGGGGGGAAAGTTCAAAACAGGATGGAAGCAACAAAGACGTTCCAACAAGTTTCCATGTCCTGCCTGTCAAACTTTTAAAAGCAATGCTTGATTAACTCACTTGTGAGATTTACTCACCTTGTGGGAATGTCCAGCCTGCAAATGTGTCCTCTTCCCGGATGGGTGGGTCTTCTTCCACCTGCAAGGCAGTGCTGGTTCTAGGCAGCAAGATTGCACCCTTCTGTTGGAACTCCTGTTTGTTTCCTTCAGCCTCCGGCTCCACCATTCCTCTTGGCTGCTCAAAGCTCTCTGCAGCCCCCACTGAGGCTCTTCACTCTGCAGAAAATTTGGAGAGAGGTGGCAGTGGCATCCCTGCTCCCCTTTTCAGAGTGGCTGTAGTTGGTGAGAAAAGAGATCTCTCCCCCCCTCCTCCAACCCAGGTTTCTACCATGTAGCCCCCTCTCTGTTTCTACCTCCTCCTCTTGCGTCAGAACCTGACAATTCAAGCCTTATCTCAGCATTGCTGTGAGGCTTATGACAGAATTCACAGCCTGTAGACAATGATCAGAAACAGCCATTGTCCCTATGATTTAATGTAGAAAGGGACTCTATCTTCTGTATAGAAAGCCTACTCTGGTTTGAACTCCAAAGATAAAACATCAATAAAACTGTGGCTTAAATAAATGAAACTACTCTTTAGAATATTATCATTCTGATGGCTTGTTCACATATGAATTATTTTATTTCATCTTAAAACCTTCTCAGCTCCATGGTAGCTGCTCAATATTGTTTCACAATTAATGATTAGATGCTGACCCTACATTTTCAGAATTGTCTGTTTTTCACCTCAGTTGTGAATTCAGAATCTGAATTTGATATTTCAGTGGATGCTTTCTCCATTGTTGAACTCAAAATTAATTTCATATACCCAGACACTCAACCCCCCCCCCGGAAGTCTCACATTTAAACCCAATTCCAAATTTTATGTTGGTCTGTCTATGATTTTAATATGTTCATTATATTTTTTTAGTTCTAATACATTAAATTTATGGTGAGATTCGGTATTTTATATTTTCCCTACAACAGTATAACATAATTCTATACTAAAAACATATGATGGCTAATTCATTATAAAGTGACAGAAGTTTATATTAATTTTATATTTAAAAGCTTTTATTGTCCTTAGCTCTGGTGATTACACAACACAACAGTGTTGGCTTTATGTACAAGTAGTTATCAATTATTCAGTCATGAGAAAAATGACTGAGGTCCAAATGTCCTATTAATTCATTTCAGTCTAGAAAATTTCTTATAATTGGCTTGGCAAGAAGAATGAGTGAGATTAGTTGCTAATGAGAAGATAAGTATAGTAATTTCTGCATGATGTAAAACTCTGATTGTCAGTAGGTAGTAATAGGGATTCAGATTATTTTTCATGGGACCTTGCTTCTTTGTGAGAGATCATTAACATTTTCTGATATTGTAAATTGAGTTATTTCACACCTGTACTTTTTTCACTAGGCATTAACCCTCCAGCCACAGATACTGATAAGTTTTGCTAATTAGGGAGTCATTAATGTAGTTAGGGAGATGAGCAATCAATTATGACTCGTTCTAATAATCTAAACAAAAACTTAATTGCATAAATTCATCATGTTCTTTGAATCTTTATCAATGTAGCAGAAATGCCCATGCAATTGTGAGCAGGAAATCTTTATCATGTGAAAGTACCAATAGTTTTGTAAAGTGATGGTTTCAGTGACTGTTGAAATTCAATGGTTTTAATAAAAAAGATGCCACTTTTATCCTGTTTTCACTCCAACAATATAGTAGTAGTAGTAGTAGTAGTAGTAAACAAACGAACCATTTTGTTGCATGTCCTTTGTCCTAGCAAGAATGTTTCCATTCAGTTTTATAGGCAGTCAAACCATGCTGTGCTCCACAAAGTCTTCCCACCCCCCCACCCCACAGTTTTCCAATTTTCTTTTTCCCAAGATGACACATACTCAATTGAAACAACATGGCTTATTACCTTTTAACATGGTTGTTGCTGAACTTTCCTCTGTTTTCTGTGCCATAAAAGGTTATCTTTTTGTAGAACTCTATCCAGGTGTTAACTGTTTTGCTCCAGAACACTGACACCAATTTTACAGTAATTGACTTTAATCTCAGAAAGTTCAGTTGTCTCTATATGGACTTTTCCATCAACTTCTTTTTTTAATGTTAACATATGAAGTTACAAACAATTGAAAAGCCCTTCTAAGAAGACAAACCAAATTAGGACTATTAAACCTGACAAAAATGCAGTGCATCATCCTGTGGAGCAGACTGTATGACAGAAATTGAAGGTAGCTCTGCTTGCCTTCAGAAGCTTATTTATTTGTGACAAATGCAGTCTCAGGCAGAAGTGGAAGTATAAGTCAAGTGAAGTATCTGAAGACAAAGAATATTTTATTAAATATATACTGTAGATAAATAGAAAATAGAAAAAAGTACAGAAGAATAAAGAACATTGTGTTTAGCTGTGCAATCTTAAGCTCACTAAGGAGAAAGACCTCACTGAGCTCATGTGATCTATATCTGGGTAGATATGATTAGGTTTGCAGTGTACATATCCTATGTATTAATGATCAGTTCAAAGTTTTAGGGAAACTACCAGGGAAATCCCTACTCACAGTGAAATGAGCTAACTAATCATATTATTTATTTCAGTTATTAATTTCCTCCCATGAAGCTACTCAAATACGAAAGCCATTACATATATAAAAAACAATTTTAAATCCAATACAGATACTGACAAGGATAACACTTCTTGAAAGAGCAAAGTCTTCAACACTAAAGAGACAACAGAGATTGTGCTTGGCTGATATGTAATGGCAGGCAATTGCAAAAGCTAGGTGCCACCACACCAAAGGTCCATTTCTGACACCCTGCAGAACTGACCTCCTATTAAGATGGTATGTGCAAGATGCTCACTCCTGCAGAACACAGGGAACAATTGCATATAGAATGGCTGAGACTATCTTTAAGGTCTTCTCATTTTCTAGTTAAAAACCACTCCATTTAGTGACTGGTTGGATGTTTGAAATGGAACACTAATATTCTTTATGTCTATTCAGAAGTGAGACTTATTGAATGTAATGGGCATTATTCCCAGGGGAATGTGTGTAGGCTTGCTTCCTGCACACTGCTTAACTATGTGGTGCGTTTCTGGGTATCTTAAGAAGGGGTAGTGGTGACCATGTTATGGAGTGACATCTGGGGATTTATGTGTGAATTAAAACCACATATTTAAAACAGTATTAGGCCTGTAATTATTCGTAAATAGATTCTCAGGTAGCTTGTGTAGTTCCCTAATGATACATGACTTGTATCATTTGTCATGGGAAACAGCCAGAGGAGCCTGAGCGAGCCATGAAAGGAATGTCAGAAGACTGCTGCTGCATCCAGGCGAGGGCCCTGCATTAGTCACCTCATGGGTGCAAAAGTCTGAGGTCCTAATTGCTCTCCCACTGTAAATCCAGATAGAAAAATCTGCATCTAAATAACACATACTTTATCGGCCTTGAGAATCTCCAATGATTATATTTATTAACTTTGCCTTCTATTGTGTGTGTGTGTGTGTGTGTGTGTGTGTGTGTGTATATACACAGCACCTAGGTTCCTCAAACCTTTATTAAATATATCCTGTTATTGCAACTGGTACATACAATCAGCAGAATTAGTGGGTAATGAGGTGGCATTGCACATTGCACCACTTGAGATTGCAGGACAATTTGCATTTCTAATGTCCCTTCGTACTGTGAAAGTATGCATCTGTACTGGAACTATTTTTCAACTATTTTATCTATGGGGTTGATTGTAATTGTTTTATATATGAAACTGTTTTAATTGGTTTTACACTTTTCTTGTTTCATGGTTATAACTGCTTTTATTTGTTTTATAACTGTATATTTTGCTGCTGTAACCTGCCCCGGGACTTTTTGAGTAAAAAAGGGTGTGTGTGTGGGAGGGGGGAATCATAACAAACAAATAATTTAAAAACTTTTTAAAAGACCCCAACAAAACTTGCCCATAAGTAGAAAAACTGTAGGTGTAGGCTATCCCTTTTCCTTTCTCCCTGCAGTAGCAGCTTTCTATATGCCAGAACAAATATTCAAAAAAATGCAAATTTCCAAGGAGTCTGAACTGTCACAGGGTAGAACAGGGCTGGGGCTTCATTCCTTTTGGCAACTATCATAGGCCAATGTGCCAGGGATAGGCAGGGCCAGAGGCAAAAGTGAGAGAAGTAATGAATGCACATTTTACTTTTGTATACTCACCACTAGTATAATTAGAAAGCATTACGGTCCTTGAATGAAATTACAAAATGATTTCAACTGAAGATCACAATGCAGTTTGCTTTTATCCATCAAGAATAAGTAGAAAGTGGCACACGATCTATGTGTAATTTCTCTTACAAGGCAGAAATGTAAACATTTGGAAAGAAGTACCCATAGTACTGCTGCCTTGGTTGTCTGAAGATTTTATGGGAATGGGATGAGCAGATTTGCGGGATCAATATGTTCAGTTCTGTTGATGAATTCGGGCAATGAAAAGCTGCATTAGAATAATGCAACTGGGAAGTTCAAAAGGGATCTCTAACTAATAAGCACAACCAGCAACTTGTCACACTTATTTGCTGATTGGTGATGTTTATATAAAGGGACATCTGGAGTTTACTAATTAAACTGCTTATAAGTGATAAGTAATAATGATTAATTATCACCTTGACAATCAGAATCACCATCCTTTAGAAACTTTTGTTTACAAATGCAGAGTGCATATATGAAAGCTGTCACCTTGTTAATAATTGAGCTATTTTCCCAGATTTAAAACAGCACCAATAATTTCTGAGAAACAGACCAGTGTTTTTCTCCTCTCAAAAGGGGAATCAGATATCTGGTTCATGCTTGCTTTGTGACAAAACAATAAAAGAGGTAATGGCTCACAGTTGTGGAAACCTTTTCACCCTGAGGGTCACATTCCCTCATGAACAACCTTCTGGGGGCCAGATGCAAAAGCTGGTGTAACAATGTAGGTGACAGAAATCTGCACATAGCAGAGGTTTCTATACAAACACATATAACTCCATCTCCCAACACATGGCCTTTCCCCAATATCAAACTCCGCACTCTAATCCTATTCCTCCTCTGACCAGTATCTCCAAGAAGTCTCCATGGGGCTCATTACACCCTTAATGTCTAGTCAGTATGGGTGTTAATAGTTATATTTCTCAAGAATCTATATTAGCCTATATGCAGGAATATAGATATAATCTACATACAGTGGCCTTGTTTGCATGCCATGGTAAACCAAACTGTAGCTTATCAGGCCCCTGGGAATGTGCTGGCTCCTTTTCCCAGTCCTTTTAGCACAGAACATGGCACACCATAAGGTAAATTATAGGACAAACCAGATCATGGTTAAGGAGGAGAGTGTCACCATGTGCCAAAAATCCAAGGAAGGAGCAAAGGTGGTATGAGCTCCTCTCTGAGAGCCAGCATGTTTGTGTGGTCTCAGTAAGCCATAATTTGGCTTACTGTGGCATGCAAGCCAGGCCAGTGAGAATGGGAAGCTTTCCACAGCTACTAACAGCTGAAGGAGGAATCATTTTGCCCCAGTCTTTCAGCTTTTGTCTGTCTACTCTCCTTGGTA
The DNA here is from genome assembly GCF_965112155.1 of Podarcis liolepis. NCBI lineage: Eukaryota > Metazoa > Chordata > Lepidosauria > Squamata > Lacertidae > Podarcis > Podarcis liolepis. Next base: position 3,740,495 of record NC_139569.1, on the reverse strand, counting down.
TTACTGCATTATCTGTCTTGTACAGACATAGGCAGGTGCACATTTGTTAAAGGACTGAAAGAAAAATCAAAATATTTAGTTGAGCTTTTGATGGGCTTAATTTGATTGCTTAAAAACAAGGCAGCATTTTTTCCTTCACAAAGTGATGGGAAAAATTCATAGAACGAAAAAAGGAAAGTTCATATTTCCTTTTTGTGTAGGATTATGAAGTTATGAAAGCACATTGTCTATAATGCAAAAATCACTATGAATCAAATTTTGTAGTCTGTGTGTTTAGTCTCTCAACCATTTGATCCAGCAATGGTTGAAAGCTATACATGTTTGTGGCTACAGAAATTTATTCCTGGAAATTTCATGGCACTGACTGTTTCAAGATCTATGTAAGAAAGAAGTAGGCAAAGTTACCGTAAGTGAACTTGATTTGACTTTACATGCATGCTGAGAGGGGAAGTAGTGGAGCAGACATATGCTAAACCTTTTTTACATGGATCCCAGTGGCAGGAGAATATAACAAAAGCTAGCCTCCAGACTGGTAAGGTCTACCCATGACCCTTCTCAGCTTCTTGAGTTCCCCTCAGCAACACATCCATGTCCCTCAGCAGCCATTTAAATTTCATTGAGTTCAATAGGAAAGTGGGCATAGAATTGCAGCCTAAACTGCTGCTGATGGGAATGTTGAGTGCTGAAATACCAAGAGAGCAATGAGGTCTTCCTGCCAGTGTTTCTGAAACTGAAATATGAACCATTTTGCTACCATGTAAGCCTGGGTTCCATTTCCTCTGACATTCAGAAATGCATATAGTGCAGCATTACTTAAACACTAGCAAACTGATAAATCTCTGAATGGTTAGTACCAAACTGTTCTTATATTAATTCATTCTGGAGCAATCCAAACCAATTACAGATACAATATGGAAGAGCAAGCTGCCACTGTTCTCAAGAAAGAAGTATTTTCTAAAGCAGGAAGGTTCATGTCGCAAAAGTGAATAATGGTCATGCTTTTTTCTCCAGATTGTACATAGTACAGTGATCCTGAGATGGCTGAATACATGTTCAGGCATGAGAACCAGCCAATGCCTCCACTGTTTGCAAACTCTAGTGAACTCTGGTAGCAAAGCAGGCCATCTCTTGCAGCTCAATACACTAGCAGATGAAGCCTTTGTTTTATCACTTGTCTGCTGCCCTGAGCTTGTTTGGGAGGAAGAGTATACTATTAATTAAATCAATCAATATAGTTTAATAAACAAGCAAACCCTGAAATTGTCTTTAGTGGTCCCAGATAGAAGTGTAATAGATTGAATGATGTCATTGGGAACTTCACAAGCATTTCAAGAATACACTGACAGTTTCCCTGCCCTATATTTTGCAATGCCTAGAGCATGTGGACAAACTAGACATAGTGTGGGATGCCTACATCAAAGGTAGGCAGCAAGCAGAAAGAAAAGAAAAGAGGCAAAAGTGTGAGGTGCCTCCTTTGCTTTGATAAAGATAAAACTGATCTGTTCCATCTGTTGACAGAAAATGTTATTTTTTTTTAAAGGCAAACAAGTGTACAACACCTTGGAGGTTCAAGTACCATGGTCACCAGGCAAACAGTACAACAATTGCATTGAACCATGCTTTCATGAGGAAGCTGACACAAATATGATGTTGCATGCATCAGGTGCACCACATACCAGTCAGCAAATGTTCAGGAAAGCAGAGGTAGCTGGATTTTATCATCATTGTGTTCAGCTTGTAACACATTTCAGTCACTTTGGTGTGGGCAAACACCACCAGCGCATGAAATTTCAGTCAGTTTGAACCCAAGGTAAACAAATATGTTAACTATGTTAATATTCCCCAGGTACAATATGATGTCTTCCTTTGCTGAGAAAGCCAAAAAGCTAGTTTGTGACATATGGAACATATTTCCAGATGTCTCAAACATTTCTAGCAGTAGCCCTGACAAAACCATGGTACTACTTTTAAAAGGTTTTTTGTAGTTCTGCATGGTAGAACCAGTTGATTGTGTGAAGTCAATCAGGCAGGGAAGCCTCTGTTTTCAAGAAGGTCATGATACCTAGAGAATATTCTCTGCCAACACAGGCATCTGTCACATACCACAAAAATGGAAGGTATGTATGGAGGAAAGATTTCAGAGAGATCCAAGGTAACCAAGTCCTGCAAATTGAAGTTGGGGAAGGAAAGGTGGAATCAAGGGCAACCAAAATGGATAACTCTTGGCCAATCTCAGGAGAAGTGCTATGAACTGATACATTAACTTGCATGTAGAGGCCCATGCAAATGCTGCAAAGCCAGCCTTAATTGCACTGCTCTTTGGCACTGTGAAGGAAACTGTTTTCATAAATAATTTGTCTTGAATAATAGGGGAAATACTTTGCAGAGTGAATGTATGACATAAACAGAACAATTTTTCTAGGTTTCCAATTGATTTATGAAATATATATATTACCATGACTACATTCAGTCTCATAATACAATATCAATTTGCATGTGCGAACTGTAGAGAAATTTGAATCAGATTGTGTTGCTTTTAATCCCATTGCTTCCTGTCTGTCATAGATAATATGTGTGGAGTGCAAGGTGTCAGCCAGAGGAGGGACTCAGAAACAGTACAGGACCCAGCAACACAAGATAGGAGAAAAGGGCTGTGGTGCACTCAACCACAAGGGAGCAAAGAAGCTACAAAGTGATTGAAGAAGCCAGGATGAAGGGTGGAGCTAGTAGGTAGGAAAAGCGAAAAGAGGGAGCAGGGGGAAGATGAAGGAGAGAGGGCAGATGCCCAGAGAGAGCAGGAGGCTTAGAGAGGAGTGGTACAAATGGCAATACAGTGCTGATGCTGCCACCGGTTGGGCTTAGCAGGTGTTGATGATTGGAACAAAGGCTAAAGCAGCAGCAGTAGCCTGGAATGGTGAGGTCAACTAAATCAAAAGCAACACATCCAGCTCACATAGCCAAGCATCTTAAGGGAAAGTATTTTGTAAGAGACTAAAGAGAACAGATAAAATCAAACTGGCTGCATTGTTGGTTTTTTGTTGTTGGTTTTTTTGTCAAGTGGAAACAGTCCTCTATATCATGTTGGAACCCCAACCAGACTTTTTCCTGTGCTCTTCACTATGGAACTCTGCTGATCTGGAACCATATGACAGAGAGCCATCTCTGGAAAGCCCAAGTGCTGTGACACCGTGCTTCCCAAATGATGAAACAGCTGTTTGAAGTTCTTCTCAAAGTGTTATCAGGATCATAAAATGAAACCTTAAGGAAGACGAACTAAAATCAAACAGTAGTGCTCCATGTACCAAGGGGCTTAATCTTTTTGAGGAAAATGTGACAGTTTACATTTTTGGTGCTTTAAAGGGCTGTAATTCATTCTGTCTTCTGCTGAAATTAAACAAATGCAGCTAGGCATGTGGCACATGTTTTGTGGAAATACTGCACAATGTTTATGGCTCATTGAGAAAGGTTATTTAGTATGAATAAATTCAAATCTCCATCCTGATTAAACATGACAGCATAAATAAGTTAATTTATAAGAATATAGAACATGCTTGGATCAGCTAATATCTTTATTTGACCAATATCTGCTGGTGGTGAGGCATGCTTTCTAGAGCATTTGGTCCAGGTTTGTGAGTCTAGAAATGCTTATTGATCCCATAAATGCTCACGTTATTCTATGTTGCTATGTAGCTATTTTCACAGAAAACCATGAAGGTTCAGCAGTTGATTTCTTGTAATTCAAAGCAATTCTAGTTTTGGCAAATATGTTTTCAATATTAGTGCTAAGCTTAACCAGTTGTTTACTAGCAAAATAAATCAAATGTGAAAGAAGTAGGCTTTTCTTCCATGGGACCAGCTTTATCACTTATCTGAGCCAAGTGGATAATGACTGTGTGCTCCTTGGAGATTATATATCTGTGCTTTGAGATGGAGACAGTGGGATAAGGAAGGTGGGCGCTCTAGGTACAACTTTCAAAATTTATGGTTTGTTAATATGTCACATAAACTGAAGACAATAAACAGTACCCCTTAATTGCAAAAAGTAAAAGCCTGTCACTGATTATTACTTAGACCAGGCTTGGGGAACCTGTGACTCTCCAGTTGATGTTGACTACAACTTCCATCAGATCCACCCAGCATAGCCAATATTCAGAGATAATGGTAGTTATAGAATAATAGAATTGTAGAGTTGGAAGGGACCCCATAGGTCATTCCTGCAATGCAGGAATCTCAACTAAACTTCCATGACATATGACCATCTAACATCTGCTTAAAAACTTCCAAGGAAGGAGAGTCCACAACCCCTGAGAGAGTCTGTTCCACTATCAAACAGCTCTTACCACCAGAAAGTTCTTCCTGAAGTTTAATTGGAATCTCCTTTCTTGTAACTTGAAGCCATTAGTTCGAGTCCTACCCTACAGAGAGGGAGAAAACAAGCTTGTTCTATCTTCCATGTTACAGACTTAAGATATTTGAAGATTTGATTTGTCTGCCATTCCTTGTTTTTGAAAAACCCATACTGGGTCTTAGTACTCACAACATCCTTTTCTAAGTTCTCATACTGACCATTTAATGATCTGTTCAAGGACCTTTTCTGGTACTGACATCAAGCTGACCTTTCAGTAGCTACCTGGATCACCCCCTTCTCCCTTTTTGAAGATTGGGACAACATTTGCCCACCTCCAGTCTGGAGGGACCTCACCTCTTCTGCAAGAATGCTGAAAGGTTATAGGTAGTCTATACTTAAAAACATATGAAGGACTACAAATACCTCATATCTTATTTAGGGTGCAATCCTAATATTGGTTGCTGCCTATCAGGGCAACAACAGTATCCATAGCCCTGCTGAGCCTACCAGCTGGTAGAGGTGGAGGAGGAGACAGATTGCTGAGCTGATACTATCATATGGTAACAGTGGGGCTGGCTTGAGGTCTGATGAATCCCAGACTGGCTCAGCCCCTCTTTTTTCTAGAATGCCCCATTTGGGGGCATTTCACCTTATTGTCACCACCAGGGATCCTGTGGGTGTAAGTGGGAGTTCTGCACTGGTGAAGAGGCAAAGGTGTTACTCTGCAGACTGAGGCTGGAAGTGGATCACCTCTGCCCAATCCAACCCCATCCCTGGCCTGACACAAAAGGGCATTTGGATGGCTCTGCCAGGTGGAAAATCAGATTCAGGAAATGTTATTTTCACTGAAGACTTTTTGAAATTTAGGGGAATTAAACTCAGCTTCTTTGGACTAAGCAAATACATTTAAACACAAGAATTAAGACCAGTTGATACAAGCCTATTGCTGTGACCCCTGATCAGTGGCTGAAGTTGATGGAAGTTGTAATCCAATAACATTTGAAGAGCCAAAATACTGTAGATACATTGTATTTTTTCCGTGCACACTATAAATGTTTGTAATTTGCTGTGATTGTGATAAAATTATTCAGAGAGCACAATTTTGTCAGATTAAAATGCAGTCCAATAGCTTTGTGATAATACAAATGAATGAAATGAAACCTTTCTCTTCTGAATTAGTTAATGAGTGCAATGCCCTCTATATTATATTTTCATACACAAATGTCTGAAGACAATAAAAGCTCTGTAATTTTCTCCTCCTGCTTTTGTAAAATACATCAGAGTACAAACATCTCTCTCTTTTTGTTCCATGTGAAACACTTTATGCTAATGGAAAAGTTAGTTTCATTGGGTAATCTATTTTATGTAAATTATATGAAGTGTTCCAGTCAAATGATGTTTGAATATTTGCTAAGTGTTTCTGAAGTAAAATATTTATTGGCACTTACACTATTAAACATTGCAGTACTATTAACTACCATATTTCTGGGGTGTGTGGGTGTGTGAAAAGTGGCATTCCCTCCTGTTTGTACCAGCTTTGGGGAGCCAGGAAGTGAAATAATAATATATATACCGCAAAGTTGAATAGCCTAAGCGACAATAAATATTCCTTTAGGGAAAAGTATGTCTTAAAGATTTCAAGCAAATATCCATGACAAATATTGATGTTTAGAGGTGATGAAAGAAAACTAGATGCTCACAAAATCTTTCTTGAAGGTACCTTTGTTTGTTTTATTGTTGTCAGTGGCATTAAAGGCACGTCCAACCTGCTTGTACATTATTTCCCCCCACAGTGATGTATGATCTACCGTCCATAATAACTCTCTTTTTATGACTATAGAAATCATAGCTGCTTTATGATGAAAGAAATGGCTAATAGTCACTCCTGTTCGAAAGTGGGTTTCTGAAACAGCAGGAGTGAGATGGTTTTTGCAAATTGCAATACAATATTAGATACGGAAGATTCTGAACTTGTAATGTCTGTCCCCTCCCAGAAATGACATTTAATTATAGTACTAGCTTTCCAGATAGCAGGTACTCAGTATGGTGTATTTTAAGATTATGCAATTTGTGGGAAAGGACATAAAAAGGACTTTTTAAGAAGGGGGTAAAATATATGCACTTTGATGAAGAACCTTTAAAACATGCACTGGCTGTCAGGGCAACAGCTTTGCTTTGGTGTACCTTATTTTCACATGAAAGTTGTTTTTTTTTTTAAATCATTTGACAAATACTGTCAAACATGCTAACCCCATCTAATCCCTTCACTGCACATCTTAATCCCTGATGGAGTGTTCTCAAATAGATGGGCTGTGAGGTTAGGGAGTTTTCAGATGTGATGTCTCTGCAGTCGTCTCCCACTGACAGATGCAGTGACCTTATCACACAGACAGCTCTATACAGCGTGACAGCTCAGCCATCTGGCTTGTATTGATCATAATTGATTTAAGGAAACTGATCCTCCAAAGCTAGATGTTGTTAAACCCCACAGCAAAACTTGACATACTTTTTATTTGGAGATTTGGACCCTTAGGGTTCTCTACTCCAAACCCTTTGTTTTGTCCAGTTCAGTGGCTTAATTCTTCCATGCATATCATCCCAACTCTGCTAAAACTTTATTATATTAATAGAATGTATCATACATTCTGGGATAAATAGAAAATGATATAACTTATACATTTCAGCTTTGTTTGAGCTTTAATTAAAACTGAAATGAATTGTAAAAATGGCTGGTTAAAATTACTTTGTTTTTCTACAAGGATAGTTAAAGGTTTTAGGTTACTCTTCTTTTGAAAGAAGGGAGGAGGTATTCCCTCCTGCAAAATCAACTAAATTGCACTGCCTCCCTTATGTTGGTAAGAATAGAGTCTTACAGAACTTGTCTGTGCATCTGTGGTTGATAGAGAGAAGTAGTCACCTGACACCACAATGCTCCTGGGTGACCCATTTTCCTTTGCTCACGTGATTTGAAATCAAACCATGTGGGCAAAAGAACAAGTTGCAACTGCTGCCATGATCATTACCAAAAGTAAAGGATGTGCTGCCACCATTAATCAGTTGATCCATCACGCCTGCAAATTCCACTTATGGCCAGGATACATCTTTATCTGTCCCAGATAAAGGGTATGGAAGGTGAGCATGGCATGGCCAACCAGTCTTGCAGGTCAAATGGGGAACCCTGAGTGGCCAGATTGGACCCACAGGCCAGGGGTCCCTCACCACGGCAAGATCTACTGACTTATTTTGGCAGCCTTCTTGGTATTCTGACCCCCCCCCCCCATATTAGAATTAGAATTGTTTTCTATCTTAACAGTATTTTGTCTAAGCAACAATTGGTGCCAATTGCTGTCCAAAATTCATTCTCATTCTCTCTCTCTTGGGATAGGAAACAAATTTGAACCTGCCCCTTCCCTTCGTACCCCAATCTGTGTAGATGAATGTTTTCCCCATGTAGCATCCAGGCTTCCATCTTGCCTTTGCCTTATGCTGTCAGTCAGTAAAACAACTTGTGAACCACACTGATGCTACTACAGATCCTCTGATGTCCTGCTGCTTCTCTTGTGCAGCAGCTTTTGGTTACCTGTCAGCATGGTAAAGTCTCTAGTACCCAAATGTATCCATACAGTTTGGGGGGGGGGAAGTACCTGCCATGGGATTGACTTGAACAAGGTATATTCCAATGTCTTTTGTGTTGGTTTGTAATAAACCTGGAGCCATTGTTTAACCCAGTCACCTAATCTCTTCTGCAATCTGTTTGCAATAAAGTTTTTTTTTTTTAAATGATGTCAACATTTTGTTCAGCTGCTTTTATTTGCTGCGGAATAACTATTACCATATTTCACTTCAGACATGAGGAAAGAATTCTGGCCAAGCAATGAAGACATACTCCAGTTCAGTTTGTATACTTGTGCACATGCTAGAACAATCCCAGAAGCAAAAACAATAGCATGAGACACAGTAGATGGCAACAAATGGGCAGGGGAATATGTATTGGAAGGGTATGGACTGCTCTGATGCAAATTGTCAATTTAGGAGGGATTTTCTTCCATATCAGGTAGGCTAGTGATTCTTCATTGTTGCTTTTACATTAGTAGCAACTGAATGTTACATTTTAAAATCTTCTGCATCAGTTTGTAGCTGAATTGTAGCTGTATTTGTAGCTGAAACTCCTTAGGTTTTTTTTTTACAAGTCCACCAAGCATAATAAAATGCCCCTTCATATTTTTCGCACTTCCAGCAAACATTGGGAACACCTTTATACATTCTAAATAATTTAACCATGTTTACTCTTGGCACATGTTAACATCTTGTTCCATCTTTATATCTTTCTTATATGGGCTATTCAGTTAGAAATGTATACATACACCCCAGGCTGAGCTTCAGTTAGATGATATTCAGTATATACTGTTGTATGATTCTTCTAATACATTGCATTTCTCTCCATTAAAATGGCAGTTTGTGTAAGGATAGCTGCACCAGTATCTTCATTTTGCAAATTGTGAATGGGTATAAACCAGAAATATTTAAATTATATATAATTGGTAGGATCTTATTTGAAGAATTTAGTTAAATAGATGAAGGAGGGGGGAAGGAGAGAGAGAGAGAGAGAGAGAGAGAGAGAGAGAGAGAGAGAGGTGTGTGTTTACTATGATTTAGGGATTCATCCAGTGTATTACAAGGAATTAGAGTATTTAGACATTTACAGCTTCTTAACAGATTCAATTTGTGCTGGAGATAATTGAAGTCTTTCCAAAGCTGTGTGCATCCCTAACATGCACAGAAAAGGACAGCTTACCATAACTCTCAAGGGCTCAGTAAAAGGCATGGTTCCTCAAGGATTTTGCAGAATGATATAGAACAATGCAGTCTAGCTGTTCAGAGATCTCATTAGCATTTCACTAGTATAACAAATTGAGGTGATTGTCCTTCCATTTTTTCTCCATGAAATGCAGTACTCTCTGAATTTGTTCTTCTGCCTAATTAATGACCTATGGATTGCAAGGTGTTTGGAAGAGTTATATTGCATGTCTCCAGTCATTCTACACTGCTTTCTTTAAATTTGCAACCACTATCTTCAATAATTCTTCATAATGTCTGGATAGGATTAATATTTTGTTTCCAAATCAGAATTGCGAGTGGTAATATGCTTTAGTGGACCAGCTCAACACATATAATTTGTGAGTAGGTTCAGATGATTTCTGATTCTTTTTATAACTTTCAGTTCTTATTTGAGGAAATGTTTTCTGTTCCAGGTTCTACCTAGAACTCAGACACAAGGTCTCCACAGATATGAGCAGGACCCTCCTGCAGATCTCTATATTTCCAATTATCCTGACGAGTCAATAGGTCTGGACTGTGTTATAGCTTTCAACACTCCCAGCTCCTCCAGAGCTACTGGAGTAGAGGAAATTGTGAACCAAGGAGGAACCTTGGAGCCATCACTAAAGTACCATAAACAGTAACTTGGAAGGAGGAAGAAGTGCATGGAAACATGTGCTCTGAGCAGAACTTGAGTGAGAGCCAGGAAAGGGCAAAGGCCTTATATAAGTTGCCACTCTGAGGTGCTTCATTACTGAAGCAACAACTCTTATCTCAGCTCTAGACTTCCTAAGCTGTCTCTTTTGAGACACTAGTTGCCAGGGCCAACCTAACACATTTTGGCAACTGAGGCAATCCACAAAATGGTGCCTCCATCTGCCAGGGAAGAAGGGAGTGAAGATCTACATTAGGAACAAGGGAGGGATCAAATCAACTTTACCCAATGGCTGAACTGGGAATCAATGGTGGGTGCAGACCTCAGAGGGCAGCCGCCACCATTTCCTCTGTGGGGGTGGGAGGAGAACACCAGTGCCTTCTGTCTGCCAAGAGGCCACTGTAGAGGCAGCACTGGGGTGGGCTACTGAGGAAGCAGCAGATCCAACCCCCAAAGAGTGTGCTGCAGCCGCTGCTGGCACTATGTCAGCAGTGGCAGGTGGTGCGTTCCAGATCGGCTGCCTCTGTGGATCCTTCAACCTGAGGTAGTCACCTCACCTTGCCTCATGGGCAGGCCAGCCCTGCTAGTAGCCACAAGGTGTGCCGCTGTTTATTTGTTAAAATTATTCCTATCCTGTTTTTCATTGCAAGCAATTTCAGAGGGGGTTTACAAACTTATGTTACATTTAGCACACACTGTGGAAATTTAGGTGGGCTGTATGGTCCTGTGAGAGGCTGGTCAATGTGATGGGTGGGGAGTGAGATGGGTTTCAACCATGGCCAATGCCATATAATATTCCCTTGTGCACAAAACTGAACTCAGGTGCATCAGTTAAAAAAAACAAAGATCTTCTGACAGCTGTGCATAAATAGTAATCAGAAGGACCCTACAGAGAATATGCATAACAAACAAGGTCATCATTCAAATACTAGGACTGTTATCTATTTGGTGTGTGAGAGAAAATGAAGACCATATCTTGATTTGTAGCTGACCCTTACTGCTCCTGATGCATTCTTTCAAAACTCATAATATCCTTTTACAAGTATTGTGCTTTAACAGGGTTTGTGCAAATCATGGTGTTGTAAATATGTCCTAGGGGACATCTGTAAACACATCAACAAGTGTCTGCTTTTCTATGGAGATCTGATTACCATGCTGAAATTACAAACAGCATAGACACAGTTACAATAATGGTTACAAGCGCTCTTTGGATCTGAAATTTCATTTTGGAGCAAGAGGTCCCCAAGGGCTGGTTAGATTTATTTAATTACGTTGTACAAGACTTGGGTAATAGTTTTAGATCAAAGTATAAAAATCCACTTCGAGGCAAATTTAAAACATAATTCAAAGTGGTAGATTGCTCAGTTTGTCAGCATTTGCTCTCTGGCAAAATTTATAAAGATAGGTGTGGAACTAAAAGTATACAGATTTCAACCATTTTATTATAGGGGTTAAAAAAATAAAAAATACCACTGATTATTATTATTTTTCCCACAGCACAAGGTGGTATTGCAATGCTAGCAGTGAAACAAAGCAAAACTCTTCCTTGCTACCACAGTCATATAATATTAACCCTATTTATTTTTATTATGGGAAAAGCTATAGCAGATTGATTAAATGATTTATAAATAATTCTGTTTTGCTAAAGATATGCCAGATATTTTATTTTTCATCAGACATGAAATTTATTTCCTGGTTTTATAAATACATATTCTGGGGTGTAAAATTGATGCACACTTATTTAGAAGTAAGCCCCACTGAATGCAATGCAATATATTTAAAAACACACATAGGATTGCACTGTTAAGCATACAGAAATTGTTGGCTAAACTACTAAACATCAGTGTAGACTTCAGAAGATCTTAAGTCTGTGGTTTCCATACATCCTGTTACCTTTTCTCTCTTGTTCTTCCTTATTCAGTTCCCTTTAAAAATTTGCACCAGAATTCTTTTGTTGGCTCAGCAGTGGATTTCTCTCTCTCCCTGGTGCTTGGCAGAACTTGGATTTAGTTGAGGCAGAGGCTGTCTCTCCGCATAGCTCTTGTAAAACTCTGTGATCCATTCAGGAAATAAGTCACCAATAATCTTCTCTACAATACAAAATGGTTGCTTTTGAGCTCAAGTCAAGTGATAATACTGCTGAATTGTGCCTCAAAATGTCAGTCAATACATTTCAGTATATTTTTGAAAAAAATTGCCTTATTGGGAAACCAGGAGAAACACCAAATACTACAGTTCAAATGTATTTTTTAAAATAACAAAGCATTACACTTGAGGACAAATAACTGTCAGCTCTAATGTTGAGTGTTCTGTTGAACTGTGTTTTTATATTGTAAACTGCCCTGTGATCCTCGGATGCAGGGTGGTATAGAAATTAATTAAATAAATAAACTACCTCAGATTTTAACTGTGAATATACTTTCTTAAAAGACATAACCACACGAGGGTCTCATGATGCTGAGTTGAATTGCACCATCAACAAGATGTCTCCCAACCCTCCAGAGCAGGTCTGCGGGAGGTGAGGGGGGGGGAGGGAAAGCCCTGTTATGTTAGTGGGTGACCTTGTGCTGGTTTCAGCCAACAGAACTAGGTAGCTGGATCTGGCCCTGTGTTTGTTTTTTCATGTGGATCTATACCTTCTCCCATAGGAGCCAACTCCTAGGGGGCGTGGAGGCTTTAGCGCCCACAATAAAATATTGAAGGGTGCTGGGCCCCCACAAAGTTGATGGGCATTCCCATTCAAATGGTGTGCGTGCACTGCGTCATGTGATCAATTCTGTGGGGCAGGGCTTACCTGGGCCCCCACAATATTTTATTCAAGTTGGCACCCCTGCCTTCCCCTATGCAAGTAAATGGGAGGATCTCCACTGTGTTGCCGAGAATCCATGTAGGGAGAAGCAGAAACCCACCCACCATCAATTACTCTTAGGGTGACAGGGCTCTTCTTGGGGGGGGGGTGACATTTATTTCAGTGCAGTCTATTCTGTGCATTTATGCTATTTCCCCCCTGAAGCCTTCCCCTGTGATATCTATTGTACCCATCCCCAAATGGTAAAGTTTGCCATTGTGGAAGAACCACTGTGACCATCATTCTCAAATTTGACATGCTTCGTCCCTTCAGAAGGGGTGACTATGCCTGCAAGTATCAGCTTATTTTGGCAGAAGATGAAAACGTTTTCTGGCAGAAGATGAAACCCCCCTAGAAGTACCGGTATCTGGCTACAATTTGGCAGGCTTAATCCATTATTGATGAGCCACTATTCCTGAAAATTTCATATGCTTTTGTGAAAAGGTAAGGGAATCCATATTTATTTTCCCCATTATCTAATTTGGTCCCAAATAACAAGGCAATTTGGAAAGACACAGCTCTGAAACAGATCAGACTGCCTCCCAAAGCTACAGATGCAAGTCAAATCTTGTGGCACATGTATTGTGTACCCCTAGTTTTTGCACCTCCTATTGGAAGCAGTTCATTTTGAATTAGAGTGAGTTAAGTGAGATATTCATGCAAAACTAAATTGGCTTAGGCTAAATGGATATCTATTACTTTGGGATAGAAAAGGTAAACTATCATTTAGCCTGCATTTCCACTCACTTTTGGTGATCTCTCTGTGCTCAGAAACTCCTTAAATCTTTCCAACTGCTTACCTCAAATGAGAATTGCAAAAAGTGAGTTGGTTAGGGCATCTCCCACCTCTGTAAATTAATGGGCATCTCTCTGCTAGCCCATTCCAAACTGACCTATCAGGCACTCCTGTGCATCGGGACCCAGGAGAAGCACCTTAATAGCAGGAAGAATAATACGACAATTCATTGCTGGAAAACAAAGGTGTCTACTCTCCTTTGCAATCCAGTTTCTGTTGTCAAGTTAATAACCTTTCATTTCCAAATAGACAGAGATGTATAAGAATTTCATACTCTGTTTCAGATTCATAATAGGTACATTTTAATATGCCCATCAAAAGTAAATTAGAGTATAAGCAAATATTCAGGTACTGAAATTCTTGCACAGTTTGAATAAGTCCCCATCAAGGAAATGATTGCTTAACAAACTCCAAGAATTTAACTTAATAACACTGATTCAAGGTATTTAATATTTTTTAAAGCTGCAAATTCATTCTGTTTGAAAGGCTAAACTTAAAGAAATCAGAACTTTAAATATTACAATAAATCCATTAAGAGAACTGAGATTATTATTACTGTGTATAAATAACATTGACACTAAGACAGAAGTATTCATTTTATGTCTAAAATAAAATGCCTTGAACATGACAATTGTTTTTGTTTACTTAAGCTATTTATACACCTCTAGTGTGCCCAGGGTACCCTGATCTCCCTACTGCCCTGCCCTGCTCCCGCTTCATAAGCAGCGTTGACACTAAAGTTGGTAGGGTGCTTCTATGGCACTGCCCATCATGTGAGGTGCTCCTGGTCATAACTCAATAATAGACTATCTGTTGCATGCAGAAGATCCCAGATTCAATCCTCAGCATTTCCAGGCAGATTGGTAAAAGTTTCTTGCCTGAAACGACAGGTGAATTCCTGAGCTAGATGGACCGTTGGACTGACTCTATATGAGGCTGTTTCTTATGTTTCTATGAGCTCAAACATACCATCCTAATAAATATTGCTCCCATGTCATCCTTATTTTTGCCTTGTTGCAATGTCATTGGACTAAGCTGATGCAGTTTTCATTCTTCAGAATTCAACTCCCCAGAGCGTCTCAAAGCTAAAATTCAGGTTGAAGAGCCAACATAGCACTCCTGATATCAGTGCATGAACTTGAACATTAAGGCACCCTGTAGCTCACATCCTGCCACTGTAGCTACTATGGTGCATTCTGAGCCAGTGCATTTTGTCCTGGTGCAGGACAATTATGTCTTTTAAGTGTATTTTTAACCCAAAAGAACAAGCACCCGCCTGGCTTTTAAATCAATCATCATCAAACCTTTATTGGCATCACTTACAAATTTCAGAATAAATGGGCCAATGCGATCTCGTCGCCATTTCAACAGTACAGTCATTTGCCAAACGGAAGAAGAGGCGGGCAATCTATTTCACCTCTGTGGGACTCCAGCAAGGGCAGGGTCCTGTAGCATACTTCAGCGCCAGAAAATCAAATAGAGGAACTTCGCTACTGCCTTGGTGAACTCCTGGTCTCTTCCCTGTAATAAGAAGCGTATAACTTCTGTCTCTGGCTTCCATGTTGGGATACATAGGTGGTCTAAGAATTGTTGGGGAGATCATCATATATTTTACAATTAAGGGCCATGTGAGCTAGAGTTTCCACCAGGTAGGCATCACATGGACAGATCCTATCTCCTTCTGCCATACCTGCAAACCTACCCCAAAGGAGGTTAGAAGGATTACAATTGAACCTAGCCAGCAAAAAAGCCCTTCTTTCTTGCGGGTTAAATTGTAAATAATTGTAAATAATTAAGGTTGAATTCCTGCACCCAGGAGAGTCAAAAATAAAGAGGGGAACATGTTTTTTCTGAAGCTGAGATTAGTTCCTGGCGGTCTATGTCCCACAGCCTAGTCCCACATGGCCTTGGCGATTGGAAAAGCCACAGCTTTAAATCAATGGAAGAGCGGCAATTGCAGAGGAAAGGAATACAGCACACCATAGAAAAGGCAGAGCAGGGAATGTGGTAGCATTGAGAGAAGGATTCATATCCTTAGTATGACTATTGAGATACTTCAACTATGCCCCTATTTTCATTTGCTTGATATTAAGTTTTATTACCTGAAAGAACTCTGACAGCAAGTGAATGCTCATGTAACTTGCTATGGAGTTGCTAAGGGTTACAACAAGACGGTCCTCTTATGATGAAGTTCAGCAAAATACTGGAGTTGATGAGCACTTACTCATATAAGCTGCTCTGCTGGGATCAGTAACTTTTCATTTTTCACTACATACTTCACACATGCTTACTATGTTTCATCTTGAAACTCCTTACCTTGATCACAAACTACCTTTCCACAATTTAGTCAGGGCTCTGTATGTTCCATTGCTTGATTAAAGCAAAGCATTAAACAAAGGAAGCCTGATTTTAGATTTATTCTGTCTCTCATGTATTTGTGAGCTGCTGATCCATAATGATACTTCACTGGCATTAATTTTTATTTTATTATATCTAATGGAGCAGTCTCTTGCCTTGCCAGAAAGAATGGAGCTGAATAGTGTTTATAGGCTATTAATTTTTAAATGCCCTAGCAATTTAAGGTGCCATGCAGATGTCATGGATACGGTTAATGCCTTTCAGGAAGCCACTGTTGTGCATTCTCAAGACCACGCACATTTGTTAGAGTGACAGTCTTGCAAATCTACCTTCAGGACTGAGTCCAGAGAGTAGCATAGAGAGGCTGTCTTTCAGCAACCTGGCAGCTACACTGCGGGGTGCTGCAGGGACTATCTCTGGTGCTACTTAATATCTACATGAAGACGTTGCGAATGGTCCTTAGCAGTTTCAGAGTGAGGTGCCTTCAGTATGCTGATGACACTCCGCTCTACTACTCCATAATATCTGAATCCAGAGAGGCCACACAGTCCCTGGGGCATTGCCTGAGCACAGTGGTGAAATGGAAGGGGAAAAATGAGTTGAGTTTGAACCCCACCAAGATGGAGGCACTGTGGGTGAGTAGCTCCCACGTCTGAGAAATTGGTCGGCTGCCTACTCTGGATGGGGTTGCACTCTCCCCGAAGGAGCAGGTTCACAGTTTGGGGGTGCTTCTGGATCCAGTTCTGTCACTGGACGCTTAGGTAGTAGAAGTGTGCAGTTTACTAACTGCCACTGGTTTGACAACTATAGCTGCTCCTGAAGCAGAAAAGCCTTGCCACAATAGCTCATGTATTGCTTATTTCAAGACTGGACTACTACAGTGCACTTTATGCGGGGCTTCCCTTGCACTTGACTGGGAGGCTGCAAGTTACTGCAGAATACTATCCCCCTGTCAGCTTATAACATCTGTGCTCAGAGATCAGCACTGGTTGCCAGTCTGCTACCAGGCCAGGTTCAAGGTGTTACTGTTAGTATACAAAGCCCTTCATAACTTGGGATCTGTTACCTCTGAGATCACCTTACCCAACATGTGCCCACTCAACCTCTTCAGTTGGTGAAATTGGTACTAAAGCCCTGGTTTCAGGAGAGCTACTGCCAGCACAGTACAGTTTCACCAGAAAGTTTCCCTCCATTCCTAATGGAAGGACCGGAGGGCTCCTGACCTCTAAATGACTTCCTGACCTCTAAATGACTTCCGTTTCATGAGAGTGAAGGTGCAGGTGGGCAGACATGAAGCTACTTACAAGGAGGTATGGGGAGCTCTCTGCGCTTGGATCTTGCTCTGCTGCCACAATCTGCCCCATAGAAATATGCGGGTTGTATCCAAACTTAGAGTAGACAAATTAACATTATTAACTTAGGTCTATTTAATTTTAATCAGTCTATTCTTAGAAAAACTTAGTTGGGATACAAGCTACAGAAATTGCACTGGACAGAATATATTCTTTCGACCACCTCAACATGCCACCTACTCACATAACTCCCCCCCCCCCCCAGCTAAGTAGCAAGCGTTTGGGCTGCTTGGGCTTTAGACTGTGTTACAGATGTGAGCGTGTGTGAGAGAGAACGTGCATAGACAGTTTTTTCTTTTTCTTTTTTATTTCATTTCATTTTTGATTGGTATACTGTCTTTCTACATTGCCATACCCAAGGCAAAACCACAAAATATACAACATAGATCACACATCCTGTAACAATCTGATCCAATGCAAATAAAACACAATGAAAAAATATGACATGAGGGGCTACAAGAGGTAACTTCAGTTCCCTTGTATGGGATCTCCAAAATCTGGAGCCAGCCCTAATTAAAAACCAGGAATGGTGTAACAGAAAATGATTGACACAAGGGTCTCAAAATGTACACAATGTTTCATCAAATTTGATTGTTACATAAAAGCAGCTCCAAGTGTTTTTCAGAAGTAAAACTTTTCTGTAACTGCAGAGTCAGGTTGAATTCTTGGCTGGCCTATGCAAGTGACAAGTGAGCTTTTTGGAGATAGCTAAGTGGTCCTTTGCTGAACAGAGAAGGGAAAGTTTATATGAGGTCTTATTTCTGTCTGATAAGTGCTGTATGTAGCATAATGTAAAACTCTTGACTGAAGGAAATCCCAGGTGTAGTTTCCCTCAGATATGAGATCACAAGAGATTTGTGGTGCCTCTGTCATATTTTGCTTTATTTACAAATATGCAAGCTAGAATTTGTGGACACAAACCAGCGCTCCTATGAGGCAGGTTCAAAGACAGCAATTTGAACATATCTTTCCCAAGGCTGCACCCCAATTAGTGCCTGCTAAAAACTCTCATCTCATTCCTTCTCTCTGTTTGTTTTTTCTGCGGGCTTTCTAATAATAATAATAATAATAATAATTTATTATTTATACCCCGCCCATCTGGCTGGGCCTCCCCAGCCACTCTGGGCGGCTTCCATAAAACCAAAAATACAGTAAAATCACACGTTAAAAACTTCCCTGAACAGGGCTGCCTTAAGATGTCTTCTGAATGTCAGGTAGTTGTTTATCGCTTTGACATCTGCTGGAAGGGCGTTCCACAGGGCGGGCGCCACTACCGAGAAGGCCCTCTGCCTGGTTCCCTGTAGCTTTGCTTCTCGCAATGAGGGAACCGCCAGAAGGCCCTCGGCGCTAGACCTCAGCGTCCGGGCAGAACAATGGGGGTGGAGACGCTCCTTCAGGTATACTGGACCGAGGCCGTTTAGGGCTTTAAAGGTCAGCACCAACACTTTGAATTGTGCTCAGAAACGTACTGGGAGCCAATGTAGGTCTTTCAAGACTGGTGTTATATGGTCTCGGCGGCCGCCCCCAGTCACTAGTCTAGCTACCGCATTCTGGATTAGTTGTAGTTTCCGAGTCACCTTCAAAGGTAGCCCCACGTAGAGTGCATTGCAGTAGTCCAAGCGGGAGATAACCAGAGCATGCACCACTCTGGCGAGACAGTCCGCAGGCAGATAGGGTCTCAGCCTACGTACCAGATGGAGCTGGTAAACAGCTGCCCTGGTTTCCACATGCAGGCCTTACACCTAACTCTTCTCCCAAGCTCCATGTAAAATCTAAAGACTAGTTTTTCATTTCTTAAAAGTTCCATAAATATTATACTTTGTAGCTCAAATTTCTGTTTCTTGACCGATTGCTATTTCTGACTATAAAACGTGCATGGAGGAGCACAAAATAATCTGCCATTAAAACCACAAAGTTCAAAAAAAGTATGAGCCTAGTAAAATACCAGTGCAACTGTCACATAAATATGCATTATTTTTAGTGTATTTTTTGGAATTAGTTTAAGGTGGGGGGAACGGTACCTAACCCTGATTTTATTTTTAACTAGCTTCTGATGAAGAGTATCTCAAATGATGCTGGGAAACACGTCATTTACAACTTTTGATGTGAAGACATGTGTTACAAATGAAAATACAGTACCCCAGGAATGCAACAAAAGCAACACTGATCAGTTAACCACTCAATGCTCTTCTCTGAAGCTGACTCTGGAGATAGGATTAGAACGTCTGCAAAACAATGCTTCAAATAGCCATCTTACTAAGTTGTCTCAGAAGGATACCACCGTCAATAGTATCAAAACCTGCTGAAAGATCAAGTAAAAATAACAGGGTTGCATTTTCCCTGTCCTCTTAATAAAGGTCATCCATCAGGGTGACCGGGGCCAGTTCACTTCAGGAACCAGGCCTCAAACCAGATTGAAATGGGTCAAGATAATCAGTTTTATCCAAGAATACTAGTGTGTACCAAAGTGTTTCATTTGGCCTGTTTTTACTCCACCCCCCTTACAAACTCTTCTGGCTTCTGTAGCCAACAACAATTTGCATTTTGTCTTATATAGCAAACTGGACAAGTCTAATCTGGGGGGGGGGGGGAATTGGCGCAAGACACCAATGTTTTTGGCACCAGACAGAATGACATGGACTTCCAAGGTCAAACTTAATCTTGAAAATGCAAGCATTTCTAGGTGAATTGAGTTAGATGGGAAGTCGTGTATGCCCCTTCTGTATTTTACATAAGATCTGGGGAACAAGATGTGCTAGGATTTTTTGTACTTTCTGAACAAAAAAAAATTATATAGTTCTGTTTTTAACTTGGTGGATCATTGGTAGAAGACCAAATTCTTGGCAGTTCTCTCCCCCACCAATAAATTTAAATAGCCTCATTTCCAGATATTGTGATGGTAAAACATATGGAAATAACAATGAAGCTGCTGTTAGGAGCTTTTACCTATATTCATTTTATAATAGAATTTTGATTTACTCCTCAGACATTACCAATAGTTTTAAGCTTTTGTGATATTAAGTCTCCTGCATTTCCCTCATTTAAGCTGTTTTTCTATTATTTCAATTTTCCTTGATAAAAAGGTGCTTCTATAAACATAGTTGACAGTAACTTTATGGGATCAATTTCATTTTTAAATCTCTCTTGAGAGGTACTTAGCATTTTGTAGCATGACTTCTGAAGAATGCATCACCTTAGAAATTCAAGCACCATGTCTATCCATTTTGACTTCCAATAGTTGTAGCTGCCAGAATGCATTTAAGTTCAATTATGTTTGAACTGCACCAACACTGCAAGATTCTCTAGTGACAGACATTAGGCTGGATACAAGAGTGATAATGATAGTCCTAGAAAAAGACAAGGGTGCAACACTGGTGGAATCTGGAAAGATCAGTACTGCTGTTAAAAATGCATTTAGGGCAGTCTGCTTGATGGCATCAAGCAAATTATGCTGCCCTGGGCTCTTTGGGGAGGAAGGGCAGAATATAAATTTAGTAAATGAATAAATGGAGCATGTGGAAGATACATAGAATTGTAGAGTTGGCAGGGACCCCGAGGGTCATCTAGTCCAACCTCCTGCAATGAGTGTTTCTGTCCTGCTTGTGGGCTTCCCAGAGGCATCTAGCTGGGCACTGCAAGGAACAGGATGCTGGATTACATAGGGATTTGGTCTGATCCAGCTGCAGGGCTCTTCTGAAGAAACCATGAAATATATAATAAGGGAGGAACAACAGTGACCCTTGACTTGGCTGTAGCCCAGCAGCAAAAAGTGTGACACACACACATGGTGGCAGCAGAGTGCCATCTTGTTTGGAAAGCCCTAGTGAGGAAAGGCCCATGGGGCCAATAGAGCACCTAAGAGCATCTTTTAAATTTGCATTCCAATGCTACCAATGTCAAGTCTGTTCAATACAATGAAGAATTTGAGTTCCTGTGATCTGTATTGCTTGGAAGGGAAGCAACATTTCAAGAGGTAGAAAATAAATAGCATTGATTTCAAAGGATGAAAAAGAATGTGGAATTGTTTACATGGAAATTCCTGGGCTCCCCAGGGAACCAGTGGGCTTATCACAGACTTAGCCTTTGAGCATTAGGCAGATGTTGAAATTTTATTTCAATAGATTGGTTGCTAGCCCAAAATAAAATACATCTTCAAAGCTTTCTAATGTAAAAGTACTCAGTTACATGTTAGATCTCAAACCCAGTATTAAACAAAACTGTAGAATTTGTAATCACTCCACTTGGGATCAAAAGAATTACTTTCACTGAACTCAAATATTTATTTGTCCCCTATGGTGCTTTGGTTTTAAGAAAATTTTAAAAATTTGAACAGCAACACTACCCCTCATATCCCAGTTACTCTTGAAATAATTCAATTCCAAAAGTAATTTGCCATGCACAGTGAAATACAAGCCCATTCATTTTCTTGAGTTATGTGGTTATTCAGATCTTGGCCCAATGTGATATTAATTCTTTGTAGTAACTTTAAATAGAGACATTTTTATTTATTTTGCATATTTCATAAAATTTATATACAAACAAACCCCAAAACCATTAAAGCTGTTTACAAAAAGACATGAAACATCTTTTTGGATATTACTTTAAATTTGATGTTTTTAATTTTGTATTCTGTATCCTTTTACAATTGTAAGTCACTTTGAGACATTTTATGCAACAATTGGTGAAAAAATGCAAAAAAATTCCTTCCAGTAGCACCTTAAAGACCAACTAAGTTAATTCTTGGTATGAGCTTTCGTATGCAAGCACACTTCTTCAGATACACTGAAACAGAAGTTGCCAGATCCTTCTATATAGTGAGAAGGTGGGGAGGGGTATTACTCAGAAGGGTGGTGGGAATGGGTGATTGGCAGATAGCTGAGATGAGCCTGTTGACGACTCTTAATGACTGTAATAGGTCTTACAGGAAAAAGCAAGGGGTGAGAAGGTGAGAAATGGCTTTGTCATGTATAATGAGATAAGAAGGATCTGGCAACTTCTGTTTCAGTGTATCTGAAGAAGTGTGCTTGCACACGAAAGCTCATACCAAGAACTAACTTAGTTGGTCTTTAAGGTGCTACTGGAAGGAATTTTTTTGTTTTGACTATGGCAGACCAACACGGCTACCTATCTGTAACTGAAAAAATGCAGTAAATAATAATAATTTATTAGTGATGTGTTGAAGGGAAATCTATAAAAAACTATGATGATATTGTTCAACAAAAAGGGTAATCTGGAATGTGCATGAAACTACCACATCCTTTTTTCTTTTTGAAAATATATTTTATTTATTGTAATAAGGTAAAGGATCCCTGGACGGTTAAGTCCAGTCAAAGGCAACTATGGAGTTGCGTCGCTCATCTCACTTTCAGGCTGAGGGAGCCGGCGTTTGTCCACAGATAGCTTTCCAGGTCATGTGGCCAGCATGACTAAATGGCTTCTGGCACAACAGAACCATAGCTGTCAACTTTTTCCTTTTCTTCTGAGGAATCCTATTTGGAATAAGGGAATTTATCTTTAAAAAAGGGAAATGTCGACAGCTATGAACAGAACACTGTGACGGAAACCAGAGTGCATGGAAACACCGTTTACCTTCCGCCACAGCGGTACCTATTTATCTACTTGCACTGGTGTGCTTTCAAACTGCAAGGGAGGCAGGAGCTGGGACAGAGCAATGGGAGCTCACCCTGTTAGCGGATTTGAACTGCTAACCTTCTGATCGGCAAGCCCAAGAGGCTCAGTGCTTTAGACCAAGTCAACAAAGCAAAAACATTCTATCAGAACCTCTTGTGCTTTACCATATCCTTTGCCACTCCAATATATAAAACTATAAAAGTTGGACAGCTAATTAATTGCTCAGTTTCCTACCCCCACCCAGTGATGCAGGTTACAAAAAATTAGAACACATTGCCTCTGATTTCCTCGGCCTGGCTTCTATGCTTTCATTTTCAGAATCTACAGTACAGTTTTAAATTAAAAAAACATTTTCCTGTCATGAAGACAGGTAATCTTATTACTACTTGAGCCAGCTGCCATTCATCTCCTTTAGTTTCTAGTATCCCTGATCTGTGTATTTTATGCCAAACCATGTCTGATTGTTGCTTGGGGCCCAGCGTCTGGTAGTAATTTCTGGAACCTTTCTGAATATATAAAAGTACATGTCTATACCTACTTAGTATGAATTCCTTTTTGGCTCTTGCCCTGTACATACTCTCACCTTTACAGGTAATACAACACTATGTATGTCTACTTGGAGGTAAGTCCCATACTGAGACATGCCCAGTGGCATTGGTAATATCTTAACAAGTATATTCATAATTTTACCTGCACATTGAAAAATGAGTAGCCAAGTGTGAAATCCTTGTGTGCGTGTGTTTGTAGTCAGCCACAATTACATTTAATTAAAACAAGCTTCTTTTGGGGATTATTGACTGTACACAAGGGGAACCTTCATTTATTATGTATTTATTTCAACAACAATTTCTGTACTATTTCTGTAGCAGTCTCTAAGTGGTATACAATAAGAAAGAAACAAGAAAAAGAAACAATAGAGATAAAATCTGTTAAATTTAGTGGGGAGACGGCGACTTTGATTGCCTGTAATAAAAAGGTCTTCACCATGTTCTCAATGTTCAACAGGGAGGGGATCTGTTTGATCTCAACTGGGAGGGAATTCCACAGAATCTGGCCCACAATAATGAGCACATGACTCTTGTTGGATACAAGCCATGTATCTGAAGCATGGAAGATCCCCCAAAGACTTAATGTGATTTGGTAGAACACAGCTTTCTAAACCTTTCATGTAAGTGACACACTTTTTGGAAATGCATCATTTTGTAACACTGTAATCCAGTAAATTCCTAGCAAACTGGAGGAGAAACTAACTCCTTTCTAGCCCTGGGAGGATTGTGGGAGTGTTCGCAAGGCACACCTACAGACTGCAGCCAATACACAAATGTGTTGCAACACACAGTTTGGAAAGCTCTGGTAGAGATTTAAGGAATCAGGTGGTGCTTAAGGGCCTTCCTAATTACTACAAGAACCTTGATTTTGGCCTCGTGGCATAGAAGCAGAAAATATAATTATTATTACTGGCTAATAACGTACTTATGGTAACTTTATACAGTACATTTGCTATCAAAATGTTTTTGCTAACATCTCCCAATTACTGGCAAAATATTTTTGCTAAAAGCAGTAAGGAATTTATTGTAACAATGACACGAAACCCTATTGTATCCATATTATGGAGAGATAATACTAGTTCTTTGAAACTTCATTTTTTTCAACATGTCAATCGCTTTGACAAAGTTGTGCTTCATATTTCCTGTGGAAGATGCATTACAGCTATGTAAATGACCATATTGTAGCCAGATGCTGCAAGCTATTGAGAATGCATGCAGAAAACACTCTAATGCATTTTGATTTAATGTGTGTTGGTTTAATTGAAAATGTATCTGTTTTGCTGTTAGCCTTCTGAATTGGCTTTTGTCCAGTAAGTGTTTTCTGTAATCATGAAACATGCTAATTTAATCTATTTGCACCTGAAACCAATTTCAGAATTAGCACCTGTTAAGCATTGCCTGAGGATGTTAAGCAAACAAGGTAAAATGCAGCTCATTTGCTTTTTAATGAGCAAATAATAGTATGTTGTTATTTGAATCCACCTTACATCAGTCACAAAGGTTTGTGGTTAAGTGTGTGCTCCCAATGATATGTGTAACTACAGAGAGAGGCCTTAATGTTATAATCCCTTTTCATTATATGTGAATGTAAGCAAATGTAAACAAATGGCAAGCCAGGGAATTCTTCTTAAAACCCAGAACAGTAATACACAGCTGTAAATATCTGATACTATCAGGTGGCAATAGATAAAAAGAAATTGTATGAGACACAGAGCCCAGCCAGAGAGGAGTGTAAACTTGCAGTTGTCATTGAAAACAAAACAGCAGGTCTCACTTTTCATAATATCCAATGTGCCTCATAAAGTATGGGGTTTGCTGGTTGCTGGGGGAAGCACATGGAGATTCAGAACACTATAATATTAAACAGGCTAAATTCATTTCAAGGGTTTTAAAGCTGCTATTCAGTCAAAAAGATTCCTAGACAATCTTCAAATACCCCTGCCCTTAGAGTTACAATCTAAAAGATATGACACATAAGGAAAAGGGGTTGAGAGAGAGGAGGAAGAACTTATAATCTGTTATTAAAGGGAAGCTGGGAAGCTCAATGTGTATTTGCCATTTTCATAGCAGCCACAAATTTAGTATAATGTTTAGTTTGGTATATCACAGCAAATGCATTAGAATACATACTAGGTTTAATTTAGAAGTTTGTAGGTCTACTCAGCTGTATAATATAGGCACTGAGCATAATTCATTGGAGGGATGGGTGTATTCCTTCCCTGTATACCTTATAAAAATTGATGCACATTCAACAATCCTGCCATTGGTTTTTTTCTTTTCTTCTCTTCTCGGAAAGCATGGAGTAGTAATTTTTATGTATTCTCAGTTGTGTTAAAAATTGTGTAAACCAGCTGTGTAAGCCATTTCACCAGTTTCAGAACTAAGAGACACAGGCCTGAAATGGGAACTCACAAAAAATCACCCTAAACTTGGGGAAGAGCTTTGAGATGGTAATGAGAAATTGGAATAAGGTTATTGGAACATTTTTTTAAAAAAGAAACATATTTCTAATCCATTTCCCAAAAATGCGCCAAGGTCAGCATCAGGAGCCAACAGAATAAAGTCAGGAAAGGACAAATGAAATGACAGTGAAGATGGAGCCTTGCCTGTCAGAGAGAGAGCCTTACAAACCAGAGTGCTGGGGGATAGGGGCAAGGAAGAGGGTACCCATTCTTGCCTTGCTCACTGGGCATTCTTTTCTGTCTTTCCAACTTATCCTAGCATCATGCCGGAAGGTAAGGAACACTGCTCAAGTGCCTAGGCAAATGGAGGATTCTGTCAGGTGTGCGTGCAGGAGCCAGGCCCTGTGACCAGGACTGGAGCCTTCCTAAGTTTGTTCTGAAGAGGCAAGGCGCGGCCTCACAGGTGAGGCTGATTGGTAACTCACAGCTCTTGGTGGCAAGAGCTGGGAAGGGATATAAGGTCAGCATTTCCCTTTAGCTCTTTGCCACAGCAACACATTCCCTGCCTTGCTGCGTTTGGTTCCTTGACTCCTTGCTTCTTGATCCTCAGACCCTTGACTTCATGACTCCTTGCTTCCTGATCTTTGGGCCCTTGGCTTCTTGACTCCCCGCTCTCTGACCCTCGGACTCTTGGCTTCCCAACTCCTGGTTTCAGGACTCCCGTTTATGCTCCTACCCCATCATCTTGCCCCCAGTCCCGATGTCCCCACACGGGACTTCAATCGCCTGTGAACTGGACCGTGACAGATGCTCCCCCCCCCCCCAGTTGCTGCAGTCAGGAAGATAGCAGATATGCAGTTGCCAAGACGATGCAGGGGCACCTTTGTTTCCAGTGCTGTGCATTGCAAATGGGGACAGGATGTTGTTGCCCAATTATCTAGACAATTGGGCAACACCCCCTCCCTCCCCGCTATGAGATATGAGCCAGGAAACCAGGGATATGGGTGTTTCTTCATTGCCTAGTCACACCATATTCCACTATATATGCCGGCAAATAGCAAGATCCATCCAATTGCCTGGTCAGGCACCATTTCCTGCCTTCTTACTGCAGCCACAAGATGCCAAGGAACTGGCTACTTGCTTTTGGTGCCTTGCTGCTTCTGTAACACAGAGGCAGCAAACCTAAGATACATTTTGGGGAGTGTTTGGGAGGGCATTTTATGCCCAGATTCATTGCCTTGCATTCACAGCATTTTACTAGCAGTAGGAAAAAGAAAGCAATTGATGGTGGAGGGGGAGATCTTGCAGAATGTAACTGAGTTGGAGATTGGAAACAAAGAAAAGAAGGAGATGGCAGGAGAGGGCCAAAAAGAATGAAGGAAGGAGCATAGTAGGAAGGAAAGAAAAGCTGTTCATGGCTTTCTTGTGGCAGACAGAGTGAAGAGAAATGAGAAGAGGTTTGAGGGTTATTTATTCATTTCTGAAACAGGTGATGATTGGTGTTCCAAAATGAGAGGGCAGCTGAGCTGTTGGCAGGCACCAGCCTTCTGAGCTCCATCTGGATTATCAGGAGTTCAATAGACCTCACATTTCCAAATTCACTTTGATTGATTTACAGAAGAGAAGGGGAATAGTATATGCTTGCGCTTTGATTTAAGACCTGTTTTGATATGTGCACATATATGCTTGCCTTTCCTGGCAAAGCAGCTATGATAAAACTAATTGGGACTATGTCCTAACCTCATACATCCTTAGTCTAAGGTATTGGAACAAATGGATTCTAGCATACACATTGGCAAAGCTATAGAACAGAAAGAATACTTTTTTAAAAAAGTACCCTTGCTAGTTGGATGGAGAAAATTAAGGCTACCTGAGGTTTTGCATTAAAAAATAGGAAATTCAAGAAAAATATGCTCTCTAACTCAGTTTGAAAAAAGAAGTGGTGAGTTAAAGCTTTCTTCCACATAAGGTTTAGAGAAGCACCTATGTGAACATAGTGAGTGCAGTTTTACTTTCCAGTTTTTTTATTAAGTACCATCTAGTCTTATTTCCTTTCAAAATTGTAATGCAGGTATTCTAAATGCCAGCTTGAAACAAATATTCAGGTTCCTTCAGACAATAAGGAGGCAAGACTAATAAGACATTGTGTTACTTAGTGCTGTGCACAGGCACAAGGCGAGACCCTGCTGTGTGTAACACAAGGCATAAGTGGGTAAGATTGATTTTCAAGAAGTTTATTAGAAAATATCTGGCTAGACACTCAGAATTCAGAGTCCACAGATAACTTACTGATTTAAGCAACTCATTTCTATTTGTTGCTTAAGCCAAGGAATGAATTTTATTCTATTGCTAGAAATTTATTTGTCTTAATGTCCAAACTTTATGCTGTTTTGATTGTCAGCTGTGTTTGTTCCATGAAATAATGGCAGAGGGAGTAGATGTAGTAGTGACATAAGACATGTGGCTGTGATAAGAATCTGGTGAAATGAATTATCTTGTTTTCTGTTTTGTGACACTTGTTGAGAGACAGCAATGAAGGTATTGTTAGGATATATTTCAGAATCTGTCTCTAACTTTCTCTTTCTGATCAGGTGGAGTGTGATGAGTGACCTCAGATTTGCAAAAAGCTGTGATATAGCACAATTGAAAATGTAACATGCACCCATTCTCCTCCACAGTTTTTGAAGTATGTGACTTAGATTATTAATAGCTTTTTCTCTTAGGAAACTTATTTGTAGTTTTGGGTTACACATCCATCTGGTACAATTTCTGAATTGTCATTCAAATGATGTATCATGCAACAGAAACAGATGACTGTAGGCTCTTGTAAGATGCAGCAGAGAGTTTAAAAAATGAGCAGTAGAAAAGATTGTTTCCTGTAGGCTCAATAGGACACAGAAATTCCTCTGGAGTCAATGTTAAGAGTTTATTAAATGTTGGCTCAGTTTGGACATGCACTCTGGCTGTTACAAAGTACACATAAAATATGGATGGTGGTGAGTGGAATAGTTTGATATTGTGCTATGGGTAGCATGTTCTGGACTAAGCAAAGGTCTCCGTGTCTGGTTAGAAGTTTAAAAGACATGGTTAACTGAATGAACAAAAAGAAACTTTTGAAATATCTAAGCTTTTAAGAATGACTTAAGTAGAAGGGTACCTTTCAGTTTGCCCATATTCATGCTTCATGTGGAATCACTAGTCAAAGATCTATTATGCAGACAAAAAAGATTTGTGACAAATGTATAATAGTATGTATTGTACAAATGATTTAAGCAGTAGCTTCCATCTATTCAACTTCAATAGAGAACATTAACATGAATCTATGCAAAAAATTAATTTTTGTACAGCCATAACGCTTATATGAGCTGTACATTCCTGAAGCTGATTAAAACAGAGTATAGACTTCCTAGGAATTGTATTATACTGTTTTTGTCAAATAGATAATTATTTTACTACTTTAGTTCAAGGGTAAAAGAAAATGTTGAATTTTCATGTTTCCATTCTTACTTTCTACCTCCATTCTGATTCTTTATCTCATCCCATTTTCCTGTGTCACCCCTTTCCTTCTCCCTTTTTTCAGTCTCTCTTGTCTTCTTCACTTCTGCGTTTGATTAAGTATTTCATCTTCTCCACACACATACACACTCCCAGCTGTAAAGCTCCTAATGGACAGCAAACCTTTAAGAGTTCTTCAGAATGGATTGGTTAATATACCTTAAGTGAACTGCAATGATGTATGTAATATTACACTGTATGTGTGTTGCTTGTGCACTGACTTATAAGACCTACACACACAGTACCAGTAAAGACACACAGAAAACAGAACTAAAATGCAAGCCTAGCCTAAAAAACCAGGGACAAAATGGTGGTGGTGGGGATAAGGAAAGTGACATTGCTTAAGTAACTAATACACTGACAAGAAACATTTTTCGTATAAGGATGAAACTGAGATTGATTGGGAAAGGTTGGATAACAAATAGATATAAGGCAGGGTTGGGTATTGTGATGGAAACAAAACACAAGATGAGAAAATGCCACCAAATTTGAAGAGACAGAACTTACAAAAGAGTGGAGGTAGAGTAAGCTTGCTGCAGTTTAAGACTTCACCATTCCTTACACTCCCACCCCCCACCTGACACTGTGGTTGGAGAAAGTTGGGTGATATTCTAGCCCTGGACTGGAGTGCTCAATCAGCAAAGCCCAGTTCCATTCTATGGGAAATTATATTGCAGCCAAAATAAAATGTCAGGTTTTGCTAGATAAGCAAAAGCACATGGAGTTCCCCTGTAAATTCCTAGAGAAGGCGCTCTGTGAGGTCATATCCCCTGCTTGCTCTGGTGGGAAAATCAAAAGGAAAATAATCCTTACTACAGTGGTACCTCGGGTTAAGAACTTAATTCGTTCTGGAGGTCCATTCTTAACTTGAAACTGTTCTTAACCTGAAGCACCACTTTAGCTAATGGGGCCTCCCGCTGCCGTCAGCGTACGATTTCTGTTCTCATCCTGAAGCAAAGTTCTTAACCCGAGGTACTATTTCTGGGTTAGTGGAGTCTGTAACCTGAAGCGTATGTAACCTGAAGCATCTGTAACCCGAGGTACCACTGTACTTCCTCTCTGCTCAGAGCTCGGTCTCTTTCTTTGCCATGTAACTAGAGAGGGGATGCTTGTTTTGTGCTTTCCTGAGTACAGACTCCATTTTTTAAAAATCGTAACCATGTATTTTGTGATCTAGAAGTATATTCTGCCTGCCTTGTTTTTTACTGCTACTTACTGATGAAATCAAGTCCGAACCTTTATGTCAGTAAACAGCATTGTACTGCTTACATTATAAAGCTATTTGTGATTGTTTTGTTTAGAGGGATAAAAAGGGGAAGATCCTGTCCTGGATAATTATGAATAAGGTTAAGCACCCTTGTCCCACCCTTGTCACATTTTATGCTGCAAAAAAGGGATGTTCAAAGGAAGGATATATAATAAATATTATCCTATCCTGGCCTCCAAATCCATCTAACTCATTCCTTCCCCTCTCCTTCCCTTGGCATTCTCATTATATGGAGCTGTAATTAATACTTGCAACATTTTACAGACTGTAGCTCTGCCTTTAGAGAGACGGTTTTTTCCATTCTAGATCAGCACAACCCACTACAAATATATTTATTGGGTCTACCTGCTCTGAAGTGATTTGTAGCTGCCTGTATGGATTCAGCACAAATTGTAAACAAATCTGTTTGCGATTTGGACAAATTGGTTGCAGAGCTCTAGTATCCATGTTGGAGTGCAAAATTCACAGTGAGAATCAGTTCTTTGTAAAATGCAGAGGGCTAGTTTCCCCCCCAATTTGCAAACTGTTTCTAGTTCATGAATAAGGATCAGAAATTAATAGGAAAGGAACAGCATACAAAATAAAATGTGAAACAGCGCAAAGCTACTTTTGGCATTAAATATGAAGGTGATGACCTTTTCTAGTTTAATGACTGACAAACCTGAATAGAATAATAACAGAAAGGAATGGGATATATATGTTGCCTTTAATAACTGAAAATTGTTGATCTTTGTGACTGAACCAGACATTTCATGTGATATGGCCACATTGCCTTGGAGTTTCAAAACTGTTCTATTATGCTATTTGGGATTTAATTTCTCCATTCTCTCACATAAACATTTCTGTACCGCATCTTATGCCTACTTCAATTTTCTAAAAAAAATCAGTACCTTAAGTGGTCCTTTCAAAAGAGCTAAGGTGGTGAGCATGATATGGGCACATCAAGCAAAAACACAAACTGATGCTACAATTGCACACATACAAGACAAACACTGTGCTCAATATTCCTCCAACCAGGGTCGCCAAGTGGGTGGGGGGCACTCTCCTGAAAATTTTCCATGAAGGGGCTAGCCCTCTAAGTTTTGTGCTGGCCATACAGCATGCATACCATGGGGCTTGCTCGTGTCACGTGCACAAGACTTGGGGCATCCGCACAACACATCTGCTTCCTGCATCTGATAATTTTAGCTTTTGATAATGAAGCTTTCTTTCATCCATTCTGGGTCTGTTTCTTGGTTATGCTAAGGCAGGCATAGGCAAACTCAGCCCTCCAGATGTTTTTGGTCTACAGTTCCCATCATCCCTGACGACTGGTCCTGTTAGCTAGGGATGATGGGAGTTGTAGTCCCAAAACATTTGGGGGGTCAAGTTTGCCTATGCCTGTGCTAAGGATTCACAGCAGGGCCAACCCACCCATGGGGCAGACTCAGGCAACTACCTCGGGTGGTGGAATCCCAATGGGCAGCACCCACTTGGCCATTCTGGCTGTCCCTGCCACTGCTGCTGGGGAAGTAAGGAGAAGTGGAGGCGACAGCTTCCAGCTAGATCCTTCACGGCCTCAGTAAGTGAGGCTTTGGCAGAGGGGCAGCAGTGTGGGGGTGGGCAGCATCTTGCCATTTCAACTCAGTCAGTGAAATGAGACGGGCCACTCCTGATTCACAGAGTACTGGGAAATGGACAGAGAGACTGGATTTGAACATTGTGAACTGGCTCCCCTGTCCTTGCTTTCTCCTTTAGTGAGCTACATAATATGAAGGCCCCCCTCCATGTAATGAGAAAAGTATTCAACTGTACCTGTAATGAAGAGCTATTTGAAACCTTATAAAATCCATAAATGCAAAGTACACTCATGCAAAGGGACATACAATGCTACCCAGAAACTGTTGATTGAAAATTTATGTGACTGCATTCCATTTCTTACCTGATCAGTACTCATAACTTTATTTGGAGGTGACAGAAAGGAACCTTTGTGCATTCTATAGCATCTCCTCAAGATTTCTTAGGAATGGAAACATACTTCCTCCCAAGGAACTCTCAAACTTTTAAGTGTAGAAAGGGGCTTCTGAGTTCATAGTTCAGACTGCACCTTTTATTAGAAAATATTCAGTTATGATTTAATGGATTAGTGCAGGTCTGGTGATATAATTCTTCATGCCCCCTAGTAATTGAAAGACCTTTCTAATCTGAAGTTGGAGCATGTACTGTGGCATCTAATCCCTCTGGAGAACTCAGAATCATTTGCCAAACTCAGCTAGTCTATTTACTGAAGGGTCTTGGTAAAGCATGTTGAATCTTATCAAGCGAAGATTTTACTCTGTCCATTTCACCACCTTTCCCAAAATTGCTTCCCTTCCCTCTGCTTCTAGGCCAGCAACGCAGGCAACTCAAAAGTACTTTTGAAGATTTCCTGTTCTTAATTAACAGCATGATTGAAAGTGTAGTGGGAAACGGATAGCATATTACTTAGTAATTTTGTAATAATGTACATTAGGCTTTGCTACAAAGGGAATAATTATGTATTGTATTGGCTTGTATATAAGCTTTTGCTTGCTGTGGAGTCAAATTGTTGATACAAAGGAAGTCTCTCTCCCGAACCCACACACACCATCCCATATTGCAGATTTAACCTGCTAGTATTGGGATTTGCATTTGATTTGTTTCTGTAAAGGTAACTGAGGAAGATGAAAAACTTTATACTGATCAGTTGCAATAGGTTCATTAATTATATTATCAGCAATAATAATTTTGCATGAAATGACTTTTTCTTCAGAATGTAAAAAAGGTATGTGTCCCTGAAGAACTGAAGGGCTAGAAAGTTCAGGAATTACTTCAGGGCTCAGAAAAGCTAGAAGACAAAACAAAGGAAAATAGAAATAAAAGAAATCTTTGTAGCTGGCAATTCCACAGCTTCTTAGCCTGATGTCATAGAGTATTCCTTTGTTAAAACCAAGCACTAAGGATCTAAATGGTTGGATTTGTCTTAGTATTGCAGGGAACCATTATCTAGAATTGTTTTATAGCAGGGGTGAGGAACTTGCAGCCCTTCACATGTTTTTGGATTACAACTCTAACAGTCTCTGACCATTGGCTATGGTTGCTGGGGCTTGATAGGTGTTGGGAGTCTAACAACATCTGGATGGCCACAGGTTGACCATGCCTGCTCTAAAGAAGGCATGTGACCACTGGCTAGATCAGCTTCTAAGTTCATTCTGCACTCAATTATAAAGTTCTCATTTCAGAAGATTTCTTAGAGATTTCTATTTCCCAAGAGGGAAGACCTGGGAGTATACAAATTTCACTGCTTTTGCAGGTTTCTGTATTGTTTCAGAATCCTCTTTTGACCAAAATGTCTCATAACTGAGGCAAAATGATCCTATGGGGTAAATTGCGGCCTTGGGCCATGTTTTCATGAAAAGATGTATAATACAGAATGGTGGATATTCAAAAACACCTGACCACTATCACTAACATTTGGGGTTAAATGTTCCTAGTCTTATTTACCGGTATGTGTATCGAGGGAGATAAAATATTTAGTAAACTCTCAAATTGTTGTAAGCCAGGGGAATAGGAATTTATAATTGTCATGGTTGTGATAACCTTTTCAGATTGAAATCTTGCTTATTTTCCATTTTGTTTGAACTCAGTTTGAGTGTATGCTGATTAGTTAGTGTAACTTATAAATGGATGATTTGTACTTAATGTGAAAAACAAATCTAAAGGCAATACAATTTCTTGAAGGGTTTATATCTTACAGAGCATCAGAGTGTTTTATAAACTTTAAAACTATATTCTTTTAATAATGCTTTAGTAGGTCCATTAAAATTAAACTTCTAATATTGAATTTTGAGGACAATTTTATTACAGTGCCATTTGAATTGTAGAAGTTCAGGTGTCAGATGGAGTTCTAGATAATATCCAATGACCTTAAACTTTGACGAGTACAGCTGGAGTTGGACAGGCCAAGACCATGGATGGTTGTACTTAGATCTAGACCTGAAGGTATTGTTCAGTAGGTGCTTGACTAGGCAAAGGCAGAATACCAAGGCTCCCAGAATTTAAAATCATACTACCTGCCAGTTGTAGGAATTGGTATTGGTCAGAAGCCCATTTTCCTTCTAATCTGTTCAGGCATCACCAGGTTTATAGTAGCTCACTAAGTTAGACCTCAATATTTCCTGTTCAAACCATGGAGCCGAAGAAACCCCTTGTTGTGGAAGGTTGATCTGTGCTTCAGCACAGTAAAATATAATGCAAGTATTTCAGCTGCAATTGTTGAGGACTTATTTTCAAGCTTTTTTTCTTTTTACTCATCAGCTGTAGAGAGGCAAGTGCCCAAAGGCGCCGACAACAGCTTTGAAACATACAAAAAGTGTCGGTTGGGGGACAGTAAAAGAATATGGGGAGAAGATTAAGCTAGAAAGAAGAAACAGGAAAATATCCCCAGAGTGGAATTATCTTTCTATTAACGTAGGTGTTGGTATAAACTAATGAAAATGGATAGAAAGAGATAATTTGGGTAACTATTTGGTTTTTAGACATCAGTTTCATTGGATAGCTCAGTAGTTTCCTAGAGGGGGGAAAAGCGGACTAGTGGATTTATTCCACAACTGCCTTTCACACATGCTGGCAATTCCCATTGATTTGAGAGGACCCTGGGGCAAACTTTACTTACTTGCTTATGGGCTGCAGCATGCAAACTGTTCATAATTAAGTTATATAAAACTTTTATGCCTTTTTCTCCATAGTTCTGAAACCTACTGTGGGTGGGTTTTTTAAAAACACATTTTTCTTGTAGTTTTAAAGAAAAATGTTGCTAACAGAAGTTCTTTGATAATAGTTAGAGGTTTTGCCATGGGCATCAGTGAAGCCCGAATTCTCTTTCAGAGTGTACTAAGCCTGGAGCAGTGAGTATTTTCCATTCAGTGCCTGTATTCTAGATTCTATTAGAAAGATGGCAGTTCCACATTGAGCTTGACTTGCCCACTGCTATACCCAGGAACCTCTCTTCTCAAGCTCTGCTCCTTCTTCACCCATAATGTCCACTGTTGTTCTGCATCCTGGAAGAGGAGACTAGGGGCAGATCTTGGACTCCTAGCTCCCACCCTTGGAGGAAAGACTTACTCTTGGCTCAGGAAATCCTATGCATTGTATTAAAGAATTTGGTGCACAGCACATCAACAGAGTCTAACTCCCCCTCACCTGAAAATAAGGGATATCCATGTTCATGGCGGGGACGCGGGTGGCGCTGTGGGTAAAACCTCAGTGCCTAGGACTTGCCGATCATATGGTCGGCGGATCAAATCCCCGCGGCGGGGTGAGCTCCTGTCTTTCGGTCCCAGCTCCTGCCCACCTAGCAGTTCGAAAGCACCCCTAAGTGCAAGTAGATAAATAGGTACCGCTTTATAGTGGGAAGGTAAACGGCGTTTCCGTGTGCTGCGCTGGTGCTGGCTCACCAGAGCAGCTTCGTCACGCTGGCCACGTGACCTGGAAGTGTCTTCGGACAGCGCTGGCTCCCGGCCTCTTAAGTGAGATGAGCGCACAACCCTAGAGTCGGACACGACTGGCCCGTACGGGCAGGGGTACCTTTACCTTTACCTATGTTCATGGCATTTTTATTTATATAAAGGTAAAGGGACTCCTGACCATTAGGTCCATTCGTGGCCGACTCTGGGGTTGCGGAGCTCATCTCGCTTTATTGGCCAAGGGAGCCGGCGTACAGCTTCCGGGTCATGTGGCCAGCATGACTAAGCCGCTTCTGGCGAACCAGAGCAGCGCACGGAAACACCGTTTACCTTCCTGCCGGAGTGGTACCTATTTATCTACTTGCACTTTGATATGCTTTCGAACTGCTAGGTTGGCAGGAGCAGGGACTGAGCAACAGGAGCTCACCCCGTCGCGGGTATTCGAACCGCTGACCTTCTGTGGTCCTAGGCTCTGTGGTTTAACCCACAGCGCCACCCGTGTCCCTTTTATTTATATAGACTTGTTATAATTTTTATTATACTTACAGTCTGGAATGCATTACCAATGTTTCTGACCCCACTTTCTTTTTGATTTGATATTTCATATCAGTTTTCCTGTGATTTTGTTTATGCTAAAAATAAAAATAATATGACTGTGTGCAGGGGAAGACAGAAACTCTGTGTGCATAGAATTCTGCCTGCACTTTCTGATTTCATACAACTGCTCATGGAAGCAGCAATGCAGTATTAGCACACATAAACTGCTATCATACCTGGAAGGGACATGTAGAGGGGGGTCTTTTACTGTATATCTTGAGAATAAGGCTGAAGTTCCAGAAAAATAACTGAGTGCAAACTTGGAAATGGCCACACACTTTGACAGGTTAGGAGGGGCCAAACTAAGTATTTTAAATGTGTGCTTGCATTTAGCAAATTTAGGCATCCCCTCCTTCAAATATCAGCTGTGGGGAGATAAATATGTGCATGGTGTATAGGAATGGGAGGTTAACCCTTCCCTACAACTGCAGACTCAATTATAATCATCCAACCCCCCCCCCCAAAAAAAATGTTATTGGTGCAACTGGAAGTTTTATTCATAGAATCATAGAATCAAAATATTGTAGATTTGGAAGGGACCCCAAGGGTCATCCAGTCCAAGCCCCTGTAATGCAGG
This sequence comes from Podarcis liolepis, assembly GCF_965112155.1. Classification (NCBI taxonomy): domain Eukaryota; kingdom Metazoa; phylum Chordata; class Lepidosauria; order Squamata; family Lacertidae; genus Podarcis; species Podarcis liolepis. The sequence continues at coordinate 3,703,281 of NC_139569.1, read as the reverse complement.
AAACTAAGCTAAAGCTTCTATGACAGATGATCAACCTCTGCTTAAAAACCTCCAAGGAAGGAGAGTCCACAACCTCCTGACGAAGACCGTTCCACTGTTGAACAGCTCTTACTGTCAGAAAATGTTTCCTGATGTTTAGTTGGAATCTCCTTTCTTGTAACTTGAAGCAAATAAGAGCTTGAACAAATAAGAGCTTCAGAGTGTTGTCGTTTCCAATGTGGACAGCACCTGAGGTGTGTGGGGAGGGGGATGAAACTAAGCAGCAGAACCCACTTGATGAAGCTGCCACCCTGCCTCTGGACATGCCAAGACTGCATGAGTTGGGGGACCCTGGGGCTTCCCAGTCTGTGGAGGATGAGAGATACCCAGGGCCCAGACTGTTCTGACAGAGTGGAAGAGTTTGGAGGAGGAGGTGACTGGTAATGCCTTCCAGGGAGAAACAATGCCATAAGAGACAAGAGGAGACTCCCTTGCCCCAGAGATTAGTGCCTTTCTTCAGTCTAGGAATTCTTGCAGGTAGAGGGACTCTCATGAGTAATCAAGTCTTCTCTGACTGCATAAAAGCTTGTTGGGTAGATGGATAACCTTGTTTACCTTCCCGCTGGAGTGGTACCTATTAATTTCAATGGGTCTACTTCAAGCAGAACTTAGTTGAATACAACCAACCAATTTAAGTTTGCATGTTTCATATAAATTGTAGAAAAATAAAGTGTGTTTAGAAGTGCATTCCTGAACAAGCCTTACACTAAATAAGACTTGAAATAGGTTTAATTTTAAAAGTTGGTTGGTTGTAGATTTGGAATGGAAGGACTGACATAGTAATTATGGCTGGGTTGGTAAGAGATCATACATAATGTTGGCTAGATCCTTTTCCTATTGATGTGTAAAATAACTGCAAAAGGGCATAGAATGAATAAAAAAATGCTCTTTGATATTTTCTCCCTGCTGAAGAAGAGCCTTTTTATGACTGATTCTCCAGCTCCTGCTTGTGCTTTCCTATCATGGAATCTTGTTAGCAATTTTGATCCACAGGTTGATGATAGTTTCAAAACTATATCCAACACTTGCACACTATTAAAAACGCTCTCATTCAAACCCCAAAGCGGATTTTTTCTTAAAAAAAGAAGAAGTAATTTTAAGACCGTCTGGTTAAAGACAATGTTGAAAGGCACATTAATCTTGCTGTTCTACAGGATGTTTTTGTTCAAAGCTGCTATCAAAATTCTTCATTTATCCTGAGACATGTCCTGCTGTGATAATCATTTCATCCAAGCTTACTTTTCTAACTTTCTAAAGAGAGTTTAATGAACTGCATTTAATTCTTGTGAATGCAAGAAGCAGAACAGCCTAGCACCACGTATTATACCAGAGGGTATAAACACAACTATATTTGAGGTCAGAACTTCAAATACAGTAAAGAGTAAAAAAAAAACCCTGAACATACTTTATTAGAATATTGTGCTCTGCCCCTGGGGAAGGGGCACATCAAAGGAGGCATTTTTCATACTTTCCATGGACCATACCTAGCAGAGGGCTCAAAGAAGGCACCGACTAATATCTGGTCAGCTGTATGTCAGCCTTTAGTCCAGTAATATTGCTTCACAACATCTGATTTTGCCTATGGCCCAGTGTCCTCTCAGCAATAAGTCCTTTGGCCCACCTCTTCTTCCAGGCTGGTCCACTGTCTGACTCATCCTCAGGCACCTCCCTGGAGCTGGGGCGCATTTCTAGGATGGGAAGCAGTGCCAAAGACAGGTCAGGCAGCTCCTCCTCTCCTCTTGGGATGTCCAATAGTAATGAGGCAGGGCCTCAGATCAATAACCTAGAATCATAGAATCATAGAGTTGGAAGAGACCACAAGGGCCATCGAGTCCAACCCCCTGCCAAGCAGGAAACACCATCAGAGCACTCCTGACTTAACCTGCTTAATCCCTCCCCAACAAACATATCAACACCTCCCCCCCAACCACTGGACTCCACCCCAGAATCCAGTTCCACAGCCTTGTCCCATTCCTCTGCACCTTGCCTTGCCAAGATGTTTCTACAGGACATCTTTACATTACAATCCCTGTGTCCTGTCTCCCACCTAAGAGGTGATTACTGTAAAAGTAAAGTACTAAACTTTTACTATACCTGTTTAACAGTACAAACACAGTAGCTAGGCAAGAGCAGCAGCTACTCCAGGTGCTCTTACAAGGCAAATGAGTGACAACAATAAATCCAATTTGAGGACAAAGGCCAAGTTTCAGGAGTTCAAGAGTAGTAACAAGAGTTCCAAGACTTGAAACAGTTCTGCTTGGAGTAGACCCATTGAAATTAATAGAACTAAGTTCTAACAAGAATCAAATATGGGTTCAGGACAATGCACACTGTTAGGAAGTGAGTGCCTTTGCTTGAACATCAGGAAACCTTAGCAACTGATGAGTGTGTTCTTATGCACATTTATTAAGAAGTAAGCCCTGTTGAATGGAGGCATATAACTTACTTCAGTCTCGGGGCTGAATGTGTTGGAGTACATAGCCTGCTAAACAGCAGTTCCCTGTGGTGGATGGTAAACAACTCCAGTAGCTATAGGTAATATCAGATGAACTTTGGATTCAGTGCTATTTAATTTAACCAGCAAACCTGAATAGTGTTTAACCTAGTTCAACTGCCATGCCCCCCTCATGGAAATTATAGTGTCGGGTCATATATTTAGACTTGGACACTTAGACTCTATCATCTTCCCCAGCTCTTGCTGCACAATCTTATGTAGTCTTTTGTGCAACTAATCTCTCATTGTGTGCAGATAATAAATTTATTGTGGTAAAACTTTTAATAAAACTGCATTTATATTAAACATTTGAAATTATAAATACAAATCACATCTTTGCATTTCAAAAGAAAACAATGCATGATAAAAAACATTGAATAAGATATTACTTTGTAACAGCTTTATATATTAACATTTTCATTGTATGTGAGTGCTGAGTATAAACAATGAAGTTTAAAAGGATTGTTATATCCTGCTTAACTTGGGCCTTGATATTTGCAGACAATACTGTACAAAACCATAACAGAAACAGTTTAATTACATTACCAGGCCTGGATTTTAGTTCACAGCTTAAATTTAAAATAATTAAATTGAGAGGGTGAACCAAGTGTCAGGGACCCAGTCAGCAAAACATCACATGGAGTTAAATCTTTATCAGCAGAAACAAGGCTGGCTCAGGTGTACCAGGCCTAGTGAGCCCAGCAACTCTTCTCTGTACGTCTTGTCCCTATGAGGCAGTTATGGAGGCTGAAGTTCCCTGCCTTCCCACAGCTGCCTAAATCTCTCTCCACCCCCCCCCCCGCAGGTCCTTCCCAAGCAATCTGAGACTACGCTGATGTGCTTGTGTTTGCTCCTCCCTCTTCATACCTCTTCTGGACCTAGGAGACCAGGAGGGAGGGGAGCTTGCTGCAGCAGAAGCAGGAGACACCCCCTTAAAACATCTCTACCACTTGGCCTCCCTTCTTTCCTGCTTCTGCCTTTGCCTCTGATTCTGATTTTGGACTTCACTCCACCACAAACTTTCCCTGCTCCCAGTGACCTCTTCAGTTTCTGACACCTCTTCCTCCCAACCTTCTCCCTCTCTGTTGCTTCTGAGATCAATTCCACATCTATTTAAATTTGAGTGTGAGACAGCACACTCATACAGACTTCGTGAAAAAGGCAATAACAGCAGGCAGCTATGCCCTACTATGGCTTTTTAAAGTTTTATGCAGGGGGGGGGGGAGCTGGAATGGGAAGATGAGAGGGAAGGTAACATATTGGTTTTGTAAGTTACTTGGGCATGTAAGGAAATCCTGGCATACATTTATTACCAAGTCAAAATAAAAAAATTCCTTCCAGTAGCACCTTAAAGACCAACTAAGTTAGTTCTTGGTATGAGCTTTCGTGTGCATGCACACTTCTTCAGATACACTTCAGATACATTTATTACCAAGTTCTATCACTGTATTTTCCCTTCATTGTTTTTTATGTAGGATTCAAATATATTGTACAGCGATACGGTATGCTCTCATTCTATGAAGCATTGTTTTTTTAAAAATATATGAAAAAGTTAGGGACTAAGGATGAGTGGCAGAATAATGATATAACTTCAGTATAGATATCAATTCCTCTAAGATGCTCTCTCTCTCTCTCTCTCTCTCTCTCTCTCTCTCTCTCTGTGTGTGTGTTTTTTAATCCTCCAACCCTCCCCCCCCCCGTATTATCTTTTCAGCATTTTGGCCACTGATGAAGATTTTTCAGAAATTTATTTATCTTGATTTAATTTTCAGTACAAAGAAAGATACAGGCTTATATTGAGATAAGTGGGCAGTGAGAGATTCATAAATACATACATACCTAGAAGAAAGGAATAAGAAAATCTTACTAGTCTGAGAAAGGATGGAATAGGATATGAAAAAAAGAAACAGCTATTATCTTTAATTATCAGAGCAGGAGGTGAGTGGTGAAATGTTATAAAGCAGTATTATTATTATTTTCTCTTTTCTTGGGCAGATACATGTAAGTGATACGGAATCTAAAACTCCATCAAAAATAATCAATAACATCAAAAAAACAACAACATTCAAAATACAGGCGTATCTAGGTGGGAGGGTCTGAATATTATTTCCATCATTTATTTATATGCTGAATAAAAGTTTGCCAAACATTAATTTTTTTAAAAAAAAATTGCCCCAATATTTTGCATTATCAGTAAAGAACACGCATGTCTGTATCAGGCCTCTTTGTTAATTCTCTTCCAATATTTCCAACCTTTAGCTGTAAGCATTTGTGCTGCAGCTAATAGTTGTTGGACCAGAGTTTTAAGGCAATAGTCTTCATTCAGTACAACCCAGACACCCAGCAAAGCCAACAAGGGCGTAAAGGTCAGGGGCACCCATCCCATTTCCCCACCTGAGATGAAACAAGAAGGTGTCCTTCTCACCTAAGTCTTGCTTACGGGGGGCGTGTGGCTGCAATGGTTTATGGCAATATCTTGTGATATCTCATGCAAGTTCTGCAAGATCTCACTGGAAGAAGCCACCGCCATGCAACCTCAGTTGCTTTAGCCTGCCTCATGGGCAGGCTGGCACTGCTGGAAATACAGTGGTACCTCAGGTTACAGACGCTTCAGGTTACAGACGCTTCAGGTTACAGACTCCACTAACCCAGAAATAGTACCTCAGGTTAAGAACTTTGCTTCTGTTTGAGAACAGAAATTGCATGGTGGTGGCGTGGTGGCAGCGGGAGGCCCCCTTAGCTAAAGTGGTGCTTCAGGTTAAGAGCAGTTTCAGGTTTAGAACGGACCTCCAGAACGAATTAAGTTCTTAACCCGAGGTACCACTGTACTTACTGTTTTGTGATTAAATTAATTTCAACAAAAATCATTTCTCCAAACTCGGCTGGTAGTAAATAGGTACACTGCTGTTGGAAACCGCCCAGAGTATTGGGGCAACCCAGTCAGATGGGAGGGAAACGAATAATAAAAATTTTGTTATTGTTATTAGTGGAAGTAGTGATGGTCACCAACTTGGATGGCTTTAAAAGAGGATTAGATGGATTCATGGAGAACAAGGCTAACAATGGCTTTTAACCAGGATGACTTTGCTCCATCTGCATGATCAAAGGCAGTAATGCTTCTGAATACCAACTGCTGGAAACCGCAGAAGGGAGAGTGCCATTGACATTGAATCCTGCTGGTGTCTGTGAGCCACTATGAGAACAGGAAGCTAGATTAGATGGGCCTGATCCTGCATACCCTTCTTATGTTCTTATTTGCATAGAAGTTAGATTATCAGAGTAGCAATATGTACATATATGTGATGTGTATTGAACCACCTATGATGGGAAGATTAAATAAAGAATTTGGATAGGCATTTTCTGTCTGTTCTCTTTGGTTGGTGTGAAATTCTAGGAGGTACCTGAACCCTTTCTAGAAAAATCAAAACCGTAAGCGCTTGAGTGTTGGGAGGACCGCTCCCTTTCTGCCAACTCCATCTGGCCTAGGGGGCAGGGCCTGCATTCATCGCCACAGCATAAGAGGCTTGGGAGAGGCCTCCGGGACACGACTGCTGGTGCTGCTGCTCGCGTGAGTGTTGGGAGGACCGCTCCCTTTCTGCCAACTCCATCTGGCCTAGGGGGCGGGGCCTGCATTCATCGCCACAGCATAAGAGGCTTGGGAGAGGCCTCCGGGACACGACTGCTGGTGCTGCTGCTCGCGTGGGTGTTGGGAGGACCGCCCCTTTCTGCCAACTCCATCTGGCCTAGGGGGCGGGGCCTGCATTCATCGCCACAGCATAAGAGGCTTGGGAGAGACCTCCGGGACACGACTGCTGGTGCTGCTGCTCGCGTGAGTGTTGGGAGGACCGCCCCCTTTCTGCCAACTCCATCTGGCCTAGGGGGCGGGGCCTGCATTCATCGCCACAGCATGAGAGGCCTGGGAGAGGCCTCCGGGACACGACTGCTGTTGCTGCTTTGTGAGTGCTGGGAAGACCGCTCCCACTCCTGCCAACTCTATCCGGCCTAGGGGGGCGGGGCCTGCACTACCATCACAGTTTAGAGGACAGAGCAGCTACCGGTAGCAATGGACAAAATAGTTTTAAACGTTTTAATTGCTTTTAATTTGCAGCACCTTAAATGGGGGTTGTTGTTTTTTATAATATTATATTATTTCATTATCTGCTGCAAATGTTAAAGATGTTTATATATATTTTAAGGTGTTTTAAATGTGCTTTTATTGTTTATTTTGTTGTACCACTGTGAATGGTGGTTTTTATTTATGTATTTTTGTTTGTTCCATTTTGTTTTGTTTTTGGGGTTGGGCACTGAGTGGGGCGGGGATTGGTTTTGTTTGGGCATAATTGTTTTGGTTGTTTTGTTTTCTATTTGTAAATGGAGGTTAATATGAGGCTTGGGATTGCCACCGTGGTGGGGCGAGGGAGGTATGGCGGTGGGGGCAGATGTTATAGGCGAAGGGGATCGAGATATGGATATGCTCGTACCCCTTCCAATCTGCGCCCCATCCCGAGAGACGAGGGTAGGGTGAGCAAGGATTACTCACCTCCTTCACTGGTGTTGTGCAATGCCAGGTCTATAGGCAACAAAACCGCTACCCTGCGAGATTTCTTTATCTCGCAGGGAGTTGACCTGGCTTGTGTGACGGAGACCTGGGTGCGCGAAGGGGTAACTGTTACCTTACGAGAGATGGCGCCCCCGGGTTTCTCCGTCCTCCACCAGTCACGGACTGTGGGCCGGGGGGGGAGGGGTGGCAGTATTAATCCGGGAAGATTGTTCTTTCAGGGCTCTACCATCGCCATCGATCCCCGGCATTGAATGTGTTGGCCTAGTGTGGGGCTCCGAGGAGAGCTTGGCTGTCTGGCTGGTGTACCGGCCACCTAGCGCACCAGCAGCCACCCTGTCAGGCCTGCTGGAGGCGGTGGCCGGCTGGGCCTTGGAGTTCCCTAACCTATTGGTATTGGGAGACTTCAACTTCCACGCTGATGCCACTCCCTCCTCACAGGCTCTGGACCTGGTGTCTTCCATGGCGACACTAGGGCTCTCCCAGTTTGTTTCGGGCCCCACACATCAAGCAGGCCACACGCTGGATTTGATCTTTGGCGCCGGTATAGATGTGATCATGTCTCCTTCGATGAAGGTGCCATGGTCTGATCACTACGCTCTGAAAGCCAGGATTGACTTTCCACCCCCACCCTGCTTAGGTGGCGAGCCGATTTGGGCTCGCCCGCAGAGGCTGATGGACCCGGATAGATTCCGTCAAGCCTTGCGGGACCTTACTCCCCCTGGCAACTCATTGACTGAGCTTGTTGAGGGCTGGAATACCCAGCTCCTGGCAGCCATCGATGAGATCGCACCTAAGCGCCCTCTGCGACCCCGCAGAAACCGGGCTCCCTGGTTTACCGAGGAGCTTCGGAAAATGAAGCGGGACCTCAGACGGCTAGAGCGAGTATGGCGGGGTGCCCGTGACGGAGCCTCAAGAACATCTTATAGGGTTTTTATGAAAACCTATGAGATGGCAGTGAAGGCTGCTAAGAAGTCTTACTTCTCGGCCTCCATTGCATCCGCTAGCTCTCGCCCGGCACAATTATTTAGTATAATTCGGTCTTTAACGTCCCTTGAAGGACAGCCAAATTTAAATAACAATCTGACACACAGCTGTGAGGCATTTGCGAGCTTTTTTGCGGAGAAGGTCCTGATGCTCCGCCATGACCTCCCTGCCAATTTGGATACAATAAAGGAACTGGAGGCCCCTCGACTGTCCTTGGGTCCAGTATTGGACCACTTTGACCGGATATCTCCAGCCGATGTGGACAGATTCCTCCAAGCTGGAAAGCCCACCACCTGTCCTCTTGACCCGTGCCCGTCATGGCTGATTAGAGCGTGTCCAGACGAGGTGCGGGGCCCCCTGGGGGATATCATCAACTTGTCCCTTGGCACCGGGATATTCCCAGGGGAACTGAAGGAGGCGGTGGTGCGTCCGCTCTTAAAGAAAACATCATTAGATCCCTCAGATCTATCCAATTACCGCCCGGTCTCGAATCTTCCATTCCTGGGTAAGGTGATTGAGAGAGCAGTTGCTGAACAGCTTGGTAGGTTTCTGGATGAAACATCTGCTCTAGACCCATTCCAGTCCGGCTTCCGTGCTGGTCATGGGACCGAGACGGCTCTGGTCGCCCTAACAGATGATCTCCGCAGGCAGCTGGATCGAGGCGGGTCAGGGCTGCTGATTCTTCTAGATCTGTCAGCAGCCTTTGACATGGTCGATCACGAACTCCTGGACCACCGCCTTGCCGACGTGGGGATCCAGGGCACAGTCCTTCAATGGCTGCGCTCGTTTCTCTCTGGTCGGGGACAGAGGGTGGCGCTTGGGGGGGAATTGTCATCACGCCACTCCTTGGTGTGTGGAGTGCCTCAGGGTGCAATTCTCTCCCCGATGCTTTTTAACATCTTTATGCGCCCCCTCGCCCAGCTTGTCCGGAGTTTTGGGCTGGGTTGCCATCAGTATGCTGATGACACCCAACTCTATCTGTTGATGGATGGCCATCCTGACTTGGCCCCAGACACGCTGACCAGATGTCTGGAGGCGGTGGCTGGATGGTTACGTGGGAGCCGGTTGAAGTTAAATCCTTCGAAGACAGAGGTCCTCTGGCTGGGGCGGGACGATATGGGATCGAGGGGGCAACTCCCATCTCTTGCGGGGGTGCAATTAGTGCCAGCACCGTCCGTTAAGAGTTTGGGTGTAATCTTCGATACCTCCCTCTCTATGGAGTCGCAGATTACAGCTATAACAAAGGCGGCATTTTTTCATCTCCGCCAAGCTAAGCAGTTGGCCCCTTATCTCTCTCGTCCTGACCTAGCCACTGTGATCCATGCGACGGTCACCTCCAGACTGGATTATTGTAACTCGCTCTACGTGGGGCTGCCCTTGAGACTGACCCAGAAACTCCAGCGGGTGCAGAATGCCGCGGCGAGACTCCTTATGGGGTCTTCGCTGCGAGAGCACATTCATCCGGTATTATACCAGCTGCACTGGCTCCCGGTGGAGTACAGGATCAGGTTTAAGGTGCTGGTTTTAACCTTTAAAGCCCTATACGGCCTAGGACCCTCGTACCTACGGGACCGCCTCTCCTGGTATGCCCCACAGAGAAACCTACGGTCTGCAAATAATAACATCCTCAAGGTCCCAGGCCTCAGAGAGGTTAGGCTGGCCTCAACTAGAGCCAGGGCCTTCTCGGCTGCGGCTCCAAACTGGTGGAATGCTCTGTCACAAGAGACTAGGGCCCTGCGGGACCTGACATCTTTCCGCAGGGCCTGCAAGACAGAGTTGTTCCGCCAGGCTTTTGGTCAGGGCGCAGCCTGACTCCCTCCTCTGGCAACCTGCACAGAATTTTGTTTAATCGGTTGCCATCAATTTGATTTTAACTAATTTTTATAATGAAATATTTTTAGAATGTGTTATTATTTGATTGTTTATTTGATTGTTGTTAGCCGCCCTGAGCCCGGCTTTGGCTGGGGAGGGCGGGATATAAATAAAAATTATTATTATTATTATTATTGATTTGTAGTCTGTATTGAAAAAGAACATAAAGCAATTTCACAACCTCGTTCCCTCATTTTGACTTTCTTTTTCTTTCCTATTTCAGATGACGTTGCACCCTATTTCAAGACAGAGCCAGGCTTGCCCCAGACTCACCTAGAAGGGAACCGCCTCGTGCTCACATGTTTGGCAGAAGGTAGCTGGCCTTTGGAATTTAAATGGCTGCACAATGGCAGGGAAACCACGGCCTTCACCAACGAGTACACGTAAGTGGCTTTTAGAACAGCAATCTATAGATTCTATTTTTCAACTTTGTAATGAGGAAAGATTTTTATTTTTGTATCATTGCATCACAAAAGAACAAAATGGGTAAACATACAATACAGTTAAAACTTAAGGCAGTAGAACTATCTTATGGGCTGCCTTTATGATATCTCATAGAATCATAGATTCAAAGGGATCCTGAGGGTCATCTAGTACAACCCCCAGCAATGCAGTTCCTTTCTTCTAATACATTGTACATACCCTCTAACATTTATCTGATGAAAATAGGGACGTCCCATTCCATAATGATAATTTTACTATTTATACCCTACACATCTTGCCCCAGCCATTCTGGGCAGCTTCCAACATATATAAAACATTAAACATTTTTTTAAAAACCTTCCCTATACAGAAATGCCTTTAGACGGCTCGGGAGTCAGATACCTCCATACCAAATGGGACATTCCAGGATCAAATCAGAAACTGGGACGGCTTCTCAAAATCAGGGACCGTCCCTGGAAAATAGGGACACTTGGAGGGTCTGCATTATAGACATTTTTTAATCAAAATAGATATTGTTATGAAAACCTGTATTGACAGATTACAAATGTTTAAACAACTAAATGCTTGGCAAACAAAAGGTCATTTGTCATTTTACCACTGCCTCCTTCAAGTAGGCAGGGACTACCCCCTCTCGAAAGGGGGTATTAATCACCTCCCTGGCCCTGCCAGCTGTCCCATTCCTGCAAGTTTTTATCAGCCAAAAGGGGCGAAGGTCCAGAGTGCAAGTGCTTGCCCTGACTGATCCAAGAACCATGTCTACATCCTCAAGCCTTACTAACAGAAACTCATCCAACAGGACTAGGCAGTGCTCTGGACACCTTTCAAGGTTCATCTGGTTTGATAGTGGAGTCAAGGTCTCAGTGGATGCAAGTGAAGAATTGGATGCTGGGCTAGATGAGCCTTTGGTCTGATTCAGCTGAAGGGCTCCTCTTATGTTGTCAGTGTGATTCACTGTGGGGTTCGGGGATGGGTGGGGTAATCTATATGTAGTGATTTGTTCAATGCATTCCATGGCAAACTGCTTGCATTTGAACTTTCTACCAAATTTAGTCTGATGGAGATACGCATTTTGCCATATCACTTAATGTCTGAACTGTATGAGCTTGGTATCTGTGTGGAAACTGTTCGCTGAGAGGTGGCATCGCATAGTGGCTACACGTATCAGCTGTGAGCTAAAATGTCTCTGCTTCAAGCCATGAACTCAACAAGTGGTGTTAGATTAGTTTTGCTGTCTCAGGTAAGCCCTATACCTGCCGTATAAAATTGTCAAAGCCTATGTTCGTGTAGGAGAGAGGGAGAAATGTCATGCCTCTGTCTTAGCTTGCATAAGAGTGACTCACTGGGCAGAACAAGTATCTCTGGCCCTTTAGCCCTTAGTCCATGCAAAATAAGACTCCATTGCCAACCAGCTGCTGATGGCTGTGATGTGCTTGGAACACTCAGAATGCAGGATTGTTATATATGGAACTGCAATTTAAATTACTATTTAGAGTAACAACGTCTACTGGCTTGATTAATCACAGTAGAAAGCATGTCTGTGATTTTGATATTGGGTTGATCAATGGGGGTGCTTTACTGCCGTCAGCGGCCAAAAAACTGAACAGAAATCCACAACTCTGATGGGACACCAACAATATTTGGGAGGTGTAAAAGAAAGCAGTACAGAAAGGTGGGCTAGGAAAGAGGATAGGAAATAGAACAGGCCTTAGTATGACGATTGTTATACATCCAGCATCTTGCATTACTTAATATTATATTATAATTCTGTAATACAAAAACCAAGTAGTGTATTGTTACATATTGCTACTGAAGGGACATACAGAAGACCTTTCCTTTTAAGTGCTGCCTGCTGCACTTATATATTATACTTTGTTTTTTTTTAAAATTCCTTAGGTTGCCATGAAAACCATATTTATTTTGTTTAGGGTTTGATTAACTTGTTTTGAATACTTGAAGCGTTTGTCTTCTACAGAATGTGCATGGAAAGCTAATCAAAATTTACTATAAAGTTTGAATAAATATATTGCTATGAATATTTCAGCTCTATTATTTATTTCTAATTGCTTTCCAAAAACCAAAATCACTCTGGATGTTTTTGTATTTATATGCAGGGAATTGCATTTATTCATTAAGATGAAATCATTGCAGAAAAAAGTATATTTTCTTTTGGTTGAATAACATTGGGCTATATTTGGCCTTAGTCTCAACACGTCAACAAGCTGCATGTTCAAATTCCCCCCATATTGTGCACCCCAGATCTTGATATTTTGTTGTATGGCAAATATTAAGGGCTCTAGAAAAAGATGAAATATCAGTGGGAAAAGAAGGCATCCCCGTCTGGTTACCCTCTGCATGGGGAGGGGGGGGGGGAACCTGACAATATGCCATTTGCCTGTATCCTGGACATGGGTGTTATGTACATGGTTTTCACCCAGTGCACATGTTCTTGGGGTATACCACAGAGCCAGTGCCCTAGGGTAAAGAAAAAGAGCCACTGCACCAAATCAAATTCATTTTCAGCATCCAAGGAGAACAAGTCTAATGGCGATGTGCTAGTACTGTTGAGTGCTACTAGATCAATTACAAGATGGAGCTTATCTACCCTTTGATGGTGTCATATAAATCCAACCTGGTTTGGGTGGATTAGGATGCTCATCACTTCCTGAAGCCTGTCCACTAGAACTGCTACAAGGATTTTGCTGTCAGTGTTGATTAGTGAGATTTAACTCACAGAGTTTGGGTGTTTGCCAGGTTTTGGAATTACAGAATTTGGAATTTGTGTTACGTACAGAGAAGGATGGGAGAGTGAGGATCTTTCCGAAGCTTCTTAGTAAACGGAATGCAGTTTGGGGGTTAATAAGGCAAGATGACACTTGGATCACTCCACAAAAAATCTGTCTGGGCCTGGCACCTTAACAATACTCATTTGCTTCATTATTCTGTTTATTTCCTCTCTTCTCAGGGGTGCTGCAAAGAATGCCCCCTTGATCTGCACCTAACTGTGTGAGTTCTAACTGGGTCATGAATTTGAATATTTCTGTTTCTTTAGTCATAGCATTCCTTTGATATAAGGCAGAGTTCAAGTTAGAAAATAGTTGCATAAGCACTTTTCGTAGCTTAAATGTTATTTGTTGCATTTATATCCCATCTTATTCTCCAGGGAGCTCAAGGTGGCAAACATGGTTCTCCCCATCCTATTTAATTCCCACAACAACCCTGATTAGGCTGGGAAGTAGTGACTGGCCAAGTGGGGGTTCAAACCTAGGGTTCCCAGGTCTTAGTCTGACACTCTAAATATTTGGAAAGTTTGCTGTAAGCATTGAAAAGGCAGGACTGAGGAAGGAATGTGAAGCATTGTCTGCATCTTCCCTCCCCTCTATTCTAAGGGGGGCAGCTTGCAGCATGAAGAACAGGAACAAAGTGAATGATACCTTGTGCCTTTAGTAGCTGCGTGACTGGCACAAATTAAACTGGGAAAGCCTGTATATTTTAATGGAAATATAATTATGGGGAAAGCTTCACCTGATGATAGTCTGTCTGTCAAAAATCTTATATGTGGCTCCTGATTTGCTATTGGGCCCTATACCTCAGCACAGCAGTTTATAACACTGAATGCCGAGGATGAACATTTTATAAACTAAAAAGTTCATTTGGCTGAACTACTCCAGTTTCTAAATTAACTTTGCAGGACTAGAAATTACTAAGCATGGCTTGTAGTTTTTCTTTTTAAAAAATGCCTACTGATTGTCAAAAGTAGTATGGATGGTGGGAAAGTTCATTAAAAGCCAGCTGAAGAGCTAGCTCCTTCAAAGCTTGCATGTTTGTGCAGAGCTCATGAGCAGTCTTCAATACCAATCTTATGATAAACTTTTCACCCCAAACTTCTTACTCCCCACTGTTCTCAATCTCTGTGCTTAAACTCATAACTCTGCTTGGCACTCCACCATTGTTTTTGTGCATTGGAACTGTCTGTGCACTCTGTCTTTTATATTTAGGTGATGACCCTGTGCCCTCCATTGGCATTATGCAACAGACATACACAAGCCCCGTTTTTTTTAAAAAAGGCAGATTCTCTCTACTCCTGTCAGCAATCAGCAACATGCATTGCCCAAAGCAGAAAAGCTAGGAAAAAAACAGTCTTTTATTTCTTATGGGAAGGTGATGTCGTGGGTTTATTTGATTTACAGCAATGCACACTCTTTTCTTCCATTACCCCCCATCTATTACCCATTCAGAGACTTAATCTTGTGCTGAATTAGAAATGTTTTGTATTAGTCTGAATGTTCAACATCTTCTTCAGAAAATATTCACTTACTAATTAAATACACTTTGCTTTTAGGCAGCGGGTATTTTTTCAAGGAAAGCCAAGGATAATTAAATGCTTATTTTTCGCATTTTTACTACAACAATATATTTCATTTTATTTTGTAAATAAAATGAGATGGTAGCCAGATGATTCTAACTGTGCCTTGGCTTTCTTTCCCAGTACATCATGGTAAGGTAAACTAAAAATTAAATTCGGTTGAAAAGTCTTATAGTGCTGGTCATGTAGCTTTGTTTAGACTCTTGTTTATCCTCCAAATACAGTATTTCTTTGAAATACTAATTTTACTAAAATACTAATTATTTTTATAATTATTAGTATTTTTTAATTATAAAACTCAACCCACCCCCCACCCCCCGCATTTCAGAGGATTGGACTAGATGACCCTCAGGATCCCTTCCAGCTCTACTATTCTATGATTCTATTTTATTGTAAAATAAAATATTGTCTGGAGAACTCAGACAAATATAACAACAGTTAAAAGATTAAGGATAGATGTGGTTAGTACTTTAGGTAATCCTGTCAAAGAGGAAATGGCTAAGGTAGGGGAAAAAATAATGTTATTTGTTTAGGTGTCTGTCCCCTGCAGGCAAAGAAAGGATCCTGTGGTGAAATGGCTGGCTGAGGCAAAGAGGACTGGAGGGGGGAATGTAAATAATATGTAGAATTTCAAATGGCGGGTGGGAACAGCAAAGCAAAACTGTTTATTTTGTGGAGGGGACATTAACAACATTAAAACAAATGCATATAATATTACAGAATATGCAATACAGAAACAACCTTAAGAAGCACGCCATTCTTCTCTATGACATTCTTGTCTGCCCTGGGAGGAGATGGTTTACATTAGAGTTGACATCAGTCATTGCATTTTCAAGCTTGCAGCTCAGTGTTTTGGGCTCAACAGACTAAAGCTTGACAGCAGAGCCTAGTTCACTGCCAAGAGCGGTATGATCACAGGCACGCAGCAAGCCCCAAGCAAACTCTTGGGCTGGGGTGTTGTTTCAGTTTTTGTTGTGTATGTGTGTCAGTGGGGGGGGGGGTTGGTGGTGGTGGTGGGTTTTTTTTTGAGTTTTCTTTCAGATCTTGTGATTTATGTGGAAATTGTTCCATTTGGTTGTGTATTTTTGATGTTTTATTTATTGCTTATGACTACTTTTGTTATGTTGCTGTTACGCTTTTCGTGTCGTAAGCCACCTTTAGCATGGTTTGAACTGTGGAAAGGTGGTTTACAAATAAAATTATGTATATATAGACCAGCTGACATAAGTCAGTTTCATATGTTCTTTTTTTTTTTTAAAAAAATGTTTTAATCCCTATTGAAGGTGCCGTCAAAAACTATAAAATGCATTCCAGTCTTTGGAAAGCCAGATTTTGAATTCGGGCACTCAAGTCATGACAGCCCTCTTTTAGCCATTGAGCTCTGAAACAGAAAGGAAAAGAAATGCTAGGAATCATTTCCAATGTTTTCATTGATATTTTCACTTATTGATGTACTATCCATCTTCTGTCTTAGATTTTCTTAAGCAGCAAGCCTCTTCCAGGCTGCTCCACTCAAAACAAATTGTCCATTTTCCTAAATTGCTTGCTCAGATCTGCAGAAACTTTAAGTGCCCTTCTGGCTTTCAGACAATGAAAATGCCTTTTTCTCTCTTGCATGCAAAATCACTAGAAAACTATTATTGGGAAGCACTCTTAATGTTTGAGGATAAACTTAGCATTTAATACCTGGTACACCCTTTTATGCAAGTTTCAAAGATACTATGCAACAATGGCAAGAGCTTGGACCAAGAGAATGCTCTGAGACCTAATGATATTCAACAACTACTGTCCAGTTGCAAATATCCACTTTGTGGGCAAGGCACTCAAAAGGGTCATGGAGATGAAACTGCAGGCATTCCTCAAGGAAACTGAATTTTTAGACCCATCTCCATTTGGGTTCAGATTTGAACCTGGCTTGGTAGCCCTGATGAATGACCTTTATCAGCTTTTGATGCCATTGACCATTGTATCCTCTTGGATTGCCTATGGGAAATGGGTATCAGGGGCAGTGGTTCCAGTCTTAACTCCAAGATGCTTTCAGAAGGTAGCATTGGATGCTCCTCAGCTTCTTGGCTTTTGAGCTACGGGCTGCTACAGGGACTATATTGCCTCCAATGTTATTTAATATCTACATGAAGCTGGTAGGAGTAGTCACTGGGAGTTTGGGACCAAGGTGTCATCAGTATACTGATGATACCCAACTCTATTTCTTGGTAACATCTGAATCAGGAATGAGGCCCTGGTGTCTGGATGCAGTGGTGGGCTGGATGAGAGCTAATAAACTGAGTCTGAAACTGAATCCTGTCAAGAAGGAGGCTCTGTGAGCGAGTAGTTCCTGGATCTGGGAAGTTGGTAAGTTGCCTGCCCTGGATAGAGCTGAAAGAGCAGGTGCATAATTTGGATGCGCTCCTAGATTCAACCCTGTTACTCTAGGTACAGGTGTCCTCAGTGGCTAGGAGTGACTTTTACCAACTTTGATTCCTATGATATCTGCAGCCATTCTTGGAACCAGATAGCTTGACCACAGCTATCTATGCATGTGTAACCTCACACTTGGATTACTGCAATGCACTCTAAGTGAGACTTCCCTTGGGGTTGATCTGCAGGCTGCAGCTGGTGGAGAATGTGGTGGCTAGGTTGTTTGTGGGGGTTAATGCCCACAAGCATATAACACCTTGTTTGTGGTATTTGCACTGGCTGCTAATTTGCTACCGGGCCATGTTCAGGGTGTTGGTACTGACATATAAGTACCTACATAGCTTGTGACCACATTACTTGACAGACTGTCTTATTCCTTATATACCCAATAGATGTCTGTGGGAGATTCTCTCCTGCAAGTTCCAAAGACGACAGAAGCCCACTCTGCAGTAAATCAGAGTAAATCAAAGCAGGGTTTTTAATGTGGCTGCTCCTGTCCTGTGGAATAGCATCCCTGTCAAGAAATGACAGGTGCCCACTATCTACACTTTTCAGAAACTGTTGAAGCCATTTATGTTCCAATGGGCTTTCCCAGCTGGGTAAATGGGTCTTTACCATGAGAGTCCTTGAGTTGTCATTCTGTTTTTAATTATTTTATGTGTAAATCACATCAAGATGGTAGTTTAGAAGGTGTTTAATAAATCAGTTACACTACTACTACTATTACTATGCTATGTTGTAATAAGCTAAAAGGCACAGCAATGGGCACCCGCATGGCCCCACAGTATGCCAACATCTTCATGGCAGATTTAGAACAACGTTTCCTAAACTCCTACCCACTCAAACCTCTCTTGTACCTGCGATACATTGACGATATTTTTATCATCTGGACACATGGTCAACAGACCCTGGACACCTTTCACCAGAAATTTAATGATTTTCACCCCACAATCAACCTAACAATGAATTAATCTATGCAAGAAATACATTTTTTTGGACACTACTATAAAAATACAGGATGGGCACATAGACACCACCTTATACCGTAAACCAACTGACCGACAAACATATCTACATGCCTCTAGCTACCATCCCAAACATACCAAACAGTCCATTGTATATAGCCAGGCACTACGTTACAGTCGCATCTGTTCCAATTCTATAGACAGAGACTCTCACCTAAGAGATCTACAGCAAACCTTTTTAGAATTAAAATACCCAGCAGATGAAGTTAGACAACAGATCAACAGAGCCAGACTGATACCCAGAGAGAACTTGCTGCAAGACAGACCCCAAAAAGAAAATAACAGAACACCTCTAGTCATCACATACAGCTCCCAAGTTAAAACAGTACAACGCATCATTAGAGATCTACAACCTCTCCTGGACAATGACAGTTCTCTTTCTCAAGCTCTGGGAGGAAGACCTTTCATTGCCTACAGACAGCCACCCAATCTTAAACAACTCCTAACCCACAATAATACTGCAACCAGACTTAACACGGACACTGGCACCAGAGCCTGCAATAAACCCAGATGCCAACTTTGCTGCCACATACACCCGGACAACATCATTACTGGCCCCAACAACATCACACATACCATCTCGGGACTATTTAATTGCTCATCGTCTAACATTGTGTATGCCATCAAATGCCAACAGTGTCCTTCAGCTCTCTATATTGGACAAACAGGCCAAACCTTACGCCAAAGAATAAACGGACATAAATCTGACATCAAGAATCACAAAACAGAGAAACCAGTAGGAGAACACTTCAATCTCCCAGGACATTCTATACAAGATCTCAAAGTAGCTGTTTTACTACAAAGGAATTTCAGAAATAGACTGGAAAGAGAAGCTGCTGAATTGCAACTCATTACCAAACTTAAAACCATGGAGAGACCTGGTCTGAACAAAGACATTGGATTCTTATCTCATTATACATGACTAAGCCATTTTTCACCTTCTCACCCCTTGCCTTTTCCTGTAAGACCTATTGCAGTCGTTAAGAGTCGTCAACAGGCTCATCTCAGCTATCTGCCAATCACCCATTCCCACCACCCTTCTGAGTAATACCCCTCCCCACCTTCTCACTATATAGAAGGATCTGGCAACTTCTGTTTCAGTGTATCTGAAGAAGTGTGCATGCACACGAAAGCTCATACCAAGAACTAACTTAGTTGGTCTTTAAGGTGCTACTGGAAGGAATTTTTTTAATTTAAGCTAAAAGGGTAAAGTCCCCTGGACGGTTAAGTCCAGTCAAGGGCGACTATGGGGTTGTGGCGCACATCTCGCTTTCAGGCCAAGGGAGCCACCGTTTGTCCACAGACAGCTTTCTGGGTCATGGTGCCAGCATGACTGAACTGCTTCTGGCACAAGCCACAACCGTACCTATTTATCTACTTGCACTGGTGTGCTTTTGAACTGCTAGGTTAGCAGAAGCTGTGACAGAGTAACAGGAGCTCACCCCATTGCAGTGATTCAAACCACCAACCTTCCAGTCGTCAAGCCCAAGAGGCTCAGTGCTTTAGACCACAGCGCCATCCGCCTGTTGTTATAGCTAAGCAGCACTCAGCATGTCCAATGTCTGAATGGAAGATCTGCCTGAGATCTCTGTGAAAGACACTTCGAGCTTTCCAGAAGCAGAATGTATGTGATTTATTAAAACAGGAAATGTTTTCACGAGCCAAATACTAAGGTGTATTGGGTGAACTGTTTTAGTCTTATGTGCTGCTACTATTGCTACATCTAAACTTAGTTAATTGTTGTTAGGGTTACTGAGAATGTATAAGAACTTATTTGAATACTTTTAAAAGACTATAGAGATATACTCCAAAACATAATGTATAAACTGAGGAATCTGCCTTATACAGAGTCAGACCATTGGTCCAACTAACTCTGTATTGTCTGTATTAGGGAAATAAATAAATTCATGAAAGATAAATAAATTTACATAAATAAATAAATAAATTTATTTATAAATGTAAATGTATTAACTTTCATAACTTTTGAATTAATTAATTGAGTTGTTCATTGGTGAATACTTTGGGGAAATAAAGAAATTAATTTTTGCTGCATTATTTTATTTTGGTGCATTTGCAAATTAATTTAAAATGTTACTGAGTTTGTAATAGATTTTTGTCATGATGTAGTTTCTCAATTAACAGAGTGTAATATTACAATAATCAGGATGTGGGCTTCCAAAAAAGAAAAAAGAAAAAAAGAGTTCAAGTTAAAAAGGGGTGCTTGCAGAGGAACCGCCATTATATAATATTTGATTGCTTTGGGCTTGTTACTCATCATCTGGGCTTGTGACAATCTCACTGAAATGCACTGCTACAGTAGATTTATGTGCTCTTCTGATTTTGAGTTTTGCAGGGGACAGATTGAAGTGTCATAAGAAACCATGAAAATTGGTTTAACCAGAAATCATGGCAAGATGCAAAAAATTAAACACCCGTCCTGGCAATGATGGCTCTGGAGAACTGCCTTCAGCTCTCTGCATCTTACAGAAGGGAGGAAATGAAGATGGGGTAGAGCAGGGGTCTGCAACCCGCGGCTCTGGAGCCGCATGTGGCTCTTTTACACCTTTGCTGCGGCTCCAGGGCGGATACTAGCGAGGGGAGGAGGCGCATTGTGCGCCCCGACACTCCCCACTGTGGCGTGCGCTGTACTGGCTGTGACGTCGCATGGGGGCGGTGTGTGCGTTAGTCATGCACCGTCCCGACGTCACCTTCCCGCCCGCCCGCCCACTACATTGTAAGGGGCATGTACGCTGGTCACTGCATTGAAAGGGGGCATGTACGCTGGTCACTGTTTTGAAGGGGAGTGAAGAACACACACACACACACACACACACACACACACACACACACAAAGGTAACTTGTTAATTTAACGTTTATTTCTATGAGGAGTAATTCTGAGGGGTCAAACAAAGAAATAATAATAAAAAGTGACAAAAAAGTTATTTTTATAATGACGGGTTTTGCGGCTCCCAGTTTTTTTTTTCTTCGGAAACGGGTCCAAGTGGCTCTTTTTGTCTTAAAGGTTGCAGACCCCTGGGGTAGAGGAAAGCAGAACAGGCAGGATTTTGTGTTTGTGGAAGCCTATTGAGAAAAGGAAGACAGTACTCATTGTGATCATTTTTTCTTAATCATCCGTTATCTTTTTTCAGTACTTTTATGAGTTCAGTTAATTGTGCTATACACTTTTTTTTAAAAAAAGACTTCAAAAGTGGGGATTTTATGTTGCTGAACATCTTCCCCAATATCATCACTTAGATTTCTGTTTGGCTTCCTGTCACAACTGTACAAGAAATTTGCTTTCCTGCCTTGTAGATGAAGGAATATTTGAGTGCTAGAGGATGCTCAGATATGTCTCTATAACGCTAGTATGGAATTCAATCTATTTATTAATGGTTCTTTAAGAGGAAGTGTGATGTAAGTCATCTCAGATTTTCACATATACTTTTTCGTACAGCATGTTGGAGAATCGTGCAAAAAAAGAAAAAAAAAAGAATTGGGGACTGATAAATCATGGACAGAGTGAGTGAAGATCTACATCAGGAACAAGGGAGGCAAATAAAGAGCTACTTTGGGATCTGTTGCCCCTGTGGATCCTGCTGCCTGGGGCTCAAACTGTTTTTGAGAACAGATATCAAAGTCCAAGTACATGTTTTAATTGTGATATCCCTTTCTGTCTTACAGGTACGTTATCCCATCCTTGCAAAGATCTGATGCTGGTTTTTATCAGTGTGTTGTGAGGAACAGAATGGGGGCACTCCTGCAAAGAAAATCAGAAGTTCAAGTGGCATGTATGTATGATTGGCATTTATTTCAAAAATTTCCTAATTTTTGCTCATTTTTCCAGATTACAATGTCATAGTCATTTTCCTGACCATTAGCTCAGGCCAGTTCCGTTGTCTCAGAAAGGAATAAAGTTGTCCCCATTTCATCTCACAGAGCATGCTTAGTATGAGGTGAGTGCTTACCTGGACATTAATTCCATCTTCCAAATATATCAGTTGACAATGCAGACAGTTGTTATGCCTATAGTTTGGCAAGCTAAAGACCACCAAGGATAAGCCGCCCTTTAATGTGAAGAGGTTAGGAAGCTGCTAAAAATGCACATACAAAGCACCCAAAAGAGAGGTCAGGTTTAAATTCAGCAGAAATTAAATTCAACTGGAAATTAATGGGTTGGTTGACAGTCAACTACTCCAGTAAGACTGTGTGAGCCAACTCATTCAGGGCTGACACATCCAAACCTCTGATTGTAGAAACTGCCAAGCTTGACCTCTGATTAAATACTTGACTTTTACTTGGGCATAAGTGTTGATTTTCTCAATTATAGATGCCAAGACATGTGCCTTGTAAAATGAGTCTGATCTCATAATCAGCCAGTGCTTTGGGGTTTTTTTATAGCCAATATTCTCTCCAAACTTAAAAAAGTTTCCATCTGAACTCTGAAAAACATGACTGTAGATATAAATTAGTGTACATATTCTAAACTGTGATTCAGTTGTTAGATTTCCTTTAAGATTTTCTAGCAAAAAACCCTATATCAGTATTTCTGTTTCACCTTTCTGCTCATTCAAGGGGTATTCAAGGTGACTCACAAAGTAAATTGTCTTCCCTTCCTCCTCTGGTTTTTCTCCATTTCATTTTCCCACCTAAGCATGACTAGGCAGGGCTGTTTAGGCCAACCTTTTTGGCTGATTAGGCCAAAAACATTTATATCTACTTCTGCTGAAAAGCTCATTGGCTAGATAAGCCAACTTTTCAGAGAGCAGTTGCTGAAGGCTGTACTGGGTAGTTGGGGTTTATACTGTTCAAGGCTCAGATTATTTTGCAGATGGAGGGCATTTGCAAGATAATCTTCATCTTCTGAATTATTTCAGTCCAACCAGTGTTGGAGCTGTCTCCCGCCCTCTCCTGCCTTGTTTCTTTATAACTCAGGACCAAACTTCACATTATGGAGACTAGCAGGATCTTAGCTTAAAATCAGCCCAAACTGGTTGGACTGGAGCAGTGGTATTAAACTCCCTTTCCCTGTGTTGTTTCCTCAATCTAAACTATTCCTCTCAGTCACCTGAAGGTGGGAAGGGAGGCCTTACCTTGTCACACACACCCATTGAACCTCAGAACCCCAGGCGGATGAGGGAGTTTGGCCTCAAAGGAGGCCCCAATCTCACCCTCTGAACCACAAAGTCCAAGAAGTGAGTCTCGGGGCTGACCCATAACCTGAAAGGTGACTTACAGGGCATCACTAGGCTAAATCAAACTTTCTTTTCCCACACCTAAACTGCCCAAAGTGACCAAATCTAGATGAATAACCTATTTAAGCAACACAGCAAACGAACAAACACTCTGTCCTGCTATTGAGTATGAAGTAGGTAAATTTTCCCAATCTGCATTTTTGCAATCCAAAATGAGGATTGGGGGGAAATCCTACATAGCCCCCCCTAGTGGTGACCCTGAAACAATAGGGTGACAGGGAGGGAGAGTGAAAGCTGCTGCAAACTCAGAGGTTGGAGGGAAAGCAGATTGTCCCTTTTAGAGGGTCCAAGCCCTGCCCCCCCCGACCACCTTAGGAATGCACCCATTGGTGCCAAGGATTTTCCCACTGTGCCTCGCTTGCAAAGGTGCCCAGCCTTCTAGGCACCATCTAAGCCTTTTGACTGAAGGTTCTTCTTTCTATATTGGAGAACTTTGAAACTGGATTTTTTAAAAAACTTAATCTGTATCAGTAAGTTAGTAAGTTTAGAAATTATGTCCCAAGCAGGGCTGTCTTTGGCAGATGCGGCGCCGGGCTGCAAATATCCTCCCAGAGCCCCCAAATTACCACCGATAGTGGGGGGCGAGCTGTGCCCTGCCACAGAGGCTTGGGAGGAAAGCTGTGTGCCGGCCAGCCATATGGTTGGCGGGGTGCAGCTTCCATCCTAAGCCTCTGTGGGGATCGCTCTCCTCCCGCAGAGGCTTGGGAAGGAAGTTGCATGCCTGCCAGCCATATGGTTGATGGGGAGCAGCTGGCGGGTGTGCAGGGAAAGGGGAGGCCGCTGGCAAAGCCGCACAGCTCCCCCACTTGCTGGGGCGCCCCTGAGAGGCCGAGGCCCTGGCACAATGAACCACTAACCCCTATGGGAAAGATGGCTCTGGTCCCAAGATCTGGTATTACTGGAGGAGAATATGGAGAGTGCTTCCCATGGAATTGAGGCATCTTCAGTTAACTTCTTCTGTTAGTGGAAAATTTTATCCACTAGTTCCATATCATCATCTGCCTGTGGAGAAGACAAGTAGAAATATCACAAGAAAGATTAAGTTTCACTGTTTGTTTATACTCTACACGTCTCTGTCTGAGACTTTGATTATTGTTCCTCAGGGCACTTAACTGGAAGGTCAGCAACAGTGGCTGTCATTTGATAAATGGCAGGAAGATGAAGTGGGTGAATGGAATTCTTTATTAGACATGACCATTTACAAGGAAGTGATTAAATGGAGAAGATAGGTATCATGAGGGAAAATGTGCTGAATTTATTTTTCCTGCAGTTTAATATTAGCATCAAGAATAATAATGTATAATGCTGTATGAATTGGTCAAGCAGCCACCCACTCTTCTAGCTAGTCATTATTTAATTCCTGTTCTGCAGATATCATGCAACACAGACTGGTTAAAAAAGCTAATGGGACTGTAAAATATTTAAGGTTTAACCAATATTGGATTTGTGCAGAAACTAATAGTGGGGCTATCTTAGCCGTATTTGTTTATTCTTTATTTATTTATATAGAATTATATAGAATTTCTGTCCCACCCTTCTGTCGTTGGGGGCCTTACAACAACGCTACATGTTCTAAGACATCTTGAGTGAACTGTCAAATTGCCCAATTCTTCCCCACCTCCATTCTGAAGTGTGAATGTTCATCTCACTTAAGCATTACATAGTATGTACATAATGTAATTTAACATAATGTAGCATATTATATAAAGCAGTAACACCCACATAAATACTTTGAGCATTACAGCTACAAGTTGCATGCTCATTTTGTTATAAGTCGCACCTGAATATAAGCTACACCTTTAAAATTGGAGGGGGTGGGGAGGAAAAATGAAAAAATATCCGAATATAAGCCATTCAATTCCTCACTGCTCCTGGCTGCATTCTGGGGGCGGGGGGGGGAGGGGGCTACACTGTGTTGCTGGCAGCCTTTCCCTTTCCTCGCTCTCTCCCTTCCCAGCCTTGGGGGAGAGGATGGAGAACTATTCATGAGGCAGGCGCCACTTTGCCCCTCTCCTGGCACTGTTTGCCCCATGCCACTGGCTGCATACCGTAAGGTCACAAATAAAAGGCACACTTTATCTTTTCACAGTCGGAATTTGGGGGGAAAGTGAGGCTTATAATCAGGCCAACACAGTACAGTGGTACCTCGGGTTACAGATGCTTCAGGTTACAGACACTTCAGGTTACAGACTCTGCTAACCCAGAAATAGTACCTTGGGTTAAGAACTTTGCTTCAGGATGAGAACAGAAATCATGCGGTAGCGGCGTGGTGGCAGTGGGAGGCCACATTAGCTAAAGTGGTACCTCAGGTTAAGAACAGTTTCAGGTTAAGAACGGACCTCCAGAATGAATTGAGTTCTTAACCCGAGGTACTACTGTATATCGTCCTAGAATCTAATTATTCTCATCGGGTATGATAGAGGAAACCAGTTTCCAGTGTAGGCACTAGTTGTGCTAAATCCTCTGATAAGGTAATTGACAGAGAAAACTTATACTCGCATTACACCAGGACTGGAGAGACACTGCCGCTGTTCCAAGCAAATCCCTGCCATACTGTGCTCAGTGTGGAGGGGAGGAAAAAGCTGCACACAGCAAAAATATAAAGACAGGAGAAAAATGGCAGATACATCCACAGCTCTCCTGGCAATACCTCCACAGCCCACCAGCCAATCACTGTACTAGGAGGGACATCCACAGGCCACCCACACAGAAAGAGTCAATGAATATATAATGGAGATGCTCTCTCCCCAGTACACCTCCTGTATCACCACAGCAGGCAAAGCACAAGAGGACACCACTGTGCACCCACACCAGCAGCCCCAGTGGGACAGCCAGAAATGACCCAGGCTTCCCTCCAGGCATTTAAATATAAGAACATAATAATAGTCTTGCTGGATCTGGCCAATGGCCCTCCTAGTCCAGCACCCTGTTCTCACAGTGGCCAACCAGATGCTTGTGGGAAACGTGCAAGTGGGACTCAAGCTGAGGAGTGTCCCCCCCCTCCTGCGGCTTCCAGCAACTGGTAATCTGTTTCTCCTCAAAAACAGTCAGTTCCCCAAGGCCTGTTCATGGAAGGACAGCAAGGGGGGAAGCCAGTCTGACTTCTCTTGGGAGGGAATTCCAAAGCCTGGTAGGACTGAGAGCAGGATGGGTTCATATGAGGGAATAGAGTCAGACAGCCCGGACCTAAGCCATATGGGGCTTGGTAAGTTATAGCCAGGGACACAGGTGGTGCTGTGGGTTAAACCACAGAGCCTAGGACTTGCCCATCAGAAGGTCGGCGGTTCAAATCCTCTTGATGGGGTGAGCTCCCGTTGCTCAGTCCCTGCTCCTGCCAACCTAGCAGTTCGAAAGCACGTCAAAGTGCAAGTAGATAAATAGGTACCGCTCCAGCAGGAAGGTAAACAGCGTTTCCGTGCGCTGCTCTGGTTCACCAGAAGCGGCTTAGTCATGCTGGCCACATGACCTGGAAGCTGTACGCCAGCTCCCTCGGCCAATAAAGCGAGATGAGCGCTGCAACCCCAGAGTTGGTCACGACTGGACCTAATGGTCAGGGGCCCCTTTACCTTTACCTAAGTCATAGCCAGCACTTTGAATTGTGCCTGGAAACAGACTGGTGGCCAGTGGAGAAGTTGTCATGTGTTCCCTATAACTAGCCCCAGCCAACAATGGCTTTTTGAACCAGCTGAAGTTTCAATGGCAGCCCCACATAGAGTGTGTTGCAGTAATCCAAACAGGATGCAATTAAGGTGTGTGTCACCGTGCTTCTAGCTTGCAATGAATTACATTTGAAGTATTTTTCTATACATGTCAAAGTTTAAATTCATAACATTCCTGGAAAAACATCAACAACATTCTTAGGCAACCTTTATGGTGCAGACCATCATTATACCCCTGAAATAATTAGCTGAGTTGTAAATTAATGCAGACAGAGACACATAAGAATTGCTAAACAATTCTTAATTAGAAAATGTCTGAATTGTGAAAGCTAAACTGATCATTTAACAACAGGGTTAATTAGGACTACTTGCATGGTTCAATACTTCTTTTTAAGTAGGTAATCTGATTACAACAGTAAACAAAAGATGCAGACTTTGCGAACTATATGCAGTTAATTATTTTAATCCTAGAAAAATCACACCGGTAATTAAAGCCTCTTCGGAGTAAGACCCTCCTCTCAGGAAGGGAGGGAGTTTATGGGAAGGAAGGGAGTTGATGGGAGTCAGATGAGGATGGGGTGTTGTTCCAACAGCTCCACTCAAAAACTCCTAGGTTGGAAGAGCCGCTAGAACAATGTCTGTGTACCTGCTCAGTGCCTGTCTTCAGATCTCCTGTCTATGTTGTACCTGCCCATGGACTGCTCTATCCTTGCCTCTTGCCTGACCCTTTGTTGTGCACTCCATTTGCTTGGATTGGTGATGGATACTGCTTTGGTTGCTGCTGGCAAGCTCCCCGTTTACTTAGATGCCCAATGGTAACAGGATATATGAGCCAAGCTGGCAATTAAGTTCTTTCTCTCAATTTCCCCATTTTCAGATGGATGTCTACTGGGGGAAAAGAGAGAGAGAGAATACTTGCAGAATATCTCCACCCCCTTATTCAGCCTGGACACTGACGTCCAGCTATGAGGGGCTTCCAGTGGTTCCCTCATTGTGAGAAGTAAAGTTGCAGGGAACCTGGCAGAGAGCCTTCTCAGTAGTTGTGCCTATCCTGTGGAACACCCTACCATCAGATGTTAAAGAATTAAACAATGAAATGACTTTTTGTAGAAAGCTGCCCTGTTTCAGGTTGGGGGGGGGTTGATGTTTCATTTTGTCCCTTTATATTTTGTTGGAAGTTTCCCAGAGTGTCTGGGGTAACTCAGTCAAATGGCTGGGATATTATTATTATTATTATTATTATTATTATTATTATTATTAGGAGGAGGAGTGTGGTGCCACACCATCTTTCGAAGTGATGAAGCTTGCTTCACACTTTCTCTCTCATTATTTTAGTATTTATTTATAGCCTTCCACATCTACTATATGTCTCAAGGCTGTGTCCAGGTGGTTTTAGGGTGGCATGACTGGTACTTGCACTGGTCACTGCACTGCAGGGGGCACCAAATGCTGTAGAACAGAGCATGAGAGGTGTGTATTTGAGTGTGTGAGCGCACCAAATTCTAGCCTTACTCAGGGTGCTGAAGTTTGATAGCTCCAAGTCTGTCACTGGCAGTGTACAAGATATAATGGAGCAACAAAAAAGAAAAATAGAAAAAGAAAAAAGAAAAGAAAAGTCAAAAACATTTTTTTAAAAAGATGAATTTAAAAACTACAGAAAATAGATACCCATGGCAGAAACTTAGGCACCTGATCCACCAATGATGATAAAATTAACGTCAATAGTTTTTATCACTATTGTCACTATTATTATTTTTTCTCCTTTTAGCTTTTATCCTGTATAGTTGGTTTGATCAGTGCTGATGTTTTATTTTGGCAATGTTTATTTCTGGATTACATTCTTGTAGTGGAGAAGTGGGATAGATTTCTATTAAAATAAAGATTCCGGTACCCCTTACTTGCCCCAAATCCCCGTGAAAGAGCTACCATAGAATTGCAACGTAAAGCTGTTTTGCTTACATGCGCCTTAGGAGTGTTTTTTATATTGCAAAATGACATTTTAGAAGCTCTTCTGCTGTTAAATGTGTCAATTTTCAATTGGGGGGAAAAGTCAATTGCCTGTCCAAGGAAATGCAAGTATGCCTTAGTGCTGACGGAGACATTTCTTGGGTGTCCTCCTAGAGTCACTGGGCTTTGCCTCATGCCTCGGTACACACCCGCAAACTTGCACTCCTCAGCACTACCCCAAGGTTGTTATCTCTTGCTGCTTAATTATGGCAATGCCAATGACTGCTATAAAACATAATTATTATTCTCTGTGACCCCTTTTAAAAAACGAGGCCTCATGTAAGATGAAACTTCTGGGTTTCTTAATGTAACTTCTCTTTGCAGACATGGGGAATTTCCAGGATGAGGACCAGAGGAAAACAGTGTCTGAAGGGCAAGCCACAATCCTAAACTTTCCATACATCACAAGCTACCCCAGACCGCAAGTGACTTGGTTTAGAGATGGGCACAAGATTATACCAAGCAGCAGAATGTAAGTTAAAGTAAATTATTGTTTGAAATATGACTAATTGCACTTGATAATGCTGCTTACACGTTAAGCACCCTAATTAAGGTCTGGAGATAATAAAGCAAGCTAATGCATCTGTATAGTGGAGATACGTGGGTGTTTTAGGACTGGGTTTAAAACCCTTCAGCAGAATAATTTGTGTGATAATAATATTTTGGCCTACTCCTGTAGCAGCCTGATCCTTGCTCTTTCTAACCATTGTCTTGGCATGCTTTTAGGAAAGCACACAATTATCCGACTAGCAATGATTTCCGGTATTTACCTATAAAATGGGGTTTTGCATACTGTGCTGCTGTTTTCTTTGACAATGAAATGGCAATTAGTTTTTGTTTTCTTTTATACTCTTTTACCCTGCAATGACAGTGTTGTTTTTTTTCCTTTGGTCTAATTAGCACTTCACCCATTCATAGTGAAACAGTTGCACTCTGATTACCTAAGCCTTGTCTCTAGGTGTACCAGTGTTCTCAATTTTGACACATCTAAAATGCCAATCTGATTTTAACTTGAGCTTTACCCTTCCTGTTAATTAGGGTATTTTAAAACATATTTTAGTCCTCCAGCATTTCCCTTATGTAATTTAGTTAGCAATTAATGGATCATCAAGGCTTTTTGTATGTAGTGGATCAGCAATGTCAGAAGAGCAATGTACATACATCCAGCTGTCCAAGGAATGTTATAGGAGGATTGTGTGTGTAATAGTTGACTGTACCTCCTTGTCTCTTGCCGTTAAACCCTCTATGACTGCCCCCCTCCTTATCTCTCCACTCTTATATCATGATATGTCTCTGGCAGGGCCGGATTTAGGTTTGATGAGGCCCTAAGCTACTGAAGGTAATGGGGGCCTTTATATGACCAGCTGTCCTTTGTCAACAACAAATCGTTGCTGTTTTTTGTGTTGAATATATTCTATATGGTAATTTATGGACCTAATAGGTATCTAAAGCCATTTGGACATAACAAAATATGTATTTTACCAAAGTAATTGTTGAACTGAAATACAACTAAGAAGATGTATATTTTTGGGGGGCCCCAAGAGAGTGGGGCCCTAAGCTATAGCTTGTTTAGTTTATACATTAATCCAGCACTGGTCTCTGGCCATTAGCTTCACCCCTCAGAAGTTTCCTGGCTCCTCCCTAAAAATTGCCATTCATTTCATTAGTTATATGTTGCTTCTCAGGGATGTTCCTTCCCTGAGGTACCTCACAACTTATTAAAACAAAGCATAAGATAACACAAATATAAAGCTATAATGTAAAACACAGCTAATCTAAAACAGTATTGGAAGAGAATAATAGACTTAAACTCACTCAAAAGCTGGCTGGCTTTCTTTTAAAAATCTGTAGGGTTCTCCTAAAAAGCAGCAGAGAGGAGGCCATATGCATCTCCCTGGCAAAGAGGTTGCAGAAGTGATGGGGTCATGACAGGAAAGGCTCTGTCTCTGGTACTTACCAGCCTAACAATTTTTGCTGAAGGACCAGAGAGCAGGGCCTCAGAAGCCAAGAGTAAGGCTCTGGCAGGTTGATATGAGTTCAGGTGGCCCTGCAGATGGCCTCAAAAGACTCCTCCTCCTGCTGCCCTATAATCTGTGGAAATGCCTCCTGGAACACCTGCATGGTATTATGTCTCTTGCTTCAACTCCCTCCCCCAAACCTACTTTTTATTTGAAGCCTTTGGCACAACCCCATCTATACTGTAACATAACTCCTTGTTACTGAAGCCACTGCATGTTGTTTCCCTGTTCACCTCTGCCTCTCCTCCATCTTTTGATTGCCCTGTATCAAATTTTAGACACTGAGTTTCTTGGGACAGGGATCTGCCCTCTTGTTCTCTGTAAAAGTACCATGGACACTAATGGCAATTTATTATTAAAAATACTTTTAATCAGGGAGAACATTCTATCTTGTTAATTTTGTAATGCTTTTACCCTTTCCTTGTTAAGTACAATGAACATTTGGTTACTTTTAATTGTATATTAATAAACGTTATGCCATTGAATATATGGGGAGCAGCTTTGTCAGAACAAAAGACTAAATATCAAGGCAGTGGAATTCAGGATGGGGTTACTAGGGGTTCTGTTGCTTCAGAAATATAAATGTTAGAATTAAAATGTATCAAAATATAGACAGCACTCACTTAATTTACATTTTAATATCTATTTTTGTTATTTTCCAGGCTTGTATATACCAATGCTCAGATAGTAAGGATGTAGCCTTACTATCACTGATAAATTTGTAAATTAGAAACTATATATTCTGATGTTTAACATTAACATACTAATTTACTTTTTATTTTTTAAATAATCTGTCGAGAGAGATCTCATTATAGTTCCTGACACATTATCTCATCATTCTTCTTTTGGATATATTTTTGCAAACTTTGTTCATTCCTCCTTATTCTTCCTAATGGTTACTATTGACACCTTAAGATGGTTTCTGTTCCTACTAGAGACACCCTGAACTTGTAATAAGTAGAGAAAATAGTCCAATTTCTTATTCTTCTTTGTGGGTCATTAAGTTAAGAACTGTCAGTTATTTAGGCTAGGATAGAAAACCATTATGATTCAGTGAAGAGATGAGTTTTCACCTTCCTTCCCTCGTCAAAAGTCAAGAGAGAGATCCTGCATATATGAAACTGCAGTGACTGAAGAAGGGAGTTTTCTTCAAGGGGGAAGAAAAGCCCCTGGGCAATTTATTTCAGATACTAAGGATTGTAAATTAAATAGTTTCATAACTCAAAAATGAATAATCTTTTTTTTAAAAAAAAAAACACCCGTTCAACAATGTATTGATTCAGCAGGCAAAAATTTTTTAGCTGTGTTTGGCAAGGATTGTTTTTGCTAGCAGTTCATTGCACATTAAATACAATGTGTAAAACACATGCACACACAGACCACACTATTCATTGTTACCTTGTCCTTGGCTACATTTCTGGCTGGTTCTTCAAGAGATGAGTCATGCTGTATACTCCAAGATGCTCCATTTTCACTTTGGTTGTGGCTAGGGTAGCCTCTTTAATGCTCTACAGAAATAACATTAAAAACAGTTCAAAAGTGGGATCTTAAAACTGTAAGGTCACATTCTACCATCTGAAGGTGAGACTTTACTTTCTGACGGCTACATTTTTTCTATCCCAGTAATGCTACCAAATTTAGCTTCTGTTGTAATGTGTGTGTTTTTTTACTAGTAAATCACTTAAACTCAGAAGAAATGCAATGTTTTTCTTTACTCTTGTCCTATACCTAACAATCTGCATGTTTTGCTTAAGGCTAGAAGCTGGTTCAGTAAAGATGAGATTTTACATTTTCAGAAACGGGATCATCCATTGTGTGTTCCTTTTTCCATTTAAATAAGTGAAACTTTCTTCTGAGTAAACATGAATAGGTCTTACTTGCAATTGTATTTTTATTATTGTTTAATATGAAGGAATGGTTATTGAAGTTATTGGA
The DNA here is from genome assembly GCF_965112155.1 of Podarcis liolepis. Classification (NCBI taxonomy): domain Eukaryota; kingdom Metazoa; phylum Chordata; class Lepidosauria; order Squamata; family Lacertidae; genus Podarcis; species Podarcis liolepis. Next base: position 3,670,209 of record NC_139569.1, on the reverse strand, counting down.
GGCAATGTTTATGTGTTTGATTAGAGAAAAACCATTGTTAATTGTTTTGGACTTTTTGTGGGAAAAGGAAAGGGAAAGAATTTGAGAGATTTGGGTCTGAAGATTGAGAAAATATTGCCCAACAGGAAGTAGAATAGTTGGATGTTATCCTAGAGTGAATATTTTGAATAATTTCTTTTATGTAACTGACAGTCGGAAAACTAGAAGTCCTTTTAATCTTTTCTTTTCTCCTTTCATTCTTTTCTTTCTTTCTTCTTTTATTTTTCCTTTGGTGTCCTCTGCTCTGAGCCATTACTGGGGTCCAAGGATTACACTCACACATGGAGGTAATGGATGGATGGAAGGACCCTGAGTGGGAGGAAGGGAAGGAAGACCTCTCAGAGTGAGAGATTGGGAGAAGAAGGGAAAGCTCCCAGGTGAAAGCTGGGCGGGCTCACCACTTTCTGTGTGAGACAAGGGTTAAGAAATACCTTTAAGAGAGGACTCTGTGTTTTCTTTCTCTGTTTTTGTTTTTATTTAGTTTCTTTTATCTTGTATTTTCATGAAACGGGTTTAACAAAAATCTTATGAAGAAAAAAGAAAAGAAAAGAAAAGTTCCAATGTATTTTAACAGCCCTAGGGTGTTTTGACCGTTAGCATTTCACATCTAACCTTATGCAGTTAAACAACTTTATTGCTTCATGGAGAAAGATGCTTTGCTGATTGGAGTTCCTTGTTCAAACAATCAACTGAGTCAGCTTCATTAACTCTGAACTCCCAAAATTCGGGATCTGCCCTGTCCAATACGCCCTGTCCAATACACTTAAAAGCATTCAAGCAAAGGTGGAGGGTGACCAAGATGATTAAGAGTCTGGAAGTCAAGCCTTGAGGAACAGTTGAGGGAGTTGCGTATGTTTAGCATGGAAAAGAGGAGACTGCCAGGAAATATGATGACATCTTCAAATATCTAAAGGACTGTCACAAGGACTTTGGAGCAAGCTTGTTTTCTCCTGCTCTGAAGGATAGAGCTAGAACCAATGGATTCAAGGTACAAGAAAGGAGATTCTGACTGAACAATCAGAAAGAACTTTCTGAACAGTGAGAACTGTTCAACAGTGGAATGATCCCTCCCAACTCTGCAATTCTATGGTTCAGTGAAAGATCAGTTATTCTGGGAAGCAAAAGCCTCCATGCAGTATTTAGCCAGGTTCCTCTAGCAGCAAAAGAAAGAATATTCTCAAGAGAGAGCGCACACATTATTGTGGTTTTGAGGGATGGATTGGGGAGGACAAGTTTAGCTCCGGCCCATATCATCTACCAACTGTGGCAAGCTTCTCACATTGCCTAATTATGGAGTCAGCATAGTTGTACTCCATGGGAAAAGAGGTTACTTGTTCATTGAGACATCCTGATATTTTCTATTGGTGGTGCATAGCAAACTTGAGCAAACTGGCTTGCAGCTCCCAGGCAATTTGGCTGAAGAGTGGATATTCCACATTAATTCTTTCCTGTTAAGGCTGTTCTCCAGGCTCCTGTTAGTTAACATTGAACTTTTGATTGTGAACTTGCCTTAGCACAGCTTATCAGTAGCATTTGATAAATACCTGTCTTAGCAAAGCTTATCTTTGAGTTCTCCTGTTGTGTATTTCTACAAATATCAAAATATTGTTTTGACTTTTTCTAAATTGTGGAAATCTAGATACCTTCATTGTCATAGTGCACTGTAAAGTGACAGATATTAGGCTGCTTCTGAACTAATTTATTGGCTTTTGCATTAAACTGCTTTGGATTTTTTTAAATTAATTATGCTGCCCAGTGCTTTGGTAGTCATTTCTCATATTTATTAAATAGTTCTTTAATGCACGCTGTGCTTGAAATGCTTCATCTAAAGGCTCCCTTGTGCTTGCTGGATCACTGCTCTGAAGATCGGAAGTGAAGTTATATCTTTTTAAGACTTTATCTAGAAGGTGTCTATAGAGAAGTAGAATGCATGATTTGCTCCCTTCTTAAATCCATCCACAGTAAATATTCTGCACTGCTTTCATCCATTTGGTACTTGCTGATTTCCTTGAGGATTTTCTGATACACCAGCTGTTGTGGACGCCACCCCTGCTCAACTGTGATAGGATGATTTACCATTCTTGTGCCAGGAATGTAGTAATCCAATTTACTAATTTTGATCTCTTCATTACATGTTATCATTTTAAGCTCTTTAAGTTGTTTCAGCATCTTTTGGGTTTGCTTATATGTTTCACTCCTTATATTTATAGACAGAAAAAACTCACTAGGTGGTTGCTTTTTTATTTGAGTCGTGCTGATATTTAAATTAATTTACAGTCTTCAGCATCTGAAAGAAGGTGCCTGGTTATTAGTTTTTTTCTTCAAGAAAATCTGCCTTCTAGTAGTTAATGGAGTTATTTTTGGTATAGAACAAGTTCAGTTCAAGTTATTGTTTGATAATCAGTAGCATTTGAGATGTATAACTTACTTTATGACTAGTTTGCTAGGGCAACCAGAAGAACGATTAGTAAAGCATTTTTATCAGATAAGATCTTTTATATAACTGAACAGATGGCTAAGTTTTTCCTAATTACCTTGCACAGAAAAGGGCAACTGACCATATTAACAAAACTGGAGAAACTGTATATTTTGTGTATGGTTTGTGCTCTGCATTTTAACCTGAATGGGTCTTATGACTGTAATAAAGTTATGGATTGCCGGGCAAAAATTATCAGCAAATGTAGCTCATCAAAAGTGACAGAGATATTTCATTCTCCTTGGCTTCTTTGCAAGAACAAGGAAGTCATCAGAATCAACTCATTTGTATTTCTTCTTCAGCTGCATGATGGGTGTCCAAACGCTGCCCCGTGCTGTCTGGCATAGGTAAAGGTAAAGGAACCCCTGAGTGTTAGGTCCAGTCGTGGATGACTCTGGGGTTGCAGTGCTCATCTCACTTTACTGGCCAAGGGAGCCGGCGTACAACGTCCGGGTCATGTGGCCAGCATGACTAAGCCACTTCTTGCAAACCAGAGCAGTGCATGGAAATGCCATTTACCTTCCCGCCAGAGCAGTGCCTATTTAGCTACTTGCATTTTGACATGCTTTCGAACTGCTAGGTTGGCAGGAGCTCCTCAAGGGCACACTTAGTGTTTCTGTCTGTGCAAAGTCAAGACATGTGCAGCAGGGCTTCCTCTGGCTGTCTCACCCTCAAAATCTGTGAGGAATTCTCCCACTCCCAGTGCTAGTCATTCACAAGAGTGGCCCAAGCAGTTTCAGTCTTAAAAATCAGGCTAGTAGCCAGATTTCTGCAGGGTTGAAATTATGTTTAATTTTACATAATATTTTTCCATAGGTAGCTGATGTTTTTTGACCCAAGGTTGTGGTAGGCTACCTTGTGGCTGGGTCTTATGTTTGGATCACAAGTTGAATCACAAGACAATGATGAAAGGACCTGCAACCTGAGTGCCTTTGCTAATGTTTATATGTGCAATCAAGCTGCTTGCATTATACAGACACACAAAGAATTGCATGTAGCAGTTGGTCTTTGGGTGTTGCAGTAGAAGAAAGAGGGAGATACAATATTTAATTATTTTTTTTAGCTAGAAAGCTACATTTTAGTAAAAGATGTTTAAAGGCTCACACTGGGACTAGTGTAAAAAAGTTTATAAGACTGAAACAATGTATCTTTTGCCATTTGTAACATTTTAAACCAGGTTTTCTTAGGAAAGGAACTTATTTCTTGTGTTAAAGAAGATTTCTTCCTGTGCAAAGATCACATCAGAGATCTTCCTCTGGTGCAATATGTAACATGCAGATCCCATCAATTGTCAAGCTGATTTGCCACATGATCAAGAAGGTTTTCAAAAAATGATAAATGAAGACTAGCCTTCTGTTATTTCTCAGCAGAATCTTAAGGCCTCACTTAAGAAGGAATAGGCTGAATCCTTTTGGGCAAGGGACCCACTGAGCACCAAAATCAATGGGCTGGCCAGTCTCTAGCAGGTAGATCTTATCAGTCAGGAAGGGTAAGAATTAAATATACATGTGGTCAGCTGGGCCTCTCCAAGCTACTTGTCCACACACTTTGAAAAGCACATGACCCTGTAGCCATTCTATGCATGTGTAAAATAAAGTAATATTGTAATTAATTTAGAATTGCATAAAACAATATTGCCTGTTTGTGCATTTATCATAGTTGACTGAGCACCTGTCTCAAAAGCTCTCTGCCTTTTGGCACTTTACCAGAAATACCAAGACCTATGCAGTGCAGATTCACATGCGTCTCTATGTTTCAACAACAGTATATCAGTGCGTGCTTGTTTTGTAAGTGGCTATTTATATTTTTGTGGCTTTTCATAAGCTGCCCTGAGCATCAAATGATAAGGCAGTGTATGGATGCCTAACATAAAACTACAGATTTATGGTAGGTGTACATTTGAAGCCATGCTTTCTCTGCAGTAGCAAATCTGCAAGGAGACTAGCTGCTCATGCAAAATCCAATACAACCTTGATTTGAAAGAGCAAATTATCTTAATTTTATCTTGTCTCATAAAGAGATTAGTATATAATTTTTCCCTTGGGAAATTGTATGTAAGTACTAGTGTCAATCTGAGGAAACAAACACTGCAGGTGCTTATCATAGTAGACAGGAATACATGTTTTAGAAAGTGCCAGGCTTCTACTTAACTATAGGTTGTTTCCATCAAAGTGCATTCCTTTCTCTTCCAGCCAAGAACAGGAGTGTCTTATACCTCTTACACGTGTCATCCTCTTATGGTGTCCTATAATTCCTGCAATACACAGATGAAACACCTCAAACTTTCAGATTCTGTTGTCGTGTTAAGCTTGCTTGTGCAGTAATATCAGCAGCCTGTCACATGCAGGTGGCTAGATCTTCTCAGGTGAATTATAGGTATTATTGTGTGTTTAAATGCTAGAACTACCATACAGCTCTATCACTGAAGGCTCAAGCAGCTTCAGTTTCTTCAAAACAAGACAGTCCCTGCCCCCAGGCTTACAATCTACAAAATGATGCAACACACAAGGGAAAGGGGGCAGGGTAGGAAGGCAAAAATCAAAACCAAAACTCAGGCACCAGTTTCTAAACAGTTGCTCCTATAATGATCAGCTGGCATAGTTGAGGGGCAGGAGGTGCCTGGTGAAGCTGGGCCTCCAGCAAATCTGATGAAATGAGCCCTGCTTCCCAGCTCTCCCACTGCTGGAATTTTGTCAGGGCAGATTTATATAATCACAAACAAAAAATATTGCATATGTGAGGAGTGCTCACAAGGGTTGGTACAGCTGAACTAATACAAAGCTGTTGACCTCATCCATTGGTGGGGAGCCTAAACAAGGAAATTCCTAACCTCATATGTCTTTGCAATTGTTCTGTTGAAGTCTTTATTAACATCTTTTCATGCATGTAATGTTGTCAGGCATATTGTGCCCTTTCTTGCTAAGATAGATTGGCAAAGACTGCAATGGAACACTTAGAACATCATAGCTATAGTCAGTTACCTTTGTATGGCTAGAAAAGGAAGCAAACAAACAAACAAACAAACTAATAAATAAATAAATAAATAAATAAATAAATAAATCTCTGAAAATCACCTGCTAGGGCTTGCAGTTTTTGCTTTGATTATGCAATGGCTCAGCTTAATGTTCTATCTATCCATTTTTCACTTGAAAACAAACACCACTTTATTGTACGTCTGCTGAACCAATACCAGTGCTGCACTTTTCTGCAAATATTAGCCTGCCTTACAGCTTATGCCAGTTGCACATAATTGCATTTCACATATACCAGATAATACTTTAATTAAAATTGTGATAATTAGCATGTATTTTTAATGAACAATAAATTCTGAGATTGCCAAGCCAATGGTGCATTTTCTGAATAATACTGCTGCTTATGGTGGGGGAGAAAAGAAAATGAAGCTTTTAAATATGCAAGGTTTATTTTTAGAATGTCAGTATTTATCCATACATACATTAAAACTCCCAGATCTGTATAGGTTGCCTTCTTGAGCTACACAGCTATAGATATAAAAGCCAACACAATGAAGCTTCCCTCCCATTGTTAGGGTTTAATTTGAGTAAGTCTTACAAACCCTGCTTCCTAAATCATCTCAGTTTGTTATGGCCTCTTCAAATACGCTTTCCACTGCTGGGTGGCTGTTAATGCTTCATTACCTGCCTCATTTCCACCCTGGGTGTAGACATAAAAGTTTATCTTGTTGCCAGCAATGGATGTTGATGTGCCATAACTATTCCAACATGCAAAGGGCCTATGTTACACATATGCTCACTGACCTAGAAGTCCTGTGTGTGTTGGTTTTAATTTGGTTAAAATGGAAAAAAACAAAACAAAAACCTAGCTATGGTAAAATTTTATAAAAGAGAATTCATTGGATATCTAAGATCCAGGTTTTGACGCAAGAACTCTTTGGTGAGAGAGCCCCAGCAGTGATTTAAAATCACAAAACATGTAGCAAAGTAAAGCATACAAATCTAGGCTTCTAGACCTTTAAAATGTCTCCTCCTAAGTTTCTTACTTACAATCTCTTCAAAGATCAGATTCATGGCTTTTTCTATGCAACAGTAGGAAAAAACAGGCTTAGGTTCCCCAAAAGGTAAATGGTTCTAAATTATTTGTATAGAAACACAAATATGGTTTGCTTAAGCCACACTGTCTAAGCTTGGGGCATCCAGCTTAGACCTCTTTCATGTGGTGAAAATAAAAAACCAAAGAGTTTCATAGAATCATAGAATTGGAAGAGACCACAAGGGCCATCGAGTCCAACCCCCTGCACTCCTGACATATGGTTGTCAAGCCTCTGCTTAAAGACCTCCAAAGAAGGAGACTCCACCACACTCCTTGGCAGCAAATTCCACTGTCGAACAGCTCTTACTGTCAGGAAGTTCTTCCTAATGTTTAGGTGGAATCTTCTTTCTTGTAGTTTGGATCCATTGCTTCGTGTCTGCTTCTCTGGAGCAGCAGAAAACAACTTTTCTCCCGCCTCTATGTGACATCCTTTTATATATTTGAACATGGCTATCATATCACCCCTTAACCTCCTCTTCTCCAGGCTAAACATGCCCAGCTCCCTTAGCCATTCCTCATAAGGCATCGTTTCCAGGCCTTTGACCATTTTGGTTGCCCTCCTCTGGACACGTTCCAGTTTGTCAGTGTCCTCCTTGAATTGTGTTTATTGAATTGGAGTTTATTCCTTTCCTCCCATGGTGAGGGGGTGCAACCTAGCTAATCCTGGTAGGATTCATGCATTTTTTTTTAGAGTTGAGCATGTTGGTTGTATGAGGCTGATATATCCCACAGTGTGTGAGTAGGATGTTCAGAAAGGATCCTTTTGGGACACATATCTAACAGTGATCTTAGTAATTAAAGTGAAAAGCACATAGTTTAGTACATTTCAAGGTGCGAAAAAGTATATCAGTACTACAGGCCATGACCTCTTCTCTTATAGCTTTTCTATAGATCTCTCTTGATGATCATTGACCTCTCTGCCTTTCCTGCCTGCCTTTATGTACTTTCAGAGACATTTCTTTTGTTGAGTAGCAGCAAGACAAGAGATCAAAAAAGCTAAATCAACAACCAGTGTCCACAACACCACTGCCAGGCAGGCCTTTTGTGCTATCAGAGCAAATAATCTCTTGGCCTTCCCTGCCTCCCTTCATGCCATTGTGGTGATGTTCAGAAGGCTGGTGCTGGCCACAATACTATCTTGGCTCTGCACTGACTGTCCCTGCACAACTGGTCATGTTGTGCCAATGCCTGATGATCGTCTTCCAAAGCAACTACTCTATTCCAAACTTAAAAATGGAAAGCGCAGTGCTGATGGTCAACAAAAGATGTTTAAAGACTGTCTCAAGGCAAATCTAAAAAAATGTAATATAAACACTGACAACTGGGATACACTGGCATGCAAGTGCTTCAGTTGGAGAACAGCCTTTACCAAAGGTGCCATGGGCTTTGAAGACACTTGAACTTAGGACGCAAGGGAGAAATGTGCTAAGAGGAAGGCACACTTGGCAAATCCACACCATGATCAGCTCCCACCTGGAAACCAATGTCCTCACTGTGAAGGATGTGTGGATCCAGAACTAGCATCCACGGTCACTTACGGACTCACTGTTAAAACTGTGTTTATGGAAGACAATCTTACTCAGCTACGAGTGACTGCCAAAGAAGAAAAAAGAAGAAGAGTTTGTATTTGTATTTGATATCCCGCTTTATCACTATCCGAAGGAGTCTCTATGCGGCTAACATTCTCCTTTCCCTTCCTCCCCCACAACAAACACTCTGTGAGGTGAGTGGGACTGAGAGACTTCAAGAAGTGTGACTGGCCCAAGGTCACCCAGCAGCTGCATGTGGAGGAGCGGAGACGCAGACCCGGTTCCCCAGATTACGAGTCTATCGCTCTTAACCACTACACCACACTGGCTCTCAAGACTCTCCCCCCTTTCCAAGAGCTGCAGCTTAATGCTTCTAGAAATCACAAGTAGGAAAAGAATAGGTACCTGGCTACCTATCAATGGAATGACTTTGGGGCATATTTATATCACAAACGTATGCCAGTTTTACTCCAGTTGAAGTGTGGTCGCTTCCTCATTGTGGTGAGAAAATAAACCTAGGAAGAACAGTAGGCTTGCTCTTCATTGAGTGTTCATTCATTTTATTTATTTAAGGCATGGATCACCTTTTGCATGCATCTCAAGGCCATTTAGAAGCATGCCACAAAAGCAGCTAAAAATAGTTGTTAAAGCAGTACGAACTACAACACAAAATGAGTTTAAAAACAACACAGAATGGACACCTAAGGCAGAGAGCTTTTCATCCAACTGGAAAAGCTTGCCAAAACAAAAATGTCTTTAAGTGTTACTGGAAAGTGCAGATAGTGGGAGTCTGTCATATCTCTACAGGGATGCTGTTCCACAAAAGTCAGGCAACCATATTCATTCTCATATTATTTGCCCGAAACTGCAGAGGTTATATGGCAACAACTGTTTGTTCAGCATTCCTCTTGATATGGCTGCTCAGAGGTTATTTTTTATCGTTTTTTTATTTGGATTTATATTCCACTCCTTGTCAATTTTGTGATCCCAGAGTGGGTAACAACAATTTTCATAAAAAATTATTTAAGCAAAATTCAAAATAATCTGCAGCAAACACATACAAAGCAGCCAGCAATAATGATCAGAACCAACCCCATTGAAATATGGCTGCAATTACCAAAGCCTTCCCCAACAACGCGATAACAGAATATCTGACAAAATATCTCCCACTGGCTGCCAATAAAAATGGGGTAAGAAAAAATGTTTTAAATTGGTGTCAAAGATGGCTTAAGATGATGCTTACCCTCCATTATGTTGGGATACTGCCAGGGAGACATCATCCATCTAGGCCCCACGTCGATTCCGGACGATCCATCGATCTTCCGTAGACACGCAGTATCATTCAATTAGCGACACGAGCCCCAGAAATAGCTTCCCACATTCCAGAGCTCTTGCATGTTCTATCAGTAGATAATGCACAGCGAAAGATGCACGCAGGAGAGCATTATTTACAATTTTATTCAGCGTTGGTCAGAACAAAGAAAACATGACTGCCTGCTTCGGTGTCTCAGGCACAGAGAGAGAAACGAAAGCAAAGACAAAACATAAACTTCCTGTGAACAGGAAATACGCAGACTCTGTGACTCACAAAGCCTGCTCCCTTTTAAGGTGGAACGGAAATATCCTAACACATTATACATGTACATATCAGGATGCCTCCTCTATCTGTGCAAGAAGAGGCTCCAAGAGGAAATGGAAACCAGAGCCCCACCCCCTCAATGGAGTTATACAACATTGCCAGCTAGTGGTTGTTATCCTGCATTTTCCAGGGCATTTTCCCTAATGGGCTCTTTTCATGTTTAAACAAGTGCTGGGATAATCACACTAGAAAGTGTGGGATAACAACCAGATCTTGCGCAAATAGACAGCCTGCCTGGAAGCAACCAGATTCTGAAGTCTGAGTAAATTTGTGTAGCGAGACCAGCTTGATAATTACAGAATCTATTGCCATCTTCTTCTGTATACCCAACAAAAGTGACAGTTCCAGTGATGTGGTATGATGCAGGGACTTGGTGCATTTTAAGGGTTCCCATCTGCAAAGTAGGTAACAGTTTCTAATTCCCCCTAATACTGATAGCATTGGTGCTGATAATTCTGGACAGTATCCAACTACATAAAAAAGTTCTGCTTGTGCAAGTCCTTTCCACTACTCAGTGGAACTTTCTCCCTCCCTCCCTCTCATAATTTGTTTTATTTGATTTTCATAAATAAATAAATAAAGAGAAAAAAGAGATAAGCTTACATCAAAAGATCATACAAATCCCGCATGTCAAGATTACGCTGAATCTTCTGACCCCCCCATCCCCTCCATGGGTCCTCTTAATTCTGTTTTCAACTGCATAGCAATACTTCTCCAATTTTTCATCTTCCTAAGTTATCTGTACATTAAGTTATCTGTTGCATTACAAGTGTATTTAGAATCCTGTTAATGCTTTAACCTGTTTGCAATGATTTTGTATGTATGTTACAAACTTTCCCCATTCTTTTTAAAAATTTCTTGTCTTCTTGGTTCCTGAGCTTCCCAGTTAATTTTGCCATTTCAGCATAGCCCATCAACTTGGTTTGCCGTTCTTCTTTGGTCAGGGCTGTCTCTTCCTTCCATCTCTGGGCTGCCCTTCCTCTCTTCTCCATATGCCCCCAAAACATATATAGGTGTGCAAGAGGAGAACAGTGCTTGCGCTAGTGGAACATTAGTTGGACACATGTTTCCTTCCTTATGTTTTGACAGTGCTTGTTTGTATTTTTTAATTATAACAATAATAGCTGTTGTTATTCAGCTAGAAATAAAGAGGAACCACAGAGTGCAGAATGTTGCTTGGCCAGTTACATAACCTATTGCTATGGATTTTTGATGCAAGTTTTTTTTTTTTAAGAGGACTGCTTTAAAAGCTTTCCTTTTCATGTTTGAAAGCTTTATTCATGATTCAGTAAACAAAACAACAAGCAAACCCTTGCATGCTTGCGATGTGCTTTGGCTTTTTCAGCCTATGAGTATCAGGTCAACTGTGCTGAACAAAACTTAGCTTGTATTTGAAGCATTCGGTCCATGGAAAGGAATGTGAAGCCGACTTTGCATTAATTAGTGCTGGAGAGAAAGGAAGGAGCTGGCAGCCTGCCCGTGGCTTATCTATGATCCTTTACTGTGAGTGGAATCTCTAGCAGTTTTGTGTCTGGCCTTCACCTAACAGATTGCAAATTCATTTAAATAAATTGTAAACGGCCCGCCTGAAATTTCATGGGCCTCTTTGATGTATGTTAGATGTTTGGCTCCTGGTCGCACCAGAACTTTAGGTAACAGTGTGCAATTAAAAATGGATTTTTTTTTTTGGAAAAAAGAAACACACACACAAGCAAACACACAAACCAATCCAGAAATATCCACAAACAAACCCATTTCTGATGCATGTTTTAAAATGTCATCTGCATTTGTGAATGTGTCATTACTCAGCAAAATTTGTATGACCTATATTATTTCTTAAAATACAGAAGAGTCTATTGTGGATTTAAAACATTTACATAGGATAAAAAGGTCAACCTCTGAGGAAAAGAATAAGTGGACAGCAGGCCAGCCTGAAACATGGTAACACTTAGGAACCAGTGTGGGAAGCATTTTAATCTTCCAGGACATCCTGTGGCAGACGTTATCCTTGCCAAAAACAGCAGCGATAACACCGAGTTTCTGAGACAGATTCTCACATGAAGTCCCCCAACTGGAATTTGTTAGCAGATCTAATACTGTGGAACATGATGTCAACAAATTGCAGAAGTAACTTGCTCAAAACAGAAAGTAATTGTCCTGCAAGTGTTGGTTTATATCACTGCTATCGGTCATTCAGATATTGATAGTGTATTTCGTTATGGTGATGTTGCTTTTTGCTTTGCATTTGTAAGCTGCTCAGAGATTAGAAATGATAAATACCGCTATATATTATCCACTATGTTGCTGAGCCTGCCCATCACACGTGTATGGGAATAGAGTGAATCACATTCAAACACTGCTTGAATTGGATTGTCTATTCAGCTGTGACTGCATATCTAGTAATGCTTGACCTTCTGTCTGTAGCTGGTAAAGCATTTTTTTTCTCCTCTGTGAACTCAGGGTTGCCAGACCTGCAGGGCTAACCTGAAGTCTCCGGGTTTGCCTGGTCCTCTGCTGCTGGCAGCGGAAAGACTTGAATCTGCAGATGGGTGAAAGTGCCTTTAAATTTTGTTTATGTTAATAAGGCTGATTGCTTAAACCCTTCTGGCCAGAAGCAAGTAGGGTAGATTACTGTATTTTTCCATCTATAAGACAGCCCCTATTTTGGGGGAATTTAGATTTCAGAAAATGGGGGAAGATGGCCCTGTGTATAAGATGCCCCCTAATTTTTGACATTATTTTAAAGGAAAAAAACCTAGTCTTACACATGGAAAAATACGGTAAATATTCCCTACCCAGGCTTCACAAGCAGGTGAGAAAGAAAGGTCCTCTCACTTCAGCTGGACCTGGGAACACATTCTTTAGCTAAGGCTTCTATCTTAATTTCCAACTAGTGACCTCTTTGCTCATTTGCTAGACTTTGCATTTTTTTATTTCAAGGACATATCCAGAAACTGGTTAATGCTTAACATGTCATACTTAATGATGTCACTGGAGCCCACCCCCAAGGACAGCACCAGGACTACCCCTAAGTCACAAATTTGGGCTCTGAAATCTCAGGGCCTGGGATGCTCCTGACCTGGCAACCCTAATACCTAGCTGAAGCAAAATTTTAAAAAAAAATCCTTCCAGTAGCACCTTAGAGACCAACTAAGTTTGTTATTGGTATGAGCTTTTGTGTGCATGCACAATTCTTCAGACAGTGTCTCTCCATCTCCAGAAAAGTAAGGGAGGTTTTAGGAAATTGAAAAGGACCAACAGGAAAGGTAGTCTAACAACTTGAAAGAATGAACGCTAAATCTAATTAGACTCAAGTTGTAGAGTGGAAAAAGCAATGCACTCTATCTCCCGGGCAAGATGACCAACCCAACATGGCCAGTGCTGCTAGCTTACAAAGCCCAAACTCAGCTCTCTTTCTCTGTCATTCTATGTCTCTGTTGCCTTTTCAGTCTGAGACACAAAACTGCAGAATATTGTTCTCTGCTTACAGCTGGCTCTCCTGCTCCCCTGCCCCTGCTAGAGGCAACGGGGTGCCCACCATTACCCAGCTATCAGATTGTAGTTTCTCTAACAAAGTATGTGTCTCACAACTTGGCCCACTGACCATAACCCTCAGCTGACCAAACCCCAGATCTTAGAGCAATACATTCACTTCTCATGCAGTGCCAAATGTCATTTTACACCTCATTAGCTATTATGAAGAGAAAGCAGAGGATGCTTGCTTTTCATTGTGAACTGTTTTCATGCATTGTACACCGCTTCAGTAGTTTTTGGCTATTAAGCGATTTATAAATCTGGAAAATGGAATGATTTGGGAAAGCACATTCAGTGGTATGTATGAAAGAAATGCATACTGGGAACACCTCATCAACATGGTCTCTGATGGATTCTTCTTACTCTCACCTCTGGTTTTTATATCTTATGTATGAAAATGGAAGATGGTTGATCCTACTGAAGTCTGCATTTGATTTTAGAGAAAGAAGCAGTTTATCTTGATTAGTACCAAATGACGCCTGCCGGTGCTCTAAAATCTTTGTTGCTGGCTGCCAGCCGCCATTTATTCTTGTCCTTCTCCTCCTTTAGGACTCCTACTCTACTAGACACAGAATGTGAGACTTTCTTAATAATGATCACTGGTTCAAAGCACTGATTATTTTAAAACTTCAGGTCACATTTTTGGGCAATCCATCATCTATTGTTCCCATGGAAACAAAAATGGGAGGGAGCATTGAGAATGCAGAGTTTATTGGGGAGCTTGTAAATTTTAGTTCTGGCAATTGACTAGCTATAGATGCTTTTCTTTCTTTCTCTTTTAGTGTCTGCAGATATTGGAACTATCCCAATTTTGAATCCCACTACAGATTCATTTTGGAATTACATTAATTAAAAATCGTGAAGCAGACAAAAACCTTTTTTTTACTTTATCCATGGACAATCTCTCTCTCTCTCTTTCTCTCCCCCTCTCTTGTTGAGAAGTTGATGAATAGAGGATGATGAATACAGAGGTGTATATTTAAAAATTAATGATTGCCAGGTCAGAAACTTTTTCCAGGTTAACCTTTGTCCACTTCTACAATGGTGGCTAATAAATAAATCCCATGCTCTGTGTATCATCAAAACTTGTCATGGAGCAATGTAGATTTACACTGGGGAAAGAAACAGTATTTGTTCTTGCACCTGTTTCCCATTTCTGTTGTCATTCCTTTGGAGGATAATAGCAAATTTGTGTCCCTCGATGTCTTCTGCATGTGATTATGACCATGTCATTGAGAATATTAACTCTCCCTGTGCCTGAATGTTTTAGAGGGAAGGGGGACAACTTTCCAAAACAATAACAACTACCAGTTACAGGCAACCCCCCCATTTATGCGCATTCAATATGTGCCTGATGGTGCACCCATGCATTATGCTGAACCTGGAAGTGACCCAAAACATTGCAAAAATGATACAAAAAGGAGTAGAATAGGGTGTGGCAGAATGGGGCATAGTGGAATGGGGTGTTTGCAGGGTTTACAATGGTTTTTCAACTATATTTAAATATATTCAAAAAATGTTATTGATGTGTGAGGTAACACAGAACATAACCCCCGCGTCCATGGTTTGTGTGTGTTTGTGCCTGTATGTGGTACATACTAGTCCCACACTAACATCCTCACAGCTCCTCTGTGGCTCTACATCTCTGCTTTACTCCAACCTCTGTTGTAGTTTAAAACCTCCATTGGAAAACCTGCCATCTCTTTTCTCTACTTTTCCCTGACTTCATGGAAATTCAAGATTGTGTTGTGGCACTACAAATCTAATAGGGGCTGCATTTTTATGCACATAGGAAGAAAATTTCAAATCCAGATATAACATGGACTTACATATTGGTTATTAATATCAACACCCATCCACAGGATGACCTTTGTGAAATTGTTCAGCAATATCATGCCACTTCACAATTTTTATTATTGCTCCTCTAATACTTTCAAGAAGAGAGGTGTGCATGTTTCTGGGCATAGTGCTGATAGAACAATTCTTTTATTGGAGTTGGGAATTGGTAACATTGAAGAGGGTAATCTATTGCCAAATAAAGAAAGGGGGAGAAGGATGAGTCTGTAGTTGTGCCAAGAAGGTCTGGTGAGTGGGGTCGGTTCTCCCAAAATACCCTCGGGGTCCCTTCCAACTCTACAGTTTTATAATTGTATGAACTATTCAGGCAGCTGCAAAAATATTCCTTTACATCTACAAGTTACCAATTTCATATGTCACTGGCCAGAGTCTGGTGCAGTCTCTGCACTTTTTTTTTTTTAAATCTATTGACCATGGAACAAGGAAAGCAAAGCCACATGTATCAGGTTGAAATTCTACCAGGCCCTTACACTTGATCACCTGCCTATTCTGTATCCAAGAGCTATGAGGCAGTAATACTGAATCAAGACGAAATTATTTATGCATTCAGGTTTCAGTTGGGCTGCAGTGCTGCACACAGTTAAATATACATCAGTCTTGTTTCGTTGGAGGTTCTGCTGTCTTATAATTGGGACTAGGACTGGAATGCAGAGTGAGCTGAGAAGTTGTATACTTGCCCATCTAAAGTCTGAAGCAACAACATGTCTTGTGGCACCTTAACAACTAACTCATCTTTTACCCTAGGATTTGCTTCATCTGGTTTAAGGGCTGGTTGAATTTACTGACAGCTTCCCACATGCACCTCTGAAGTGTGCAGGACTGACAGTGCTTGTAGCCAGACAGCATGACAGCACTTGTATGTGAGGCCTACATGAATGACTGTTGAGAGTTGTGGAACTGGACTGGTTGTGGGACAGCAACACAATCTCAAAAGTTTGCAGTGGTGCCATATATAGATACTGGGCGGCTGTGGCCCCATATGGTACCACACAGCACGTAGTGTTTGAGAATGAAGCGGAGATGTAATTTGATTTTTTGTGGGGGTGTCTCATGACCTGTGAATGCCCTAGTGCTGTAAATTTAGAAACAGTTTCTGTACTGTCTTTGAGCAGCGTATGCCCCACTCTTTGTTTAATATCCTGTTTTGATTAGTGACCTTGTAAATAGTGTATTTCTGACATGGCGGTGATTTAGATTTCCATTAACAGAGTAAAACTGATATATCATTGATAATGTAATGGGTTGGTAGTTTGCAAGGAAAATGTTTTTACGGAAGTAAAAAAAAAGGCTTAATAGTTTAATGCCTGATAGCTTTTAATCTATAGCTGTCAGTGTTAATTCCATTGTATTTTTTTCCCTTTGAGAAAGGTTCATTGCTCTGAGGTTTTGCTAATCAAGATTCATAAAGGTAAAATATCACTTGTCACCTCCGTGCAGTACATGATAAACCAATTTAATTCTGAAGAAACTCCGTGAGGATTTAGAATAGAGGATGAAAAACCAATATATAGGATGAAGAACTGCACTTTTACCTTTTATAAAAGTATATGGATTTCTCTAATGCAAAGCATCATATCCTTTTTGATAGTGTATAATGGGACACCAAAAGGAACAACTAATGGGTAACTTTAGTTATTGATTAGCATTGAAATATGTTTATGAATTATGAGTCATACAATTATAGAACTGCAGAGCTGGAAGGAACCCCGAGGGTCATCTAGCCCAACCTCCTGCAATACAGGAATCTCAGCTAAAGCATCCTTGAAAGAATCCTTTAACCTTTGCTTTAACCTCTGCCTAAAAATTCCATTGAAGGAGAACCCACCACCTTCCGAGAGAGTCCATTCACTGTCAAACAGCTCTTACCATCAGAAAGTTAGTCTTTGAAGGTTATGTTATAAGCCTTGTAGCTTTGACTTCTTAATAGGATATTTACTTAATCTTTTCAAATAATTTGCAGTCTGTACTAGGTCTCAGATTTGAATAATCATGGTAACTAAATAGATGTGCTCATTTAATAGACAACACTCTTCTTTTTCATTGTTTATTGAATAAATTTCAGGTAGCTGCCAGGTATAGCATTATTATTGGTATAGTGGTACCTCGGGTTAAGTACTGGTACTTAATTCGTTCCGGAGGTCTGTTCTTAACCTGAAACTGTTCTTAACCTGAAGCACCACTTTAGGTAATGGGACCTCCTTCTGCTGCTGCGCCGCCGAAACACGATTTCTGTTCTCATCCTGAAGCAAAGTTCTTAACCTGAGGTACTATTTCTGGGTTAGCAGAGTCTGTAACCTGAAGCATATGTAACCCGAGGTACCACTGTATTGGTTTTATTCATTACCATACATCGCAAGGTCTCTAAGTGATTAGAGTGAAGTAAATTAGGCTGAGAGGCAATGACTGACTGGCCCAAGGTAGCCAGTGAGCTTCATGGACGGATGGGGACTAGACTCTGTCTCTCGTGGTCTGACACCCTAACCACTAGACCACAATGGCTTAATTCACATGATAAACTTTTTTTAGTATGGGGTTCTGATACATTGTCTGTTGCTTAGATGGTGCTGTAGATTAGAGCTAGAAAATAAAACACAACTTAATCCAGGAATAATTTTAAAACACTACAACCAGCCATACGTGCATAGTCACAAACTAGATGACTCTTGTCCCTTTCAGCTCTACAATTCTATGATTCTAAAAATAAAGACATACTTTATGCTGGTTCGTAAGTATATATTTACTATTTTATGGAGCAGAAAACAATGGAAATACAAAGAAAATTCACAGAAAATTCACAAAAGGCAACAATTCTGGCCCAGACCAGTGTGATATTTGAGGGCAAATATAATATATGGGCTTCTCAGAATTAGGGATAAGCCACTGGTGATAATAGTGTTTGCACTGTGCTCCTCCTTCCCCAAACAACTTGGGAGAATTCTTGCTGTGGGCCAGGAAGCAGAAGCAAGAAAGGCTTGCCATATCCTCCCCATACACATTCAACTGAGGCCTCTCTCAAGCAGATGTCTGTTCCACATTCAGGTAGCAAAAATAAAAATTAAAAAATGGGAAAAATTAAAATAAAACCAGAGCAGCAAGAGGGGGATTCCCATGTAGCTTCTTCCACCCCTGCATTTTCAAAAAGTTCATCAAGCAGCTGCTTGTTGATGGTTCCATACAGACAGCAGGCAGAAAAAATGGTTGACAGGTGATTCCTATGCTTTCCCTCCCAACCCAACATACTTTCTTTCTTTTTTAACGAAGTCTCTCAAGTAGCTGCCTGCTACAATACAGCTGGCAGGCAGCAAAAGAGAGCAGCAAGCAGATGCAGCCTGCACATCTTTCTATAACTATATTTCCATAGTAGGCAGGACTTAACCTGCTGAATTTCTGCTTGCCATACAGCAGTTAAAAACTCAAGAATTGTTCCTCCTTCCAGTCCTGAAGGATACCATCCTATGCCCACTGACCTGGGAGGAAGCCCAATTACCATAAGATATTTACTTCCAAGTAGATATGCATACCATTGTACTTTCAGTTAATTATATATACAGTGGATTCTTAACAAGGGCCTGTTTTTTAGCTCCTGCACAGCAGGATACATGCCTAAACCTCTTAGCAAAGTTTTCATATTTGTCTTTTGCGGGTTTTTTAAAAAAATTATCCACCCACACTTCTTGGTACTACCTGATCTCAGACGAACCCCCCACAGGCAAGCTGCCCCCTTGTTGTTAGAGAGAAAGGAAGGGCAAACTATGAAGAGTTCAAGGACTATAATAAGTCAGAAATAGGAAAAGCAAACTAAAGAGGAGGGAAAACAGCTGTTGTTTAGGACCCCAGGGCTTACTTTTTGCCTGGTGTCAAAACACTTATCAATCACAGCTCTGATGTCACTCATTAGAAAGCGCTGACAGGCAGGAGCAGCTAGGCTGACTCATATCACAGAAATTGCTTAGGCTCGTTTTTCTGCATAACTTTTGAGACTTTTTAAAAATGAAACCTCAGAGTCTGGGCCCCTGCTGGGGTGCCAACGAAAGTCATTGTCGGTGCCATGGGTCCACATGGGTTGGCAATTCTCGCCTTAGTATTCTGATACAGTATGACAGTTTTGTTCTTGTTTCTGATATCAGGTGACATCTTAATTTTTACCCCCAACATGGTAGGCAGTGTTATCCCTATCTTGTCTCTACAGTGAGTGAAAAGGTTAATCCTCGCCACAAAACACCTGTTCTTCTTGCCTCTGCTTCCTGCTGCTTTGTTTATTCTCTGCCTGGTATTTTCACTTAACTATATGGCAGCCAATAACTGCACTCTGAGGGAACTAAAACAAATGTTTGGTTCATTTTTAAATTACATTGTATTGCTTTGTTCTAACTCTCCCTTTAAAATAAACATTGAAGGTAGAATTATTGATGTGTAGTTTTTTCTTTTAAAATAGAGTTGCATTTCATTTAGTTCAGATAATTTTAAATGGTCCTTCAGCAAAAGTAAATCAATTTTTGTACCATATAACTTTCAATTACAGTCTTTGGAGTGAAAGAACAGCATGTTTGAAAGAGCTTAAAAAGATCTCAGCAAGATTTTCTTACATAGTCTGCCTGAAATCTGGGAAAGGTTATTATTATTTTTTTATTCCCAGGGAAAACCCATCTAGTTAGAAAGCCAGGCGTGTGAGTGAGAAAAACAGTTTAAACCCCAGTCACATGCTTTAAATTTAGGTCACATCTTACTAGTTTCTTACACTTTCTTTTCTTTTAGTCCTTCAGTAACAATGTTTAAGGAAATATCGTTGAACAACAACAACAAAGCCGGGGTGGGGTGGGGAGTCCTAAATGCTTATGAAACAACTAGTGCTATCCCAGCCTGCAGCTTATGGGCAGGAGTGAATTTGCTCCATGTCCTCCCCGCTTGCAACAGATGAAGATTGAGTGAGAGGTGTCAGCATTGTCAGCACTCATCTGAGAGGATGGGCAAATCAAAGGAAGGTTGTGCAGTGTTGTAAGAGGACACTTCCTCTCTTCCTCCTTAGCATTTGGTTTATTTAAACCATTTATACTTCACCCTTTAGCCAAAAAAAGACTGCCAGAACAGCTTGTAAAAATCAGTAGGAAAAAGCTGTGGGAAGGAGGAGGAGGAAGAGGAGGAGGAAGAAGGCTAGCAAACCCTTATGGCTCCAATGAGACAAGTACATAGTTCTGTCTACAGATTTTGTCTGTCTAGGAGAGGACACCCCACCCCAGATCAGATCTGGGAGCAGAGTAGGTGACTATGTCTGCACCAAGCAATCAAGGTGGCTCCTCCCTAGAGTTCTTTCTTCAGACAACTGACTTGATGCCACGTGGAATCTCCACAGGAGGAGGCTTAGAGGAGTTGCCCTCCTCCCTCCCTCCCTTGCTGATGTTGGTGGTGGTTCTGGTTGTCTTGGTGCTGTCCTGCTTTCTTTGAGCAGCACCCTGCTGCTGCCCAGTATCTGCAGTTTGGCACTAATAAATCACCTGTAGGAATTGGGAGGATATTCCTTGCAACTGGCATCTGCATCATCTCTCTTCACTTCTTCATGCTGCAGAGATTCTACATAAATGCAATAATCCTCTTTCCCCACAAAGAGTATTTGCTGCTCTGTGTGGCGTGACATTCTCTCCCCCTCCCCCAATACTCTAGGTTATTTTTCCTACTCAGCTGGTAACATATTCATCTCCTACGATGGCAAAGCCCTGAGCTCCATGGGCACAAAAACCAGAGTCCCTGCAGCTTGGTGATGGAGCACATGCTTTGAATGCAGAAGGTCTCAGGATCAGTCTCTGGCATCTCCAGTTGAAGAGTTGAACACATGCACCATCTGAGTTGATATTGATGGACCAGTGCTCTGACTTGGCACAAGGCAGTTCCATATATCCACATGTTTCCTATGCTGTCAGATAATGCCAGAATATCCAAGTCATATAGAAGAAAACTTATGTTTTGGCTTCTTCCACATGGCCTGGAGCTTCTCCTGCCACCGAGCAGCAATGATTCCTATGCCACAAAATTAATGTTGGAAAAGAGCCTTATGCCAATAAATGTTGCCATCTAAGATACTTGAATAAAATATAAATAACATAAATAGAATAAATATATTTAAAATAATTTCTACATGCAAAACACATGTTATGTTCCAGAGCTGTGACCCCTCTGAGGCATTGTATATATCTGATTAATGGAGACAAACTTTGACGGTACCATTTCAAATGTTATCCTGAACAAATATATTCAATAACATAATTTTACCCCCATTGAAGCAATATTTAAAAGGGAGACAAAGCTGAAAATTCTGCTTAAGGTCCTTTCATTACACATTTTTCTTGTTCTTTTTCCTTTTCCTTTCAGTAACAGGAATGGTTAGGAGAGAGCAGGGCTGCATTCCACAAGGGTACATAATATCTTATGACATCCAGCTTAAGGAGAACTCATAACTCATGAATGCCATAGCTGTAAAACAGCTGAGTTAAGGGGCCATTTTTAACCTGAGATAATAAATTGTGCACCAAGACTTCACTTACTGTATTAAAAGGGCACCTTATAGCACTAGACAATGAAGATGTGATGCCACTGAGCATTCAGCTGTGTTAATATAACTCAGGCTGCTTTTATGTGCCATCAAAACACAGTATTTTTCCTTTCCCACAAAAGCATACCTGTAAATAGAAAGAAAGAGTATGCTTTTATAAATCTTATTTAGGAATTAAATGAGAACATACATGTGTGCTCACAAAGTAGAACTAGCATATAATAGGCTGATTTTGACCATAGTGTAAGCATTTTAACTATTCAAATGGAGGGAGTTGGAACACCAGTCTCTTTAGACGCGTCCCACTTTCCCCCCATGGTAGAATTGTCTCATTTGTGCCTTTGGTATTTCACCTTTAAGAAATTCCCATCCATCTTGGATTCCCTTCTCTTTGAGGGTTTCTGACCATGGGATCTCACCCAGTAGTTCCTTAAGCTTTTTAAATCAGCCTTCTTAAAACCCAGAGTGCTTGTCTGACTTACACTCAGCTTTCCTTTGCCTCTGTATCATGAAAGCCAGGAGGCCATGATCACTTTCTCCCACGTTTCTCCATACTTTCACTTTGTCGATCAGTTCCTCCCTGTTGGCAAGGGCCAGGTTCCCCTTGTTCCTTCCTCCACCTTCCTGGGAATGAAATTGTCAGTGAGGCAATGGAGGAATTTGCTGGACCTTTCCTTCTTGGCAGAGTCTGAGTTCCAACAGATATTGGAGTAATTGAAGTCTTCCATGACTACTATATCTCTCCTTTTGAATGTTTGGAAATCTGCTCTAGAAAGGAATCATCCAAGTCTTTGGTCTGGCTTGGAGGTCTCTAGCAGACACACCCAGTAAGGTCACTGTTGTTTCCCTCTCCTACAATTCTCTCTCCTATGATACCATATACTTTCAGTTTGCCTTCCATTCTCCAGGTCGTGTGCCCCTAGACCCTTCAGTTTCCTGCCCAGAGTCTCATAGTCCCTTGCTATATGTTGAAGTCTGTGTCTGGCAGTAACATTTGTACCCACCTGAATCAGAGTAAGGGGTTGTGGTCAGTGGGCTTTATAACACAGGGCAACTTCTCTGCCACATCGTGAATCTTTGCACCTGGAAAGCAGCACATCTCCTGGGACGTCCTGTTTGTGCAATTGTGAAAACAAATGCAGTGCAAGCACACACACACACCCAACACAATAAATGCAACATGGTGTGTCATGGCATGAGGTGTCATGGCAGTCCAATAACAATCAAATGGACAGGAAAAAAGGATAGAAAGAATAGATAATTATAAAGAGAGAGTTTTAAATTGAAATGAGAGTCATTCACCTAGGTAGCAGGCAGGGTTTGTCTGTGTGCATTCAACATGTGCATTCTGGGGGCTTCACTCTGCAAATCCTTTATGTGAGTCTCATGGAAGATAGAAGCATTGAAAACATTCTGGATACAGTTAAAGTGCTCAGCCCTTGTGATCTCTTCATAGTTGTGCTTGAACCATTTGCAGATTTATATTGCTTTTACACACAACTTTGCATTTATGTGGATGATAGCCTGTGCTAAAAATATTTCTCTATATTTGGGCCACTACTTCTCACTGGAACTTTGAAGCATTTCCTGTTTGTTAATTTCATACTCTCTTCCCTGATGGCAGAGGTATGTTTGCTAGGTGATGCCTTCACAAGTCTTTATCACTACTGGAGATGTGAGCTCATTACATGTTACGTTCTATACAGCAAAAGGTGTCTCCCATTTTTGTGAAAGTGCTGTATTCAGCAGTAGCAGTCAAGAATGCTGCTGTTAATACCCATTATTCTGTTTCCTTCCACCTGCCATAGCTGTGGGGTTTTTTTTTTTTATTATTAAACTTGAATATCCCTAAAAACATAGTATTTTTTAAAAAAATGATGTATTCTCTTTGACAGACTTCCCAAGAGTACCAGAACTAATGGCATAGTCTTTGAAAGCAATCTTTTTTGATAACATAATCAGATAAAAAATTGCTTACATTATGACAAGAAATTTTGGTTGCTTCATGCTCGACATTGTGATGCATCTTGACAGATGTTATTATGGCACACAATTTGCATTGCAACTATTTTTGCCATGCTACAGATTATGACAAAGTATAGATTCCCCCCCCCTCCAGTTGTTTCTATGGCATCGGTGGCTCCAGTCCTAATTCCATGGCTCGTTATGGTAACAGTCCCATTAATGTTAAGAACCTGGATGGTAATGGGATAAAAAACAACAAATAACAACAGTACATTTATTTGCTGTACAGCCGATTTCACAGCAGCACCACACAATTCCCACACAATTCCCAAGCATCCCTGACATGTACACAGGCCACTGGCATCTTCCACACCAAAGAACATGCAGCATATGTGGGGAGTTGCCAAAGGACCTATTTAATGAAAACATCCTATGAGATACACATGGCTAAAGCACAGACAGTGAACGAGCAGGAAACAGGCATACACTCAGGCAGCTGTGCTGAGCATGGGCCTGATAGCAGGCAGCTGACATCTACTCCTCCTCTGTGGTATGACAAGCAGCCCTGCTCCCAACCCCACCTTGGCCACCACTGCACCCATGGGCATAGCCAGGATTTATGTTAGGGGGGGCAGAAGCTCAGTTAGTTAAGTATTTTTCTTTTATTTACTTGATTTAGGGGGCAGTTGCCCCCTGCCGCCCCCCCCCCGCTGCATCCACCCTAAGCACCTCCATCACCTCCTGCTGCATTTCAGCCCCTCCAGCTGAGGCAGAATTTCCTAACCAGGTTTTTTATTTTGTACTTTCATTCCCCCTCTCTCCCCACATGCCTCTCAAAGTATTTCAGTCATCTCCTTTGTCATGTTTTCCCCTTCTCATTTCACATGTAAATGGATGGGTCACAATTTTTCACCCCTCTTCTCTGCCTCTTTTGCATGGTGTGGAGATATGAATGTGTATTTGTGTGTTTACGTTTGTGTGAAGGGTAAGGGCCAGAAGGTGGAGCAGCTAGAGCTGCCATGTGTCCGTTTCTCCTCCCCTGCCTCTAACCATGTCTGCCCCAAACTTACTCTCTTAACTCTCTCTTTTGCATTCCCACATGCTGTGCATGTTTGGGGCTGCTGGTTCAGTCAACACTATTTGTTTATTTAATTTGTGTAGTACCAGTACTCTACATTCGTAGATCTCAGGGCGATTCACAATATAAAAACACAACATAAAAACACAAAATACATGGTAAAAATAAGAACAAAAATCACAAACCAATCAACCCCCCCCCCCCCGAGGCAAGCAAATGAGGACACAGACAAGGATGGATGCCCTTTGGTGGTGAGGACCACCTGAAAGTAGACTGAAGTCCACTGGTGGTCCCTCACACATATGAACTCATGTGCATTAACTCTGAGGGAATCTCCACACTTTCCAGTGCAGCTCTGATCTGTGTATCTGCAACTTCTCACAACAAACTTGTCAAGTCTGGACATCATACTCAATACTTCAAATGTCTGTGTGCAGATGTTTGGGGTTTCTCCTTTTGTCCAGAGTTCCTTCACAAGGGTATACATGTAAAGATATGTGCAGGATTCTGTGCATTGTATTTACTGTGGAAAACATCAGCATTAGAATTTTGCGTTTCTTCCCACAAGATATGCATGGAATTATAGTAAGTTGTTGTTGTTGTTGTTGTTGTTGTTGTTGTTGTTGTTGTTGTTGTTGTTGTTGTTGTAGTAACCCACCTACAAGACTTAGTGAACTAAAAATCTTCATGCCACCATGGTTGGTATAATAGGAGTTGTGGCTCTTCCTTTGAATCATTTTTTTTTTGGGGGGGGGGGAAGGATGCCCTGTTCTGAATAGCAGGGCTTAGTCATATGAAATAATTATATAATCTTTGCCTTTTAGTGTTATGGCATATTGGGGAAAATGTTGTCTAGCCAGCTCCAATGCAGAACAATTGTATCAATTTTTTTCTCTTTTTCACCATGACCTTTTTCTTTTAGTGTAAGAATGAACGTGCTTCAGCTAATATTATTCCTAGTTAGGCTCAAATTCTTGAGAATTCAGATAACGTGTAAAAAGCTAATTCAGTGCCTGACAGTCAAAACAAGGCATACAACATCAACAGCTTGCATTTCATAATAAATCCTAACTACTAATGATTGTATGCTGAGAATAGTACCAGACTGCAAATATTTCACATACCCTTTCAGTCCCAAGCCAGATTTTATTTACTAGCATGGCATTTTGGTAGTCTAGTGACAAGCATCCAGTGCTTTGCTTTCCAGACTGTCCTAACTGCCACTCTGCAAGATGAGTTATGCTGCTCTCAGGCCACTAGGAGTCAGACTGTATAACAAAATTGATTGGAGACTGCCTTTAAAAACCCAATTCCTTTCTGCATCCTCCTTTGAATTTTATGTCTGAGGGCTCGTCCACACTTCTGCTACAAAGCATGGGTCCAATGAGTTTTCTGCTTGACCAGTGCTTTCTAGCCATGGGTCCGAGCCGTTTTCCCTTTGCCCCATTCCTTTCCCATGGAAACCCCACTATTTAGTGCAAACGTCCATCTGAAGACAACCCAATTGTCATTTGCTCCAATTGACAACAAAGAGAGGTTTTCCCTAGGGAAAAGCAACAGGATGAGAGAAAGTGTGGATAAGCCCTGAGCTGAAGACTTTTGTTGCCTTTAGAGACAGAGAAGAGTCGCTCAGATCACTAAAGGAGCACGTTCTACGGGTGAACACCTCGGAGTTCGTGTTTGTCTGATCTCTTTACAGGGGCTGCTATTGCAAGGCCACCTTGCAGTTGCTTTTTGTCCTTCACATGCTGCACACTGCCAGCCATTTCCACCATCACTTATGTGGCCTGGAAAATCAGCATGACACAAGCTACTGTAAGTTGCTAGCCTCAGGTCTAGTCCTAGAGGATTGGTGCAATGCATGCTTCCTCTGTACTGCATGCTTCCTCTGTCCCCACAATTGCAACCTGGGCCTGGTGGGAAAATATAGTTCTTTTCAGGGAATGAGCAACCCATGGGACTTTGGAGAAATGTGAATTGCTACATTGGTCTTTCTGCTGTGGTATCTGGGAGCTGCGTCCACTTATAGCCAACTGCGGAATGCATCTCTTGGACACACAGATTAGCCAATTTGTTTGTTGCATTCATGCAAATATATCAACAGGACCAAAGTCAATATGCATCCAACAAGCGGATGGACAAATGTAGATTATGGGATTTTATTATTTAGCAATGATGGAAGTTGTAGTCCAACAACTTTTTGAGGACCACAGGTTTCCAACCGTTTGTTTAGAGTGACCTTCATTTGGCCCAAATGCATTTGCTTCCTCAAATTAAAACGAATTCTGTGCTGGCTGTGCTCTTTTCATATCCTTGATGCAGAGAACATACACTTTGCTCTTTTTAACTTGAACACAGACTTTATATCTTTGTTTATTTGTTAGAAATGCAGAAACAGATCAATGACAGCAAAGGCAAAATTGCTTGTCCAGTATGAATTCAGAAGTAGGTATGGTATAGATTGAATGGTTTGTTCTTGGTATTTTGTTGTTGTTTTTATTACACTTTAAGAATTTCAAAGAAGCCAACAGAACAGGACCAGAATGACATACTCTGAAACCAAACTCCATATAAATTCTCTTACACTAAAACTAAATTGAGGGGAAGAAATGTTAAAATATATTGCCCTTTAAAACAACATTAATAGCATTTGCAGGCGGTAAGCAAGGTGACACCATAAATGTGAGAAGAAACTCACAGAACTTCAATAAGAGCTTCTTTGGACTCTTATCTGTCCTCTTCTCCACCCCACCTTCCCTCATCGTATAGACTACCTCCCTCGGTAGATTTTGTGTGAAACTGAATCCTAACATGAGACACAAAAATGAAAGTTGGCTTGCTTTCTTGTATTTATGTTTTGTGTGGACAGGCGGAGTCCCCCAGATCCCGGGCGGGCCCCCCTTCATGTGGAATAATGACTCAAGACAACGTGCTATGGGATTAAATTGGCTACAACTTTATTATATTTTAGATGTGGGTAGACCTTGGCTCAGGCATTGGGCGTTATCCCTCCCCAGTCCCCAGCCAGGGACCTAGGGAATATCAGGGTTATCCAGGGTGTGTGTGTGGGGGGGGTGGTCTGGCTCTGGAGAACATATGTTCAAGCAGAGATAGCTGCTTATGACGCCGCCACAGGGGAGAGCAATGATGACCTCTCAGCGTATGGTCAAAGCCTCCCTTCAGAAACCCCTTTAACGGGGAACCCTGGTATCACCGCTGCAAAGAGGAAGATAGACTAAAGGATTCCGCCCAAGGCCTGATACTGCCAAAGTTGTGACGTTTTGCTACATGGAAGGCAAAACCTGCCAATGCAGGGGAATTCCTTTCCGGCCCATTAACAGTGACCTTGACGTAGCAGTGCCCGCATACCTGTGAAGAAAAGGTTAACCTGCAAAATAAGACTTAACTGGGGGTGGGTAGGGTGGGAGAAGCTCTGGAGCCAAGTGAGGATTCCCAGGTAAGCTCTTCCCTCTATTGTGTGGGCAGGTAGTCCCTCCCCTACCTGGCCTGGTCTCCTTGGCAACGCTTCCCCCAGGCGGGATTGGACAACTGACTGAGGTAGGCGGAGACCTCCAGGTATCCCACCTGGGGGAAGGCGAAGCCAAGCCTGTGTTGATGGAGCCACTCCAGATCCAGGGGCTGCGTGCGTCCACACAAAGAGCGCCCCCCGTTTTATGTGGGGAGCGGTCACTCTGATTGGATTGCTCTGATTTGCAATATGTGAAAGTGTAGCAATGATATGCGGTCAGTCCCCCGTCCCCCCCAAAGTCACATCAGTAGCATCTTACCTTTCCGAGGATGGATTGTATAGGAGGGAACATCCTAGGATTAACCTGTCAGAAAGTTACCATTTTTGGTGTAGTATTTCCATTCTTTTTTGTCCCTGTTTCTTTTGCAGCCCAATACATACAGATCAGATCTTCCTAACATTTATTTGTCATTGTTAGGGGAGAGGACCATAAGTGGTAGGAGAGCACATGCTTTGGATGCAAATAATTCCAGGTTCAATTCCCAGTGCATCTCCAGGGAGGGCTGGGAAAGACCCTCGCCAAGACCCTGGAGAGCTACTGTCAGTCAGTGTAGAGAGACAATACTGGGCTAGATGAGCCAATAATGGTCTGGCTCAGTGTAAGGCAGCTTCCTGTCTTCCTCTTGTGCAGTTGTTCTGTTCCATTTGCATTTTCATATTCATGTGCATGGCTTCTGGGGCCTAAAATGAACAGCAACATTAAAATGAGCCTTAATCTAATCTAATCTAATCTAATCTAATCTAGTCTAGTCTAATCTGACTCTGTCAGATTTCAGTGTGGGTATGTTTAATTTAAGACAAAGGCGAAGAACCAGTAAACATGTAAGATGTATTCCACTCCTACTCTATCTTGCTCTTGTGATGCACACCAAGATAAAGTACTGTACTGATTTGAAGAGCAAACAATCGCTTTGACGCAAAATCAGGAGATAGCATCAGGCACCTGAAACTTCTTATTCTCTTACAATGTTACCTCTCTATGTAAACTTCTATGAGTATGAAAATCTTTAATTTTTTCCCCTGGTGTGACCTTCTGTGCTACAATATCAAAAACTTATTAAAGCAAAATAGATGGAGAATGATGTTAGGAAACCCCAAGCCTCTCAATTAGCTCAAATTTCCAAGTGATGACTTGAGGACTCATATTGAATGCTAAGGCAGCCTCACTTATAGCTCCCTGTGATCCAGAATAATTGCACATATCATTAGCATTCAATTAACACGAGTTAAATTTCTCTAAGTACTGCTAACTTGGAAGACCCCATTTATTGATGTACTGCAATAGATTCTCCTAATTTGATGGCTACCAATGCTAGACATCTATGCTGCTTTAACTGGCCTGTAGAAATGAAATTTCTACTCCTTGTCTGCCAATTCTCTAATGAATGCAAGATGGGGCATATTTTACCATATTTAGAGTGAGAAGCTCTCATGAAAGTCACAAATGATCTCCTTGAGGTTCTTTGTTCTTAATTTATTTCATCTCTCTGTTGCATTTGGCACTGCTGGCAACCACCTTTATTTCCTCCACCAAACAAATTTCTAGCACTTAGCTATCAGTTTATCTTCTTTCTCTTTCACAGCCTCCCTTGAGGTGCTCCCTGTTTGCTCACGGTGTTTCGTAAGGTCTAGCCTTCTGCTTACTCTGAACTGGGAGTTGCTTGGTGTGACTCAGTTTCCCTGAGCACACACCAAACATTTTACATGTTTCATACATGTACTGGTGAATGAGCCAGGTGAGTCATCGGACCCACCTGAAAAGCATCCATTAGACTGAACTGAAGCCCACTGTGGATTTCCTATGAGGCAGAGCAAGACAGCAGCAGCAGGAAACAGATGCTGTTGGGTAAAGAGGAGCACTGAGCTATTAGAAGACAGACTTGTGGGCCATGCAACCTATCCTGTGCCTCCACCCCACCACCAGCTAGTCTGTTGCCCCCCACTGTGCTAGAGTGCTACAGAGTACTACAGTGGTACCTCGGGTTAAGAACTTAATTCGTTCTGGAGGTCCGTTCTTAACCTGAAACTGTTCTTAACCTGAAGCACCACTTTAGCAAAGGGGCCTCCTGCTGCCGTCGTGCCGCCAGAGCACGATTTCTGTTCTCAACCTGAAGCAAAGTTCTTAACCCGTGGTACTATTTCTGGGTTAGCAGAGTCTGTAACCTGAAGCATCTGTAACCTGAAGCATCTGTAACCCATGGTACCACTGTATTGCCAGTGCTGAAGTTACGTTAGACTTCTGTAAATGAAATAGACATGAGTGGGTGCCATCTTGTCCTTTTGCTCAGGCAGTCCCCACCTCTCAAATTTGACATTTTGGGGAAAAGTGATGAGCTGGTGGCAGTGACCCAACTCAATGTTTAATTAGATGAGACAAATGATCCTCTCCAGTCTGGATTTGAGGCTGAGACATGTTTCAGGTACATGACTCAATTATACTTCTAAATCTAGGATGTTCTTGTCCTATAACCTGCCTGGGTGGGTCAACTGTTTGAGTTCTGCATGTAAACTGCTCCTTGGAAGAGAATCACAAATACCATATTTACTCGAATGTAATGCACACCTTTTTTGGCCAAATTATGTTGCGATAATTAAGGTGTGCATTAGATCTGCTGGCGCATTTATATTTGCTAGCAATTTTTGTTTGTTTGTTTCAAGGTTTTGAAAATTGTGGTGCGCATTAGATTCAATGGTACATTAGATTCTTGTAAATACAGTAATCCCTAATGATTATTACTGGTAGTATTATTATCCTTAGCTTTTTGGCTGCAACAAACAGCAGCGGTTCTGAATCTATAGTGCTAGCAGATCCCAGTGACGGCTCTAGAACAACCCAAAACTATATGAGTTTTCAGGTGTATAAAATCTAATCCAAAATTTCTTCTGTTTCTTTACTGTTGTATAGCATTTTTTTAAAAAAATGCCACAAGTTTTGTCCTTTTTGTTTAGTGGACTAAACTGCACATTTCACATATTTTGTGACTGCTCTGAAATGCTACAGCAAAATGCTTCCACAACTGTACATGAAGAAATGTGACGTTATAGCATATTAATGACAGTGGGACTCCTTCCAAGTGAAATGTTTAGGAGCTGCTGTTCATTGCTCATGATAAACTGTGGTTTATTATGACATCTGATTCACACAAAATCTTCATGTCTATCACCTTGTAGTTTAGAAGCTCAAAGTAACTTCGCAGCATTAAAAGCTTGACACCTTTTCCAGTGGTTACATTTCTGATTTTTGCCTTTAATTTTTTTTAAAGCAATACATTTGGTTGTGGAAGGATTTCCCTGTCTGTGATATAACACCAGTGGACAATGTCTACTTGTTTCCTTTGTTATACATGCCACCTTTTTATAGACAGAGAATAATCAATTTCTGCAGAATGCCAGTCAAGACCAGATCGATTTCACAGGCAGACAGATAATTAAGCTTTGATTAGCAGGCCATGAATGCTTCTTCAGCCTATGATATATAGCAAGGCCATGATCCATTCACTTGAAATCATCATTTCCAAGCTATTATTTGTTCTGTTTGACTTTGAAACTACTTGAGAGTAAGGGTTTAAAGGCTAGTGATCTTGTTATGCAATGGGAACAGAAGGGATGCAAATCATATGCTAATTACCATACATTCATCTGCTGAAAAAACTTTATGATCTTTTCTTTTGATTGGCATTGCTAGCACAGGGCTTTTTTGTCAACAAAGTAAGTGGCTTGCCTCTGAAAAGGAAAAATAAAAGCACAGGTCCTTTGCTGGTGTTTTTCCCAGACAGTAAATGGTTCCCTTCCTTGAAGGCAACTGATCTTTTCTTTCCTTTCTTTCTTCTAGCCTACATCATAAATAGACAATTGGGAAAGACATATTGCTCAGTGACTGTTTACATGGCAGAAAGAGAATCCACTTACTTTTAGTTTAAAAGGCAGCCTTGTTGCTGCATTGATTTTATCTGACTCCTGTTTGTTTGTGTCGAGTGATCTAATGTTGAATCGGAAGTGCTAAACAGGAAAGACATTCAGTAAGTGCCTTATCTCTTAGTTTGAAATGACAAGAAAGCTGGGGTTTATTTTGAAAACCCCCAAATGCGTTATCCTTTCTGAATTGTCCATTAGAAGTGCCATTGCTTTCTTGGAAGACATGTGAACATTACATTGTAGTAAATGCTGTTGGAAGGGTGGTATATTTACAACGAGAGAGATCCTGTGAATTCTCAAGACTTTTATCTGATGTGATAAATGCCACCTTTTATCTTGTTTCTACTCTGGCAGGGGGGTGGGGTGGAGGGACTTCACCAGAAGAAACTGATAAGGTACTATCATTCTATGATGATGGCTGGACTATCCTGGTCTGCAAATAGGTTTACAGGATCACCACTGAAGAAGTGTTAAAGGTGGTGGGCCAGCCACACCCTGCCCCCCCCCGGCACTGCCTGGATGAACTGACCACAAGCCTTGGTGCCAAATCCTCCCCACTAATGCCTCCCCATATTGTGTACCTTATTTATTTTTGTTGGATTTATACCCTGCCTTTCTAGCGAACTGCTCAAGGCAGCTAATGATCCAAATCAACATGTGGAGGACATTAGTGATGGAAGCTTGGAGAGCTGGATTTGCCTTCTCCCTTGGTTACAGTCCTGGGAACAGCTGTGGCAGTGGGGAAAAACCTCACACCTCTTAACTCTGAACAGACATTTGAGGGCTATTTTGCAGTCCTTGGGGGGCTGAATTTGGCCCTTACATCTCCAGTTGCCGAGTCTACTGTACTCACTGAAAACGAATTACCAGTATATGAGCGAGCGTTTACTCTGTGACTCAGAGCAATTTCTAGTCAACATCAATCACTTCAGTCAGTTTTGTCAGTGCTATAGAGATGGGCCCATGTGGCTTTACTAGACTGATTCAAAGTGGCTCGATAAACTGTAATTTCTCTATATTTTCCATGTACCTTTTAGAAAGTTAACCTACAATAATTCTAGTGCTGTGCAGCTGCGGTACTCATACAATGCATATGCTTATACAAGGAATTTGGAGCCTCTAGGCAGACAGTGGGGGAGTCTGGCAGCAAAGCCAGCTAATTGTTCTCCATTACCTCTGCCTTGTGGGAAGGAATATCAGGTGTCAGGTCGTGGTCCAGTTGGGCTGGTTGTTTCAGAGTTGACTTTGATTGTATTGTACTTCATGTAGCCACTGTTATTTTATAAAAATGTTCAGCCAAATGGCCTAGATGGTGCCTTAGAGGTTGGGCACCTTTGTAAGCTATTGGACAAGCAAGGCAGAGTGGGAAAATCCTTGGCACCAATGGGTGCATTCCTAAGGTGGTCTGAGGAGGGGGAGCAGGGCTTGGGCCCTATATAAGGGACAATCTACTTTTCCTCCAGCCTCTTAGTTTGCAGCAGCTCTCGCTCTCCCTCCCTGTCACCCTGTGTGCTTCGGGGTCACCACTAGGGGGCCAGGTAGGATTTTTCCCCAATTTGCATTTTGGATTGCAAAATGCAGATTGGGAAAATTTGCCTACTTCACACTCGATAGCAGGACAGATTGCTGGTAGGTCTGTTGTGTTGTTTAAATAGGTTCATCTTCTAGATTTGGTCACTTTTGGCAGTTTAGGTGTGGGAAAAGAAATAGTTTGGTTTAGCCTGGTGACGCCCTTTAGGCACCTTTCAGGTGATGGCTCAGCCCTGAGGATCACTTCTTGGACTCTGCAGTTAAGAGGGTGAGATAGGGGCCTCCTTTGAGGCCAAACTCCCTCATCCACCTGGGGTTCTGAGGTCCTGGGGGTTGATAAGGTAAGGTCTCCCTTCCTCACCTTCAGGGTGTGGCCCAGGAATCGGGGCAGGCTAGGGAGCTGTGTCCTAATTCTTTAAGCAAGGGCAGATTTCCCAGTGGTTATAGTTATACAGTGATGTTAGTCCCCCCCCCCCCCATAGCCATCCCCCTCTGGTGATTTTAATCTAAGGTCTAAATAAAAGTAGCCCAGTTCAACCCCAGTTTATGTGCCTGCCTATCAGGGCACAAATGTTGTAAGTGCTTTGAGGACTCTAGTAGAGAAGTGGGATATTTGTTGTTGTCGTTTACTTGTTTAGTCATGTCCGGCTCTTTGTGACCCCATGGACCAGAGCACGCCAGGCACTATACATCTACTAAATAAATAACTAATGAAGCACCAGGGGTATATTGACCCTTTTGAGGGCCTGCCCACATGTCAGTGTCTTCTGGACAGTTGTGTTGACTGGAATTATCAGCCAAAGTTACCATGATCCTAAGCTATGTGTCCTTTCTATGTTATTAAGATAACTCAAATTACTATAAAACTTCTCACAATTTAGTTGTATGGCAGGTTATTGCCCAAAGATGGAAAGGCACTGCCAATATTCCTGTGGAGAAATAGTCTGGGGGAATAGACCAGTTTGCAGCTACTCAGTGTGCTTACTGTATTGACTGGGACTGTGAAATTGATTGATCATAAATGCTACAGGTTCATTATGCAATGTGGCGTGTATTATTTAGAATCCAGATGCTAGAACTGTAAATACAGCTGGTTTTCCAGCTGGCCGAGTACCTCCATTGTTTTCAAAGGAGGTATATTCTCTGGGATTTCCAGTAGGAAATCAAAGAGAGAAAGCACACTTAAAGCTGGAGGATAAGGCACATAGGTTATAATAATAATAATAATAATAATAATAATAATAATAATAATAATAATTTATTATTTATACCCCGCCCATCTGGCTGGGCCTCCCCAGCCACTCTGGGCGGCTTCCATAAAAACCAAAAATACAATAAAATATCACACGTTAAAAACTTCCCTGAACAGGGCTGCCTTAAGATGTCTCCTGAATGTCAGGTAGTTGTTTATCGCCTTGACATCTGCTGGAAGGGTGTTCCACAGGGCGGGCGCCACTACCGAGAAGGCCCTCTGCCTGGTTCCCTGTAGCTTTGCTTTTCGCAATGAGGGAACCGCCAGAAGGCCCTCGGCGCTGGACCTCAGCGTCCGGGCAGAACGATGGGGGTGGAGACGCTCCTTCAGGTAAACTGGACCGAGGCCGTTTAGGGCTTTAAAGGTCAACACCAACACTTTGAATTGTGCTCGGAAACGTACTGGGAGCCAATGCAGGTCTTTCAAGACCGGTGTTATATGGTCTCGGCGGCCGCTCCCAGTCACCAGTCTAGCTGCCGCATTCTGGATTAGTTGTAGTTTCCGAGTCACCTTCAAAGGTAGCCCCACGTAGAGTGCATTGCAGTAGTCCAAGCGGGAGATAACCAGAGCATGCACCACTCTGGCGAGACAGTCCGCAGGCAGATAGGGTCTCAGCCTACGTACCAGATGGAGCTGGTAAACAGCTGCCCTGGACACAGATTTGACCTGTGCCTCCATGGACAGCTGTGAGTCCAAAATGACTCCCAGGCTGCGCACCTGGTCCTTCAGGGGCACAGTTACCCCATTCAGGACCAGGGAATCCTCCACACCTGCCCGCCTTCTGTCCCCCAAGAACAGTACTTCTGTCTTGTCAGGATTCAACCTCAATCTGTTAGCCGCCATCCATCCTCCAACCGCCTCCAGACACTCACACAGGACCTTCACCGCCTTCACTGGTTCTGATTTAAAAGAGAGGTAGAGCTGGGTATCATCCGCATACTGATGAACACCCAGCCCAAACCTCCTGATGATCTCTCCCAGCGGCCACATGTAGATGTTGAAAAGCATGGGGGAGAGGACCGAACCCTGAGGCACCCCACAAGTGAGAGCCCAGGGGTCTGAACACTCATCCCCCACCACCACTTTCTGAACACGGCCCAGGAGGAAGGAGCGGAACCACTGTATAACAGTGCCCCCAGCTCCCAACCCCTCAAGACGGTCCAGAAGGATGCTATGGTCGATGGTATCGAACGCCGCTGAGAGATCCAGCAGAACTAGGAAACAGCTCTCACCTTTGTCCCTAGCCCGCCGGAGATCATCAACCAGTGCGACCAAGGCAGTTTCAGTCCCATGATGAGGCCTGAATCCCGACTGGAAGGGATCCAAATGGTCCGCTTCTTCCAGGCGTGCCTGGAGTTGTTCGGCAACCGCTCGCTCAATCACCTTGCCCAGGAATGGAAGATTTGAGACTGGGCGATAGTTGGCCATCGTGGCCGCATCTAAAGATGGTTTTTTAAGAAGCGGTTTAATAACCGCCTCTTTCAGCGGGTCTGGGAAGGCTCCCTCACGGAGGGAAGCATTCACCACCCCACGAAGCCCATCGCCCAGCCCTTCCTGGCTTGCTTTTATTAGCCAGGATGGGCAAGGATCCAGGAGACAGGTGGTTGGTTTCACTCGTCCAAGCAGCCTGTCCACATCCTCGGAGGTAACAGATTGGAATTGATCCCACTCAACTTGACCAGACAGAACTCTTGCACTCTCCCGCCCCGGCCCTGCTCCCACGGTGGAGTCTACTTCTTCCCGAATCTGAGCGATTTTATCTGCAAAAAACTTTGCAAAATCATTGGTTAAGGTTAAGGTTACCAGCTTTTTTTCATTGAATCCGGGGACACTTTTCAACTTCAGTTGAATTCAGTGGATTTTGTCAGGGGGCTGATGTCTAAATCTGGGGTCTGTCCCCAGGAAACAAGGACGTCTGGTAACCTTAACGTAGGTGGCCCTTGGATTCTGGGCTTGCAGCATTCAAACTTGGTGTGAAAATATCATGTATGAACACAATTTGAAGGCACCAGTGATGGGGAGAAGTGTCATTATTGACCATCAAGAGACTGAGTAAAGTCTATTTGGTTTCACATTGTAAGTAACTTGCAGTGTGGGTGGGATATCCTGGAGGGCTGCACCTGGATGAGCCTCCCAATTCTATATTTTAGTTCACACAGTGGCCTTCCCCCCAGCACCTGGTATTTGGAGGTATGCATAGGGTTGCCATATTTCAAGTACTGTACTTTTCTGTGTATAAGACTAGGTTTTTTAACTAGAAAATATTGTTTAAAATTGGGGCTCATCTTATACACAGTTATATCCTCCCCCCAGTACACAGAAAAATATGGCAATTGTTGAGCTTTTTTTCTGAAAACCCCAAAGTTGTTCAGCTTTTTTTTTTTTAACAAAACACAAAAAAACTATGATTTTTTGATTGACTTAAGATCCAGGACAAATCACCACAATTCAGAAATCCCCCCCCCCCCGACATCAATTCCACATTCCACATTTGAAATTCCACATAGCTACCAACCATGATGCATAGCTGGCACTGGACCCACCTGATTTAAGCTTTGCTACTCTGTTTTCAGTACAGTAGGTTTTCATCATGGTTTTTTTTTTAAAAAAAAAAAAAGATAAAATGGTACACAAACCAAGGTTGCATCCAACTAAATTTTAAACAGCATAGATTGTGGCTTCTTTGTTCTTTTCCCAGCCATCCTCTGCTATGCTGGGCTAAGCCATGGTTTCGCATGTCATGTCTGCTGAAACCGGATTCACAGTTTAGGTCTTTCCAGGCTAAACATGACTTTGTGAACAATATTTGTTCTATAGTTTGGCTCATGGTTTGTCTGGCCTAGGTAAGCCACGAGTGCAGATTTGTATGACATGTTAAGCCAAACCATGGCTTAGCACAGTGCAACATCAGAGCAACCAGTGAGGAGCAAGGGAACTGTGATCTCCTCTCCCAGAGCCCTCACACTTCCATGCTAAACCATGATTTGGCCTAGCATGCCGTGCAAACCATTGCATGCAATTAAATGACTTTTTAAAAAGAAGAAATATCAACTGAAATTAGGTCCATTTTTAAAAAGGATGCAATCCTACCACCTTTAGGAACAAATCCCATCAAACTGAATGATGCTTACATCTGTGTAGCCATGTATAGGATTGTGTTGTAATGGATTATTCTGCAAGAAGTGTTTGTATTTGGTCATATATTTAATAATAAATTTTGCAGGCAAAAAAAGCAGATAGAAAGCAAACATTCTGGAAGATACTAGGGTAAAAAACTCAAGATATAGTCTCTGAGGATGAGCCAAACTAAGAAAGTGGGCCAGCTTCATAACCAATTATTATAGATATAATGTTTAAGTCACCACATATACCAAATGAATAAGGTCCACTTGAGTTATTTGTTTCCACGCTATGGAGAGAATAACCCTGCTATTATAGTTGTAGGAAGGAGAGTTCAGCCTCCTGTGGACTGAAATGTCATCCCAATCTGCAATTGGGATCTCAAGGAATAGAGGTATATTGGATACATATTTTTTAAAAAACAAAGCAGAAGCATATTGTGTTTCACAGGTCTATCATTTGCCCTCATCTGGATCTTCAGGCCCAGTAATTAGGGGCTAGGATGAAAACATCTCCGGTCACATTGTGCAGTTGAGGATGCTGCTATGGATTGCTTTGGCTAAACTGCTGATTTGGTTGTCAGTTGTGGCTTGTTTTCTTTGTATTTATTGTAGTTTTTTAAGGCCCCCCCTGTCCACTTCTCCTCTGCATGCTGTTATAGTATGATAGCATAAAATGCAAACTCTCTACACCCTGATGTTCCTTTGATGACAGGCCTGCTTTCATTGCCTTGTATAAGCTGGCATGTCCGTGATGCTGTTTTTGTACTGCATACAGGGTGTATTTTAATTTGTTCTGTAATTGAGATTCACCTCAGTGTGCATCTTCACAAGGAGAGTTAAGTAGATAAATTTTTCCATCTTTTTGTCAACCTGTCATCCCACTTAGAATGAGATGATAGAAGCCACAGGAATATAAACACTGTCATAATTTCATGTTTCCAAATGAGTCAAGCTAGGGAAGGTGAGGAGGATTCAAATAAAACCTTCCTGATAATTTGCCTTCTGGGATTGCATTACCGTCAAGATCAAATCAGAATATAAGAAGAGAAGGTGAAGTTAAGGGTTGTTGTTTTAAAATATAGTCAACAGCTCTGTAATGTCCACCTTGTCCACACTGCAGGAAATCTGTTTATCTCACTTCCTCTGTTTTCTTAAAAAGAGTTGAAATGATTAGTTATAACCTTCTATATTTTGCTTATACAAGGACACTGCAGATCACAAAAAATAATATGTAGAAGAGGACATATTTGACTTGTTAGCTGTCTGCAGACCCAGGGCTGGATTTAGATTTGATGAGGGCCTGAGCTACTGAAGGTAATGGGGCCCTTTATATACAGGCGGGGCCCATGACTTACATCATAGGAGCCTACACAACACAAAACATGGTTGCTGTATGTAGGTCTTATTTTATTTGTTTCTTATCTTATATTTTTAAAATGTACATCCAGGGTTTTTTTTCTTTAAATTTTTTTGGGGCCCCAAAGAGAGTGGGGCCCTAAGCTATAGCTTGTTTAGCTTATACGTAAACCCAGCACTGTGCAGACCTGTTCATTTGCTAATATGTGCAATATGGAGGGGTGTATGTCTCAGGTACCCAATTCACATGGGGTAGGAACCTGTGTATGCTCTACTGGAAGATTCAAGAGCAGGGGTTGGAATAATAACGCTGTTACCCCCCTTTTGTTCTTCTCCTTCCCTATAGGCCCCTTTCCCCTCTTTGTTCCTGTCTCACCTCTTCCCCCTCTCTTGCACCTGCCGAACCTGGCTTAGCTCCCACTCTCCTTACCTTCCTTTGCTGCCTTCCCTTATGCGTGTGTTTATTTATTTAAGATATAGTATGTATTTATGGGCTGCTTTAAAGAGTAAAACCTCTCTCAGGGTGGTTTCTATAAAAACAATGTGTCAGCACGCTTGTTTCAAAGCAAATCCCATCCAAATAAACACAACATATCTTAAAGCAAACATGGTGGCCGATGGAACAGAGACATCCCCAGACAGCAGTGTGCAATAAACATGCTCAAATTCTTCACCTTTCTTGCTGTGGGTGTCTCACACTATTTGACTCCCCCTGCAATTTCTCTTTCCCCCCTCCCCCGTCACCCTTTATGATGTCATTACACAGCATTGAGATGGTGTCGTATTGTATATTATATCCAGTGCAAGTAGTGTTATTCCATTTATAGTGCAGTTTGTGTGGGGTTTTTATTTTCTTTCCATTCTCCAAGGAGTGTGAATGCTGACCTTGCAGGTGGGGAGATTGTTTTACAAAAGTGTTTCTCTGATGCACAAGGCTTGTGTTCAATTTCTGCCCAAACAGTGGGAAAAGGGGAAGTTATAAAAATTATGACGTGCGTTGTTTTATTTAATTGCATTATATTTTCCCTCTCAAATAATTGATCATAATAAGAAGGAATAATATGAGTGCTCACACCTTCCTTACTTTCCTGTGTGTATAGTATAGTCTGTAAAATGACTCAACCGTAGCTATTTAAACACGTTCAAAGTTCTGAAGGGATCATGGAATCATAGAATTGTAGAGTTGGAAGGGATTCCAAGGATCGTCTAGTCCAACTGATTCTCTTCCTCAGCTCCCCCTCCCCCAAATTTCTTTCTCCCACAGTTGCAAACCCACAGGGGATCCTTGTCTTCTGCTTCACTGGGGAGAGCCACAGATTTTCCAACTCTCCCTCTCCCTGCATCGTGTTTTAAATGAACCTTCTTCCCCTTTCCCCATGAAGTTGAAGGATGGAGAACATAGCTGCCATTCACTTTTTCATCTTTCTCCCCGGCTGAAACCCAAACATGCTGGGAGACTGGGAGCCTCAATGGCACCCCCTCCCCGGAGGCTTCACCCGGGGCAGAAACCCTGGCTAGACCCTCCCTAGCTATGGTTCTGCCCCTCCCAAAGCCCCTCCAGTCATACGCTTTGACTTTTCGGACACAGACATCCTTCAAGACCCCTCTAACGGGGTACCCTGATATCACTGCTGCAAGATGAGGGTGAGTCACCACTTCACACTTTCACCAGAAGTTAGACAAAAGAATTCCACCCAAGAGCCTGAGTTGCCAAAGTTGTGACTATTGCTATGGGGAATGCAAATACAGCAACCATAGCAGCAGATATTGGAAGAAAAAACTTTAAGAAAACCAACCCTCAAGCAAAGTGTTGAGAGTGGGATGGGTGGGTGATGCTCCCGGCCAAATGTGCTACCAAGGGCAGATTCAGCCAATTTACAAAAGGTGGGAGCGGACCTGAGTGAAGACTGCTGCACTCAGGTGCGCTCCCTAGGCCCCCCCCACCCAGTGTGTCGCGGATTGGTGCAAACTCAAACTTGGCCCAATGGGGGCTCATGATGCTGCAGGGTTGGCCTGGGGAAGTAGCTAACAACCACAGCCATGATGGCATTACTTTGGGGGCAGCGGAGCCACCATGATGGGCCATAACAACTGCCCACCTTCAACTGGGCAAGCGGCCATTATATAACTTTGCTTTTAAATGAAACTTGGATTCTTTTACCTTACATATTTTCTTGTAAATAGAAATCAGTGATGACCTGAATATTCGCTTTCTTTAGAGAACGTTAAACCTTTAAACATATTTTGCACCAATCTGCTCAGCATCTCCTGTGCTTCCAGCCGCTAAATGTCTCTCTAGGGTTCTTGAATCTTTCTCTGTTAGGAGAGCCACCAGATGAGTTCTTGCTCTCAACAGTTGCTCTTGGAGGTTTTCTATTTCATTGAATAGTAGTCAAGGGAGCATGGCAACTCTTAGGAAATTGGCTTCTCTTAACTACATAAATGTCATCTTAAAACAATGACACATAGGAGTATAAAGACTGAAGTATTTTTGAATGTTTAATGGTGGGTGGAAAGCTCATAATGCCTCCTCTCTTTGCCACAAACTAAAATATAATATTTTACTGTACAGTAATGTTTTTATTTTTATCCACTTTGAAGGTCAGCCTTTCAAAATGTGTTCTCTTACTCAGCACTGAAAGAACTAAGGTTAAATGCCCTTCTCTTGCATCTTGAATTACAAAGCTTCTGTAACTTATTGAGGAAGCTATTATGGTGAACAAGGTCCATTACATTACATTTTGATTTTTTTTTAATGTAGCTGTTGTAATAATAAGCCCAACAGACACTGCGTGAGTATTAGAGTTCTATAAGGTAAATGTTTTACAGAGTTTTATATGCAAGCCAGGTCTTGTTTTCTGTTGGACTGAGGTTCACTAATAGTTGGCAAAAGCTTCTCACTGAGAAGTGTGGCTCACTTCTTCCTATGCTGCAGAAGCCAGCACATAATACCGTCAAAGGATACAAGGAAGCCCTTGTTTTTGTACTTGCCCAAAGCACTTTTGAAGGCCACCTGCAGCAGAGATTAGAGCACTCTGCTTCCCATAGCTTCCTACATCTGCCTGCAGCTTTGAAGATACATGTTGCTTGGCAGGTACAACCTAGTTCCAACTTATATTGTGTATTCCAACATATTCTCTTTTCAAGTCAGTTTATAGCCCTTAAATCATAGCAACATCAACAAGGAAAATAGCTGAGGATTCTTACTTGCGTGAGCAAGGACTCATATGCAGACTGCTCTGGGCTCATTCAACGCATGACAAAATTATTCAAGCTGGAAGCCTTTCTAAGGACACAAAATAAATATGCTTCCTTGTGTATAGGAAATCTTCTAACTAGCTACTTTTAGATGAAGCTGCCTCTTCCATGACAATTTTTGGTTCAAAAAGATTTGTGCTAGGTGAGCTGCAAGGATGGAAGCAGGGAGGGTAAATGCTGCACTTAGAGATGTCCCCTAAGCCTAGCTCAGTAACAGACTTCCCACGTTCTTAAAAGGTTGCCTCCCAGAAGGGACAAGTTTTTAAGGCTCTTGTGGAGCACCTCACATCAGGAAATAATGCATTTTAAGTTTCCTTATGTTGT
Source organism: Podarcis liolepis (assembly GCF_965112155.1). Taxonomy (NCBI): domain Eukaryota; kingdom Metazoa; phylum Chordata; class Lepidosauria; order Squamata; family Lacertidae; genus Podarcis; species Podarcis liolepis. Next base: position 3,627,194 of record NC_139569.1, on the reverse strand, counting down.
CGTTGAGCGGATGTGTTACTTGCGTCTTTCACACTGTTAAACTTTTGTTTTGTTTTGTGATGGTCTGATGACTAGACACCAGTGACAGATGCTGTGGTGGGTCAGAGGTGTTTACCTGACCTCCCAGCAAATCAGTTGCTGCTACTTACTGGGAGAGGAAGTGGTGGCAAGGTTGGTGCTGTGTACATGCATTGGCTGAACTGATTTAATGCTCCTGCTAGGCATTTGCACTGTGCCATCCTCCCTGCAAGCTCTCCAATCCCTCTCTCCTTCCTGGTAAGCAGCAGCAGCAGCAGCAGCAGCTCGCTTGCTGAGCAGGTCAGCTAAGTGCTTCCATCATGCTGTTTGCTGCTGCAAATAGCTACCAATAAACAAATCTGAGTATCCCACATACTTCTCCCACCAGATTGAAATCCAGGCTGGAGAAAGCTCCAGGCTTCCATCCTCCCCCAGCTTCCACAGCCCCCTCAGCCACCTGTCCACCTGTCCACCTTACCTGCCTAACCTTTCCCTTACATTCAAGTAAGACGTAGAGAAGGTTGCAGTGACAGTAAAGCAGGGAGAAGGAAGGGTATTAAGGGTATTATTATTATTATTATTATTATTATTATTATTATTCCATTTTACTCATATGCAGCATTGCAGACCAAAAACGGTGGTCCTGTTCAAAACCTACTCCCATTGCTGTAGTTCTTAAGAAGCCTCCAGTTCCTATCACTCCCAGTCCTGCCACGCTGTAGAATGCAAATCTTCACCCAAGTAATAACATGAAGTTGGTTTTAACAGATCAAGCTGCAGCCTATTTTCCACTGAAATATCTGGTGGCTCCCAGCCCTTTCCTACATTGTGGCCACATATGAGTGAGAAAGCCTTGTTTGTACATGAGGGTCTCTTGGTAACATACACTTGAGATCTCTGGGCAGCAGCCAAAGGGAGGACACTATTCCAATATCCTTCATACTCAGGAACAAATCACAGAAGAAAACTTAGGGTCATCTCCATTTGGCTCTTTAAGATTAACAAGAATAATTATAAAGTTGTTTATCTCAGCCTATAGTCCAATAAAGCTGCCTCCATCATCTAATTTAGTGCTAACATTTAAGGTTTTATGTACAGGGGTCGCCTGGCCTCTAGTCCTGGAGTGGAAGATGCTATTGAATGAGGAAACTACCCAGTTTGTGTTCAATTTACTGGCTCTGTGACTTAATCACATATGTCTTCTGGATCATACGAATGTCATATTTCTGTTACCATAGAATATATATATATATATCTATTCTTTTTAATAGGGTTATTAAGACCCTTCACATTCAGAGAGGCACACTTAATTTGCTTGAGTCATCATTATTCACATACCACTTTAACGTTCTGTTAGGCCTGTTCAATTGATGTTTAAGTGAGAGCAATATATCTGGGAGAAAGGTGGTGTGTGTATGTTGAAGCAGCAACCAGCGGTGCTGTAACTCACACTTTGTTACCTTTGTTTCTCCCTGTGTGGCGCACAGGCTAGACCCAGTTACAGTTTCTGGAACATTGGCTGCACAGCAGTAGAAAGGCCCTCAACCTAAAGATATCCAAGTGAGGCTATTAGGCCCAGTGGCATTGAATTCATTCTTTATAACAGGAAATCTGCGTCTGTTATTACCTTTTATTGAGCAGAAGGTTTTAAACTATTCCACAGCTCTTGCAAAGGCTTTTTTTTAAAAAGCCCCGAACAGACTTAACTAGATGTGAAATGATGTTGAGCTTGTCTTGGGAAGAATCACATGCATACATTATCCATTTCTAAATGAAATGAGTAGTGTATGATGTCTTGAAAGGATAGGAACATGCCAGACCACATTACAAGTAGGGTATACTATAAGTTGTCGGGTTCTAGCACCTGAGAAGTCTGGGTGCTGGCTGAATCCCAGGCCTCATCTGCACTATACATTTAAAGCAGTATGATACAACTTTAAACAGCCGTGGCCTCCCTCAAAGAATCTAGGGAACTGTAGTTTGTTAAGGATGCTGAGAGTTGTTTGGAGAACCCAAGCCTACAATTCACAAAGTGATTTAACAATCAATTGGTCTTCTGGTGGATTGTAGCTCTTTGAGGGTAGGAGGGGGTCTCTTTTCAAAGCCCTTGGCAAACTACAGGCCTCTGAATTATTTGGGATAAAGCTATGATACTGCTTTAAATTTATAGTACAGATGGTGCCCAAGTGAAGAAAAGAGGAGGAAATTGCAGGTATTTGAATAAGTTGAATAAAATTGAATAAATGATCCACACGTTTTGGAATAATCATTTAGGGGCAATTTTAAGTGCCACTTATCACTATAATGAGAATTGATACTTTAAAAATGTCCTTGGTGAAGGATTACTATGTAATGCATTAGACCTGCATTAAACTTTTATCCAAGCACCTGAATTTCCCTCTTCTTTTTTCCAGGCTAGAGGTGGCTTCCTGGTTGTTCTGATCATTGTTCTGATCATTAGAAGTAGATCAGAGGAAGGGCCATGGTCTCAAACTGGCAGGGATCAGATTCCAAAGCAGGCAAGTTTGAAGGTAGCAAGAGGATCAGGAGGATCAGGAGGGCCAGAAGTATCTGTTCAGAACTGGCAGAGGTCAAGATCTAAAACATCATTCAGTAAAAGATAGCAGTAGATAAGTAAATGTTAAGAGATGAGTCCCTCAGATTAAGACCCATGCTCTGAGACCAACATTTGGTGGGTCAGGATTGGCCCTTGGGATCAGCTGACAATGCTCAGGCATGCTAATACTGCAGGCTAGATGGTGACCTCAAAGTACAGAACTTTGCAGCTCAAAAATAATAGCAGCTCAATTTTCCCCCCGCAATTTTCTAAAGATGTCTGCCATGGACTGCAAAGAGCTGTTGTTAATCTCTTATTGATATTTATTAGTGTTATTATTAGTGCTGTGTTTTGTCCCTGCTTTCCTGGTGTTTGCCCTTGCAGGAGTTGAGATTTGCTACAAATTTGTGTTTATAGGTACTTGTACTATTTCCACATTTTGTAATGGGCACTTACTCACCAGTGGCTTAGAGAGTGTAGGTGTGTGCATGCACACATATAGTTTAAGTTTGTAACACTTAAATCCGGAAGTAAAGTTCAGAAAGAGCCTGTCAAATGGATATCAATTTTGGCTACAGAAAGGCATGGTGGAGTAACAGTTACAAATTAGGCCCAGGAACCTTATGGAAGCAAAAGCAGTAACTAATTAAATAATAATGCCATGTTGGTTTTAGGTAGTGCACATAATTAGCTGCAGACAGCATTGCTTTTGTGAAGTGTGTTTTGTTTATGCTGATAACCCATCATGCATCTAACTACCCCAGTTTAAATTGGTTGATCTTGGAGAGCAGAGTGTTATATCAAAAAAGTACTTTCAGTTCTTCTAGAGAGGCAGATGACAGCCATCTCACAGTGACAGTTTTTTTCAGAATGAAATGCCAGGAGCCATGCAAATTCATGTAATAAACTATTTGACATCTATTTCCTGTCTCTTTTTCACATGTAATACACACACACACAAACAGAGAGAGAGGGACAAAGAAAGAAAAGGTGAGAAGAGAGAGAAAACCCAGTTCACATTAAAAATGCAATAGCTATCAATACATCCATTTTGATTTAAACATAAAAATTGATATATACCACCCAAATGTCCGAATAGGTATTCACACAAAGTTGATGCTAATAAAAATGTGTTAAAATATAGCCAGGGCGGTGAAGTCCTCAGACCATTGCGTAATAGATGGGGTGTGTGTTTGTCCTTCCATGCGAGTACAAGTCCCTTGGTGACTATAAAAGCTAATAAAACCCACTTTTGTTGTCCTGCCATTAATCCCCATACTACTGGAGTATAATTTAAAAGAGGTTGAGAAGAGGTTGGACAAAAGGTGCAGGGGAAGTATATATTGGGTTTGGCAAGAAGCCTTGGTGCAAAAGGGTCTGGAAGGATTAGGCTGTAGCTAATAGGAGAGGCTTCAGGGGATGAGAGAGAAAGGAGAGAAGGTTGATTTGGGAGGCAGGAGTTTGAGAAGGAAGCTCATTGTAAAGCCAGATAATTGTGTGTATGTTGTTGCTGTTTGCATCTGTGTGTCTTGAAAGACATTTGAGTATGCCACCAAGGGCAAAGTCAAACCGCTGTGTTTGCAGCACTGAAGTGATCTTCCCGGAAACCTGGGCAGTGTGCATTGAGGACTTGGGCTGCCCAAACATTACCTACCCCTCTCAGCCTTACTGATGTGGTCCAAAGGAAAGCAGAACAAGATGTTTGGCACCAGCTTGGCTGAAGGAGTTGCTGGAAAGAGGCTTACAAGGCGCCATCTAACCATCTTCGGGGCTCCAGATTTGTGTAGAGTTTACTCCTGAGCCTTTTCGTCTCCTGAAGGATCAGAATTTTCCTTCTCCTATGGTTCCAGTAGTAGATAGGTAGCCGTGTTGGTCTGCCATAGTCAAAATAAAAAAATTCCTTCCAATAGCACCTTAAAGACCAACTAAGTTAGTTCTTGGTATGAGCTTTCGTGTGCATGCACACTTCTTCAGATACCATTTCATGCGGCTCAATGTGGTGCCTTCCATGGTTCCAGTAGTAGATAGGTAGCCGTGTTGGTCTGCCATAGTCAAAATAAAAAAAATTCCTTCCAATAGCACCTTAAAGACCAACTAAGTTAGTTCTTGGTATGAGCTTTCGTGTGCATGCACACTTCTTCAGATTCCTTCTCCTAGTTGGGCTACCTTCCCAGTTTGATGAGCCAGCCACTCAAAGCCATTCCTGGGGTTTGGCCACTGTTGCATGCTGGCAGCTCATAGGAATTACACATGAGAGCTGTGTTGGGTGAGGACCAAAGGCTGAAAAACTACTCCAGGAGCACTGAGGGCATTGTTTATCAATGAACCTGAAAGAGATGTGGAAATATGCTTTATCTTTAATTACAGAAAGGAATCTGGTTTTAGGTCATGAGACAGTAAAACCATCCACTTACTCCCTTTGCAACAGGGTGAATTGTGTTTGATTGGAACCTGGATGACTATTAATATCCTGTGATTCAGATGTACTAAGGATAGATTTTCCCAGGTATGCAGCCATGTCTTTGACACTGCTGTTGCCCTATTACCAAGAGCCTCACTGACATCAATGCCACTTAGCATTGAATCTGCCTCTCATGGCATCTACAGTGGTACCTCGCAAGACGAATGCCTCGCAAGACAAAAAATTCACTAGACGAAAGGGTTTTTTGTTTTTTGAGCTGCTTCGCAAGACGATTTTCCCTATGGGCTTGCTTCGCAAGATGGAAACGTCTTGCAAGTTTGTTTCCTTTTTCTTAACACTGTTAATACAGTTGCGACTTGACTTCGAGGAGCAACTCATAGAACGTGGTGTGGTAGCCTTTTTTGAGGTTTTTAAAGACTTTGGTGATTTTTGAAGCTTTTCCAAAACTTCCCCGACACCGTGCTTCGCAAGACGAAAAAAATCGCAAGACGACAAAACTCGTGGAATGAATTAATTTCATCTTGCGAAGCACCACTGTATAAGCATGTGGATGCTGGGCCCAGTAGGCTCAGATCAATCCCCGCCCCACAACACAATTAGTTTAGGGTTGCCATATGTTGAAGAGCAAAAAAGAAGACACATTTGCCGACTTCTACTTTTAACTATGGATCGCTACAACGACTCTACCCATGAAAAAGAGGATGTGTCCTGGGAAAACATATGGCAACCCTACCTTGAGTGTTCTCCCTTTTCCCCATTTAATTAATTAATCAATCAGACTGACTTCTCTCCCTCCCACCTGCTCTGTCTTGGAGCCTGACTTTCCGGCCCCCACCCTATTCTCCTTGGATGGCTGACTCAGGAGAATGAGTTAGGTCCAGAGGTAGAATCTGTTGCATGTTGGCACCATGTCCAGGTCTTGCATTGTCTCTTGAAGGAGCTACCACAACTAAGAAAAACCAGTAGCCTGCATCACCACCCAGGCAAAACATCATTCTTGCTGTACTGAGCAGGCTATAAGACAGGACTTACTTCTTAGTAGCCTGACCCAGAAATATTTTTTTTCCTTTAGATGTATTAGCTTTTGTGCATTATATGTAGATCTAAAGAAGCTTCAGTAACCATCTAAAGTTCATAGAATCAGTTGGCTAGAATTTCTTTAACCAGGTGAGAGCCCTTTTGCAGTTTAATTTTGAACATGTCTGAAGTCAGTATTTGAATCTTGCTGTGCATCTTCTCTTCCCACCCAACCCCTGGAATCTCCCCACCCTTATCTGAAGTGGCAGCCTTGCTTGGGATAGGATTTTTTCCAGCTTAGCATTTCATGTAAGATGCTATTAGTCCAGCAAGTAAATACATTTCCTACGTGAAAAAGATAATTTTGCCCCAAACCAAGTATCTTAAAATAGAAGCAAGTGCTAAAACTAATGGTTCTTCTGGTTTTTTTTTATTTGCAGCAGTCATAAAAGCTAGTTTACTGCCTTTGCCACCGCATGCTGTGCTTGCAGTTTAAGTTCAGTGTCTTTCATTGCTGAAAAAACTTAATGGCATCAGTGACACCATGATCCTGTCACAAGATTTATTATCTTGGAAATGAGAGACAAAACAAAACTTAATGCAGAAGGAAACAAAATGGGTAATGAGAATATTTTATAGACCATAGTTTCATTATTCCACACCTCGTGGCTTAATCAGACAGTTTAATGTAAAAAGAAAAAAAGGTCAAATGAGAAGGACATCTGCCATATGAAATAAGGACACCAAAGAGGTCGGAATATAAAAGGGACATACATGTTAAAGAAGAAAACTGGCAGGGGTCCTTAGGATTAGATGTCTGTTTCTTCTACTTCTATATAAAAAATGAAGTGCCTCAGTCTTCAAACATGCCTTGGAGGTCGAACAGGAAACATGGCTTCCATTTTGAGTTTTCTGTATTGGGGCTTCCGCATTGAGGCTTCCACTTTCAGTTTTCGGTTTTTGAATGTTTCAGAACTCGAACAGACTTCCAGAATCGATTACGTTTGAAAACCGAGGTACCACTATACCTCATTTTATGAACACTTTCCACTAAGTAGAAAGCCACGATTCGATACAATCCCACACATTTTTTTTATCATGGAGGCTGGTATATTTTACAGTAAAAGATAATGCAAAGCAGTCTCCAGTTTGCTTAAAGTCTTTGGGGCTGCATGTGCGTGGTTATTAGGAATGACATAAATTTTCTCTGGAACTCCTTCTTGTGTGCGTCTTGGTTGAGATAGGAGCCAGTCTACTTACTTCCCTTTCTGCCATCAATAAATGCACCAATTGGGGTCATTGCCATGTTCAAGATAATCCGCGTTTATTTTTGGCCTGGCTCTCATCCCTTCCCAGGTTCATAAGAGGAAGTATTTCCCATTGAAAGTTTCTCAGGGAGACAGCAGTTTTAATTAACTTGTCCTTTGCCTTTATTCTTCTTTCCTGAAGAGTGAACTTGTCACTGGCTTCCTACCCTGAAGCTGCAATGTTGTCACAAATGATATTACAAATCTCACACCTCCAGTACAGGACATTATTTATGATTAAGGGTGTCCATTCTAGCATGGAGTTGAACAAGCAACTCCCTCGAAAGACATCTTGGATCTCAGCGAAGCCAATTCTACCTCCAAGTCGGGCTAACCTTACTGTTAAAGAGAGATAGGCAGCCTGCCTCAGTCAGCATATTTGAAGGTACTTATAAGGGTCAGCAAATAGCCAACAACAATTATTAGGTTTTTAGCAGTGCTCATACAATACATTTTGAGCACCATGCCTTTTCCCCAAGCTAAGGTCTCATTGTGCCATGGAGACATTAATTCCTTCATTCATTTATTTCCCCTGAATTCTGTCAACTAAACATGCCTGCTTCATCTTTCTACATGGCAGCACTTTTTTGAGGTGGTTCACACCAATATGCTGTGCCACCAGCTCTCTCGCCCCTGCGCCACACATTTGTCTGCCACTGCTGCTTCTTCCCACGGCGGAGTTACTTTGGCACGATCCTTTTACAATTGTCAGGCAAGTTCCTGGAAGGCGCTTTGGTGACTGGGATGGTGGAGGGGCTGGGGGGGCACGGGACACAGGTGGCGCTGTGGGTTAAACCACAGAGCCTAGGACTTGCCGATCAGAAGGTCGGCGGTTCGAATCCCCGCGACGGGGTGAGCTCCCATTGCTCAGTCCCTGCTCCTGCCAACCTAGCAGTTTGAAAGCACAAAGTGCAAGTAGATAAATAGGTACTGCTCCGGCGGGAAGGTAAACGACGTTTCCATGCGCTGCTATGATTCGTCAGAAGCGGCTTAGTCATGCTGGCCACATGACCCGGAAGCTGTACGCCGGCTCCTTTGGCCAATAAAGCGAGATGAGCCCCGCAACCCCAGAGTCGGCCACGAATGGACCTAATGGTCAGGGGTCCCTTTACCTTTACATGGTAAGGCATTATTTGTACAATGGTGATCAGAGTATCTTTTGAAGTTTCTATTCCAGGCAGCCCAATGTCCCGAGCTCCTTCTGCCTCTGAGATGCAGACCCTAGGAATCTACTGGACATCTCTCTCCAGTTCCCTGATTTGAGATTTGCTGGAAAGTTGAGATAACACAATGTGGCTTATGGAGGCAAATTTAGGACAGCTGGAAAGGATGGGGTAATGAATTCGTGGAGTATTGGGCTATTCCCTGCTTTCCTTGTTCTTTTTGAAATTTCAATGATGCTCAGACTACAGTTCAGATCTGAACCTATGAATGCCCCTTCAGCACCAATGTAGGCATCTCGGGAGGTGAGATTTACATGAACATGACAGCCAGGGTGGTATAGTGGCTAGGGTGTCTGGCTTGGACTGGGGAGATTCCTGAAGTACAGTGGGTGAAGTTGGCCTATACAGTGGTACTTTGAGTTAAAAACTTAATTCATTCTGGAGGTCCATTCTTAACCTGAAACTGTTCTTAACCTGAAGCACCACTTTAGCTAATGGGGCCTCCTTAACCCGAGGTACTATTTCTGGGTTAGTGGAGTCTGTAACCTGAAGCATCTGTAACCCGAGGTACCACTGTATATGTCTCCCTTCCCTCTCTGCCTTACCTACCTCACAAGGTTGTACTGATGATAGAGAGTCATATGCTTCACTCTGAACTCCTTTAACAAAGGGTGGAATAAATTTTTTGTTGCTGTTGTTTTATCATCTAATATGTCTGGGGGCTGGATATGAAGTGTTTTCTTGAAATTTAGTCACTTATTTAAAACAGGCCTGAGATCCCCTAAGTAGTACAGGAGATTTAAAATCTTGTACTTAAAGAAAAATATATAGAAAAATATATAGAGGGGGGAAATCACTCTATTTACTTAATGCAAACAATATATAGCATGCACAAAGTAAAATATTGTGAATGAATGAAGCTATAGGTTTTCTCTACAAAGGGAAAAGAAAAACAAAATCACTTGGTGCCCTTAGCCATTTATTGCTTGGAGTCTTTAGTCTGCATAGGGCATTTCTGTTTTCTTTGTACATCATTATTGATGGAGTTTATGAGGCAGTTTACAAGTACCTCATGGTTGAAGGGCTAAAACTGACTTCAGTAACTTACCTCCCACAACACTTATTCTGTGTTGTGTAGGGCTTTAAATTTTTACAATCAATTTACTTAATTAATTTAGTAGCCCAGTTTAATTTCCTTGGTTATGTGTTCCATCAAAATGGCTTTTGTCTTCTTTGGGGACAATTTTTCCTAGATCAGATATTTATTTAAAAGACTTTTTGTTTCTTTTTTGGTGGTGCCCATCTGTTGGGAAGGGATGGTGAAGAGATCTCCACCCCAGTTGTTGAGAGCACAGCTCTTTCTTGAAACCCAGGAAGGAAGGATATGGCCCTGCCATGAAGCACACCCAGGGAGCAACTAAGGGCACTACTCCCCGAGTTTCAACTTTTGGGATCCAGTGGGACTGCAGTATGGGCTGATCACATAGAAGCAGAAAACAAAAGGTCCCAGCATGGGATAATAAGGGTAGAACTGTCCAGGAGGGGGGGACAAAATCTGTTTCACCATGAAGCAAAACCAGCACTGTCCATACCTGAAATAATGACTAGACAAAGAGGCAGCTGTTAAATTTCATGGGGATAATGTATTGCTAGGGACTTCTCAGCCCCAGTGGCTGTGTTAAAGTTCTCTATGCTTTGGATTACATTACCCTAACTGGGTAAACGTAACAGGAAGGCTTAACTGATTCTCAGAAATGTCACATAGTCCTTATTCAACGCTACATAATGCATAAGAATAGGTCCAAAGTTGCTTTCTCTTTGAGATACATCTGTCTTACGTTCTCCCCACCCCAACAGCTTTTTCAAGGAGCTGAATCAAGGCTTTAATCCTGAGGACCAGCCCTCCTCCATCACCTCCTCCTGTGGCACTTTATAACATGGTTCTCTGGTCTGTGCTTCCTGTCTGTTCCACATGCACACTTGATGGAGAGAGGTTTTTCGTATATCACTAGCTTTAAACATTCAAGGCTTGGCTTACTTGTGGATCTAGCTCAGTATTTCGAGTGTTACCTCATGAGCTGGCTGCTGCAATAAATCATTTAGAAGAACACCTCTTTCAGCTGTTACCAGGGAAGACTGTATTACAAATGTTACTAAGTGTCATTGTGAAGAGCAAGGAGGTCTCTGGGGTATCGACTTTTTATATGCATAAAGCTTTATACTTATATTGGACAACCAGGACTGCATAAATAAGCAGCATTGTCTGGAAATTCAATCATTTTCTGGGGCAGAAATGACAAGCATAACTTCAACTTGCAGTGTCACCACCATCATCATTCTGTTTCAAATGTCATCATTTATGTTTTCTGTCAAAAAAGAAAGAAAGAAAGAAAGAAAAAAGAACTGCTCCACTACTGGTTTTAGTACAAGGACAATGCAAGACTAAGGAAAATGTTTATTTTAAACTTTTAGTTTTGATAATTTTTAATAGCTATGTTAGATTGCATACATTTATTTATTTTTTTGCACTCATGTTCCCCCTTGAAAGTTGCCCCCACCCCGCAAGATACTGCTTGCCCGGAAAATTCAGTACTTGTTTTGGAACATGGGTTTCCGAATAGCCATCGGTAATGCAATACAAGATGTATGTAAGCTGCGCTGAAAGAGATATTTTCTTATTCAACTGAACTGAAACACACTTGAAGGCAAACACTTACTTTTAAGCAATTGTCTAGCTTTCATATGCTCTGGGGATTTGTGTATGCTTCACAATTGAATATTGAACTTTATTGTCGTGTTGGATATCAAATGTTGTTTCCTGCAGCCAATTTTATTCTGTTTCTCCTTCTGGATAACTTTCAAACTACTGTACCAACAAGACATTTAACACATAGTGATATTTCCCTCATGACATACGTAAAGTTGCTTAGGCCTCACTACTTCACTCATGGGGTTATCAAAATTAGCAGCAGCAAAAATTTCATGCTCCTGCAATATCCTGATCTGTAGAAAAGCAGCTAATATTATGCCTTTCAAATGCATGACATAGCAGATAGCACCTCATCAGACAGTAAACAATGTAGCAGGATTGGATTCTTCTTTGGCATAATATAACACAACACAACATAATCCTCAGATTACAGGAACGGTTATTTCCATGAAATGAGAGAGAGAGAGAGAGAGGGAGAGAGAGAGAGAGAGAGAGAGAGAGAGAGAGAATTTACAGCATTCTTTTGGACTTACAAAGCTGTTTAGGTGACTTCCAAAAGAAAATAAGCAAAACCCAAATAAAAATGCAATATTTAAAAATTAAAACAGCATTCAAAAGGATCTTAGATGCAAGTTCCAGGACAGGAGAAAACTCTGGTGCTTAAAAGACAAAAAATTAACACGAATGAGCGAGTGAGTAAATTTCAAAGGATAAGGAGTGGTCGGGGGGCAGCACGGGTAGGAAATAGCGGCAAGAAATTACTTGATATTCTGACCTAAAATTACCAAATTATGTCGAAAATCAGAGATTTCTGCTTCTCGTCAGAATGGCCTGCTCCACATTCGGGAGGCTCACTTCACACTTTGAGCGCTCTGCAGGGTTGCAGGCTAAATTCTTCTAGTTGGGATCTGGATTCAGGCCATTGTTAATTCATTGCAATTCCTTGGAGGGAAGCTGTGGAACATGTAACAATTCCCCTGCTCCTTTGCCCTCTCCCAAAACATCAGGTTATTCAGGGAGCACTCCAGCTATATCAGCATGACCCGGTTTCCAGGTAACCAAAAGGGAAAAAAGAGCCCTTGTCAGCTGTAACAATACACAGTGAGTAACTCCAGGATGGTAAAAGGAAGAGAGGCTCGTTAGACAAGATAGCACCTGTTTCCCTGTGAACAGCAAGTGTTGAAATAATGATGGGATGAGGCAGGGGAATACAAGTTCAAAAGTGTGTGTGTGTGCTTTTTTGTGTGTTTTTTTAACTTTCAAAGTGAATTGCAGCACAGGAAGCCATCCCAAGTTTCCCCTTTAGAGATCACTGGTTCTGCCTGTTATTTATTTGGTGGCACATTTCTGTGATTTTGTTCCTGTCCCTAATCACTTGTGGCATTTTCAGCAATGGCTAGTTGCAAACATTGATGGTCGCTCTTCTAAAAAGTGAACAGATTTCCTATAAAGAGAATTTATCTAACTGTATGTGAAGCTGCATTCAAGGGCCAGCAGTGGACAGATAAACCTGGCTCTCACCCAGGGTCCAAACAAACTCACAGCTCTCCCACAAAAATCTCACAGAGAGGAGGTTCCTATGAACTACTGACAGCACCCTAGATTTTCACTCTAGGTTTGTTTTCTATGGACAGGCCCAAGCTAGAGCTTCCTTAGGCTGTCACTCTCCATATCCAGTTCCAGTTCCAGGTTGGTCATATAGGTAAAAAGAAAAGAAAAGGTACATTATACTAATGTCCATATTGTGACAGAATCGGCATAGGGAACTGTCATCCAAAGTAGGGAACGTACAGTTGGGAGCAGGGGCAACCCACTCATGAGGCAAGGTGAGGCAACTGCCTCAGGTGGCAGGAAGCACAGTTGCAGCAGATCCCAGTGTAGATCTTTATTTCCTGCTTGTTCCTGAGGTAGCTCTTCCCTCACCCCTTCTTCACTTGTGGTGGTGGGGGCCACCATTTTGGGGTTCATCTCAGCAGCCAAAATGTCTCACGCCAGCCTTGATTGGGAGGGGGAAAGCTGGTTCCATGAATTTGCATGTGGTTAAAATCGTTTGACTGTAGCACATTTAAGATACTTGGTATATTTTATGAGGGGTATCACATTCTGAAAGCAGCACAATATTGTGAATATTTTATCCTGGAGCTATATGTGTGCTTTTTCAATTTGGGTTCTTAAGGCAGCTTCAACCTGCCTAGCAAGAACTATGGATGTTTTTCAGAGGGCTTTATATTTGATTTGACATTCATCCATGGTTGTACCTGACAGAATATCACATTTTTCAAAGACAGATCTAACATTTTGCATTTGAAGACTGGCATTCTGCATCTTACAAAATGTGCTACCCTTAGCGTTCCATGTCTGGGGAACACTAGCACTCTATAACATGATCAGATCTGCCTTCTTACCATTTCATGTAAAATATGCAAACTAATTCTCCATCCATCTCAGTCTGAATGCTCTGTAAATTCATGCTTCAGTAATCAGATCCATTTTAGACATAGTCCAAATATCATTACCTGCAAACAACATGTGCTCCCATTTCTAGAACCTGCTGTAGCTGAAAGATTTATGATTAGTGATTTTAGCTGTAGCATCGGTAGATGAGTAGGGAGGGAATATTTATCTGGGTTTCATATAGATTTCTTTCCCAAGCACAGTTGATGGGGAAAGGGCTTTGTCTTCTGTATGCATCATATAATTTTCAGCAACAAAACAGATTTTAAAAATTAGATCTTTATTCACCAGCACAGAATTTGAAAAGCTGCTAGAGTGTTTTGGTCAACATTTTCCATACCTTATTTTAGGGAAGACACCATAGCAATGTTGGTGTAGTGCGGAGCCAATGCTGTCAGCCCCTGCCCTTCACTTTGCTTAAGGAATTACCACTCAGCTTCTTCTTCTGCACCATCCCAGTGATCAGAATGCTCATGCTATTCACTTGTGGATTTGGACTCACAGTTCAGGTTTCTCTATGTGGCACTCCTTTCTAGCCATCAGGAATGGGGTGTATCCCTCTAGTCTCACCAGCTTGCCCTCTCCCAACCCTCCAAATGCATAATGTGTTAAACATTTGATGTTAGCCGCTCTGAGCCCAGTTTTGGCCGGGGAGGGTGGGGTATAAATAAAAATTATCATCACTGATACGATACGATACAATATCTTTATTGTCATTGTCCCATACAGAACAATGAAATTGAAAAATATATGGTACATAAGACATTCAAAACCCAACAAGCCTGCTATCCCAGCTATCCCAACCTGGTTAGCCCCCTAAAAACTCTGATACCCCATTTTTAAATATAATATACTCCCATACAGAATATCATATCATCACCATCACCATCACCATCATCATCTGGGGCCTTAGATATGGATGGGGGAAGAAATTTAAGGTCCACCTATGTTTCCCTCCTGCTGCTTCTAGTGATTGAGTAAAGATGTAAACCAATGCTTCATCAGCCTCCCAACTCTTTCCACCATATATACTGTTGTAAGCAGCATAGTTTCACGGGAGATGCCTCCCCTCTTCTGAGACCTGGCCTAGAGCTGTGGTTCTGGTCTGAACTCCAGGGATGATGATGATGATGATGATGATACTAATACTAATACTAATTATTTATTTGTACCCCGCCCATCTAACTGGGTTGCCCCAGCCACTCTGTGCAGCTTCAAGCATATAGAAAAACATAGTAAAACATTAAACCTTAAAAAGCTTTCCTATACAGGGCTGCGTTCAGATGTTTCCTAAATGTTATAGAATTACTCATCTCCTTAACATCTGATGGGAGGGCATTCCACAGGGTGGGTGCCACAACCAATATCCACTACCCTCCAATATCCACCACTTAAGGCAGCTTTCTGACATACTGAAAATACTGAAAATTTTAAATATAATACAGTCATTATAATATAATACATTCCTTACTCATTCTATAAATAATTCAAAAATGGCCATTGCCTTGTGGCAATAATGACCCAGATTATTTTCAGTACCCTTGCAAATGTTGACCTACCACAGCTATTGTAGTTTGCGACTTTCAACCTGCCTTGTCTTGATGATACTGTATTTATACAGAGTATAAATCTCTGTGCACACAATATTATTCATAAGTAGGAGAACTTCTCTCTGGATAATAGATGAAACTGAGTGTCTGTGGGGATACAACTTGCCATAGTCTGAAGTCTGCTTTTGCAGGTTGTTAGCACAGAGATTACTGGAAGCATGTCGATTAAAAACCAAGAAAATAAAACCAACTCATAGCAGAATGAAAGATCATATCCCGCAAACCTTGCTGGGCAGGTGTTTAACATTTTCTCTCATAGGAGAAATCATCAGTACTTATCAGTACCTCTGAATGGACATAGTATGTGCCATTTGAAAACTTCTTATCAGTAAACCAGTTTGTAGAATAAACATATGAAAACCCTGACTTTGTGAAGGTTTTGTATTTGAATTGCACCACTGGGGCAAAGGTGGTGTGCGCAGGATAAGAGCCAGTGCAGATATTTTGGCAGAAATGGTCGGTGAGCGTTCCAAGAAATGAACAGTGTGCAGTGTCAGACAGGATTAGCAGTCAAGTATGAATAGTAGGAGCCAAGAGCAGATTGGTAGATGGCAGTGCTGAATCCCGGAAACCCACATTTTGGACAAAGGCTAGAGAAGAAAATGAATACATAGGAGCTGAAATGGGAATCGAGACTGGAATTAAGCAAGAAGTCATGACAGTATGAAGTGGAGCTCTTCAGGCAGGTTTGGAAGTAAGTTATTGCCCCCGAGGGAGTTTCCTCAGACCCTTCAGAGTCACATTGGGGGTAAGGTTGCTTGGCTCCATGGTTGTGGTGGATGTTAACAACAACAACAACAACAACAACAACACATTGGATCCTATAGTCTGCAATAATTGCTGACCGAGAGCTAATGCACTTTGTCTTGAGAAGGTGATTCAGAATGTTGTAGCAGAGCAGTTGTAGGCATTGTTGAATGAAATTGATTATCTAGACCAGTGGTTTTGAACCAGTGTGCTGTGGTGCCCTGGGGTGCCTTGAATGATGCCATGGGCAACACTGGCCTCTGTCCCTCTTGCCTTCCCTCTCTCCACTGATTCTCTCTCATGTCTCTTCCTCTCAAAGGTTTGCACAGCTGTTTGGTGCAGCAGCCCTGGCTACAAGCTCCCCAGTGAATGGTACCTCTGGGCTGGTCAAGGGATGTTGGTTACCAGGAACTGAGGTAGCCTCAGACTAAAGCAAGTGGGTAAAGGAGCCCAGCCAGCCAGTCCATCAGCTCTTGCTGTTGGGAATGGAGAGACAAGTCCCAGGCCCCGGTGGGGCAGTGTGAGGAGGCACCTTTCTTTGGGGCAGGGAGGTAGCTCAGAGACCAGGGGCGGTGGCATTGGCTACCCAGAGAACCCCCAAGGAGAGGGGAGAGGAGAGGAGGCTGAGGGAACCCACCACAAAGGAAGGTGTTTGAAAAAGAGTAAGAGGCTGCCAGCTCTTCAAGCAAAGGGTGAGATAACTGGGCCCCTGAGTCCCCCAGGGATGCTGCAGAAAGAATGTAGTTGGTCAAAGGAGCCATGGACTCAAAAAGGTTGAAAACCTCTAATCTAGACCCATTTCAGTCTAGGTTCAGACCTGCTTCAGGATTACCCAGTTCACATCATTGTTTCTCCCTACAACACATGAATCAGTTGCTTAAGATTACACACATCAAAATAAAATTGCAGGTGTGGAGCTCCCAACCCCTCGTTTGGTATCCATAGTGTCCTTCTTAACCCTGGCCTTCTGATTTTGTTCTAACAATACAGGGAGACTTTGGAACAGGTATAGGAACTTCTGGAGGGATAGCCATCTTTACTGCTGCATCCTTCCCGAGCCATGTGAGCTGCAACTTGTCCCAGGATCACAACTCCCACTTGACCTCTTGAACCAATGGACCATAATTGCGTGGGGTTTTTTAAGCTGCAGAGCTTCCTTAGACAAAATTACACATATGTGTTTCTACTAGGCTGCAGAGAAGTAGCCGCGTGTCATTTCCTAATCATCATTGTGCCTCCGAGGGTGTTGCTATGCACAGCAGTGCCAACTTCTGTTAATTTACTCCTAAACCAGAGATATCATTCAATTCCTGAAGGAGCTGCTTCAGCTCAGGGATTGCATCAGCCGTGTTGTTTATAAAGAGGAACACATTATCTGTAAACAACATTGCTTTTACTTTCCAAATTGCTCTCAATTTACCCAGAATATATATTTGAAATCAATGTAAATATAGGTTGCATCCAACTGAAGTCATACTCAGAGTAGACCCATTGAAATTAATGGACCCAAATTAGTCATGCCCATTAATTTCAATGGGTCTAGTTCGAGTAGAACTTAGATGGATACTACCTAATGTATCTGAGTGTAAGATTGCATCAACTGTTGTCTTAAAACAGGCTTCCTTAACCTCGGCCCTCCAGATGGTTTTGGCCTACAACTCCCATGATCCTTTGCTAGCAGGACCAGTGGTCAGGGATGATGGGAACTGTAGTCTCAAAACATCTGGAGGGCCAAGGTTGAGGAAGCCTGCCTTAAAACATGCTTGAAAAGAAGACACATTTGTAGCAAGTTTTATGCAATATGCCGTCAAAGTTTTAAGTTAAGAGAGGGGGTCCCTTGCTTTTACACCTTACTTGGAAGCCTGGGCTTCCCAGAGGCATTTTGCCTAAACAGAATGCACACACACACACACACAGCTTTATTGTGGCCCACAGACCCCAAATACACAGTACAATAATAGTATCTATTGACTATCGCCTGGTAACTAGAAAGGCTTTTATGTCAACTAAATGGGATGCTGAACTAAACAGGCCGCCATTAGGATCCAACACAGCCTCCTTAGATTATTAACGAAAAAGGAAGAAGTATGCTTTGTTTGTTTTAAACATTTTTTTAAAAAATGCAAACGAGGACATTTTGTTTAGAATGTGATTGAAAGAAATGTACTTTGAAGTTATATTTCAAATCACACCCTAAACGAAACTGGTGGATACAGAATTGTGTAACTCAGATTGTATAAGGTTAAAGAGGCCTATGAGGCTCATTATTTCAGTGTATTGCAGTGATTGTATTTGATAGCCAAAACACTGTCCGCGAGACAATATTCAGTTGGGATATTTGCTGACAGCATTAAAAAGTTGCTAAATCGTCTTAGAGCAAGGAATGTGTTAGTTTTGTAGATTTAACATCTTTGACACTTAATAGGATTTGGATTTTCATTTTACCGGCTGCTTTTATTACGTGACACTTTAATTGAATGCCTGAGAGTGAAAAATGAAATTAACAAAGACAGTACTAAATTATTGATGTTTTCCTTTCTTCTTTTCCGACAAAGAGCTCTATGGGTTTCCCTTTCTTGCAGTACGTCCTTCCCTGCATTGATTGATGTGAAAAATAAACATACAATCTGTCTGAGTGTGTACTAGGGAGAAGTTCAAAATAAATTGTCAAAAATCCAGAATACAGTGGTTACAGAGATGAAGTTTGCCAAGATGCCTAATGCTGCAGAAGTCAATTACATTAAAACTGCAGTGATTCAAAAACAGCTTGCAGTAAATCATTGTCCTGAAGTGGGGCAAGGCTTCAAGCAAATATGTTCTTTGTCATTTGATACCATGAATTGCAAATTATGGCAAGCAGTTGTTGAGGAATGGGGGCAATAATTATACGTCTTACTTCTTTTATTTATATATTAAAAAACCATGTGGGTTTCTGAAGATCATAGTCTAACCTATGGTGGGAATGCCCCATGGCAGACATAGCTAAAAAGGAGCCAGTTTGGTAGGATGTTTTTAAACAGAGGGTTCCATGAGGTGATTGTTTTAATATTTGTTTGATCATAAGGTATATCTCCCATCTGAACAGCTACCTATGTTTGCTTGATTTTGAGACTATGTGTGTGCTCAAAACTGATCTTATCAATTCACTACTTTTTTCTTTATTATAAAAAAATACAGTAATTCTTCAAGGCCCATTAAGGCCTTGGTTTTGACCAGTGGGGCCACAGAGCAGCCATCCTCAGAAATAGATAAGTATTTCAACAAAACACAGCTAAGGTTGGTGTTTGTACTTCAGGGGTAGGGATTTCAGAAGGCTGGAAGTGCCAACAGAGAAGTCTTCCCACATGGTTGCTGCAAGATCTATATGCACAGGGGATTTGGGATGGGACTTACATGATCAGAGCAGGCTTGAATAGGATTTCAATGTAAGAGGCAGAACTGTGAAGTAGGAAGTCCCCATTTAAAGATAATGTAATATTATTATGTATATGAAGCACTTGAGCACTCTAATGTGCTCATTGAAGTATGAATATCTCCAGGAGGACAACAGGAAGGAAAATGTGAACATACCAAATGGGATATTTGTGCACCTGTGATTTCTCTTTTAAGTAGAAACTGTTAATTTATTTGTCTGAATTCAAGCCCATCGTTTCAACAACAAAAGTATAATTGGGAAGATATTTTACTTCTCTACTGAAAGCTCTCTGTGGCAATCAAACTTTCCTTATTAATTTAACACTTGCATGGGCTTTCCTTTAACATGCTGTAGTGTATGTCTTACTGTCAACTTCTTCCCCACAGAATATCCCCAATGATGGCTCCTTAGTGCATTGGGGGCTATAATGTTCCAAGAGATGTGCAAGAATCCTTTGCCATCCATTATTCTCTGGCTCTCTTACTGCAGTTGTTAGCTCTAATCAGAAGTAATAGTCCTTCTGGGGAAAAGTTTGCACAGGCATCATTTTTTCCTTACATAAGAGTTTAGTCTCCCATAGCATCGCTATAGTTCAATTGGAAGAGGCAAGCATTTCAAAACTTACCAGGTGGAATTTGCTGAACAATTGAATTATTAATAAACTTTAATTTAACATTATATTAATGGCCTTAGATTATAGCAAAGTTATAATGAAAATTCTACTGTTATTTAGATCTTAAATTTAGATCTTAAATTGTATCACACTGTTTTTGTGTGTGTGTTATTTTGCTACTGCTAAATATTTATTTAGGCTGAAATCCTGTATACCAGGTGTTCTCAATGTTTCTGCCTCTAGGGATCACTTGAGATAGTCACAAAGTGGTGGCAGATGGAGGCAGAGTTTGGCACAATCAGCTCTCAGTTATTTTGTTGATACTGTTAATGACATCTCTTTCCACTAATATCTGACCCATCTTTGGAAATTGCTAAATTCTTTGCTGCAACATTTTCCTTGGGACAAGGAGTTCCTTAGCTCAGCTTTCCTCAAGTGAAGTAAATTTGTTTTGAAGGTTTTGGGACCCTGCCTTCTCATTTCTGGAACACCTCCTCTGTTTCTTGCCCTTCAATGAAGCTGATATCCCCAGTACCAGGTGTTCCCCTGTTGTCTGTAACATTGTCTCCCTCCCGCTCAGGATTTAGTTTAAAGTCTCTTAGCAAACACATTCTTGTCAACTGTTGTGAGGTGCAACCTATCTCTTGCCAGAAATTCTTCCTCAATGAAGCAGAGACCATGGTCCAAGAAGTCAAACCTTTCCTGATGACACCATCTGCACAGTCAGTAGTTTCCAGTATTTCCATCTCTCTTCCTAGGGCAAGGAGTGATTAAAAGACCATCTGTGCCCCAAGGCCTTTTGCCTCACTGCCCAGGGTCTCACAGCCCCTTTGCTATATGGGGAAGGCTGGGGCTGGCAGTATCTTGTGTACCCACATGGATCAGAAGGATGGGGTTTTTTCAGTGAGCTTTATAAAACTTGGCAACTTCTCTGTTACACCCTGAATCTTTGCACCTGGAAGACAGCACAGCTCCCGGGACATCCTGTTACTTCCATACACTGCTGACTCTGTCCTCCTCAGTAGAGAGTCACCTACCACCACCACTCATGTCCTCCTCCTCTGACAAGTGGCAGGAATCATTCTGTACACTGTCCTTTCCACAGCTATCTTCCATAGGTCATAGGTCGTCTAGTCGAACCTTCTAGAGATCTGCAGTGCTCAGGTGATTGAGTCAATTGTTGAAGTGCACTTATCATCAGTAAGTTTCTCCTAAGGTTCAACCAAAATCTGTGCTCCTGTAACTTCAGCCCAGTACATTCCCTTGGGGATTTGAATGTCCTTCCTCCTCTTCCTCATCAGTCTTCTCTTTGCCAGACTAAATACCCATTTGCTTCGACCTTTGCTCAGAAGAGTTGCTTTCCATGCTCTTTACAATCTTTATCTTCCTCTGAACCCATTTCACCTTGTCGACCTACTTCCTCACCACTGCAGAATAAAGTGGTGCTATTACTTCCTTTGTCTTGGAAGCAAATATTCTACTAACGCAGACTAAAATCTCTCTAGCCTTTTTTGTAGTTGCACCACAGTGCTGGCTCATCTTCAGCTAGAGATGATCTAGGTCTGTTTCACGTGCACTTTTGCCAGGCAAGGTGTCGCCCATCCTGTGTATTATTTTATATTATTCTTTAAAGCAGAACTTTGCATTTGTCCCTTTTGAATTTCGTTTTGTTAGCTTCCATCCAGTTTCCCATTCTGTCAAGGTCATTTTGAATTCTACAGAAGGAAAGACACACAGTTTAAAGCTGGTAGCAGCTCACAGCTTGAAACTGCCATTGGCAGCTAATACCATGTTTGCCCCTTTCAGTTGAATGTATTAAATCTACACAGTCTGTGCTGTTGATAAAATGCTGACTCTTTTACTGGAAAAAATAGGAGAATTCATTCATATCTCCCCCCCCCCCCCAAATACTGTTCATACAAACTTGGAAATAAAGACCAATAATGAAAACTACAAAGCTTATCTTATTTGCCTGGGAAGTGCCAGGTACCACTTAAAGGCAGATGCAGTGTAAGTCTTTGAGTATTCAGAGCTTTGCTAAAATTGCTTAATTTCCCTTGTGAAACAAGTTTGAATGCAATCTTTTTAGCAGCTCACGTGAGAGCACAGGAAACTTAATTTGAAGGGCTTTCTCTTGTGAATGCTGAAAACAGGGCAGCCACATTTCCTATGGTACTCTGAAGAATGTAAATATTCCTCTTGATAGCTGCTTACACTTCTTGCTTTGATTTTTTGACATTTTATTAAAAGTTGTAGATGCTTGTACAACAACACATAATCATTGTGAGTTCTACGAAGATTGAATGGGGAGCCGCACAAGAGAACTGTTCAATATGCAGTGGTACCTCGGGTTACAGACGCTTCAGGTTACAGACTCCGCTAACCCTGAAATAGTACCTTGGGTTAAGAACTTTGCTTCAGGATGAGAACAGAAATTGTGCTACGGCGGAGCGGCGGCAGCGGGAGGCCCCATTAGCTAAAGTGGTAACTCAGGTTAAGAGCAGTTTCAGGTTAAGAACAGACCTCCAGAGCAAATTAAGTTCTTAATCCGAGGTACCACTGTAAATGAGTTAGCAATAGTAGAAGGCAAGGGTGGGATTGTTGAGGGTTTCAATGATGACCTGGAGGAGGGGACCCTAAACCTTTACCCATGGGTGTTTGCAGCTGAGGGGTACTAGTGTGATGAATGGCAAGCAGGGCCTGATATGGGCCAGTGGTGCCAATGGACCATATCAACATGGAGCACACTAGCCATTTAAGAACATATTCCCAAATGCAGCAACTTTTTCTCAAAGGAGAATAGCTCCATCTGCTTTTGGTTGCCCTTTTCTGAAATATTTCCAACTATTCTGAACATCCCAACACACCAAGCATAGTATTGCATGGAAACCTCATTGGCTTATCTCATACATGAAGTGATTTGTGCTCATGAAGGAAATTACCCCCTTCCTCCATGTCCGGTTCCTCCAACACACCTTTAATTTTGTTCATGAGATGGGCTTTAACACAGGTAGACACATACCATTTAACATTTGATTAAACTATACCACATTTCCTTATTCATGGTCTCACACCCACTGCTTAACCAATTTGGGTGGCATATCTTCAGTCTCTTTAAAACTATTTGCTGTACACATGGCCCATGCTGTAACTACATGATCTGCATACCGTTCGGGAGGTATCCCTTTTGTAATGTGTTCAGACCATCTGGGAATGAATTCTGGTTTGTGTTCAGGATCATCCTCTTCTAAAGCAGACTCCTCTCTTTTTACATTAGATTCACCCTCTTCTTCTAATGCAGGCATTTCATCATCTGAACCAGATTCTTCCTATTTTGTTTCTACATGTCTGTTCTGGCTTGCAACACTCCTATTGACTTTGATATAACTTCCCTCCGGCATCCATATTTGGATCAAATCCCACAAAAAACCTTTTTAGCTCTGGCACTATTTTTGGAGTGTGTTACCTTTGGTGTGTTGCCTAGGCTGAACAGTCCAAGATGCTTTACAGTAGCTTTGACCCCATGAAACAACTCCAAAGTAGTTTTCTGTGTGGCAGGCATGTGCAAGCAGTTTTGTGCTTAATTAGCAGTTGCCAGAGCTTTGCCTCAGAAAGCCCCATCAGTTAGCATGGTTTGCATCATCTCCTACAAAGTCCTTTCTTCTGCAACCCCATTTTCTGCAGGAGAGTATGGATTAGTTAACCTATGCTATATTCCTTTCTCTTCAAAAAATGTTTTAAAATCTGGAGAAAGTAATTCCCCACCTCTGCCACTTTGGAGAGGCACTTGCCAAATTTTGTATTTGTTCAAGTAACAAAGTTTTGAACTTCTCAAATGTTTCACCTTTGTGTTTTAGTAGAAATACAAATGAGAATCTGAAATAGTTATCAACTATTACAAGATAGCACTGAACTCCACCCAGACTGGGAGAAAATGGTCTCACTAGGTCTTTTCTATGTCTTTTCAACAGTCTGCTACTGTGTTTAGACACAGTAACACATGTTGATTCACGCTTTGCACAAGAGCTACAGTGCATGTACTGTGCACATATGCATAAACCTGGTATTTTTGAAATCACTTTAAAATTTGCATGCCCAAATATTCTATGACACAAGTGTATACATTCCGGGTGTGTGTATGTGTATTTGATATCCTGGTCTGCACATCTGTGACACTTTAGGAATATTCAAAGCATACGTAGAATCTTTTAAGCATCATGTAGTACACAACACTCCTTCTGCCATGAATATTTTACATTCCCAACCAGTAAACTTGACTCCATATCCTTGCACTGTCAACTTAGCTACAGATAGCAGGTTACTATCTAGTTTTGATACAAATAGTGCTTTTACAGTCCCCCCCAAAAAAACATTCCAAATGAACTGACCCTTCAGCTTCAATTTGCAGTTTCACGCTGTCAGCAATAGATACTGCCTCCCTTTTAGTCTTAAACATGGACAGAAACACATTCTTATCAAAACACATGTGTTGCAATGCCCTGCTGCCTATAATCCACTCTTGGCTGCTATTGCTTACTTTTGTAATCGTTGCCTGCTTACGCATTGTCTGCTGAAACTGCTTCCTCTTTGAAATGCCTTCAGCTTGTGTCTTTTGCCCCTGCCCCTTCTTCAGTCCTGGACAGTTGTGTTTCAAATATGTCTCTGACCCATAGCTGAAGCATCTTCAGACATGTAGAGTTCTATAATCTGGCTTCCTGTCATGCTTCCTATGGATTCTGGCTATGTCCTGCAGAAAGAAATGTCTTTCCAGTTCTGTCTTCTCTCCCACTCCACAAGCAGTCTGCTGGTCACAAATTCCACAGACAGTTCATACTCTGGCATGGCTTCAATTGTCCTGGTGGTCCCATCCCAGCTCTTATTCATTGATGACAGAATGTTATAGCACTTTGCTATAAATTCCATTCCCCACGGCTCACTTCACCGAAGAGACCTACAATCCTTTGAAGATGCAATGACAGAGAATCTCCAGGAATTAGGCTTGCCCTGTGTAACTTCCATGTCAAATATACTTTGCTGCCAGCTGTTGCACAGAGGTAAAAGTTTTGCAAAGCTATCCACATTGCCTTGGCATTGCCTGAGCCTCTAATTATTGCCAGTTGACTGTCTTCCGTTCGCAGTGCAATTGTGGCTTGCACTTTCTCATCTTTTAGAGTCCAGTTGTCTGTAAGAGGAGAGCAAGGATTCTTATCAATCATCATCCACAATCCCTCTTTCTTGTGCAACACCTGCATCTTGAAGCTCCAACTTGAGTAATTCATTTCCAGCAGATGTTTCAATGGCAGCCCAGTTGTGAGACTGCACCATCCTGCATTCACACCATTACTGCTTCAACTTCAGCCTGCATCTCTGCTGGTTTCCATTCAGATAGCTGCTGATTTACCATTTTTGGTCTTCCAGCTTCTGACCTCTGATAGCTTATAGCTAGGCTCTGGTAGTTGGATTGCTGGGCCCATGACTTCACAAGATTTTAACAGACTGATTTCAACCGACGCCAACCAGAGCATCACATGGCTTCTCTTCTTCATGGTTGCTGCACAGGAGTAGCAACCACTAACCATTTACTCCAGCTCATTGGCTACTGCTAATAATAGGAGATATCTCTGTGTCCTTAAGAGGCAAGGTTATAGCATGGACAACTGTTGCATGCATAAGCAAGGTTGTAAAGCACATGCTGTGCTCTGTAGAAGTTCGCCTCCTTATATCTGTGGCATTGATGGTGTCAGCATGCATGCACCATTGCTTCTCAAGTATCGAATTGGTTCTGCTCAGCTGTGTCAGCTAACAGCTAATCAAGATGTTTATTTTACAGTGTTTGCATTTAGCATATTGCTTTATCAAAAGTGTCATTGGGCCAGTACAGACATAAGGCTGCCAATTGTTTAACCAACTGGTTAAGCAATCAAGAGCAGACTGCAGGATTATTCCCACCCTCTCCCCTCTGCAATGGGAATTCCCACTGTCGGCCTTAGCTGCAACTGAGTGTTATAATAGCAGCAATGTTAACTGAGGCTAACATATAATAAATGCTTCAACAATGCTTTATGCCCTTGTTTAGCAACTATTTTTTTTTAATTGGACACCATATTTTCAGCTGAGCAAAGGCTGAAGGGCTCTGCCCACTCATCCACCATAGCCAATGCACAGAATATCTCACTCAGCTTTTTCACTCTTATTTCTTTCTGTACTGGAGTGAGCAGTGGAAGGTCCTGCCCTCTTTTGTTGGCCATGCAGCCGGAGAGGATGAGTAACAAGCCTCAGAGAGAAAGTGGATGGGGGTGGGGTGGGACATAATGAGTGGAAGGCTCTGCAAAAGCCGCTCTTGAAGTTCGTAGTAGCTCACCATTAGAAGGAAAATGCCAAGCCTTTTAAAAATTCCTCTCCCACCTCCCAAAATGTCAAAGCCACACACTCTTCCAGAGCAACAACAGACACAATGTAAATCTTTTTCTTTAATAAATAGCTATTTATTTTACTTAATCATTTTGCATCGGGGGATTGGGAGGAGAAATGGTGGATGGCTTGTGTATGTGTTGGAACAAACTCTGCAATAATCATTTCCCTGCACTCACCCATTAAGGCTGCAGCCAGTGCTGGGTGAATCAGGTCAGGTTGGTCAGAGCCATAGGCAATTCTAGAGTGTTTTCCATAATATTTTCAGGGAAAGTGTGTTGCTCTGCTTCAAACATGCCTTTCCCTAGCTTAATATTAAAATGTTCTAGAATGCAGAATGGAAGAAAATGCTGGTGCTTTTGTTATTTGCTTTTCTGTGAGTTTGTCAATGAAAAGTTTGGGCTTCATGCCTTTCTGGATGTCACTCTGACTGACTTCACATGCTCCCCAAATTTCTGAAAGATATTCTCTCTACCCTCAGAAATAAGAGGCTAAGTGTGATTATTTACTGGTGTGATGCACTCTGCATACAAGCAGGGATTATTACTTCACATTTTCAGGACTGAGCCATGCATTGCAAATATGTTCTGTTATGCTCTTGCTCAAGTGAAGCAATCATTTTTTTTTGTCTTTAGGTTGGGATACTTTGTTCTTTTTAATTTAAAGAAAAAATGTTTTGAATAATGAAAAATTAAATTGATTTTTTGAGGAAGAAGACTGCATGCATTTTAAAGGTTTTTGTGTATTTGTTTAGGTTTTTTGGTAATGGATGTATCAGTGTAATTGATTCATTAATTTAAAAAACTTATGTCATGTGGTATGGCTTAATTTCTATCTAAGAGCTATTGTGTGAACCTTGCCTGAAAATCATACTTTGACCTTCTTACATGGAATACCTTCCCCTGTCCATTAATCATAATCGTAGAATCGTAGAGTTGGAAGGGACCTGGAGGGTCATCTAGTCCAATCCCCTCCAATGCAGGAATCTCAACTAAAACATCCATGACAGATGGCCATCCAATCTCTGCTTACAAACCTCCAATGAAGGAGAGTCCACAAGCTCTTGAGGGACTTCATTCAAACAGCTCTTACCATCAGAAAGTTCATCCTGAGGTTTATCTTCTTTCTTGTAATTTGAATCCATTGGATTGACTCCTACCCTCCAGAGCAAGAGAAAACAAGCTTGCTTCATCTACCATATGACAGCTCTTTAGATATTTGAAGATGGCTGCCATATCTCCTCTCATTCTTCTCTTTTCCAGGCTAAACATACCCAGCTCCCTCAACCATTCCTCATACGGCTTGGTTTCCAGATGTGCAGAGAATAACTGATGTGAGCAGACAATTGCACTCCACACATATGTAATGGCTCACTTTTCTAAATAAGTCCTATTGTGATGAAAATAAAAAAAATAAAAATGGCAGCTCTACCAAGTCAAAATGTTACTAGTTGCTGGAGGTGGTAGGCTACATGCTTTGCAGAAGATTCTTGGTTCCTTTCCTGGCATTTCTAGATAGGGCTCAAAATGTCCCCTGCCTCTGACTCTGGAGAATAATAGCCAAATGTGTTTACAATGTGCTACCCCCCAGATGTTGTTTTATTATAGCACTCATCAATGAAAGGCAGCATCACTAATGGTCAGTGAGGATTGGAACTGGAGTTCAATTACAACTGGAGATCACCATCTTGGCTAGGGTTGCCATATTTCAAAAAGTGAAAAAGTTGTTGAGCTATTTGTGAGGAAATTTGCCAAAATCTTCATTTCCGATATGGGTTGTCATACATCTGGATTTTCCCGGACATTTTTGTGATTCACACCTGGACACTACCCTGGGGTAGACAGTACTTTCTATATTCCGAATGGCTGGTCAAAGAGCCCTTTGTCTGAATCTTGAATCATGCAGGAATACGTAATAGAACATTTGGAGGTCAGTGCCTGGTGCCTGATGGCACTAAGAACATAACAAATTTAGCAGAGAATGGCACAGTTTTATTGAATATATATCAAAGAACACTGTAAAAGGTTAAAAACATTAGCAGGATTCGCATAACACTTGTAATTTAAAACAACAAAGGATAAAAATGAAGTAGAACAAATTGGGATAAATTAATTAAATGCAGTTAAAAGAGGAAGAACTTCGGAAGCCAAGGGTGGGGGGAGGGAAGTCCTGGGGTTCAATGAACCCCATAAAGGTACAGATTTGATTGGTTGTTTTGTGTGTGTGTGTGTGTGCGTGTGTGTGTGTGTGGAGGTCAGTGACTGTCTGGGAAGCTACTGGGAGCTGTGTTTGGCCCCCACACTTCCAGTTCCTTATTTAGAGCTTAATATTTCCCTTTTACTCATGACTTGTGCTGCTTTCCTGATGGACTGGACAAATCTTGTCACCAATCATCGCATAGGGGAAATCCAGAAGTGCTCCCTAATTTAAATTGATTGTCTCATTTGGGTGGGTAGCATTCTCCCCCACCCCAGCCTTAGCTCAGTTCTGGGAGTGATCATGTAGATATTGTTGCCCAGCTTTTAATTATCCTATCAAGGAAAAAAAATTAAGAAGGTAATAGATATGTTACTATCTTGCTTAAATAAAATTTAATTGAATACCCCCCCATCCATACTAATGGCAGGAATAATAAAATTAAGCTTTTGACACTGACAAAGTTTAGTTAAGAAGCAAAATATATTTATTTGGTTATTTTTAACTGGAAATCAATTCCCCTGTTTAAGTTGATATCCCTGCAGCGAAGCGATAAGGACATTTTAAATGTTTCCCAGCATCTGCCTGTACATTTTAGTGTGTTGCAGGATTAGTGGATAGCTGATGCTGCTGTTACATAAATGTGAGCAAGTAAAGTGAGATCCTCATTACAGAGTGAAGTGGATAATATGAATCAGTAACTGAGGGTGATGGAACTGTATATACTGTCCATTAACTCAGTAATAGCGCCTCGTCTTCTCCAGACGAGAGGATTCACAGGCACCAGCATTTTGCTGTGTTGCACAGGCAAATCCCCAAAGCCTCAGCAGCAGAAATGTCTGCAAGTTGAGAGATAAATATGTGAAGACATATGCAGTGAAGACTATGTTGGAATTACAGGCATTCAGCTCTTGGCATGGCTATTATCAAAGTCCCAGGCAAGGTGAGGAGCATCAGCATTCTGCTCACAGCTCCAGAAAAGGAAGACGCATTGGCAACTTACAGGCAAAGCTCACGCAGGCAAATGTAGTCTAGGTTTAAACCTGCAGGACGTTTAAGCATATGTCTTATATTTCCTCAGTACTGAATGTCTAGATTAATGTGGGACAAAGTATGTCTAGTTACCAGAGTTTAGTGTTATATTTTGACTGTAGAGTGGACTCTGTAGTTTCCATGAGATAGTCCCATTAGCTTTTACCGCAAAATAATCAAGCCCAGGCAGAGCATTTTGACTAATTTTTGAAGTCTTTACTTCTTAAGCAGCAAACATTTTGTTTAGAAAGGGGACAGAGAGGAAGCAGTGGATCATTATTAAGACAATGTCCTTCCTCAAGTGCTTTCCTTTATTTTACAGCAGTTCTTGCTCTTCAGTTATATGTGTGTTAAGAATGTCTCTTTCTCATGAATATGTTGAATATGAATATATACAGGGAATATGTTGTTTGGCTGTGTACTTTTAAGTTTTCTGATTCACAAGGCCCTCTGAAGAAAAACGTTCTTTACAGAAAGTATACTACTGGGACCCAGGATTCCCCATAATAGTCAGGATTGGCAAACCGCTTTCAATCCTACATCATTGCACACATCTTGAAATGGAGATGAGGGCTCATGCAAGTCAGGTGGAGGGATTAACAGGAAATGGATGGGCCAACAGCACTCTCCCCATCTCCTAACAATTTTTAGGAGATCAGGGACGTTATATTTGCACTGGGACATTTATTCATGTAAGCCGTGTAGGGACTTTCACCGATGCTGCTGTGGGTTGGCTCAAGATACAGGAACAGACTTATTTAATGAAGGATAAGCAATATTGAATCCTCCATCATTCAGTCTGGACACTGAGGTCCAGTGCTGAGAGCCTTCCCTCACTGTGAGAAGTGCAGCTACAGGGAACTAGGCAGAGGGCCTTCTCGGTAGTAGCACCTGCCCTGTGGAACGCCCTCTATCTGACTTTTAGAAGACATCTGAAGGCAGCCCTGTTCAGGGAAATTTTTAATGTTTGATGTTTTATCCTGTTTTTAGTATTCTGTTGGGAGTTGCCCAGAGAGGCTGGGGAAACCCAGCCAGATGAGTGGGGTATAATTTTTTATTACTACTACTACTACTACTACTAAAGGTAAAGGTAAAGGGACCCCTGACCATTAGGTCCAGTTGTGACCGACTCTGGGTTTGCGGCGCTCATCTCACTTTATTGGCCAAGGGAGCCGACGTACAGCCTCCGGGTCATGTGGCCAGCAGGACTAAGCTGCTTCTGGTGAACCAGAGCAGCGCATGGAAATGCCGTTAACCTTCCCGCCGGAGCGGTGCCTATTAATCTACTTGCACTTTGACATGCTTTCAAACTGCTAGGTTGGCAGGAGAAGGGACTGAGCAACGGGAACTCACCCCGTCACAGGGATTTGAACTGCCAACCTTCTGATCGGCAAGCCCTGGGCTCTGTGATTTAACCCACAGTGCCACCTGCATCCCTTTTACTACTACTACTACAATACTACTACTACTACTGTATTATTATTATTATTATTATTATTATTATTATTATTAATTAGGCTTTGCATTGTGAAGTGAGATCTGCAGTGAATTTTGCCATAAGTTCTCCTCAATGAGCAGCAAAATAGCTAACTAGGGCTGTGTCCACACTAAGACATTCATGCATATGTGGGTCATTGTTTCTGTCTATGCCTTTGTGTGCCTTCATTCATACTTTACCCATAGTTGTCAACTTTTCCCTTTTCTTGCGAGGAATCCTATTCAGAATAAGGGAATTTCCCTTTTAAAAAGGGAAGCGTTGACAGCTATGACCATACTTGCAATGCTTACAAAATCTATTTTTGTGTTTACGTCCACACCAGTGTGACATACTTGATGGAATGTATTTGGAGTTGAAGTCCGTATGTTAAACCTTAAAATTTAATTTATTTAGCTGCACTTTCGCTTAAGGGTGATGTCCCATTACCCAGTCATATTCAGAATTGGCCATTATTTAAGTCCATTTCTCTCAGTTGGTCAACCCTGGATATGAATCTGGGTGTCTATATCTATATGTTTAAGATACATTAATGTGTTTGTGTTAAGGGTTGTATTCAAGACATATTGGATTGATTGACAAACTTCAAAATAACATAAATAAAAGATTTTGGGGAAGACGCTCTTACTCAGTGAGAAAGATAAATATGCCTATTACAGTATGTGCCTATACTTCATGCAAAGTGTGAATTCAGGGGACGTGAATATTGTGATATGCAACATACTCCAATACAAAGGGTTGTTGGGAAACTGCTGTTTAAAACTGAAATACCCGCCCACCCACTGTGTGTAATTCAAGTGCTATTAAAGGAATTGAAAATGAGCAGGGAAGTAGCAGTTGTCTTTTCCCCGCAGTCATAACAGAATGTCTGACAGGCACACAAAAAGGCATTAGGCAGAAGTAGGGGAAATTAACCCATAATACTAATAAGACTAATACTTAGACTTGAGATAATTACTCCCCATCCCCTGTTTTCAAGTTATTTGCAAACTTTTAACTGTTTAATGACTGGGACATTTGTTTGGTTGTAAGTTGCTAATAAATAAATAAATAAATAAATACTTCTAAAATAATTCCTAATAGGGTGAAACTCGTTGTGATGCTCAAGACCTGTGAACAGGATCTCCCTTTCTCTATTTATTTTCTTTCTAATAATAAGCACCAGGGGCCCAGAATGTGAGGCTACAATGTTGGTGGCAGAGGGGCTAATCCTTTTCCCACTGCACCATTTTCCCAGTTAAAACAACCATGTCCCAAATGCTCTGCTTTCTATTGCATGTAAAACATGCAATTGCCATTTGGGCCCCGATATGTTCCCCTCGGCATGGCAACTAGGAGGTTTGGGAGGATGAATTTAGAGAAATGGCATGGTGGAAACAGGTAAACCTTGTTTCCCAAGCACTTCAACCCAGATTCGATTCCCCAGCTGCTATTCAGGGTTTTGTTTTTTAATGTGTGAAATCCCAATCACGAAGTTTCCTTGAACACTGTTTTGCAATTGGTGGAAGACTGTTATGTGTTCTAATTTTTGTATTAACATTTTAATTGTGTAGGTTTTGTAAACCATCCTGGGAATATAACTGGAGGGTGACATAAAAATGCCATAAACTGAATCACAAGAGAGGCATTTGATCCTATATCAAAAGCAATAAACATGTTGTTAAAAATGAGAAACATTAAACATATGCCAATAAAATATTATAAATGTTTATGTTAAGGCATCTTCTGTCTTGTTGTTTTCTCTGTGTACCACATCAAGGAGGAGAACCTCCACGATATATAAATCTTCCTGTGTTGGAGAGATAATACACTTAAACCACTGTCCTGTCATTGATAAGCACTAGATCCAGATTTGTAAGGGTAAGCAGCACCAGTGTTTTCTTCTACAGTGTTAGAATCTAGGAATATTCTTCCTAGGCCATATCCAAAATAACTCATCTTGGGAGAAATACCAAATCTGGTTTGGGATCAGAAGATTCTTTGTGGTTTCTTTTCACAGACCTCTTTCAGTTAGGGAGCCAGAAAGACTCAAACAAGAAAGGCTGATTGCAAAATCATTTTGCCCTTGTTTTGTGTGGATCAGAGGAAGGGCATACATACTCCTCTCTCCCTCAAGAGTACATCACTTGATTTTTTTAAAAAGGCCTTTGACTCAAACTGAATAGGAAGACTAATAAAACATTGCATTGTGTTTTGGGCTTTTCCATAGAAACAAAATGTGTCCTGGTCTAGTGCCACCAGCATAATCATATGTCATACCTCCACCTCTGTATACAGGGTGGTGAACCATATATTTGCTTCAGCAGGATAGTAATTATTCTCTTGTTTGCAACTGATTCAAGGGGGTATAGGAAATAACTTTGGTCACAAAATTACTGAACAGAGCACAACAGGTTCTAAGGTTTGGGGTGGTTTTTTTCATCTTTGGGCTGAAGGACAACCTGGCAATATCTCTAAACTGTTTCCCTGCTCCTCCAGCCTCATTTGAATAACATCTATTGCAAGCAGCTCTCATTGTATTCTCATTTTCCATTTGAAAGGAGGAAGCTCTCATGAAGAAGAGTGGTGAAATGTGCTAGGCCTGATAAATAAGAGAGTGGAGATTCTCTTGGTACTGTCCTGAAGTCTCCTCAGAGAAGGAACATTGGAAGCAGGACCCCTCCAAAGAGCCCTTGGACATCCCTACCAGAAGATTAGAGGTCCCCATACCAGCTGGCTCGGTTCCTGGCAGGCTCTCAGATTTTCCCTCACCTCTAGAGCAGAGGACATGGTGAGCCATTCAGGAGCTTCAGAGCTACTGCCAAAGTGCCCAGCTACCTGGGTCAATGCCTAGGTGAGAGCCAGGAAGTGATATAGCGTCCCAGTCTGAACTGCTTCATTGCAGAAGCAACTTTCTTCCAAGCTCCAGTCATTAGTGTTCCTGAGCTGAGGAAATTGGCTTCTCCTGAAAATGTCCCCTGCTCAGTGGAGTGTGCAGCAGAAACAGCTCACCAAGTGGGGTGCTTCTATTATGCTCTCTTCCCAGCAGGTGGGTTACTGTTGTTTACCAGGAGGGAGAAGCTGGTGCTGTGCAAACTCATTGGAAGGAATTCTGCATTGGCTCTGCTGGGACATTTGCATCTCACTGACTTTCTTGTCACCTCACCTCTGCTAGTAAGTAAGAGTGACCCACCTACCAGGAAGATAGCATAGTGAGTCTGCCCCACCTGGTGTGTTGACTTCTCAGTATTCTAAAGCAGGAATATCCAAGCTTTCTTATTTTCTTTGGGCCACTATTCTCCAATGTGTTGCCCAGATCACAAACTACTTTCATATTGTCAACATTAACAAATGAAGACCATTGCTTATGACTTGAAAACATTAGATTTATGACTGAACTTTGGAAAGACTTTTCAATCGCAGATGTGAATCAAATTTGGTAGAGGAGCCTCATGCTGTCAGCTGGCAATCCTTGCTTCGAAGGATCTGCTGTTGAATTCATAATCAAGCAAGAAATTGGTCAATACTACATTAGTTCAAACTAAATGCAAGTCTAAGGTGTGGTAAAAGATTAGAGCTCATGGTTCTAAAACATCTATGGTTATGATTATGATCATTATTATTACATGTTTATTTATACCCCGTCTTTTCTCCTGACAGGCCTGAAGGCAGTTTACAGGGGAAAAACCAAGAATTGCTAAAAACACAGAAAAATCCATCATTAAAATATAATTAAACATTGATAGAATTAAAACTATATACATATATCAAATCTGTTTCAAGCATACCAATAATTCCAATAAAAACAGCACGACACCAGCCCTTTAATTAAAAGTAGTCAATTCCAAAAAGCCTGCTGGAACAAGAAAACAGGTCTTTTTACACACTATGGCATGCTTCACTTTTTCGAGCCATTAGGACTACAGAGCCTTGAAACAGTGTATGTCAGAACATGTAGCTCAAAGATAACGAATTCACTTTAGCAACAGTGGTGTGGCTGAATATGGGGATAGAAGCAGCTGTGGGACAGCAAGGTTGGCAGTGCTAAAGCTTTTCTCAATTTATGGACTAAAACTGTTGCTCTGTCATTAAAAATTCATCTCTGTCACTGTCACCTCATTCACCATCTGCTCACCAGGTTACCCTATGACAAAGGGGTGGTGCATTTCATTACTAATTTGCTTTTTGTTCGGCGCAGTATTTTCAAGTGGGCCTGCCACTGGAACAGCGAGGGGGGGACCATCAATCACATCCTCAGAGGGCTTAATAAAGCTTTTGACTACTTCCATAGCATAGCATGCTCTGGTGGTGCTATAATATATCTGAAAGCTAGGTGCTATTTTAATAACATGCGAGATAACGGAGAAAATGTCTGTGCCAACAAAGAACACCATTGCATAGTGAGACAATGAATGATTGTATTTATTTGTATTTGAAAACTGGTCATCAGCCTTCCAAATGCAAATCAGCTCTGTGCCCACCATTAGTACAGACAGTTCCCTTTGCAGACCAGTCATGTGGAAATCTGGATTGTGTAGAAATACTCCTTTTTAATTAAGTAATTTTACCATTCTGCTTTCCAATGACTACTAGCTCTGTCTACAGCAATTGCCAGACTGGGGAGTTCAACAGGCGGAGGAGTTAAATGAGCTGAATATAAGGTGATATATTAAATAGAATCAATATTGAATATATTGATAGAGCCTGTTTGGCCCCCTAGTGTACACCAGAGTGATGAAGCAAGCTAGGAGGCAGCTCTGCTGCTGAATGGGGCTCATCGACACTTCTGATTGCCCTGCCCCTTCCCCCCAGGATTAACCTGCATTTAGCGCTGAATCAGAACAAAGGGCAATTGAGTGTTCTGCAAATTGTCGTTTGTTCTGATTTAGCGCTAAAGAGATGGTTTCGGGGGGGGGGGGCAATGGTGGGGCAAAGGCAAAATCGCTCAGACCCATGGTTTCTAGGCACTGAACTGTAGCATTTGGGACACACTATGAGATCCTGTTCACCAAAAGATGGCTATTCTGAAACAATCACTTTTCATGATAAGTAAGAGAAAAAGTGACATGAAAGGTGATGGGTTTTTTAAATCAATCACTTCTTAACAAACCAACAAACAGGGGGGGAGTCCACTAATTATCACTTTGACCATAACTATATAACTCCTGGATTTCAAGAACATCTGCATCCCCCTTTTCGGAAACCAAATTAAGCCTCCCCTCTTCTGTTGTTTGAGAGAGATCTGGTCACAGGCAGAAGATGTAGAACTCTGTTCATGTCTTAAAACAGAGCTAGAATCTTCTGTGTTTATATTTGCAAAATCTTAATACATTCTGGGTTATGCCTAGCATATGTTAATGTCTTAAGGTACAAGACACAGCACCCTGGTTGAAGGCAAGCAGGTCTGGGTCTGTTCAGTGCCTGGATTAAAACTATTCATGTAATGTTCTTCCTGGGATAAAGTGGTCAGACATTACTTTTTGATTTTGATTTTTTTTTAGTGCAAACTGGCCCTATAATTGTGTTCTTTAATAAGTGACACCTGCCCAAGTTTACTATGTCTACTTCAAGACCAGGTATTATTTATTACTTTGCCACATCATGTCCAGATAACTCATCTCTTATTTTCATTTTTTCTCTCCCTGTTTTTGGATTATGCTATAAAAGGGTCAATAATTCCTCGTCAATGTCTTTTCCACTAAGGCTGAGGTATAGATTTGAAAATAAGCCCTGTTCTTGTTTTGCACTGATGGATGAATGTCAAATAGTAGCATTGTTGCAAACAACTCTCTAGGTTGACAGTCCCAGTGGAAAAGGGCTGTCATGACAATTTGAGTTCATAATGGATGAGTACGTGTTTCAGGAAATTTAGAGCAGTCCCATGGTGGGTTCTGAAGGTGAAGATGGAAAATGACAGGACAATCCAGCCAAAGATAAGCATTATAAAGTCTCTTGATTTCAATGGGCATCCCATTGGCATCACCGAAAAATAAAAATCCTTGACTTTGTCTGGATTTTAGCCTATTTTTTAAACTCAGCAAATAGTGGAACAGTAATTAGAAGTATCTCAGCCTGGAATCTTTAAGAAGATGAACATGTGTTTCACTATATCACTGATATTCATAATTACCTGGTTCAGGTAATAATTCACAATTTTGCTTCATAATTACCTGAGGTCACCAAGCTTAATTGTATAATGAATTTATCATATTTTGCCTAGGAAGTTCTTCTCTGGCTTCATATGTAACATTACACTTCTGCTGATTCTGTTAGTAAGACTGCTTTGCAGGTCTAGGCACAGAATTTATCAAATACTGTATTTGATGAGTGAAACATTTGATTTCTGTGATCAACATGATGAGATTGCGTAACAATGAAACTTGGTACCTTCCCTCTGTTTGAGTCACTTCTATTGATTTGTTTATTGCAAACATTTTATGTGGTTGTTGTCTCCAATCCAGATTTAAGTATTCCACTTCCTATTTGTTTTGGCAGGGGGTGGGTGGTTCACTTTCGAAGTGGCTCTCAGCAGTGGCTGTAGCTGTGAGCTACAATTTCCAGGCGACTATGCAACACCCTAATCACACATGTACCACCCTTCCATGCCAAGAGAGAATTCTCGGAAAATAAATGAGTCTTTTGATGAGTGGGGGGCAGGGAGATAGTTTATAATTACTATGCCAGTTCTGAATTAAACAGAGAGTTTGCACATCACTGGGTCCAGTTTTATGCATGCAGTGTGAGCCACCTGCTTTGAAAGGACTTGAAAATCACATCTTAGTATTTTCAAGCATGTCTGAAATGAAAATCTGTGTACAGTTGGGTATTTTGTAGACATTCAAACATGAAAGGCCTTTGCTGAATCAGAAGCTGAGCTACAGTTTTAAACACAAGAGAATTAAAAAATTAAAACTCACTTTGTCTTTGTTAGAGAGGGATGCTGGACGGTAGAACCACATGACTTTTCAAGTGGTAGCTAACCTGTGTGGTAGGCTTTTTCTAGATTGGATCGCATGTATGTATCATGTACAAATAGCAGCATTTTGAAAAAGATCAAGCATTTTCTTATTCAAGTGAGAAGCTGAGGCAATCACCTGGAGAAGAAAATGCTACCATATCTTGCTTGTATTATTATTATTATTATTATTATTATTATTATTATTATTATTATTATTATTGGCTATCTCTATACATCATGGTACATCATTCTGCTCTGTGGATATGGACTGCTCCGGAATATGAGTGTACCTCAAAACCAGACAAACCTAGTTTCCACAAAGAGTATGCCTTTTGCATTGTGGTTGCTCAAACAGTTGTGGGATTGGCGAGTATTAATTTTTCAATAGCGGTCATTTGCCAATGTCCTGGCATCAGGGAAGTGGAACCTTTTCTGCATTTCTTTGTTTGCCTGTTGTCATGAATGCTGGGACCTTCTGGGACCTTCACTTGCCTTGGGGTTTGGTCTGTTGGGCCACACTGTGTGAATGGAGGAGTTAGCTAGGGGCACTCTCAGTTTCTTTGCATAGCCAGGGACTTCAGTAATAACGTAAAAATCTGCCTTCCAAAATAGTTTGCCTGCCATTACTGATCTTCTCCTTAAATAGCACTTGATAAGCTTCTTCTAATGGTTCCCTAGAATGTATTTAAAAACAAGTGCTTTGTGAAAGTTAATGTGACACAGAGCCAAGAAGAGGAGTGAGCAACCTGCTGCCCTCCAGATGTTGGTCTAGAACTCTCACGCTCTCTGACCTTTGGCTATAGTGGGCTGATGGGAGTTGGAGTCCAACAACATCTGGACAGGTTCTCCACCCCAGCCTCAAATATTGAGCATACATTTGTACATTTCTTTTTCTTTGTTAAAAGCAATGAAACTGCAATTAATAATTACAAAAGAATGACTAGCATATTTTTTTCTGACAGGCTCATGTCAGAAAGACTTTGCCAGAGGATGACAATCCTACAGGGAATCCCTGAGTGATTACATTGTTATTGCCCTGTAATCTCCTCATTTCTTCCTAGACTCGCTGTTTCTGAGTCGCTTAAGTTCTTGCGTAGAAGGATCAGCTCCAGTTAGATGTGATCCAAACTGAAGTTTTTATAAGGCACATAGATCCCCCCCCCCCGGCATTTAATATTGCACAAAAAGCAGCTTGATGTTTGTATTAGCTGTGTGGCAGCACTGTAAAGGGAGCTTTATCTAGGCCTTTTGACAAAATAGAATGCACTTTGGCTCCTAAACAGATGGCTGTGTTGTAAGTATAGACCAAATCAGGTTTTGCTGTGGCTTGGATTTTATTCTGTTATGATACAGTAATCTGGCATTATCTGTTTATCATGCAATCTAGTCACTAAAAAGCTAGCAAATATTTAACTCTCCAGGAGTTGGTGTCTTGGTTGAAAAGGGGGAGAAATCAACAAAAATGAAGCCCTGAACTCCCTCTTCTTCAAGAATTGAGGTGCAGGGAAGAATCCTCTGACTTTTCTCCTTCAGCATCCATATAAGACCACTGATGGTTGCAGTGGGGAGGAATGATCTTCTCAAGATCCATAAATGGAAAAATCTTGCCTTGTTTTACATATAACCCCTATAAAGCCTAACCCTGGCCACTTTCCTGATAAATAATGCCATTTTTCTCTCTCTTAGTAAGCATCTTGAGTTTGGGGGAATTAGGGAGTTTATATGGTGGGTGTTTAAAATGACTGTTCCCCCCATAGTGTTCCTTCACTGCTGCTTTATCCAAACTTCTGCTGTTTAAAGCCACCACTTTTCTTCTCTCAGTGTGGAAACTGTAGCACACAGAGACTCCCCCCCCCCGGGGGGGGGGCTTTCTTCAACCGCACAGCAAGTAATTTACTACAGACATGAGTTCCTGTCTTTTTCTTCCTGCCTGCTCTTCCTTCTCACACATCTGCCTCCAGGGCTGAAAATGCATCATTGATGCCCCATGCAGGCTATTAATCTATATTTTGCTTATCACTGTTTCAACTGTACAGAATTAACTGCTCTAGGTAGACAGGTGCCTTGCACCCTCCTCGGTGTTTAACATAGTGACTTTTTCAATAATGTATGTGGGGCCAGGTTACCATCTGGCAGGAAGCAGACATTATTCTCCCTGTGATGGCTACTGTTTTCCTTTTCCTCTTAACCTTTCATTTGATTCCAGAGGCTTATGTTTCAGATTATCCTTGGAGGATTAGTTAACCTTCATCTTTGTTAACCTGGAGAGTCAAGGTGGTGATATACATTTGCATGTTGAACTTCCGTTAGACATGTTTACGTATTTCTCAAAATTCAACAGTGCATCATACTGTTCTCTATTCTTTCTCTATGCCAATTGTAAAATATTGACAGATTAAAGCCATTATGCCATTTTTGTCTACCTTAAAAAGTTTAACAAGCTAAGCATCCTGGAATCAGACTTCAGGCTAGAAACCCAAGGCACTGGGATAAGTAAAAAATAACAACACTGAAGGTGGAAACTGTTTTTCCTCAAGCTTCATGGCCTTCCCCCCACCCCCCAGAAACAGCAACTTCACATTTGAAAGTAAAGTTTACTTTTTCAAAGCACTTTCATTTTCATGTGGAAAATAGGAGCCTCCATCCAGAGTGCTGTTCTTGGCTATAACCCCACACCAATTTATTTAGAAGTAAGTTCAAAAATCTATATTGAATTTTGAGTAGGATTGTGTTGTTAGGCAAAGCTTTGGACTGAATAGCAAACTTAGTATCTCATCAAATTGCGTTTCACAAAATAGTTATGAAATTCTACTAAGTTTAAGAAACAAAACACTACAGTACAGGGCATACAGTTGGTTGTGAGATCCTTTGGAATGCAATTGGAACTAGAACTATCACCCATGGAGTCTAAGGGGGATGCTCGCTTAAGTCTCCCCTATCATATTAAATAT
This sequence comes from Podarcis liolepis, assembly GCF_965112155.1. Classification (NCBI taxonomy): domain Eukaryota; kingdom Metazoa; phylum Chordata; class Lepidosauria; order Squamata; family Lacertidae; genus Podarcis; species Podarcis liolepis. Next base: position 3,586,139 of record NC_139569.1, on the reverse strand, counting down.
AGTTACAGTATTACCTGTTCTCAAAATTACAAGATACTATTGTTCTCAGTGTGTGCAGATTTGTTTAGACTTGCAATTTCACATTCCAGTTTTGAGTGCACTAAGTAATTGAAGAAACTTTCTTCCATCTTAAATTAAGTAATCTCCATTACTGATTTCCACAAATCATTTCTTCATATAAGATAATCATCCCAAGGCAATACCATAAATTACTTTTATTTAAATATTATCTTGATTTACGCTACAACCCTATACACACTTAGCTGGGAGTAAGTCCTAATGAACTCAGTAGGGATTTAAGACATACTAGATGTATGATATACATACATACATACTAGACACGGGTGGTGCTGTGGTCTACACCACTGAACCTTGGACTTGCCGATCAGAAGGTCGGCGGTTCGAATCCCCGTGATGGGGTGAGCTCCCATTGCTCAGTCCCAGCTCTTGCCAACCTAGCAATTCGAAAGCATGCCAGTGTAAGTAGATAAATATAGTAGGTACTGCTCCAGCAGGAAGGTAAACAGCGTTTCCGTGTGCTGCTCTGGTTTAGCCAGAAGCAGCTTAGACATGCTGGCCACATGACCTGGAAAAATAGTCTGCGGACAAACGTTAGCTCCCTCAGCCAGTAAAGCGAGATGAACGCCACAACCCCAGAGTCATTCATGACTGGACTTAACTGTCAGGGGTCCTTTACCTTTACCTTTTTAGGTGTATGCGTAATATGAAGCAGGTTTACTGTAGTATCTTGATTTTCCTTAATTGGGGTGGGGTGGGGTGACAATACTTTCTGTGAAGGCAAGGAAAAGGTGGATCTCTTCACTCCATCCCTGAGACTGGATTGGATCAGCCACCTTTCATGTCTAAGAGCCATTTTTAAAAAACTAATCCCCGCTGGTGCCAACATACTTAGAATTACTCTTTCTGTGGAAGGGCAAATAGATAAATTGTATTTGAATATATTGTATTTAATTTAACTGTGTTCAAATTAAAACTTTCCCAGTTGGAAACCCCACTCCAGTTAAAACATTCTCTGTCTTATTTTTCTGTCTTCCATATATGCAGACCCCTTAAAATTAGGGCTTATTAGGTAGAATCATAGAACTGTAGAGTTGGAAGGTACCCCAAAGGTCATTTAGTCAAACCCCCTGAAATTCAGGAATCTTTGAAGTAATGTATCTTGTCCAACAATATAGTCTCTGTCAACTTTTACCTTAATTGCAATCCCAGCCCTCCATTTTTTTTTAAAAAAATCCTTCCTAACCACCTGCTTTCAGAGCTTATCCACTTTTCTTGTTCTGCTCCTTTCCCAGGGGGGAAACCGCACTCGGACGAAAAAGCACTTTGGGTTTTCTCTGGATTGACATTTGCTCTGGTTTAGCACTAAAGAGTGGATTTTCCCTGTGAAAGGAATGGGGCATGGGTAAACTGCTTGGCCCCTTGCGTTCTAGGCACAGGGCAAGCGGAAGTGTGAGCAAGCCCTCTGTGTGGGAGCTTCGCTTATTCCAAAGTCTTTTCTGGGCCACCAATAAGTCACCTTTTGCTGATGCTAACATTGTCCCACTGCCCTCCTTGGCACCTCCTTACCAAAGGCACATCACCACCAACCACTTAGTTCCTCTCCATCATTCCATGCAAGCAGAGTTACACCTGCCTGGCTGAGAACATAGCATAGGTCTTGGAGATCTGAGGGGAGTTATCAATATGGGCACATAGTCTCCAAGTTACAAAATACCACTAAGATTGTGCACATTTATTAAGACATATAATGGAATGTTCCCTCCAAGCAGCAGCAGGAGCCACTTGAGTGCTCTCTTGTGCCTTCTCCAAGTGCTGCTGCCGCCGCTGAACAGGTTGCAGTAGCATTAGCACTATATATGAATGTACTCAAGAGATGAATGCAATCAAGAGATGTGCTGAAGAGATGGTTACTACAGCACAGACCATCGCAGCCTCTGAGAGATTGGTTACAACTTAAAGGTAGCATCATTTCTCCCAGAAGTCAAGATAACAAACACAAATCATGCATCGTCCCCATTCTTCCCCTCTGTGGCCTCTGCTTTTTGAAGAAGCGTGCTGGAAAACTCTTTGACAATGATTTGTCCATCAATTGTTATAGATTTTAATTTAAAACTGGAGGTTGATTGCTGAGTAAATGTGGAAAGTCTAGTGTTGCAGGCAAGCGGATGTAAAAGGCTAGAGCAATTTTACAAGGACTGGTTTATAGAAGCATTTCTTACAAGAAAGGGCAAATTTATACTAGACTTTGCTGATTCCTCTGAGAAGATGCCATGCTAAGGGCCTACCCACACTGCCGTTTATCTCGTTATTTCAAGTGATTTCAGGTCATGGGGCTGAGAAGTTTTATTGTTGTTGTTATTATTATTATTTGCCCCATCACTTTCCCTAGGAAAAACTACTGTTTACTGCTAAATCAGAACAAACATCAGTTGGGTTTTCTGCGGATGGAAGTTTGTTCTGATTCAGCAGTAGACTGGGGAATCTAGTTTCTGGGGAAAGTGGCAGGACAGAAACAAACAAATGACCCTCTCGTACCCATGACTTGAAATCATGTGAAATCACAGGACAAACAAAAGTGTGGATGGGCCCTAACTTAGGAGGTGGTACAATTACAGCTGTCAGAAGCAGCTTTGCTCTTCCTTTTCTCTATAACTTCTTTGAGCTAAGCATGTTAATTAGCTATTTGCTGCAGCTCTTGGTATATGACGCTTCATAGGCCATACATTTGTATCTCCTGAGATTCTGATGACTTTGATCTGTCTCCACACATTCTCACTTCCCCAGAAATGGACATTAGCATTCTCTTAACAGTGACATTTCATAAGGTTACCTCTGAGCTGTAAGTATTTTGCAAGAGGAGTTTGATTGCAGATTGCAAAATTTAAATTTGAGTAATTAAGTACAGTACTCAATTAGTCTGGCACAACAAATTCACTTTAAAAGCAACAATAGTCTTTTTGCAGTTAGGAATGTGATGAGGAAATTGATGGAAAGACATATCACTCCTATGCAATCAAAAAATCAGGATGATTGTTCATTGTTGTGTAATCTTCCTGGAAGGAAATCAGAACAAGTGCTCAACAAACAGTGAATATCATATAACCTTAAAATAGGATTTGGACAAGCAAATAAGGATGAATGCTTAAGAAGCAGGTCTGTCTGAAGAAGCCATAGGGTAGCTCTTCCTGTATTGCTGCTGTTGTTGTCTTTGCAATGAAATAGTATTTACTGGGATGACTGGATTCAATTGTTTGAATTAAATATTAGAGCTTGATGGTGTCACTAAGAGTCAAACTTCCCAAGATGCAGAAGATATTTGTTTGCATTTGCCAACATTTAAATACAAAAATCTTTGCCACTGGATCTTTGCCACTGGTGCTCAGGGACGGGATAACTTTACCTCTGTGCTGTTTTCTTGATCTAAATCATGTCTCTTCCACTCCCACCTGCTATTAGATCCATAGGGATGGAACTTAGATTTAGAAAACAGCAGAAGGAAAAGATTAAACCACCTATTGCACAGCATATCTACTTCAAAATCAGAACCCTAGAAGCTGCTTAAAGGTAAAAATACAACCTTTATCTGAATACAGATCTCCAGTGCTTCATGCAGTTTGCTTTAGGTGCTCCTTTTAATCTTTCTATAGCTAGTGTGCAAAGAATTGCAGAACTATGTGTACACTGGGTTGTGTTTTTCAAGCAGCTGCCTTTCATGCTGAATGATGAATTGCTTTTAAAATCAAGGTGAGTTTCAAAAGCAGTTTCTGATATAGCATGGGGTTAAAATAAATATATTCAAAAACCCCACTGTGTATAAAGAAGTCATTGCCCATTCCTGAGTGTTCTAGATTCTGGCCTCTGTCAAATTAAAAATCATAAAAAATCTAAAGAAAGAGAGATCAATGAACTTCAATGATTTCCAGGCAGTGTGAGAGGGATTTCCTCTGCAAGCCTGCCAGATTTGAGAGATATATTTTGCAACTTTAGTCTTCTTGTCCTAATTTAACAAACCCTGTTTTGCCTTTTCCTCCAAATAGAACCATCACACTAGAGAATCAGTTGGTCATTCTTGCAACATCAGCAGCGGATGCTGGGTGCTACTATGTCCAGGCAGTCAATGAAAAAAACGGAGAGAATAAGACAAGCCCATTTATTTACCTGAGTGTGACAGGTGAGTACTGATTTTGAAAAATGTTTTCTGAAAAGGATGACATGTGTACCATGGAGAGACATTTCCCCCACAAAAAAATAGCTTTAGCAGCGATTTTGGAGGTAGCAGTATTACCTACAAAAAGCAAGACCCTGGAAGGAATTCAGCCTTTCTTTGATTAGCGGATTCTAAGTGTGCATTAAGCAAAGAAGAGTCAGTCTCAGGGTTTAAACCTGTCACTTTCCTTGCAGAAATTCATACCAAAAAAGCCACACATTTGGATGCCCTTTTGAATGAAAACTCTTTAATCAATCGGTATTTTTTAAAGCTGGACTTTTGCATTCTTTTCTTTTGTGTGCATTGAAAAGCTGATGCTATTAGTATTTTTCTATGACGACTTCTTAACTGAAGTGATGACCACATCACACACACCCAGCGCATACATTCAATATCACTCACTTGAAGCATCTAGATGTGGCTTTTATCATAATTCGTGCCCTAAAGGAAGCATTTGCAATGTGTTGTGGGTTTTCCATGGGAAAGGAACAGGGCAAGGGGAAAATCACTCAGATCCATGCGTGGAAAGTGTGGGTCAAGCAGAAAACCCCTTGGACCTGTGCTTCCTTGTCATGGGGCAAGCGGAAGTATGGCCCTAATATGCTGATGATTGAGGAAGCTACTGCACTATGGTATACCTGCCTCCTAGCAGATCCTTGGGTCCTTTAAACCAGTGCAGTTTCATTTTAAACCTTACCTACAGGAGACATAGATAGTGGGTCTGTGTGATTAGAGGTTTGTGCAAACTATGGCTCAGATAATGAGATAATGGGCATCCTGCTGTATGATCTGAATTAGAACATGTGAAGGTGCGAAAGCCAAAAAATTACTAGGCAGGGAATCATCCTTGATATATTCACAGATTCCAAAAGATGATGGATTGAAACAGGCATTTTGTTCCAGTTTTATGTTGTTCAGATGTTGTGAAGCAAGTAAGGCAAAATGAAATTGGTTTCCTTATTAATGGGTTAATATACGGTAGGTTTTAAAAGGTGTGTTACAGTGTTCGTATAGTGGACACTTTTCTCCTCCATTTTTAAAAAGTACCTTGTACAAGTGAAACTATTCTCAGCAAAGATCACCAAAAGGAAAGGGTTGCATTAAACAGTTTGTATCGCAAAAGAAAAAGAATAGCTTTGAAGGGGTGCTTTTAAATACCTGTTCTAAACAGAAGTCTGTTTATGTTTTCTCTTCATGAGTTACTGGTATTTTGCTGCTCTTGATTTCATACCATTTCAGATCAACTGCTTCTGTGGTTGGTTTATATCACACGAACATTCTGTATTTTTTATGCCCAGCATCTACTGTTAATTCTTTCTTTTTAGAAAAAAAAAATGATTAATACATATAATTTAAAAGGTGAAATGCTTGCTTTTTGGTGACCAAAGCATCTACTTACCTAATGTCTATTTTCTAAAAATGAATTGTTGAGCAGTCCAGTGATAATCAAGAGCAGTTAGTTAAATATGCAAGTGTTTTGCTAAAGAAACAACAGATTGAACTAGGCCTGCTGGTCAGCCGCATAAGAAATGCAGGGTTGCCATGGAAAAAACAATGCCAAGCAGAGCTTATTGGGACCTTGGGAGTGGCATAAGTGTCATGATCCAGCTGTTCTGTAAGATGGGCGTGAGGTGTAGACTTCTCCACACATTTTAGAATTGTCTATCTTCACGGATTCTATATAGCTATTTCTGGCTGATGTGCTTTTTAAATGGCATAGGATTTGCAAGCCATTCACATATTTTGGTTGCAGAACTGAAGTTAGTTTCATACTAACTTATGTAGCTGCTCCTATTACTGCTTATACCAACCTCCTCATGCCAAAAGGTTGCCATACGCAATCTCCCAGACATAGTTGGTAATCGGCCATCGGAAACAGTGTCCGGGCAGATATCGCTTAATTCTAGATAGATGGCAACCCATGTGAGCAGTGTCATTTTTGGCAATTTCCCTAAACAATAGCTCAAAAACTTCAATATAAAAGAAACCACAAGCCCACGTTTAGATGGCACAATAACCAAAACCATGACTATACTTCCAATGGTGCAGCAGCAGCAGAACAAGAGGGAGAACCAAGCAGGCATGACCTGCGTCTCGGTGAGCTTGAGTGTTCATGCTAAACCATGGTTTGGCTCAATGTTAGGGATGAACTAAGCTAAGGTCACATAATGAGGAGCCAAACCCAGAAAACCTTGCAGCTTTTGGCACAGACTTCTTCTCTTACATTACAAAATGGGTTTGATAATTACATTCCCCTCCACCTTGCTAAGTTGCCTGAAAAATCTTGAATAAAAGGTGCCGTGTCTCTCATTTTTTCCCCCCTGGCAGCAGAGGAAAAACAGCTATACTTAGAATTTAATGACATTCATTTATAAAGCAGGCTTTAATGGTCTGTATTACATAACCACTAATGCACTCTGCAGCTCATTTTCTGATCTTAATTAACATTTGGGAATAGTCAGTCTGTGGCCATGTGAATAAAACATTTGCAACACACCGTAGGCTACAAAGAATGGCATGGACATATAGCGAAGAAAACAAAATGAAGAGGGGGGAAATAAAAGTGGGATTTGAAGTCCACACAGGTGGTCTTTTGACTAATAGGGGTGAGGGTGGGGAGATAATGATTTAGAGAATAACAGGAGAAACTGAAATCTGAGGCCTTTTTTTGCCAATGAAAAGGTCATAATCTTGATAAGAACTGCTTTGATGATATTTGAGTAGTGGAGTGGCTGAAATGCTTTTAAGGTGTTAACCTATATATTTTTTTTAAGAAAACAATATAATGGTGTGTGCCTTGAGATTGAAACTGAGAAGAAAGGAAACAATAAATGTACTAAACTCAACAGACATGAATAAAGCTGAACAGGATTGCAACCAGGCAGGAATACTAGAATTGTAGAAGTGTAGAGTTGAAAGGGACCCTGAGGTTCATCTAGTCCAGCCCCCGGTGAAGCAGGAATCACAACTAAAAAATCCCTGGCTGATGGCCATCTAACCTCTGCTTTGGAAGCTCTAGTGAAGCAGAGTCCGCCCCACTGTTGACCAGCTCTTAACAGTGTGTTCATTTCAGTCCATTGAGCCTGCAAAGATGTGGGCTTTGTCCAGGAGGGGCAAGGAGGGTGGGGGAGAGAAGCAACAACATGATATTGTGGGCTTGTGTGCAGGAAGACAAGAACCCCCCCTCAAAAAAGCAGTAGAAAAATGAAGGCATGTGCAACTGTGGCGCAATGTAGTGGAAAGGGTCAGAAAGGGGTAGGTAAGAAGAAGAAAAAGTGAAACAGCAAAACAATGTGATGGACAGGATATACTGTGCGTTTTCAGGGACACCTCCTTGAAATAGTGCAGAGCAAGGTGTGGCCAGGATTCCAGTCAAAACCTGTGGTGGTACTAATCTGCACAGTGACAAGCAGAAGGAAACAAGGGATGAACAAAATAAATAATAATAATAATAATAATAATAATAATAATAATAATAATAATAAAAATAATAAAAATAATAAAAATAATAAAATTTTATTTATATTCCACCCTCCCCAGCCAAACCCTGGGCTCAGAGCGGCTAACAATATAGGCCCCCAGATGAATTTACAAGCCAGAAAAAAACAAGACTTGTCACCCAAATCACCCCGTAGGGGATGGACAACAAGAGCGTTGGCTCCTGGGGGCTGAGGCACTGTGCCCTCCCCCCAATCTTTTTTTTGAGGGGGCTGGACTTCCTCAATGTTCAGAGAGCCCTGTGTGCAATGTCACGTCATGTTGGGTCCCCTCAATCCTCAATCCTGGCCCCTCTGATGGACAATTATGTCTAGAGCAAAATTCAGAGCCTGATATGTATCTCTTAACCAATATACAGTATCCCAACTTTAGAAGTGTTAACAATGCGACATTATATCTCTGTGTATCTTCAAACACTTTGTGGAAAGACACAAGAAGTGTAGATTGAGTAAATGGCTGAAAAAGCAAGTTTGCAAAAGGTGAGCATTTGTAAGTGTTTTTGGAAGGTTGGAATCCTGTTGCAACACTAATCATCTGAAACTGCAATTCAGGTCTTTGCTTCTGGAATTCCTTGTTCAAGTTATGAAATATAGAGGTGCCTGTCACTTTAGTAGATGTATTAGTAAATTAGATATTCTCGAGCCCAATTCATAATGTTAGGAGATACAATGTGTTTTGCAGGCTTTGACGTCTTCCCTCCAAGCTTTCAGTGCCAGCTTTGAAAAACGCAAAATAAGATTGATGAAATTTTTAAAAACCTTGCCAGCCTGTGGTTCTGAAGAGTCAAAAGATAATAAAGCCAATTATTATTTAACGAAGATAAATCGTCCTCCCAAGCACTGCAAATGTAAAGGAAGGAACCCATTGTCCTGTTGATAAGATTAAAGTAGTGAGGGGGCTGAAATTTAATTCTTGGTTTGGTTATATTGTAATTAATTTGAAATATAAGGATGTCATGTTGGCCTAGCCAGTTTCCATTTGTAGTAACAAGCTGTTTTGTCCCAAGGCATCAGAGGTGCCCAGATTGCATTAAATAGCTCCTTCCTCAAATTTGTCTAGCGATTCAGTTGGCCTTATTTATAATATAAACTCTAGAAGGAGGTAATATTAAGGGTTCTATGGTGCTACATTTAAGTACCCAAAATAATATCCTACAACATTTGTGGTATTTCCCCTTTTATAGGGAAGTTTTTAATATTTGATGTTTTATTGTGTTATAAATATTTTGTTGGGAGCCACCTAGAGTGGCTGGGGCAACCCAGTCCAATGGGCAGCGTACAAATAATAAAATTGTTGTTATTATTCTGGTGCCAACTGCATTCCTATTCATCAGAAATTATACTTACCCAAACATTTTGAATGCCTCCACCATGTAATTCAAATAAATTAGTCTGAACCATTTATCAAATATATTTATATCCCTTCTCATAAAAAACCTTAATGGGGTGTGGTTAGTGCATGGAGGAAGCGAACCATGACCCTAATGTTGCCTTATGTCTGAGCCAGGGACTGCGGTTTGTTTTGTTCCAGCAAACTACAGCCAGTAGAACCAGAAGAGAAACCACGGGAGTAAACCAAACCCTAGTCCAGACCTAATGTTAAGCAAGAGGTGATGGTTCGCTTCCTCCCTCCCTCCATGAGTGGAGAGATTTTTTTCCTGTGCTGGGATTTGTGGTTTACCATGATTTGTGGCCACAGCCTAAAAAGTGGTGCCACACCAGAAAAGGCCCATTCTTCAGCCTCCCCATCCCAATCTCAATAAGCAAATGAACCTGAACCCCAGATGATCTCAGGGCACAAGGCAGATTCATGTGTTATCTATTGTTTTAACAGAATGTTTTACCACCCTTTGAAACACTCGCCTTTTAAGAACTAGTCCCAAGTTGCTGTCCTACTTTAGCAATCTCCCCTCTGCTCATTTACAATCCCCCCTCCCTCTGTACAGTCTTCCTTTCATCACCATTGTGAAGAGAAAGTTATTGTTTGGTGTTTTCAACTGAGGAAGTAAATCTTGCTAAACAATAATTTACCATCAAGGTGTGCTCAAAAGTGGAGGGAATGGCAGGTGAGGAGAAAGGATTTCACTTTGAGGTTTTAATGGGGAGGCAGACTCAGCAGATGTTGAGGCTACAGATGGAGTGTCTGAAACATATTGTTGCATTAATTTTTGATGGAGAATTCCAGCAGCTAAGATGTAGGGAGTGGGAAGAAAACAAAGCAAGGCAGGCCAGATTCTCCGTGGAACAGACTTTGCAATGCCAGGGTCAGGCTTAGACCAGCTGTATCATCCTGTCAAACTGCTTTTAGTTCATGCTGGGTTGCGGGGCTGCAGATTTTGCATTTGCTTAGCCTCCATGGATCAGATTGACAAAAATGAAATTAATGCTCCAATAAGATTGTTTTTTTCATGTGAAGAAAAGGTACATAAAAGTTGAGGGGGGAATTGGATTTCTCTGCTGTGACTCAACTTTATACAGCATTGGTTTGCTCAACAAATAGGATGGAAATCTAGCGCAGCCCCAAATCAGAGTGCTTTATGAGTTGTGCCATGTTTAAATCTGTCTTGGAAATAATGACATTTCATTTTGCTCACTTTCTTGATAACCTTTAAGATTTCTTCCTGTCAAGCAAAATTCCGGGGGAAATTCTGCATTGACTTGTTCTCTCCACTTCTCTTGTCATGTAGACGAATATCTGCTGTATGCTCCAGCAATCATTCAATATTCTTTTGTCACCCAGAAAGCTAATTTCAAGCAGCTGCACAAGTGTTTAGGAACTGAGCTAGATCTATATGGATACTATTGCTAGAAATGCTATCCATAATTCGCTGCCATATTGAAATTTCCCTTGCCACCAAGATCTTGTTGTTTTTCCCCAGTTCCAAAGGGGAACTGGCATTCCTGCCAGGCATGGATGTATTTGGGCTGACTGCCTCCATGCAAAACATTACATACAGTTTGCCATCCATGTATGATGTGTTGAACAATCGTGGACACTATTGTTGTATCTCTGTTTTGCAGAATAACATTTACAAATCCCTCCTATATGGAGGCCAGGGCTGCTGGAGTGGAATCTTTCCAGCATTTTTTACCTTCTGCTGACAAGTTGATTGCCTATTTTTGTGAATTAGTACATGCCTGGAAGAGTACAGTTTGCTTTCAATACCCTACAATGCTTTGTCAGCTGGTTATTGATACTATCTGACGTTGTTAGGCTATAAAGTCCTATACAACTTAGGGCCAGGCTATCTGAAGGACCATAATTCCCTATACAAACCTGCTTGGGCTCTGAGATCTTCAGCAGAGATCTTCTCTTGGTCCTCCCCTACCAGGCACGCTTGGTGGGGATGCAGAATAAGGCCTTCTCAGTGGCTGCTCCCAGACTGGTTCCCTCTTTGTTATCCTTCTGGCAGTAGGTGAAAACTGTTCTCATATTCCCAGTTCAGGTCAGCAGGATGGGTTGACAGAACCACCCCTTGATTGAAGGCAGGCAGCAACCTTGTGGGAGGTAGTTCTGCAGTTCTGCTCCTGCCTTCCGGTCAAAGTGCAGCCAGTTGCCACAAGCTCCCTCTGATCTTTCAGGCTTTTACCTTTTAAAGAATATTTTATCTTGTATTTCTAAAGTAGTTTGCTCAATACTTCTTCTTAGACTTTTATTTAATCATTAAGTTTAAAGCTTTCTGCAGCTTATTTCCTTGTTATAGGAGTGTGCTCCCCTACCTACCCACTTCCCATTTTCTCTGCTGTTCTTTAAAAAGGAATCTTAATATTTTCATCATTTCCCTCCCACTGTAAGTGGTTGGCCAAGGGAGAAAAGGGAATTTCTCCATTACAACAGCAGCTGTAGTGAAGGAGGAATGCAAGGGGAAGCCTGGAGAGACATGCAAGCTACGTCTTTTGGCGCGAAAGCCATTTCTTCCCTTCTGCAAAAAGGAAACCTCTTCATTGAGCTTTTTAGAGCCATTTCTCCAGAAGGAAAGCCTTACATCTTCACTTAAGAGCAGATTGCATCCACCCCACTCATATATCGATTGGGTGTGCTATATTCCCCTGCTACCCATTCCGATTCAGCATTTGGGATTTCTTTTTAAAATATTATTCATTTAAATAATAATCAGTCTGGAGAGGCTAGGAGGGCTAAATAACTGGGGGGAAACAGACCACTACCCCCTCCTCTGAAGCAGATCCCAACTGGGAAAAGGAAAAGAGGCAAGCAAAAGGCTTTAAACACATTTTCTACTTTCCAATAGCCGCTCTGAATCATCAGATGAGGAAGAATCCTCTCCTCCAGCTACTAATATGGACCAGGGCTCTTCTGGGGTCCTCCCCCTCCAGCTATTATGAATACCTGTCTGAGGATGTGCTTAATCAAATCAAGCAGGCCCTCCTCCATCAGCTTACAGCTGAATTTCTGCCTGTTTTAAAAGCCTCTTCATCATCTCAGACAAGACCTGCCAGCAAGAAAGCACAGACAGTGCCTAAAAGCCCCTCTCTCAACTCTGGGCAACCTAACATACATTCCATGGAATCTGCTTCAGCCAGACTGCAGTCTACAACCAGAACCCAGTGTCTCAATCCCTTTGGGATGTAAAAGGATCTTAATCTAGTAACCCAAGACTGAGCACAATCCCAACAGTCTTGACTTCTCTGATCCTTTTGCTTTCATGGATCAAGATGAAGATGAATGGAGTGACAACCCACTAACTCCCCAACAACCCTCCCACTGGCTGTTTCAGGATTCTCATTACATTCCTTTCCTGGGTAAAGCCTTCGCTACCTTAGAGCTTAATGATCCCCCTGCAGAGCCATCTCCAATTCCATCTAAAGCTAAAGTGCTAAAGGAACCACAACATTCTGTGCTGGACGTTCCAGTTCCAGCCCTGCTCAAAAAAGTTACCAGGGCGTAATGAGACTTACCCCTCCAATATAAAAAAGTGATGGTGCTCGCTAATAAGCTATACTACCTAGACTCTGATTTCATGGACTCCCTTAAACTGCCCAGTGTGGATCCACTTTTTTTCACTGTAGTTTCCAAGGCTCTACTTCCAAGGGAAGGAGACTCCCAGCTGAAGGATCCCAATGAACACTGCCTTGACTATGTCATCCACAGGGCACAGGAAGCCAATGCCTTGGCCATCTGAGCAGCTTGCACAGCTTCAGTGTTTGCTTGTGCATCTTCAATGTGAGTGGATGGCCTCTTTGACAACCCTACTCAGGATATGAGTCACCCCGCTAAACCATACTGAATCTACACAGTTCAGCAACATTCATAGTAGATGCTATGATGAATATACATCTTGTGCCCCGTACCTGATGTAGTGGCCAGACACTCTATGGTTTTGACACTGGGAAGCAGATGCACAGTCCTGTGTTAACTTTTGCATTGCCCCCTATGTGGCTGGAGAAGAAGCTCTGAAAGATATTCTAGTTAAATACAGAAATAAATGCAAGATACTGATCATTCATAAGAGAGATGACAAGAAACCGAACAGGAAATATTCAGCACATTCCTACAAAAATCATTTCAGAACTTTTGGAAACAGGGCTCAACAAACCATGGAACAGACCCCCCTACCCTCCTAGAAGTCAAGAAATCACAAAATTCTCCCCCAATCAGAACAAAATTGGCTGCTAACAGCAGCAATGACACTGCCTCACTTCCAGTGTGAGGAAGGCTCCAGCCTTCTACCCAAAATGGACTGCCACAACCTCAGCAAATGGGTGCTGAACACCATTCTCAATGGGTGCATTTGTACTTGCCCAAAATGTAGTTTTTCTATTGCTGGGGAAATGTCAGCAGGCTCCACCCTAGCTAGCCGAGTGCAGGAATGTTTTCTTGCACATAGTTACTTCTCAAGTGTTTAGTTAGTTACAGTCCTGCTTGGGAGGTAGGATACATCCTGCACCTGCCAGGACCTTCCCAGGCTTATCTTCCTTGGGTTCTGCCTCCCAGGTCACTAGATTCCTCACCAGTGCCATCTGTCAGCCACTCCTCACCTGTGGTCTGGCCTGGCTCCTCCCTCCCTCACTCCATCTGTATCTAAGACCTACGACACAAAGCAACAAATACTTGGATCCAAATATGCTGTTCTGCATGCAGAAGGCATCTCTTATTCATGGGAGCTCTGTTTAACACCAGACACTAGAACACACTGTTCCCTGTTCTCACGCAGGATAGTTAAACAAGATCCAAAGGTGTTCTTCCACCCATGCAACCTCCTGTGGAAGCCAAAGCAGCAGAACTGCTGTAGAATTCACTTGATAGTGTTGCATAAACTCTTGTGCAAATGTTTTCAGACCAGCACTTGCAGCTGTATCCAACCCATTAATATTTCATCTTACTGAAACAAAAGTTGTTTTGAGGTATTTTGTAATATAGCCTTTCTAAATTTAACTTTTAAAAAATCACTTTATAACCTGTGCTGCATTTATATTTGATCTCTCTCTCTCTCTCTCTCTCTCTCTCTCTCTCTCTCTCTCTCTCACACACACACACACACACACGCACACACTATATTTTAGAATCCAATAGCAATTTCATCCTACCTCCTTTATTTATTTCTGACACAAGCAATTAATCTTTCTCTGTCTCTAATCAGTTTTGATGTTACATTCATTGGAGTGATTTGTTTCCTATCTTTGTTGTGCACTGGAATTGATATGTGATGATAAGAGCTTCTTAGAGGACAAAAACAAGGAAAATATAAAATTGAATTTACCTTACAATCATTATATAAAATGTGACATACATCAATTATGCATGCCAACCAGGGAAATGTAGCCTTGAACAAACTGCTGATTTGCCATTAGATGATACCTGAAAAACTTTTTTCCATACAAGTATTTTGGTTTATTTGCTTTTCTCTGGACCTTTTACTATACTAAGTGTGGGAAGAAGCACTGGGGGGATTAGCTAATGATAAGAGAGCAGTTATTAATAGGAAAGAATAAGCTAGTGTTAAAACCTGGATGCATATAAGCAAATGAGCACAACTGTTTTTAAATGTGACATTTCTTCTTCCTAGGAATGTTATTTCACCATGTTATCTCCCATAGAATATTGTTTTCCTTTAATCTGATGCTTTGAGTCCCATTAATTGAAGATTGCCTTCAGCAACTGTGATATTTCCCTCTTTGTCAATCCTGTAGATGGTATTTATTTCAGATATTCACTCACCCCCCCCCCACATTTATACAGTTTAAAATTGGTTACATTAAAAATCGTAATCTCCCCCCTCCATACATGGACATATGAGAATATTCGCAGTATCTTCAGAAACTAATTTTACAAATTATTTTTATTGCTGCTGTTGCTTTATAGTTTCTTTATTAATAACGAACAACAGCCCAGTGATGCCAAGAGTCTGGTAGTGGCTAAATGGGGTACATGGGAAACTGGGGGTGGTGATATTGCAATAGCACCATTTTTTAAAAAAAAAATAGGAAAGTCCTAAGTAGGACTTTTTCCAAGTCTTGTTTATTTTAAAGGAATTGCTTTTGAGTTTAACATGCCCAAGCAGCCAATTGTGTTTTATTCACTTGGGTAGTGTGAAATAATTTGGACAAGGATAAAAGTATTTAAACAAATATAGCCCAGGACACCGCCCCCCTATCTTGCCAAAGGCAAGGTGGTTCTTTTAAAATGAGATTCAGAAGCAATACAAAATGCACGAGTGAGTGAGAAGGTTAAAGATTTTATTCAAAAACAGCAAGCAACGTATACATACCAAGCAAGCACTTCAGCCTGCCACTTGGAAGCCCTCAAGAAACAGCAGAGCGACTCCCCCAGGTAGCCTCAGTTTGCACGGCCCTGCAGCCAATCAGTCCATGCATGAGCTTCAAAGAAACTCTGCCCAAACAGTCCAATTTTATAGATAGCGTGTGTGGCTTCCAAGACTGCTATGTGCAGATCATGCGTTAGCCACTCCCTCCCAATGCCTCACTTTCTCAAAACAGTGTCCAACATCAAAGAAGTGCCCAGCACTATCCTCCACAACTGATTATGGCAACTGTGTACGTGTGGCCTAACGTTCTCAGTGTTGGCTTTTTGCAGTATAGTAACGCTGCAGAGAGCTTGCTGGGGAGATCATGCATTAAAAAGAAAGGACTCAAAAATAACTTAAAGGTTTTAATAAGAAAAACAAAAACTCCATTAACACTAAATATATTCAACAAACCAGACCCAACCACCAACCCATCCCCCAGGGTAATGGGAGAGCTAGATGCTGCTCCTTATATACTCTACCCAAATGCTGACACACCTTAATCAAATACAACTCAGCAGCACCTGCTATGTTACACAGCTGTAAAGCTGGGTCTCGTTACCTTGCTCTGGCCCTTGCTCTGGCCCCTTAAAGACATACACATGGAGTGGAACAATGATGAACCTTTACATTTAAAGAAACTATTCAACATTTCCCCTGCGGTTCATCATTGTGGAACAAAAACATAAAGCATACTTTGTACATGTTTTTCATGTGTAACCTTTGTCAATACTTTATGTAAACTGCAACCTATAATGTTTAGTATGTTTAAGGTACATTACCACTTTCTTAAGAGCAGAGAAACATTGCATAGTGGGCTTTTCCACACTGTGAAGCATCTTTTAACAAAAGCTTAACTGCTTCATATTTTACACTTGGTGAATAACACAAATCATAATCTCCTGGAATTTGTTGAAAACCTCTAGCAACTAGTCTTGCCTTGTACCTTACAACTTCATTTTTGTCATTCATTTTAACTCTATAAACCCATTTTGAATCAATAAGTCTCATATCTGGGGTTTGTGGTACAAGAGACCAAGTGTTATGCTCTTTTAAAGAAGCTATCTCAGAGTTCATAGCTTTATACCAATTTACAGCTTGGTGCTTAGGTAAATTCTGAACATCATTGTAGCTTTTTGGCTCAAAAACCGCCTTATTGGCATACACAGTATTAAAGTGTTCATCTGCAAAACGTTGTGGCTTCTGCCTCTTTCTATCTGAACGTCTCAGTCCGGAAGGAGAGTCAGACTCCTCAGACTTAATGGGACTCAATGAACTACTAGTTTCAGGTTGTAAATCATCATTGTCAGACTGAAGAGGTGCCTGTAGGCTAAGCTCACGGTCAGAAAACTCAAGAGAATCTAACCTCCCCTCAGATGCCTGTGACTTTAAATCATCAAACAAATTATCAGATTCAACAGGCTTTTTGTCTTTTTCTATTAATTCAGAATCACCATTTCCTCCTCCTGCTGCTGCTGCTTCCTCTTCTTCCTCAGTATCATTTATACCATCAGTATCTTGGAAAACAGCAACCCCATTCCAATTTACAGTTTGTATCATGCTTCTGGTAATATGAAATTTGCCAGTTGCTGGTATGTAAATTCTGTACGCCCCCTGCTGGTAGCCCATTAATTTTCCCTGGACACTACGCTCACCCAATTTCTGCTTAGCAGGATAATGCATAATTACATCTGAACCCCAAATACGTAGGTATTTCAGATTAGGGCGTTTTTTAAACAGCTTCTCATAGGGGGTGACATCTAAACCAGAATGATTACTGTGATTTCTAACATAACAAAAGGCATGGAGCGCTTCAGCCCAAAAGTCTTTGGGCAGATTAGCATCGTGCAGATAAGTTTTAACCCCTGCCTGCAGGTCACGCTGCACAACTTCAACAAGCCCATTTTGCCAGGGACTTCGGGGGCAAGATAACTCATGAGTAGTCCCCTGCGCTTCCAGGAATTTCTCAAAATCTTCAGAAACAAATTCCCCGCCCCGGTCAGAAAACAGGTTCTTAATAGGTTTGTTAAAGTGCGTTTTTACCCAGTTGCAAAAAACCTTGTACTTCTCAAATGCTTGGGACTTCTCAGCTATTGCATAAGTCCAACAATATCTACTATACTGGTCTATCAGGGTAAGCCAGTACTTAGAACCTCCTAATGATGGTGGGAGTGGCCCAACTAAATCACAATGTACACGCTCAAATGGCTCAGTTACTTTCCTATCTGAGCACCTACTCTTGCGTGCAACCTTAATCTTATTCTTGCAACAGGATAGACATTGCATAAAGAATTTACATGGTTTTAAGTTGAGGCCATTGACAATATTCTTTGTCTTAATTACATCAGCAAAATTCAGGTGTCCCAGAATTCTGTGCGCCACGTGGATACACCCAGAATGTGGTCTTACATTCCTCAACCCCTGGCTTGACTGTGCTGCTCTGCAATTTATAGACGATTGGGAGTAGGTGCGAAAATACAGTCTATATAAACCATCAGATTCCCGGGCATACAATAGACGTTTGTTCCCCTCGAAAAACTCACACATAGACTTTAAGAAACGCACAGTTATGCCTTGACGGGCAAAGCACCTTACTGACAATAAATTGTCCACTGACGGGCAGTAAATGCAGTTCGCTATTGTAATGTTTAAAGAGTCAAGTTTAACAGTACCCCTGCCAAGCGACTGCAGGACTTGTGAATTGGCTAAATGTACATTACCAATTTCCTCTTCGAAAGAAATAAACAAGCTTCGATTGTTGCAGACGTGCTGGGATGCACCTGAGTCGACAATAAAAGAATTCCACTTGGCACCTTTAATTCTTTTATGATCTGTAGTCCGAGCGTGAAAAGCTCGCGGCTCGTTTCTGTCCCTACTATACGATGCCGGCTGCTGGGCTGACGACCGTGATTGACGAACAGAAACAGGCTTGGGAGTACTTTGCTTTCTTTTGGATCTGCAGTCCCTTGCAAAATGTCCTTGCTTATTGCAGAACCAACGACGCTTTGCAGCTTTAAATGCAGTTGTATCACCACAGGTTTGCATATGGCATTCCTCATTCTTTCTGGAAACAGGAGTGCTTATGGCACAAGCCTCCCTTCTATCCAACTCGCCCATTAATCTTGCCGTTACCCCTTCCACAGTTAATTGTGCTGGTGGAACGGCAGATATCTGGCTAGCTATACCATCAAAGTCCTCATTAAGGGAACAAAGGATGATAAAAACATACTGAATATCAGGTATCTCCATGTCCCTTCGAATTAACTCGCCACGTATTGCCTCCAGACGTCTCAAGTGTGCTGCCAAATCTCCACCAGGCTGCAATTTCGTCTGGTACAACTGCTTGAAAAACGTCAATGCAGACGCTGACTCCTTTCTAACATGCACTGCTGCAAGACTGTCCCACATTTCTTTGGCAGTTTTCTTATTTCTTATATAGACTACTTGCTGGTCGCTGACTGCCAAATTAATTATCGCCCTGGCTTTTGCATCTCCTTTCGACCAAGCATTAGTTACAGGGTCAGGAGGGTCATCAGTTACATAGGTCCATACTTCTCTAGAGGTCAAAAGCGCCTCCACCCGAAAAGACCATAAACTATAGTTCTCATCTGTTAGCTGTGGGAAGACCAGAGCCTTCTCAGCTTCAGGAACCCGGTCAACCATTCTGGAACTCTTCCAGACCCACAAAAACTACGCTAACAGGAGAAGGAGTTTTCAAACCTTTCTCAGAGTCCAAAAATATGCAGTCATCCACTCAGCAGCTGGGCCCATAACCAAAGATGTTGGCTTTTTGCAGTATAGTAACGCTGCAGAGAGCTTGCTGGGGAGATCATGCATTAAAAAGAAAGGACTCAAAAATAACTTAAAGGTTTTAATAAGAAAAACAAAAACTCCATTAACACTAAATATATTCAACAAACCAGACCCAACCACCAACCCATCCCCCAGGGTAATGGGAGAGCTAGATGCTGCTCCTTATATACTCTACCCAAATGCTGACACACCTTAATCAAATACAACTCAGCAGCACCTGCTATGTTACACAGCTGTAAAGCTGGGTCTCGTTACCTTGCTCTGGCCCTTGCTCTGGCCCCTTAAAGACATACACATGGAGTGGAACAATGATGAACCTTTACATTTAAAGAAACTATTCAACACTCAGGACATTGAGAACTGTTATCACACCATTAGAAAACCTAGTAAGAGTGGGGAGGTGGAAGGAACAGAGGCAGGAAAGGTAACTGTGTCAGATCACTAACTCCTCAATACATTTTGTCTTCCGGATGCATTTCCCATACAACCCCTCTGCTCAGCATCAGCCCAGCAACAGTAAGCCAACCTTGCTTTTTCTGCTGCCCCTAGAGGCCCCCTTCCCAAATTGCAGGTGAGACTGATCAGCATTTCTTGCTGTGATTGCTTAGCAACAGTCATTAAGTGATTAATCAGAGAATTAGAGAATTGTAGAGCTGGAAGGGACCCTGTGTGTCAACTAGTCCAACTCCTTGCAATGCAGGAATCTCAACTAGATCATCGCTGATAGGTGGCCATCCAACCTTTACTTAAAAGCATCCAGTAAGAGTCTACACCAGGGACACAGGTGGTGCTGTGGGTTAAACCACAGAGTCTAGGACTTGCCGATCAGAAGGTCAGCGGTTCGAATCCCTGCGACGGGGTGAGCTCCCATTGCTCGGTCCCTGCTCCTGCCAACCTAGCAGTTCCAAAGCATGTCAAAGTGCAAGTAGATAAATAGGTACCGCTCTGGCGGGAAGATAAACGCCGTTTCCGTGCGCTGCTCTGGTTCGCCAGAAGCGGCTTAGTCATGCTGGCCACATGACCCGGAAGCTGGACGCTGGCTCCCTCGGCCAATAAAGCGAGATGAGTGCCGCAACCGCAGAGTCAGCCACAACTGGACCTAATGGTCAGGGGTCCCTTTACCTTTACCTAAGAGTCCACAACCTCCCAAGGAAGTCTGTTCCACAGCTGAACAGCTCTTACTGTCAGAAAGTTCTTCCTGATATTTAGTTGGAATCTCCTTTCTTGTAACTTGACACCATTGGTTTGAGTCCTACCCTCCAGAGCAGGAGAAAGGAAGCTTGCTCCGTCCACCATTTGACAGTCCTTGAGATATTTGGAGATGGCTTTCATATCTCCTCTGAGTTTTCTCTTTCCCAGGCTAAACATACCCAGCTACTTCAGCCGTTCCTCATAAGGCTTCCTTTCCAGACCCTTGATCATCTTGGTTAAGCCTCTTTGGCAATAGCGCTGCCTGGCGAGTGCTGAAACCTTAGAGTTATCTCCATGGTTTGTGCTCTAATTTTCTTCAGGAATGTCTGGTTGACTTTTTATTTTTAATGAAAGCTAAGCATCTGGGGGCCCTGCTGGCTCAGTGGCCATTACATGTGTAGTCCCTGTTTCCCACAGTTGGTAGCTGTGTGTGCAGTTCCCCACGATGTGCATCTGTGACCGCAGTTTTTCCTGGATGACGAAAGAGAAAACTTTATTCAAGAGGGGGAAGTGAGCCTCAGCACATGCCTTGCTTCGTATAGGCTTCTTTCTGCTAACTAGAAACATTTATTTCAATGAAAACTGACATTTGTGGATGGAGAAAGCAGGATTATAAAATAACTTCAGCTCTGATGAGGCTCTTAATAAAATGACTGCAGTTGCTAGCATAGTTACAAGGCCAAAGTTAAAAGTTAGAAATTCCCAGATAATGGATGGTATTTATTCTATTATTGAAGTAGAAATTTCATTAGCGCTCAGTAGTAATGTCCCGCGGTGAGCATTTCCTCGGGTTGTTAGATGCCTGACCACAAATAACCCATAACCCTTTGGGATGCCAGTTTACCCCAACACAGAAAGCCCACCCAAGCAGCAAATGCAACTAAAATTATTTTAAGTCCACATCATGAGGCAGCCTAATTAGACTTACTCTCAAAATCATTTGTCAACTATTGTTTCCTCAGTAAAGCAAACACACATTTTGCTTCCCTTTATACCACTCTAAAACTGCACGGCCATGGAAAGTACATGAACTCTATTACTTGTTACAAAGATTTCTTTAAACCCCCCCCCCCCCCAAATCACCAGTATTGTTATGCCAATAATATTTTTAGTGATGGGCTTACTGAATGCAACATTAATTCTAGAGTTAACCTAGTCATAAAAGTTGCATTTTTCTTGTGATTGTTTCATTTACCTTTTTTAAAGTGAATATTTTATGGCAGGACTACTAGGGTCTACTGTGTGATATCAGATGGGAAAATTCAGTCTCCTGGTATTTGTATCAACATATTACTACCAAAAGCACCACACTACAAAGTTCTTCTACTTGGGCTGCATTTAAGTGATCAGACCGGGCAAGAGCACTACTAAATTATTATGGTTTGCTTAGGTTAGATCAGGTTTTTTGAGTTTGTCTATCACTTATCACTAAAAAAAAGTCCCAACAAAGTAAAAACAACACCACAAACCAAATAATAAGACCACAAGCATTGTTAAAAGCAAATTTAACAATAGAATCACATAAAAAATACATAACTATTTGGATATTTACTGATGGCAGCAAGACTGACCATCATGTCTTTTTAGAAACTTTTGGAAAAGGCCGCAGTAGAGATTTGGTATGGGAAAGTGTGGTTTCTGTTTAACTTGGAAAAACTAATGCAAAAAGTTCATTTTCACAGATGACCGTCAAAACAGGACATGTGTTATTTGGTTCGGTTTGATCTTAATAAATACAGTAATGGAGTAGCAGAGGCACTAAAAAAAACTGGCAAGATTCCACGTTTGTGGAATTCTTAACTTTAAAAAGACAGGATATCTGAGTCTAGCAGGATGGTAACTTTGGAACTCTATGCTGCACCATCATCAGCCTGTAAAAAGACAGATTCATTAGGCTAAGCAATGGTCAGTGTTTCCCCTTGCTTTAACTTACCTTTGCTATAATCTTTGTGTTTCCTGTGTCATTGTTATGATTTGCATAACTATCCTTTTCAAAAAAACTTAATAAGAATTGCATTTTTTGAAAATATTAGTTGTGCTATCCAAATGCCCAGGAAAACAAAAAAATGTCATTCCTGGCCTCTATCTGATGATTCCACCAACAGGCTCCTACCAAGGTCTATTCTTTTGTTGCCACCTTTCTGACCTCCCTTGGAGGTCCCTTAGAAGTGGTATACAAAGAAGGGCTTCATGTAATGATCTCAGGGCTCAGGCAAAGGTGGCCTTTTAGGTATAGGGGTCTTGAAGCCTTAAAGATAAAAACCAGCACTTTGAATTGGTCTGGGAAAGAAATGGACAGTCATTGTAATGGGACTGGAACTGGTGTTATGCATTCAAGTTTTCTTGTTCCAGATAACAAGCTAGCAACTGTGATCTGTGCTAGCCATGGTTTACAAATCATCTTCATAGGCAGCGCCAAGTACAATGCATTTCAGTAGTCTAACCTGGAGGTTTCCAGAGTTTAGGCAACTGATATCAGGCTATCCACATCCAGAAGTTGGGTTTCTGTATGCAAGTGGACTTCTTGCAGGGCTGAGCCCTCAGTAATAATTATATACATAATGTCAAAAGATGACTTGCTCGGTGTGTGAAACTGGATTGATATCCCGTGTTTTATCCACTATTAACCACTGTAAAGCAAATTTGCGGGGTGGGAAGTGTTTGCATTACCAGCTAAACTTGTCACTTACTTGTTCTTTACATTCTCATTATTTCTTAACAAAGAAGCTCTTCGCAAAACTACAAGGAGGAACTATTTTATGTAAGCTAAATTTTTCATAAAAAGGGATATATGACAAGTAGCTGAGACAGTCATTTTTCAACTATAAACACACATACGTAGTTTTACTTTTGGCAAATGTTGAAGCATTTTGAACAGTGGAGGAGATGCAGTGTTAGTAAGTTTGCCTCTTAAAGCTTGCCTTTTGTTTTTCCCAGGCGTATATAACGGCTAAAGGGGTGCAATGCCATCCTTATGGAAATTGTTAGCAAACTCCCCCTTGATTACTAATCAATGCAGCAGCAAGTAAAAGCCTTTTGTGTATAGAAAAAAAATTCCATCATTTTGTCACCTGTTGCCCCACATGTTGTTTGACTACATCTTCCATCACCCACAGCCAGCAAGGGATGATAGTAGATTCACAGAATTGTAGAGTTGGAAAGGAATCTCAGCTAAAGCATCACTGACAGATGGCTGTCCAACCTCTGCTTAGGAAGGAGAGTCCACTACCTTGCACATCCCCACTTCCGCTGCCAAGAGGGAGGTGTTCTGGTGCATGGCATTGCCTCTCATCTTCCACACCCCTCGGCATACAAGCTGAGTGACAACACTTTGAGAAGTGTCCCGGCTTCTGTGAAGTTCGGCAAGAACCAGAGCGTTCCTGTGACCATGCTTCGAGGAGCACCCTGCTTCCCACTGAGTTTGACGAGAACTGGGGTGCAGTGGCGGAAGTGGTGGTGGTGGGAGGAGGCAGCGGTAATTCCTGTTCTGCCTCAGGTGGCCAAATTAGATGGGCTACCCCTGCTCCTCAGATTTGCTTTGACTTTTACTTCATCCAAAATGATTTTGCAGATCACTCTACAAATAATAGACTTGCTTCCAGAATTTGGTGCTTCCAGGATTTTAACACCAACCAGAGTTAATGAGCAGTGTAAATTAGGAATGGTGAACCTGCAGCCCTCCAGATGTTGTTAGACTCCCAAACTTCTATTAGCTCGTGCCACATAGCTAACAGTCAAGGATGATGGGATTTGTAGTTTAGCAACATCTGCAAGGCCACAGGTTTCCCATCCCTGGTATAAGTTCTGAATTTCCAAACGCTCTGACTCTGGCAGCAGCTCTCCCTTGACATAGCAGATTTATCCCAGTTATCAGTGTGTGAGTGACAGTCCAGCAGCTACTGCTGGAGGTAATTTGTAGAGAGTGATTAAAATTGCAGATAATCTTTTTCAGGTGATTGGAGACATTAAACCGAGTCTTTAAAAGATAGCTGAAAGGATATGTGAAAGAGACAAAAAGAATATACTATACCCTAAATGTAACAGAACACTGAATTTTTGAGTCAATGTCAAACATGCTTCTCTCTGCTCCCAGTTCTGCAAATAATGGATAAAGCAGCTTCTCCATTGTGTACCTTTTTATGGGACCTAAGGAGGCAATCAAAACCCTATTGGGGTGGAGGGGAGTTTTAATGGAGCAAAGTTGTCCCTCTACCCAGCCCTACCACTCTGCCAGCCTCTATCCACAGAGCCAGCATCTTTCCTTTGACAGAGAGCTCCTGAGTTCACCTGCTGAACATGTGGATGGGATCTGTGCTGGTTGCAGCCCATGCAAAGCCCCCAAATAGGGCCCACTTGACAGCACTGGGCCTGATGGAAGCCCAGTCGCTGCACCAGGCAGGAACAGAGCTTTGTCCGGCTGGGATTTGGATTGCGGTGTAAATGAGGTGCTTGTCGCCCTGTTGCCGCCATTCAGGATTGTGACTGAAACTGGAGACAGATTCTCTTAAGACCTGAGAGAGACTGCAGTAAAACTGTTACATTTGTATGTATACTGTTTCGTACGTGTCTTGGACTGCATATGCATCAAACCTGACTTTCTTTTTATCTCATGGGAGTCTGAATAACCTGGGCAAAGAATCTATAAATATTGATAGTGATATAGATCTCTTAAACTGATTATCCCACATAAAAATGAATAAAATGGTTGACTTTTAGATCTGTCTGGCACTCTTTTTAATGAGTCATAAATGCTAATTTTGTCAGGTGGGTCCAACAATTCCCCTATAATATTCACTTTCATGAATTTTTGACCACATCACTTTCATTGAACTTCAGAAGATAGGTGACTGTAAATTTCTATTGATTTTACTGTTTTATCTTTCTGTAAACTGCTTTGAGGTGTTTTTGTTTTTATATTTATTTATTCATTACAACCAAGCAGTGTATAAATTTTATGAAATAAATAACAAGTTTTATTTCCCCTACTGCCTAGTTCATGTTCTGGGCCTGATTCTGAAAAACTTCTAGATGGCCATGACACTAGTCTAGAGGTAATTATTATAGTTGGCTGCTGTTGTCTATGATCACTGAAGTTGATTACGCTTGTGGAAGGATCTCTTTTGACCCAGTGGCGTAGCGTGGGTTGTCAGCACCCGGGGCAAGGCAAGTAATTTGCGCCCCCTAACCCGTGGATTTGCGCCCCCTAACCCGTGGATTTGCGCTCCCTAACCCTAACCCCCAGATGTTGCGCCCGGTGCGGCCGGCCCCCCCTGCACCCCCCACGCTACGCCACTGTTTTGACCTTGACTCCGGCTGATGCAATCCTGGAGTAAATGGAGTTACATGGGGCACACAGTATGTGAAAATGCAGGGGTGTTGCCAGCTGGCATATATAGTTTTGCATTAAGGCTTATGTATCAGATAAAGGAAGCTCAAAGGGGGTAATGCTGATTATCAATTTCATATTGTGTCTGTACCACCGCACCCCTCCCATCGCATACACATACAAGGTTGTCAGAAACAATGTGCATAAATGTGCTTGTTTCTTCTGTAAAGAAAATCTTTTTTTCTTTGAAATGAAATGATCATGCAAGATTATTTTTAATAATTGTTGAATTTATAGCCCACCCTTCCTCCCAAAGGAGCCCAGGGTGGCAAAAAACATCAACAGGAAAACAACAGAATTAAAAATAAAAACATATAAAAATATGTCAGTGCCTGAGTGATAGCATATATAGCTTTATATACATGTACATGTAGGAAAAGCTTGAACATACTGCAAAATAGACATGAGTACCATCTGAAGCTAGCACCCCCCCCCCCGGAATTAAGCAGGAGGAGCAAGGACAAGAAGAAATAGAGGCAGCCTTTGATTAAGCAGTGGATGAGACATCAGATACTGCACTCATTGATGGAGAGAGCTATTTGCACTTCAGAAGCTAATGCAGAGGAATATTATGATGGGATCTGACAGACCTTTTTGGACATTATGGTGTCTGCGGAATTCTTCTCTGGATTATAATGCAGCCTTCATTTTGCCAAGAGAGTCTCATACAATTATACATCTTTGCTATAGATTGGAATGTGGATTTATGCTGTCACTTACGACCAGTCAAATAGCAGAGGTATTTGCTTTTGTTGACAGTGTTTTAAAATGGTATCAGTCAATGGATCTTAAAGCAGCATGTGTCTGGGTCACAGGGAGCAGGTGAGGCAAAGCTCAGAGGTCTTCTATTGCCAAAGTCTTGGGGAGGGGGGAATAATAATAATAATAATAATAATAATAATAATAATAATAATATATTTATTATTTATAACCCACCCATCTGGCTGGGTTTCCCCAGCCACTCTGGGCGGCTCCCAGCAGAGTATTAAAAACACGGTAAAACATCAAACATTAAAAACCTCCCTAAACAGGGTTGCCTTCATATATCTTCTAAAAGTCAGATAGTTGTTTAGTTCTTTGACATCTGACAGGAGGGCAGGCGCCACCACCGAGAAGGCCTTCTGCCTGGTTCCCTCACTTCTCGCAGGGAGGGAACCGCCAGAAGGCCCTAGGAGCTGGACCTCAGTGAACGATGGGGGTGGAGATGCTCCTTCAGGTATACTGGGCTGAGGCCGTTTAGGGCTTTCAAGGTCAGTTTTGAATTGTGCTCGGAAACATACTGGGAAGTATGGAATGGATCATATTCAGTCTCATCGTAGGCAAGTGCCCTCTGATCTGATGGTGCTGTCAGCCCACAATAAAACAACTCTTGTTCATGATTTGATCATGGATGAGGTGGGTGACCTGGTGCATCACTGGAACCTGGGCAGGTGAGTTGGGAGGCTTTGCTCACCTGGGTATATAGCACAGCACCAGTAAGAGTGGAAGGATGGGCAAGGGTGTGGCATTATTGGTGAGTGGACTAGAGAGCTCCATCCATATGCAGTGTACTGGATCTAGAAAATCCTCTGAGCACAATCACTGCTTTCATGCAATTCCACATCCTCTGCACTTTAGTATGGTCCCTCAGTTGTCTCTCTGTGACTGTAGGAGAAGTTCTGAAAAATTATCCCCAAATGATATTACTTCTATTTTAGAGGACAGACTGTAGCTCAGTCATAAAGCTCATGTTTTGCCTATGGACATTATTCAGATGCTATCACCGTACTCTCTTAGGTACCTTCTGAAAATTTTTCTGTTTTAGAGGACCTATCCAGACACATTGTTTGGTTACATCTTGATAGCCATTGCATCTTGGGTTTTTAAAAATTCCCTTCATGGATCACTGCCTTGCCGTGGCGAAGGGGCTTGAATAACTCAGAGAAGCTATGAGCTATGCCGTGCAGGGCCACCCAAGATGGATAGGTCATAGTGGAGAGTTTTGACCAAACGTGATGCACCTGGGCCTCATATCGTAACAGGGCCAAAGCCGAAAGGATGCTCAGTTGCGGATATGCCTGGAAGCAAAAGGAAAGTCCAATGCTGTAAAGAAAAATATTGCATAGGAACCTGGAATGTAAGAACCATGAACCTGGGTAAGTTGGGTGTGGTCAAAAATGAGATGGCAAGAATAAATATTGACATCCTGGGCATCAGTGAGCTAAAATGGATGGGAATGGGCGAATTCAGTTCGGATGACCATCATATCTACTACTGTGGGCAAGAATCCCGTAAAAGAAATGGAGTGGCCCTCATAGTCAACAAAAGATTGGCAAAAGCTGTAATGGGATGCAATCTCAAAAATGATAGAATGATCTCGATACGAATCCAAAGGCAGACCTTTTAACATCACAGTAATCCAAGTTTATGCATCAACCACTGGTGCTGAAGAAACTGAAATTGACAAATTCTATGAAGACTTACAACACCTCATAGAAATGACACCAAAGAAGGATGTTCTTCTCATTATAGGGGATTGGAATGCTAAAGTAGGGAGTCAAGAGATAAAAGGAACAACTGGCAAGTTTGGCCTTGGAGTTCAAAACGAAGCAGGGCAAAGGCTAATAGAGTTCTGCCAAGAGAACAAGCTGGTCATCACAAACATGCTTTTCCAACAACACAAGAGACGACTCTACACATGGACATCACCAGATGGGCAGCATCGAAATCAGATTGATTATATTCTCTGCAGCCAAAGATGGAGAAGCTCTATACAGTCAGCAAAAACAAGACCTGGAGCTGACTGTGCCTCAGATCATCAGCTTCTTATAGCAAAATTCAAGCTTAAACTGAAGAAAGTAGGAAAAACCACTGGGCCGGTAAGATACAATCTAAGTCAAATCCCTTATGAATATACAGTGGAAGTGAGGAACAGGTTTAAGGATTTAGATTTAGTGGACAGAGTGCCTGAAGAACTATGGATGAAGGCTCGTAACATTATACAGGAGGTAGCAACTAAAACCATCCCAATGAAAAGGAAATGCAAGAAAGCAAAGTGGCTGTCCAACGAGGCCTTACAAATAGCGGGGGAGAGAAGGCAAGCAAAATGTGAGGGAGATAGTGAAAGATACAGGAAATTGAATGCAGATTTCAAAAAAATAGCAAGGAGAGACAAGAAGGCCTTCTTAAACGAGCAATGCAAAGAAATAGAGGAAAACAACAGAATGGGAAAAACCAGAGATTTGTTCAAGAAAATTGGAGATATGAAAGGAACATTTCGTACAAAGATTACCATAATAAAAGACAAAAGTGGAAAGGACCTAACAGAAGCAGAAGACATCAAGAAGAGGTGGCAAGAATACACAGAGGAACTATACCAGAAAGAAATGGATGTGTCGTATACCCCAGGTAGTGTGGTTGCTGACCTTGAGCCAGACATCCTGGAGAGTGAAGTCAAATGGGCCTTAGAAAGCACTGCTAATAACAAGGCCAGTGGAAGTGATGATATTTAAAATTTTAAAAGATGATGCTGTTAAGGTGCTACACTCAATATGCCAGCAAATTTGGAAAACTCAGCTGTGGCCAGAGGACTGGAGAAGATCAGTCTACATCCCAATCCCAAAGAAGGGCAGTGCCAAAGAATGCTCCAACTACTGCACAATTGCACTCATTTCACATGCTAGCAAGGTTATGCTTAAAATTCTACAAGGCAGGCTTAAGCAGTATGTGGACCGAGAACTCCCAGAAGTGCAAGCTGGATTTCGAAGGGGCAGAGGAACCAGAGACCAAATTGCAAACATGCCCTGGATTATGGAGAAAGCTAGAGAGTTCCAGAAAGACATCTACTTCTGCTTCATTGACTATGCAAAAGCCTTTGACTGTGTCGACCACAGCAAACTATGGCAAGTTCTTAAAGAAATGGGAGTGCCTGATCACCTCATCTGTCTCCTGAGAAATCTCTTTGTGGGACAAGAAGCTACAGTTAGAACTGGATATGGAACAACTGATTGGTTCAAAATTGGGAAAGGAGTACGGCAAGGCTGTATATTGTCTCCCTGCTTATTTAACTTA
The DNA here is from genome assembly GCF_965112155.1 of Podarcis liolepis. Taxonomy (NCBI): domain Eukaryota; kingdom Metazoa; phylum Chordata; class Lepidosauria; order Squamata; family Lacertidae; genus Podarcis; species Podarcis liolepis. Next base: position 3,556,211 of record NC_139569.1, on the reverse strand, counting down.
TATGCAGAATTCATCATATAATGATCATATAATGGTACGCGGGTGGCGCTGTGGGTAAAACCTCAGTGCCTAGGACTTGCTGATCGTATGGTCGGCGGTTTGAATCCCTGCGGCGGGGTGAGCTCCTGTCGTTCGGTCCCAGCTCCTGCCCACCTAGCAGTTCGAAAGCACCCTTAAGTGCAAGTAGATAAATAGGTACCGCTTTATAGCGGGAAGGTAAACGGCGTTTCCGTGTGCTGCGCTGGTGCTGGCTTGCCAGCTGCAGCTTCATCACGCTGGCCACATGACCCGGAAGTGTCTTTGGACGGCGCCGGCTCACGGCCTCTTGAGCGAGATGAGCGCGCAACCCTAGAGTCGGACACGACTGGCCCGTACGGGCAGGGGTACCTTTACCTTTAGAATTCATCATGCGAAAGGCTGGGCTGGATGAATCCCAAGCCGGAATTAAGATCGCCGGAAGAAATATCAACAGCCTCAGATATGCAGATGACACAACCTTGATGGCAGAAAGTGAGGAGGAATTAAAGAACCTTTTAATGAGGGTGAAAGAGGAGAGCACAAAATATGGTCTGAAGCTCAACATCAAAAAAACGAAGATCATGGCCACTGGGCCCATCACCTCCTGGCAAATAGAGGGGGAAGAAATGGAGGCAGTGAGAGATTTTACTTTCTTGGGCTCCATGATCACTGCAGATGGTGACAGCAGTCACGAAATTAAAAGACGCCTGCTCCTTGGGAGAAAGGCGATGGCAAACCTAGACAACATCTTAAAAAGCAGAGACATCACCTTGCCAACAAAGGTCCGTATAGTAAAAACCATGGTTTTCCCAGTAGTGATGTATGGAAGTGAGAGCTGGACCATAAAGAAGGCTGATCGCCGAAGAATTGATACTTTTGAATTATGGTGCTGGAGGAGACTCTTGAGAGTCCCATGGACTGCAAGAAGATCAAACCTATCCATTCTTAAGGAAATCAGCCCTGAGTGCTCACTGGAAGGACAAATCGTGAAGCTGAGGCTCCAAGACTTTGGCCACCTCATGAGAAGAGAAGACTCCCTGGAAAAGACCCTGATGCTGGGAAAGATTGAGGGCACAAGAAGAAGGGGACGACAGAGGATGAGATGGTTGGACAGTGTTCTCGAAGCTACAAACATGAGTCTGACCAAACTGTGGGAGGCAGTGGAAGACAGGTGTGCCTGGCGTGCTCTGGTCCATGGGGTCACGAAGAGTCGGACACGACTAAACGACTAAACAACAACAAATCACCGTACTCTCTTAGGTACCTTCTGCAAACTTTTCTGTTTTAGAGGGCCTATCCAGACACATTGTTTGGTTACATCTTCATAGCCATTGCATCTTGGGTTTTTTAAAATTTCATTGTGTTTTATAATTTTTATATATTTTAATGGGTTTAAAATCTTTTAAATGTTTTTATTTTATTTTTAATTGTATCGTATTTTATTGTAGATGTGTTTGCCACCCTGGGCTCCTTTGGGAGGAAGGGTGAGAGATTAATGAATAAATAAAATAAATGTTTTGTGCACAAAGGTTCCTGGTTCCATTGTTGTCATCTCCAAGTACAGCTGGGAAAGGATGACCTGCAACCCTGGAGAGCCCCTGCCTAGTCAATTTAGAAAATGTAGCTTCTCGTTTATTCACTGTAACTTCAGAATTACAGAGATTTATAGATCTGTTGAAATGTAAATATGTAAACTTAATACTGTGGATAATTTGGCACTTTTGCAGAAGCTGTTACAAATATAATTTGTTGATAGGAGCAGATAAAAGTTTTCACTGGAATGCACTTTTCAGTGCTTGTAAAACCGCACTAATAAAACTTTTGATCTGAGAGCTGTTCCTTTAAAATACATGTTTTTATGAAATCGGATGACAAATCTGATTACTGAGTTCAGTAAAAGTAAGATTTTAATGAGCCAGTCACCCTTCTTTTAGAGTGTGTGATTTAGCTGGTAATTCATTCCAGTTTCTTGTTGATAATCTTGTAAGCAATTTTGATGATTTTCAATTTCTAGCTGCAATATTTGCACCTGCTTGATGATGCAGTCTACCACTAGGGTTGGAAGCACAAAACTAATCTGTTATAGATATTAGATTTATCATAAGCAGGTATCTTTAATGGGCCAATATTTTCAAAATATTAATCCCTTGTGAGCTACAATTTATATTAGTAATATTTGGGATGCGAACACTTGCCAATCATATTTTTAATAACTGTCTTCCAAATGCAGCTGGATTAACCTGCAGTGCAAGTTATGTCATTTATAGGCTGGTTTATGACTGATTATTCACAGTACACCAGTAACCCTTTCTGAGCAGACAGCTCGCATTATTCCAAATGGGCTTGAGTAAAATCTGGACTACAGTGAAATATCTCCATCATTTCACTCTGTTTATAACTGTAAGCTACTATCCGCAGTATGTTTAAATTGATGTACACGAGCTCCTCAAACTTGAGCAGAATGAAGGGCGCCTCACATGGATTGAGGACACCAAGGTACTTAACACTCTATAATATGCCTGTGTGTCTGTGCCCTTTCATAGCATATTGCAAGTTCTGCTGAAAAGCACTCACAACTGTGTGCTTTTTCATAGTGTGGCATCTTTGACCAGCACCATGCAGTTCCTGTGAGCATGATGTTGTGTCTAGGGTGGGGGTCAGCAAACTTTTTCAGCAGGGGGCCGGTCCACTGTCCCTCATACCTTGTGGGGGACCAGACTATATTTTGGGGGGAAAATAAATGAACGAATTCCTATGCCCCACAAATAACCCAGAGATGCATTTTAAATAAAAGGACACATTCTACTCATGTAAAAACATGCTGATTCCTGGACCATCCGTGAGCTGGATTTAGAAGGTGATTGGGCCAGATCCGGCCCCCAGGCCCCTTTGCCTACCCATGGTCTAGGGTGCCAGACTAGGGATCAGATCCACACCATACATTTAACATCCAAATCGCATTTAAAGCACATGGTTTTCTCCAGAGAATCCTGGGAATGGTAGTTTGTTAAGGGCAGGCATAGACAAACTCCGGCCCTCCAGATGTTTGGGACTACAGTTCCCATCATCCCTAGTTAACAGGACCAGTGGCCAAGGATGATGGGAATTGTAGTCCCAAACATCTGGAGGGCCGGAGTTTGCCTATGCCTGGTTAAGGGTATAGTAGGTCTGTGAGGGGGAGACCGCAGTTCCCACAATTATTTGTAGGGGAGGGCATCCTGTGCTCTAAATGTGTGCTGAATGCACTTTAAGTGTATGTTGTGTGAATCTGCTCTAGAGGCCTGGGGAGACTAGGTAGACATTCCCATTTAACTCAGCACCCAATGCACTCACACTGCTGGTTTGGGAATGATGTTAGTGACAATCCAGTTCTATTCTGTTGTTTTGTATGGAATACTGTGTTTTCCCCAAACCACTTTTGATACCAAATGAGCAAAATAACAACCCAACTGTGTTCTTAGCCAGTAATGTGTACACAACCTAGGTTCAAATATTCATACATTGTGCACTAAGAAACTTTAGATCAATCACTAACTCAGAATTGTTTTGAGCGTAAGATTGGGGGGAAGCAGAGGGCTGAACATAAATATAACATTTAGGTATGTGGGGTGCCTGGACTCCCCTTCTAATTCTGGGGTGCCAGACATTGAATTGAGCATGTTAAAATATAAGCCATGTTAGAAAATAAGCCAGTCATCGCTTGAAGAGGTGGACCATTAAGAAAGGACTGGGTCAGTTGTCCATTGGCTGGGTTCTCTGAGGTTCCTGTAGGTCAGCTGTGGCCACCTACCCAAGTCACATGATGCTGCACGCATAGCTGCATCAAAGGAGCAGGCGCACCAGAAATCATTATCAACCATCACGCCTACTGAATATAAGTGGCTTTGCATTGTTGAATGCAAAGCTATTCGTATTCTCCCCAGACAACTGAGGCTGGCTCCATGGTTGTAGATCACATCCACATGTTCCTTTTCTTTACTTTCAGAAACAATCTGGCTCTCTGCCTCTCCATTGTGTATTTGTGGCAGGTGTATCAGTTTTTCAGTATTTCAACTCGTTTCTGTGTAAAGATCGTAAAGCGATCAAAGGAATAATTATATAGCACTTTGCGTTATGTAGCACAGAGTGAACTAGCAGCACTTGCATCCCTTACGGCTGCAGCTAACAGTTCCAGTGCCCCCTCCTCTTGCCCTTTCTATTTCATGTTGTTTGTTAAGCACAAACCAGAGCCATTTCAAAGTGTCTGTAACACATTTTAAAATTGATTTTGTCACTGGGGACAATGTATGTACATGGCCAAAGGCCAAACAATTCATTGGAGCATTTGGGACTGTAGATTGTTGGGTGTGTGTGTGTAGCAGTTTGCCTGGGTACACACATTCCTTGTGAGAATAAACATTTGAATGTTTATTCAACAGTCAAAGAATGTTGAATGAATGAAAGAAGATCAAAACATGAAAGCAAAGCAGACACTTTTTAAAATAAATTGCAGTGCGATCCTATGCATAGTCACTTGTTCCATTTTCTTCTATGACACTTATTTTGTTATGTTTTAGTTGTTGTGCAGCCCATTCTGATGAATGAGATGAGGCCTAAAATTGATTTAAGTTGTCTGTGGCTCACCTCATGACCCTTCATGTAATTTCAGAAAGCAGGTGACTCAAAATTAAGGGTGCAGCACTTTGTGATGACTGGCAGGTTTCTTTCTTTTTCTTCTTTTTCTTCCTCTTTTTCTGCGGGGGGGAGTTGGAATATCAGATAGAAGACAGACTTTTCTATTAGAGAAATGGTGCAATGGTATGGATTAAGTGGTCTCAACACTGACAAGAGTGTTATCATTTTCAGACTTGAAGCTGCCATGAGCGAAATGAATCATTGCAGAGGAAAGGGCAGGGGCGGGAGGAGGGCTGCATTAACAAAATACTGTAGAGGCATTGACCTCTGCAAGCCCAGGAGTAGGAAAGGGCTTACCTTGCTTTTAGTATGAGAGCTACTCACTGTGATGAGTCTTTACGAACAACAATGTAAAGGCTTCCTTCTATTTTATCTTTGATCACTACAACAGCTTTAAAATTCAGGATTTTTTCTCTCTCTCTGTGTGTGCTTTTTAATGTAACACTGCATAACACTCAATGCAGATGTGATTTGACAAACAGAAATAAGTTGAATATGTAGATATATTATTTTAAAGTGATGCAAGTGGGGTTTTTTTAAATGAACTCAGCTGGTATGATGATCGTGATGGTGATGATTCCACCCTTCATCACAAGAGCTCAGGGTTGTTCACAGGTAAAAACAAGGTAAAAACACATGTAAATAGTTAAAACAAAAACAAGACATTTAAAAGGCTGTAGAATATTAATCAGCCAAAGGTCTGGTTGAAAAGGAACATTTTCGTCTGGTGCCTAAAGATATATAATGAAGGCACTAGGCAAACTTCCCTGGAGACAGCGTTCCGCAAATGGGGAACCACTGCAGAAAGGTCCATTCTTGCATTGCCATCATCTAGACCTCATGTGGAGGAGGCACATGAAGAAGGGTCTCAGATGGTGAACACAGAGTTTGGGACAGTTTATATGGAGAAAGGCAGTTTTTAAGGTATTGTGATCCTGAGGGTTTATAGGTCAAAACCAGCAGCCAATTGGCAGCAAGTGCAGTTGGGCCAGGATTGGTATAAGATGCTCAAAGCGTATTGCCCCAGTGAGCAGCCTGGCTGCCAAAATCTGCACCAGTTGCACCATCTTCAGAGGCAGCCCTACACAGAATGTGTTGCAGTAATCCAGCCATGAGGTTACCAGAACATAGGCAACAGAAGTTAAGCTCTCCCTGTCCAGGTAGGAGTGCAGCTGAGCCACTAGCCAAAGTTGATGGAAGGCCCTCCATGCTACTGAGGCTACCCGAGCCTCAAGTGACAGCAAAGGATTCAGGAATACCCCCAAGTCCAACACCCTGCAATGCAGAAATATTTTCACCCAATATGGGTCTCAAACCCACAACCCTGAGATTCTCATTCTCTACCGACTGATCTATTCCATCATGGTTTGAACTGTGGAAAGGTGGTATACAAATAAAATTATGTATGTCTCTGTATATACACACACACACACACACACACACACACACAGTGGTGCCTCGCAGGACGAAAAGAACCCGTTCCGTGATTCTCTTCGTCTAGCGGTTTTTTCGTCTTGCGAAGCAAGCCCATTGATGGATTAGAGGATTAGCGCTATTAGCGCTATTAGCGGCTTTTAGCGGCTTATCAGCTTATTGGATCAGCTGATAAGCGGCTTAGCGGCTTAGAAAAAGGGGGGGAGGAAAAAAACCACCGCAGGAACTTGCAAGACATTTTCGTCTTGCGAAGCAAGCCCATAGGAGATTTGTTTTGCGAAGCACCTCCAAAACGGAAAACTCTTTCGTCTAGCGAGTTTTCCGTCTTGCGAGGCATTCGTCTTGCGGGGCACCACTATATATATATATATACATTCATTTCTTCCTGCCCTAAAAGAGCCCCACAATTTATAAAAACTTCAGTTAAGTACGCCACCACATATTCTTTAGTTATTTGTCCCTGACCCTGATTTGCCCATACAAAGACAAGAAAAACAAAAATTCCAGTATTTAAGAAATGTCTAAAAGTTCTAATATGATGTTAGTCAAAGGAATAGCTTGGATGGGGTACATTAGAATGGACTCAAAGGCACAAAATTATTGTTGAAAATAATGTTGAGTTCATTTATTTGGCATTAGAAGTTTAAAAGGAAGAACATTTTAAAGGAAAAAATGACAAAAAGGAATGGGAATAGAAAGCAGGAGATCATAAGCAAAAAGCTTTCTGTGTCTATTAGGTGTTTTCTGAAAAATAGATATGGTTTCAGGAAATACCTTTGTTCAAAGGTATGAAGATGAGCACATGTCTTTTTAATATAAGGAGGCATGAAGAAACAGGAACCCATCATGGAACAATTGAGGCCATGACAAAAGAATTACCCTCTACGTGAATTAGTGGTGGAAGAAGAGGAGTGTGGGGGGAGTGCACCGCCCCCGGCAGCGCGATCCCCAGGGTGCCATCACGGCTGCCACCCTGCGCTGGGCACCCCAATCCTGCAGGCCACGCTCCACCCCCAGGACACATGCACCACCCCTGCGGGTGGTGCCCCCCACCCCAGGATGCATGCCCCACCCCTGGGACACGTGCCAGCCCCGCCCCGCCTGCTCTCCACCCCCAGTGCCAGAGCATGAAGCTCCACCACTGATGTGAATCATCCCAGAAATAAAAAATGCTGGGATTGGAATCAGTGAAGTGGAAGACTGAAAAACCAGCCAAGGATGGAGAGGATGGAAAAATTCCACCAATCATAGGGATAGCATCATCATCTGTCAACGTGACCTGTAAATCCACATGCAAGAGTACCTGGGTGAGACAGGAAATTGAGCACACACAAACATCCATCTTGATGATAACCATTTAAAAAGGGGATTTAGAAGTATCTACTGGATCCTCAAAGGAAATAAGACATGCATGCACCCATCCAAACAAAGAGGATTTTCCAGACCAGTAAGGAGTTGGTCTGGTTAAGATGACACTCTTACAACAACAACATCTAGCCATTTTCTTTCACACCATATAACTGCACTTTCGACATATTTTATGGTCACAAGACATGGTGTGGGGAAAATATTTGTTCAAAAGTGGGATTCTCTCAAAAGTACGAATTTTTAGAGAAGACACTCATCATTTGAAGTGATAAATGTTTGGGAAGAGAGGGTCATGTGTGCTACCAGCAAGGGCTTCTTTGTGAAGGGTATGGAGAGGGTTGGGCTGGGCTAGCCCTTGCCAATCCTCCCCACAGTTGCCTGCTGACAAGTTACATGCCTTTGCTCCATCCATGCTCTTAACCCTCTTGTTTATGGGTTGACAGCTGGGGGCATTTGGAATACCAGATTTGACCCATAGCCAGCAAGTTTCTGATTCTATTTTCTTTTTCAGTTCCCAGCTTGCTTCCTGCTGCAACTGTTTTTATTGATATGGAAATAAATAAGTCATGGGACAAGTACTTCTACCTTTGCTTTAGGACTATTTCAGTGGCCGGTTGGAGAGGGTGCTTTTGTAGTGGGACCGCTTAATGCTTGTTTGTCTCTCAGTGAAGATGGCAAGAGAAGTGGGAGCAGGGAGGGGAGAGGTTTGATTAAATGTTTCTTTATGGGTTGCTGTTGTGATCCCAAAGCAATTCTCAGAGATTGATTTGTAAAGCATTCTGAATCAATTAGGGCTTTAATCAGCAAGCAGTAAACTTCAGATGGCCTGTGGACTAATTTTACCACCTCTTATTGACATGAACCTAAATCGGGGGAGGTCAGTTCAAGGGGTGTGATTATCTTTCCTGATTACCAAATTAGAAGAGTTTGTGTGTATTTCATTTATGAGCAGAAGGGGAAATCTCCTTCTAGGGGGAAAAAATCAGGAAGTGGTTGAAGTACTGGTTCTGTTGTTGTTGACTGTAGACATTCAATAAAGTCCGTTTGCAATAAGAAGATAAAACTAACTTTGATGTGCAACATATACCTCAGTGAAAAATGACTGGTGTTGTGGGTAAGCCATTGGCTAGAGCTTGGTATTGACTTTGCATTGTAACTGTACAAGGCAACTGAGGTCACATCAGGCTGGATTCTTAAGAGAAATATTGATTGAAAACATTTCTCCCTCCCCTTGGGTTCTCTCCAATTGAGACATCAAAATGTACCAACAACAGCATCAGATTCTTTAATGGAGAAAACACATGATTTTCTTAAGATGCCTGACAGAAAGACTCATAGTCATCACACTGACTTGAAAGCCAGTCTTCTGCACCATGGTGACAGGTTTCTATTGCCACAAAGATATGCAATTAATCATCAAAAGTGTGGTTATATTTTGGAGGTGGGAAACCAGCAAACATGTTTATCTGTTTTAAATCAAGTCTTTCAGAGAAGTCAAATGTGAGCTTTATTTATTTATCTCTATTTATTTAAAAAGTATTTCTATTCTGCCTTCTGTGGTATAAATCCCAATGGTTAAAGGGGAGAAGAAGAAGAATCCAGGATCACAAAGAAGGACTAAAGCTCTGGGTTAAAAAAGGCAATGTTGAAAAAAGGCAGAATGGAACAAAAATATGTCTTCAAGGCACATCTGCTCTTAAAGGACCTTTCATAGTTCCACAGAAAGGGAGTTCCACATCTATAAAGCAAGCAAGAAAAGATGAATTAAACTATTTGAACATTTTCATCTGTATTGGAATTGTTTGTAGATGTTTTAAATGTTTTATCACTTAGACATGATGGGACCAAGGTGACACTTGGAAGGCCATAGAGAAGACTGCAATAGTCTATGTGAAAGACTACCAGGGCATGGACCAGAATGTTTGTTGCTGATACAGGGAAGAAGGGCCATCCATGCCTTTGCAGTGGTGTAAAGGAAGAAGCAACACGGTTTGGTGACAAGACTGAATAAAAAGAAGAAAGGAGAGAGAGGGGAGTCAGCTACAGAACCAAGTCTACATGCCAGTTAAACAAGGTATATGGTAACAGTCTCAATGGAAAAGAAAAGTATGCAAGTAGAAGAAAGATGTCTTGGGCATGTTGCATTTGAGATAACAATGAAGCAGCCAATAAAAATAGCACTGAGGCAAATGGGGACAGCTGGGGAGACAGTGCTGAAGTCTTACGTAACCAGACTGCCTCACACACCAGTTGTGCTGAACTTAGATGTGAATCAGGAAGGCTTCTGAATCCCAAGATGAATTGTTATTGTTATTCATTAACATGTAGCAATCGTGGTTTTCAAAATATCTAAACCACCCAGAAAACCTTGATTGTTGAGTGTTATAACAAGCCTTTTCTGTGGTGGCTTCCCATTGTGGAAAGCTCTCTCTAGAGAGGCTTGCCTGGTGCCTTCATTACATATCTTTAGGCAGCAGATGAAAACATTACTCTTCAGCCAGGCATGTGACTGATTTACATTCCACGACCTTTTAAATGTGTCTGTGGAAGTGAGGTGGTTGGTTTGTTTTGCTTTTGTTTTATTACGCATTTTATGTTTTAATTTTTGTATTTTTATGTTATAAACTGTCCTGTGATCTTCAGATGAACGGCGGTGTAGAAATTTATTTATTTATTTAATTAGTTATAATGCAAAATAATTTAATGGATAAACTTGGCATGCTGCTGATTAACTAAATTTTGATCAGTTTGTAAGGCTCGTAGGGAGGGAGGAATGAATTTTTGCATTTGCTAGAACAGCCAGCTTCCCATGCTAGTGTAAACGACATTGAGCAGAATTTATTTAGCAGGTCTGTTCCTCATTTTGGATTTTTTATGCGGAGTAAAACAACTTAATTTTGAGGCATAGAGGTGTTTTTGCTGGTATTGTAGTCTAGTTTTGATGTGCTCTATAATTATCTCTGATAGTATCACTTTAGGTTTAAAAGACCTACAATTTCTACTTTGGCTTTTTCATTTCATTATCAGGGCCAGGCATGTTTGCTCAACAGAGAGATAAATATCATCTCCTCCTGGTGGACCATTATTTATTCTTTATATCTTCTTGGAGCCAATCAGAATCATCAAGTTGCATAAAACTCTCTCATAATACCCTCCCTCCATTTACAACTGTGGTATAATTTTCTGTTTGATTGTTGAGCAGAATGTTAATCCTGGCATATTTATCTGCCACAATGAAGGGCTGCTGCTGCATTCTGCACAAAGTTCAGAATAAATGCTGAGATCTCAAGTGAGTTATAGGTCAGTTGTAATAACTGGAGGGAAATGTAATCAAGTAACCTCAGTATTATTCAGCAATACTGAAACCTTTTATTGTTTGCTAATGAACAGTAAACAAACTTGTCACTAGCCATTGATTCTGGCGGAATGTGGTATATAATTTATTCTAGTAAACAGTAGCATCTCTACCAAAGGGATGTGTCTCTTGATAACACTAGGGTTATTAAATACTGTTGAACAAAATCTTCAGTATAATGAGATTGAAACTGCCTACATAAGGAAACTAAACTTTATTGCAGCAGAGAGAGTGAAGGATGCCTCATCAGTGTTGACTTTCCATCACCAGTGACACCCAATTAAGGGTTCACTATCCTGTTATGAGAGCTAATTTGCATTGCTATTTAGTACATTTCAAGCAGAAAAGCTTTATAAATGGCACACCATGTCCTGGTTTCTGAGAGAAATGTAACCTGGCTCAGGTGGTTTACATTTCTTTTAAATGCACAGCTTCTCTATGATTGAGACTGCAGTATCGAAGTATTGGTTTCAAAATGTTTGACTTTCAGTAAGTCCTGAATATGCCATTATCTTCTACATCCATTACAGTGGCTGCTTGGCCAATGTCAGAGGGATTGCTTCAAAGGGCTGTATTGGCCGGCCAGGCTCCTCCCTGTTAGGGTGGGTGGGCAGGCCTGTGAACCCTCCTTGCTCCATGCCTGCCTGGTGGTGAGGGCTAGGCTGAAACGGTGGGTTTGTTTACCCTCTGCACTCAAGCCCTGGTCCCGCCATGCATGTGTCCTGGGCGCCAGCAAAGGATGCAACACCACTGCCATAACACCGTAATGATGATACCCAGCTCTACCTCTCTTTCAAATCAGAACCAGTGAAGGCGGTGATGGTCCTGTGTGAGTGTCTGGAGGCGGTTGGAGGATGGATGGCGGCAAACAGATTGAGACTGAATCCTGACAAGACAGAAGTACTGTTTCTGGGGGACAGGAGGCGGGCAGGTGTGGAGGATTCCCTGGTCCTGAATGGGGTAACTGTGCCCCTGAAGGACCAGGTGTACAGCGTGGGAGTCATTTTGGACTCACAGCTGTCCATGGAGGCACAGGTTAAATCCGTGTCCAGGGCAGCTGTGTACCAGCTCCATCTGGTACGCAGGCTGAGACCCTATCTGCCTGTAGACTGCCTCGCCAGAGTGGTGCATGCTCTGGTTATCTCCCGCTTGGACTACTGCAATGCGCTCTACGTGGGGCTACCTTTGAAGGTGACCCAGAAACTACAACTAATCCAGAACGCAGCAGCCAGACTGGTGATTGGGAGCGGCCACCGAGACCATATAACACCGATCTTGAAAGACCTACATTGGCTCCCAGTACGTTTCCGAGCACAATTCAAAGTGTTGGTGCTGACCTTTAAAGCCCTAAAGGCCTCGGTCCAGTATACCTGAAGGAGCGTCTCCACCTCCGTCATTCTACCCGGACACTGAGGTCCAGCACCGAGGGCCTTCTGGCGGTTCCCTCACTGCGAGAAGCCAAGTTACAGGGAGCCAGGCAGAGGGCCTTCTCGGTAGTGGCACCCTCCCTGTGGATCGCCCTCCCATCAGATGTCAAAGAGAACAACAACTACCAGACTTTTAGAAGACATCTGAAGGCAGCCCTGTTTAGGGAAGCTTTTAATGTTTGATGTATTTTAATATTCTTTTGGAAGCTGCCCAGAGTGGCTGGGGAAACCCAGCCAGATGGGCGGGGTATAAATAATAAATTATTATTATTATTATTATTATTATTATTATTATTATTATTATTATTATGCCAGAGTGAGGTGGCTGAGGAAGGGAGAACAAACACCAGAGAGGGTAGAGGGAGAGCTCCATTGTAATTGACTGCTTCAGTTTGTAATCAGAGAGGATTATTTTATCCACAGAGCAAGTCTCTTATTTCCTGCATTCATTGTAACAGGTATGTACTGTAGCACAAAAGCCCTGGACCAATCTACCTGCAATGTGACAGGTGTCATGTAGTGGCACCTCCATCCAATTGCCCACAAAACACTATGGGAGATATTCCCCCTTTTTTTTTACTCACCTTAAAACTGTAATGGCTGCCCTTGCAGGAAAACCACTGCGGCTGTCCCTCTGGAATTTGGCAGCATTCATGCCCTCAGAAATGGTGACAAGGTCTGAAAATATTGTCCAGTTCTGCACCTGACATAATTATTTTTAGACATTTCTTTGGTGTTTCAGAGAGAGAGAGAGAGAGAGAGAGAGAGAGAGAGAACGAACTTAAAATATGCCCACTACTGTTGGAGCTAAGTTGGGGGGAAATGAATTTGAGTGATGGGGTGGGGGGAAGAAGGGAAGGATAAGGTTTACCTCCCCTTATTCCCCCTTTGATGTGAAAATTAAACCTCTTTCAGTCCCACTTTGCACATGTGTGGAGCAGGCAACAAAGAAGAAACATGACTACTATTATTGCTTCCAGTTTGGCCATTAGATGCCTTCCTGTGTAATGCCAACAAATCCCAATTAAAATGGTTTCCTTGGAGTTTGGGAGGGTGATACAGGGCAACAGTAAGAAGCTGGATTTGGCTCCTGCCTGTTGACAATACGCATTGAAATGTTAAGGGTTTTCTGGGTGGAGAATATTGGGTATTTCACAAGGCATCCCAACTGGCAACCATCTTCTTAACATAACATGTTTCAAACAGTAATGGAATATTTATAGTTTTCATATCCAGAGACAATGATATCAAAATTTAAAACTACTCGGACATTTTGCTCCCAATGGCAAAATGCCTATCTGCACATTTACAGCAACAATAAAAAAATCCAATCCATTCAGAATATTCTGTTCACTCTGCAGTATTTTTATATTTAAGCTTTTTAGGAATTGGGCTGTTAGTCTGTGAAGAATGTGACTCTAGACAGAGGACGACACTCTTTCCTCTAACACAGAGGTTTTCAACCTTTTTGGGTCCATGGCTCCATTGACCAATTCCATTCTTTCTGTGGCACCCTGTGGGGCTTAGGAGCCCAGTTATGTCACCCCTTGCCTGTAGAGTCGGAAGCCCCTAACCCCTTCTCTAACACCCTCCCTTGTGGAGTGATCCCTCAGCTTCCTCTCCTCTCCCCTCTCCTTGGGAATCTGGGCAGCCTCCTCTGGGTAGCCACAGCTGCTACCCCTGGTCTCTGAGCTGGTCACCTGCCCCAAGGAGAGGTGCCTCCTCACACTGCCCCACAGGGGCCTGCAGAGGACTCCCTGACCAGCCGCAGAGGCACCATTTGCCTGCAGAGCTTGTAGCCAGGGCTGCTGCAACAAACATCTGTGCAAGCCTTTGGGAGGCAGAGATGTGAAAGGGCATCAGAGGAGGGAGAAAAGGAAAGAGGGACAGAGGCCAGTGTTGCCCACGGCATCCCTGCCCCCAGGGTGCCACAGCAGACAGGTTGAAAACCACTGCTCTAACGTTTCCAACTCATTTTATAAGGACAGCTCCACCTTTGTCATCTTTCTGCTACTCTGACCTGCCTTTGCTCTCAAAATAACTGGATTGTTGCTGCGTTAGTCTCCCTTATGATTACCGGTACTTTACAAGTTTCCCAAATAGACCTTAAGACATTGGGGGGGGGGGAATTGTAGTTGTAAATAAGATAAGCCAGTCATTTTTGTTATTATTTTGTATTGTTTTTATGTAGCAGGTGTTTTATCATACTTATATGTATTGTTGGACCTTGATATCTTACATGACTAGGTGTTACATATGTATTTTTATATACAAATAATGGAAAAGCTAATGGCCCTATGAACTCCAGGTTTGACAAAGAGAAGACACTGAAAGCATGGAAAGATGTCTCCTCCACTAGGGTTGCATGCTCTATCACAATTCAGCAATAATAGATTCAGTAACTGGAACCAACCAAGCGCCAGTCAAGAACCCTTAAATGGAATCAGTCTCTGGGTGCATGATGTTCCTCATCTTAACCTGTTCACCTGAGACACAGCTTGGATCTAGTAGGGCTGTAAAACTTGCTGGTCAGAGCTTGTCTTTGCTGATCTGGGAGTGGAGACTTCAAGGGCTCCTGCAAGGCGGACAGGTTCTGGCCTTAGTCACTCTTAGCCATTACATAACCATTCACTAAAGGCATAATCAAGTCTCCTTCAGACAGTAGCTTTCAACAACATTATCTTTGTTGTCTGTGGCTAATGTAGCATCTTTCTTCCTGTCTCTGTCTCTCTCTTCCGTCCTTCCTAAACAAACACTGCCATGCTTGAAGTGCTCCTGCTTGTATAAAAGTTATAGCCTGGGATGGAGCAGAATGGTGCTCTGATTAAAGTGATTAAAACTATATACAGCATGCATAATTAACCTTTGCGCTGGCTGTCATGGGGAGCTGATGCCTTTAACCGATACTGTATCTATCCACGGCAGCCGGCGTATGCTACATGACCAATTTCCACCCCCTTAAGAATTTTAATCACTTGAGATAAGAGCCAGGAGAGAGGGGGAGAGATCAAGGCAGTATTAATCCTCTCAATGGCTTTATAATTTTCCCCACTATTCTGCTGCCCGTAATCAAGAAACAGAATGCAGCCTTAATCCTGGATGCCAAGGTCAATCATTCTTGAGCCTTCCTGATATCAAGGATGTCATAATTATGAAAAGATTATTTAATGAACATAATGTTCCTTTTCATAATTTGAGGTGGATAAATGGGTGAATGGATGCATTTCATTCAGGTTGGTCTCTGAAAAGCAACAGGATTGTGTGTGTTGAGCAGAGAAGGGAGGACACTGCCCCTCTTGCTGCCAAGGCTAAGGAGGAGAAAATATTGCTGTAACTCCCTAGCAGTTGATCAAGCAGCAGGAGGGACACATTAGCAAAGGTGCACTTGCAAAATGCAGTGGGTAGAGGAGCAGAAGAGGGGGGGGGGTGAGGAAACTGATGTCCCAAGTGATCATGTAAGGAAGGCAAAAGATCACAGCAGACAGGTGAGCAGGGATGGAACATGGCTTAACACAAGGTGCCCTTGGTGAAATCCATTATAGAAACAGGCTAGGTGAGGAGGGTTTTGGAAAACATGACCTTTTTAAAGGAACATATCTTCTAGAGGTGATGGTTTGGGGTCTCCGGATTCTGGTAGCTCAACTCTATCTTCAGTTTTAGACCTGAAAATTCCCAGTTCCAGCTGTCTTACAAGACAATGTAAGACTAGCCATTTTCATGGCACATTTTTGGAAAAGGGAAAGGAAGCTGTAGCCATTTATTTCAGTTCTGCATGAGAGAGAGAGAGAGAGCGCACGAACTGGAGGAGAAAATTCTTGGCTGGGGACATTCCTTCATTGAAACAGGTCAAAACATGGAAGCTGTTGAGTTCCGTAGTGCTATATTTATTGATAATAGCCTGTAGAGAGATAGAAGAGTAAATGTAAGGTTTCAGGCTTAGCTATTCAAAGAATAACAGGGGAAGCTATGTGGCCTCAGCTATGCATGCTCATCATTAGCAGCAGGGATGACTTCTGGAAGTAAGTTAATGCAGAAAAGTGCATGTTGGAGTCTTCTTTATCTAGCTCTCTGCATCCACAACTCAATTCCCAGGTACAGTAACTAGTGAGGATGCTCAGCACTTCATAGTAACATTTAGCAGGCTACATGAGCTACTCCCTAATCAAAGGCTTGGGCATGGTGCCCACAGCTATTCTTTAGTGCTATTAAACCTTTAACCTTTAAGACACACTTAATCAATAAAACTGTTCCACTTGTACTGACAAGGGATGCTTTATAAAACTTCTGCTGAAGGCTTTTTTTTTAAGACAAAAAAATTGACTCTGAGAGAAAAGCTATACCAGTAGCCTTGAAACTAAGACTACAATCCTATGACCACTTTCCTTGGAGCAAGTCCCACTGACCTTTCAGCCTAACCTACCACGCAGGATGGTGTGGGGAGGAGGAGAACTATGTATGCTACCTTGAGCTCACTGGACGAAAGATGGGATAGAAATGCCAGAGATAAACAAACAAACCTAGTTGGACTTACTGCTGAGTAGACATGCATAGGCTTGTAATATAATTGTCATAATAGCCCGTTCATTTGCAGATGGGGTGCTGGTCCTTCAATTCACTCAGTTATGTGTTCCTGCTTTGAAAAGACCCCCAGTGCTTCTCACACTTGTGCTTCACATTGTCACATGGCTTAGATCTATGTGTATCACATATGTTTCCCCCATCAGAGGGTACGTGTACAAGGCACTGTTACATGCCACACCAATCTCCAAGCAGTGTGAGATTCCTGCAAGTCAAAAAGTGAAAGAGTGCCATGGAGAGTCAAAGCTGTGGGAACAAGAGCTGTTGACATGTCACTGAGTGCACAGCAATCTAGGAAACTGTCTTATCCTCAGACAATTGGTCCATCTAGCTCAGTATTGCCCACACTGACTGGCAGAATCCGTCTCTCCCAGCTCCACCTGGAGATGATGGGGATTGAGCCTGGGACCTTCTGTACCAAAGGCAGATGTCCTGCTACTGAGCTATGGCCCTTTTGGGGTTCTTTGCACTCCACCATCTTTTTGAAAAAAACCCTCTAGCTGCCCGTGGATCTCACATTTTCGAATAAGTTGGCTTTGACCAGTAGGATGGAATTGAAAACACAAATTGCAGATTCCTATGGTTATAAGATTGTGTTGACCACAAAGATACAGACACTCTTTGAACTTTTGGTGTGGGTGGTGAACACTGAAATAAAAATAGCCCTACATGGTTCATACTGCACATACTTACAAGGTGATTGGAAACCCACCTTGCTTAAAACAAAAATGTGCAGGTTGTTAGATCTCAGGTGCCCTTTTCAAAGAGTTTTCTCAGTATTGAAAATTGAAAATTATGATGAAAAACATACTATAGAAGACATAGAATGAGGACTTCAAAAATGCAGGTTTAACTGAAGGTGACCTTGGATGTGGAACTAAAGACCGAAACAAAGAATATGAAGTAAAGGCAAATAACTTATTGAGGGATGACTTATTTATCAGAGATACCAGGGAAGCCTATATATAAGATAGACAACAGTAAATAGATGGTCATGGGTGTAGCCAGGATTATTTTTAGGGAGGGACAGGACTTTTGTTAGGAAGGCAGAACTGACGTGATGGGTCACTAAGTTAAGTATTTCTATTGTTTTACTTGATGGGGGGCAGCTGCCTCCCTGCCCCCCCCCCACTACACCTATGTAGCTAGTTCTTTTGAATGCTGCTGAAACAATGATGGGGCAGAACATACCGCTTTTATTGGCCATGAACAAATGATAGTGGTCTGAACTAGGCTCAGAATGTCAGTATAAGGACAGAAAATTGCAGGGAGCTACCGGGTATGTGCTTCAGCTTCAAGTAGCACTAATGATTAAATGTCAACAAAGGAATGATTTTTGAAACCTTTATATCTCAAGGTTGAAATTCATGATGTCCTAGATAAAAGTGAGGAATGATCAGCAAGAGATGATGTCCTTGTGGAGGGTGCACAAGGCTTCCTGCATCATGCAGAGTCACAAGGTGCAAAAGCATGACAGGAAACCAGTATGAGGTTAGTTGGTGTTAAAAGTACAGGTCAAGGCAGGGCAGATGCTTGGAAATGAACCAAGTTCAAAGGCCATGGAGAAGGAAGGTATTGGAGCAGTGGTGAATTATTTCATAGGGAATAAACTCCCAAGTACTGGCATGCAGGGATAGGTTCATCTGTCAATTTCAGTTTCTGTCCACTTCTCATTCTTCCAGTCTTCCAGTTTAGGTTTCACGTTTCCACATCAGCTTGTGAATTATCATCATCATCATTAGAAAGTCCTCATCTATGTTTTAGTGAGGATTTTTCCTAATATACATATTGTATGCAATTTTGCCTTAATATACATTTTTGTAAGCAATTTTCCTAATGCAATGCATTTTTAATGCTATCTTCATGCATATATGCATCATAATATATATGAATTTCAATGCAAACTTTACCTCCATATAAGCATTTTAATACACATTACTTGGTTAAATCCCCTTCATGGATCACTGCCTTGCCGTGGCGAAGGGGCTTGAAGAACTCAGAGAAGCTATGAACTACGCCGAGCAGGGCACCCAAGATGAACAGGTCATAGTGGAGAGTTTTGACCAAACGTGATCCACCTGGAGTAGGAATCGGCAAGCCACTCCAGTATCCCTGCCAAGAAAACTCCATGGACAAAGACAACAGGCATATAAAAGTTATGACACTGGAAGATGAGCCCCTCAGGTCGGAAGGTGTCCAACATGCTACTGGGGAAGAGCGGAGGACAAGTACAAGTAGATCCAGAGCTGATGAAGCGGCTGGGCCAAAGCCGAAAGGACGCTCAGTTGTGGATATGCATGGAAGCGAAAGGAAAGTCCAATGCTGTAAAGAAAAATATTGCATAGGAACCTGGAATGTAAGAACCATGAACCTGGGTAAGTTGGATGTGGTCAAAAATGAGATGGCAAGAATAAATATTGACATCCTGGGCATCAGTGAGCTAAAATGGACGGGAATGGGCGAATTCAGTTCGGATGACTATCAAATCTACTACTGTGGGCAAGAAACCCGTAAGAGAAATGGAGTGGCCCTCATAGTCAACAAAAGAGTGGCGAAAGCTGTACTGGGATGCAGTCTCAAAAATGATAGAATGATCTCGATACGAATCCAAGGCAGACCTTTTAACATCACAGTAATCCAAGTTTATGCACCAACTACTAGTGCTGAAGAAACTGAAATTGACCAGTTCTATGAAGACTTACAAGACCTTATCGAAGTGACACCAAAGAAGGATGTTCTGCTCATTATAGGGGATTGGAATGCTAAAGTAGGGAATCAAGAGATAAAAGGAACAACTGGCAAGTTTGGCCTTGGAGATCAAAACGAAGCAGGGCAAAGGCTAATAGAGTTCTGTCAAGAGAACAAGCTGGTCATCACAAACACGCTTTTCCAACAACACAAGAGACGACTCTACACATGGACATCCCCAGATGGGCAACATCGAAATCAGATTGATTATATTCTCTGCAGCCAAAGATGGAGAAGCTCTATACAGTCAGCAAAAACAAGACCTGGAGCTGACTGTGGCTCAGATCATCAGCTTCTTATAGCAAAATTCAAGCTTAAACTGAAGAAAGTAGGAAAAACCACTGGACAGGTAAGATACAATCTAAACCAAATCCCTTATGAATACACAGTGGAAGTGAGGAACAGGTTTAAGGATTTAGATTTGCTGGACAGAGTGCCTGAAGAACTATGGATGGAGGCTCGCAACATTATACAGGAGGCAGCAACTAAAACCATCCCAATGAAAAAGAAATGCAAGAAAGCAAAGTGGCTGTCCAACGAGGCCTTACAAATAGCGGGGGAGAGAAGGCAAGCAAAATGCGAGGGAGATAGTGAAAGATACAGGAAACTGAATGCAGATTTCCAAAGAACAGCAAGGAGAGACAAGAAGGCCTTCTTAAACGAGCAATGCAAAGAAATAGAGGAAAGCAACAGAATGGGAAGAACCAGAGATCTGTTCAAGAAAATCGGAAATATGAAAGGAACATTTCGTACAAAGATTACCATAATAAAGGACAAAAGTGGTAAAGATCTAACTGAAGCAGAAGACATCAAGAAGAGGTGGCAAGAATACACAGAGGAATTATACCAGAAAGATATGGATGTCTCGTACACCCCAGGTAGTGTGGTTGCTGACCTTGAGCCAGACATCCTGGAGAGTGAAGTCAAATGGGCCTTAGAAAGCACTGCAAATAACAAGGCCAGTGGAAGTGATGGTATTCCAGCTGAACTGTTTAAAATTTTAAAAGATGATGCTGTTAAGGTGCTACACTCAATATGCCAGCAAGTTTGGAAAACTCAGCAGTGGCCAGAGGATTGGAGAAGATCAGTCTACATTCCAATCCCAAAGAAAGGCAGTGCCAAAGAATGCTCCAACTACCGCACAATTTCACTCATTTCACATGCTAGCAAGGTTATGCTTAAAATTCTACAAGGAAGGCTCAAGCAGTATGTGGACCGAGAACTCCCAGAAGTGCAAGCTGGATTTAGAAGAGGCAGAGGAACCAGAGACCAAATTGCAAACATGCGCTGGATCATGGAGAAAGCTAGAGAGTTCCAGAAAGACATCTACTTCTGCTTCATTGACTATGCAAAAGCCTTTGACTGTGTTGACCACAGCAAACTATGGCAAGTTCTTAAAGAAATGGGAGTGCCTGATCACCTCATCTGTCTCCTGCGAAATCTCTATGTGGGACAAGAAGCTACAGTTAGAACTGGATATGGAACAACTGATTGGTTCCAAATTGGGAAAGGAGTACGGCAAGGCTGTATATTGTCTCCCTGCTTATTTAACTTATATGCAGAATTCATCATGCGAAAGGCTGGGCTGGATGAACCCCAAGCCGGAATTAAGATTGCCGGAAGAAATATCAACAACCTCAGATATGCAGATGACACAACCTTGATGGCAGAAAGTGAAGAGGAATTAAAGAACCTTTTAATGAGGGTGAAAGAGGAGAGCGCAAAATATGGTCTGAAGCTCAACATCAAAAAAACGAAGATCATGGCCACTGGGCCCATCACCTCCTGGCAAATAGATGGGGAAGAAATGGAGGCAGTGAGAGATTTTACTTTCTTGGGCTCCATGATCAGTGCAGATGGTGACAGCAGTCACGAAATTAAAAGACGCCTGCTCCTTGGGAAAAAGGCGATGGCAAACCTAGACAACATCTTAAAAAGCAGAGACATCACCTTGCCAACAAAGGTACGTATAGTAAAAGCCATGGTTTTCCCAGTAGTGATGTATGGAAGTGAGAGCTGGACTATAAAGAAGGCTGATCGCCGAAGAATTGATGCTTTTGAATTATGGTGCTGGAGGAGACTCTTGAGAGTCCCATGGACTGCAAGAAGATCAAACCTCTCCATTCTGAAGGAAATCAGCCCTGAGTGCTCACTGGAAGGACAGATCGTGAAGCTGAGGCTCCAATACTTTGGCCACCTCATGAGAAGAGAAGACTCCCTGGAAAAGACCCTGATGTTGGGAAAGATGGAGGGCACAAGGAGAAGGGGACGACAGAGAATGAGATGGTTGGAGGGTGTCCTTGAAGCTACTAGCATGAGCTTGATCAAACTGCGGGAGGCAGTGGAGGACAGAAGTGCCTGGCGTGCTCTGGTCCATGGGGTCACGAAGAGTCGGACACGACTAAACGACTAAACAACAACAACACTTGGTTAAATCCAGAGTGGTTGAACAATCAATTCCTCTTCACAGGGAATTCTGGGAATTGCAGCCCTGTGAAGGGAATAACAACTCTCAGCACCCTTGACAAACTACAGCTCCCAGAATCCTTTGTGGGAATCCATGACTGTTTAAAGTGGCATCATAGTGCTTTAAATACATGGTGTGACTGTGACCACAATTCTATTCCTCACCTAATAACTACTGCTATCTTTTGACAGCATGGGTGAGTTGAAGAACTCTCAGCAAATGGAATCACACTTGAACACTTAGCATCCAACATTGCAGTTGGCTATAAGGCTGCCTCTGTGGCCTGGGGGAAGACCAGTATTCAGTAGGGATGCTTGAGGAATCTGATCTTCATGATATCCATATGAACTGCCCTCATCTGACCATTTCAGATTAAGGCACAAGTAGGAATTTACAGAGCAGTTCTAACCATCATGTCTACTCAGAAATAAGTTCAGTGGAATTCAAGGGGACATGCACTCAGGAAAGTGGGGTTGGGATTAGAGCCTTAGTTATTTTTAAGCTTTCACATTTCCCAAATGTCCCAACACATTTCTTGGCTCAAAAAAAGTATCAAAACACATTTTATGTTTTTATCTTGTATTTTTATGCTGTGAACTGTGCTGAGGTCTACTAATGAAGGGTGGTATGCAAATTTAATAAATAAAATTTAAACCACATATTATTATTTTTATTTATATGTGACTTTTAATGCAGATTTATTTATTTCCCCCCTTTGCATAGTTAGTATGGAAATGAGACAGAAGAAGTGGCCACTAGTGACAGTGGTCATTCATGTTAAATATTACCTGTATGTCCACCCATCTCCCTGCTTCCTCCGGGCTCCTCATTCATTCATGCTTCCTGGTTACTGCCATCTTTATTCAGACAGACTTTTGGCTTGCAGTTTGATCTGACTCTTTGCTGCTTTGTTTCTAACAGGTTTGAACTGACTACTGTTTTATTCTCTGGGGGGTTTTCTGCTGTTTTTTAATTGGCTCTTGTTTCCTAAACATGGTTTGGAAAGGCGGGATATAGATTACTGAATAATAAATAATAAAAAGGACGTGTAAGCATGAAGAAAACACCAGTCAAGAAAGACCTGAATAAATTGTTGGGCCAACTTTTAGATTGATTTCTGGAATACAAATTATGCACCTGTTAATGGAATTGAATCAACTGGATAATGTTCAATTTGTTCCTGTTCATCTGTCAATTTGCCAGGTGGCCTTTGTCACTCTGCTACCACATCTGTAAATGGAGATGCTAATGATCTACTTCACAGGGTTATTGTGAGGATGCTTGACGTAAAGACTGTAATTGTGCATCAGATGTATTGTAGGAATCATGAATAATAACAATATGACATGGATCACACTTTGAAATCCACTCCATTTCTTCTTGCTTTGATAGCTACACTTGAGGTTGTGGCTTAAAGCTTTTGATTTAACAGTAAGCTCTCATCGCACCTGCCTTATTTTTTAATTTTATTTTGCCATCAAGCATATAATCTGTTTTATTATGTGAACAGAAGTAGATTAATCTGAAGAGAAGCCAGCTCATATTATCTGTTGCTATCTGAAGGATTATGTGGGAAATCTCCCAACGTGATGGAGTTAATGCTTTCTTAGGAAAATGCAGAATGAGTACAGCTTTATTAAAAATGGTTTTGACTCAAGCTTACGGAGGGACAAAGCAGCATTAGTAGACACGGTCAAGGCCTTGGATATTTCCTGGCAGTTCTGACCAACTGGATGAGTTTTGCCTCTGGCCACATGTGACAGTTGCTCATTAATTCCCAAGAAATGCCTCCGGCCACGGTTGCTGCTGCCGCTGCTGCTAATCTGACTCATTTGCTTTGTTATTAGACAAAACAAAAAGAGACCAAGCCTGTTCCCATTTACACGCTGAGTCCTTATTTCTCTTGAGAGCCGCAAGTACAATCAGTCTGAACATAGTGCCATACAAATCTGGGGATTTTAAAGATAATTGCTTGACATCCCAGTTACCAGCCAGATTCCCACTCTTTCCTCAGTTCCCAGCTAGATTTTTGGGTTATGATGATTAAGGACTACAATCACTGGATAAGCACCCTGCCACAACATAATGGACTCCAGCCACTAAATAAATGTAAGGACAAAGCAGAATTAGTTCTTAAGTTTTTTGGTTTTTTTTAAAAAAACCTACAGTAAAATAATATTATTAAACTAAATGGTTTAAACAGCTGGCTTCACTTTAGGAGAGGGATGCCCATAGAGGATGGTTAAGGTTATCCATTGGATGTTGTCATTTTGCTGAGACAGGCAATGTTTTCTAACCCCAGACCAGATGGAGGTCAGATTAGCTACCAAGAGGTATAAATAACAAATATGTGAAGGGAAATATTATTGCACATGTAGCTTTCCAAGCCTCCAGTTGCAGTCATTTTCTCTGACCCTCTCTCTCTCTCTATTTTGGTTTCTTTCTTTTCATTTTCTTGTCTTACAAGTATCATCTCCTATGGCCCTTGGCCTGACAGCCCTCCAGTTTATGACCCTGGCTTCAGCATTGGACTTGGCTGACCCCTGAGTCCATCTTTACCATCCCAGCAGACTCTTCTGCATTTTGCCCTATAGCCTTTCATTCTCTCTTCATTGCCCATCACTTCTCAGCTGAAGTTAGGAGGGCCCGCTCCTTCACCAGAATTCCTGAAAAAGGCTTTTGTTCCCCTGCACAATACTGGTCACTGACCTTAATAAAGAGATTGATGCTCATAGCCTATTCCCTTGCAGTTTACCACATCTCACTGACTTTCTATGAAAGTGATATATCTAAATGCTTAAAAAGAAACAAACTGTAAGGCAAATCTGAATTGTCATTGTACACTTCTACAGCATCTACAGTATACAAGGTGCTGTGTAATAGACATGATACAATAGCAGAGGGAAACATTAGAAAGCAGGCTGGAGATTTAGTAAGGCACGGCAGAATCAGAGTTAAAAACCTGTTGAGGGGCAAACAGAGGAATGTGAGAAGGAATATAAAAGTTAATATAAAAAAGAGGTATTAAATGAGAGCTAACTTGTCGGTAGGGATGCGGGTGGCACTGGGGTCTAAACCACTGAGCCTAGGGCTTGCTGATCGGAAGGTTGGTGGTTCAAATCCCTCCAATGGTGTGAGCTCCCATTGGTGGGTCCCTGCTCCTGCCAACCTAGCAGTTCGAAAATGCATCAAAGTGCAAGTAGGTACCACTCCAGCGGGAAGGTAAACAGCGTTTCCGTGTGCTGCTCTGGTTTCGCCAGAAGTGGCTTAGTCCTGCTGGCCACATGACCTGGAAATTCTGTCTGTGGACAAACGTCGGCTCCCTCAGCCAGTAAAGCAAGATGAGCGCCGCAACCCCAGAATCATTTGTGACTGGACTTAACAGTCAGGGGTCCTTTACCTTTAACTTGTCTGTGCCATGTGCCCCTTACCCAGCCTGCCCCACCCCCACACCATACCTCCCCTTGCCCAGAACCACTGCAATTGAGGTTGCCCCTGCTCTCCCTAGCCCCTTTCTTCCCAGGCACATCTTACATTCCTTAATTTAAAAAACAACAACAAAAGCCCCAATTTAAAAACAATGCAAAAGCAGTTAAAACAGTTCTATCATAAAATTGTAGAGTTGGAAGTGACCCCTAGCATCATCTAGTCCAACCCCTGGCAATTCAGGGATTTCAACTGAAGCATCCATGACAGATGGATATCCAACCTCTGCTTAAAAACCTCCAGTGAAGGAGAGCTCCCCACCTTCTGGAGGAGCGTTCCACTGTCAAACAGCTCTTACTGTCAGAAAGTTCTTCCTGATGTTGAGTTGGAGTCTCCGTTATTGTAACTTGAAGCCTCTTGTTTGAGTGCTACCCTCCAGAGCAGGAGAAAAAATAGCTTGCTCCATCTTCTATGTAAGAGTCTTTGAGATATTTGAAGATGTTTATCATATCTCCTCTCAGTCTTCTCTTTTCCAGGCTAAATGTTCCCAGCTCCTTCAGCCATTCCTCCTTGGGATTGGTTTCCAGACCATGAATCAATTTCAAATAATTAGAGCAATAATAACAGCAACAACCCTCATCCCCTGCAACACTGCCCTAACCCAAAAGTCTGTTCAGCTGCCTCAGCTTTTGTGGATGGAATCAGTCAGGGCCCCTCCACCCCACGGCAAGTGGAAAAAGTCTGAAAGGCAGGGAGCGGGTCCCCCAAGACTCACAGCCAAGATGGATCCAAGAAATAGGAGGAAGAAGTGGAGAGATTGGAGAACAGGAATGATATGCTTTAATGCAGTGAAGCAGGTAGGTAGAAATAAGATGCTGAGCATAGAGGTTGAATTTTAGAGACGATAAATCAAACTTTACAGTAATCAAGGCAGGAAATAATTTCACTTTCTCATTAAAATGTTTATCTCTCACCTCTGCATCACAGGAATGGGATGCTCAGGGTGGCTAACAGTAATAATAGAAACAATATGCATAAGATAAAATAATAAATCAGGGACCAAAACAAGCAATATAAGAGGAAAGGTGCACAAGATCGGTTGCTGATGATGCAGCACAGCCCTCTGTATGTTTGCAAAAAAAAGTAAGCTCCATTCATTGAATGAGTTTACTCCCAGGTAAGTGCATATAGGACTGCTGCCTATGGCTGGGGTTTACTTCTGAGTAGACATGTATAGGACTGTACTATTGAGGAAATATAATTAAAAAAGAATATCATAATAGAGGCTGCAGGAATATAGGAAGTGGCCGTATCCTGAGTCAGACCATTGGTCCATCTTGCTCTGACTGGCAGGGGCTCACCAGGGTTCCAGGCAGGAGTCTCTGCCAGCCCCACCTTGAGATGCTGCAGACAGAACTTTGGAAATTCTGCATGCAGGGCGGATGCTGTAGCACTGAGCTGCATCCGTTCCCCAAATGTAAGTTTGTGCCTAAGCATGAAAACTTTTTTTTTAAAAAAAATATTTATTAGTAGTTTCAAAGTTATAAAGAAAAAAGAAAAATTAAAAACAACACTGTAATACATAGGGGGGGGGAAGAAACAACAATACAACAACAACAAAAAGAAAAATGGAAAACACAAGAAAAAAGAAAACAACATAGATCCCAAATTACATATCTATAACTTCCATTTGCTTGTTTCATTGACCTCCTCACACCTCCCTTTTTGCATTCTAGTTTAATTAATTATTTCAGCAAATTCTTTCCATCTTTCTCAATTTTTGTTAAAAAAATTATCTTGACAGTTCAACTTTATAATTAGCTCAGCAAATCCTTACTATCTTTCCCTATATTCTGTTATTCAAATTGCCTTAATTTATTTAACCTTATCTTACCCTAAAATACCTTAAAGCTTAAATCTTAGTTTTCAAATATACATAACTCCTGATATGATTTCTGCTAGAGTCATATAGTTTCATTCCAACATTTTCCCTAATATTCATTAATTTTTAGCCAATTCCCTAAATAAAAAGTTTCCTTTATAAATTTTCTTCCAATCTTCATCCAACGTCTCATCTTCCTGGTCTCGGATCATGTCAGTCCTTACTGTCCAATCCATCTAGTCCATCAACCTGGAAGCCTTATGTCCGAGGCCCTTAAGTCTCTTCCATGTCCCTTCTGCATTTCTTCTTCTTGTTGTTTATACTTGCCCTTTTTCTTGTCTTTTGTTGGTCTCTTTCTTAATTCCTTTCCTTTCTCATTGAGACGTAGTTCTCTGGGGGGTTCCAACCCAGAATTGTCTCCATCTCCCTTCATCAAACCCACCCATTCCCCAAAGTCCCACTCCCCACAGTCCTCGATAAAATCCAAAAAATATTTAAAAACATACTTCAAAGTCTCTCCAAAGTTAGGAACCTCCTCAACACCAGATTCCCCCTGGCCCATTCCAACTTCAATCTTCAATGACAGCGGCTTATGCTCCTGTAGGGCCTCGGGTCTCTCCATTTGTATTATTTGAGGTGCAACCGCATACTCCTCCATTATCTTCTCTTCTTGCCCAGTCAGTACTGATTCATGAGTTGGTCCCTGAATAATTTCTATATCAATGTTCCCTGTTTGTCCACAGTTATTAACCACAACAGTCAAATCCATTTTTTCATTCATCAAGTCCATCTTCTCATGCATCTGTTCCAACAGGGCACTTGTCTTGCATAAGGCAAGCACCCAATCTTCCTCCCAGCTCATCTTTAGGCAAGGTCAGAGAAGACTGTTCCCACGGTCTTAATCTCACAGCTGTTGAGTCCTCAAGTATACTGCTGCAACAATTTAACAAGCTCCCTCTAGAGGAGACAATTTCTATTTGTATCCATTTTTTTTAAAAAAGGCAAGTCCAACAAAGGAAAATTACTTTCGTTTTTCAGATATTTTCCGGATATTTTGTTTCTTTAAGATGCAAAAGGCAACATTGGAATCAGCTTGTTTCTCTTCTTTAACTATCTGTCAAAATGTTCCATTCACAGTCAATGAGCCTACAATTTCTGTCTCTGACACCCCGTTCCCAGGTTAGAGACGGTGGAAACTCATCCTTCTCGCTCCCTCTCCTGCAGCGGTTAAACAAAATCCCCCCCCCTTTTCTCCTGCTTCCAAGGGGGTTTCAGTAGTTCTGAATGAAGGAAATTTAGACTTTTTGGACAGCTTTCCAAGCTTTAGCTTACGGAGTTTTTGCTTTAGTCTATATACAAAAAGCGGAAGGCGGACTTCCTGTTTTGAACCTTCCCACTTCAATGCCAAATTAAGATATTTCTTGATCCAATTTTCCGTTTCTACTCACGGGTACTTGTTTTAAATCCAATTGTCCACAGGAAAAAGTCAGCGCTCTCCGGCAATGGCTGTGCGGCTTCACTCCGTGAAAGTAGCAATCAGTTCGCAGCACCGCGCCGCTCAACCCACTTCAATCTGGTGCCCCAAAAAGGGGTTCCCGGTGAGTAGGGGGGGCTTCTGGTGCCCTGCCGAACCCCACGTTCCCAGGCTTCCTCCGCCTGGGATTTCTAGCGGGTCCCCGCCTTCGCCGCGGCGGGAAGACCCAGTTTTCACGGAGCTAGTTCCTCCGGTCGGAGGAACTCCTCCATTCACCGATGGCGCTGATCCGGAGCTGTAGCACTGAGCTGCATCCCTTCCCCAAATGTAAGTTTGTCCCTAAGCATGAAAACTTTTAACAGTGAAATGGGATGAGGACGAGGGGAACGGTTTGGAGAGAAAGCGGCATAATCTGAGCTAGCACTGAGTCATCCCAGTGAAGAGAGCAGAAAGAGATATGGCAGCCAGAAATTCACAAGGAGATGCAGAATGAGACCGGAGAGGCAGCAAGAGGTGTAGGAAAACAAACATACAACAAAGGGTCTCATCATGATGATCAGGAAGTAAAAAATATCAGATGAAAAGGAAACAATTCACAGGTAGTAATAAAGCAGTGGGTTTATTGTGCAGAAGCTTTTGTGGATTAAGCAGAGAGCATTTGTGTTTTTTTAATAAAGCAGCAAAATTCCAATCACTTTGCCTATCATTTCAAAACAATACAAGCATCACCACAATGGAAATGACTTGGATAAATTAAACATGAAAAGGATGCTTTATTTAGAATGTGGATCTAATTCAAGGAAATCTGTATGCATGGGTACAGGCAGGTGCTGCTATTTATATGCTGTGTATGCCTACTAAAAATTCTGGTTGAAACATGTGGTATAAGTAAGGCCGTCAGTGCTATGCAGCCATAATTTAAAGAATTTCAGATCAAAGGTAAAAAATGCCAATAATTTCTTTTAACGGTTTAAGTTTCATGTATCTATTCTGAGATAAGCTGAGTTCAATTTACCTTCTCGGTACACACAGGAAAGTAAATCTACAGTATTCCAGCTAGCATGGATGTGATCTGGAAGCAGAAGTAATGTAAATATGCAACATACGCTTTGAATGTATCTAGCATTATTTCTCTCTCTTTTTTTTTTAAAAAAAAAGATATTTATTAGAGTTTCAACATATTACAAAAATAAGCAAAAAAGAAAGGAAAAAAATAAAAAATAAAAAAATGAAAATACAAGATAAAAACAATTAAAGAACAGATTAGTCTTTCCATGTCTTATCTTTCATTTGCTTGTTTCCCCGACCTCCTCACACCTCCCTTTTTGTATTCCAGTTCAAATTCGTTAGTTCAGCAAATCCTTTCCCTCTTTAATTTTATCTTAATCCCTTATCTTAAAATATAATAACTTTAGATTATCACCTGTTAACAATCCATTTTTACATATTCCTTTTATTTCTCTTTCCATCAGAGAATCCTCTTAGAAATAAGGATGTTGGCCATTATCATGCAAAAAATCAGAGTCATCTCACAGAACTCTGGTTTGCTTCTGGCTGCTGTTTTTCCACGAGTCTCTCTTCCTTTTTGAAGATGGTAATGTGTTTTGCTGGATTTTCTGTTTTAGATTAGTTAAGCCATGTTGAGTATTACTCTGTGGTAGCAATCGATTTTGTAACTTTTTGCAACTAATGTTTTTAGCTGTTACCATTGAAGGAACCTGACAGAAGTCTGATGAGAGATAAAGTTAAACAGCCCATTAAAAACATCTTTATTTCTGTTTTCTTTTCTTTTCTAAAAAGTTGTTAATGTGATTGGTGACTGCTCTATCAAGAATGGCCCTGGTTGTGACTGAAAGTCAAACTGGAGGGTTTACTGATTCCACGTTGCAATCTGATGCTCACTGCACCTTGCTGCAAACACACCATACATTTAAAGCATATTCTGAGCGCATTCTGATCACAAGGCTGCCCCCAAAGAAGCCTGGAAACTTAGTCTACCCCCATAGAGCTACAATTCCTTAACAAGCTACAGTTCCCAGGGTACTTTTAGGGGATGATGTGTGCATTAAATGTATGGCATGTATGCAGCTTGAGTTCTATTCAGATTAGTGGAACTTGCTAGTAAATGTACACAGAATCAGGCCAAATGGTTACAGGAAAGTCTGGCCTGGGTGAAGGGAGAAAACTCTGAGAAATCCATATATTTGAATAAATACATTGAAGCTGCTGTTTAAGTTTAGATTCAAATGTATTTTGCCCGCCCTAACAATATCCTATGATTCTGAAAGTCATATCTGAGTTGCTCTCCGACTAGCTCACCATTACAACAGTGCAGGGAGTGAACCAGGCATGAGGTCATGGAGCAAAGGAGAAGGACAAAGAGTCTGTAGTCTCTAGCAAAGGGGAAAGAGCACAGGAGAGGTGGACTGAAGGCAGAGACTCAAAATGCCCCTCACTTCAGATCCAGCCCTTCCCAGAGCATGTTTCTCACTCTGAGCTCTCCATGGTGCTAGGACTGCCAACCTATCTTGCCTCCTCAAAAGGGTAGGGATTTGATTATTTCCCCCAGGAGGGGTTGTACTAGGGTGTACATTGCTTAGGTGCAAATGAGGCCAAATTGCTAACTAGCTACTAATTAAGTTTGGTGTTTAATTCTTAAAAATGTTGGCCACTGTGTCTAGTTAGCTGCTTACTAGCAGATCCCACCCACCAACAGTTCCTTGTGCTAAACATGCTGCCCCTTCCTTCCAAAGACGCCTTCAGATAAATTTCTGCACTGTCTTCCTCCATCTTCATAAGAAGAAGACCACCCAGATAAAGAATTTATCTACTTATTTATTCTGGGTTTAACTTGCAGAAGCAGCAACAGCAGTGCAGGGGAGGGAGGCATGGAGGCAAGCAAGGAAGCGAGGAGGGATCATTCAGTTGAAAGGTCATTTCATTTTTCTCAGGTTCTCTACCTACCTATCCGATGAAGGAGAAACAAATATTACTAAGATCGCTGTGGCACTCAATTTATCTGCAAAGGCAGGCGGTGTATGATGAGGGAGACCCTTTTTCTTAACAAGGGCAATCTAAGCAATACGTTGAATATATGGAAAAGAAACACACAAGTGCAGAAATGAAATGTTAGAAATAACTTAATGGGAAAAGAAAAGGAGTCAGTGCCTGGGAGATTTACGGATGCAATTCCCTCTACTGTTAATAGAAATTGGTCACCTATATAACCTTTTCCCCAACACTCAGGCACAGACATATAAATGAGGGGAAAGAGCCTGGAGAAATTGGAGTTCTCGGTAAGCTAATAGGACAAGTACAGAACTCCTTTAAAGAAGTTGTTTTAGGGGTGGATAAGGAGGATTTCTCCACTTATCCTGGGTTGCTTGGTGGGTTTTTCTTTCTGTCTACCATGCTGCATCTCCCTCTCCCTTTTAGTAAGACCCTAATCAAAGGGTTTGTGGAAGAACATGCTGTCTTTCTCTGCGTGAGAGAAAAGGAGGGAGAGAATCCATATTTAAGGAACCAGGCAGAGGCAGGTAGTGGCAGGTAACTATCTTGAGACAGTCAAGGAAGCTGAACCAAAGATCTTGGCACGACTGCTAGCTGGAGTGATCAATAAGGTAAAAGATGGATCAACAGTGGTCAGCGTTTAGACAAGATGCATTAAACTGCTGCAGATAACTGCAGGCGTTGTACATGAAGTGAATTTTCAGATGAGATAGTAGCTGCGTGGCTTTGGGGATCACAGGTTTTTTAGTAAACACCTGTTGAAGTTAACTTGTGGATTTTGGGTGTGTGTGTACTGTTACATCTCTTTCGGCACCAGGCAAAAGCACCCCTCTTCTCCCAGGCTTTTGGCTAATTAGCCAATCTATGGCCTTTTAAACCACGTGGGGGTATTATTTTCAATTGTTACTATGTTATGTATGTATTTTTGTGTTTTTGTATTGTAAACTGCCCTGTTATCCTCAGACAATGGACAGTATAGAAATTTAATAAATACATAATTATTAATAATAATATATGTAGCAATGTATGCCAGAAAGTGTTGAGTTGAATTACAGCCAACCTGCGTAGTGAAAAACACGCTACAGCCAGCTATGGCTAGTTCTGCCAGGGCTAGAAAGAGGTGCTTGAAAGCTGTTAAATGGAGTAACCATGAAAAACCAGTGGAGTGTGGGTCAGGTGATAACCTTCTGTTGCCCCAAATTACCTCCTGCAAGCCTACACTATTTGCTACCTTTGCTGCTACAATGATTTATTGTTTTAATAAATATGCTCTCTTTCATTTTCCTGTAGAATTGAGGGCTTGTGACTTTTCATTAAGAGGCCAGATTTGCTCCTCAGAGGTGCCTGCCAGCAGTAATGCAGTCTTATTTTGTTCAGTGGAGCTTCATAGGTCAGGATTTTCTTTCTGAAAAAAAATGGACATGTGCTACATGGGGAAAGTGAGAGGCAAACAACCATAGCACAGGAATTCCACAGTCAAAATACCTGCACCGAGGCAGATGGCAGATTGCCTACCCGTGGCAATGAAAAAGTATTATAAAATGGAGACTTCCCCATCCTTTACAATTTTTTAATGTTTGCCGGTTGGGAGATTCTGCTCCCCCCCCCCCATCAAATTACCAAATACTTTGAAATGCAGTGGCCAGGTTATTCAATGGGGGATTAAACTCTGGCTTGTCATAAACATGAAATACATGAAATTACTATAGATGCTGGAACTGCAGTTTAAGCAATTCTCTTTGTGCAAGCTAAATCTCCCACAGTGCATATAATTTTATTATGTGCCTTTTTTCAGACAAGTTCAGAACTTACTCCTGGATGATTATACTTGGAGGGCTAAAGGTTTAGACAAACATGGTGCTTGAGGCAAGTTGAGTGAATGTGTGGGAGGCAAAAAGAGGAGGATGTTCTTGAGTCTTTTCATAGCAAACTTTCAGCCTACCCAAAATGTAACAGTGGATACCAAACTAGAGGGATATTTATGCAGGATATGGGAGGTGGTGTTGTTGTTGTTTTTTTTTACACCGAAAAGATGCATTTATGTGAGCAAAGTTAAATCCTGATTTCTCCCCAGCCATCCCACCCTTCACTCACTGCATTTTGCTCTCCTGTTTCAAGCACTTTTCTTTGCAGTATCAGAGCTGAGCCTGAAGCAGATATATAAAACACCCACACACACCCCACACACCCTGCTTTATGTATGTGCATATATGCACACATCTAGGCCACTAGCGCAAGCAGGGCAGAATCAGTGGCCACACAGCTGAGGAGGGTGTCTCCTCAATGCCTGACAAGTTCTTACTGGGATTTGAGAAGCCATGAATGCTTCAGGGAGAGCATCAAATGTTGGCCTCGAACAGGGTGGCATATTACCAAGCTCCGCTCCTGGTGGCACTTCAAACAGTTGTGGCTTCCCTCAAAGAATTCTGGGAGCTGTAGTTTGTCAAGGGTTCTGAGAGTTGTTAGAAGACCTCTATTCCCCTTCCGGAGCTACAGTTCTCGGAGTCATAGGAGCCATCTCATAGGGGCCATGGGGGTTTCATCCCTCACAATAAAATACTTGAGGGGGCCAGGCGCCCACAAAGTTAATGGGCATTCCCATTCAAATGGTGTGTGCACATTGTGTCATGTGATCGATTACGCGAGGCAGGGCTTACCTGGGCCCCCACAATATTTTATTCAAGTTGGCGCTCCTGCTCAGAATGGTTTAAGAATGAATCCTTCTTCACAAAGAACTCTGGGGATTGACATTTTGAGAGGGGAGCAGGGACCTCCCAAAGCTCTCAGCACATTTAACAAACTACAGCTCCCATAATTCTTTGGGGGAAGCAATGACTGCTTAAAGTGTCATCATAGTGCTTTAAATATGGGGTGTGGACTTGGCCCTGGTATGACACTGCAGTTCTCAATGTTCCTTTCTCTCTTTCTTACTCTCTCCCCACTTTAAATGTGAGTTATGGCCCTAAGCAACAAGGATAGGGCAGGCTCTGAATCGTGGCACTTCTGCTAGCTGCATTTGCCCCTTGGCTCTGGGAAATTGTTTGCGATTCTAGGATCCAGAGAGAGGATGCAAAATGGCTGCCCATTTGATCCCCCAGGACCATCTTATGTATTTCATAAAATTTATATACTACTTGATTGTAGAAGAAACCTCAAAGCAGTTTACAAAGAAGTTAAAACAATAAAACTATCTCTAAAAAAATTACAACCATAATTTAAAACATACAAAAAGGTAAAACCTCAGTAGATTAAAACAAATTAAAACTTATGCAATCTTTTTAAATATCTGGGTAGGCTTGTGTGCTTGTCCATGTTATCTTTTTGTCTTCTTCAAGCCCAAATAAAGCAAGGTGTTTTAAAGTGTCATGGCTAGGCTACAAAGAGAGCATAGTTTTGTGGATATATGTTCAGCCTAGTGTTTGCAGGTTGTACGTAATTGGGGATATGGTGAAAAAAATATGTCAAGGCATTTGGATAAGATACATAACTGCTACTTCTAGAAGAGTGTGGTGTCTTAGGTTTTGCCACTTGATCAGGCTTTCCCCATCATTTTAGGGTTATTTTTAGCTGTTCTTATGGGTTCTATCATATGGCTGAATTATTTCAAATGACCGTACAGAATAAGAATTATATGAAGTTAGATACTGTTGCCATGTTTGAAGGCTCTGTAAAGCAATATATTTTGCAATCTCTATTGCTGATCACATGGTATTTAGATGCTGAATAGGATATCTATTATTATTATTATTTTTAAAAAAGAGAAGTCAATTAAAATTATAGTTGGGAAATTGGAAATCTCTGTTAGATGAAGGGATGGTTGTGATTATATATATATATATATATATATATATATATATATATATGTTTTCGTAGATTTTCACGGGTACAGGAATGCAGGTTTTGGTGTCCTCGGGTGTCTTCCCGTGTAAAAGTTGGGGTGTCTAGGCGACGTTTCAACGAGGTCTCACTCGTCATCTTCAGGCTGGTGCTTTCGGCTTCTTCTTCTGTTCCAGTAACAAGAAGCCGAAAGCACCAGCCTGAAGATGACGAGTGAGACCTCGTTGAAACGTCGCCTAGACACCCCAACTTTTACACGGGAAGACACCCGAGGACACCAAAACCTGCATATATATATATATATATATGGTCTGGTGTCTATGACAGTGGGCAGTAACAGAAAAATGGGAATGAAAGAATATCTTATGAATCAGATGATGAACCAATGGTGACACGGGGCAGCGTTAAAAGCCAGAGTAAGCCCAGGTTAGCACCAGTGCTGTATTAATTAGTACCTGAAGAATGAAAAGAAGGCAAAACAATGTGGAAATAAACACACACAGAAAATGTTGCTATAACCCAGGATTTGGACTCCCCATCCTGAGGGGAAGAGAGGATGCATTCAAAGAGAATCTCAAATCAGGAGGAGAACGTGCTCTCTGAACTAGCATTTGAGATCCCTGCCTCTTCACTGGAAGTGTTCTTGATGCCAGCACCTCTCCAGCCTGAAAAGGGTTGTGAATTCTGACTCCAGCTCAGAAGCTATAGTAAATTTATGGTCTTCTCCACGCTGTCTGACACTCATCCGGGTTCAGATTAGCTTCTCAAAGAAAGCTACAGGCCTATTTAAGGCTCAGTTGGAGTTTGATGGTTGGTGCGACATTAAAGTCTGCATTGTCTGACTTCCAAGGAAAGCGCCACTTGGAGCTGTCCAGGGTGCTACCCAGCTTGCTTGTTGCCTTTTGAACTTGCTACTTTGCCCTCTACAGTGTCTGACATTCACCTGCTAGAAGCTGATTAATGCTTGGCCCAGCTCTGCTTCTTGGCTTTGGACAGGGGCTAGCTTCATGGGATCTGGTGGCCCTGGACTCCATGCCCAGCACAATCCTCTGTCTGCCAGCTTGGATCACTGCTGGAAACAAAACAGATGCCTTCATTTACATTACACTGTTCCTCCAAGCTGCCTTAACAGGGTTATAGCCTTACAATAACCCAGCAGTGCAGGTCATACTGAGCTGCATCAGTGAGCAGAGATTCAAGGTGGGATTTCCCACATCCAAGTTCAATACTCTGAGGTCAACTGATAGATAGTGTTTCCAAGTAGCTTGAGCAGGCCATCCTGTATGCTGGGCAGAACCGACAAACAGTAACTTCATTCTGAAAGCAAAGAGGGAGAGGATGCTGGTCTCCCTTGAAGTTGAGCTGCCTAGACTGAGGGATTCCAGCAGAGCTTTATAGCAGCAGGAGGTGTGGGATTGGCAAGATTCCCAAGACCAGGGTGATTCTATAACATTCAGGGCAAATTTCCTGCAGACCTGCTCCTTTGGCCTCAGCAGAGCAAAGAGCAGGTATTTATTATAATAACTGGAGTAGAAAATGTAATATTGGTGATGAAGAAAGAATTTCCACCTCCATTTCTAGTCAACAGGAGTTTTTTATGGTTCCTTATGATTCTAAGAAAATACTAAATTAGAGAGGTTTATGACATAATCCTATGGCAAAAGTCTGGTATATTTATGGATATGGCACCAGGTATACATTTTGAGTATGTCTAATATTGCAAGATGGCTTTGTGAATCCTTACACTTTTTGAAAAAGTAGCAGACGCCCATGAATTACTGTTTTACAAGTCTTGCAAGTGACACAAACCCTAGCTTTGATAGCCATTCCCCACTATCACCTGTGAAGAAC
This sequence comes from Podarcis liolepis, assembly GCF_965112155.1. Classification (NCBI taxonomy): domain Eukaryota; kingdom Metazoa; phylum Chordata; class Lepidosauria; order Squamata; family Lacertidae; genus Podarcis; species Podarcis liolepis. Next base: position 3,518,663 of record NC_139569.1, on the reverse strand, counting down.
CTGATTACAAATTTTCTACACAGAATCCTGGCTGTGAACACTCATAGATTAAACAAGACAGCTCTGTTTCTCGTTTTACTTCATCTTTGCTGTTCTGGCTCCTGGGGCCATCAGCGGTACATTCCCAAAGATTTAGTGGAGAAGTAAAAAATTACAGTGCAAGAAGAATCTCAGGAAGACACCTCAAGATGCAGGGTACAGGAAAAGGAGGAGAGGGCAATGTGTGGGCCAATTGCAGGTAATCAACAGCATGCATATTTGAGGGAGCAGGGTGCTTTTGCTAGCCTTGCTTGAAGTCAACCCTACAGGTGGCACATGCAGCCTAGAACCCTGGAGAAGCAGGACCACTGGTCTTATGTAGAGTTTGTACATATATAAATGCTTTAAAATAACTAAGCTGAATGCATGTAGGGGCAAGGGTGCAACCAGTGAGCCTGATCCCACTTCCTGCTCTCTGTGTCCTCATTTTAATGTGTGCCATAAAGTATAAAATGATTCATTATGAGACTTTTATTCTAAGTTCTAAGCTTTCCTGAAAATTGGGGTTCTGAACTGGGATACTAAAAGGGTCATGTTAATACTTAGAGGACTACAATTGTAGTAGTAGAAGAATGCTTCTTGGCACCTTGATACTAGTTTTTCCTGTGTTACTTGTATGCTATTTGGGGGTGTGGAGAGAAGAACCTCGCACAAGCAGTTTTCGTCTCAATGAAAATTACAGAAATGTTTACAGGAAAAACAATGGCGGCCTTGTCTGCTTTTTTATTCCTATTCATATATGCAAGATATTATCAGCCTGCTCTAATCATACAAAATGTTTAATTAATATTCTCCCATTCAAACATTTTGAGAAGGTTGTTAATCTATCCGAAAGATGTGGTTTATTCAGTAAAGACTCTTGTGTGATCCTTAAAGTGACACACATAATTGGATTGCAGCATGAGTGGTGCCGTGCATTTAAATCATGCTCTCTCCCCTGTTTGAATTTGATCATACAGGTAAGATAGCAGGAGAAGAAGGTTTAGAGAAATTGGATGCCTGCAAAGGATTCTATGCTGTATCTGGCCATCTAGTAGGCACTCAGAGAGCACAATGGTAGCAGTATGCAAAGGGGACATTCATCTATGCAGTTTCAGAGTGAAAATGAATAGTTATTTACATACATAAAAGGAGGAGAATTGACTCTTGAAACAGGACTTTGCTCCTTTGTTTTGAAAAGTATATGGTGACATGAAGACTGCCTAAAAGCAAATGCTTTAGGAGGCCAATGCATAGATGGAGGTTTGCAAAGTGTTTGAGGTCCAATAAATATTACTACTGATTATTTAATTTCTATACCACTTAATATATTTAAAATATCTCTAAGTGGTGTACAAAAAGAAGCAACAACAGACAACTGAAACAAAATATTACATCAATAAATATACTAATATATAAAGATCAGTATCAATTCTATGATTCTATGATTCATCAATTCTGATTACTTTTCCTTCTGACACACTGCCTCACAGCCTCTGGGTTCTTACTTAGGGTCCAAACAAGTTGTCAGCTCATCCATAAAAGTGTTATAATGAGAAGAGTTCTTGGAAACAGAAGACAACACTCTAGACTTTCACTCTAGACTTGCTTTTTATGGGCAGGTCCAAGGTGGATGGTATTTCTTCAGGCTGCCCACAGCTGTGTCCCATTGAGGTGCACTCTGTACACCCTGTTCCAGGTGCAGCAGGTTTGTTGAGTTTCCCAGGTGGCCCCAAGGATGGGAAAAGGGCTACCCTCCAGTCACAGCCATTTCTTCACCCTCTGTCCTTTCCTCCTCTTCTAGTTCTAGTTGTGACACAGATTTTCTCTCTCTCTCTTTCTCTCTCCTTTTATTACATGCTGTGTTTCCTTTGGCTATTTTGGATGTGAAGTCTGATTTCTAGTTTAAAAACTATTTGACAGCACTGTTCAGTAAGTGAGCAGTTATCTTCCTTGCTTTTCTCCTTTCGGAGTGTTGAGCTGGTCTGTGAAAGAGGCATTGGTTGAATTCAATTGCCATGTTACACCATAGTTTAGTGTGACATGAATGGGCCAGAACAAGTTGCAGTGAGCCTCAGGTCCATGTATCCACTCCCCACCTTGGCTGTTTCCAAGACAAGATAACATTAGTCACAGTTTCTGGATTCAGGTGATGTGACAATCCTGTGGTAAGGTAAAAATGTGGCCATTCACCTATGTGTTTGGTTAAAGTGGTGCCGCTTGCCTGTCTGATGAAGTTATATTTTTGAAAAATTGCCTTTTTTAAGTTAAGTTGTATTTCAATGAAATATTTTTATTGTATTTTAATGTCCCCCCACCCTGAGATTCTGTGAGCAATGAAGAGTGGAATATAAATAATATAAATTTTGTATACAGTTCCCAGGCCCTTCTTAAGGGTCACAGTGTGGGGAGGAGAGAGATCTCTTTAGGGCTCTTTCCAGCTCCTTCATGGCCTACTAAACTATCACCTGGTGTGTCTAAATCATAGTTATATTGCCCCTGGTATTTTAAAGTCATGTTTGTCCAGAAATTGGGGTGTTCAAATGAATTGAGGTTTACACAACACAGACAGTAATACTTTGTCCTACCACTTCCAACTCCTGAAAATGTATTGCTTGAATTATTTTGAATAAGACTCTTTATCCAACTAGTTCAGTATCATCCACTTTGAGTGGCTGCAGGCTGCAGGCTGCATCTCTCTAGCCAAGATATTACCTACTGACTGCTACCAGAGCCCTTTTAATTAGGGTCCCTCAGGTCCTGGGACATAACTCCTCCTTGCAAAATAGGTAGCAAAAGTATTTTCTATGGATATCTACAAGGCAACATGTTATAATGAACATAGTGATCAGCCCTGAGATTATCTGTAGGCTAGGATTGCCAGATGTCCCTGTTTCCGGGGGACAGTCCTTGGATTTGTGAATAAGTCCCCGGACAAATTCCATCCCTGGAATGTCCCTGGATTTCATATAATGTCCCCGGGAAATGCAGCAGTGGCAGTCTCAGCAGCCTGGAGCAGTTGGCTCTGGCTGGCTTCAGGAGCTGCTCGGAAGTCCCCATATGATGTTGGTGCAGGGGCTCTAAGATGTAGCTTCCGGGCTGCCTCCACCTTCCCTGACCAGAGCAACTAAGCTGTGAAGGGAGGCTTTATGCTGCCTATCGGAGCAGCCTCCCAACTCCTACTTGCGTGCCAGCAGGAGCGGGACGGGGATCTCTCAGCAGTGAAGGGCAGCTTCACACTGCCTATCAGAGCTTGTGTGCAAGCAGGAGGGGGCAGGGGGCTGCTCCGATGGGAAGGGAGGCATTGCACTGCCTGAGAGATCCCTGCCCCCTCCTGTTTGCATGCAAGTAGGAATGGGATTGGGGCTGCTCCGATGGGAAGGGAGGCATTGCGCTGCCCAAGCCTCACCACCACTGCCACCGCTCTTGGCCCTCCTTCTCTCCCTTCCATGCCTGACCCACCACACACCGCTTCCCCACCACCACCACCACCACCGAAGAACCAATAACTCAGGGGCTGCCCAGGCTCATGGAGAAAGGAGATAGAAGCCTAGGAGGAAGGGTCAAGGTGGTGGTGGCCGCCACTCTGCCACCACAATCACTGCAGCATCAATGTCCCAAACATGTAGTATTTATTTATTTATTTATTTATTTATTTATTTAAAGTCTTCCCATTTTCATTGGAAAAAAATCTGGTAACCTTACTGTAGGCCATAACCCACGACCCAGGGACCTTGCAGTGAATGGCTGATGACTCTGCTGAGGAAGAGGGTCAGGCTAAAACCTTGGCCTCCCTGACAGCAGAAGTTTCCTACGTCCCCTCTGTCTCTTTAGCCTTGCAGAAATCAAAGGCCCTTTAACCAGTTGGACAGCTCCTCCAGGGAAGCAGAGCCTAAACATATCTCTTGTAGGTGCCTTTGCAGGGAGGCAGAGCCCAAACATATCTCTTCAGGGTGCCTTTGCAGGGCCTCTTGGAGCTCCCCAAGGTCCTGACTGCTCTCTGCTTGGCTCAGACTTTGGTCTGGACCCTGCCTTTGTCCCCTACGACCCGCAGAAGTGGGCATTTTACAATGAAAGGCAAAATAGTAGTTCTGGAAATAAGTAAGTAAGCAAACATCAAATATGTGGTTGCTTCACTCTAGTACTATTCTGGCATCATTGTGGTTGCTTTTCATTAAGCAGCCCAGACACATGTTCTGTGCTTTCTGGTGAATTTCATTATATTACTAATCATGTCTATATTAGTAAAAACAGCCATCTGAGTAAATTGCAGAACTATGGAAATGAATACATCTAATTCCTTAATCTTAACCTCACCCAAATGTGCATGTACTATGGATTGAGTGTACGCTTCGGCAAGCGAAGGTCTATTACTTTTCTTGTTCGTTAATAGGCTTGCCATCCCCCCTCCCCAGATCCTATTAAAAAATTGCTTTCATCATTTACTTTCTCATGTGTACTGTCTTGCTCTGTTGTGATGGAAAAGATGCTAAATAAAATTGCAAAATTGAGCATGTGTTAAACAATCCATCATTGTGGTAATCACCAGGCAACCTTGCCCCCTCCCAATTCTCTACCCCATTTTCCATGCCTGAAACCCACTTCTATCTAGCAACTTGCTATTAGCTTTGCATGCTGATCAGGTCTCATGCTATGAATACTAGCTGCTTTCTCAGTGCGCCGGAATATGGGTAGGCGGTTTGGTGGGAGAGACAGAGGCAGCTGCCTGCATGTATGTCTTCATGGGCCCATATTTATATGGATAACAGTATGACTTATCAGGTCCACACAAGTTCTACAATATGCACAGAAAGTTGCCTCTTCCCAGAACACTTCCTATACTCTCAGTCTGTGCACTTTATGTGTAGGAGTATGTGTGTGTACATAGGAAGCTGCCTTGTAGGTAGCCACATCATTGGTCTACCTCAGGGGTGGCCAACTCCCAAGAGACTGCAATCTACTCACAGAGTTAAAAACTGGCAGTGATCTACCCCCTTTGGGGAGGGGGGGTTAGGTCAAAGTTGTTGAGCTTCTTTGGGGGGAGCCAGTGCTCTGCCACAGATGTCCAGTGATCTACCGGTAGATCACAATCTACCTGTTGGACGTCCCTGGTTACCTAGCTCAGTACTTTCCACACACTGACAGGCAATGGCTCCCCAGAGTTTCAGACTAGAGACATTTCCAGTACTGCCTGGAGCCATCTGCAAAGCAGATGCTCTTCTACTGAGCTATGGCTCCAGTTTGTAGTTAGTGAACAGATAGCTTAACCACGAGCCTGGGTTCAGATGACATATTCAGCCAAACCAAGAGTAAAAAGCACTGGGAAGCAGAGCCAAGCTTTTCTCTGACAGTGCACATGTTCTCATTGTCCTAAAAAGGTAAAGGTAAAGGGACCCCTGACCATTAGGTCCAGTCGTGGCCGACTCTGGGGTTGCAGTGCTCATCTCGCTTTATTGGCCGAGGGAGCCGGCGTACAGCTTCCGGGTCATGTGGCCAGCATGACTAAGCCGCTTCTGGCTAACCAGAGCAGCGCACGGAAACGCCGTTTACCTTCCTGCTGGAGCGGTACCTATTTATCTACTTGCACTTTGACGTGCTTTCGGACTGCTAGGTTGGCAGGAGCAGGGACTGAGCAACGGGAGCTCACCCTGTCGCAGGGATTTGAACCGCTGACCTTCTGATCGGCAAATCCTAGGCTCTGTGGTTTAATCCACAGCGCCACCCGCGTCCCCTTTCTCATTGTCCTAGTAAACCATAATTTGCCTTACTGTTTTGTGATGGCCAGACCACACCAGGCCAGCCTACAGCTTGGCTTTCCTGTGCTTTAATAGTTGGTCAAAATATCTAGGAAAAGAGAGAGAGTTTTTCTGCTGTAGAACATTTTTTAAGAGAAACTTTCCTCTCTTTCAACTTGGTTTCTTATCATTCTCATTAAAATCTGTTCAAAACCTTGCTTGATATTTTGTACATTGTTATATTAACGTTTTCTCTAATAACACAACCTCTTTGACCCAGCATCAAGCAAGAGACTGTATTTCAGATGGTGTTTCTACACACATCACAGTGATTTTAGTAAAAAGTAATTTATAATAATAATAAAAAATACTGCTTGTGTGACTGCATGAAGATTACAGGATTCTACAGTGTGTAATAAACTTCCCCTAGTTATATTTCTTCTACAAGATACCCAAATGGTTCACAGATTTATTGAACTCTTATTCTTATGAAAGATTGAAGGTCTGAAAGAAAATAAAAAGTTGCAATTTTTGTCGCTTTAACTATCAGTTTGCATATTTTATTTTGCTTATTCTCAAGATGCATTTAAAATTTCCTTAACATATTAAAGCTCAGAACTCTGCTTGTATAGGATATGTTATGCTAAAAGAATATGTTGTGATTGCTGTCCAATAATCAAATATCACTATGTCTTTTATTGTAAAAACCCTTCTTTCACTATTTTGTCACCTAGGCTAGGATCAGTTAAATGGGATGTGCAAAGGTACTGCGTGTGTATCCAAATCCCTGTTAATGGACCCTAAACCGACAGGACCCAGGGAAATTTTAAATGCGTGGTTTCTGTGTAGATTTGCATTACCATGGTGATATTACAGTCTGTGTGGATTTGGAAGTGCTATTTTCCAGACCCTGTAATACAAGGTAAATTTACCTAATTTAGCAATCTAGAAAAAATGTATGGGTGATGGAATGAAGTGAGGGAGCTAGGCAAGATGCAAGCTGTCAGGTAGTTTAATCCAGCAATTCTGTTTCCTTTATTTATCTCTCTTTAATAAAGATGATGTGTTAAAAGGAGAACTGAGAGATGCTAAATTCTTCGACTCTCCATATATATCTCCCCAGAACTAAGGAATGCATATTGATCATTAACAAACATAGTTGGGAAATGGGGGGACAGGGACCTTTCTATCAGTTCTACTGAGACTTTCTTGCCAGGTCCAGAACTGTGTCCTCTCAAGAGTTTTAGAGACATGATCATTTCTCTAGGCAAAGTCATCCCCACCAGTCCAGTGCTGGGAGAGGTTACACAGTATGGAAGGATACTGTCTCTAAAAAAGTAAGGAATCTTTACAAGCTGGCAATATTAGTTAAGATACTGGGGGTGAGGCAGAGTTCAATAAATGTCTGCTATCATTTCTATTTTGAGCTCCAGCTCAGCAGGAGCTTGAAATTTCACTTTTTCACCACCAGCCTGATGTTGGAATACCTGGAGCTATGCCCCATAAAATTTATCCAGGAAGAGACACTTGCCTTCCGACTTTTCTTAGTTGACCATATTTGCAAGCCCCCTTTTTGGAGATGCCTTGCTGAAATGTTTCTAAGTTGCTTATATGGCCATTCTTCAGGTTCATCTCTAAGAGTTAAGTCTTTGAGTGATGGGTGGGTGGATGAATCTTGTCTTTAGCACTCGTGGCATGAACACCAAAGTGACATGCAACTCACAAGGTACCATTTCACACACAAATCTACTGTGGGATCATTATCCTTTTTCTAGCCTGAAAAGATCTGCCACCAACTTGGATATAAATCAGTGCAGGGAAGGTAAATTAATACAGTGATTTTTGGTATGCAGTCAATCTCTGTTTTTGGGTCCCTATTTGTATCTGGGCAAAGTTGGAAGTTAATGAGACAGCAGTTAGGATTTCTTTATGCTTCAGAAATTTTCCTAGTCATTCGATTATTGCTCTGTAGACACCTTACTGTGGCTTCTGTGTGTCACATCCTGCACTCTGCATACATCTGCTGATGCATGAATACCTGGCAGCTAGTCTTGCCCTGCAGTATTGGCATGGTATTGATAGGATTTTGGGCCATTTCCATCTTCATGACAATATCTGGAGTAACCTTGTACATCTCTTTTCAATAATCTTCATTCCTTGTTACATTGTACAGTCCTGTCCTGCGAGGGTCCCACTCCTTGACCCAGACATAAAAACAAAGTCAATACAACAAAATTAGGTGTTTGCAGACTCTTGTGTTCTTTCAGATTACTTTACTGAATGTTTGCTCTGCCATAAAATGTAAACGTTATAAATCAATATGAAGTCCTTTTAAAAATCTTCTCATAACATCTGTAGACTTGCTTCTAATTAACTGAATAGTTTATTTTCTGCCTAACTTCTTGGTTTGGTTACCTTTGTATTCTTCCACTAGCTTGTTCAGAGTAGTAGCATATTAGTCAGCCTCCTATCCAGTAACTGGCCAGGCCTGAAGATGGACCAATAGCAGATTAATCTCCATAATGAACCACGGTTTGACTTAGTATAGGGTTGCCATATTTCAAAAAGTGAAAATCCAGACACAAGAGTTATTGAGCTTTTTTAAAGGAAATTTGCCAAACTCTACACTAACAACATGGGTTGCCATACGTCTGGACATTTAAGCCCAGACACTGTTTACGACAGCCGAATCTATTGGTCTGATTTTGAGTACTTTGTCCTTTTTTGTCAGAGAATAGTAATCTCAGAAGACATCCTGTTTACCCCTTGGGGTGCATTCAAACCAAGACAATTACAGTGCTTAAAATGGCTTATAACTCCACAACACCAATAAGCACTTACTTGTTTTTAAAAGCCATTTGAAGCACTTGTGTTTTCAAGAGCATCTCCCAAGGTGGTCTTGAGTAAAATGTGTTTTTTTGAAAGGAAAGGAAAGAAAACATAAAGCCTTGTATATTTAGCGTGGCTCCATATTGCACTTGAAATAGGCATCCTAAAGGACTGGTGGTCCCAGCGGGCTTGCAGAGCTGAAAGCCAACAGGTTGCCTTCTGTGGCAGGAAGAAGCTGCCTGCATGGTGTTGGTTAGCTGAAGGTGCCCTCTGTTGCTTCTTGAGAAAGCTCCCCCTTTTTTCATGCAATGCAATTAAATGTGCTATAGTAACATGGTGCAAATTTGCCCAGGAAGCTCCCTCAGTAGAGCTGTTTATCAATTTGTCTCTTTGCTATGTCTTCATGGATTGGTGACACGGCCAAAAGTGAATGCCAAGTGCAAGGGGTGGGAGTGCTCTCTCTCTCTCTTAACTAAATATCTCAGTCTCTATATATCCCACCCCTAAACCATATTCATTATTTTTAGGCTGTGATTTCAATTAAGCCTCATCTGGCTTTTCCTTCTCACATTCTTGTCTCCTTTCCATCTCGTCTTAATGTAATTAGTGTCCAAGACAGCTCATCTGCTGTAGTTAATGCTTTGAATTAATCTCTCTCTTTCTTCTGCTTCCCTCTATCTCCTTATGTTGTTTTGGCTTGTGGTCCATTTCTCCCCCCGCCCCCAAACCTCTGAAGGCTTCTCAGTTTCTTCCTTGTTTTGAAATATTTTGAGAGATTTCCTGTGACTGACTTCATAAAAGTGAGGGGAGTTTAAAAGGACAGAGCCTATATGGACTTAGGTAAGATGTGAGGGTCTAGCAGGGAGGGAGAGAAAGGGGAAGCATGTCAAGGTGAGGTTATCTTTGTGCCTGTGCAACCCGGGTTATCTTAGATCTAAAGAGAAGCTTCTTGTCTGTTTCAGAGCTGCAATCTAATTTCTTTAGCTATTTATAAAAGCAATTTTTAAACAAAACGTAAGCCATGGAATTTGAAAAGCTTGAGCAGCACATGCCTAGCAACCTCTTCCAAGAATAATTTCAGAATGATTTTTAGCTGTGCATTTGTGGTAAGCAAATTGACACAATAAAATGTTACTGCTCCAAAGGAGCTATTACTGTCTATTGAGTAATTAAAAACTAAATAGAACTTTCAGAATCAATTCGTGCAATTCCTGGCCTTGTTTGTTTGTTTGTTTCAAGTTTTGCAGCCTTTGAATCACTGAGGATTTCTTTTTTGCCTTTTCAAATGAGGTCACCATGAAACAGAATTCAAGACAAGTACTACAACAAACAACAAGCTGTTAGGTTGCCATTGGCATTTTCATGTTTGTTCATGTCAATATTTCCATCCTCAGTTACGGTTCCTCTCACTTTTCTAGAATGGTTTCTCCACTGACCTAGGAGTGGTGAAATGACCCACATAGTTTTTGGAGAAAATGGTATTGCTCTAACAAGCAAACCAAGCTAAGACTGGAATGGAAGTTCCCGGGGTGTTGGAATTTTAAAATGGTATCAACTTGGGTCGTATTTAAGGGAGTTTTACTCAGAAAACTTTCAGTGAGTGTACTTTGAGTAAACTTAATTGAATCCCACACCATGTAATAATCTAGCCCAGTGTTTTCTAACTAGGGGGCATATGACCCCCTGGGGGCCCCCAGGATATTCCAGGGGGGTCACAGGTGAAAACGTGTAAATAAGGGGCCACAGCATGAGGCTAGGGGGCCACAGAGGGAAGGGAGAAGTGGAGGAAAAATTTCATATATTTTTTTAAAATCCTGATTGACTGGCTATCCGCTTGGCCAGTCACAAGTGGGTAAGGGGGCAGCCCACCAGGGCATAATGCTCCTTTTTGCCGCATGCATTTTTGTGGAGTGGTCCTGGCTTGATTCCAGAGGGAGAGGGTGATTGCTGAGCCTCCTGTTTTGACCAGTGGAGCCTGCGATCCAGAACCCCCAGGTCAGGTTAGTGTGGTGGTGGGGTGGCAATGGGTAGGACTGGGTGAGCTGGAACTACCTGTTGCTTTTGCCAGTGCTGGGCCCAATGGCAGCCTGGGCCCAACTCTGCAAGGTGCGAGGTGAAATCCACTCCAGTGCCTAACTGAGTGGAATTGTCTGGTGCTGCTGACTTGCATCTAGTAAATAACTAAGTGTCTACTCAGAAGAAAGCTGCACTGAGTTCAGTGGGTCTTACTCCCAGGTAAGGGTGTGGGGGGCTATAGTGTTTTATCTAGGCAGCCAGGGCTGCTCTGGCTGACAGGATCTTTTTGCACCAGGTCAGTGAGGACCACTTGCTTTTGAAAACTCTCCCTTATATACAGAACTTCCTGTGCACCTTTTGGACTGTATCTGTAGGTTTCTCCCTCTGTGTCAAATAACTGGCATCACATAAGTGTTGTTTACTTTTTATAATACATGGAAGATGGATCTGCCTCGGGAGGTTGTGAACTCTCCTTCCTTGCAGGTTTCTAAGCAGAGATTGGATGGTCATCTGTCACGGACACTTTAACGGAGTTTCCTACATTTCAGGGGGTTGCACTAGAAGGATGGTTGTATGTTTTTCTGCTTCAACAATATTTCATTATGTTCCTATCATTTTATGTAAGTGTATTTTGTATAAATCATAAAAAATTATAGATAAAACATGTTCTATTTACAAACAAAACATTTAAATAGCTACCTTTCTACCGGTAGGAAGTGAGGGGGCATGGGCGTAGCAAAACAACTGCAATACCTTCAGTGCCTCAAACTCCCATGGTTAATAGTACGAAATATCACCGAGAGGTCAAGGACAACCAAAGGTTGCACTCCCCTTGTGTCTCTCCTGATAAAGGCCATCAATCAGGGTGTCCAACTTCCAAACCAGGCCTGAAACCAGACTAGAATGGATCTAGAAAGTGTGCTGCAACACGTAGCAGTGGGTATTTGCAAGGTATTAACAAGCTGTACATCAATAGCCTGTACAAGGATTGGAATAGTAAAAAGTGCCAGGGAGTTGTTTGCTTCTGCATTGTATGCATTGCAGCTACGAGATGTGCATGCAGACTCCACAGTTGCAGAGTTTTAAGGCTGTCTTAATCTTTTATATAAATAGCTTAGCTGTAGGTGTTCAGCAACAGTGTTCCAAACAACTTCTTAATTGAGCATTTAACATAAAAGATGAGAGGAATGGAAAGTGCCACCATCAGGAATGGTTTAGAGAAATTGATTTTTAAAAACTAAAACAAAAAGCTTTTACAACATTAAATCTCCTGTCTTCTTCCTGAATTCTTTCACTGCACCCCCTGTTCATATTTCTCCTGGGTTGGTTTTTCTTTACTTACTCTTCCCCAATACCTTTTACCCTTCCAAACTGTGCTCTAAATGCCTTCAAGCAAAGGAACAAAAGGAGATAGTAGTAGTAGTATATTTTCTAAAAAGAACTATTTCTTTATTATTTGTACCCTACCCATCTGACTTGGTTGCCCCAGCCACTCTGTTTTAATATATGCTGGAAGCTGCCCATAGTAAAACATTAAACCTTAAAAAGCTTCCCTATGCAGGACTTCCTTCAGATGTTTCCTAAATGTTATATAATTATTCATCTCCTTAACATCTGATGGGAGGGCATTCCACAGGGTGAGCGCCACCACCGAGAAGGCCCTCTGCCTGGTTTCCTGTGGCTTCACTTCTTGCAGTGTGGGAACCGCCAGAAGGCCCCTGGTGCTGGATCTCAGTGTCTGGGCTGGATGATGGGGGTGGAGTAATGCTTTCCATGACATTTTTTTTTAAAATGTTCTCTTCATTTGTTTACTCTGTCATTCAATCAACCTGGTCTTCACTTACAAATACAGATTAGAAATAACCATTTGGTGTGTTGGCATTGCCATGCCCACTCAATGTGAATACAAATAAGAAAACTGGACTGAGGTCTCTCCTCCTGATCCTCTGATCCTCCTGAGCAAATTACTGATGTCACTGCTTCAAAAGGCAAATGTGCTGTCCTACTCCTCCTGTGCTAGCCCAGCTGCCAGTAATATACCCAAGAAGCAGTCCTTCCCCCACAGATTGCAGTAGCACTTTTTAGCATCTACCAACTGCTCTTTGCTAGTTTGATCCTGGCCCATTGACTCTATTGGCTAGTTCCAATATTCTGTTTCCTCTTTGCAATTTTAGCCATCACTTCTATTGTCAACTACAAGATTTTCTGCTCTGGCTATTGTTGCATTTTCTTCATCACAACCAAGAACTCAACAAATGCTTCTGCTTCCATTTTAGTTGCAATATTGCATTTTTTAAAGGGGGGGGGGCAAAAATGATCATGAGATTGAAACCCTTCAATATCATTAGAATTTTGTGTCACTGTGAATAATGTGGTAAATCAGTTAAGTTATGATGGGTAATGCAATCATAAATCCCAGGCTGCACGAACTTGCTGGAGGGGAATGGGAGTCTATTAAAACTGTTTCCGTATAGCAATTGCAGGCAGTGATGCATAAACAACCTATTCTATAGCAACCCGTTCATTCCTCAAGTTGTTATTGGCAGGAGGCTCTGCATTTCTGCAGTCATTAAACGAAGCGATTGCTATTAATATCCAGTCTCCAAGGTAAAGGGGTTTATTCCTGAAGCAGATCACCTAATAATGGCAACACACCGTTTCCCTTGACTTGTGCGTGCATTATGTTTTGTTGAGTTGGCCTTTCCCACAGAGCACTTAATGAGCTGGTGAGAACTTTTGAATCTGAAAAATGAAGATGAAGAAGAGGAGGAGGGGAGAGACTGATGTTCTTCTGGGTTGGAAAGTCCAGCAGTCTGGATAGTGGTGTGAAACTAATTCTGGACAAGGTTTCTCTTCCTTTGAAGAACTGTTGGTACACAGCCTGGATGCTGGACTCATAGACTCATAGACTCATAGACTCATAGACTCATAGAATCATAGACTCATAGACTCATAGAATCATAGAATCATAGAATCATAGAATCATAGAATCATAGAGTTGGAAGAGACCACAAGGGCCATCGAGTCCAACCCCCTGCCAAGCAGGAAACACCATCAGAGCACTCCTGACATATGGTTGTCAAGCCTCTGCTTAAAGACCTCCAAAGAAGGAGACTCCACCACATTCCTTGGCAGCAAATTCCACTGTCGAACAGCTCTTACTGTCAGGAAGTTCTTCCTAATGTTTAGGTGGAATCTTCTTTCTTGTAGCTTGGATCCATTGCTCCGTGTCCGCTTCTCTGGAGCAGCAGAAAACAACCTTTCTCCCTCCTCTATGTGACATCCTTTTATATATTTGAACATGGCTATCATATCACCCCTTAACCTCCTCTTCTCCAGGCTAAACATGCCCAGCTCCCTTAGCCGTTCCTCATAAGACATCGTTTCCAGACCTTTGACCATTTTGGTTGCCCTCCTCTGGACATGTTCCAGTTTGTCAGTGTCCTTCTTGAATTGTGGTGCCCAGAACTGGACACAGTACTCCAGGTGAGGTCTGACCAGAGCAGAATACAGTGGCACTATTACTTCCCTTGATCTAGATGCTATACTCCTATTGAGGCAGCCCAGAATTGCATTGGCTTTTTTAGCTGCCGCGTCACACTGTTGGCTAATGTCAAGTTTGTGGTCAACCAAGACTCCTAGATCCTTTTCACATGTACTGCTCTCAAGCCAGGTGTCACCCATCTTGTATTTGTGCCTCTCATTTTTTTTTGCCCAAGTACAATACTTTACATTTCAGTGCAATACTTTACATTTCAAGGTAGACTCATTACTACCTGGACAGGTGCAGGAGCTGTAAGGGTTTGGGATGCTTTTCATAAGCGTTGTTATATATAGCAGTTGTGGCCCTATCTGGTGCAGCCAGATCTAGCCTCAGTTACCAGGCTTCAGTGTTGAGCTCACTGCTTTATGGAAGTGAGTCGTATACAACTCAATGCCTTCTACATGCACTGCATCAGAAGGATTTTGGGTATCACATGGCAGGTTAGAGTTTCAAGCAAGGATGTACTCTCCCAAGCCCACACTCTCCCAGCATGTTCGCACTCCTGTCTCAGCGACGTCTACGCTGGCTTGGTCATGTCCACTGAATGGAAGATGGCAGGATCCCCAAGGACATGCTCTATGGGAAGCTGGCTTCCAGCACCAGGCCAGTTGGAAGACCAACTCTGTGTTACAAAGATGTCTGCAAATGTGCCATGAAGGCTGGCAGCATCAACCGTGCCCCATGGGAAGCCCTTGCAGACGATTACAGTGCCTGGAGACAGACAGTCAGATTCCTGCATTGTCAGATGTTGGACTGGTTGACCCTTGGGGTCCATTCCAACTCTACAGCTCTATGATTCTGTGTATCCATAGCAGTGACCTGAGGAGGAATGACCACTGGGAGGAGCGCAAAAATGCCATGGTGCATCTGCAGCTGCACAACTAGATGTCTTCATCCTTCCCAGCTGCAGCAAAACATGCCTCTTCTGTATCAGTCTCTACAGCCATAGCAACCTTCCAACAGTTTGACTTCGCCTCCCAAAGGCGCACTCCTCCCTTGTCTCCCAAGACAGAAGGATGCCAACTATATCTCTTGTATACTCCTTTATACTGCCTCCTTTATGTTGCCTTCTGAGGGCATAGCTCTAAAATGCAGCTTTAAAATAATCTAAATTAATAAGTAAGATGTGTTTTTAATTGTTTTCAATTGTGCTCAACATATCAGGGAGATCTTCTATAAATGAGTATTATATGTGCAGTTCAGCACCTTCATTCAGTGCTCAGCTAATGTTTAGGTTGGACATCACTCCCCATCTGTTAACTGGAGGATCAAGAAGAAACCAACTTTCTCACAACTTCCTTTGTCACTGGGCTTAGTCTGCTGCATTAGACATAGGTATTTTATTTATTTTAAAGATTTCTAGGCTGCCTTACTAGGAAATGTCCAAGGTGGAGTACAATAATTAAAAATGTCACTTTCCATAGCAGTAACAAATCACAATCCAGGCCATAAAGCCTCTGCCATGAATAAGGCAGTCAGATATGTCTTTAGGACCTTACAGAAGGCTTGAAGCTTAGGAGCCCATTGTAGATCCAATGACAGGGAACTCCAGAGTCATGGGGCCAGCACAAAAAGGCCCTGTCCCTCATGGCCACCAACTTCACTATCTTAGAGGCAGACACGCAACAAAGACTGCCATTGTAGATCTCAGTATGGATGAGATTGTAACCATAGAGTTGCTTCAGTTGGATTACATTCTCAAGACATTTCTAACCAGATTTTTGTGGTCGCACACTACCAGCTGCCCACGTGTTTGCCTGGCATCACTTGACAGCCTCCCTTCTCCCTGGCATGCATCTCTTTGGCGCTGTCCATTATAGTTAAAATGCAGTTTGTTGGTGTGGCAAAATCTATAGGTGCTGCCAAATAATATATGAAGGCCAGTTTCCTAAACTGTCTGTCATAATCCATTGTGGATCTCTCCCTCCCCCCCCCCCCCGCCCCTGAATGCCTCAGAAAAATGTCTTGGTGGGATGCTCGGCCACAGGTGCTACCTAGGCCTATTTATCTAGCTATGCCTGTCTTACCACCCACTGCTTATCTATATCTTATTTTCATTATCACTGCCTGCCTTAATCGGGTTTAAATGGAGTGTACAACGGTGGGAGGGAAGAGTCTAGGCCAGATTATGTTTGAGGGACTTGTGTGGAATTCCTGTTGGGATAAAAGTTGGGAGTTTGGAGTTATTGTTATTCTTGTCTAATTTTCAGATCCACATCTGTTGCATCCAACCTTGCTTTAAAATTTGAGCTGCCCAGAGGGCTTTTTGAAGCCAGGCGGGCAAAACATAAATCTGGGAGGGGGGGGAGGAAACCACCCCTGATAAATATTATGAGCTTTCGTGGAGTTTTTTTCTATAAACTGTTTTTGTTTTGTTTCTTTTTTATATGAGATCATGGGTCTTTTTCAAACTCACCAAAGGGAGGCTGGATGCCCCTGCCAAGAGGCAGCTTTGTTGTCATCAATGGTTTTTTAATTGCACCAGAAGCTCAAAGAATGTCCTCCTGCAGGGCTTTGATAGCTAGTCTGAGACTCCCTGAACTATTAATGAGGAACCTCATCTAAGTGTAATTTGGAAAGTTGCGGATTTGTGTTTCTGTAAAGTTTTAGGTATCCTGTATGCAATGGACATGCCCCCTGTGTGTGCAGCAGGATGCGTTCTTGGGTCTGGTGACTCTTCCCAAAGGTGTTGAGGGCTAGAATAAGGCAGAATGAAACACAGGTTCCTGCTATACACTGCTTGGCTCTTTCATTTGGAGTATGCTGTACTGGTACATGGATGTGACAAGCTCATATGTTTCCCTTCTAGTTCCACTTCACAGCAATTTATAGGTTCCAGATGGAATAAAGTTTGGGGGGTTTTTTAGGTCAATGAGGGAAATGGATGCTTTCCACTCTCTGTTGCTGCGTTTCTTAAAATAACGCTGCTGAAGAGGGATCATATTGTAAATGCACGGCCAGTAGTTCTGTATCCAGGGCGAAACCCAATTTGGCTCTCATGGATTAGTTAATGTTTCATTAGGTACTGAATTATCCTTTTGCTGATGATGCTGCAGTACAATGTGCTGATATTGCTGAAATACCTTTGTTGTTGATTATGTTGAGGGTGTCTGGTTTTGTGTGTGTGTGTTGTTGTTTTTAATGAATTGGATATTTGGTCCATCTGCTCATGTCTTTGAGAATCAACCAGCTTTCAGTGCTCTGCTTAAAATTTTGTAAGTACCTCTAGGATAATCCCGAGGCTGTGTTTCAACATTTTGTCTAATATTTTATCTCAGCTGCAACACAGCCAGGTCTGAATTTCTGTAGTATTCCTTTCATTCTGTAGTATTCCTTTCCCATTGTTATGGGAGCACCTAAAGGAGTTTGATAGCTTTTAGTGAAGTGTTTCATCTGTCTAATAACAGGGAGTGGGGGATAAATTTTAGATGAGCTGTTCTTGTGTGGTTATAAAGTGACCTGTCCTGTTTTTAATTTTTGGTTGGTATTTATAGCAACCTAGATTCCACTTTTCTGTGTCTATTGCTGTTTCTAACTTGTATTTCATTTACACACTTTGCCATTTTGTAATGCCATATGGCATCTGCTGTTTTTGAAACCAGTACAAATCCAAGTGATTGTTATGGGCAACACTGAGGGACGTTTCTTACATAACACATATTGTTAGAGTCTTAAGACTCACCATGCCTTAAATACAAACATATGCCACTCTCATTGCCACTTTAAGTATCTGACAGTGTGTGGCTCTTTCATTGCCCAAGCCCATTTCAGGATCAAACTTGAAAGCCAGATATATATTTTTGTAATTGTGCTTTGGAAGCTGGTGGCTGACTGGCTGGTTGTAGAGCCAGACCTGATGCCTCTGGTGCCTTAAGAGCTCATGTGCAAGGGACTGCTGCAAAACATGCTATTCTTTCAGTCCTCATACAGAGTAGGGGCGGGTGAGTTTGAGCTCAGGTTCAAGGCTAGCAATTCAGCATGGGAATTTTGACTATGTTGAAGGGCACGCCCACTATTCTCTCTGAACCACTTTCATCTCCTCAGTTATTGTTAGGGAAGAAGAGAGTTCTGGCCCTGCAAGTCCCCACAGGCACCCAACTTGCAAAAGGGCATTTCATGTATTAAGAGATCGGTTTATTCAGCTGACGCATAAGTGAATGAGAAAATACAGAGCTGTCTTGTGTCTGATGCATAGTTGGCTCAAGATGTTCTTCTGTGGGAAACGAATTAACACCCCTCTCACTGGCGGAAGAAGAAGGGGTGGGGGTAGCGTACCGCCCCCGGCACCATGATCCTGGTGGGGTGCCATCGCAGCTGCCCCCCCAGTAGCCATGCCCCTGCAGACAGCACGCCACGCCCCCAGGACGCGTGCCACACCCCTGCGGGCAGCGCACCATGCCCCTGGGATGCGCACCAGCCCTGGTGCCGGAGCATGAAGCTCCACCGCTGACCCTCCCCTTCCTTAGCAGCACAGTTAGGATGTGGCCATTATACCATGGGCTGTCTCACCGAGGGAAGCCTCATTCTTTTCTTTTTTCTTTTCTTTCCCTTGCGGAGAGAGAGTGCCTGGTGTGGGCCCATGCACAGTGGGTTGGAGACCATCGGGGATGGGTAGCTGGAGCAGGAGCAGCAGAGAAAGATACGACACTGTTTTGGGATTGAAATGCTCACAACATTTTATGGATTACAGATGTATGTAGGCTTTGACATTTATTGTATCTTGAATTGGCCATCCCGGTTGGTGGCTGATAGTCCATCAGGGCAGATCCTGTTAGGGGTGCCAACTTGAATAAAATATTGTGGGGGCCCGAGCAAGCCCACCCCACATAATTGATCATGTGACACAGTTCGCACGCACCATTTTAATGTGAATGCCCATCAACTTTGAGTGGGCCCGGCCCCCTCAAATATTTTATTGTGGGGGCCAAAGTCCCTAGGAGTTGGCTCCTATGGATCCTGGGGTTAAGGATCTCCTCATGACACAGATCTAAAGCTCAATCCCACCAGGTCACCACTTAGCGTGTTTTATGGCCTGTTGCCCCCCCCCTCAGAGGGTCCTTAGTCAGAGAGTCAGTTGTGAGGTGGGGTTGACCAAGGGTATGGTTCCCTTCTGTCAGAATGGCCTGTTATCAAGTCCTGCACATGTAGATAGTCAGATTTGCCTACCATTATCCCATTTGCTGGCATCCGTGCCACCCAATGGGCTTGCACATTTAACTTCCAGATTGTGAGTCAGATGTCAGCTGGTGTCTGTAGCTAGGCTGAAATAAGACTTTGAGAAGAGAGGAAAGTCATTGGAACATTATTAGTTTCTCCAATAGCTATGTATGTATGTTTCATCCATTTTTTCCTCATCCACTCATTCTTAGAGATTGGAGTGGGATACCGCTTTAAGCAGAGAAAGTATCTCAATACAGTTAAGTTAAATAAATTATACACAGATGGGAAATTCACTGTTGGTTTTGTATGGCTAGGATTTATATAGTTCTGAAATGAGACACATTTTTAGCAGGTATGATGCTCACTTTGCGCTTGCTAAGACCTGGTGTGACTTTTCAGTCTCTCCTTTGGTAATGAATTATTCTCTCTTTAGGAGAAGGAGGAAGGGCTTCATGCATAATTAGATTAGCTGCTTAAAACGTTTAATGTTACTGTGTGGCTCTGTGGCACAGGTTTCACATTCCTACAAACAGACCTTTTTATGAAAGGGCAGGGAAAATGCAAGGTGTTTGAAAATAAACTTTGTTTCATTTTATTAATTGCTTTTTTGATTATGTTGGCAATAAGCTGTTATCATGCTTCACACTTGAAAGGGGGACAAAATGTTTGCAATTCTTTCCCGCCCCCTCCATGCCCTTTGATAATGTGCATTAGAGAAACAGTAGTCTAGCTTAAGGAGAGGCAAAGCCCTCATGTTTTTAAGAGACTGCAGTTAAGATTCATCTGCTCCTCTGTTGTGTTTCTACAATTTTATTATGAAGCCAAACAAATTCAATAAATTGCCATTTATTTCCCACCACATGACCTGAAAAGAGTTATCAGGAAATTGTATTTTGGTTTTGAGGAAGAGACAAGAGCGATACACATGATTCCTCGCAAGCAAATTGGTCCCTTTAGGAAACACAAACTCTCAGCAAATAAATAAGGAAACAGCCATTAAAATATGCACAGATTAATTGCAGTTTATAACAATTAAAATGCTTTAATCTTCAACAAATGATTGTACAGGTCAGTTAAGAGAGAATTATTTTTTCCATTAAAGAGCCCTTAAAGACAAAACCACATCTTAGTTAAATGCATTTAACTTAAGTATACTTTTCAACAGCAGTTGCTGCTGCAGGGGCTCTGAACCAGGTCAGGATAGCAGCAAGTTACGAGGAAGTTCTACTCATTTCTCCCCTGCAGGGCTTTCACTGCCCCCTCCCCAGTTTGCTTGCCCAAAAAAGTTCCATTGGTATCCTTTTTTCAGAAATGATAGCACTCAAAATCTAAAGACAGGTAGTTCAAAAGTAGACAGAGAAAAATATTCTATACTCAGAAGTGTGTGTGTGTGTGTGTGTGTGTGTGTATGCGCATGTGTATTCAATTTATCATCCACCCTTCACCATAAGGTCCCATCAATTTATAGCCACTATTAAAAACAAATTTACAAGAATAGGGTGGGTCCTGAAAACATGAATATCAGGTGTCAAAGGCCAGAGTAAAGGGGTGTGTCTTCACCCCCTCTCCATTTTTCTATAGTTTAGTATTTTGTGATGCTAGATTAGTTCCTGTGCTGATGAGAAGCCTGTCGTGTGTTTCAAAATCCAGGCAGCTTCCTCACCACCTGTAGCTCCAGCTAGTGAAGTAACAGTGTCCTGTAAGCATTGGTCGCCTGTGCGTGTTGGGGAGATGACAGCCCATGATAATCTTGTGCAGGAGAAACGTGTGGAGCACAGAGTCAAGCCCGCCATGGGGCAAATTATCCTAATTCCAGGGAGAATTTGTAACCAGGCAACAGGCCAAAGCATAGAATAAAAGAATACACACTTAATTACAAAGGACAAAGATTGATTAATATGCAGGTTGTTACAGAAATGAAAGGTTGATTATATAGGCAGTAGTTAAACAAGAGGAGCCTTGCAAGAAGCAGCAAAAATAAACAATCCACATAAGTAGCCCAAATTTCCTACAAATTGTGTCCCTATTATACCAATACTAAAGGTCAGCGCATGAAAATTTTTCGATACACATACAAAGTCGCATGTAAATTCTATGAACGACCAACTACAGATCATGGGTAAAAATCAGTTTCAGCTACAAGTCTTTCCCAGGTTCAGATAACTGATCAACAGCTTCTGAGTTTTTTATGATCCTGCCATGAACCAGTAATGAGCACTAGCCTCCCAAGACAGTGGTATGATAGGTGCAATTCGTCAGACTTACTACACAATTTTTAAATAATAAATTCCTTCCTAAAATATAATTGTCTTCTTGATAGCATGCTATATAATATTGAAATTAGAAATATCAAAATGAAGCCGCTTAGGGGTTACCAAATGCGTTTCTCTATAAAATAAAAGCCATGCTGAAAATTAGAAGCCATCAGTCATTTGCAAGAATTTGAGAAGGACTCATTGATGAATCATTGTACCAATGATCTATAATTGTTTGGGATTTTGTATATGTTTGAACATTTCTTGCATGTTTGGGATATTGTATCAGTGTAAAATAGATACTATTTGTATGAAGAAGAAGAAGAAGAAGAAGAAGAAGAAGAAGAAGAAGAAGAAGAAGAAGAGGAGGAGTCCGGAAAATTCTGGATGTATGGCATCCCTAGTTTTTTTGACCAGCTGGAGTGGAAAAGAAAAAATGAATAAAATGTGAATGCTAGAACAGAACACATATGCATACTAGAATGACCATTTACACATCACCAATGATGAGGAGAGCAATTTGCATGGTATCTGCTTATATGCACCAATGTACAATTAGTAATAATTACCCTAATTTAAAAAGGGGAAATATATTTCACCATTGTGACCTGGGTACCTGCTCCAACCACTGTCTAGATGTTGCAAATTATTGACGGTAGGTAACCCCAAATGTCACACTCTCTCACACACACTCCCTTCTTAGGGTATTTTCTGAACCAGATTTGTACTGGGCTGTCCTTCCAGCTGGTGACTTCTTTGAACAGAGGACTGGAAAACAGGACATGTGGCCACCCTAATGTATATTCAACAATAGCTATGCTCAAGAAGCTTGCCCAAAAAACCAAGATTCCTGGCCACACATGCTGTTGTATGCATGCAGGTGTTTTCTTACCACTGAGTGACACCTCCCCTTGCCGTTGTCTTGAGGGAGCAGCTATGCATCACCTAGACAGTGGACTAGATAGAAAATGTGTAGCCCTCATGTGCTCAGCCCCTCACAGTGAGCCATTACACTGCTTAGAGTTTTCAAAGCAAATGGCAAATTTCTTTTTTAAAGGAGAGGGTGTGTGGTTGAGATGGCTGAAGCTGTAAGAGTGGAATACGTACACTTTCAGTGCTGCAGGCTTACAGAGATCCTTCAGATTGAAACTCTGTTTCCAATCACTAAAATCTGGTTTGCTTTCTACTTCTCATTATGGCTTCCTGTAAAATTTCAAACTGCCTGACATAATTTTAATCTGTATCTGAAAGACATTTTTATAGGTATGAGAAGTGGTTCACTCTCCTCCTTGCGGTATCAGTGAGACTGAATCCATCCAGGTATATAAATGAATTTCTATTTTTAAATGAGATTTGTTTATTCGTTTCAGACTGATGCTTTCAGGGTTTGCCTTTTCTTTTCTTTTCCTTTCAAAAACAGCTTTCAGAATAGCCCCCCCCCCAACCATCAAATGCCAACATTTTATAACAAACCAAGATTAAGCTATTCTGCCAACTATACATGTCAAATCTTGGACCAGAAACTGAAGTTGGTTTTGATCATGTTATTTGAGGTCATGTAAGAATCTGCCTTGTATTCACTGAGCTCTGTGTTTTTGTACTCCAGGGGAGATTCTTTTGTTTTTTTCCATGAAGTGGTGGTATAGACAATAAATTAGAACACTTTCTTTTTCTGTTTAATCCCCCCCCCCCGCCACCGCTGCTAAACTGCATTCTTTGCAACCTTGGAACATGTTTGTGTATTCCTGTGTGTGTGTGTGTGTGTGTGTGAGAGAGAGAGAGAGAGAGAGAGAGAGAGAGAATGACAAAGCAGTCCTCACGACATCCATCCCATTATAGTTCAGAATGTGAAGAAGTGAATGAGTTTTGTCATCACCTGGGTGATGAGCATCCAAACAGCACATTGCTACTCACATTGCTATTTAGATGGTCACATTTCAATCATATGTGTTGTGCCTTAGTCTGTTCACAACCCAGAAAAAGTTTCTGTCCTTATTAACTTGAATATAACAAAGCTTCTGGTAGACAAAAATGGATATTGCCATGTGTTCTGAACCATTTCCCATAAAACTGACTGGTTGAGGTAGATCTATACTTTTGGCAAAAACACATGATAAATACCTTTCAAAACCGCAGGGCTACAGACTAATGTCTCTCCCATTCAACAAACATCAGAGAAATACCTCCATGTAGAAAATCAAAACATCAGGGAAAGGAATATGTTAAAACATGTCTTCCTGATGGTGATAGCATTCTACATGCCAGTTCTTTTATGGTAGTTAGGGAACAAATGTGATTTGCCACCTGCAGTCTGAAGCGGAACTGTGCAGAAATGTGGTATCTGAAGAAGTGTGCATGCACATGAAAGCTTATACAAATAACAAACTTAGTTGGTCTCTAAGGTGGTAGTGGAAGGAATTTTTTTATTTTGTTTCGACTACGGCAGACCAACACAGCTACCTACCTGTAACTGTGCAGAAAAGTGTTTCCCATGATATTTTACTGAATGTGTAATGTGGCTCTAAAGATCCTTGCAATCACCTTTCTCTGCCATCTTTTCTCTCTCATTTTTTATTTTGTGGAACTGAAAAGCGCCTATCTTTTATCAGACTGAGGAGGTGTTTGGTTTCATTTTAAAATCCATAAGAAAGATCTGGAGATCTTTTGTTGCACTGAAAAGGATTAGTGAATGTTCTAAATTGATAGAATCATTTGTAGAAAAACCATATAGTTAATATGTATCAAAGGTTGAACAGGAATGGCATTAACGTCTACAGTTTAAGTCAAGCCTAACAGAGGCCTTGTTTCTGTCTTTTAAACGATGGACACTGTTGATCTATTTCCTTATTTTTAACGTAGGGTTCTGTTTGTTTGCCCTTCTCTTGTGAACCACCAACAGGGTCAGAGTTATAAAACACATCTTGTCAGAAGCTCCCTGTAGCCACAAGCTCCTATTTTGCTGCTAGACAGGTGGTCCCCTGCTTTGTTCAGGGAGAGCTATTTCCCTTCCTTACTGCGGGGGGGGGGGGGGAGGGAAGTGACCTCTATTTTTAATAGAAAGTGGAGAGTCAATACAAGATCCAAGAGAGACTGTGCTTCTGAACCACATTTTATCTGCGAACACTAGATAACGGATCTTGCATCAATGTGAGCAGGAGTACTGGCCAAGGAAGGGGCATCGAACAATTTATTCTTAACAATGCTGATGCTGCCTGCGCTACAAAAATCACTTGCAACAAAAAAGACCCTTAGTAATAACTTCCCCCTAGCTTTCCTGACTGACGACGATGCTCGCTGCGTGACTGTACAAGCTGTATGTAAATAGATAAATACAAAAACTCATTCCAGTTTCTACAAGAAAAAATGCTGCTTTATTGTGAATTTAGAAAATTAAATGCTTATCCATCTGTGGAATTATTTTTGAATGAATAAGTTTGTATACTTCGTTTGACTGGCCCATTCTCCACAAATGTTGGGAAGCATTTCTTCCATTTGCTATTATTTTCTTCTTCTGGCAATCAGAGTCTAGCTCTCTACATTTCCCCCCTCCCTGCTGAGTTTTGAGACAATCATATAATATAAAACATCCATAAGATTGATAATCACAAAGTGGAGGGGGAAGAGAGAGATTTGCTTTTGTTTGGAACAATATCTGTGCTTCAAGGGGTGAGTTTTTTGTTTTGTGTTGTTATTGTTTCTTTGCCTTATTTCTTTTACACTGAAGAAAGATTTCTAGCTCTGGCTGCAGCACAGTCCTGCGCATAGCTTTTGCAGTTGTACTAGATTTGCATATGAAAGCATTCTATATGCTTCTAGATCTCTTTGACTTGAACAATTCTGTTTTTGTTAAATATGTTTTCTTAGGGAGCAGAGAAGAAAAAATAGCATTTTGGCCTGGTGGGTGGAGAATGTCAACCTAATAGACCCGGGGCCTCAATAACCTCTTTCACAATATATTATTGTGACAAGCCATTCCATATGCTTGTTCCTGTTAGTTGCCGGAGAACAGCTGAGGGGTACTTTCTTTTCTTTTCACTTCTCCTGTTATGAGAAAAGGCCCAGAAAACAACAGACCTTTGGGAGCCAAGATGGCAATCTGGATCTTGAAACATGTTTCCCATATAACTATATCAATAGAAGGAAACAATAGTTGACCTTGAACCTAAAATGCCGCACTGTGCTGTGTTCCTTGGAGTGAGCAATGATTTCAGAGGCCAACCAAAAACCACTTAAATTCAGTCTGGCTTTCCAGACATTGTTCTGCAGTAGCTCCTTGGAACAAGTCTAAAAATAAAATTAAGGGAGGAGCTGTAAGATTGCATTTACCGTTTGAACACACACACGCACATTCAAGAATGAACAAATAATTTAATGCAAATAGGAATGTGTGAATGAGCCTTCTTGGAATTGCTCAGTTCCCTTACTGGTCTGCTTCAAATGATGCTCCTTCCTCGTCCCCCTCTCCTTCTGTCAGTTTTCTCTCTTGTGTTCCTGATGTTTGCTATTGCATTCAGATGCACTTGCTAACTCTGCCTTAATACAAGGCTAGGGAGGCACTTGGGCCTTTGATGGAGGGGAAGATGGCTGCAGGGAAATTGAATGAACTCATTGCATCTGTCTTCACTGCAGGAAGTAAACGACAGATCCCTCTGCCTGAGCTAGTTTTCACAGGAAGGAGATGTGAGGAACTGAGGTCAATCGTGGTGACAGAAGAGAAGGTTCTGGGGCTTGCTGACAGATTAAAAATGGAGAATTCGCCAGGTCCAGATGGCATCTATCTGAAAGTTCTTTAAAGCATTCAGATGTGAAACTGCTCATCTTCTAACAAAAATATGTAGCTTGTCCCTGAGATCAGCCTTCGTAGCAGAGGACTGGAAAGTGGTCGGTGTAATGCCAATTTTTTAAAAAGGGACCCAGGAAATTACAAGCCAGTTAACTTAAAGTGTGTTTCAAAAAGCTTTTGATAAAGTACCTCACCCAACAAGGTCCATCAGTTTACACTTGCTTACATAGTGTTGCCATATTTCAAAAAGTAAAAACTAGGACACCCCAAAAGTTGTTGAGCTTTTTTAAAAGGAAGATCCCAGAATTGTTGGCAGCCCTATGCATAACTATCTTGTTGGTTACTGTGAGAATAAGATGCTGCAAGAGACAGATAGATAGAGAGATAGAGAGATAGAGAGATAGAGAGATAGATAGAGAGAGAGAGAGAGAGAGAGAGAGAGAGAGAGAGAGAGAGATCTTTGCTCTAACTGGCTTTCTTGCAGAGGGTTGGTCTTGAATGGAGCTGGACTTTGATTGGCTGTTCCAATGCAGTGATTCTAATCATTTGGGGTAAAAATCAGTCGGCATCAAAGACACATAGATTCCACAGGAAGATGAATCATCCATATGCATGGATAAATCTATGTTGATCAACTAATCTCTACGTGCCTAAGAGTCTCCAGTTTTCTACAGTCCTTGGTGTGAGAGAAAGTTTGTGCCTTTCTTTAGAGAACGGAGGCCGCAATTCTAAGCACCCTTCCTATGGAGTGAGCTGTTTATATTAGAATGGTGGACTTGGAATTAAATTCCTCTTTACATTCTGCTTCAATTCTCTGTGGAATTTCATTGCCTCTGCTAATATCCTTTGATTACTGCCAGCTGACATTTTCTGGGCTTGGGCTGTTCTCCCAGATTTTCATGTGAAGTATGTCACAGTTCTTTACTGTTTTCACAGAATCATAGAATTATAGAGTTGGAAGGGACCCCAGGGGTCATCTGGTCCAACCTTCTTCAATACAGGAATAAGCAGGTGGCCCGTATGGGAATCAAACACAGGACCTTGGCATTATCAGCACCGCACTCTAACCAACTGAGCTAACTGGCTTCCTGCAGCTGAAAAAAACTCTGCATTTATTCAAGTTAATTGAGAAAAAGTATGTTCATACAGCAGAAAGGACTGTCACTTCTTTACTCAGGTGCTGCTTCATCAGTCTTGTCCTTTTGTAGTTTCAGGTCACCTCATTTAATGGCTAAGATATATGCAAAATATTTTTCCCCTAGGGATACCTGCGCCCGGTATTTCCACGGCACAATTTGCACCACCACCACTAGTCTGAACATATGAGATTATGAATGTCACACAGTAGGTGTGCTTAGGACCAATGCCCTAAGCGACTAGCCTGTGGCCCTGCATAGGTTGCCTTCCTGCCCTGCTTGTGTGAACAACTGGGTGGTCATTGCTGGAAATAACATGCTAGGTTAAGTAAACCAGCCTTCCCTAACCTGGGACCCTCCAGATGTTGTTGGAGTGACCAATGATCATGATAGGATGATAGTTGTGGTCCAACAACATCTGGACAGCAACAGGTTTCCCACCCCTGGTCTAAAGCTCTAGTTTCCGTCATGGTGTTCTGTTGCGCTTGAAGCTTAATCATGCTGGCCACATGACCTGGAAAGCTGTCTGCGGGCTTACGCCGGCTTCCCCGGCCTGAAGCAAGATGAGCACCACACCCCATAGTCACCTTTGACTGGACTTAATCCATCCAGGTGTCCTTTTCCTTTACCTTACCTTCAACTGGGCACTGTCTGTCAGCTGATATTGAAGACTGCAGACAAGGGATGGGAGAGGAATCCACCTTTGGGTTCTAAAAGCAGATCATAACTCAAATTGAATAATAGATCCACTAACAGTATCCATAGTCTTGTGCATTCCTTTACAAGGTGATTCAAGGACAGCAAAGCTCCCTCTGTTATATGTGTGTGTGCACGCATTCTTGTAAACTTTTAAAAATAGGTAATCTAGCCACTTTCAGCCTGGAGCAGTTATTGCCACTGTGGGCTTTCAATGATGCTCCATTGCTCTCAGGGGGGATTGAATAGAAAATATTCTTTTCCTTTTCTTTTCCTTTTAAAAAAAGCAAAACAGGCAGCTTGAAAAGAACAGCACATGCTCCAGCCACCTGGCCTGGCCCTCTAACTTCCCTATGCTGGAAATGCCTCTGTGGGGGGCTAGAGGCAGTCATGGGAGAAGAGAGCAAGGTGGCCAGGGGTCAACAAGCCAACAAGTCAGGAGAATTCAGGGGGCTTTGGGGGTGCAAAGTTTGATGGAACCTTCCGTTGTTTTTTTAAGAGCGAGTGAGAAGGAAGATCATGATCAACATTCGGGCAGGGAGGCATGGAATTGGATGACTGATTTTTAAAATCCTTATGCCCTGGCCTAAAGAACGGCTGTGATTTTATGCATGTGCTTAGAGTGAGCTATCCAACTGCTGTGTCCGTGTGCCATTGTGCTATGAAATGTTATGCCAGAATCGTGGGCAGGTACATTGTCACAGATGTTCCAGGGATGGGTGTAATCTGATGAGCATACTGACACATGGTTAGACAAAGAAAACATTTTTTTCCAGCTGAGTGTAGAGATCAAAAAGCAGCTGTTGCTTCCCCCGTTATTCCCCCATAGTTAAGCTATTATTGAAGTCGATGCAATTTCTTATGCAATTTCATCCCAAAGTGTCTCCTCGCCCTCAGAATGCCTCTTTGAAACTTCGCTTCCCAGCATCTGCTTTCCTTTGTCACTTTTCATTTTCCTTGGGCCTAATAAGAGCCAAGTGAGAAGGTGTTCCTTGTTGTTTCCCATTCATTTCAAAATGGAGGCATGCTAGAAATCGAGGAGAGAATAGTAGCTCAATTGCTTGCTAGATTACCGTATACAGATATGTGCAAACCTGTCCAAGTCCAGAAGTGGTTGTACCTCAGCAGATAAAACCATTAAAGTTTGCATTGTCTTTTCATTGTTTGGTCCTCTTCATCCATTAAGACAGCATTTGCCCTTTGGATTGCAGCTCCCATTGGTGAAAGTCAGCCTGGCTTTAGGATGCTGGGTCTGGAGGCATCATAGCTGTGGAGACTGGGGCTGATGGAAATTGTAGTCTGAAACATCTGGATCACAAACTCAGACTGACATCACAAACTCTACATTTTTGCCATCCAACACTAAGCAAAGTAGACTCCCAGTCCCACATCTCAAAAAATATAGAGCCAAAAATACTCATTAGGAAGCATTCAGCTCAGCCTTATCAGAAATTGTTTGGGATAGCTTCCCTAAAACAGTTTTTTAAATGGGGAAATAGCTATTGTGGAAATTTTGGCCCACAGTCCGCTTTGGGCACAAGGAACTTGTTGTATAGGTTTTTTTGGAGGGCGGGATGTTTGTGAAACACCCCAATGTTCCATAAATGTCAAGTGTTGTCATGGAAATGCTGAATACAGTATCATTAATGAAAATGCCCTAGATGTACAGCTAACAGTGCATCAGGTATGGGACAGAGGATTTTGTCCTTTTCAGTAGAAGTGGACTCTTAAGCATTGCCGCCAGACTTACATGCAAGGCACCTTTCTAATGACCTTGCTATGCGGTCCCACAAAGCCAGCCCATTCCTTCCTCCTGAGAGAATACTACCTTTGATGAAGATGCGTTTCTGGCTTTAGTGTCATAAAAATATATAGCCCTCCTCAGCAGCAGTTCCACTGATCAGATATTTTAAATTCGTTTCCGAAATGCAGGCTGTCACACTGCAGATGCCATCATTAACAGGACAAAATGTTATTTCTCTGGGTGGCTGGGCAAACGTTATAAACTAACTGGCGCCCCCTGGTGGTTGTCTGGGGTAGGATATGCTGCCTCATGCTCTTTGAAGGGTTAATTGATAACGTTGGCCAACTGCAGAACTGGCTCCTTTTAACTAATGTTGAATAAGATCACACACCCCTGCCAGCCACATATTTGATATTAAAGCTATTAAAAAATATGAAAAGCTACCTGAGTGTTCTTTAGATAAAATGATCTGTGGCTATATATTTTTTTTGAGTTAAAAGCTCTGACGATGTGTCAGATGGTACATTTCATTGCCAAAAGAAGCTCCTTGCTGTGCATTGAGGGGAAGGTCAGGTCAGTGACAGAGTCTGAACTCCCAAATTGCTCTTTGAGTACAAAGAGTTGTCAGAAGGCTAGTTCACAGTGGAGAAGAGAAATCGCGCTTGCTTTTGAGCTCAGCAGCCATGCTGGAACTGGAAGGCTATATAATAATAATAATGTACTAACTTGATTTCCACAACACTGCAATGTTTGAAATGGATTCTGGAATGTTCCTGAAACTAGAGGCTGGCTCCAGTGTGGACAGCCCCCCCCCCCAAGCGTGGGAGAGAAAATCGCTTTACTAAACGTGGAAGAGAAATGCTGCAAGCTGGATTTTGATTCATTTGTTGTTGCTGTTTAGTCGTGTCTGACTCCTCGTGGCCCCATGGACCAAAGCATGCCAGGCACTCCTGTCTTCTTGATTCATTTACACATATGCAGTTCTACTTATCCACTGTCTAGCATGGAGGCTGCAAAAAAAGCAAGGAGAGGTAGACACTTGAGAGTAGCAAATCCTTTCCCCCAAACCTTTTTCATTCCTAGAGCTGCCAGCATCTGCCAAGGCTCCTGTATTTTGAAAGTTGATGGGACACCTTCAGACAATCACTTAGCCAGCCAAGCCTTTCCTGGCACGCAGATGCTCCAGTGAGGAATGACCTCCTTGATTTTGTATCTCATTTAGCTATAAGGTGCAGGATCCCAGCCAGGAGGGAAAAGGAGGTTGAACACAGCCACTTTTCACCAGAAAATTAGGCTAGCTGAGAATGGCTGGTGGTCACCACCAACCTCTCGCTTGTCTTTTAAGGGTACCCCCTGTGTACGTCCACTTGAAGAAGCAGGTTGGCTATGGAGGAAAGGTGCCAATATGCACAACCTCTTGAGGAATTGCATTCAGTGCAGGAGTAATATGGCTGAGGGTTTTGCCATCTTATTGCTTCAGAGCACCCTGGAGCAGGGAAGGGAGTATTTAGGGGAAAGGGCAGTGTCCCCTTCTCACTTTCAGACCACATACAACTATTTCTCAGAAGAACCCATGTCTCTGCTTACAATGAGCTAGCACAGATGTTATACAAGCTGTAACAGATGCTTTCTCCTGATGTAAATTAGAATCTGTGTGTAGGCCTATTTATCGATCCCCCCCTCCAGAATTCTGAAATGGCATGCATGAACCACTGGGGAAATCCTCTCTTCCTGGGAGATTCTCAAACTGCATCTTAGGAAGCTTCCCTAAATGTGATTAAAAGCACACAATGGAAACTTGTCAATGGGAGCTGCCAACTTTTGACTAGCCCTCTTTACCTGTGCATCATATCACAATTTGACATGCTGATTATTCTTTTCCAGGCACAAAGAAGAGAAGCTGATGGGAGAAACTTGACCTGGTTATATTTTGCAAATTACTGTTCTGTTCTTTGTGGTGGTTCCAGCACAAACCTGGGGTTCCATCAGAAGTTCAGCGCACAGCTGTTAACTTTTCCCTTTTCTTGTGAGGAATCCTATTTGGAATAAGGGAATTTCCCTTAAAAAAAGGGAAGCGTTGACAGCTATGGTTCAGAGGTGGATCCTGAATAACTCCCAAGTGAAGCAGGAGCAAATGTTGATTTAGCAAAAGCTAAGGCTTCGAAAGGGCCATGGCTCAGCCTGACTGCTAGCTCCTTAGATGTTGGGAGAAGCCCATTCTGTTTAAAGGGGCTTTGTCTGTTTTAAGTGCTGGCTTCTACAGTGTTGGTGGGGCTTGTGGTCGCTACTGTGATTTCTGAGTATCATAGCAATGCACCCTCCTCAGGCTGGGGAGATGGCAAGATTGAAGCACTGGGGCTTCTGGGCGAAGGAGCTCACCTGGGACTGGTGCTGAGAGTAATTTCTGCCTGCCCTCCATCTCAGACTATGAAGCCACTCTGCACTTCATGGGGAGTCTAATTCCAGAGCCATGATATCAGGCCAGAAGGAGGGCCAGGAAAAAGTTGGCCATTTCACCCTTGCCATAAGGCAGGGGTGGGGAGCTTGTGACTCTTCAGATGTCGCCAAACTTTAATTCCCAATAGTCCAATATGTAAAGCTTCCATTTGCATGTAAAACTGCCCTGAGACCTGTGGTTATAGGGTGGTGTCAGGATGCTGTCAGCAACTCCTGGCTGATTGCCCAGGAAAGTATTAAGACAAGGAAATGTTTCTTACTGTGCTTTTTTATTTCAGTCCTTACAGAGAGAGGCTATAGAACCCAGGCTTTTGGATAATGGCATTGTCCTGAGTGAATCTCCACCCCCTCTCTCTCCCACTTCCTCATTCGTCATTCTCATCATCTCCTCTACGAGTGCTGCTAAGTGTTCTCTCTGCCTTTGAGCTCTTTGCTCTCCTACTTTTAAAACTCACTGGGTTCTGGGAGATGGAGGGTCTGGAATGTTTTCTAATAACAACATGTCAGCTGGGTGTTGTTCCAGCTGTCCCATAATTTCCCAGCTTTCCCCCTCATCTGTCTCTGAGCTGTGACCTCCCTCAAACCCCTGTTGTAAATCTATACTGTCTTCTTCTTCCTTCTCCCTAGAAGGGTCAGGATCGGGAGGCGGTCTCCACAATTCCTCTTCTTCCCTGACAGGTGGTATATAAATTCCATGCATTCATTCATAAATGAATGAATGAATGAATGAATGTAAATGGCATCGGCTTCATTTCCCATTATTCTCAGATAAGGCTAGAAATAACCCTCATCTAAACCCTGGAGAGCTTGCTGTCAGTCACTGTGGACACTAATGAGCTGGATGTAACAATGGTCTGACTCAGTATAAAGCAGCTTCCAATGTCAGGGATGATGGGAGTTGTAGTACAGCATCATCTGGAGGGTCATTCATTTCCCACCACTGCCTTAAGAGAAATGGAACACAAATTGTCTCTGTCTGCTTTGGAACTCTACTGAGGAATAGCTCAGTCAGTAGAGCATGAGACTCCTGATCTCAAGGTTGTGTGCATGAGCCTCACATTGGACAAAAGATTCCTGCATTGCAGGGGGTTGAACTAGATGACCCTCATGGTCCTTTTCAACTCTACAATTCTATGATTCTATGACTCTGTGGACAAGGCCACAAGCTTGGTGTTTCAGGATCTAGTGAATTTTTCAGAACGACAAACTGGGCTTGGGTTTAGGCTTTCTGGTTTGTAGCAGCTGTTGGGTATCTTGCCCACGATTCTTTGCAAATAGCTCCGCTCTTCTGTTTCTTTCTTCTTCTGCTTCTAACTCATGAAAGATTTGACGTTGGACTCCCACAAGCGGATTGGGGATCACAATTAGAGAGAAGGGGCTATTGTGGGTACAAATGTGAGCAGTTGGTTGTGCAAAACTGCAAATGACCCTTTTCAGCTACAAGGAAACTGCTAATATGCTGCCTAATTATAAGGCCCTTTCAGAAATGTGAAGTGTTACATATTGGTTACATGTTTGCTAATAATTATTTCTTCAATTGATGTTCTACGGGCCAATCACGAAGCATTTTGATGAGTTTAATATAATTGAACAAAGCAACATATTAT
Organism: Podarcis liolepis; assembly: GCF_965112155.1. NCBI lineage: Eukaryota > Metazoa > Chordata > Lepidosauria > Squamata > Lacertidae > Podarcis > Podarcis liolepis. The sequence goes on along the minus strand of NC_139569.1, from coordinate 3,484,683 downwards.
ACGCTATTTAGAAGCCTCATCACATTAGTCCTCCATTAGATAAAAAGCCAGTATTATTCTACTGTTATGGCAAGATTCAAAAGAAATATATTAGGTCTTGATCAGCATCATCTTAACCCCACATGTTCAGAAGCCATTATCAGATTGCTAATTTTGCTAATAGGCTTCTTCCAGGACGTAGCATGAATGAAAATGAAATAAGTGCGAACGCTATTCACCATTGTTCACTTTGCAATTAGTAAGAAGTTAGCAAATGAAGTCCAGCCTATATCTGCCTCATTGCAAGCACAATGAAGTCACCCCAGCTCCCTCGCTTATCTATTTGCAGCACAAAGGGACTCTCTTCCAGAGTGATCTGCTAGAGGTCACCACAATGTCCTCATTTGTTCTTTGGCTTCTTTTGAAGCAGATGAAGAGCAGGGCTGGTGGCATGGCAGGTGAAGGTGGGCATTATTGCCAAATTAGTACCTTGTCTATTGGCCTTTCAGCATATGGCTTTGTTCTAATCGCTCCCCTTGTCTGAAACTCAATGAGGGAATCCTTCCATATTTAAGTCCCATACATTAGAAAAGAGGAGTTAGTAAAAGCTTCAGCCTTCAAAAGCAAAAAAATAAATGATTCAAAATAACAATAAGCACCTTTCCCCACAGAATATAATGGCAAGTAACACAAAGGCCTTGGGACAAAAATGTCCCCCCAACAAAAAAAGGTAAAAATATAGATGCAACTGAAAGAAACAAGCAGCTCATAAAATGTTTTGTTTCACACTTAAAAAAAACCAAAACTTTACATCCCCAGTCTACCCCCTTGTGCAAATTAATTGAAACAAACAATGAATTTAGTAGTTTATTGTACAAAAATGCAAACTGTAGAGGAACTGATTTGGATTCCTTTCTCCTTCAAATCCATATTCAGTGAGTCACTTGTCTTGCGGTGATCCTTTTTGCTTTGTCAAAGCAAGTAAGCATCACCTCTAGGAGTTGTTTTCTTTTTAAGACTACACTTTCCTTTACATTTAGGAGAAACCGATCCGGTTTCCTGCTTCAACTTGATGACATGGCTGACAGTTGCTAAACTCACACCAACCGCTGAAGCAATCTCTTGATACTTCTTAGCTGTGTGTTCGTGCAGAGTTCCGATCTTTGTATGTTTCCTAGGTGTCACATCCATCTTGAATGGCGGTCGAATCACATATGGCCAGGTTTCTAAAAGCTGAAATACTGTATCTGCCAATGTAATGATTGCATCATATACTACGGCGGCCATACAGGATTCTAAAATCTGATGCAATACAGCAGCTGCTGATGTAATGACTGCATCAGCCAACATAAAAAATGATCAAACTGGCTTTCTGTGTTTGTTTTGAGTACAGGATTATGATTAAGATAGAAAACATGCTTTGTTTCAATTAATTTGCACAAGGGTGTATGCATATTTAAGTGGAAGCAAAGTTATTTCTTTATTAATTTCCAGATTTCTGTGCCACTGCATCATCAAGTAAGTTTGCTGCCAAGTGAATGTACATAGAATTACGGCCATATTTTTAACAAAATAGTATTGTTGTCATTTCCCTTCTGTCCTTGATACTGCTTTCTAACGTTCGCAGGATTGATTTCTGTTAGAGGCAGTTGATCTCAGCCAATCAGGGATCACATAAAGAACACAGTGATATTATGCTCCAAATCAGATTTGGCTGATGAACTCATTGGGGGCAAATCAACCAATTGAGCTTGAGTGCTTCCTGGATTGGTTACAGGGGTCACTGACTGCTCTCTCCCTCTATTTTTGACATGATCTCTGAAAGACTGCCCAAAGGGCAATATTGTTGACCTTGTGGTAAAGGTTTTGAGAATTGCAAACACCCCACATATCAGGAACTGGCCCAAGCAGTTTGTGCTCTTCTTCCTCTCATTACCGTTGGTCATTTTCCTAGTAGCCAGTGTGCGGCCTACTTGACTACAACTCCCACCATCTGATTATTAGCCATGATTCCTGACACTGATGGGATTTGGAGACCAACAACACCTGGAGTGCCTTAGACAAATATGGCAAGCATGATCACAGGGCATACCCCATTCTTCATGAGGGTCAGGTTTTGTGGCTATGCCTTTGAACAGATCCTTTCTTGAACAGTGACATGCTAGTATCCTTTGAGTAAAATCCAAAGAATCCTATAAACCCAAGCTCTGGGGTGAGGGGTTCACACATGCCCAGAGTCTGGGGCAGGGGTTGGACTTGAGTTTGTTGAACATTAAGCCCTCTCACATGAAAATCTAATGTTTAAGCAGTGGGGAGTTTGAAAAGCAGTTTGATAAATAATTTGTGTGTGTGTGTCTGTTATAACAAACAAATAAACATACCCCACTAGTTGTACCTAGGGATTGATGAACGTACTCTATGGAAAACTTAATTGTTTTGCTATTTACTGAAATCCACTGTATAATCTTGACTTAACACTGGTCATTTTCCGAAGATTCCTGCACATGTGCATTAAAGAAGTGCAACTTCAGACCTTGTTATGTCTTCTGCCCAGTGGCATAGTGTGGGGGGTGCAGGGGGGGCCGGCCGCACCGGGCGCAACATCTGGGGGTTAGGGTTAGGGGGCGCAAATCCACGGGTTAGGGGGCGCAAATTACTTGCCTTGCCCCGGGTGCTGACAACCCACGCTACGCCACTGCTTCTGCCACCATGGTGCATGTTGCAATGTCATGATTGGTTGGTTTCACTTGCACCTGTGAGTACATCCTGCAACCGTTCTGGGATGGAGTCGAAAGGGACAACTGCATTGAGCTAGGTGTGGCAAAGTGACAGGTCACAGCAATCAATATCTGGCCTCACACAAAGGTTGCAGCAATCTAGGCTTAATGAGCATGGGCAGACATGACAAACTAACTTGTCATCAGTATCAGGATTTTACTGTGATCCTAGTTTTGAGGATAAGGCACAAAAGGTCAGGCTCCAACAGCTATTTGGGTAGAACCAGTGGTGGTGCTGAAAGTCACAACTGGTCAGATCGGTAGTCGTATCTGATAGGTTAAAAAACAAAGACTTCAATGCCATTTATGAATGTGCACAATCATTTTTTTTTTTGGGTTGGGGGCAGTTCTTCTCTATTGCTAGTCACATTTTAAACCTTTGTACTACTGAACATCTGAAGAAAAGAACGGAAGTAAATATGCCACAAATATTTTTCATCCTCTGCAGTTTCATGATAGATTTTTCTGCAAGTGACTGAAGGATTTGGAAACTTCCAGTTGCCATTTCCTAATTGCATCATCTCGTAAATGCAGATTTTATAACTGCTAAGCTGCCTTAATGTATAGTGTTTGATGAGCCAGTTTGGATTTTCATTGGTTTAGATGTAGTTTAATTTCCTTTCCCCCTGTAACTCTTTTATTGCAATCCTTATTTTTAGCAATCTTTTATTATACTCTTTTTCATGTAGTGAAAACAATGCAGTGTTTCCCCCAAATGAATAGCTTGAAGCAAAGCAATAACATATTGGTATTTTAATTCACTTATTAAATACATGCATTGAAATTTTTTAAAAGAAACAAGCCTAAGACAGCAGCTTTCCCCCCCCCCCTTGCCATTCTCTCTCCCCCCCCCGAATGCCGAGTTGCATAAGCTAAATTATTTACAGTTTGTAGACTCACAAAAGAGAAGCAGATTTGGGTTATTTACTTTTCTGATAAGAAAAGAGGATTGAAGTTGCTGTGATATGCTGCTTTGTTAATTTCGTATTTGCTCCCTAGTGTATAAAAATCTTTTAAAAGAATTCACTCAAGTACTTGCAGGCTCTTTTGAAACTGCATGGAAGTAGTAAGATTAAACAAAACATGAAAAGATCTTAAAAATATAAGTCAGCAAATGTTTGATAAAAATAAAAGTGCTTGGTAGCAGGAAAAACCTCTTTGGAGCTCTGTTTATTTCTTCTCCAGAAAAGGGGCCTCCTCCATGTTGCTTGGGAGCAGCCCTGGGCTCTCTTGGCTTCCAGTGATATGAAGCGTCAAGTACTAAAATAAAAGGGGGTTTGCAAAGTATAAGGAAAGCAGTTTGTTTGTTTTTTAATGACCAAAGAGGCGTTTGCTAATGAAAGGATGGAGATCTACTGCAGAGCAAAAGTGAAAATATTTCTATTTTTATTGCTGTTTATGAAGAATTTCATCAATGAAAGTAGACGTACTTATGTGTGCTTGTAACTGGTCTTTCTTTGTTGCGGAAACACAAAATGCCAACCACCCCCATAACCACTTTTTCCAGAGAGTAAACGTTGCTGAGGGTGTCCAAGTTGCAACTGTTCTAGAATAAGTACCAAACGATCCATGGAATGAGAAGCTCTTTTTCATTTATTTAAGCAGACTGACATTGAAGTTAGGACGCGGGTGGCACTGTGGTCTAAACCACTGAGCCCAGGGCTTGCTGATCAGAAGGTCGGCGGTTTGAATCCCTGCGACCGGGTGAGCTCCCGTTGTTTGGTCCCTGCTCCTGCCCACCTTGCAGTTTGAAAGCACGTCAAAGTGCAAGTAGATAAATAGACACCGCTCTGGCGAGAAGGTAAACGGTGTTTCCGTGCGCTGCTCTGGTTTCACCAGAAGCGGCTTAGTCATGCTGGCCACATGACCCGGAAGCTGTACGCCGGCTCCCATGGCCAATAAAGCGAGATGAGTGCCTCAACCCCAGAGTCGACCACGACTGGACCTAATGGTCAGGGGTCCCTTTACCTTACCTTTACATTTAAGTTTATTATCATGTGTCCAAATACAATGCAGGACAGGATATTGTGAACATAGGAATACAATATATAGTTGCAGCAAGTGGAGAAGAGCCATCTGCGAGACCAAAACCATTTTGGGTTGGGATGCAGTGATCCCAAGTATGAGAACAGAGGGGTTCCCCATTGTGCCCTGGTACAGTCACATAATACAGTAAAAATGGCAAAGTGGCTCTTCATTATTTTTATACACTAGGAAAATATGTGCTTGAGTCAAGATGAATCTATCTTTGCTTAGGGCATTAACTGTTAAGAGGCACAGAGGAGGCAATGAAACTGGATTATAATAACTCATACTGCATGATCTAATGTAATTAAAGTTACTGTACTAATAACATTTTTAAAAGGCTGTCCCCGTACATCTTCCAAAAACGGACAGATTTTTCAGGGTCAACAACTTGGCTGACCTGGGCAAATACTGACTCTAGTCATGTATGTTTCTCCTGAACCAGACATACCAAATGTTTATGGCTTTTTTGGTTTCCTCCTTTGTAGGTCCCGACATCTTGTCCTCCACTGCAGCTCCTGTCATCGTAATTCCTCCACGCAATACCAGTGTGGTCGCTGGGAGTAATGAAGCCATCCTGGAATGTGTGGCCAATGGCAGGTAATGTAACAGCCAGGACAGAATGAGAACTCATTTTAAGGAACATGTCGACCCTGAAATAGGAGAGAGGACATCTGCTTAATTCAAAGTGGTAATACGCAGAATTGGTCCCCCCCCCCCAAAGTGTGGAATCTAAACCTAGTGAGTTGAATTGTATTCCTAGTTGCCGCTTCCCTGTGAATGCAGAGGCATTCTTGATCATAATTAGTGCCATCTTCGAAACTGAGTTATAATGAAACTCCCTTCCATACAGCTGAGTCCCGAGAGTAGTGTTTATTTTCACAGCGATGTACATTATTCCCTGAACTGCAGAAAGGAACAGGCAAGTTAAAATAATAATAATTTTGTCAGTATTATTTATAGAGAAGATTAAAGTTGTGCTACTCGTCTTGGTGGACAGGTGTCTACAATGTTAGACATCCTTGCAATTAATAACAGCACTGATAAATATGTTAATTTATATGCTATCCTTATTCATTAAAGATTCTACTTATCCCCTTCATCCCAAGGAAGTCTTTGGATATGGAAAGGGAAGCCACAATAGCTGTTCTGCTCTTCAAGTACCTCAATAATGTTAAATGAGTACTGGGGATTTGATGCTTTCTTACTAGTGAATTGAATTTTTTACAATGTGTATAAGGGTGGCAGAAGATCCCTCGCGAGAGATAAAGATCCGAAATGTCCCAAGAGCCAATTGATTGCTTCTTCCTGCAAAAGCGGAGGCATTCTTGATAATAGTTAGAGCCACCTCCAAAATTGAGCTATAATGAAAGTGCCTCCCATACAGCTGTGTCCCTTGAGTAGTGTTTATTTTTAGCATCCTTTGCTTAGGCAAAGCAAATCATTAGCACTTAAAAGTTCCATTGCTGTAACAATTAGCCATGCTTGCTTGATGGCACTCGAGCTGTTCTTCCCCTCCTCTGATGCATGCTTCTGCCTACGACCTCGGAGCGGCGTCTAGATTTATTTCTAAGTGTCCCTTGCTCAATGTGCCTGCAATCCTGGAAGAGTTAGGTGAGTCATATGTTCAGTGTGTTATTACTGCAGATAACATAATTCACAGTAATAATTGGTGTGACTTTTACCCTCACAGGCCTACTGAAAAATTAAGCGTAGCCTGGAAGAGGAACGGGATCAAAATAACCAGTGGAGTTAGCAGTTTTGGGAGACGTCTTGCTATTGCCAACCCAACCTCTGCTGACATTGGAATGTATGTCTGTGAGGCACACTTGAGAGGCAGCGCTGCCGCTGAGCCAGAGAGAGCAAAGGCTTTTCTGTCTATCCTAGGTAATGCTCCTTTTTCATAACACAAGCCTTGAACTGAAGTACAATAGGAAATAGAAATGGTTATTGTAATATTTCACCGACCTTACAGCTGAACTTCTCCTTGGCGAATGGAACAAAAGGGGTGAAGTAGGGTTATCTTCAAAATTAATTCTTCATTGTGAATACAAATTCATCAAGGATATTCTTTCCCTTAACAGCAATGTTATATGGAAAACATTGTGAATCTTAAACTGTGATCATGAAACTGGAAGAAACATAGTATATTAAATAGTTATCAGGCAGCTTACATGTCTTGGTTTCCAGCTGGATGAAGCCCTGCCTAATGGCCAGCTTATTCCTGGCAGAGCACTTAAGAAAGTTGCTCTGTATTACTTTCTACTTGTGACCGCTCATCGAGAAATTTGAGGTTCTGGAGAGGAAATGGTCATGGTCATAAAGTATCCCCAAGCTACCTTGTAGTCTAGCCACAAGGCCCTCAGTTTAACTGGCCATTTCTTAATCTTTCAGGCCTCTATGGGACCTCAACGCTTAAACAGCACCTCCTTCTGAAACTCTTGCTTTTAACTGCATGCTGGGTGTTGAAAGAAGAAACTTCCTTGCCCTCCAGGCATTATTGCATGGGAGAAACAAATTTCACGCACTTGCCTCTAAGTCCCTTTGCTTTGAATGAATGAATGAACAAAGGTAACAATCCTATAGCAAGATCCATGAGAATGAGCAGGGTTAGGATCCAGCAGAACTCCACTTAAACCAGGAAGTTTGCAGTGCAGCTGGACTATACCAGCATAAATCTCCATCCTTGACTCAGTTGGAGATATACCAGGGTATCAGCTGGGAGCCAGTGGCTCTTGGTAGGACCAGAGAGGATGAGACTTAGGCTGGATCCTAAGCCCTTTCAGCTCAGTCCTGTGACCTGGCAACCTGGTATAAGTTAATCTGGCAAGAAAGGTGGTGTACTCACAGTGTTTTAAAGGCTTATTTTCCCTCTGTCAGGCTTAGGCCAGCTCAGCCAGCCGTGGTCTTGCTCCAGAATGCAGAATGGGTCTGGCATACTTTGCTCCATCTTAACTTGATTTAGCACCAGTATAGGATTGCGCCATTAGGATGGATGAGGGAGACATGGGAAGAGAAGGAATGGCTCTCAAAGTGTGCAAGCCACCTCTGCTGCCTCTGAGCAGCTCTGCTGTCAGTCAATGGCCTTCCCAGCTTCCTTCTTGACACATGATGTGCGCCCTCAATGTACATGCGGGGAATTCATACTTTGTTTTATGTATTTGTTCTAAATGTAGCAGATGGCTTTTATTAACTTCAGGCACTTTGGACCATTTTATGCAAGTCAAGAAGTGCTTCTCATTTTCCCCCTTTGCAAAGTTGTGCCACACTTTTATTCCTTGTCCTCTTTTTATTTTAGAATGCATTGTGTGAACTTTGATTCTAAGGTTCTTCTTTTGTTTTATTCCTGCAGATTATTATCTCCCAGCTTCTTTCCCCTTTTTAAAAGACCAAAAGCCCATTTCAATTATTTATGATTCTGATTTAAGCCCTTTTTTATCCCCACCATTTTATTGTGACTAATTTAATTTTGCTGCTGTCCTGTCAGATCCTGCTTCCTGCACTATTTCAGCCCCTGATTCTCCAAGTGAAGATGGTGCTTAAGTAGCTAGAACAGAAAAACCAAACGCTAGGGGAAAGATTTTGAGTGTTGCAATGACAACTTTGATTAGAGTTGTCTGCATACTCTTATTTGGGATGTTTTATTTATTTCTCTTATCAGTTTTTATAGGGGCACTGGTGAATGAAGTCATGAAAAGAGCTTGCAGTATGAAGAAGCAGATGAAAAGAAATCAGTAACAAATTGGTTATCAGTTAATTTTATTGCACTTTTCATGCGGCAAGCCACTCTCGTTTGGTTTGTTTACTCCCAGTGTCAGCTGCATTGGGGGATTTATGTATTTGTGGAACATTAGGAGGGGTGTCTAACAGGAAGCTAAAACAGCCCAGTAGTGGAATAATTCATGAAAAAAGCTGGCGTTCCAAAATGGAAGAGTGCCATCTCTTAATTAGTCAGGGCACAGCACCAAGGGGAAGGTGCAGGCGAGAATCAAATATGATAAAGAGCTCCTATAAAAGGGATCATTCTCTCTGAGCTTTCTTGAAGGTGTTTCTTCTGAAGCCTACATTATTAAATTCTGTTTTAGCAGCACTTAAGGACTCTATTATGCTTGTCCATTTCTGCACATAAAATATTTGTAGGGTACACAAGTAGATAACACCATGCATGTCTTGGCATAAAGAAAACAAAAGGTTTCCTGAGCCTGCTTAGACGCTGTGCTAGACAAGCACTCCAGAACTGACCAGAAAGTTCATTCGGAGCAGAAATTCTGTCTACCAGGCTTCACAAAATGGGACCCTGGAGAGGGAGAATTGGCTTCTTGAGTGATAAAAATCTGAACAGGGATAAGAAATTGGAATGAAATGTAGTGTTTTCCAGAGGGGTACTTAATGAAGATTTTTTTTTGTTTTGTGGCTTAAGTAGGTTAAACACAAATGGATCGTACACTAACAAGAGCAATGGGAATATGAAATAATTCATTCAGGAATCTGTAAAGCAGGCGTGGGGAACATTTCCCCCAACAGATTTTGCCGAACTATAATTCCCACAGCTGTGGCAAGCTTAGCCAATGGCTAGCATCCCCCTGCCCCTTGCTATAGAGGGATCCTACAACATGTTGAAGGCCAAGTGCTGGTAGCTTTTTGAATTGAAGTTTTAAAACAGACAAAGACAAAATATGGATGAATGTGGTGTTACAGGGAAGGGGCAATGTGGAATTTGGAAAAGGAAATAATAGTTCTGGAAATATAATGTAAAAGCTGAGTAGGCAAGTTTATATCAAATAAACAGAACAGGTTGGATATAATTTCGGTTGCTGATATATTATGAATAAATAGGACAGGTTGGGTATGATTCTGCAGATTATGTATTACCAAGAAAGGTTGTGATATCCTCATTCCTGGGTTTTTCATAAGCAAGCGAAAGGGCAAAACATAAAGTGGAATGATTCAGCCATACTCTAAATACAAAATTGTGGGCAGCAAAACGAGGCGGACAGTATATTGGGATTAAATAAGACAAAGCTTTTTTATTTATTAAGCTTTTAAAACTTTCAGCAATATAAAAACTTAGCACCAATGAATGTGGAGAACTGATGGACACCTGTTTCCATGCCCTGGGGAGCCGACTTGGCTTTCTGGCCACAGCTGCCTCAGGTGCTCATAGGTCAATCCTGTGCCAAACCCTCTCAGCAAGGCTGCCCTGCCCTCTGTAGGAATCTACTCCAGCTGCCCAGGCACTGCTATTGGATGCCACCATTGCCCTTCCTGTAGGAGTTCTGCAACCGTCTCTTTGTACCCTATATTCACATTTTAGGGTCTCTGCCCAATGCCCCCCTCTCTCTAAAGAACTTGTCCTCTGGCATAGGTCAACCTGCAAAGCTGAGACAATTAGAAATCATTAAATCAATCAGTCAAATCATTCTACCAGTTGACCCAGAATGCAGCATCCTAGGGAAAGTGGGAAATGTGCCAATCCAATGCTAATCAGGTTAGATGTATGGGGTGTGTGTGTGTGTGTGTGTGTGTGTGTGTGTGTGTGTGTGTGTGAATCATTGCTCTTCCTCAAAGGGGAGGAGGGTGGGTGGGTTGTGCTGCTTGGACAAGTGAAGGTGAGAAAGAGGCACATATACTGTATCTCCTGCTCTCATTGCTCAGTCTTGTGGTGGCTGGTCATGCTGAATTGTTGCAAGACATCATCTGAGCTCACACACATGCTTCTTAGTAGCCCAGAAGGTTGTCACACAGCACCACAAACTGCCACTGGAAGCAAAAAAGCCTCATTCTGATGTAAAGGACAGACGATATGCCCTTCAGCATTTTCACCTCCATCGTTCTGCCCGGACCCTGAGGTCCAACGCCGAGGGCCTTCTGGTGGTTCCCTCATTGTGAGAAGCAAAGCTACAGGGAACCAGGCAGAGGGCCTTCTCGGTAGCGGCGCCCGCCCTGTGGAACGCCCTCCCATCAGATGTCCAGGAGATAAACAACTACCTGACATTTAGAAGACCTCTGAAGGCTGCCCCGTTCAGGGAAGTTTTTAATGTGTGACATTTTAATGTATTTTTAATCTTTGTTGGAAGCCTCCCAGAGTGGCTGGGGAAACCCAGCCAGATGGGCAGGGTACAAATGATAAATAATAATAATAATTATTATTATTTAGTAGTATATTATGATGAGCAGTGCATATTAGAAACATGATGCTGTTAAACCCATAACAAATTTAAAATGGCTCCAGTTTAAAATTTGCTGGACTATATTTCAGATGGAGAATACTTGCTGTTCCTGTTCAATCACATAAACCAGCATGACTGGAGAAGGCACTGATGCCATTGTTTGCCACCATTGTGGTCAATCAAGATCCACTTCTGTCATGTAAACGCCTAACCTGAATTTTGCAATGCAGACAGTGCTCATATGCTAAATGCCCTTGACTTGAGGGGCCTTAAATTGCACCCCTTTCATTTCAATAGAAAGCCAAGGCCCCACTCCCTCACATGAATGCATTTCAGTGCCCTGGTATTCTATCAGTCAGAAATTCCTGCAAAATGCTTCCAATCTGAATATTTAGTGAGTTGTATCCATGATGCATCAAGAAATAAAATGATCCCCATCATGCTGCTAACACATAGCACAATTTCCCAACTAGTGTGGCAAAGCTTTCTTTGATTTCTTCATACAGTTCTAGCAAAGATAAACTAAGGTGGTTCCAAACTCTGGTTTTATTAGCTGCAGTTGTTATAAATTTTTTAAAGGGTAGTGTGTTCCTGAGCTGGCACAGCAGCAGTTGGGGGGAAGATTTGCAGGAGATTAGATAAGAACATATTTGTTCTGCTACTAGTCACCCTAAGATTAAGTATTGCCATTGCACTCATTTGGAAATGGGACTAATTCTTTAAAAAACAAACAAAAAACACCGATTTTTCCTCATGTTCTTGGAGGTCCTTTAATATAACAGCTCCAAATAGTTATTTTTATACTGCCGTTTCAGTAAGAGTTTATGAAATCTTGCCACTACATAAAATGAACAATTGTGCTTTAAAGCAGAAGCTGTGGCTGAAAATAAAACTGGACAAAGGGGAAAAGAAAAAAAGCAATGATACAAAGATGTCAGGATAGTCAGGTGGGACAAAGCAGTGTGAGGCCACAATGCCTCGTTGCCGTTGACCCCTTGGACGTTGACAAGGTGGAGCAGAGGCAAAAGGCACAGTGAGAAGACTCCAATCCTCTCTTTACAAAGCCCTCAAACATTCCATTCTTATTAAAGGATGCCTGACCTCTCTTCATACTTAATAATATTTTATCAATGTACTCCTTTAACCTAGCAAGGCAGGCTGCAATCCTAGCCCTGGTAAACGTATGTTCCATAGGACTTACTTCTGTGCCGTTGGTTGGAATTTGTATCCAGAACAAAAGGCTAGAGGGCAGAAACAAGAAAGCAAGACAAGAAGGGCAGAAGCGAGGAAGCAAGACAAGGAGAGAGAGAATAGGCAATGCAAGGAATGCAGTCCAATCAAAGATTTGACCCACAATAGGCTATTTCTGCCTTTGGACCTTGGCTTCAAGTTTGTTTTCTCCAGCAGGTCTGATGAAGCAGTTGAGTTGTGGGCTGTCTTTAAATTTGGAGTTGATGACACCAGGCTTCTGAGATCTGAGAGAGGTCTTTGGCATGTTCTCTGCAGCAGAAAGATGCTGTCCTGTGACAGTTGCCAATTCACAGTGAGGAATGAATCAACCCTCCTCCCCAGGAGTCATTGTGGGCTGCTGCTGCTGGTAAAGTGTCTTAGCTCCAGGTGCTTCCTCTGTGGTGACTAGGATTCATGTTTCGTAGCTGGGGGAAAATGTGTGTTTGTGTGTGTTTGTGTGTGTATAATATCTCCCTTTGGGAACAAATTGTGCCATAAGGTGGAAGCAAAGGAGCAGTCGTACGCATGCTTTGATTGAGTCTGTGTTAGATCTAAGCAAGATCTAACACAGGCAGCATTTACATTAAGGCAAACAGGATAATGTGTGTGCGTGCACAAATATAAAGGATCATAGATCAACACATTTGCTGGATGCAGGTATTGGCTGCAGTTTTGGAGTGAGCAAATCTGGTTTATATATAGAAAGGTGCATTTTGAGGGACAGAGAAATGTAATGAATGGCAGCTGTTCCCTTTTACAAATTGTTCGCCAATAAATGAACTTGCAGAAGATGAGTCTGAGTGCAGGTTTCCTCATTAGCTGTGCAGGAACACCATTTTGTCACAGAATCTGTACAATGGTTTCCTATCTCTGTGCACATTGCTTGATTGTGAAATGTGTTTGGGATGTTTTCTGGAAGCTGAGTGAAAATGGATACCAATCAAATTATTCAAGAAGTTCAAAATTATTTGCCTACTATGTATGGGATGTTAAAGAAAATCTTTGGCAGCTCCCCATAAGTTTCAAAGGATGCTGCTTCCTATACACATTAAGCTTCTGCATTAGAGCTATTTATTTGGCACAATTGTTTCTTTTCCTTTGGATCTTCCTTCTTGACCCCTTAATTCATGGTCCTAAGCACCCTTGCCAAGGGGTAAGCACCACTGAATCTGATGGAACATTCTTCTGAGCAAACATGCTTAAGAAAAACTGATCTGCTTTCCCACATTAGATTATTTTAGGATTGTGTTCCAAAGTAGATCACAAGTATAGCAGGAACCCATCAATACACAATCCCATTCTATAAGCCTAGCTATATAGCCAACACAACTCTATAACAATAGATTCAGTAGGATTCTCCCCCCCCCAGTTATTAATATAAATAAGCCTAATGTCAAAAATTCAACAATGCAACATCAACTTTACTACTAATAAATTAAAACGATTTCCAGAGAGCAGCTTAAAACCAATTGAATGTGAATAAAAGCAAACTCTAGGAAAATAATAAAATTGCCATGCACAAAAAGCCATTATCAGTCTCAGCTTCCCACTTAGTAAGTAATGTGGAGAAGTTTCCAAAATTACCCACACATATTGGCAGACAGGCAGTCTTCACTCCTGGCTCTCACCTGGCCCTTCTCCACCTTTCACCTGGGGAAGAACAATATTTAGTGCCCTCTCACCCACCCCCAAGCCATAAAGGGAGAGGCACAAATGGTTTTATGTCCAACCCATTTTATTTTCACCTGCCTCAACCCTATCAAAAGTCTGTTCCATGACGTTTCCACATTAATCTGAGGATTTTAATTTTTTATGAAAACCAGCATTTTATACATATGTATGAATGTGAATGTCCCTTTCTCCTCAAATTATAATTTTAAAGTGCATTTCGATACATTTTCTGAGGTAATGACTGTGTCGCAACATTTGGAGATGTGTGAAATCTGACCGAGAGTGACTTCTAAGCCACACACTAGCGTGGGAAGTTTGGATCAGGTCAGTGGAAGTCAAAATTTGCAAAAAAATAGCATTCCTCAGGCATCCCTAGGGGATCTTCACATGGCATCCACTTTGCATACTGAAAAACAGCAACAGCTTTTTTTAGCGGGAGCCAGACGTACACTTTGCGTTGCCAATGACCTCATGCTCAGGGATGGCCAACTGGGGTCTTACAGGTTGACTCCAGCTCCCAAAGCAAGATTATTTGGCCCCTCATGGCCCTAGCAAATTTTAATCTAATAAACCTTTTCTGCTCCTAACCTTCCAGTAATTAAATGTAAATTGTTTGGCCTGATCCCATAAAATGGCTACTATCATCCTGATAGTTTCTGGACCATTTCACCGTCAACATTGCAGGGCACTGCAATTTCACAACACGGCTGATGTGCCGACGCTACACCCTCCTCCTTTGATCTGGATGCTCTAATTCGCCTATTGTGTAATTTCAACGTCATTATTTCATGCCCTTCAAATATGCAGTATGTTCAGATAGGATTGGAATGGCCTTTTGGAACAGTGAATGGCCTAGTTAAAACATCATCGGGGATCATTTCAGTGTGAAATAGATGCCTCCGGGGGGAGGTAATGGGTTATGGTGGCACCTTACTCCATCTTAGGTCACCCATTTGGACTTAGGCTTCGGTGATTAATAACAGACAATCACCACCAACTAACAGCTGTTCCTCTGTTAGTTATGGCAAACGACACAATGATCCCAGTCCCTGTAGATATGCAAACATATTTGGAAAAACTCTGATCACTCCATCTGGCACTCCAGCCGGAAAAGGCTAGTTAGAAAAACACTGCTTTGCTTCAGAAGGGAGGCTGAAGCTGCTCTATTGCACTTTTGTTTCTTTCTTACCTCTCACTCTGACACACTTTGTGCTGGGAAGCTGCAGTGCCCTTTGTGGATTACCCCATAGATTCCTGAAGTAATTGTTTTAAGTCTACTGGGGTGGGGACAAGGATCCCAGTATGGGCTGCAAGGCAATTTCTCCCAAACTGCCCCACGTGGGGCAGGAGGGATGTGACTCCACAGGAACAATCAGGAGCATCAAGTGAGCTCCCCATTGTTTCTTTGCAGGGGAGCGACGGTGGGTGGGCTGCACTAGGATGTTTCCCATTAGGGAACTGAGGGAGCTCACAGTCAGTGTCAAGCAGCTGATTGATGCCAAAGCAAGCCATTTTGGAAGAACACTTTTGCACCAATAAGCTGATTGATAGTATGCCTTCAAAGTGGTTTGCTGAGAGCCCCAGTTTGTGTTCCAATCCAAACTGCACCTGCAAATGGAATTTGAAGGGGCTCACTATGACCACCACTCAGGTCATTGGTGGTCACAGTAAGCCTATTTGAACTTGACACCAGATGTTCTAATGATGTGATTAGCATGTGAATAGTCACGCCCAACTGTCAAAGTTGGTCTGCTGGCCAACTCTAGCTCTCTTCTGGAATTCAGAGTCCTGGGCACCAATTCTTCTGAATACCAGTTACTGGGCAACAAGAGGGGAGTGTTATGCTCACACCCTCCCTGTAGGCTTCCCAAAGGAATTTGCTGGGCCATTGTGGGTAAGGAGATGTGGGACTAATAGAGAGGACTTTTTTAATCTGACCCAGCAGGGCTCTTCTGACTTCACATCAAAAGCATGTGCTTTGGCAGAAATTGAAGGATAGTGCAGAGTGATTCAATGCTCAGGGGAGCAGGTTTAGCCAATAGACATCTCATGACAGCTGCCACTTCAGCTGCATGGATTGATTCTGGCTGGTTTGTTATCCTAGTACCAGTCCTGTTGAACATCAGTATGCTGTTGTAAATAGACCTGTTTTTCCTGTGCAGATTCTGTAAATGGATCCTGGATATTTTTGAAGTTAGGTGCCACAAATCCCTTAATGTTTCTCACTTGGTAGCCTGTCACACGTGCAGCAGTGGATTATTCCTTTCTGTCATTTCATCCTTGTTTCTGAAGGAGAACCAATGGAGCTGCAGCAGCTGCTTCTGCATGTAGTCCATTCACCTGCCACCTTGAGTGCAAGAGAAATCAAACACCTAGGAATATACTTCTTTATACATTATTAATTAGTGTTTCTTTTCAAATATTATTTGGTATTTTCCAGCAGGACCTACAGTCCTGTGAAACAGAGTTTGAACAACGTTTTTTCACAGAAAAACATCACCCTCAACCGCAGTATTGGGGACCCCAAAGTGATGCTCGTATTTGCCTTACAGTAGTAGCACATTGCTTTATGACAGTGGAGAAACAACAAAATACTGATGATTACACTATCCACAAGTTGGCTTTGGGCCTTTCATTTTCTGGAATGCTTTGAGTACATAAAAAAAAGTTCCAGCACTTTACAGAGAACGTGTCCTTGTGTTTTCTTCCTTTTGCTAATTTTGGATTTTCTGTCAATTTTTCTCCATGAGAGCTATTTGCCACACTCTCCTGTACCAAGTTGTTACGGCTGTTCCCTTCAGGTCCTTCCAAAACTTGGTGATGACCATACATGCTGCTGCTATGAGAATTCAGTTGGATTAATTAGTGCTTTGTGGTTTTAATGTGATTGCATTTTTTGATATCTTTGTTGGCCACCCAGAGTTCCAGCAGGAAGAAGGGTAGGATAAAAATTCAGTAACAAATATAAATGAAGAGCAGTTTGATCCACCAGAACCATACCTGAGTGACAGAGTGGGATGCAGACCTGTTGCTGTCCTGGTGTCACTCCTGCAAGGAGTGGAGCAAATCTCACAGTAGCCCAGGACCTCTCAAGAAGATGGTGCTGTTTGCAGACCTATATAGGGCAGATATGGGTGGAAGGCTCAGACGGAGGTAGCTCAGGCCTTCATGCCTTTGCTGGAGCCAAGGCTGAACAGAAAAAGGAACTGGGTGCTTGTTAAGACAAAGGGAAACAGAATATGTGGGTTGATGGGGAGAAGACAGAAGCCATGTTTAAGCTTCCCTGGTGTGACAGGAGTAATCTTGGGTTGCTGCAATGCCCTTCTCACATTCCTCTTGCCATTCCATCTGTAATTTAGTGTACTAAGTGTTTCACAACCCAGCCAAAACCTACAGGTGACTTCCATCTTTTGGCGTGCTGACATTTCTCTTATCCACCTCATATTGGAACTTGCTAGCTGTGTATCCATTTAGCCCCCATGTGTCCCTTGCGCTTTTCAAATATGTGAACAGTCAACTCAGCTGCTTACAGCTCTGGGCTCCTTGTGCCTTGGTACTTTTCTAGATAAGGCATAAAACCTCAGCATTAAGGATCAAGCGCGCTCTGTCCACCACAATTTCCCAATTATGTATAGCTTTAAAGTTTGTTTTTTTCAATAAATATGTCACTTCATGCACTTATATATTGTTTGTGTTAATAACCGTCACTTAGCTGCAAAAGATCAATAATGTCCTTACATTGATATTATTAAAAAACAATAAATCATGCAAACAGCTCTGCTTATTGCTTTCACTCTGAAGGCTTAATTTTTCTAGGAAATTCTGCCTCCTGATGTCTCTGTCGAGAAGAAAATGGAAAAGCCATACTGAGATATATTTTTAATACAAAAATATTAGCAAGTTGCATGTGAAAGTCCACAGGCAGCAGGATCACAAGAGGACAGAAAGTGTTGGGGTTGTTGAGTGTATACCCTCTGGAAGCTCAGTCACACGGTTAATCTGAGCACAGAAAACAGCCATTTAACAGAGTTGTCTTTACAAGCCCAGCACAAACACACAGCGCTATACATCACATACTATTTAGCGGTACAGTGGTACCTCGGTCTACGAACGGAAGTCGAATGGTGGAAGGGCACTGGCGGCGGGAGGCCTCATTAGGGAAAGCACATCTCAGTATAAGAACAGCTTTGGTTTAAGAACAGACTTCCAGAATGGATTAAGTTCATAAACCGAGATAACACTGTATTACAAGTAGTTTTCTCTCTCTGAGCCCAGATAAGGTTTTTTGCTTCAAAGTCCTTGCTGTTAAACACCACAGCCGAGTCCTAAGTTGAGTTGCTTGCAAAGGGTTCTCTGAGTTCTGAAGTCTGGCAATTTTCCAATTTCTTCCTCAGATGATCTCTTCACAAAGTCTTCACTCAGTTCCACAGTTCCGACACCTAGCCTTCAACAGTTCCTGCAATCTCTTACCACAACCCACAAAGTATGCTGTAACCTGAGCCCTTTAATACACTGGGTTACTTGCGAAATATGCCCATTGACACAGATAAGAGAGTCACAAGATGCTTGCAGGTGCATTGTGGCAGGTGAAGTTGTCTGGTTTTGCTGCTACAGGTGCACCATGGCATTTTCTCTCTCTCAATTCCTCCCAATGGTCATTCTTCCTCCAGTCACTGGTGTGGATACATGACCTGTCTGTCTGTTTCCAGGCTCTGTGATCGTTTGCAAAGGATTCACATATGACAGGGTTAATGTCACCAGCCTTCATGTCATGTTTGCAAACATCTTTATAACACAGAGTTGGTGTGCCAACTGACCTGGTGCCAGAAGCCACGTCCTTGGGGATCCTGCCATTTTCCATTCTGTGGACATGACCAAACCAGCATAGACATCGCTGAGACAGGAGTGTGGACACGCTGGGAGAGTGTGGGCTTGGGAGAGTACATCTTTGTTTGAGGATCTGTCCTGGCATGTGATGCCCAAAGTCCTTGTATAAAATGTGTTGCTGTAAATAAAACCCTTTATGGACCTCCCGGGATGGCTTGTCTTAACTGAGAATTAAAATATTCTCTGATTCACGCCTGTGAAATGAAAAGCAGCCCCTGCTCTGATGTTAATTTGCGGTGTAAAACCCTAAATATAAATTGGCAGTTTCTCAGTGCTCTTTGAAATTCATATTCATCATCACATATAATTGTTGAGGTTGTTTTATGAGGCTATCACTTAAAAGAAACCATAAACCCAAAATAGAAGTCAAACTAGGCCATTTGTAACACTGTATTAAATACATTCCTCTTAACCCAGAGGAAGCTTGGGTTTAGGAGCACATCAGTTTCTGCCCTGTAAGAGTTTTTCCATTCATTCGAGTGAAAGGTCTTGAGTGCACATGTGACAAATCATGGCGTTTGAGTCCCTCCATTGAAATTAATGGAATCCCTGTGCACTCTTGAGCTTTTGGGTTTGAACCTGAGCACATGAGGAATTCTGGGTTAGGTCAAGTGTTCAAGCTAAACGAATATATTTTCTTACGCTGTTCTGGTTTATCTTTCATTAGAGTCACCTTATTTTACTACTGAGCCGGAAAGCCGAATTTTGGCCGAAGTGGAGAAGACTGTGCATATCCAGTGCCAGGCAAGGGGTAAGTGGGGAGGGAACAAGTGGTCATGGTTTCTTCCTTGTTTACCTTTGAGCCTCTTTAGTAAACTTTCAATTTTCCATGATAAGAAGCAGGCTGCATCTGAGGAACATGATCTGAAAAGATGAATCATGCTTGTCTGCTGGGCAAATTGCCCCGTCTGCTTTTTGTTTGGGCTTCAGTGCCTGACAGGATGCATTCAACAAATGTGGGCAGGTAAAAAGAATTAGCGTCCTGAGCTGAGTGAATTAATGTAAGTGAAACAGTGGCTTAGGGACCCATAAGCTGAGTTGCTGAGAAACAATCAATAATTGCAATAGTTAAAGCTCCTTGTTTCTTAAAATGATGGAGCTTTTACAATAGGAGGAAAATGTCAGCTGCAAAGTCTATTTCTGCAAGCAGTAGAGCAGGCTTCCTGAAACTTGGCCCTCCAGATGTTTTGGGCCTACAACTCCCATGTGGTCAGGGATGATGGGAATTGTAGTCTCAAAAACATCTGGAGGGCCGAGTTTGAGGAAGCCTGCAGTTGAGAATTAACCCATATATACATAATACCTAACCCCCCGGAAGCTGGCAATGAACCACCCTCATGCCTTGCTGCCCCATACCCTGTACATATCTCCATGTGTGGTGGGAATGTAAAAAAACCCAACCTTTCAGGAATTCAATATTCCAAGAAATTAATAAAATAACAGAATAACAATTGGAATTCAAACCAAAATTAACTTTATTAAATACATTTCAAGACAGCCATCTGGGCTTACATAATAAAGAATTAAAAAGCCATTTATTACAAGTGGCGAGCCTCAACATAACCAGTCACTGGAAAGGCCTTTTTGGCATCATGATAGGCAATTGGTACAAAATAGTCTGAGAAACATCCTTCCTTGACAAATAACAAATAAATTATGGTTGACACACGGGCAGATCAAGAAGATGACCATGTGGTTGAATTTCATAACATATGTCATTTTTCCAGAAAATGAGCAATCCCCCATCAATATTTGGCTCAATCTATTTGATCTAAATTAAACTTCAAAACTTAATTACTGTTTTCTCTTTGAACCCCTCCTCCTTTCATCAATATATCAACACTTTATATTGTTTCATTGTTAACATAAGAGGGGAAATACGGTACTTAACAACCACAAGGGCTCCTGATTAGACATTTCACTATGTGATGTTGAATGCTATCTTTTAACTGTTCTATTCTGTTTCCCCCATTGTTTTTGTTTAAACCAATTCACGAACCAAGAACTAATAATGAACCATATGTTGTTGATATTACTGCAAATTTATCATGCTATGACATGAGAAGACTTGGACTATTTATTTGTATCATTTATTATTCCTTGCTTATAAAACCCAATAAAAAGTTATCCCAATAAAGAGAGAGAAAACATCAGCTGCAGAAACATTCAAGCGAAATTACACTTCTGTGGCAGCCGTCTTTCATTCAAATTTTAATTAGAAGGTGTGCAAACACCACTAAAAACTTCAAAATATTTATCATTCCACCTAAAGAGATCAACAGTAGTTCCATAGAAGCAGGTTCATAGGATGCTTTTAAAAAAAATGTCAGTTGTTGGCATCCATCTGGGGCACTGTCATCTAAACCAGTGTTTCCCAAACGTTTTTGGGCAACGGCACACCTGTTTACCGGAAAAAAATCTCGCGGCACACCACCATTAAAGCCCCGCCCCCGTGACGTCATTCGGGGAGCCGGCGGCCCGGGCCTGAGCTGGAAGGAGAGGCGGTGCTTTTCGGCACAAGGCAATCGGCCTGGAATTGTTTCCCGCGCGCTGCCAAAGGGAACAGCTGCGGTCGCGCGAACCCTCCGGCGCTGGGAGGGGAAAGGGCGGAGTCGCAGAGCACCAGCTGGCCGAGCGGTTGCGCGCAGCGTTGCGCTTTTGGAGAGCGTGCGGCTGCTGCTAGGGGATCCGGGGACGTGAGCAGGCCTGGCCTGACCCAGGTTGAAGGAGGACAAGCCGGCAGCGCGCCAAGTGAGTTCGGTTGCGCGCGACGGCCCCCGCTCCCCCCACCCCCGCCGGATCCTCGCCGCCGCCGCCTCTCGCCCGCCTCCCTCCCACGGCACACCAGCCGATGTCTCACGGCACAGTAGTGTGCCGCGGAACACCGGTTGGGAAACACTGATCTAAACCACTGAGCCTCTTGGGCTTGCCGATCAGGAGATCGGCGGTTCGAATCCCCATGACGGGGTGAGCTCCCGTTGCTCTGTCCCAACTCCTGCCAACCTAGCAGTTCGAAAGCACACCAGTGCCAGTAGATAAATAGGTACCACTGCGGCGGGAAGGTAAATGGCGTTTCCGTGCACTTTGGTTTCCGTCACGGTGTCCCGTTGTGCCAGAAGCGGTTTAGTCCTGCTGGCCACATGACCTGGAAAGCTGTTTGTGGACAAATGCCAGCTCTCTTGGCCTGAAAGCGAGATGAGCGCTGCAACCCCATAGTCTCCTGTGACTGGACTTAACAGTCTAGGGGTCCTTTATCTTTTTCTTTACCTTGAGAGACAATGGAGTTTGCCTCTGGGAGTGAAGTCACACTGCCTGGGGGCGCAAGCCTGGGCAGTGTGTATGAATGTCCTGAGCGGCCCAGATGACAAGACTCCCCTCTTGGCCAAACTGGTGTGGTCCAAAAGAAAGCAGAGCAATATATTTAGCACCAGCTTGGCTGCAGGAGTTGCTGGAAGGTGCCATCCAACCCTCTTAGGGACTCCAGATTTGTGTAGGGTTACTCCTTAGCCTTTTCTTCCCCAAAAAATATTCTGCAAGGCAGCAGAGGTTTAGGATCTTAGTTGTCCTTCTCCTAGATGGGTTACCTTCTCAGTTTGACAATTCCCATCAGCCCCTCACTTCCCTCTTCAGCACATGCAGAAACCTTGAATTTTTTAAATATATAAGTGTAATCTACTGATTAGACCAGGAGTCAAATCCAGAGAGAATTGACTCTGCCACTGAGAACCCACCTGTCCTTGGAAACATGACACATTCCATTCCATTTTATTCACTTATTTGGTTATAACATTTGTATAGCAGGTTAAGGCAGTTTGCAGTTGGGTGTATAGCTAAGATATTCCACACACACACACACACATGCCAAACAAACAAACAAACAAACAAACAAACAACAGTCCATTTCCTTTCCTGGGTTATTAATTAGTCTGAAGCTCAGCTATTGCCTCCCTCTTCACCCGCCTCATCTGTATTGGCCCCATAGACAGGGAAACCAAGTTGTAAATGTATGAGAAGTTTCCTAGTTCTGATTCCTTATGTACATCTGACCTAGAGTGTCAACCTTGATTGACAGCAGCTCTCAAAAGTCTCATGTGAGGTATTAGCAGCCCTACTTCCTAAGCTATTTTGATCTAGATCCTAATGTGCATCCTGCTGGAAGAACTTTAAAGAACTGGCAGAATTTTAAAGAACTCTTATTAGATTCATCCTGAAAGAGCACACAAATGGACAGACTCAAAGAAAGTTAGAGGCAGAGAGAATTTTCTATTCTCCTCACTCAAGGCAACATTTATTGACCAATAATGTGCTGGTTAGCTTCATACTTTAGCAAAATATAGCACCTAATTCTTTCTGTCTTATTGATGATGTTCATTTCATATTTGCTACTGATACTTTATTTTATGGTCTTTGCTGTTTATGATCTTTTTAAACATCAATGTTTTATTCATATGCTGCTTTCCTACACGATTGTACCCAAAGCAGTTTACAACAAATCAAATTAACAGCAGCAATGGAAAAAAAACAGAAGAACAATTACCAATATTCATATTGTCAGTACATAAATTAACAAAAAATCAACATATACAACATTGTGTAAAAATATAAGCAAACTAACTTAATTTAACAACTTAAAACTAAATGGGAGAGAGAATAAAGTCTAACACAGATATAAAAATAGTAGAAAGATGTGGCCCTTAAAAGGCAGGGGTTGTGTTGGTGGTGTTTTCAACTGGACAGTCATTAGTCCAAACCCATAAGTTGGGGTCCATTTCAAGAATGCCTTGTGAAATGGATACTTTTTTGGCCCTGCAAAAGCAGGAGGAGTGTGTATGGGCAGGGTGCATTGCTGAGACATACCAGCAGTGCTGGATTTAAAAGGTAAAGGTAAAGGGACCCCTGACCATTAGGTCCAGTCGTGGCCAACTCTGG
The DNA here is from genome assembly GCF_965112155.1 of Podarcis liolepis. Classification (NCBI taxonomy): domain Eukaryota; kingdom Metazoa; phylum Chordata; class Lepidosauria; order Squamata; family Lacertidae; genus Podarcis; species Podarcis liolepis. The sequence continues at coordinate 3,461,015 of NC_139569.1, read as the reverse complement.
GGTTGCAGCACTCATCTCTCTTTATTGGCCGAGGGAGCTGGCATACAGCTTCTGGGACATGTGGCCAGCATGACTAAGCCGCTTCTGGCAAACCAGAACAGCACATGGAAACGCCATTTACCTTCCCACCGGAGTGGTACCTATTTATCTACTTGCACTTTGACGTGCTTTCGAACTCCTAGGTTGGCAGGAATGCTGGATTTACATATAAGCTAAACAAGTTATAGCTCAGGGCCCCACTCTCTTGGGCCCCCCCAAAAAATTAAAGGAAAAAACCCCCTGGATGTACATTTCCAAAATATAAGATAAAAAACAAATAAAATAAAACCTACATACAGCAACAGTATTTTGTGTTGTGTAGGCTCCTATGATGTAAGTAATGGGCCCTGCCTGCTAGCCTGCTATTTCCTAAAATATCACTGGTTTGCTCATTTCCGTATATAGGGTGTATACATTTAGCATTTGCAAATGGCTTTAGATACCTATTAGGTCCATAAATTACCATATAGCATATATTCAACACAAGAAGCAGTGACAATTTGTTGTTGACAAAGGACAGCTGGACATAGAAAGGGCCCCATTACCTTCAGTAGCTGAGGGCCTCATCAAACCTAAACCCAGCCCTGCATACCAGTCATGAGAACATAAGAATTCTGCTGGATCAGGCCAATGGCCCATCTAGTCCCTTATCCTTTTCTCACAGCGGCCAACCCGATGCCCCAATGGGAAACATGGAAGCAGGATCTGAGCACAAAAGCTCTCTCCCCTCCTGTGGTTTCCAGCAACTGATATTCAGAGACATTGCTGTCTCCAGCTATGGAGGCCGAGCATAGCCATTGTGGCAAGTAGCCTTCAATAGCCCTCTCCTCCATGAATTGGTCCAAACTTCTTTTAAAGCCATTCAAGTTGATGACCATGACTACCTACTGTGGAAGTGAGTTCCATAGGTTAACTCTGTGCTGCATGAAGAAGGACTTTCTTTTACCTACACTGGCTCCCAGTACGTTTCCAAGCACAATTCAAAGTGTTGGTGCTGACCTTGGAAGCCCTCAATGGCCTCGGCCCAGAAGACCTGAAGGAGCATCTCCACCTCCATCGTTCAGCCCAGACACTGAGGTCCAGCTCCGAGGGCCTTCTGGTGGTTCCCTTACTGTGAGAAGTGAGGTTACAGGGAACCAGGCAGAGGGCCGGCTTGGTAGTGGCACCCACCCTGTGGAACGCCCTCCCATCAGGTGTCAAAGAGAAGAACAACTTCCAGACGTTTAGAAAACATCTGAAGGCAGCCCTCTTTACGGAAGCTTTTAATATTTAACAGACGACTGTATTTTAATACTTTGTTGGAAGCCACCCAGAGTGGCTGGGGAAACCCAGCCAAATGGGTGGGGTATAAATAAATTATTATTATTATTATTATTATTATTATTATTATTATTATTATTATTATTATTATTATACCTGTCCTAAATCTTCCAACATCCAGCTTCATTGGATTTCCCCAAGTTTCAATATTATAACAGAAGGCGAAAAACTTTTCTCTATACCTTGAATAATTTTGTCACTTCTTACTCGCCTTTTCATTAAACTACCGTATTTTTCGCCCTATAAGACGCACCGGCCCATAGGACGCACCTAGTTTTCAGGGGGGGAAATCAAGGAAAAAAATATGATTTCCCCCCCGCAGCTCTGGGAGCAGCGGACAGGCTGCACGCAGCCTGTGCGCTACTCCAAGACCTTCTCCCTGCTTTTGCGGGAGGTGGCGGAATTCCCCCACCTCCCGCAAAAGCCCACAGGAGCCCCACTTGACTCCTGTGAGCTTTTCGACTAGGAGGGAGAAGGGACTGATTCGGCCAGTCAGTCCCTTCTCCCTCCTTGGGGAAAAGCCCCCAAGAGCGGCGCGCTCTTTAAAGGGTGCACGGCTCCTGCAGGCTTTTCTAGGAGGTGGGGGAATTCCCCCCCTCGTAGAAAAGCCAGCAGAAGCCGCGGAGCCCCTTTAAAGAGCACGCGGCTTTTGCCTGCTTTTGCGGGAGGTGGGGGAATTTCCCCATCTCCCGCAAAAGCCCAAAGGAGGGTTGGAGAGTAGCGGCAAGGCGTCGCGCGCCTTCCTGCTGCCCCCCATCCTCTGGGGCTGGCGATGGGGGAAGCGCTGCTTTCCCCACCGCCAGCCTCAAACCCGGGTTGGAGAGCAGCGGCAAGGCGTCGCGCGCCTTCCTGCTGCCCCCCATCCTCTGGGGCTGGCGATGGGGGAAGCGCTGCTTTCCCCACCGCCAGCCTCAAACCCGGGTTGGAGAGCAGCGGCAAGGTGTCGCGCGCCTTCCTGCTGCTCCCCATCCTCTGGGGCTGGCGATGGGGGAAGCGCTGCTTTCCCCACCGCCAGCCTCAAACCCGGGTTGGAGAGCAGCGGCAAGGCGTCGCGCGCCTTCCTGCTGCCCCCCATCCTCTGGGGCTGGCGATGGGGGAAGCGCTGCTTTCCCCACCGCCAGCCTCAAACCCGGGTTGGAGAGCAGCGGCAAGGCGTTGCGCGCCTTCCTGCTGCCCCCCATCCTCTGGGGCTGGCGATGGGGGAAGCGCTGCTTTCCTCCACCGCCAGCCTCAAACAGCAGACTCTCCTGGCTTCAGCTGAAGCAACGCGAAGCCTCCGGAGCGCAGGCTTCGGAGGCTTCGTGTTGCTATCGCTGAAGCCAAGGAGTCTGCATTCGCCCCATAAGACGCACCCACATTTCCCCTTCATTTTTGGAGGGGAAAAAGTGCGTCTTATAGGGCGAAAAATACGGTATACTTTTTAATCTAGCACGAACTCACTCAACAAACAGAGTGGTTTCTTCCATCCTCACCTATTCTGTGCCCTGTCCAGATGAGTGCTGCGTTTCCAGGTTTCTCACTACTAAAGTTAGCAGCTGTCTGGCTGCTGACTTCTTACCCCGTCTCTCAGAGAGGACATAAAATGAAAAGGGGGTGTGGGGGTGCCAGCTCAGGTGCTTGAATCACAGCCCTGGGACACATCGTGAAGTTGCTCCATGCCCTGGCCATAAACAGGCAGGACGTTTCAATTTGTCACAACTCCTATGGGATTCTTTGGCGCAAAAGCCATTTATTCCATCTTTGTGCACTGTGAGTGTGGGAGACACAGATTAAATTTGCTCGATACAAATAGATTAACTATAAATAAAATTAAAGCCTGCAAAAGACAGCTTTTTACTTCATTGTAAATGGAGTTTCCTTGGGAACAAAGTTCCATTTTCTATTCCTCAGAGGCTACTCAAGTTGCAAGCATTTAAAACACTATATATATATATATATATATATATATATATATATATATATATACCGTATTTTTCGCTCTATAACACGCACCCGACCATAACACGCATGTAGTTTTTAGAGGAGGAAAATCCGTAGGCATGCCACCAGTAGGCATTTCCTCCATAACACGCACAGACATTTCCCCTTACTTTCTAGGAGGAAAAAATTGAGTGTTATGGTGCAAAAAATACGGTATATATATTACACAGACACACACACACACATATATATACACACACTAATTGGATTATATGCTGTCAGCAATCAATGGAGTTCAAATTAAAACTGTACAGATTTGCCTATGAAGAAAGAAGAGCATATTTACCTGCTACAGAGTCAGACCTTTGGTTCATAAAGCTCTACATCGCCTCCCTTGACTCGCAGAGGGGCAAGACTTTTCCCCAGCCTTTGCCAGGAGATGCCAGGGGTCTAACCTGACTCTTCCCAGCATCATTAAATATTTTTATAAAAAACAAAATCTGCTGACAGATTAGTTGGGGGCAAATTTTTAGATGATCAAAATGTTTTTATATGAACTATCAGATTGGTAAAGCTAAACTTGCAGCCCTGATAAATACATTAAAAAATACATGACTTCAGATGGACCTTTGGGAAAGTCTTATTTCTCCAATTATATATTTTCTTCCTTCCTTCCTTCCTTCCTTCCTTCCTTCCTTCCTTCCTTCCTTCCTCCCTTCCTTCTAGGATTGCAATCTTTTCCCCCTCTTCAGTATGCTTTTTATTGATTTTCTTACATGGTAAAAATTATACATTCCAAATAAGATACAGAAGAAACAAAAGATTACCAAATAAAAATATATATATAAATCCTTAAATTCCTAAAGAATAGATTTTCCTTCTATCCTGGTTAGCCATGATAAGGGACATATAATTTCTTTTAAAAAGAAAATCAGTTATTTTCTTTTTCTTTCTTTTTTTTAAAAAGCCAGCACAGTCATTTTAAAGCTCAGTGTGGCTCTTGACTGCAGCTGCCTCCTCTGGCAGATCCGTTTGCAAGTTCCTGCCGCGCTCTGATGTACCCCTCATCATTTCAGATGCCCCTTGTCTGTTTCACACCTGGTCTAACTAATGGACTCCTTCCCTGGTGTCTGTCTTTCCAGAAAGATCTTTGAAAAGCACCTTCTCTCTAGTTCTGATGGTGTGACTTACCCAGCGAAATCACTAGGATCTTTTAAGGCCTCCTGAAATATCGGAAGGAAAATATATAGATTGACTTCTCTATATTCCTTTAAGTACAGTGGGGTTTGGAGCTGATCTGTGGCTTAATTGGAGAAGACAACCTAAGCTTCAGTGAGCAGAGAATGTTGATATTCCTGTCAGGATTCAAAATGTTTAGCCCATTATGCTGTTATGGGGAATAATGCCCAATGCCAGATTTCATTCTATTGCGTTTTCTATAAAATATAATGGAAGTGCTGTTACTTAAGCTTCAAACTATTTCCTGTGTCCTCTATTCTGAGTATGATTCCATTTTTGTATCATCTGTTTCCTCATTACTCAGTGATAATTTGTATTGGCCCAGGGGATTTGATGAGATGAATTACATTTCACTGAGAATTCTGACAATCAGACTGTACACAAATTCTGTAAATGGGCCTTTGGTATGAAATTAAAATTGTGTTTGTTTCACAGTGGTACACTGCATCTATTTTGTGTCAAACCACACACATTGCACACAAAAGATGATTCCTGTAGGCTATAAATAGCTTTATTATTCAAGCAAAATGGAAGTTTCAAATGCGATTTCAAGAACTGATTACATCCTTGTACAGAAATATAATTTCATGACCAGTCAACTACGCCCCCCCCCCTTTCTTGGGAAATAATGTATCTTTCATTCTCCTCAGAAGAATGAGTATATTAAAAAGAGTAGGTTTTTGTTATTATATTTGGTTACATAAAAGTATTTTCAGCGGATTTTGCCTTGAATTTTTTTAATTGCTGTATCTTTATTGCCTTACTAAACACGCACAATAGATCAAGCGATATTTACTTTCAACATGCTTTGAATGCTTGCTGTTAGAAACATTTAGAATCCTAGGTAATAAAATGTGTTTATCCTCATTCAGAAATCTCTGCGAAGTCAGATTTTTATGTACAGAGATCGAACATTCTCACAGCAATCTGTCTCACTCAGGAGACAATGGAAGAATATGTCATTGGGGGTGAGGTCAAATTATTGAAGCTTGCAGCAGTGTCTGCTGTGGCTGTAGAAACCAATGCAGGAGAGACATGTTTTGTTCCAGCTGGGGCAGATGAAGGTGTCCTTTTGAGCTGATGGCATTTCTTCTCTTTGCCCTCTTCCCAGCAGTCATTCCTCCTCTGGTCCCTGCTATGGATACGTGACCTGACTGCCTGTCTCTAGGCACTGCAGTTGTCTGCAAGGGATTCCCCCAAGGCAGGGCTGATGTTACTAGCCTTCACATAAAGCAATGCAAAGGCCATTTGTTAAGGACAAACACTGCAAATGTATATGAATTGGGGAATCCACTCTGGGTAGAGGCTTATCCCCAGTTCCTCTTGACCTACTGTCCCCACCCTCCACCCCGGGGGGTGGGGAGAGGAGAATTCACTCTTTAGCGTTCAGTTGGACAAAAGATCAATTGGCGTTTTCCCCAGATTGGCACTTGTTTGATCTATCACTAGAGAGCGAGTTTTCTCTTCGACAGGAGCAGGCCAAGGGCAAAACCACTTAAACCCATGACTAGAAAGTGCAAGTTAAGTGGAAAACTGCTCAAAGCTGCCCTTTCTAGGCATGGCACAAGTGGAAGTGTGAGTGAACCCTCAACGTTAACCTGAAAGTTTCTAGGATTATTTATTCTCCATTTCTCATGCCATTTTGAAGTCCTAATTCCTCTATTGAAGCAATCAGATTTCCTTTATATATCTTTGATTATGGTCCTCAGGCTCCATGACTTAACACAGAGCCATAGCTGGGGGTGGGGGGCTAGCCAGGTTTTTTGCCAGGAGGTAGCCTCCAAAGGAACACCATTGAGGTTCCCAGCCTGTGTGTGTATATGTGCAAATGTCTGTGTGCTAAATTGGGTCATTGACCCAGGTCAAATAAAGCCTAGTTTTGTCCCTGCTTAACACCATAGGCATACCTTATCCTCCCAAACCTTGCTTTGTTGGCTCTTCCTTGGTGAGCACTTACTATTCTTGGCTAGTGAGGTGAGAAAGAATTTCCCTGGCCTGCTGGGAAACTTTGCTCACAGGCCTTTGCCTCACAACTGGACAGGAGTAACAACATGAGAATGGTGAACACCATGAGCAGCCCCTTCCCTCTGCAAATCCTCATTGCTCAGAATCACATGTCTTGGGTGGTCCAGGGTCTTTTTGTGAGCCTTTGGGCTGTTGCATCAACTTCAGTAAAGGGATTTTGTCACTCATTGGGCTGCTAACCTCAGCCTCGGTTTATGCAATATGGGGATTGTTGAGATAATGTATTTGAAAGTGCTTAGAATGCTCCAAAACACACCCTTCCTAAATACTTTTTCTCATTGAGTGCAATAGAATATACTTCCTAGAAAGGATGCATAAGATTCCTGCTTAAGTCTTACCAATTCACTGCCTTGTCTGCCTTTTGACCTTTTCAAGGCTCATTTGATGACACAATTAACCTATTTCCCAAACTGAATCATTTAATCTGAGGCTTTAAAAAAATGGCATGCAATTTGATTACAGCAAATGAAGGCACACAGTCGCCATGGCATAAATCATTATGGGTAGTTAAGGATTTGTCTTCATGTTTTTCAGTTGTATTTCCCCTCTTTTGACAGGATAATACATGCTTTGTAGCAGTTGCTTTCTGAATAGTGTATTTGTATAAAACTCTGTAATGGGAAATGGGCAATTAGCAGGCGGCAATGCTTTGTGCCTGGGCACACATGAAGAGTTTTCTCTCTTTCCACTACATTTCAGGTGTCCCACTTCCTGTCCTGGTCTGGTACAAGGATGCTGTCCCCATCCACAAACTGCTGAATCCGCGTTACAAGGTTTTGCTCAATGGGAGTCTTCAGATCCAGGGACTGCAGCCTGACGATTCTGGAATCTTCCAGTGCTTTGCAAGGAATGATGCTGGGGAGATGCAGAGTCGTACCTTCCTGGATGTGACTAGTATGTTTGGACCTACGTGGGGGTTGGGCAGGGGAGGTAGAGGAAGGTTTGTGGGGCACAATGCATTCATCTTTCTAAGGCAGCCCAGTGGTACAGAGTAAAAAGAAAAGAAAAGGAAGTCAAGCTCACAGGGGAGGGGCTGTCAGGAGAAACCCCAGAGCAGTGCCTGGGGGAGGAGAGGGAAGATCCTTTCCTTGAGCAAGCAGAAAAAGCTTACAATGATTGAACAATTATGTTGTATTCCCCCTAAGGCTTTCTCCAAGCCTCCTGGTGGAACTACAACACATCCTAGGACAGCCTGCTCCAGCATGGTACCTTTCACAGATATAATAATAATAATAATAATAATAATAATAATAATAATAATAATAATTCATGCAGTGACTCAGCTGCCTGCAGGCTCTGCGCTGCCCGAAACAGCAGCGTGGGGCTTGGATCCTTCCTCCGTCTCCCCCACAGGGGATTCCTGTGACTTGGAAGAAACAATCTGAGCTCACATGACTAGGAATTTGGACCGTGGGACTGGTATTATTTTTGTTTTTAAAAGCTTAAACACAAAGGAACATTTCATGCAGCCCTTTTTCATATTAATAGTTCTGCTGAGAAAAAGTAAGCACAGTATAATGCATTAATGGTGTGTCACAAATGTGAATGAACCAGGAACTGCCAGGTTAATGGCTCCCTGTTCTATATTTTGTTTTTCTTTGTTTGTTCGTTTTTTGGGTTGGGGAGAAGTTACATGTGTAGTGAAGGGTTCTGTGCACACCTCCTCTGGGATACAGCAGGCCATCACAGGGTACAATATATTTTAATTCTTTGATTCAGAATAATAATCTTAAAGTAGCAATTTAAGCACTGTGGCCACAGTATTAGATCAGACGCACAAGTAATCCTTCCCTGCTGTGTGTCCCTGGATAATGTGGTGCCCTCTGGAAGTTTTTGAACTCCAGTTCCCTCAGCCTCTGATGGCCTGGTCAATAGTCAGAGGGGATACGAGTCAACATCTAGAGGGCACTTTAGTGATCATTGAGATACAGCAACAAGTGCACAACATATGCATTATTCACACTTTTGTCATAGTTAAGGGCCATTTATTGTGGGAATGATGTGGTTGTCTTCCCACGTTAAGGCAGAGCAGTATTACAGTTATGCAGCCTTTGCAACGTTTAATAAGTGGGTTTAGAATAACATATGCCAGCACTAATCCTGAAGTCATGCCAGAGAGATGCTATTTTTAGTTGTTTATTCATTAATTCATTCCCATACATAACCTCCCCTCTCTTAAAGGATAGGGATGGCTTACAGTATTCTAATATTCTTTCCCCCTTGTTATCATATGTTCCCTTTTCAACCCTCCTTACCCTTCTCCCTTCCAAGTCTGTGCCATTTTTTGTTTTGCTTTCACAAACAACAACAAAAAATCCTATCCAGTGTCCACCTTCTTACTCACAGGAAGCTGCCTTACTGTATACCAAGCCAGACCCTTGGTCTATCTTGCAAATGCTGGAGATTGAGCCTGGGGCCTTCTGCTTGGGAAGCAGATGTGTTGCCAACTGACAATAGCCCTGCTCCTTTTGGTACCACTTGAATTCACAGTTCCATATTTGCCTCACCCATATGCAACCTGAACAAACACAAGCCTATGCTTTTGTAGTTGATGTCAAATGAAGCCACCTTCACTTCTGTAATGGCACTGCCAAATCTGGTGGCCCCAGATGCTTTCAACTACAACCCCCATCAGCACCAGCCAGCACAGCTGTACTCCCATAAGTGTCCCTCCCCCCAGTGTTCATCTATGCTGTGATGGTGCCATGGCCCCAAATATCTGAAGGGTGCCAAGCTGGGGAAGGCTGTTCTAGAATATGTTGAAGTTGATAAGGAAATGAGGCCAGGAGGTCAATTCCACACCCTGACTGACAAGTGGCAGCATCTAGAACAGGGGTTGGCAAGGTTTATCTTGCCTGGGCTGGATCAGTCCCACAGAGATCCCTCTGGTGTCTTTGGCGTTGCTGACCCCTGATCTAGAATCATGATTCTGTTCTGCATGGAAAATGTGAACTTGGTCATTGCCAAAATGGATGAATACCTGGTGGTTGTCTGCTCTGGTGACCTCAACTTCACAAAAGATGGTTTGGTGGGGGAAAGTGGAGAGATTCTCGGCTGGAGTTTTATTTAGGCATGATGGACGGATGCTTGGCTGCAGCATCTCCTTGCCTTGCTGATTGGCACTGAGCTAAGTCGTTAGATGTTTGCTAGGTTTACCTCTGAACACATATGGTACTCACATAAGGTCTGATATCTTTTCTGGGCAAAAGATAATAGGGGGGGGCTGTTTGATCTTGCATTGGAGATAGAAAGAATGAGGAAATGGGGAGGGGGACAGAGATACCATAGATGAAAATCAAATGGAGACTTTTTTTGGCTGACATTCAGTTCTGCAAACTCATGTCAGGCTCAAGAAGCTTTTCATCTTATGTAAGGGGGTTGAAAGCAAGTAGTTTTGTTTATTTCAATTTATCTATCCCCCCCCCCGAGCTGCTTCTTTTTTCTTCTTTTTACTTTACCACAAAGTCCTTTTGCTTCCACTTGTATGGAAACTGCTTGGAATTCATTTTTCATTTATCCAACAGTCCACGGTTGGGGAATTCCTAGGAGGTGAATAATGAAAAGCTACTGTCTCTTCTGAAAAAGTTTTCATGTTATTGTCGTCATTCCCTGATCCATTACTAGTCTGATAAATATGGATACAAAATTCCACAAGTAGTTGAGAGATCTTTCAAGGAACTGATCCTTGGGAACAAAAAAACCTTTGATTCCAGATATTGCACCAACGTTTTCACGACTGCCGACAGACACCACCGTTACCGAAGGGATGACAGCGGTTTTAAGATGTGATGTCTCAGGAGCCCCAAAGCCTGCCATTGCATGGAAAAGAGGTAAAGTCTTATTATTCTTTTGGGAAATCACTCTAATTGCTGCTGCTCACCAAGAAGAATTAGCATAGCATTAACGTTTTCATGCACTGCAAATCAGAGAATTGAAGCTGTTCTCACATGGTGTTTTTCAGGCAACCAGGTTTTGGCCAGCGGCTCCATTCAGATCCCCAGGTTCCTCCTCCTCGAATCCGGAGGGCTTCAGATCGCCCCAGTCTTTGCTCGGGATGCTGGTGACTATACCTGCTGCGCAGTCAACTCTGAAGGATTCCTAAATGCTTCCGCTGCTCTCACCGTGTGGAGTAAGGACCATGTTTGTTTTAGAGTTTAATATTAATCAAGGCTTAATCAGTTCTCATTGTGCCCTCAGGAAACCAATTACAACATTTCCATTTCATGGTGTGTATGTGTGGAAGGGAGGGGGTGAATAATTTAATAGAAATTATGTTTGTGGATTTTAGAGCTGATTTGGAGAGATCTACAAGGGAGAGTGTTCATTTGACAACTTTGCATTTCAAAACAGACATTAAGTTTCACCAAAGCCATCCTAATATACACAGCTGGAGAGATCTGCAGATTATTTCAGTAATTCATGCACTACGAGGCATGGCTGCTACCTGTACATTCTCATTGTGTCATCCTGATAACGTGGAACTGATACACATATCACAATGTGGTTGTAGGAGAAGCTAATAATCTCCACTGGAAGTTCCCTTCTGAGCAGGCTGCACTGTATAGTATGCGCAGGTTGCCAGTTCATTTTAATGTCCTGCTTAAACCTTTTAAATTTGATTTAATTGCATCACACACTGTATGCACAGCAACGAGAATGAAACTGTTATATAACCCAAGGGGTAGAACAGAAAAATCCAGCACTCTCAGACATGGTGCTTAATGTTCACACTTACCGTTTGACTCTTGTTCCTTGTACAGAAATCTCTTCTGGCATAATGGTGTATTATTGCTTCTGGAAAATGGGACTTTGCTTCCATTTTCCATTTATCTTCCTTTCTTGCACCTGGATTCAGCTGATGTGATCTGCGGCTTTCCCCTTTATATGTGGAGGCATTAGGGAGAACTTTCTGTGCCTTAATTACTCGCTGCGATGACCTCCATTTCCTGGTCATATTTGAATGACGGGGATTTAACAACATTTGGGTAAATGTCATCTCTTATGTGTGTAGAATATTATGGAAAAGTTTGTGTCTTTGGAGCCACTTGATCTGATTCTTCCCGTCTTTCTCCTCATATCCGCAACCAGCTTTGCGTGGATGTGTTGCTTGGGTGTTGTCCAGCCTTTCCACCTATTTTGAAGCTTTTGAAGGCTGTACAAATGAGCTAACACACACCGCTCTATGGTTTAACATGAAGCAATCGCAGCGATGATTAACAATGTAGCGTTTACTCTTTTATGGCCTCCAGTCAAAAAGAGACGGAGTCTAAGAAAATAATGTAGGTCTCCCTAGTCAGATTTTTTATCTTGGAAGCCTCCATGCCTTTCCACGTGAAACTGCTTTTTCAATCTCCCTGCCTCCTTTTAAAACAAGGGTTGGAAGTGAACTGAAGCAATCTGAGCTCTTGCCTCCAGCCCAGCCCTCCTCTTCCTCATTTTGGAGAACTAGAGTATCCTAAAGGGCAAACTCTCTGGCCTGAAGATCAGCATTTCTCCTGCGTTCCATGGCCTCCCACCTGATGTGCTCCTTGCACCGTTAGACTGGTGAGCTAGAGAGAGAGGAACAGAGTGAGAGTCAAAGCTCTGGTGCTGTGGCATCAGGTCCAGTGCGCTCCTGCGTGCCAGTCTCTGGCTCAGCAGACCCCTGATCACCAGCATCTAACTCAGAGATGCTTAGGGGGCAACACAGTAGCCTCCAACTCAGTGTCCTGGTCATGACTGGATCCTGAGATCATAAACGAGGCTAAGGGATCCTGAGATTATAAACGAGGCTGTTACTGAAGAACCAAAACAGCAAAGCCCCCTTGGCTGTGCAGAACAAGCTCCTGCCAAAGAATGCAATATTTTCCTATATTAATCCCAGCTTCTGAACTGACTGGTTGGCCAAACGCCTCTTTATCTGCTGGTAAACCTAAGCACTGCCTGTGCTGTTCTGGTCCCAAACAGGAGTCTCACTGGGCCCAGCAAGGCAGGTCAGTTGTTGCAGCATCATGATGAGGTCCAAGTGGGCAATTTAGGAGGACTAGAGGTGAAATAAGGGCTTTTGAGCCTCTGCCTCCAGTTCAGTTCTGCTGGGCTCCACTCCACTTGGACAACTTGAAGGGAGTCTGACTTGGGGGGGCACTTCTTTGATCCACCGCCTCTTCCTGTGTAGAGCCAAGCAGATAAAATGTTCCGGAAGGCCTGTAAATGCCATCTTTGTAGTGAAGATAACTTTAGGACTTATTGTTAGTTGCTGCAAGAATGAGCTTGTATATGTTTATCTGCTTTGAAGCTTCAGTTTTGCTCCAGGAGAGGCTTCTCATGCTGCCTGCCTGTGAGCTATTCCCTTTTCTGAGAGATGGATACAAACTGGGGAGGGGTTTCTAAGGTAGGAGTGAGATGACTGGGCTATTGATGCCAGCCTATGTAGCTTGCTCTGTGTATAAGAAACACTTAACCTATTGGCACTTTGTGGACAAGTCATGACAATGTCCTGCTGTTTTGGCACCCAGGTCTGTAAAGGCAGCAGGGTTCTGTGGGCTGTGTTGTAAGTCTACACCTTGCTTTAATAAAGCACTAGAACTGGCCATTCTGACATTTTTGACACCTGTCTTTGGTATCCCTGCACCAAACCACCCACACAGGCACTCCTTTGGGCCTGCAAATCAGAACCTTCCAAATAGTGAGGCATTGCATGAGGCACTCTGTTCATCAGGTCCAGGAGCAGGCTTTAGGCTTCATGCTTCAGCACCGGGGGCATGGCTGGTGTGCATCCTGGGAGCGTGGCGTGCATCCCGGGGGCATGATGCACTGCCCTCAGGATAGTGGCGCACATCCTGGGGGTGTGGCACCTAGTGTGGGGGGCAGCCATGATGGCACCCCACCAGGATCATGGTGCCGGGGGCGGTGTGCTCCCACTGCCCCCCTCTTCCTCTGCCAGTGAGTGTTGCAGGATCCGATTTCACAACCTCCTGTTTGCCAGTCTCAGAGCCAGGAACCTGGTCCATTTCTTCAGCCAGTGTCCTTGTAACCTCTTATTCTGTGCCCTGATCACTGCTGAACTCTGACACCACAGCACACATAGGCACTATTGCTCTTTAAGCCCCAGAATGCACAGCTGCTACCTGAATGACTGATGCAAGCCAATAGTCTGGTCCAGCTAGCTTTTCAGCTTTGAGCTCAGCTGATGTTCCACAAACTTCATGTTGCAAAGCATCCTCAAGAGATGCAGTTTGCATAGGAGAAAAGATGCTTCCCTGTCAGTCGTTTCCCCTCTGAAACTTCCTCCCAGTTGTCCTCTCTTCACCCCACCAGTATTGTAGACCTGGATTTATTCTGGGGGGTGGGTGGGGGTGGGGAGTGGAATGAAACCCTGTAACTCCAAGAGATAATTTCCTGGGACATTTTGCTATTCAAAGTAAAAATCACATTAAGAGCCTGTGTAAGTATACAGTCCTTCTCTCCTGAAGGTGGCTAAGACATCAGGAGCCAGCCTTGGTCATATCTGCTTTCTTCCCACTCTTTCCTCTCCCTGGACTGAATTATCTCCTACTGCTGCAATAGCAATTAAAGGAAATATCTTCATCATTAACATCATAACTGCAGCTGGTTCTTCTTAACCCAGGATCTGAAACTCACTTTGAGCTGTTGTTTCAGACTCCACTTACTTGGGAACTGTGGTTTGCATTTACCATGATTAAAAATCACTGTGACAATTTCCCTAAACTGTGGTTATGCTGTGAGTAGGAGAGTCAGTCTACAGCAAGGTCGGAGGCTGGCTCCTTAATCATGCTTAAGAAGTGGTTACTTGCCCTAACACATGACAAACACTCTGCTGTAAAATTTACTCTAGGTCTCTTTTTCTAATATTGCTGGGCCCCTGGAATTGGAATCCCGGGGGAAATTAAAGATGGGAAGGGGATGTGATACTGCATTAAACTTTTCCAGTAAACACTGGCTGTGGAGAACTTTGCACTTTCACATATTTGCTAGAGGCAGGGGGATGGAGGAGCAGAAATTTTCTTGTCAGGAATGACAAATGACCTGGCTCTCTGCCTTCAGAGGCCAAACACCCAAGCCAAGATGGAAGTTGGCAATTTTACCTGAACTGTGGGTCGTGTTCTTTTCAGATCGCACTCTTATCGTTCGCCCTCCTGAGGACAGCACTGTTATTAAGGGAACCACCGCGATGCTGCACTGCGAGGCTGCTCATGACCCAAGAATTTCAATCAGGTTGGTGGTGTCTGCACTTGCTTCTGCCGTATATTTGAACTTAATTTTACAAAATGTGGTCACCGTGTTTGGCGAGCTTTTTCCAGGCACCTGGTTTTGTGCTGGAATTCCCAGTGATGGCATCCTCTGGGGTTGCAGGTTGAGCTATTATTCATGTCAAGTCCTTTTTATTTCTCCACTTCAACCTTATATATTATTTACAATGAACTGCGTTCCACTTCATGACTTCAATACAACTACCCATGATTTACTGTCAAGGTTAATACAATATCAATAAAACTGACTTGTCAGAAGCTGATACTTAATGAGAATGAAACCCAAAGTGATTTGAGGGGATTGTAGGAACGTTTGCAGAGAGAGTCTTGAAAATTCCTGAAAGCATCCTTTCTGCTCCTGAACAAAGCGCCAGATCAGCCTTGCAGAAAGTACAATATGTCTTTAAACTGCCAGATTCTACAAGCAAGGAGTCAGAGGAATTCCCTCTCTGCTCCTTTGACAGGATGAGCATGTACACAAATGAAAGACAGGCAAATATAAAGGGGAAAGGCCAAGGAAGGATGCCACAGCTCCCTTTAGAAAATGTTAAACAACGGCATTTGTGTAAAAGAGAAAGGAAAGACATCAAGTCTTGCATTAAGAAGAGGATGGTATTTTAGAAGCTTTCTCTGCTGTCGCCACCCCCCCCCACTCCCCCCGTTAAGGGCTGGTAGGATTATGACTATGAGCTCTGCTATAGATGGTTTAGAATAGCTCTCTTCTATTAATCATAACATTGAAATCACTTGTGGGAGAAAAGTATTAAATGGATCATGAATAAAAAATCAGAAAGGTTTAAAGCTAAGTATAATTAGCATTTGTGTAGTGTATTTCAAGCATCAAAGATTCTTACATACAATTCCTCTGTGTTCCTTACAACACCCTTGTATGGCAGGCAAGGGTATATTTTGTGATTCATATACTAAAGGAACTACTACAAATATCCTTCAAATTCACTGTTGTTCTGTTTTGTGTTCTGCAATTTAAATTCAAATATATGCAGGAGGAAGCTGTTGTAGCCCTTTGTTATACATTTTGCCTGCCCATGCACCCACCTGTGAACTCTGGCCCTAATCCACAGGAAATTGGGCCCAAGGACACGGGTGGAGCTGTGGGTTAAACCACAGAGCTTAGGACTTGCCGATCAGAAGGTTGGCGGTTCAAATCCCCGCAACGGGGTGAGCTCCCGTTGCTCGGTCCCTGCTCCTGCCAACCTAGCAGTTCAAAAGCACGTCAAAGTGCAAGTAGATAAATAGGTACCGCTCTGGCGGGAAGGTAAACGGCGTTTCTGTGCGCTGCTCTGGTTCGCCAGAAGTGGCTTAGTCATGCTGGCCACATGACCCGGAAGCAGTACACCGGCTCCCTCAGCCAATAAAACGAGATGAGCGCCGCAACCCCAGAGTCGGTCACGACTGGACCTAATGGTCAGGGGTCCCTTTACCTTTTACCTATGCAGGGGCAAAGGCAAGAGGGGAACAAGGCAGGAAATACTGTAGCCTTTCCTGTGACATAGACTCAGTCTAAGAAACGTAGAAAGGAGAAAGGCATCTGAAGGCAGCCCTGTTTAGGGAAGCTTTTAATGTTTGATGTATCACAGTATTTTAATATTCTTTTGGAAGCCGCCCAGAGTGGCTGGGGAAACCCAGCCAGATGGGCGGGGTATAAATAATAAATTGTTGTTGTTGTTGTTGTTGTTGTTGTTGTTGTTGTTGTTGTTGTTGTTGTTGAAAAAGAGCAATGACAGGTCAGCGGTAGAGAGGCATCCATTAGTAGTACATCTGTTTGCATTGTGTAAACCTCTTATTGCCTTCTATGGTAAAATGTATTTTTTAAATGAAGTAAAAAATGGGTTCTAAGTAGGTTTTCAGACTCTTGAAATATAAAATATCTGATACCTGACAGGTTCTGGGTGTGAAGCCAAGAGGAGATTCAGGACTAGGTAGGTCTGCAGTGGTACACACTAGTTTCTGAAGGGTCTGAAAGCCTATTTTGGAGTCAAGCACAAAAGTTGTTTATTTGTGTATAGTCTGCAGGTCAACAACAGCACACACATCCAGCCGGGGTACTGTATGTCCTTGCCCCCTTGTTTTTCTGTGATCCAAAATCAAACCAAGTACAGCCTGGGTCAGGCTGGCAACCATCACTTCAAACCTGCTTTGTTTAAAAAAGAATAAATGGGAAATTTGCCATTGATTTCTAAGGAGTAGGATTGCACCCTTCACCTTGAACTATCGTACATTTTATTAGTCTTGCCGGCCTGTCAGACATTCACTGCATCCAAATGAGCCCTTGGTGAAGGTTGCGATTGAGCATCTCTGTTCTACATAGTTATTTAGCTCTGTTTTTACCATATAATTTCAGCACTTGATATTTCATCATTTTTAACGAAATAGACAGCTGACTTTAACGGTCTGAAATACTGTGACAATCAGGTATGTTTGGAAGAAGGACAACGTTGTCATAAATCCATCTAGCAGCTCCCGAATCACCATGGAGAAAGATGGCAGCCTCACCATCAGCCAGACGTGGTCCGGAGACATCGGAGACTACACTTGCGAAGTCACATCCTCCGGAGGAAATGATTCCAGGGTGGCCCGCTTGGAAGTGATGTGAGTATCCCAGGGGCAGGCAGCTTTGAATGAAACTGCAAGTGGTTGGCACCTCCCTCTTATTTTACTCCACTCCCCTGCAACTTTTGCTTTGACTTTTCATTTGTTATAAGAAACACAGCCAGTTCCTTACTTTAGTACAATTGCCTCCAGTAGTATTTAAGCTCGAATCTGATTCACCACACTTACGGTGTTTCCAGATCAGGGAAACTGGCTAGGCCAAAGAGAGCCAGCCCAAGCAGTTTATTGTTGCTGTAGTTTTCCAGGCTCCCTCATATGAGCCTGCTCAGAACATGCAGTTCCAGGTAATTCATTAGGCTGAGTCCCAGGTGCCAGCCATGAGCTTCAAGCCCTGGAGTCCCTGACCATGGTCTGAATTTGACTAGGGATTTCCTTAGAAAGAGCATTCCCCATAGTAGCCCTACAGTTCTGGGACTCTGCCAACTGGGTTCTGTCACATCACCACAGGCCTTTGGGAAAGATCTGATTCACAACCACACCCAACACCCACCCCATTCTTGATGGCTTTTACTTGAAGGCTTAAAAAAAATGTTCTGCTTCCTTGTTGGTTTGGAGTTTGTTTTAATTCTGGACTGGATGTTTGGTTATTGTTTTCTGGCTTTTATTATTTTCCTGGTTTCCCCCCCCCCTTTTTTTTTTTTTTTTTGCTTTCTGAGTAATTCATATTTTTGTTTTACACTTGTTTTGTACTGTTGTTTTTTTAATGGAAGCCGCCTTGAGAAAGCTTTTACTCTTCAAGGCAGCATATAAGCAGGTTTTTAAAAATAATAATGATATGCTCTGTTGAGACCTATGAAATTGAAAAGCGCCTGCATTGATTGTTCTTTCTTGGCTGAACTGATCCCTAAGCTCTGATGGAAGTGGAATGTGAGTGAGGCAGTCAGTCTTGTTGAGCTAGAGAAGGTGATATTCTAATATGACTGACGCTTAGAGTAAACCTGCGTACTAATATTTTTTGGAAAGCCATCTGTTTCTGCCGTCTGCTTGTACCTAATCTTTTCTTGGAGAAGATGCCTTGAGGCTGCTTCTTCAGCCCTGCTGTCTAACATGCTCATTTCTGAGATTTTGTTACATCCATCTTGGTTTCATTACAGCATCACCTCTTCAGTGCCAAGCCTAGATTGAATTCTGTTCTGAAGCCATCCATTTTTACATCCTCTCCTTTGGTTCTTATCCTGGAGTGCATTTTATGCTGCTGGTAGAAATCCAGGGCTGAGGAGAAAATTCCAAACAGATTGCTACCTCCTGTACTTAATTTGTTGTCTCTTGTGCCTCTTTAGGGACTTTGGTGCAAGGATGAGTCTGGCTTTAAAATTGTGACATTGAAGCCAAAAGGCCAATGTCTGCTGAGAGCATTTAACTGTGAAAGGCCACTCCAGGCCCTTGAACTCTTACCATCCTTTGTAATCACCATCAGGGGCCAACCAAGGTCTAAAGTTGGGGGGGGGGGGTTACCAGCCTGCTACCTGTGATTCTTTTAACTGGAGACACCAGAAGTTAAACCTGGGATCTTCTGCAAACCAAGCATGTGTTTTGTCTCTATGCAGAGATTCCTGCCAATGACACCAAACATTCACAGTCAGGCCTCTGGTGGGGTCTTCCTTTCTCCCCCACAGCCCACTTCCTTTCCCATAGTTTCTGTTCTTCCCAAACCTCTCAAATGTGAAACAAGTCAGGTGGCAGGAGTCATTCCATGGTCATACACCCCCCAAAATGTTGTCTCAGAATCATCATCACGGGCAATTTATAGGAGCATCAGAAAGAAGTGACTAGATGCCAGCATCAGGCAAACAATGCAAGCTAAACACAGTTTGAATGTGTCCATTATTAAGTGAGAGTTAATAATAGTGATTCTCACAGATGTATAGTAACGAAACTCCAAATGACACCCTGTTAAAAAACCATCTTGTTGTGGTTTCCATCTCCATATATTCCTTAAATTGCACTGACTGCCTCTTCCCATTTGTACTTTTTATTTTGCATGCTTCATCTAAGTGAGAACAATCGGAAAGAAGTCAGGCAGAAAGCAGATTATCTTTCCCACACAATAGAGAAGGGTGGTTTTTTCTTTCTTTTAGTAATTTCCGGCTTTTCTGGTGGGCTGTTATCCAAGAGAGAAAAATTACTCCTATTTCATAATGTACCTGCAATGGGGGGGAAACACACACATGTATACACAAACACATACACAAATCTCTTTCCCCATCAGACGCAATGCATGTCCCTATATGGAAGACAGGTTTGAGATCCTCAATTTTTCTTTGGGTCAGATCCATAGGCAAATTTAGTGTTATGCAAGTGAAATTGAAATGTCTTCCCCAGAGTATGTTCAAGTTTCTCTCAAATCGTTACTGACAAAAAACTGTAAGGAGGCTTAGGGTTAGGGTTATGAGAAATTTTAAGCGCTAATACAGAATGAACATCTGTGGAGGGGCTTGAACACAGTGTTGAAAGCACATGCCTGGCATGCAGAAGGCATCAAGTTCAATCCCCAGAATCTGAAGGTGATGTTTAGAAAGTTCCCTGCCTGTAACTGAGAGCAGCTGCCAGTCAGTGCAGATGGATCAATGGTATGATCCTGAAATGCGCTCCGGGTGCGGATTCCTTTGAGTTTGATCCTAAATCTGCAGTTAGTGCAGAATGCTGCTGCGGCACAATTATTGACAGGAGTGAGTGCTTGCCGGCATATAACACCTTTGCTAAGAGAGGTGCTCTAGTTGCCAATCTGCTACCAAACCAGGTTCAAGGTGTTACTATTAGTGTATAAAGCCCTTAATGACTCAGGACAGGTTTACCTGGGAGATCACCTTACCCAAATAGGCTCACTCAACCGCTTCAATCTGCAGAACTAGCCCTGTTACAGGAGTCTCAAAACACCTCTTCCACATCTGTCAGAAATCCATCTCCCATGCTTTGGAACTCCCTGCCTCTTGACATCACACAGGTGCCTTCACTGTACTCCTTTTGGCACCTGCTAATAAACATTTTTGCTTAGGCGAGCCTACCCAGGTATACAGACTTTTTGCATGTGTTTTGATCTGTGTTTAGCTCATCACTGATTTTTTAAAATCATCTTTTTGTTCTGAGGTTTTTCTTTGTTTTTACAATCAAGTGGTATATACATTTTATGAAATAGATAACATTCCATATAAAGCTGCTTCCTGCAGTGGCGTCGCGAGGGGGGTGGGGGGTGGGCGGTTTGGCCCAGGTGCCATGTCTGGGGTGTGTGTGTGACAAGAACGCACCCCATGGAGTGCTCGCCCTGCCGCCCCTGGGCATGGTGGCACAAGCAGCCATTGCGCCGCCACAGCCACATGTGGAGGATCCTCCATTCGCGGCTGCAGCTTGAGCGCTGTACGGACGGTGGTGGGATGCCTCCGTCACCACTACAGCTGCAAGCGGAGCATCCCGCCACAGCCCGTACGGCTCTTGGGTGTCGCCAGTGGCAAACTGCTATGTACAACGCATATGCAGTGTCACAGGCATGCACTGTGTGTAGCGACGCCACACATGCACTGTGCATAGGAGTTAGCCACCGGTGACACTGGAGTGCCATACGGATGGCAGCGGGATCTGTCCGCCGGTGGCAGGAGCTGCTTATGGCAAGCTGTGCCCCCCCCAGCCTCTCTACCTCCCCGGCTCGCCATAAGTGGCTCCTGCATTGCCGCTTTACAGTGAGCTGGGAAGTGAGGGAGGGGGAAGGACGGGAGCCGTGGCTCCCAAGAGGATGAGTGCCCCAGCAAAGCATCATAGCTCCCCCCTTCCCCCGACGGCTCAGGGTACTTGGGAGTCGTGGCAGTGGAGGCACAGAGGCGTGGGGGGGGCGGACCACCCCAGGTTTCATCGCTGAGGAGATGACATTTGGCGCCCACCCGCGACTCCCAAGCCTGCCCCGAGCTGTTGATGGGGGGGGGGGGCTGACAAAAAAAAATTCCACACCGGGTACCACCTGGGCTTGCTACGCCTGTGGCTTCCTGTGCTAGAGGAAGGCTTGCCTGCCGCAAGTCCCAGGTTCAGCTCCTGGCAGCTCCAGATAAGGCTGCGAAGGGCCGCTGCCTGCGACGCAGGAGAGACACAGCTGCAAGTCAGTGCAGGCACGGCTGAGCCAAATAGTCCAGTGGCCTCTGGTTCCTCTGCACAAAGGAGACCTGAGGGACCGAGGACGCCTTTCCCCTTTAAAATATCCTCCTGCTGAACCACTTACCACAAGTCAAACTTCATGGCAGATTTGGCTTAGACAGTCTTTTGTGACCAGGAAGGAAAGCTTTTTCTCTTCTTCTTTTTCAAATTGACAAGGAGGCTTGCTTAATCTCCTTCGCCTTCTTGGTAATCCTCTCTTCAGTCACAGTCTCTCTAATTACCTGCTGTTGGGCTCTTTTTTTCCCTGAGAAATCTTTCCAAAAACATGCCTAGTTTATTTCCCTTAGCAAATAGCTTGCTTTTAGCTAATTTTGTAAGATACTCTGTGGGTGTTTGTTGAGTAAATTTCTTCAGCCATCCTCTGGCAGTCACAAACTGTTTCTCAAACATTAGGGTATTTGTGTCTGCCATGTATCGTTTTTTGAATACCTTACCTTTTTTCCTCCAGCCTCACTACAGCAGTGAAACAGTCCTCTTATGTTTATATAGGAAGGCAAATGGGGACTTTTCTCCAGAGTCCCAGGAGACTGTCACCAACAGTGTACTGTTTTTGATGGTTTAGAGCTTAGACAAGCGCTGAAGCAACTGGTGCGAGTGCATTTTGCAAATGGTTTTAGCACACACATGTGTTTGGGTGATTCTTCACACCATGTTGTAAAAGGATGAGGAACTGTTTAAGAACATGAAGAAGGGTTTGGCTGGGTCAAGCAAACGGTCTTTCTTGTTTCTTAAAGTAGCTAGCTAGATGGCTTCTAAAAGCCCACAAGCAAGGCATGAAAGCCAGTTTTTGGTCTCCAGTGGCATAGGTCTCTCAACCTGGAGGTTTCATCATGACTATGATTGGTAAACATTGCTCCATGAATTTGTCCAATCCTCTTCTAAAGCTTTCCTAGCTAGTGAACATCACCACTTTTTGTGGCAGCAGATTCCAGAAATGAATTCTGCTGTTTTTCTCCTTCTCTCATAACACTCGAACTCATGGACATCCAATGAAACGGAGAGCTGGAAGATTCAGGCCAGATAAAAGATAGGGCGTCTTCATGCAGCACAGATTTAAACTGCAGAGCTCACTCCCAAAGGAGCAGCGATCGCCGCCAATTTGGGTGGCTTTAAAATAGGATTAGACAAATTCACGGGCGAGGATAAGACTATTGGTGGCTGCTAGCCAGGATAACTGTACTCGGTCTCCACAACTGGAAGCAGCAGTGCTTCTGAATGTCAATTTCTGGGAAATATAGGAGGAGAGAGTGCGCTTCTGCTCAGGTCCTGTTTGCAGATTTCCCAGAGGAATCCGGTTGGCTACTGTGAGAACAAGTTGCTGGACTAGATGGGTCATTGATCTGACCCAGCAGGCTCCTCTGATGTTCTTATGTTCTCTCTATCCTGAATCTCCAACAAAGACTGGAGGTGAACGGGCCTTAGGAGTCTCATCTCCAGCCCCACCCACTTTGGCCTGAAGCCTGAGGTGATTTGATCGCCCGCATCCTGGTCTGAAGCGGAGCACTTCTTTGCCTTTTGATGGCCTCCCAAATACCATGCATGGTAGCATGGGAAGCACTCAATTCCTCTGGTGAGTCCAAGTTTGGGGACATCTTCTGTGAAAGACCCAATGCAAGGACCAGACCACCAGTTTCAGGAGCCCAATCCAATTTGCCTGCTGGTCATTCAGCAGCCTCTGACTTAGCAATCTTTCCTTCTTGGTTGTGTGCTTGTGTGTGTGTGCAGCTTTGAGGTTTTACTACAATCAACTGGTATATAAATATTGTGAAATAAATAAATTGTTCTGACATAGAAATAGCCCAGTATTGATCCCCTCCCCCAATCCCACTCTGACATCCAGTTAGTATGCAATAATTCCATGGATGTTTAGAGCAAGGAGATTTTAATTTCTTCCCAATGAAAGATGGACAGAACTGTTCACAATGGTGGTGGTAACTAATTTCTCACCCTCCTCACTCTTAATTTTAGTGTTCTCCTATATGTGACATGGAGGCATTTGTTCAAGAGAGATTAATAATGGTTAACCTCCACTTTTGTGTACAACTGAGAGACCAATACATTTCCTTGCTTGAGAGGTGCTTTTCAGTTGTAAACAATCCTTTCTGGCAAGAGATGTTTCTTGCATGCTCATTTCCTCTGCCTCCAGGGACTTCTGTATATAAGCATCATCATGTGCTGGCAGTTGCTGAGTTCAGAAGGCAACAGTTCATTGCTCTTATATTTTATGGCCTTAACAAGTTAGTACAGAGGGCTGCTTAGCCCCAAAGACCTGTTATGGTTTGCCCTTGCTAGTGTGGACTCAAGGTGACTGCCTATACTGTACACCTGATACAGGAGACAAAATGAGTTTGCTCCAGTATATCAGCTCTAATGAGCACACAGTGTACTAATGAAGAGGGATACAAATTCCACACTTCAAGAACTTCAAATTGATCGATGCTCCAAAATATCAATATTAAAATTTGCAGGGAGTCTTGCAAGACAATCTGCTCAAATCAAATCCTCAACAGGAACTTGCATTTAAGCTTGAAGTAACCTAACAGGAATATTAGCTTTTACAGAGTTTCACCAAATGGAGATCAAGCCTGTTTTCTTGATGAGCATAGACAAGCTAGATGTTCAGTGTTTCAGATATCAAGGAGCCTTTTAGAATTTCCACTAAAGGCTAGAATTTGAAACAGGCGGAAACGATTCCCTTCTGTATCAACTGTTTACTTGAGCAAAATGAGAGCAGCCTGGGCTGGTAACTGTAGAGTAGCTTTGAATGGATATCTTTAAAGTGACAGGAAAACAGACCTAGCCAATAAACACATGTACAGTGACAGGCATGTTCATACTTTGTGCTTCTGTAACCACCTGGTGCCTCTGCAAACACTATTTATAGCTGGGATAGTTCAGCTGGTAGAGCCTGTCGGAATATTTTGCCCAGTGTGGGGCCTGAAGCCATGGCTCCTGAGATTTAGGGGCCATAGCTTCAGGCCCCACACTGGGAAAAAGATTCCTACAGTACATTGCAAGGGGTTGGACTATATGACCCCCATGGCCCCTTCCCAATCTGCAACTGTATGATTCTATGATCTTACGCTTTGAATCCACAACTGCATCTTTTGCTCTGCATTGGTTAGGTACCATTTATTTATCAATTTATTTATTATTTAAATTTATATACTGCCCATTCCCCAAAGATCTCGGGGCAGTTCACAAGATGAAAAGCACAAAATAAATAGTTAAAGCGGAAAAAAGTTCTTACAATTATTAATTAACCTTCTCTTCTCTGTAAGTTCCCATAGTTAGTTACATATGGAAAAAATACATTGTGACATTAAAAAAAACAAAAAACACCCCACACTCCAAGATACCATACATTTCTGTTTTGATCAATTTCGCCGCTTTCCTGCAGAATCCTGCCAGCACTACAGAATGGCTGGCTTTAACTGGGACGTGGCAGATCTCAGTAACATGATCAGTTACAAACAGTATGTGAGTCTTACATTGGGTCTCCTCTGAAGCAAGTAGAAAAGGTCCCCTTCCAGCCATTCTATGCAGTGGAACTTTGCATGCAAGGAGCACTTCAATCTCCTGCAAGGGCTCCAACTATAGGGGGCTCTGGGTGCCCAATCACCCACAAAAAAATGTTGTGGGTGCTTAGCACACATACCTCAGGGCCCCCAAGACAACTTTCAAGGTCCCGCGAGGTCTCGGGACCTGGTGCTACCAGAAGTCAGTGCAGACACTTGGCTTCCACTAATGTAAGAATGCCTTCCTTTGCTTGATGGTGCAGAAAAGCTGCCCTCATGGCTTGGAGTTTGAGAAAAAGCCCTTTCTGTCATCAACTTCCAGCATCTTTTAATGGAGGACAAGCCCATCCATGGCTCCTAGCCACAAGGGCTATGTCCTCCCTCCACAGCTGGAGGCAGAAGGTCTTTGGAGGCCAGTTCTTGAGGATGGCAGGTGGGGAAGAGGGCTGTTGAGCTCAGGTCCTGGTTGCAGGCTGACCACTGTAAGAGCAGATGGCAAAATGGGTCTTTGGCCTGATGGGGCAGGGCTCTTACGGCCTTATGTTAGCCCAAGCATAATTTTGTTTTTCAGTTTGAGCTATGCAGCCTGGTGTGGGCTACATAAACTATGGGCCACGGTTCAAAGTTAATGCAAAATTAAATTCATTTCTCCTCTCTTCGCTTCAACCACAGGAAGGAATCTAAAATTCAGGGCATGCATTTTGCAGCTCTGATTTAAAGCCACATCCCTGGGCTGAAATTGCACTTGTTTATGAATGTGGAGTGGTTGTGGTTTTAGACGGTGCTCAGTGTGCAGCAGCTTAATAAATTATGAAAAGAAATGAGTACATTTTTTAATTAAAGAATGTCAAGTACAATTACTGCTTTTTGGTCTGACCAGCCAGGGTCAGCAATAATTGATATTGAGAGAGAACTTCCACTAAGCAGTCCATGACAAATTGCTAGGATGGTTGCTTTTCCCACGCAAGAGATTTGGGCTTCACTTTGATGGGAAATGCCAAGAAGCAAAAGATCCGGGTCGTTTTAGCTGTGAGTAGGTCTCACAGAAGACATTCAAACAGCCGAGGCAGAGAATGCAAACTCCCTACCTCAACACCCCATACCCCAATTATCTGTCTATCTATCTGTTGATATATACCTGAATGGTGGGATCCTTGCCCACTGCTGGCACCCGAAACCTGCTACTATCTCACTTAAATTCATGATGTAGGCCAAGACAAGCCCCACCATGTGACTGGGAAGAGTGGGCCACTTCAGGTGACGGGTGCTGGTCTGCCATTAATGGCTAGCAAATGGTTAGTTTTTTGATTTATTATTGGGAGAGAGACAGTGTTGCGCAGCGGTTACAGCATCAGACTGGGATCTGAGAGACCAGGGTTCAAATTCCCACTTGGCCGTGAAGCTCACTGGTTGTGACCTTGGGCCACTCACTGCCTCTTTGTCTAGCATACCTCACAGGGTTGTTGTGTGAGGATTAAATGAGGACGGAGAGAAGAACCATGTATGCCACCTTTGGATGAAAATGCAATAAATAAAATAAAATATTTTTATTGCAATCTGAGGAGGGAGGGGGGAAGTTAGGTAGGATACATGTTTTTGCAAGCAAATTCCAAACTGACATCTCTAGGTAGTGGTTGGGCAAGGGCCCTGGCCAGGAGCTGCCAGTCAGTGTAGACCACACTAAGATAAATGAAGCAATAGTCTGATTTGGTAAAAGGCTCCTTTATCAATTTTGCAATGGGGGCCATAGATTGGGGGTGGAACACATACTTTGCATGCAGAAGGTTCCTGGTTCAATTCCTGGTATACCAGGCAGGGCAGAAACAGGCTCCTCTCTGAAATCCTGAACTGCTGCTGCCCATTAGGGTAGACAATACTGAACTATCTGGACAAATGGACTGACAGCTAAGGCAGCTTCCCCTATTCTGCTTCAGGCACTGGGACTTGTCTTGTACAGCCTTGGCTGGCTGGGACTCACAGCAAGTCTTCCCAGTGCTTTGAGGCCATAAGCAATATGCCTTACCCATCTACTTCCACATATTTGTGGGTGCTTACTTTTCAAAATTTGTGTGTCTGTTTTTAGATATTGTGTGCTTTACTAAATCCTATGTTTTGTTCATTTTACTTTAGATTTTAAGCATTCCATTTAGCATTCCCAAGTGTTTTTTGCAGGCATTTTTCACTTGGGTGGTTTAGAAAAGAACAGCACCTCTATTTTGTTAGGGATCTACCAGGCTGAGGCTGCAGCATGAATCTTAAATGGTAGCAACCTAAGAGTACATACAATAATTTTGATTGGGGGCTCTTCATGGATGGTGGCAGTGTCTTCTGCTCGCCCGAGTATGAAAAATTCCACTTTAAATCATCTCTCCTCCCCCCTTTCTCCTCAGGCGTTGGTTTCCTATTCATATGTTTTACAGCTATTCCATTACTAAGAACTTGCTGTAAAAAGAATTTATGGGCCAAGTTGTCTCAATTAAAAAAACAAATTTGAAAACTGGCTTTTTTCCCATGTTAAGTAACAGAGCCATTAGCTATTTAAGTGTCAACCTTAGGAATTTCCACATAAATCACCACTGAGAAACCACACAAAAACTCAGCATTGCTCTGAATATTATTATCATTATTATTATTATTATTATTATTTCACTTTTACGTTAAGCTGATCCATTTGTGCTCATATAATGTCTTAAACATTTGTCTGTGACCTACAGAGTGACAGGTGGACCTCTTCCTTCTTTGCTTTTTGTTTTAATTTCCGGCGCCCTCTTCTCCTCGTCTCCCCACCCTGCTTTCCACAGAGAATTGCCTCACCCACCGCAGAACCTCCTGGCCACCTTGAACGCTTCCTTCAGCCGCAGCGTAGTCCTCTCCTGGGTGCGTCCCTTCAATGGAAACAGTCCCGTCCTGCACTACATCATCGAGCTGTCTGAGAACAGTAAGTGCGGCGAAACTGATTTTCACCCATTTATGCGAAGACATTTTATTTGGAGTTGTTATTTTCCTCCCTTCCCCTCCCAGGTATCTCTTGGGTAGGCGTGAGAAATCATGCAAAGCCTGGGTATCTGTTTCTTCTCTTGCAAATGTGCATGCGGATTATTCATAATTTTTAAATAAGAAATTTCATTCTAAAAGAACAACCATTTCCCCTGGCAAATGTTCTGCCCCATTGGGGACTCTAATTGGGAGCTCTCTCTCTCCTCCTCCTCCCCCCCCCCCCGTCACTGCTGCTCTGCTGCTCTTCAGACCTGTTGCACATGGCATTATCTTTGACTTAAGAAGCCAGGGCGACTGCCTGGATGTTCACTGCTCAGGAGTGCAATTATGCAGCCCCGGTGTAATCCTGATGCTTGGCTTAGGCGTGTTGTCATGGCAGTCACTCTCATAAAATATAATTGAGCTGGCATTTTCTTATCAGGACTCCCATAGTCTCAGAGTCCAGTGGAAGGCCACCTGCCCTTCTTCACTCTCCATGCATCTTCCACTAAGAGCCTTTCCTTCCCTGTCCACATCTCGTCTCCTCTCCTGAGGAACACACCCTCTCACCACCAGGCTTCTCCTTGGGTCCAGCTCATGCTGCAGAGGCATGAAGTCTGCTGCCTACAACCAAGAGATGAGGAAGTGAGGGCTTCTTCCTCTAATTTCCTGCCCCAGAGTCCTGCTCCTCGGAGCAGGAAAGGGAGTTGGGGCAGGGGTTAGAGCCGGGAAACTGTGGCTGCCACGTCCCTGATTTAACAACAGGTTGGGAGATTCAGGTTTGAAGCAGGCAGCCTTTATTCATACCTTTGAACCTCCCTGCCTCCTCCTCTGCCCATTTGATCTCCCCCCGCTCACACACACACACACACCAACTATACCACCCTTATTTCTGATGCAGCCTTTGCTTCTCTCTCTTCCTGCCAAATCAAGGTGACTGAGATGGAGAAATGAAGGAGACAGATTCAGTCTAGGAAGAGTGGAGTGTGTGTGTGTGTGTGTGTGTGTGTGTGCATGCAGGCACACACATACATCAGTGGATACATACTTTATCCATGTCTGTAGGGCTTCAAAGTAAATGGAAAGGCTTCATGTTTATTTACATGAATGTTAAATTTTTTTTGGGGGGGGGAGCTACATCTGGTCTGCTGCCGAGTATCTATTTTAGCCAAGGGCCCTACCTTGTACTTCAATCACTCTGTTGTTTATCTGGCCATGCTCAGCGCGCACACTATGGAATATAAATGCAACCACAATATTCAGGGGCTAGAAAGATGGGCTTCGGCATGCAGTTTTGAGTGGCCTTCAGATGTAATCCAGAATATCAGGCTTTGCAGGAGACTGTCCTGCAAATAGGGATGATACTGTCAACTGGAAAATATAGTAATTCACCTCTAAAAATCTGTAAGAAGCTCAGTCGAGATCTGATAACATCCTACAGAAATTGCTTTGATAATCCTGAAGGGTACGAAGGGATTTTCTGAACTCTCACACGCTGTCAGACAAATCCGTTGATTTTAGCTGATGGCATCGTAATCTACCACAGGCTAGTTCTCTGTGCATAAATTTCACAAAGCTTTTTGTCTGGAAGCACAGAAACAAAAAGGAGACACAGCCTAGTGAAGTACAGAGCCATTCCTGTCAGCAATGCTTTTGGGGAGGGGTAATGGAAAGGGATGTCAGGTGGAGTTTGGATTTCAATCCTGGCTGGTCCTGGACTCCTGTGGCAACCCTAGGCAAGTTGTTGTGTCTTGGTTTGTGTTCATCATCTGCAAAGGAAGGAATGATTCACAGTGTTGTATTTCATACAGGGCAGTTATTGTAAAAATCAGTGGGTTGTTGACCATGCAAGACTTTGCACCACAGAAATGGTCACTGGCTAGCAGTACAGGGAAACTGATGCTCTCAAAACTACAAACAGAGAGGGCACACAGGACTGCACTCTAATCCTCTGAACATTGGGATGGATTAATAATGATACGGTCTGCAGTGTGGGCAGCTTTGCTTAACTTCCAGCCTTCATGAATGCCATCCTAGGAGAGAGGCAAGCATCCTCATCCTAAAATCGGGGATCAGCAGTCTCTGAGTCAGCTGCAGTATTTGCCCTGCAGGCTTTATCCTGACGATCATTTCAAAACCTGCCTCCTCCTCCTCCTGCATTTTAGCCTTTGCGTTTTAGCCTCCTGCATTTTAGCCTCTGTGATTCACATGGAATATATGCATCCCATCTACGACATGAGGAAAGAGGGTGCAAACAAACAGCCCAAGTAAGCCCTCAAAATGACTGTCCATGGGTGGCTATTCAATACAATTGGTAGACAGAAGTGGTAGAACTCTGGATTTTTCCACTTCAAACTGCAAGTGAGGAGTGCCATGTTTTTGCATGCTCCCCCATTCTATATTTTTATTTTAAAAAACCTCTTTCATCTAGTGAACTAACACATCAGTTTATGCTAAGCCTTTCTCATTGACATACTAGTTTTCTATACACATAGATTTTTTTTAACATAAGCATTAAAAACTGCAACACCCTAAAGCCTGAAGTGGAAAAGCCCAGAACTTCATCATCTCTGTGAGCTCAGCTAGATTGCTAAAGAAAAAGCGTTTTATATGCGTTTTATATGCAATATAACACTGTGACCCCAGATGGCACTGTGGGGTTCCATTTTTGCCCACTCGATTTCTCAATATAAAGGTTACAATGCATTTTTCTTAAGCACTTCTTTGCTGTGTCTAGTTTCAGCCTGTGTCTCATTCTGTGGAGTGTGTGAAATGCTTCTTAGCATTTGAAGGGGGGGAACTGTTTGTTTTTAACATCAAATACTCTGTTGTACATGTAGCTGTTCCAAGGAGAAACCAAGGCCCTGCATTGTTTGGTGTTCCTCATATAAAAACCCCAGGTTTCTAGCTGCCATTCTGCATTTCCCTCATTGCATTTAAATATTAAGCCTTTCCTGCTATTAACAGCCCAACTGGTGGTAGGAATATGTAAGCACTTCCTTTCTCATGTGTCTTCAATCACCCATGAAGTGCTACTACACTACGGAAACTGCCTGTGTAAAAGAAGAGCATGTTTGGCAGCATGCAACCCGAGAGTGGGGTTAATGCTTTCATCTTTTGTTTGCTGGTGTAGATTTCCTGGCCCCTGCTCTATGCTCTAGGGCAGGGGTCTGCAACCTTTAAGACAAAAAGAGCCACGTGCAGCTCCGGAGGCGCGGGTTGCAGACCCCTGCTCCAGGGCAGGCTTTGTGTCAGTTTTCTGCCAGCATCTTTGTGTACGGCTATACTTGCTATTACACACACCGTCACTTTTGTCTCTGCATCCGGAAGTTCCTTTGTCCTTTCAGTCAAAAATTGCTTTCAGCACTTCTGCTTGTTCTTTTGGTGGTACAGGTGCCTTTTCATATATTTTAACTGCTGCTAGTTTTTACATATGCTTCCCCCAAGCTCATTTGCTTATATTTGTAGCTGTTTAACTGTCAGCAGTGGTGCAATATGTGTTATGCATCCTAATACCAGTTTATGGGAGCCTCTGCATGACTTTTTTCCAGTTGCTAAGGGTGTATTGCAAGCACAATGCTGTAAAGTTTTAATACTGTGAGGGGTTTTCATCAGGAAGCCTAACAGGAACTTGTTTTTATAATGTGTGCCTGTTACCTTGCTGTGTCCTCAATTTGTTCACTGTTTCTGTTGAGGACAGAATGCTTTAATAAGACCAGTAGCACCCGTTGCCCTGGATGTGCAAGTAGCCTGAGATTTCATAACGTTTGCTATTTGTTGCCAAAGAAGGTAGTTTAGCAAGTCCAAATCTCGGAGGACTAATCGCTTGCTGCCTGGACGACTTGACCTGACACAGCGCTTTTCCTTCAGTGCCATTCAGCCAAGAGCTTGTCCGCACTTCTTCTTGTCCTGCTACCTTCCCCCAGGGAAAACTGCTCTTTAGCATTCCGTCGGAGCAAACGGCAATTTGGGTTTTCTCCGGATTGACGTCTGCTCTGATTTAACACTAAGGAGTGAGCTTTCCCTGGGAAAGGAGCGTGGAGCAAAGGGGAAACCACTCGGACCCATGGCTAGAAAGCGTAGGTCAAGTGGTCAGTCGCTTGGACCAGTGCTTTCTAGACACAGGGCACGTGAAAGTGTGGATGAGCCCTAAGAAAAAGGTAAACATAGTATTAGGGAGACTGTCAGGGCTGGGCGATGGGCAGCAGTTTGGAGCCAGGAGTCCAGAGCCAGCTGTGAGCCTTCAGAAGAGAAGATTAACCAAGACAGTAGGACCACAGAACAAGCCAGGAGTCATGGCCAAAGAACAGGGCCAGAAATTGCTGCCATCAACATTATATGCCTCGCTCTGTTGGCATTTTTGCCTCTTCTTCGGTTACAATTGCTTGTTGTTACCGCTTCACCCGCAAGGCAATAAAAGCTGAATGGTCCAGGAAGGTTGATCTGTGCAGGCTGGCCGTCCTTTTTTATTGCTAATACTCACTTTCCAGCTATGCTTCTTCAGCTGCAGGATTTTGACTATTCCTATTCTTTTCCTGTTATCAATTTTCCCCTTCCCCAAATAGATCCAGGAGTAAGCTGATTTGACTCTGAAAAAGCGGATTTCTTGAACAACCCTTGAGGTTTCCAAAAGGAAGCCTCTCTCCCTGTCCTTCTCCTTTGTCTGACTGTGGTCCTGGCCTGACTCTAAGCTCTCATGGGGGGTGGGGGGGGCGGGGGGTGGGGGGCGGGGTCTGTTCAGACCTTGAACAGAGCACTTGGCAAAAGATGGTTGAAGCAACATCATAGGAGGGGTGTTCCCAGCTACGCCATGGTAGCCTTATAAGAAGCTGTTGCAAGAGAGAGACTGTGAGCAACAGCACCATAGGAAGGGGGTTTCTTGCACCATGTTGAAACTGTCAGGCTGTCTTGTTATCTTTACTGTTGTCAGAAGGCAGGAAGTTGTTAATTTTGCTATATTTATAGCACTGAAATGTTTTTAAATATTGATATATTTGGCTTTTTTAACTTTTATTGATAAATGCAATACTTACAAACACAAACCAGAACACTAAGCACACTTATTATACATAGATACATGCACCTCTCAACTTAGATTACAAAAAAGAAAACAAACATACAAACTACGGTAAACATACAGACATAAATTTTGACTTCCCTCTACCTATATGTGGCTTCCTTTGTTTCTTTTCTTCTTTTCGCTGTGTTATCAATATTATTTTTGACTATCTCATCTTAATGGGACTATCTCCTATTTCTTCTTAATTTCTTACTCTATTTTACTGCAATTTTGTTTTTTATTATGGTATCATGAATTTGTTCTTGGGTCAATTTTAACTGTGACAATCTTGTGATTTTGAGATATTTTCCAGTTTTCTTTCTTGTAAGCTGCTGTGAACTTTTTGTGGAAAGGCAGCATACAAACAAAATTATGAATGGATGGATGGATGATTGAAAAGTTAAAGTCCAACACTGAAATGGAGCTTTTGCTTCGGCAAAGTGCAAAAGCCTTCCAAGGCTGACCGGATGAGTCCTGCTCTTAGCCCCAGCCTTTTGCCTGTGCCCTTAAAGTGCCATTCACTTATTTCATAGCCTTTGGTTTCTGCGATAGGGTATGTGTGATGGGAGTGACTCTTCCAAATTTCAGGAGTCCAACAAAGCAGCACCCTCTGGCCTTGAAGGATTTGGACTGGGCTGGTGGTGATTGTTTGAAAGGTCTCCCCACCCCTCAGATCATCCTATGGGCTCTCCAGAGCACCATCCCCATTTAGTCAGTTTTGAGCGGCGGCAGCAGCACCAAGGAGAGAAATAATGAGGAAGGAGAATTTCCTCCTCCCCCCCCCCCCGTTGCCCTGCCATGCTTTAGAGCCCATTGGGGATTCCAGAGCAGTGTCCTCTGAGGCTGGAAGTCATTCCAAGAGACATCTGCACACTCTACTGATTTGGAAAAAAGAGTGGGAATGGAGACCCTTCTATGGCCTAGATATTGATCTTAGGCTTTCTGGGGAGGGATTTTAAAAGCCCCCCCCCTCCTTTGAATCATAGGATTGTAGAGTTGGAAGGGACCTAGAGGGTCATCTAGTCCAACCCCCTGCAATGCAGGAATCCTGCCCAGAGCCATCTCTGAATGGGCTAGAGCCACCAAACTTCTGCTTCACAGCCAGATGCATTGACCCATTGCACAAGAGGAGGACCTTTGAGTTGGCTCTTAGGAACCCTTGGAGTTCCTATGCAAGCCAACTTTGGACAAACTCTTGCAACACTCTAAGGCAGTGGTGGCCAAACTTGGCCCTCCAACTGTTTTCGGACCACAGTTCCCATCATCCCTGACCACTGGTCCTGTGAGCTAGGGATTATGGGAGTTGTAGTCTCAAAACAGCTGGAAGGCCAAGTTTGGCCACCACTGCTCTAAGGCAACCAAAGGAAGAAGCAAAGGTGGCGAGTCATCTAATTCAGGTGGCGAGACATGGAAGATTCTGGGTGGGTACACCTGATCACATAGATAGCTCAGTCAGTAGAACACGAGACTCTTAATATCAGGGTTCTGGGTTTGAACCCCACATAGGGCAAAAAAAAATTCCTGCATTGCTGGGGCTGGACTAGATGACCCTGATGGTCCCTTCCAACTCTACAATTCTATCATTCTATGACTCCTGTTTTCAGCCAGCCATGTGGATTTCACTTCACATCCTAATGTGACCTACAGATATACCCCAACCAATCTTATTGGGGAATCTTTTTTTTCTCGGGACTTGAATTTCATATCAAATACTGTAGTGTCCATCCACAGTAGGATGTTATGTTTTTGAAAACTGACAACTGAAAATGGGAGCTATTTCAGATAGTGTGAGCTGCAGCAAAAAAAGAGAGAACAAGTACAGCCTGAGAAATGTATTCTAGGGTAGCTTACGCAAAATGAAAGATTAGCACTGTCTGTTCAGTATAATGGAGGCTTATTTAATAGCTTGACCTGTTGTGTCTGTTGTCACTGCAGCGCGGAGCTTCTCTGGGCTCTCTGTGTCAGGCAAGTGACAGTAATCCCCAGAGGAAGGCGAAGGGGGTGTTGACATTTTTATGGAATGTTTCCTATTCTGGGAGGAGGCTGAAAAAGGGCAACCAAATGGATCCAGCATGTGAAACTCTCTTGTCCTTTTTATACAGTGCAAGAAGCCGCTTTGCCATTCAGCTTTCTTCTTTTCCTTAAAGGCTTAAGGGAGGAGCAGCCTTTGAAAAGGTTTAGTTTGATTGTCAAGAGGAGGATTGCTATTTAAATTTTAAAGGTACTCTGCGAACTTGCTCAATCCTTGGCTCCACGAGAAAGCAAATCTTCCCCCTCCAACCACGTTTCTCTGTGCAAAGCAGAGTGCCCAGGAGATGAATAGGGTTCGTTTATATTAGTTTTCTGTTTAATCTCCTCTTCCTGCCAGATCTTTTATCTTCTACCAGGAGAAGGGAAGAAGAATAAATAAAGTATTCTACAGATGCAGCATATAAACAGAGCACAACCCTAAGCTGGTAGAGAGATTAATAGGCTCCATTGTTGAATCAAACTGTTCACTAGATCAAGTGGCTTGGGTTAAGCACTCTCGAGTGGTGTTTACAGTTGAGGTTAATGGATGAAACCAAATTGCTCCATGAAACAGACCGGTGACAATTAGGTCATCTATGGACATTTAGCATTCTAGTTAGAAGGTTGTTGTTGTTGTTGTTGTTGTTGTTGTTGTTCTTCTTCTTCTTCTTCTTCTTCTTCTTCTTCTTCTTCTTCCTCTTCCTCTTCCTCTTCCTCTTCCTCCTCCTCCTCCTCCTCCAAGCTATTTATTGGTTTAGCCTAGCCTTAGTTTCTCTTTCCTATTCATTTTTGTTCATTCTTTAGTCACCACACAACACACATTATTTTGATTCATAAGAGAACAACTGTGAAAGACCAACAAATGGTGGTGAAAGGAGGGGTCTCCGCTATTATTGAGTGGGTGGGGATATGAACATCTTTGCTATATTCCATCTGTGATTCACATAGCATTGGGTCTCATCCAGCTCCTGCAGTCAACCAGTAGCTCTCCCACATTTTGCTGCTCAACACCCGTACTTGGAAGTCAAACACACACACACACACACACAGAGAGAGAGAGAGAGAGAGAGAGAGAGAGAGAGAGAGAGAAAAGTATGTGTCCTTAGGATTGAAACTTAGCCATGCTTTAAATTTTTAATATGCATGTATGAAATGGGCTCCAGGATTTGATACAAAGGCCATGAGGAGAAAATCCATCTTGAGTCCTACATGAAGGGAGACATTGAATTTAATTCCATGAGTACAACATCCCTAATATGTAGGTCTACTCTCGAGCAGGACTAGTGTTGTTTCTTTGATTGTTTCTCTTTCAGCAGCTTTCCAGGGGTGTTTGGAAAACAGCATTTTGGTTCAGTGCTGTGATTTACTAGAGAATAACTTGGTCCAATAAATCCAGATAGCTTTGGTGCACACACATCATTGAATCACAGCTATCACAGATACAGGGAAATCTTTTGTCAGGCCAGCTTTTTTGTTGATGGCTTCCTGCAAGTTTCCAGGCTTCCTTGCACTCTTTTTCAAGTGACAGCCTCCCCTAATATTCCTGGTTCCCACTGTGCCAGAAATTGGACTTTCTCCCCCCCCCCAAAAAAACCCCCTGTTACAATAAATATATTTTGAGATGCAGCCTTCATAACTCAGCTGGCAGACTATCCTAGTGGAAGTTAACTTGTTGTTCTTGTTCTTGCCAGCAAAGCTCTGAATTAGTGATGCTGGTGTGACGTTTCCCCTGTACAGTTTCTCGTCATTATTGCACAGTCATTGACTTCACCCAGGCAACCACGAAGAGCAGAAATAGAAGACGGTGATGCCTGGATGTGATGCCATTTTCTTTAGATGGAATCTCTGAAGTTGCTTGATTATTGCAGAATGAAACATGAATGAAACATGAAAAGAGCTGGTATTACCTTTTCACAAAATGCTATTTTACGTTTTCGAATCAGTTTAGAGCTGGGTCTCCAGAAGGTAGAGTAATTCCTTGGCCCTTTTTGTGAAGATTCTGGGTGGCCTGGAACATCTCCTGAAAATGCACTGCTACTGCAGAGAATGTTTGCCTCTTTTCACACCAGCCATTATACCTCTGCCCCTGCACCCCCAATGTGCCAGTTTTGTGTTTTCATTTTGCACTTGCTTAGAGATCTCTTCTCTTTCACAGTGTGATCTTAGCCAGTCAGGACCATGTGGTGAAAATGAGGGTGTCAGGGGCAAAACTAGGCTTTATTTCACTTGGGTCAAAGGCCCAGTGTAGCATTCCCCACATGCATTTGCGCATACACACACACACATACAGACACAGGCTGGGAGCCTCAATGGTACCCCTCTGGAGGCTTCACCTGGGACAAAAAACCCGTCTAACCCCTCTCCCCCTAGCTATGGCTCTGAGGATGTCACAACAGCATCCATGTGGTCCCAGAATGTGAAGGTAATTGAAGCTTGTTCTTGTCAATATTTCCTGAATAGCGAATTAGTTTCCTTCTGTTTGCGGTGATCCCTGAAATGTCACTGAAAGCCAAGAGTCCCTTCTGAAGCTGATGAAAGAAGAAGTTGTTTCTTCTTCCCACCTCTCAGGCATTGGCTGTCTCCTCAGAGCAATGCCATCCTCAGATTTAAAGGAGGACACTTCTCTTTCTCACATGTTTTGCATTTTCATTCCTCTGCAGCAAACTTTCTAATGCCATGCTGGAAATGAAGAAACTGTTTGTGAGACACAGAAATTGACAGTGAGGCAGCTTACATTGGAGGTGGGCAGAAGCTGGTAGATCAGGATCTACTGGCAAATCTCTGGATGATTTGCAGTAGATAGCAAGGACTTCTTACTCCCAATTGTTTAGCAATAGCAACAACAGGACAACTTTCACCACCTAAATTAGGTTAGTGAAATGAAGGAAGTTAACAAGGAGTGGTTTTTTTGTGTGTAAAATTATTGTGAGCTCACTCCAAATTCCTAGGCTGTGAATGTCCTCAGTGGCACCCTGTTCTAAAACTGTAATTCTTTCGCACCTGGCTCTTGGGGTTTTAGTAAAGAAATACAGTGGTACCTTGGTACTCGAAGGGCTTGGCTCCTGAACAAAACAGCTCCTGAACACTGCAAACCTGGAAGTAAGTGTTCCAATTTGCGAACATTTTTTGGAAGCCGAACGTCCTACACAGTTTCCACTTGAGTGCAGTAAGCTCCAGCAGCCAATTGCAAGCCACGCCTTGGTTTTCAAATGGTTTCGGGATTCGAATGGACTCCCGGAACAACTTAAGTTTGAGAACCAATGTACCACTGTAAATAAAATTGACAAACCTGAAGTGGCCCCACCCCTGATTACACCATCAACACTATCTTTCTTTGGAGAAATACGTTCTCAGGGATGTTTAGGCTAAATAACATACTCAAAGCATGTCACACACACACTTTGAGGCATGCAGAATCCCCAGGAAAATCTGCATTGAGGCTTGCAGCAGTGAGCTGATTTGGCTGAGAAAGTCACAGTTCTATACCTGCATGAAAGCTGAAAAGGGAGATATTCCAAGCTCACTATGAATTTCATTAGAGGCCTTCAGCCAGAGCTGCTCCTGGGTGTGGCGCTGTGAATGGGCTGCCAAACAGATGGGTTGAGAAATACACAGCCCATCTGTCCTTATCATGCTCATTTCCTCCTTTATTAAAATGTTAATGAATATAGTTTTTATTTATTATGCGGTGACATGTGCAGCAGCATCCCTTTTCAGTGGAGAAATGCTCAATCTGCTTAACCATGTGGTCTGAGGGGGGAGGCTTCTTCCTCTCCCAAACAGAAACTTCTCATCGCAGAAGTTCCTCGCAAAGTTAAGAGAATGACTGTCGAGTCTGAAACAGCTTTCACACCTGGTGGGAATTGGAAAGCAACCAGTTTTTAAAGCAGGTAGGAAATAGAGGATATTTGAAAAGCTCATATAAATCTGTGGTACATCCAAATTTTGAGACCAAGGAATGCATCTTGATAGTCCATTCCAAGAGGCACAGCTGAACTGTTGTTCATCAGTAAATATATATGCATATATCTCAGTGATGGCCACCAATTTGGATGGCTTTAAAAGAAGATTGGACAAATTCATGGTGGAGAAAGCTATCAATGACTGCTAGAAACAAAGCCTTATAAAAAACGGTTGAGGGATTTGGGGGTGTTAAGTCTGGAGAAGAGGAGACTGAGAGGTGATACAATAGCCATTTTAAACAATCTGAAGGGTTGTCAGGTTGAAGATGAAATACGCCTATTTTCTCCTGCTCCAGAGGGGAAGACTCAAAGCAATGAATTCATATTACAAAAAGGAGATTCCAGCTAAACATTAGGAAGAACTTTCTGACAGTAAGAGCTGTTTCACAGTAGAATGGTCTCCCCCGGGAGGTTGCAGACTTTCCTTCACTGAAGGTTTGAAAGCAGAGGTTGGGTAGCCATCTGTCAGGGATTCTTTGGCTGTGTTTTCTGGGGGTTGGACTAGAAGACCTTTGGTGTCACTTCCAACTCTACCATTCTATGATTCTTTGATGGCTATGTTACTGGACACCCCCCCCCCCCCTGTGATGGGAGTGCTCTTGTTCCCAGGTCTTGCTTCCGAGTTTCCTAAAGGTATCTGGTTGGCTACTTTGAGAACAGGATGCTGAACTAGATGGGCCTTTGGCCTCATCCAGCAGCCTCTTCTTATATTCTTAGGTTCTTACTATGCATAGTACCTAACAATGTGACATAAGAACAGGTCCTTGCCCACACATGCACCACCTTTCAATGATGTTTCCACGATCCAAAGTGGTTGTTTCTTTTCAAAGAATGAGTAAAGCAAATGCAGTTACAGCTGGAGGTGAGGGCTAAGGATTCATTCCAAAGACTTCAAGAAGTAGCGGGTCTTTGAGTGAAGATCAGAAGCAAGAGAGAAAGCGGTAGCGTTAAGTTGGCATTCTGAGAATGAAATGACTGTTTTAAGTAACAGTTCTGGGAGCGAGATTATGGGGAAAGATAACAAAAGGAGTTAGTATTGCAGGATGCTTCCCACATAGGGTGAGTGTAAGGGCAGCTTTTCACATTATGTTTTGAAAATGCAAGTGCTCTTCATGACACACTTCCACAGTGAAAATGGTTTAAGTGTTGCTTGATAGGTGCAATCATTTTGTGCTGTTGGCTCTGAGTGCCTTTCTGCAGTTGGTGTGTGCAGAATTTTGGCCTGGTCAGGGTTGCATTGCACGGCCGAGCAAAGGATGGGTGGCCCTGGCTTGGTTCTGGGGATATGTAGTTCTCTGAAAGCAAGAAATCTCTAACAGTAAATTTTCCACACCAACCTGCAATTCAAAGGATTATTTGGGGGAAGCAATTGCAGTTAAACGGCATATCGAACCATTATGGACAAAAATCCACTATGGAAAATCACATAAAGCCATTACTAAGGAGAAATACTGAACTTCTATGCCCCTTTCAAAATTGGGTTGTATGTGAAGGTTATGCACATGAAAGTCTGGTTCTTATATTGCATTTTCAGCTATGTTCAGACATGGGTATAACATGAAGGAGAGAGCTCATATCTTTAAGAGGTAATGTCAGAAAAAGCCTTAAGAAGATTATGGTTCTTCAACTTAGAAAAGACTGCAGCTAAAGGGAGGACACGATAAAAGGTATATAAAATAATTACAAGGTGGATTAACAGGTTAATTTTAATTGGATGTTAATCTGTTCCTTTATGAAAATGTGTTCATTGCTGCTGATGGTGTTGCTGTAAACATAGCTGTCCAAGCAAAGAATGAGAGAATGCTATTTTTTTCTGGAGAATAAATTATGTCTCTGCTAATTCAATACAACCCGTTACCTTGATTAAATATCCGGAAAGTATCCCTTTTATTAAGCTGCTTCCGTATTTATTTTAATAAGTTAATCAGTTGATTAATTGGTTGAAAGTGAGACTATTCATTGACTAACAGTCCAACTCTAAGAGCATTTACTTGAAAGCAAGAGCCATTGATTTGAACTGAGCTTGCTTATTCTCAGCAAATAGGGGTGGGGAGAATAGTGGTTGTGAAAAAATGCAAATATTCTCAGAACTGGCATGTTTTCTCCAGATATTTCAGACCCTTCCCGTGCCTTTATCTTCATAGTAATCAATGAGGCCAAGTGTCCTGGATTAATGGTTCTAGGGACTGAGAAAGCTTTGATCAGTTGATAGCCCTAATTTGGAAATTATGAATAGATTTCACAGTTCCATTTTGAATACTTCTATTCAGGGTGCTTTGTTCAGTGTAATGGTGAAGTTGAAATATAAGGCTTGACAAATCAATGCAAGATGGAAATAGCAATGGCAAGTGGAAGAAAGGTGTTCCATAAGGAATGGACTTTTCTGTTGTTGTCATCTTGTGGGTCATCCAGATCTGATTACTTGCTATACTAGTCAAATGCTGATGCCATTATTCTGCTTCCCTCCACCAGACTCTCCATGGAAAGTGCACCTCTCAGACATTGATCCAAAGATGACCAGCATCACTGTGAGCGGCTTAACTCCTGCCCGCA
Organism: Podarcis liolepis; assembly: GCF_965112155.1. Lineage (NCBI taxonomy): Eukaryota > Metazoa > Chordata > Lepidosauria > Squamata > Lacertidae > Podarcis > Podarcis liolepis. The sequence goes on along the minus strand of NC_139569.1, from coordinate 3,419,374 downwards.
CCTACCAATTCAGAGTGTGTGCTGTGAACCGAGTGGGCAAGGGCCAGTACAGCAGAGAAACCAGCAGGTACCATGAAACAAAACCCCTCTGTGAACATTAAGTGATCATTGCTCTGGATATAAGTATGCTTGTGAAAACAAGGACCACTATGTTAGATATGATCAATGTATATTGACCTTTCTAGTCATTGTTCCTCTTAAGCCACTGAAAATGTGACCAGAAAACCACATTTTCAGAAATCAAAATACCATAATTTTAGTACAAAATATAGCTCCATTGCACATTTTTTTGAGGTGGTTATAAGCATGATGGGGGAGTTTAAAGATTTTGAGAAGCACACATAGACTGGGTGACCTGAGTGTTCAAGACCATTCCATCGCTTTTGGAAACTTCACCCCACCTGTCACTTTCTAAACCTTTTGGGCAGATATTATGTTCTTGTAAATTCTTCAAAGCACCCCCACCCCCTTGCCGAGTGCAAGGAGACTCTCAGGAATGCTGAGAATAGCCATTTAAGTCTTTACTTGTCAAAATGAGCATTGAACGAGTAGGGATCTAGAAAACTTTCCCCTGTGCAATGGTTATAACATTTCCTTTGGACATTGATCTGTCCCACAAAACATAAAGGGGGGTGCACTTTCACCTTTGGTTTCCAATGAATTGGTCTTTTGTTGAACCCAAAATTTAGAGGGCTTTGAAATGCAAAGATTTTGAGATAAAGAGTTGGAGTGGGGGAGGTGGGTATATTATATGGTGGGAGGGAAAATTTGAAGGAAATCATGCATTCTTGGCTGTTGTGTAAATTCATTCAGATGTGCAATCATTTTGAGAGATCATGGCAAGCTGAGTGATTCAGACAGAATCAGCAGCTGTCTCTCTTGTTGCTTGCTTAATTGGCTTTCTACTATGTTGATTTGTTGCAACTACCGGTATTTCAACTAGACCTCTGAAAACAACACTATATTGTCTTTAAGTGAAGACATCAGCTGAGGGTCTTTTTGCCATTTTCTTCCATGCCTGACTGCATGTAGATTGATGTTACCTGAAGAACCTCCAAGTGCATCACCCAAAAATATTGTGGCCAGCGGGCGGACCAATCAGTCTATCATGGTTCAGTGGCAACCCCCTCCTGAAAGTGAGCACAATGGGGTTCTCCATGGCTACATCCTACGGTAAGTGAGCTTCACCTACCCTAAAATGTCTGAAGTCTGTCTAAGCTATGAATAAAATGACACTGAACTATGTCTCATTGTGACATCTGGCAAACAAGAATTTGAAGAAAATATATTAATGGATCATTCCCAATTTCACCCCAGTGATTATCTTTAGAGATGATCTACATGTTTATCTGAACTTGGCTTGGAAACTTCCTGGTTTCATAAAACGTTTCCTCCAAGGACAGGTGAGCTTTGATGTCCCACCCTCACTTCTTGAGCCTGGATCAATTCCTGGACTGGAAAAACGTTCCTAGCTTCCCTCTATGTCCTCTCTGCCAGCCCCCAAAGCACCCACCAAAGGTTCTACTCCTCCTCCAACAGAGGTCCTACTCTTCCCCTAACACCTCACTGAATAGTTGCAGTACGCGTACATATGTACTATACCAGCTTTTCCCAACCTGGTCTCATCCAGGTTGGACTCCAGGCTGGACTCCATCAATTCCAGCCAAAGCGACCAATGATCAGAGCCGATTGCAGTTGTAGTCCAACATCTGGAGGCCAGCAGGCTGGGGAAGGTTACTCTGCTCACCATGCCGCAGGGACAGTACAGGGTAGCAGCTGATCGCCTGGCCCCTTCAAGCATGGCTAGTGACCTGGGATGATGGGAGTTGGAATTCAGCAACATCTGGAGGGCCACAGGTTCCCCACACTTGAGCTAGAGTGCTGGATATAGATGGGACACAAAACTCACTTAGTGACCTTGGGCCTATCGCTACCTCTCAAGATTATGATAAGGATCAAAGGTGGGGACAGTGCCCAGAGTCAGGATAATAAAATAATTATTATTGTCATTAGATGGGGCAGGCTTTTGCTCTGAGGAATGTATTGTTGATTAAGCAGAAACTCTATTAAAATGGTTTTACAAAGCTGGAAGTGCCAGACTCCGATTACCGTAATTGTTCATAGTACATCATTTTCAACAGTAATAAGAACACAGGAAGAACCCTGCTGGATCCATCTAATGACCCACCTAGTCCTATCCTGTTCTCACAGTGGCCAGCCACATGACTGTATGAAACCTGGAAGCAGAATTTGAGCATTCTCCCTAACTGCAATTTCCAGTGGCTCTTATTCAGAAACTTTGCTGCCTCTAACTGTCATCATGGATAGTAGCCTTCTATTTTTTGGATGAAGCATTCTCTTGACCCTCATGGTACCTTTTCTCATCTTTAGTATACACTCCAGTTGAACTTCTCACATTGAGGGTTTTTTTTAAACAACTTCCAAACATTTTGGAGTGATTTGATTCTTTTGAGTTTGCCTTTTTTCTCATTTTGAGGAAAGCTTCCTTTTTCAGAAATCAAATGTGAGCATGTTGGATTTTCTTGGCAATTGACTACAGTATTTACATGCACATTTAATTTGATAGCACTATGGTCACTGCAATGCTAACAGTTCGCACCAGATCCTGGTCAACACTCAATATTAAGTCTGGGGTTGCTGCCCCTCTGGTTGGTTACATGACCAGCTGTTTGAGGGCATAGTCATTTAGGATATCTGGGATTTTATTTCTTTGTTGTGACTGGAACACATATGTATCCAATCTGCGTAAAGAATAAAGTCACCCATTTCTGCAACATTTCCTCTTTCAGATGCTTCCTTTATTTCATTCTTCATCTCAAGATCTCCCTGACCATTTTGATCAGGGAGACAAGGGCTCACCCCCAGTACTAAATTACTCTTGGGGCCCAGTATCACCACCCACAACAATTCTACGGAGGTGTCTGTTCCTTTGGGTATTTCTAGCTTGCTGAACTCAATATTCTCTTCGATGTACAGAGGGCCACCACCTCTGGGATGTCCTTCCATGTCCGTCTTATAAAGTTTATATGCAGAGAAAACCATGCCCCACTCGTCACCTCTCTTCCACCAGGTTTCCATTGAGCTCGCTATACCAGGGCTGTCCTGTAAGAGTGCTTCCGTTCTTATGTTCATACGTTTCTGCCTGTGTGCTTATCATATCTCCCAGCAGATGCACACAGGTAATAGGACAGCGATCAGATGACTATTCTATCATTGATTTTACTGGAGCAGTGAAAGGTAGCCTCCATTGGCAAACCAAGGAGCCATGATCAGCTCAAAGGAAATGTCCTGCCATGGTCTGGGTGCAGGACTGAGAAAACAGTTCCTGAAACAGAAACTGGGCTGCATCTTGTTGCAGAACTGCGTAGCTCTCATCTAGTTCAGCCCTCCTCTACTAGTTCCCTCCAGTAGCTGATTAGTGAGCCTTGCTTATTTGCTTATAGAATTGAAGCCTTGCTCTTTAACATCCCAAGCCTGTCCTTGAGAGATGCCGCAGGCAAGCATTGTCTTTTACTAGACTAACCTTTCTTGATGAAAGAGCAGCCCCCCCCCAAGTTTGCTTTCTTTTCTGTTTGCTTTCATTTTTGCTCCAGTGCAGGATGCGAGCTTCTTGTTGGTTTCTGGCAGCATCAGCTGTCAGCAGCATTCCTCTCCCTCCCCCCATTCCCAGCCATAGTCTTCACTGAAGCATGCAGTTGGGAGTTGACACACTATAGCTGTAAATTTAAACTTTGAGACTCGCAAGGTGTTGCATGCCTGTCAGGCATAGATGTTGTCAGGCCCAGAAGTAGACCACCTTTCTGTTGTCCAACTCCTCTAACACCTGAAGGTGCACTGAACCTTCCATTATAATATATGTCAAAGCTCACAGTGAGGTGGGACACAGAAGGATGTGACATTTGCAAACTGGCCATCCCTTGCTCCCTAACAGAGAGATGCTCCACGCAGAGAACCAGAAATGAGCATTAAGCCAAGAGCACAATCCCAGGGACAACCCATGGTTTGACTGCAAGAACAGCAGGATGCACAAAGCATATACCAAATCAGACAGTGGGCCCATCTAAGCCAGTATGGTTTCCTCTAGCTGGCAGCAGCTCCCCAGGCTATGAGATGTGCGTCTTTTGCATCATCTGCAATGGGCTCCTTTTTAAAAACTAGAACTCCCAGGAATCAGCCCTTTCTGTACTGCTGCGCTGTGGCTTCTCCACATTCTTCTATTCAGCTAGGTTTCCACCTAGACGTGTGGGGGACAACCCAGAGAGAGCCATAACTTTGCATCTGGAGTTTGGATGAATATTCATCAAGTGTGAATTTGCAAGTGAGACAGGCCACCTTCCCTCTCTTTTGAGGGGGGAGGTATGAAGAAAATGGGACTGCTGTTCAAATCACAGCTCCCAGATCATGTTTCCTTCTGCCATAACATCTGGATCAACTTGACCTGTGACCCGAACTCATGACGAGGTGGTTTCCCTAATCCTGCCAGTGGAAATTAGCAGTGTTGAGCAGGGAGGGTTGGAGGAGATGCATCTTATCATGACCTCAAGACCCGGGGTCAGTTGGGCCAGACATTACAGAGGGAGTCAATGCAGCTTGACATGGGGTTGTATCCAAATACTCTGTCATACCCATTGAAAACAGCAGGCATAAGTTAGTCATCCATTATTATTTTTAATGGCTCTACTCCGAGTATGACTTAGATGGATGCAGTCCTGTGTTGTTTGCCACCGCGCAGCCATCAAAGGCTTGAGCAGGAAAACCTGAGGCAGTCTTGGCTTGTTGCCCAAACCCCTCCCCACAATTGTGGCTTGTTAATTTAGGGATAAATAGAAGTGCAGGCAATATAACTATTTCCATGTTTGTCATCTCCCAGAGTCATAATGCCTCATTTGCAAGTCAGACGGCTATTTAGTCTACTTATTTCTGATATGTGGATTAGCATATTCTGAACAGCTATTGTACAGCTTGTTTCCTGAAGGGGAATAGGCAAACATCTCTCCTCCTCCCCCCTCCCTGCCTGCAAGTTCTCAGGCTTCCGAGGATTGTTTGTTTTTGATAATTATTTCCTTTCAATGTGGTTTTTCCCCTCCGCTGAGTGCAAGAACAGGGCTTTGAGGGATTCACCAGATGGCCTTGGCTTTCATGTAGGTCATAACTCCTACATAGAGACATTGATTTGATTTCTTTTCCTCTGCAACTCATATCTTTTTGTTTTAAAGTGAATATATATGTCCCTGTATTTGTTCTATCATGTAATCAGAGCTTGAGATTACACACACACACACACACACACACACAGAGAGAGAGAGAGAGAGAGAGAGATTTTTGGAATGAAAATTCCCATCAGTCTCAGCCAGTACATAAAAATCATTTAGAGGTGCTGTTATTGTTTTTATTATATTATATTATATTTATTATTCACCCTTCATTCCAAGGTCCTGGGGTCGGTCACAACATCAAAACACAACACTAAAAACAGTTCAAAACAACAGTTCAAAACAACAATAAGATGGGTCCAAAAATTACACACCTCAAGCGTTAAAAGCCAGGTAAAGAGGTGCATTTTCAGCAATCTCTGGAAGCTGCGTAATGATGGTGCCGAATGCACTCCCGTGGGGAGGGCGTTGTTGTTTTAGGAAGCTGCATATGAATCTTGTTAAATAAAGTATATGGTCCAGGAGGAGGGTACCAGGTTGGGTACCAGGTTGGCAAAGACTGACCTGTCTCATTGTGCCTAAGAACACGAGCAGAGCCTGGTGGAAGAGGCCCATGGCCCTTCTAGTCCAGCATCCGTGCTCACAGTGGCCAACCCAATGCCTGTAGGAACAATGACAAGTTGTTGTATACTAGTTCTGTCTCCACCAGTTGCACCCCTTGGAGGAAGGCCAGGACTTGGCAGCCTTCATGCCTTGATAATTTCTTATGTGGCAGGAAAGGACCCACAATTCTGCAGATCTCAGGTTCTGGCATCTTCATTTACAGTATCTGAGGAGGTAGAGTTGGGGAGGACCTGTGTCAGAGACTCTCGAGAACCACCTGCCAGCCCACTGTGTTAGGATATTTCCGTTCCACCTTAAAAGGGAGCAGGCTTTTGTAAGCAACAGAGTCTGCGCATGTCCTATTCACAGGATGTTTATGCTTGCTGTTTTTCCTTTCGTTTTCTCAGTTGGCCGAAGATGCTGACACAGAACGGTCACGTTTTCTTTTGTTCTGTTAAACGCTAATAAAGTCTGTAAATTATGCTCTTCTGCGGTGCAAGCTTTTGGCTGTGTTTCTGCTGATAAACAGTGTACACCCAGCCCTGGAATGTGGCTAGGAATTTCCAGAGGCTTCGTGTCGCCAACTGCTGGATCTGCCTGTCTACGGGAGGCCGATGGATCGTCCAGAACTCCGGCTTGGGGGCTCATGATGGACACTATCTCCCTGGCAGTTTCCCAACAACAAGGTTATGGGCCCAGATTCACGGCACCTACAGGAGAGTAAAGCTGCAACAGACTGCGTTTGAGAGGTATGAAGGTGGGAAAAGCGAAAGAAATGAGGGAGGCGTTTGGCTTTTCTGTTTTACCTCTTTGATCTCCGGCAGATTAATTGGCCTGGGAGCCGAGCCAGAAAGGCTTCGTGATTAATGAGCTGCCAAGATAAGGGGTCTTTGAAGGCATAGGGCTCACGGCTCAAGTAAAAAGCTGAGATGGATCTCTTACAGACCTCAGAAACTGCTCCGTGTCCACTAAAGCTGAATGGCCACAACTATCAGACCTGGGCAAGGTACTGTGAGGGCCAGATGAGAAGGCTTGGAGTGTGGAATACTGTTTCTGAGAACCCCCCAGCCCCTGTGACAGATGAGTGGAAAGCACAGGATTCAAAAGCCATGGGGATAATTTTGCTCTCAGTAGCTCCTGAAGAGTTAATCACCTTGGCTGGCAAGGCAACTGCCCGTGAGATGTGGGATGGGCTTAAAGCCTGTCATCTCCGACGAGAGGCTGGGTCTGTGTTGCTTTATTTCAGGAAGCTGCACAGGAAGCGTTTGGAGCCAGGGGAAGATCTTAGAGCCCACGTTTTGCAGTTGCAGCATCTCAGACAGGAGTTGGCTCAGAGAGGTTTCAATATGCCTGAGTCACTGTTTGCTATTCTCATCCTGGACTCCCTGGATGAAAGCTATCATGCCGTGGCAAGTCAGCTGGCGACCCTCCCTGCGCAAGACCTCACTGCTACAAAGGTCTTGGCAACTTTGCAAAATGAATATGATAGAAGGAATGCAGCTGAGTCGGCTTGTGCACTTCAGGGGGAGCAAAGTGGGACAGCATTCCAGCCTCCAGGGGGGGCCAAAGCGTTGGCAGCTGTGAAGTGCTGGAACTGTGGGAACCAAGGTCATACTCAGAGGTTTTGTCCAAAGACTGGAAATAAACAGAGGAAAAAGCCTGCAGGTGGCCCGAAGCAGAAGGGGGTGGAAAGCCTGCGGCGCCAGGGAAAAACAAAGCGATGTTTGCTGGCACAGCTTCACCAAAGGCTAAAGGCACGTCTGCTGGCCAGGAGCAGCAGGGGGGCAAGCTGCAAAAGCCCAAACCGCTGGAGAACAAGGGTTTGCTTGCTGTAAGGACTGCTCCAACAGCCAAAGGCAGATTTATTGTGGATTCAGGTGCGAATCGCCATGTTTCCAAGGACAGGCATCTCTTTATCTCCTTCAAGCCCCAGGAAGGTGAGATCCACCTGGCTGATGGAAGGACGTTGCAGATTGCAGGAGAAGGGACTGTGAAACTTGCAAGTCTGCACACAACCATCAGCGGTGTACTTTATGTTCCAGGAGCTGCGAGCAACTTGTTGAGCGTCCCACAGCTTACTGGGCGTGGTTTTCAGATTTCCTTCAAGAGGAGCGTCTGTGTCATCAGTAAAGGCAAAGAGGACTATTTGCATGCAAAGTTTATGGATGGTTTGTTCCATATAACTTATGATGACACTGCTGTTGTATCTAATGCTGATTCTTGTTGTGTTGCACAAACTAACAAAGTTCTTCATGCAGGTTGCATTCACGATGCGCATCGAAGATTTTGTCACCTCTCTTGGAAGGCACTGGCCAAAATGCCAGAGGTGGTTGAAGGTTTGAACATCAAACCCTGTAAATTTCACATGAAATGTGTATCTTGTGCAGAGAACAAGGTGAAGGTTGCTCCAAAGGGCAAGGAGTCTAGCAGGCAGGCTTCCAAACCCTACCAGCTAGTGCATGCGGACCTGGTTGGTCCACTAGCGCCCTCTTTAGGAGGAGCAAGGTACTTCATGATTCTGATTGATTCCTTTTCCAGGTACATTCATGTGTATTTGCTCGAACAGAAATCGCAAGCGTTTCCAAAGTTTAAGGAATTCTGTGCTTGGTTGGAAAATGTGCACGGTAAACGTATTTCTTGTTTTTTTACTGATCGGGGCGGGGAGTTTACTTCTCAGCAGTTTGAAGCTTTCCTGACTGAGAAGGGAATCCAACATGACATGTCAACGCCCAGATCGCCATGGATGAATGGGCTTGCGGAGAGAGCAAATCAGACATTGCTGCAAGGAATCAAGACCTTGTTGCATGATGCCAATCTCCCTGATAAGTTTTGGGGGGAGGCTCTCGGGAATCTGGTTTACACCGTTAATCGCAGATTGTCATCACCCATTGGTTGTACCCCCTATGAGAAGATGTTTGGCAAGAAACCCAACACCAAACACATGAGAATTTTTGGTTCTGACATGTGGGTACGCACACAACAAACCAACAAGCTTGGGAAGCGTGGGGCACATGGTTTGTTCATGGGGTACGAAAAAGGTGCATACAGGGTATGGATGACTGACTCTAAGTCCATAAAGTTCACAAGGAGTGTTGAGTACAATCCCAAGTGGGGGGAAAATGTGGGAATTTTCCAGAGTTACCCAGAGGAGGATGAAGGTGATGTCAAGCAAGCAGCTAAAGATGAGAAAGCTGCTGAGGATGAGGATGATGATGATGAGGATGAGGATGATGATGATCAGAGTTCGGATTCCAGTTCAGTGGGCGGCGCTGCTGCTGATGTCAGTGAAAGTGATGACACAGCAGACTACCAGAGCGCAAAGGCCTCAGTCAGACCATCTGATGCGTCTGACAATGAACTGGAAGAACCACTGTTCACCATTGGTCACTTTTCTCCTAAGAAAGAGGAGATGAGTCCAGAAGACTTGCGTCTAGTACGCAGATCTGAAAGGGCGACCAAGGGCAGACCTCCAAAGAGGTATGCTGATGAGTTTGCTAAGACAGCAACTGCTGTTCTTAGTAGCTCAGAGAAGGTATGGGAACCTTCAAGCTTCAAAGAGGTTCAGGAGTTAACCTCTAAAGATGCTGAGCCTTGGCTTAATGCCATGAAGGCTGAAGTTGATTCCTTGAACAGGAACCAAACTTGGGAATTGGTACCGGTAGTCCCAGGAATGAGACTGGTTGGCAGCAAATGGGTCTTCAAGGCCAAGACAGACCAGAATGGCAAGGTAGTCAGACACAAAGCCAGATTGGTTGCCAGAGGTTTTTCACAGGTACCAGGACAGGATTACCACGAGACCTACTCTCCCACAGTCAAATATGAGAGCATTCGGCTGATGCTCAAGGTCGCTGCGGAGGAGAAACTGCATGTTTCCCACCATGACATTAATACAGCTTTTTTGTACGGGATTTTGAATGAACAGCTGTTCATGCTTCCACCTGATGGGATGGAGATACAGAAGGGTATGGTCTGTAAACTGCGGAAATCCTTATATGGTCTTAAGCAGAGTGCCAGGTGTTGGAACACAAAACTCACTGAGACATTGCTTTCTCTAGGTTTTCACCAGGGCAAAGCTGATCCATGTGTGTTTGTCAAGGAGGAGGGGCAAAACAAACTGTATTGTTTATGTTTTGTTGATGATCTTCTGATGTTTTGGAAGAATCAGGCTTTTTATCAAAGCACCCTAGCTCAGCTGAAGGAGCACTTTGACATGAAGGATCTTGGTGAGGTATCCAACTATCTTTCTCTGCAGGTGGAGAGGGACCAAGCAGGTAATTTTCTGGTACACCAAACACAGAAAATTGCTGATGTATTAACCAGGTTGAATTTGGTTGATGCAAACCCAGCAGACACACCGATGGTGACAGGTTACCAGGTAGACAGTGCTGCTGAAGCGTTTTCTGACACAACGCTATACAGATGCATTCTAGGCAAACTGAATTTCATTGCCAGATGTTCAAGACCTGACATTGCTGTAAGCTGTAATTTGCTTAGCAGACATGCCAACAATCCTACGGTTCAGGATTGGAAAGCTCTGAAGCGCATAGCTCGCTATTTGAAAGGGACTATGCACTACAGGCTGAGGTTCACCAGTCAGAAGACTGGAGGTCTTGAAATCTTTGCAGATGCAAGTTTTGGAAGTGACACCACGGATGGTACAAGCACTTCTGGAGTATGCTACATGTACAACCACTGCCTGTTTGACTGGTTGTGCAAGAAGCAAACAACAGTGAGCCTAAGTTCCTGTGAAGCAGAACTCAATGCTCTGTCATTTTCACTCATGGATTGTGAATGGTTGATGCAACTGTTTAAGGACATCAGGGTTTCTGTGAAATGTCCTATACAAGTGTATCAAGACAATAGATCGTGTTTGGCTTTGCTGAACTCCGAGAGTTGCAAGCAGAGAACCAAGTACTTGCAGATTAAGTTACATCGTGCAAGAGAGTGTATCCAGAAAGGACTGATTCAGGTGTCCTACATGCCAGGAAATGAAATTCCTGCTGATCTGTTGTCTAAGGTTGTTAACAAAGAACAACTAAAGGTTTATGTACAAAAGTTGCAATTGGGTGAACCACAGGTACAACAGGTTACACGGAAAGGGGGAGGATGTTAGGATATTTCCGTTCCACCTTAAAAGGGAGCAGGCTTTTGTAAGCAACAGAGTCTGCGCATGTCCTATTCACAGGATGTTTATGCTTGCTGTTTTTCCTTTCGTTTTCTCAGTTGGCCGAAGATGCTGACACAGAACGGTCACGTTTTCTTTTGTTCTGTTAAACGCTAATAAAGTCTGTAAATTATGCTCTTCTGCGGTGCAAGCTTTTGGCTGTGTTTCTGCTGATAAACAGTGTACACCCAGCCCTGGAATGTGGCTAGGAATTTCCAGAGGCTTCGTGTCGCCAACTGCTGGATCTGCCTGTCTACGGGAGGCCGATGGATCGTCCAGAACTCCGGCTTGGGGGCTCATGATGGACACTATCTCCCTGGCAGTTTCCCAACACACTGGCCTGGATGGGCAAATGGTCTGAACCAGCATAAGCCAGCTTTATAGTGCCTTGTTGATACTTCACACATTGTAATTATGGGTTTCTAAGACACCTTCAGTGCCTATGGGTAGAATGGTATGAATAAATGAATAAATTCAGTCTTGCGAAGTGTCAGACTAGGACCAGGAAGACCTAGGTTCAAATTCTGTTCAGCCATGAAGCTTGCCCAACCTGCCTCTAGAGTAGTTGTGAGGATTGAACCAGATATTACTTTGGGTCTGGGGCTTTCTAAGGCAATGTTAGCTGTCTTTTGGGGATGCAGGTGGCGCTGTGGTCTAAACCACAGAGCCTAGGCCTTGCCAATCAGAAGGTTGGAGGTTTGAATCCCCGCGTCGGGGTGAGCTCCTGTTGCTCGGTCCCTGCTCCTGCCAACCTAGCAGTTCAAAAACATGTCAAAGTGCAAGTAGATAAATAGATACCGCTCCAGTGGGAAGGTAAACTGCATTTCTGTGTGCTGCTCTGGTTCACCAGAAGCGGTTTTGTCATGCGGGCCACATGACCCGGAAGCTGTACGCTGGCTCCCTCACCAATAAAGCGAGATGAGCGCCGCAACCCCAAAGTCGTCCATGACTGGACCTAATGGTCAGGGGTACCTTTACCATTATCTGTATTTTTATCCACCCAGTAAATTCACAAGGCAGCTTGCAGTGAAAGTGAGTGCATGTGGCATTGGACTGAATAGGAATTTTAACAACACTAAAAAAAAAAAAAATGGTATGCTGTCTCCCATGAATTGAGCCTTTGCATGCAGTGGATCATCATTAGAGGAGTGGTAACAGAATGGAGAGCAATTGGCCATGAAGGCAATTTGTGCCTGTTATTAGTTGCATGGATGCTACTAGAGGTGTGCAATGATGACAAGATTCACCTTGTAATTGTACCTGTAATATGTGAAAGCAACCTGATGTAGTTCAGATCCCCTCTAGGTCATTCTAATTTTCTTCTTTTTTGGATCCAAATCTGATCTATTAAATTAGAAGTGTTGCCTATAATGGGGAATCTAAAAATGAATGTAAATTCCCATCCTTTCCACGCTAGTGTATAAAGTTTGCAGGCAAAGGAACTCCCTCAGTGTGGATTAATGCTGCCAAAATTCAGGCATACCCATATAGGGCTTTTCATGTGAGGAACCTTTACTTACTTAATTATTTTTTTAAAAAGAAAAAGTTGCTAACTTTAAAAAAAGCCAGAAGTAGATGCAGTTTGCAGGCATCTTCTGAGGAGATGAAGCCTGTCAAATTTTAGAAAGATACATCAGCATTCTCCCACAAGATAAGACTTTGCTATTTGTGGGTAGGAAAATAAAAATGTTTCCTTGCCCAGTTTTTTTTTGTGAGCAACTGGGGACCTGAAGAAGATTCCTGAGAAAGAGAACTGTGAAAGTTCCGACTATACTCGATGATTTTACTTTCTTTCTTTTTTAAAAAAAGCCCTGAAAAAAATCATAATTTTTCACCACTACCCTTCATGGAAATACTTTCCCTTTCCATGAAGGAAAAGAGGGAGTGAGGTATGATTTTAAATTGATTGTTGGGGGGGGGGGAATTGGGAAAGAAGAAGCCCTCTGCCACCTACTGATTTGAGTGGCCTCAGAAAATAATTCCCTTCACTTGAAAGTAAGATGTGTTGAGTGTTGGAAGATTCAGGGCAGATAAAAGAAAGCATTTCCGCATGCAGCACAGAGTTCAACTATGGAACTTGCTAAGAGGCAGCGATAGCCACGAACTTGGATGGCTTGAAAAGAGGACTGGATGAATTCATGGAGGAGAGGGCTATTGAAGACTGCTAGCCAGGATGGCTGTCCTCTGCCTCTGCAGTTGGGAGGGAGTGATGCTTCTGAATCCCAGTTGCTGGAAACCACAGGGGAAGAGAGAGCTCTGGTGCTCATATGCTGCTTCCTAGTTTCCAGCACAGGCAACTGTTCAGCCTCTGTTGAGAGCAGGATGCTGGACCAGATGGGCTAGTGGCCCGATCCATCGGGTTCTTCTTGGGTTCTGCCCATCCAAAGGAAAGATTTCCCCCACCTCTTTATCCCCTCCCCTCTTGAGCTCTGGGTGTTTCCACAGAGTGACTCAGGGCACCTGATCCACATTGAGATGCCTTGTTCATGGTGAGATCTGACTCAGATGAGATCACGACCTGAATTGCTGTGATTCACCTTGTTGCTCAAGGTGCACACAGAGCTGGTACACAAGCCAAGATGTTCCTATTCTTTCCTGCTCAACCCTTTTACTCGCTCTCGGGAAATCTCCAGCAAGCCATTTTCCTCCCCCAATTGTCATTATTTGTGCTATGAATGTGGTTCCACAACGAGAGCCTGATTTGCTCCTTAGCTCCATTTTGGGGCCAAAAGTCTAAGGGATAAACGTTGCTCAAACAGATTTATTGCTGCACTATGACCAAAAAAACAGAAAAATCTGTAAGTGTGTGGTGAGGGGGCATGCAAAGGGAAGTTGAACACTAAATCATCATTTTTATTAGACAAGCTGTAATTTTTCTACAGCCATAAAGCAGGATAAAACACGAGTTTTGCTTAGCCCTAGGCATGTATTCTTGGTGAGATCAGCATATAAATATTGGAGCAGTCAGGCAGGAGTCAGTCTTCCTCTGCTTTTGCTGCTCACTCTGTTGCAATAAAGAAACCCTAAGAATATATTATTTATAACTTCCCATCAATAGCATTGTTATTAGCATAAGAAGAGCCTACTGGATCAGGCCAATAGCCCATCTAGTCTAGCATCCTCTTCTCATGGGGCCAACCAGCTGCCTGTGGGAAACCAGCAAGCAGGATTCAAGCACTTTCCCCTCCTGTGGCTTCCAGCATCTGGTATTCAGAAGCATTGCTGCCTCTCACTGTGGAGGCACAGCATAGCTTTCATGGCTAGCAGTCATTGATAGCACTCTCCTCCATGGATGTGTCTGATTAGTATTGATATTATTCTTATTATTGAAATTGACATTGTTATTATTATAATACAGAGTTTGGATGTTGTGTGTTATTTCTGCCACCTCTGCTGTATGCCTCAGTTATATCTCTTTCTAGTGAGGCTGGGAAGCTGTCTAGCAGGAGAGATGGGGAAGGTTTGTCATAGAGTTATTGAGTTGGAAGAGAATCTTAACTAAGGAATCCATGACAGAGGGCCATCCAACCTCTGCTTTAAAACCTCCAAGGAAGGAGAGTCCACCACCTTCTGAGGGTGTCCATTCCACTGTCAAACAGCTCTTACCATCAGAAAGTTCTTCCTGATGTTTAGTTGGAATCTTAGTCCTTGTAACTTGAAGCCAATGGTTCAAGTCCTACTCTCCAGAGCAGGAGAAAACAAGCTTGCTCCACCTTCCATGTGACAGCTCTTAGATATTTGAAGATGGCTATCGTATCTCCTCTCAGTCTCCTCTTTTCTTGGATAAACACACACAGCTCCTTCAACCATTCCTCATAAGCCTTGTTTTCCAGACCCTTGACCATCTTGGTTGCCCTCCTCTACAGACTTTCCAGCTTGTCAATATTTTTCTTAAATTTTGGTGCCCAGAACTGGACACCATATTCCAGGTGTGGTCTGACCAAGGCAGAATAGAGAGTACTAGCTACTTTGGCTTCCCTTGATCTGGACACTAGACTTCTGTTGATGCAGTTTTCAAGCAGTAGGGAGAGCTGTCCAGCGCCAGAGTCCCCTGGAATGGTGAGCTGAGCCACATGGTGCCTCAGCGCCATGGCACCAACTGAGCAAGTTCACAGCTGTTCCAGCTGACCTCACCACTTTCCTGGCCTTTATTTATTTAATCAAATTTAGATGCCCCTTGACTGTAGAAACAAACCATTCTCAAAGCAGTTTACAAGACAAATAAAAGTATTAAACTACCAGTAAAAATAGTATTAACCCCCCCCCAAAAAACCAGGTAATTAAAATATTCAACTAATATTTCAAATCAACCAGAAGTTAAAAACTTGATTAAAATACATGCCAACCTTCTAGACAGACTTGCCTAAAGAAAATTGTTGGAGGGCGGCACCAAAAAGAGTATAGCGAAGGCGCCTGTCTGATATCAGTCGGCAGAGATTGATTTCTAACAAACCTTGACATGAGTATGATGTGGCACCTGCAACAGCGCCAGTTGGTCTGGAGCACACATGAGTCTTGGCTTCCTCTTCCTGAATAGGGCTTGGGAAAGGGAGATGATTACTACCCCTTCCAGTCCAAGTCTCCATTCAGACCCACCACTGTTTCTGTGATTTCTGGAGGCTCTGGAGGTGAGACCAGCCAGTATTTGTCGGGTGCTCCAAACCAGCAGCCTCCCAAGTGGGTAGGACATTTCATATTGCCTGCTTAGAAAGGAAGCTGTTTTGTTAGTCCATGTATTTGCTTTAATTGAAGTAATTCGTGCAAATGATCCTCTTTCTATATGCATAGGTATCGCCTGGCTGGCCTCCCCGGAGAGTACCAGTACAAGAACATCACCAGCGCAGAGATCAATTACTGCCTGATAAAAGACCTGATCATCTGGACTCAGTATGAAATCCAGGTTGCATCTTACAATGGAGCTGGCTTGGGAGCCTTCAGCAGGGCAGTCACCGAATATACTTTGCAAGGAGGTAAGTTCTGTCCTGGATCTCCTCTCATTGGTAACTGAAATGGCACTGGTCAATCAGCTTGTTTGCACATGGCAGTCTTTGTCAACCTGGCGCCCTCCAGATGTTTGGGACTACAACTCCCATCAACCCCAGTTTCATACTGCCATGCTGACTGGAGCAGATGAGAGTTGAGGTCCAACACATCTGGAGGGCACGAGGTTGGTGAAAGGTAGTGTATAGCTTTTAAAGTGTGTCTGTGTAGGAGGGAGATTCTCCTGGAGGGAGGCTGTTTCTGATCCTGCTTCCAAGGAGCAAAAGTGAGTTCTGAGTAAAAGGTGATTAAGAGGCCGTTTCGTGCACCAAGAAGTAGCATCTGATCAAGTGCTTCTTACTTTTCCCTTTTGTTTCATGCCAAATAGTGCATTTTTGTTGTTATTTAACCAGCAGAAGTATTTGCACAGCTTGTATCTTCCTACTTTGTATCTGATGTCACACCCAGACGGGAAAAAGTAGATTAAATATATTCTGTGTTGGACCAACTGTGATAGGCCAAGGAATATAAACACTTTCAGAATTCTTCAGCAGGCACAATTTGACCTGATTAAGAGCACTGTGAAACTCCAAATGCTTACAGACCCATGTACCACTCTTAATTGGGTCATAAATACACTCTCCCCCTACTTTGTAGTGTCTCTTGTCCTTGGGATAATTACAGCAACTGCTAAGTTGTTGTTGTGTGTAGTTTTTTTTTAAGGTGTTCTTGTCCAGAGTAGTGCCATTCTAATTATCATTAAAAATTTCTGAAATTAGGCTACATTAGGCTGCTGAAATTAGGCTGCCCTGGAGAGCAACAGCTGTATCCCTACCATCCCTATCTGGAGCCAATGTCTCATTTTTCATTATGAATTTTCATGTGGTGACACAATTTGTTGGAGAGGGTAGGGATGGGGCAAGACATACTGCTTGTCTTGAATCCTGAAGTGTGTCCTAAAATTAGGGAGTGTAAAGATACAAAGAGGTGCACATGGAATGTCAGGGCTGAGTGGTAGGCAGCTGTTAGAAGTCACCAAAGACAAGGAAGGAGGATCCAGGAGTTGAGCTTTTGAGTTGGAGCAGAAGGACCAACCCTGGAGCCACAGACCAAGGAACACACAGAGGCACAGTAGAACCAAGAAGACCTGGTTGCTCAGACCAGTGCCAAGCTGAAAGCCTTTTGGAGCTCTTCTGGTCCAGGAGAGCCTGTGGCCAGTTTGGATGGGCAGAACTAGCCCAGAGCTCAGGAAGGTGCCCCAGCTGTTGTTCCTATAGCTTGCCATTTGGGCAAGTGCACATGAGAACTGAAGGCTCTCAGTTATTGCCCCACTGGCTCCCGACAGTGATTGGAATACTTCCTCCTTGCAGATTTAATGGTTGCCAAAAAAATAGCTGTGTGGCTCCAGCCTTCTGAGCCCTTTTGTCCTCTTCACGTCAAAACCCCTTTTAAGCTTCCTAATCATTGCTAAAAGCCTCTTGTGACTGAAAACGAAGCCATTGCTGCTTCCACCGATGCCCCCAAATTGCAGGCCAATGTTGAATTTTGAGCCGTAGTGAGAGTGTCACGGTCTTTGCTTTAGTGGGCTGTAAAAAGCAAGAGAGCTATTAAAACTTCCCATTGGAGACACAGTACATCAGTTACTTCATAATCAGTAAAGTGCATGTTACGGTTTTGCTGACTGGGAATAGGAGAGCAATATTATTACATGATTAAATACAGTTTGCCTTGCGAGAATATTTTTGTTTCTGTGTTTTGGTTAGGGGTGTGAGGCACGTTGAAATGCAACAGCAACTTAATGGGTCAATAAAAGGAACAACTGACTTGCCCAGGCATTTTTTTATGAGTGAAATCGGCTTGAAAGAAACAAGAGAAGCTTCTGATGCTAAGATACTGTACATGGAGGATACAGAAATACAGATGCCTGTGCTGCTGTTGGGTGGTGGCTGGGGTGTGTGCCTGCTCTAACCCCTGCCCCTCTAAGTCTCTGGTTCTAATGTGCTACAGCAGAGCAGTGGCATAGCGTGGGGGGTGCAGGGGGGGCCGGCCGCACCGGGCGCAACATCTGGGGGTTAGGGTTAGGGGGCGCAAATCCATGGGTTGGGGGCGCAAATCCACGGGTTAGGGGGCACAAATTACTTGCCTTGCCCCGGGTGCTGACAACCCACGCTACGCCACTGCAGCAGAGTAGGGAGTTCAGCGATATAGGATAACCATCAATGACAGCAGCTGCTGACACAGCAATACTGAGTCTTCAGACTCTGCTTCTGGGCACCTGGGAGGCATCTGGCTGGCCCCTGTTGGAGGCAGGATACTGGGCCGGATGGATTCTTGGTCTGTCCCAGCAGGGCTCTTCTTAAGGATCCCCTCACAACACAAAAGCACAGAGCACTGTGTCAAGATCTAGTCCTATGCAGTGCAGGACACACAGAACATGGGTGGAATTAATTATTGTCCTACTTCCATGAGTTAATTTTTTTGTACCATCTCTATTTTAAATAATATTAATGTTTTTAGTTGGCTAGTAGTTTATATCTCACACTTTCCGCACATTCATGTTTCTGGGCAGCCAAACATTTGAAAACTAAAAACACAGAGCAGCATTAAGCAAAAAGTCAGAAAGAACAGAAACAGCAGAACGAAAACAGTATGTAAAATACCACGCCACAATAGCTTCAAGCGTGTGGACAGCATGGCAAAATGGGAAGTGGAATTAAACTAGGCACCAGTAGGGCTTCTTTTTCAGCCTAAGAGGTGCCGGATTGGGTTTGTGGCGATTGTGGCGAGTGCTCCCCCTAAAACAACTTTGGGTGGGTGCTCACCAAGGTCTACCACCTCCCAGTGGCGTAGCGTGGGGGGTGCAGGGGGGGCCGGCCGCACCGGGCGCAACATCTGGGGGTTAGGGTTAGGGGGCGCAAATCCACGGGTTAGGGGGTGCAAATCCACGGGTTAGGGGGCGCAAATTACTTGCCTTGCCCCGGGTGCTGACAACCCACGCTACGCCACTGCCACCTCCTATGATAACATCAGTAATAGGCAGGCTCGTGTGAAGAGAGGCAGTCCAAGATGTGAATATCCCACAGACCCTAAAGCTTGTAGGGCTTTTAAATGTAAGTAGCAGCACTGTGAATTGAGCTTGAAAAAGGATCGGGAGCCAGCAAAGTTGTTTGTGCATGATATCCCAGTGTCTGATCTCCGTTAGCAGCTCAGTAGCTGTGCTTTGAACAAACCACAGTTTCCAAGCCATCTTCAAAGGCAGCCTCATGTACAGTTGTCTAACCTATAGGATCTTTGGACTACAGAAAATAGCCATGTGGTGTTTGTGTGTTACATGTTCAAATACTGCAGGAGAAATATGGGGGGGGGGACCCCACAACTAAACCAGAAATATCTTTTTAAAGTTATAAA
The DNA here is from genome assembly GCF_965112155.1 of Podarcis liolepis. Lineage (NCBI taxonomy): Eukaryota > Metazoa > Chordata > Lepidosauria > Squamata > Lacertidae > Podarcis > Podarcis liolepis. Next base: position 3,400,045 of record NC_139569.1, on the reverse strand, counting down.
CTAGGAATGGAAATACAATTAAAATTCCTTAAAAATCAAAGCTCTCCAGACATTTTGAAAGAACCCCAAAACTATCCATAAGGAAGATTAAGTGCAACAGGCAAAGCCAATTAGGGACAATAATAATTTAACAAATCCCCAGCTGATTTTCAAATAGCTTTGTCTGGAGAAATGTTTCAATATTTAAACAGACATAGGGTTGCATCTCCTAGCATTTCATTCATGCTGTTTCTATTTAACCACTGGACAATTTCCCCCGATTCAAATAGTCATTAAATTATTAGTGTACCTAATTGGGTTTGCCTGCTATTGATGCAGTCTTCTTTCTTTTGCTTGCCTATAAAAGACCAACCTGCTAAAATCAAGGCACTTGTATTCTTCACTGCTAGCAAGAGCTCTATAGTGTATGAGTTTGTACCTACCATGATGTTCATTTCTTGCACTCATTTTAATCACATTCTTTTTGTTACCTTTAAGGTTTGACATTCCCTTTCTTTTGACATTTCAGGTTGACCCAGTACCTTAGCCATTTTCCTTGGTGCATTTGTTAATTTCAGGCCTCCAGTCCCTTTCCTTAAACCCGGCAATTGGCGCTAACGTAGCTTGCTTGATATTGTGTGATGTTAGTATCATCATTTATTGACCAGCTGTCTGTAGTCATTTATAAATATATAAATCCTGTGTTGCAAGTTGAAAGCTTTCCATTCTGCATTAGGGGACTGACAGAGAATGGTATTTAGAATGCAAGAGAGCGTAAAAGGCCCTGTGCCATTCTTGGGCAAGGATCTTTGACTATTTGATGGATTGTGGTTGGGTGTAGATTAAAAGCTGGACATTTGTAGTCTATTTTAATGTTAGTGCTTCATAATGTAGACAGATTACTCAGACATGGGCATTGCCATGTGATAATGTGGCCTTTATTGAACTGTGTTTGATTAGGCTTTCCCTTTGAAGTCTTCTCTGTTTGGTGTGGAAAGGGGCCAAAAGAGGAGCAAGCGGCTTGGTCTCAGTCTCATTTGAGAGATTATTAATGTCAGAGCCTCAGAGCAAAATGATGGGTTTCCCTTTATTGCTCTGCAGTTGGAGAATGTCCAGGCAATTGCTGCTTGTGACCATTTTTCACTCCCAAATAAAATAAACAGCTCCTAAATCCAGGGTGAGAATTTTAAAAAAACAAAATTTGGCAGGCAGGGGCAAGAGAGAAGGAAGCCACATTGTACTATAAAAAGGTGGGAAAATAGAAGCTGTTGGCCTTTCCACCTTTCTGGCTTTCTTCTCTGTGCCTGCTAATATTTGTGTTAGAAGCTGAGTAGATGAATGGCCAAGGTAGGAGGACTCAAGGCCCATCAAAGAAATGTCCTCCTTCTCCCTGGCTGCTATAATAGTGTCTGTCTGATAAGGAGAGCCCTTCAGGCTCAGACCAAACTGGGACCCCCTTCAGTCCAGCATCCTGTTTCCTATAGAGGCCAGCCAGATGCCTCTAGGTCCAGGAAGTCAAGAAGCAAAACATGAAGCCTGTAGCCCTCTTCATTTGCAGTTCCCTACCTCCAAATGGTTGTGTTGCATGTAGCCATCATGACTATTAGCCATGGATAGACTTATCCTCCATAGGTGGTATTCAGCTAAGTTTTACTAATAGTAGACCTACTGAAGTTAATGAAAATGACTGTTAAGCCTGTTAATTTCAATATGTCTACTCTGAGTATAAGCTTAATTGAATCCTACCCCTTAAGTTTATTGAATGCCATTTTAAAGCCATCTGGAGGCTTCCTTTTACAAGGGCCATTCTGCTTTCAGTTCATCTTCACAGGCAGACAGCTGGGAAGCTGAAGCTGGTGCTCATTTGTGTTTCTTTAAAGAAGTTGTCAGGGTGGCTGTACACTTTATTTTTCATAATTCTGATAAAAGCAGTTACCTACAATCCTACAAGATCAGAATACCATGAGGGAGCATTAAATATCCCAGGAGATCCTGTGAATAAGAATGCACACTGTAAATTCCTCCAGGTAGACCCTTGGCATCTAGGAGTTCATCAAGTTCAGTTATAAGAAAGTGCAAGGAGAAGACCAGCACACCAAATTCCTTTCACAATCTTAATCATCCATCTCAATTGACTTGTGTAAGCCCTTGAGACAATCCATGCTGGCAAGTAGAAACCCCCACAAATGTGCTGCCAAGCCCTCAAGACTTGAACACACAGGGAACCACTTCGCACTAGGTCACCCTGTTAGGGTATATAGCCCAGTGTTGTGCACTCTGACTGGCAACGGCTTGCCAGGCTCTCAGGTTGGAGAATCTTTCTGACATCTGGTCCCTGAGAAGGACTGTAGAAATTTAGGAGTCTACCATTCTAAAGGAATAGCCAAGCCATGAAGAGTTCAAGAAGACAGGAACCTGCCAGAAAAATGGCAACTACTGCTGTTCTTAACAGAGCAGTTGTTTAGTGCCAACACAATAATATCACTTAGGTTCTCTTGAGAGACTTGCTGGCACAGCATTAAAGCAGAGTAGTCCTGAGTTCAAAGGAGCTGACTCTCTGAACCTGAAAAGCCTTTTCAGAGTGGTGTTCAGCACAGCTCTTTGACCTTACATATGTTTGCTATCATTCATTACAACGGCTCTTTCCTCCTCTGATGTCCCCTCAGACTTGTGTTTATTTGTTTTTGGCACAAAGAAGACTGTGGCCCACATGCTGTTTTTACTGGTATTTGCATATGCAAAATTAGGATCTCAGATACACTTGTGTGAAAAGTTTATTAGTGGGACATTTCAAATTTACCTAGGAGGGCCCAATGATCTTTTTTTCTTCTTTTTTTGCCTGTGGTGTTTGGATGACTTTTTCCTCACTATATATTTCTGAAATTTAGAAACCTCTTCTTGATGCAAAAGCAAATTTAGATCTTCATTCATTATTAAAACATGTTTCATTGCATGAAGTCTAGTTTATACGATAAGAAGGTAGATCAGGGTATTCATATCTGCCTTGGAAACTTCTTTCCTGGAGTATTTCCCTGCCTGGGAAAACCTGATAAGAAATGGGACATAGTCAGTGAGATATTGAGCTTCTCAAGTACACTGAGACACTGACATTATGGCATCAACAATGGTCATGTAAATCAACTTCTGTTGTGTTTGATCTTTGGCCATTCTGTTGGGAATGGGTGTGCAACAACATCTCAATATCCACCTTTCAGATTCCTCACCCCTGATGCAAACTATTTTTTAAAAAGCTGTTCCTGGTAAGAAAGTTCAGAAATTGACTTCCGGTTTGGATCGCCTGCAGCATGGGTGCGCGGAGAAGTTGCTGAACAGCTTTTTCCGAACTGCATAGGGCTCTGAGGGGGCAACGCAAAGGCACTGCGACCCCCGAAACCTCAAGGGGGGCCCCCTTGAGGGAAACGCAACCGGTGGCGTCGGAGGGACCCGAAACTCCTTTGAGCACTCTCTCTTTTGGGGCAGACTCAGGAGGGACGGACCGAGAGACGCACTATGGTAAGCCCTGCGAACCCTGTGCAGTAATGCCTCGAGCCCCAGCTGAAAGTGGCGACAAATCTCCGTAACTTTAAGAACAACCGCCTTTGGGGCTGTTCAGCAAATGTCAGAGATGAAAATTTGAAGAATAGAGCCCAAGATGTGTTGGATTTAATTTGATTAAACTAAGGAGCCCGATCTGTATTTCGGAGCTAAGATGGCGCTGGGACGCTAACCGGGAGTGTGAAACAAAGTAACTCTTACCTACCCGCTGTAGAAACGAAGAAGAGAAAGTCCCCGCTGGGAGTTTCACGGGGCAAAAGTATCCAAAATAGATAGTGTTTACTCGGAAAAGAGACTTTAGAGACTTTGTATTAAACGGATCGTTACAGGCAAGCTGGGAGAGAGATTAAAAGGAGCGTCAAGAAGACTGAAAGGAGGTGATAATCAGAGGTGGAGACGGAGGGGGTAGGAGGGGGAGAGAAGAGCAAAGTTTGGGATACGGAGGAGACGAACCCTGCCCCCCTCCCCAGCATTCTTAACAGCCCCGTTGGTTCTTAACAGCGGTGTCTAAACAGAATAACTTTTGCTGACATTGAGCCTCCGCCCCCCCCTCCTTTGATCTCTCTTCGTACTTTCTCGACTCCTGCCGGTTTCTGCAGCTCTCGTTGCTTGCCGGACGGGGGAGGAAAGCACTGTGTGAGCTTGAGCACGTACGCCTGTCCCCATTTCTATCGGGCTGCGAACAAGTTGAAACTGTGAAACCTGGTCTGGAAATCTGGCGTGACTCCGATACCTGGCTGGACCTCAACGGATTTAACCACCGCCCAGGATCTAACGCCAACTAGAAATATAAGACTTGTGATGTCCCTTGGTTTTTGCTTAATTTGGAGAATACCTTCTTTCTGAGGACGGTGGAAGCTTCGTCCCTCACCTCACTCCAGTTGAAATTTGGGAGTGAAATCTAGCCACTTTTCCCTCTTCCTCTAGACTAATTAAACACCGTAGAAAGACCCGGAAACCTATAGGACCCCAAGCATTGCCCTACCCCTTGCCCCCTTTTCTCTCCCCTTCTCTTCTCCCGCACTTCTCCCCCCTCCCTCCCGCTTCTCCCGCCCGTCACCCCTGACTTGTAGCTCTGGCTGCCCCCACGGAGACGCCAACCTGAACAAAGTCTGAACATTGGATTGCCTTTAAAACTAGAATCTTGGATTGGGTCAAACAAGTGGCTGAAGTCAAACTAGAAGAAAGAATCTCAGAACTTCCCCTACTGTATTTGTATTTTTCATATTCCCTCTCTTGTCTCTCTCCCCCTTTCCCAGTCTCTTCTCCATCTTTCTCCTTTCCCTTTCCTAACTTCTCCCCCTTTTTCCCCCTCCCCCTCTTCACTGAATATTAATGTTTTAACCTGTCCAAGAAGCAGGCTAACGGAAACCCTTTCTAGACCGTGCGCCCCCCCTAGATTGTGCGCCCCCTAGGGGTCAGCAGAAAGAAAGATAAGTCGGTTTATTTTTAAAGATTGGGGAGGAGGGACGGAATAGGCCGGGCGGATGGCGGGGAGAGACGGGAAAAAGTCGGTGGGAACACCAATAGAGAGGAAAATCTCAAGACAGGAGGAAATAAGGGATCTAGATGCTTTATGGTTGAAAATAAAAGAGGAATTCAGACAGAACGAAATCCACTTGGAAAAAAAACTAGGAGAGATGCAGGAATCTTTTGATAAAAAAATAGAGGTTGTGGTAGGGGAACTCTCAAACGAAATTAAAGATTTAACGGTCAGAACAAAGTCCGTAGAAGACTCAAATAGGAAAATACAGAAAGATACAAAAGATCAGAGAAGAGAAGTAGAAAAAATTAAGGAGAACTTTGAAGAACTAAACAGAAGCCAAGAGCAAGTGTTAGATAACTTAGCCATGATGGAAATGAAGCAAAAGCAGCTAAATTTGAAATTTAGAGGAATAGGGGAAGCAAGAGACGAAGATATAAAAGGAAAAATGACAAAAGAACTGGCGAGGTGGTTAGCATTGAGAGAAGAAGAAGTTGCACAAACCATAGAAAACGCTTTTAGAATAAAAATAAGGTTGAAGCAAAACAAACAGAAAAGGACCCCAGGAGATTGCTTAGTGATCTTCAGATCGATAGAGATGAGAAACTTAATTTTGAGAGAAAGTTATCAGAGGAAATTAGTGATTGATGGGAAACCAATTATTATTTTTAAAGAAATACCAATCAGGCTCCTCCGCAAGAGAGAGGGCTACAAACAGTTAGTTAACACTTTGAAAAAGAATGGCATACAACATAGATGGGAATTCCCGGAAGGGATCTCATTCTTTTACAAAGGGAAAAGATTCAAGATAACAGAGATTCAGGAAGTCAGTAAATTCCTTCGCAGATATGAAAAAGAACTTGGGGGATTGTTGGAAAGATATGGGGGGGGACCGTGAGAGGGAGGGGGGAGTGGGGGGAGGGAGGGGGGGAGAGGAAGGGGTGGGAGAAGATGAGGGGGAGGACGAAGAGGAGGAGGCGAAGGAAGAAGAGGCAGGGAAGGAACAGGAGGAAGTAGAGAACTAAACCACTCGAATTTAAATCAGACTTAAAACCTAAACCGACAAATTACTGACTTCTCAATAGGTAAAAGCAATAATGAATCTTAAAATTTTAACATGGAATGTAAATGGATTGAATGAAAAAACAAAAAGGAATAAAATTGTAAATGTGTTGAAGAAGAAAAAATTGGATGTCATCTGTATACAAGAGACTCATGTAGTCAAAAAGCATAAACATGTATTAGTAAATAAGAGCTTAGGAATAGAATTCATAAACTCCGGGAGAGAGAAAAAAAGGGGAGTGGTAACTTATGTTGATGAAAAATGGGAACCCAAACTGACCTACAAAGATGAAGAAGGAAGAATATTGGGGGTTCAAATAAGTTTTCAAGGAGAAAAGATTGACGTGGTAAACATCTACGCCCCAAACTCAAATAGATCAGAGTTTTATAAAAAATTGGAACAAGTGTTACTAGAACTAGGAAATAATAAGATGATTTTATTGGGAGATTTCAATGCAGTGCCAACATTAGAAATGGACAGACAAACAGATAAGGGAAAACGAAAACAAGGAAAGTTACCGGAATCATTCCAAGATTTGGAGGAGAACATGGACCTAACGGATGTATGGAGACACAAGCACCCAACAGAAAAACAGTTTACCTTTTTCTCAGAAGTACATAAAAGCTGGGGAAGAATAGATCAAATTTGGACCTCAAGAGAAATCACTCTAAGAGCGGAAAAATGTGAAATTCAACCGAGAACCCTCTCCGACCATAACTCAATAACTTTGGAATTGAAAGGAGAAGCAAATGGAGGTTTCAGATGGAGGCTGAACGATTTTCTGTTGGACAATGATGAGGTGATCGAAAAAGCCAAAGCTACACTAAAAGAGTATTGGGATTTGAACCTCAATACAGGAACAAACATAGAAACAGTCTGGGACGCTAGTAAGGCGGTCCTAAGAGGCTTCTTTATCCAGCAAAGTAACCACAAGAAAAAAATAAGGCAGCAAAAAATGGATGAAATACTCAAACAATTAAGGGAGTATGAGAAGAAACTAATAGAACACCCGAAGGACGAGCAAAGTCTACAATCAATAAAAATACTACAAAGACAATACTCAATACTAACGAACCAGGAAATAGAATGGAAAATTAAGCTAATGAAGCAGAGATATTTCGAATCGGCGAACAAAACGGGAAAATTCCTAGCCTGGCAATTGAGAAAAAGACAGAAGCAGAATGTTATAAATAAAATAATGGTAGAAGAAGAATTAATAGTTGACCCCAAAAAAATACAAAAAAACTTTCTCAAATTTTATGAGGAGTTATATAAGAAAGGAGAAGAAGACCCAGCACAAATAGAAAAATATTTAGAGAATGGTTTAGGGAAAACCGTCACAGAAGAAGAAAGAACCCAATTAAACAGACCTATAAGTATGGAGGAGATTGAAAATGCGATAAAGAAAATAAAATTGGGGAAGGCACCAGGACCGGACGGATTATCGGCCAAATATTACAAAGTTTTGGGAGGCCAACTAGCACAAGCACTCTGTGACACCATGAACAACATTTTAAGAGGAGGGAAAATACCCGAGACGTGGAGGGAAGCCTTTATAACACTAATCCCTAAACCAGACACGGACAAATCGAATATGAAGAATTATAGGCCAATATCGTTATTAAATAACGATTACAAAATATATGCAGATATCATGGCGAGCAGATTGAAGAAATGTTTAACAAGGCTAATCCACAAAGACCAAGCTGGTTTCCTCCCAAACAGATTCCTGAAAGATAATGTGAGGCACGTCATTAATCTAATTGAATACTTGGAGATTAATAATAACATTCCGGCGTCCCTGATCTTTGTTGACGCAGAAAAGGCGTTCGATAACGTCTCCTGGCGGTTTCTATTAAAATCGATGGAAAAGGCAGGGATTGAAGGTGAATTCTTGAAAGGAATACAGGCAATATATTCAAACCAACATGCCAAACTGATAATAAATAACAACATTACGAATAAATTTAAAATAGAGAAAGGAACAAGGCAGGGATGCCCCCTTTCCCCGCTCCTGTTTATTTTGGCATTGGAAGTCCTGGCGAACAAAATAAGGTCCAAAAGAGAGATTAAAGGGATTAAAATAGGATCTAAAGAGTATAAATTAAAAGCTTACGCGGACGACTTGATGTTATCCTTAGAAGAGCCGGAAGAAAACATGGGCAAAGTATTGGAAATCACGGAGGAGTACGGCAAATTATCGGGCTTCAAGCTGAATAAGACGAAAACAAAAATGTTGACAAAGAACCTGAGAAACGATGTGAAGGAAAGTCTAGAGAAACAATATGGAATCAAAGTGGTTAAAAAAATAAAATATTTAGGAATTTGGCTTACACCCAAAAATATAAATTTAATTGAAGACAACTATACGCCAACATGGAACAAAGTGAAAAAGGATCTGGACGTTTGGAATAGGGTGAATCTTTCATGGTTGGGTAGGATGGAAGCAATAAAAATGAACATACTTCCTAGGATGTTGTTCCTATTCCAAAACATACCTGTCATCAGAGGGTTTAAAATATTTAAGGACTGACAGAAGACCCTTTCAAGATTCATATGGCAGGGAAGAAGGCCAAGGATCAGATTCAAACTATTAACAGACCGAAAGGAGAGAGGAGGACTGGCAGTACCTGATCTAAAAGTATATTATGAAGCGGCTTGTCTCTGCTGGGTTAAAGATTGGATAACCCTAGAGGATACGGACTTATTAGACCTGGAAGGGGCTGACAATAGACTCAGTTGGCATGCCTACCTTTGGTCAAAGAAAGAAAAAGTACACAAAAGTTTCTCGAGCCACATTATTAGAGGCCCTCTATATGAAGTTTGGGAAAGAAACAAGAAATTGTTGGAATGGAGAACCCCCTGGTGGCTATCCCCAACAGATATCTTATCAATAAAAAAAACAAATATGGAAGAGCAAAAATTGACATATGAAGACCTACTAGTAAGATCCCAAGATAGCTGGAAACTAAGACCTTATGAAGAACTAAAGGAGAAGCTGACGGGTTGGCTACAGTATCACCAAATTAATGCAAAATGGTCTGAAGATAAGAAAATAGGAATGAATGAAAAGAAGTCCAAATTTCAGATTGAAGTAATTGAAAGCAAATCGAAGATATTATCAAAAATGTATAACATACTACTGGAATGGGAGACTAAAGATGATAAAATCAAAGAAGTCATGGTCAAATGGGCGAAAGATCTGGGACATAACATAGAATACGAAAAATGGTCAAAATTGTGGAGTGAGGGATCAAAATTCACGGCGAGCGCGGCAATTAGAGAAAATTTAGAAAAGATGATTTACAGATGGTACCTGACACCAGAAAAATTGAACAAAATGTACAAAACTGCAGACAGGGCTTGCTGGAAATGCAGAACAAAAGAAGGAAATTTTATACATATGTGGTGGGCATGTGAAGAAATTAAAAAATTTTGGGACCAGATATATAATGAGTTAAAAAAGATATTTAGATACACATTCCCCAAAAACCCAGAGGCCTTTTTATTAGGGATGGTGGGGAAAGAAATCCAAGAAAAAGACAAAACCCTATTCCAATATTCAACCGCAGCAGCCAGAATGTTAATCGCCCAAAATTGGAAAAGCACAAATCTTCCAACGGTGAGGGACTGGCAATTAAAACTATATGACTTTATTGAATTGGCAAGACTGACACAAAAAATTAGAAATCATAAAAATACAAAGTTAAAAGAGGACTGGAACAAATTTATAGTTTATTTTGAAGGTAACTTTAAAAACCTACCAAATACAGCAGGTTTGATTTAAAACTTCCGATGTTGCAAACTAAAAACAAATACCAGCAGTAAAAAGGAACCTAGTAAAAGGAAGAACCCGAAATCAGTAGGGAAGGAAGTCGACTGCTCTACGTTGTATGTCGTAGTTTTTTGTCGTCTCTCTTCCTTCTTCTTATGTGCTTTATCTTTTTCTTCTTTTTTTCTTTTTTCTTTTTTTTTCTTTTTTAGTACTCAAGTGATGTGATATTCTGTTGAATGTATTTGTTTTTTCTTTTTGTGTGCATAAAAGGAACTTAATAAAAAGAATTTAAAAAAAAAAAAAAAGTTCAGAAATTGAACAAATGAGAAGTGCTATGTGGCTTGCAGATCAATATGACCTAGACAGTTTACATGAATGTCCAGTTATCCTAAGAGAAAGCACTCCGAGAGTTGCCTGCTACAACTCCAGAGTGCTGGTCTAAGGAAGCGATCAGTGTTGGTTCAAATGACCATATCTTCCTGTTTCTCTCTGGCTTGGTCTCCAGTAGAATGGTGGATTTTCAGAGCATCCTGGTGGGGACTGCTTGGAGTAAAATACTCTACATCCACCTCATCCTGGTTGCTAAGTGAATGCTTTTTTTTTTTTTAATAACCCCTTATATAAGATTTCTAAGCCTTCCAAACTTAGTCCACCTTTTCAGTTGGGATTCCCTGGAGGACTGCTGGGAATTCATTGTTTTCCTGGGTGTGCTGTGAAACTTTCATTGCAGAGATCCCCAGTGTTTTTCAAAATAATTCCAGTTCCTAAATTGCATAGGAGTGGTGAACCGTGTGGGTTAAAATTTGTTTGCATTTGTAGTAAAGAAAAGTGTAGAAATGCCCAAAGACTACCTTTCAAATAGCAAGTGCTCTCATTCATTTTTTGAAATGCAGAACCCACATGCTTTAGGGAGAGGCATGCAGTAATCTGCTGCTCCCATAAACAGATGCACCAGAAAGCACACTTCAGTTATAACTGTGGGTGCACTGCTAAGCTTACAGTCCAAATAGTCAAGCAGATATGCAAATGAGTTTCTGTTGAAAATCTGGGGAATCCATGAAATCTATGTGCTTAGAATTGTGGAGTATGTACCACAGTGGTATATTCTAAGCTAGTCCTTAAAGAGAAAAATTGAAACCTTGGAAAGTGACAAACCTGAAATCCGAAGAGGCTGCCATGTTTAGAGGTGGAAACTGACAGATTAAGGTGTCAAAACATTATTTGGAGACCTTTCAAGCCTATGCTCATCTTTAAAATTGCTCTTCTTCCTTTCTTCATGTTCACAAGTAGCTAGTCACAGCAGTAATATGTTTGGCCTAAATCCCTTCCCGTTTTCCCCTTACCTTTCTGCCAGAGGCCACTGAATGCCTTTTATTCACAACTGCCTGTCCTGACCTTTTCTGCTAAGAACAGTTTTAGAATGCTACATAATAACTTGTAGGTTGACCAGCTGAGTTCTAATGCATTTCCAGCTAAGTGAACTTTATCAGGAGGAATGTAAAAGGTTGGTTCTGTCACACCAGCTCTGCTATGCAATTTGTGGGGATTCCTCAAACCAGTCACAAGAAAGCTGCACACACTTGGGGAAACAAGTTCAGATTTGTTTTGGTTCGGTTTGCCAAACCTGCAGTTGTGATGGGAAGGACTGCGTTTGTGAGCAGCACAAAAGAGAAGGACTGGCACGCGCTCCACTCTGAGAAATCCACATAAAATGCAGGATTGCCATCCTTCATTTAAAATGTAACACTGCAACAGCAAAGAACTGGCACAAGCAACGCTGACACCAAACCCTACATATAGTAAGTAAAATAGAAACATCGCCACCTGACCCCACCCCCCATCTCCCACCCCCTCCACCTCTTTCCCCCTTTTCTTCCTAATGTCTCAACAAATGAAACTGATTTGTAAAAATGTTACGGGGGGGGTTTACACTTTTGTAAATCAACAAAATCTTTAATAAAAAAACAAACAAAATAAATAAATAAAATGTAACACTGCAACTTTCCATGGAGTTCAAATGGCACTTTTGCTGATAAATCCATTAATATGGATATTTATACTCCTGTACACAAAAGATGCTTATGCACATTAGTCAGTCTTGTTTTATCCATGTATGAAATGCATTCATTGAGATTCAGAAGTTGATTTTTCTCTGAAAGAAATAATTATGCCATAAATTATTATTTCTTGAGCTGCCATTTTTCCACACATGGTTTTATCTCCCCCTCCCCCACTTCTCATGACAGGCATCCTTTAAGCCGCAGTGCTTCTTCTTCTGAGTTCAAAAACATCACCTTCTCACAAAACCAGAACATTTTCCATTTTGAAATAGAGGAAAACAACACTGAGTTTGCCACATTCTTGTAGATGTTGTCAGTAAATACTTTAGTATCTTTGCCTGGGCAGCTTTTTTAGCTTCCAAAAGTAAGGGTAATGAACAGAAACTTTGTTTGCATGTTGCATTCTTTCATGACATTCTGAGTTCCTTTACCACAGTTGGTCCCTAAAGGTAGCTCATCCTCTTTCTCAAAGTGCTTCAGAATTCTCAAAGAAAAAGGTGACGCTCAGAGGTGTGCAGTGTGCAGGCAGCAGGAAAATGCTTAAGAATGACTTCTGTAGGCAAGCTCTGTGGGAAACGCTTTCAGAACCTTCAGTCTAGCATCCGCCAGGAAGTCACTGATTTTTTCAAAGTGTGAGGCAGGACTCCCCAAGGAGGTAAAACTGCTTACAGTCCCTTCTGTAACAGTCTCCCCCTTGTCCAGCAACTGGCATATTTATCACTTCACAAACCCACTCAATGCAATAGAAGTGACCCTACCATAAAGGGACGGTGACAATGGAAAACATCATGTGACAGATGTTGGGGACCATAAATGGCTGTACAACAGAAAACAGATCCTGAATCACAGGAAAGTTCTCATGTGTAAATCCCATTTGAAATGAAATGTTTGTGCTCTTGCTCAGGCCCCACTCAATAGGCACAGGAGAACTTCCCAATATTGTTTGATCTGTTTTAAATATGTTTTTGTAATTTTATTGTTGTATTTTTTATGTGCTTACAAACTGCTTTGGGACTTTTTAGCAGGAAGTGAAAGACAAATTTAATAAGCTAGTAGATTGTGCCCCTTGTTAACTAAGGCTATGCCCCTATACCCTCTTAACCTAAGAGTAAGTACCACTCCCAAGAACTTGCTTCTAAATTGATTGGGATTGGACTATTCATGGACATTAAAATGTCTTGGACCAGCCCTGCAAGTGGCTTTATGACTTATTCGGCACATGCACACACAGAGAGAGAGTTTTATTTTACTGATGATAAATTAAGCAAGACTTTTAGTCTTTTTTAAAACTTACTGCTTCCACCAAGGTCTCTTCTCTGGAAACACACAGTAGTCTGTTAGCTTCACACTTTTCTTTTGCTCCTCTTTTATACTCTCTCTATTTACTTTCTTTTCCTGAAAAAGTAATGTACACACACCTCCAGAACCATTACGGCAAAGCGCAGGAAGAGGCAACGGTAGGCAGTAGCTGTTCAGGACCACGGACAGTTCACTGTAGTTTAGATACAAATCAAAGGTGTACTGAATACAAAGCAAATGGACAAGATATGAGCTTGCAGTCCTGCCAAATCTTATGTAACCCTGTGGCGAGGTGAATGTCTCCTCAGACTGGGTCCACATCCAGTCCCACGTGGCTTTGCTCCAGCATGGGAGAGAAGCCACCTTCTGATCCTGGACATGATGTGAAAGCATAGGGGCATATTCAGATGGTTCTGGGAACATGTTTTTGGCTTCAAAGGATGGGGACAAACCAATCCTCTCCTCAAGTGCAGAGGACAGGAGGCATGCTCTTCCTTAGAGGTTCTCTTCCTCCTTTGTGGGAATCTCTGTTGGGGTGGTTACTTCATAAACTTTCTCCCTTGGTGTTCCCAAAACCTCTGTGTTGTCCAGTAGAGGGGGCCTGAGCTCTAGGGCATGATATAATTTCCGCAATTCTTTGATGATGTCAAGGAAAGTTGGGAGTGGGTTTTAGGAAGGATGCCATATGTAAAGCTTTACCATGCACCATCAGAACATTATTATGTCAATTGATCACTGGGGAAAATATTTGAACCCTTCTCCAAAGGCATCCTGAGCAAGATATACTCCACTGGATATGAGAGTAGCACAAAATGTCCTTTGATTCCAGAAAGTCTTGTGATTAATCATACATGCAGTGACTTCAGGAATCAGTTTCAGGTTGTGGAATTAAAGTGATGGATGACTTCTGTTACTGTAGTCTTGTACACACATAACTTATCCTCAATTTAACAGTGCAGATGACCAATGAGGACTGATGCTATCTAGCCAAGAATCTTTTTACCAATTATGGCATCCATATTGTCCACAGTTTTCTTCTTATTCAAGCAGGTTACAGCAGATATGACTCATCATGCAAAAATTGACATACAAGTTCAATATAAACTTCTCACATTTTTATGAGTGTATTATAGAATAGTTGTTCTCAACTCTCTGTGATTAGAAGAGTTAACAATCCAAGTAAACGGATCAAATTAGGGCATTATCCTCATTTTGGGGCACAACCTGCCAAGCACTGCTTTGGTCAGCCATCAGTCGTTTGCAGCTATAGTTGTTATATTGCACCAAGAATCCTTATGAATAGGTGAAGTTTAATTTGGGAGTTCTAACGATTGTTTTAAAAGTTACTGTTTTTCACTTTTGTTAAGGTCCTTCTTAGTTTATAAATAAAATGCTATAGGAAATATCATTCCAACTGTCCAGTGTACACTGATGTAATGCATTATTTGTTTGAAACTGTGTAATTTAGGCTGCAGTCGTATGCAAACATGCTTACATGTGGGTAAGCCTCATTTAACTTAATGAGATGTTTCCAAGTAATTTTGCATAGGGTTGGACAGTTAGTTCCCTAATATAAGAGAGCAAACGTTGTTCTAGGGCCAAATATATACATATATATTTATATATAATATCCCATTATTAACAAGCATATAAAGGAAAACACAATTCAAGTATGAACATACAAGAAATTTGCTGATTTCCTGAGAGAGGTTGTAGGGTTGCTGTTGGTCTGTGAGGGTTTCTTCTTGAAACTGCAGGTTCCCATTACAGCCATGGATAATTGAGAGAGATGTATTCACCCATCACCATCTGTGCTTCTATCTTAGGTCTTTGGGAAAAACCTCATCTGTAGAATAATAATCCACAAGAACCATTTCATCTCTTCCCCTGCCTGTTGAAGGAATCTCCAAACAGAAAATGAGAAATAACCCAATTAACTTTCTTTTAAAGTCACCACTGACTATCGGAAACATAAATCACAGGTCTCTCTTCAAACCACTGTTATTTGCTTTGAATCATGAGTGGCGGCTAAAGGTTTCTTCTTTTTCACTTCTCTTTTTTTTCAATTTCTTCTCCCTGCCTGCAATCAATTTTACTTTGTTGTCTTCCTGACTGGTGTTCCAGTGCCTACAGCTCCTCCACAGAACATCCAAGCAGAAGCAGTGAACTCTACCACCATCCAATTCTTCTGGAACCCTCCTCCACAGCAATTCATCAATGGGATCAATCAGGGATACAAGGTTTGAAATTATTATTATTATTTTAAATTAAATTTATATTCAGCCCTACATTCAAAGACCACGAGACAGTTTATTTTTTCCCCATAAAATTATAGATTTATTAAATTGAATGCATTTTAAATTTAAATTAAAAATTTAAATTTTAAATTATCTGTTTATTTACTTTATTAAATAAATTTACTTTATTTATAAGTAAACTTTATTAATGTTTGGCATGCCAGTCATGACTTACTGTGATGTAGTTCTACAGATATAAGAAACTGGATTGTTATCGTTTGTATTTCTGATTGATTGATTGTATTTCTGAATATGCTTGTTGCATATTTGTTGTCTCAAAAGGTATACCTTTGGGTGATTTTTGGTATCATGTTTACCAAGCATCATAGTGGAGACAAGTTCTCCTGTAGATTTCCAGAGTGCGATCCATCTATCTGTCTGTCTAATAATACACACATACGTATTTGGGAGAACCTTTAGAGAATTCCCAAGCATTAGTACTCTGTTCTTCAACCCCAAAGGCTTTGCAGCTTATATACAGTTAATTAAAGACAGAACCTATCCACAGACATACACTATAAAAGACACAGCGAAAAGGGGAAAGGGGCAGGGAGGGAAGAGGAAAAAATAAAACTCAGGGACCAGTTCTTAAAAGTAAATAGTAATTTGTACAGTGCCCAGTTGGAATGAAACATTTCAGGGGCAAAAAGTACTTGTTGAAGCTGGTCCTTCTGCAGGGCTGAAGAAATGAAGCCTACTTCCCATCTCTCCCACTCAGATATCTAAAAACTATAACCACTTGTGATCCAGTGAATGTGATGGTGGTTCAATCTGACAGGCCTGGATTCAAGTACTCATTAGACAATTAAGGATCTGAAAGACTGCATTTACCCCAAAGACCATGAGACTCTTTATAAGAAGCTGAAGAGCCTTGGGACACAGATGGTTTTTTCACTACTCCTTCCTGTTAACAGTCATGGCCCGGGAAGAGAGAAGAAAATACTGGAAGTAAACCACTGGCTGTGTGGGTGGTGTCTTTAGAAAAGGTTTGGCTTCCTGAACCATAGTCTCTGCTTCTTCAGGGAAGGACTTCTGGCAAGAGATGAGTTGCACCTCACAACAGTTGGCAAAAATGTGTTTGCTAAGAGTCTCATGAAACTGATCAGAAGGTGACGGTGAACACCTGGTACTGGGGAGAATAGCTTTATTGATGCACGGGAAACTGAGGTGGTGCTTCAGAAACCTGATAAAGTGCAGGAAACTACAAGAAGGAAGCAGCTGGAGGGAATGATTCATGATTTCAATTGTCTTTTTACTAATGCACAAAGTATGGAAAACAAGCAAGATGAATTTGAGCTCTTAATGCAGGATACCAAATATGAACTAATAGGCATTATTGGAACTTAGTGGGTTGAGACTCATGGTTAGAATGCAAAAATTAAGGGATATAACCTATTCAAAAGGAATAGACCAAACAGGAAGGGGAAGTAGCATTATATGTAAATGGTGTGTACACTTGCGAGGAGATCCATGACATGGAACATGGAAGGCAGACTGAGAGCATATGGATAAAAAAAATGTAGGAGAGGGAAATAATCATTACCTTTCACTCTACAATTCTGTGTTTCTATGACCCTGTCTGCAAAATCAGACCTACAACCGAGTCCATGCCCTTCAGAAGTGTGGTGCGTAGGACTCTCCCATGCCCATCAAGACTCTTCACTGATAGCTTTTAGGCAAGCTGTAAAAAGCTTCATTCCTTTTTATGCCAGCAGTCATTTGGCATTGTGTGAGCTGCCACTGTTGAATGGATGGTTTGTTAGGGGTATGTTAACATTGTTTTTGTTTCATTCTACCCTGCCTTGGGGGAGTCTCAGGATTGAATGGTGGGATGAAAATAATTTGTAACAAATAAATAAGTGGCCATCTAGGCAAGTCCTCACCATGATTCAAACATTTCTGCAATGGTGGAGAAATGGTCAGATCTCACCCACTCCATTCACCACATATTCCTCTACGTGCACTCCACAAAGCCTGTACAAATAGCCACCCCAATTTGCACAATATTCCTCCCTTTTCCCAGAAGGGAAAGATTGTGCCACATGCATGGAATGTTTTAGATGGCTGGTAGAGATAGTGGAGCAATGACTGAAGCATCTGGGTTGGGCCATGAGCCTCCAGGGTTGGTTCTGCATCCATAAAACGAAAATGAATATGGCTGACTATGAAAGTTGTGCTTCCACCATTCAGAGTTGTTTCAGGTGTGTGTAAGGGGCTTGGAAAATCTAGATACTCACTACTATAGTATCTAAATCCATAGCTGCAACATTTATCCTCTAGATGCCAAGGGGTGTGCACCTGAGTAAAAGTCCTGAGAATTGAGACTGGTATGTTATTTCCATTGTGAGTTTTGATTTCTTTCTTTCTTTCCTAAACATGTGAATCCGGCATTTTCATCTGACTGTTACCCAAACTTGTTTTTATGCCCAATTTGCTTTTAAAATGCAGTTTCCTTTGGAAAAAAAAAATGAAGTGATTCACAGGCTAATTCGCACTTGTCAAGAAGAAGTGATCTCTGTGCTTTCAACTGTCAACTTTCTCTTTCCTTTCCTTTTCTTTAGTTCCTTGAGACGCAAACAGCTGCACAGTTCATATTTCTCTTATAGCTTCTTTAACTGTAATATGGATAGTTTGGGGAGGACATTTCCATCACTTTTACTTGTACTGCATAATTTGTGTAATGATTTATACATTACCAGTAGTCAATTTTTTGAGTGTCTGCTTGCCAAGCTGGTTCCACCCATTGCATCTTTTATGTGCTAAATGCACTTGGCTTCGATTAATGGAACTGTGCGGTGCTAAATTCTTTGGAAATGAGGAAGAGTAAAAACACAGTCACTAACATTTGGACATTTCCATTTTCTTTCATAGTTAGGATTCAAAAAAGGAGAAGTAAGGCTCTGTGTTTGTCATTATGTAATGGTTTATTTTCATTTGACACTCACTTGAATCTCAGTGACTCTTCTGAACATGATGTGACAGATCCATGCACAGGGCTGGGGGGAAGAGGAGCAAAAGGAGGAACAACTTGCTTTCTCTTGTGCTGCTAAGTTCTGGTTGCCTAGAGCTTGGGCACAGCTGTGATTTTCATCAGCTTGCTGGTTAGGTGCAGCTGAGCATGGCATCCATGCTCTTCCACAAGCAGATACACAATGCTTGCAATGCATAACAGCTCCCTCCTCCCCCTCCTCCTCCTCCTCCTTCTTTTCAGAGTAAGTTTGAATTTCTCCAATCCTGGGGAAGATTCTTGCATTTTCTTCACTTAAGGTGGCAGGGGGGGATCCAGAGTTTTTGTTTATTTTAAAAGCAAGAGAAACGAGGTCCTTCTTAATGTTTCTCCACTTCCAGCTACTCACTGGAGACTGAAGAAGGGACCCATGTAAGATTGTTACTGTAGTGGGGATCATGGCTTGGAGGTTCATTTGAGTTGGCTGGCTGATTTGTAAAACTGCAGACTGAAGGGTGGGTTAAATTTTGGGCCTTGCCCTTGTGTGGTCCTGCCCAAATTTTGTCCCAGTGTCAGAATACAGGATTGGGAACCATTTTTTTTTATTTCTGTGAAAATCTTTGTCCCTGGTCAACCTACATAAAAAACTACTGGCAGGGGGAAACTTCCTTCTGCGATTGCCAGTAGCCAGTGAAACAAATGTGTCCATGCATCAAGCAGTCCCCTTTAGGCTCTGTTAACTGCTCTTGGGGACAATTAGCACAAATTAACAGCAATTAACAGCATCGAGCAGTTGAATAGTGTTGTGCTATAAAAGGTGATCAGGGGAGCAAGGTCTAATAAGCCTTTCAGCGAGTTGGATCATGCTTGCTGTTTGACTTCTGTTCAAGTATCAAGGATCCTACCAAGTGTGCCAAGACACACTCTCAAAGAAATACGATTAAGACTCTCTGCTGGCTTTCTCTCTGGGCAGAGTCAGCCTGAGACAATTAGCTACCAAAGGTGAAGAATAAAGTGACTTCTTCTCCATTGCGCTTGCAGGAGCAGATTGACTGCTGGATGTTGCACCAATGGTGGCAATGGGACTCCATTGCACTGGGGGGCAGCAGTCTAGCTTGGGGAGTGCAAGGCTGGCTGCATGACACATCTAGAGCAGCATCCTACGTCTTGTCTCCCCTTGTTCAGTGCTCCACTGTTGCCTGTTTGATCAGGCAGTGATGCGATGCAATGGCAGTGGCATGGGTCACATAAGCAGTGCAAGTACGATGCCTGCTGGAGTGTGTGCCCTGGCCTGGCAGACCCTGCTTGCTTCCTCAAGGGCCTTTCGCTTTATGCTACCTTGAGGGTAAATATCCAGGCAAGACAGACAGCCCAAGGCATCAGCAATCAAGCATCTCCACTCCCAAGGTGCCAACCCAGCAGGGGCTCAGGCAGAATGAGCACAGGGACTGCCAGCATCCTTCATCTGAGTTGGCTAAATGGTAAGGGCATCCCTGTCTCTGGGGTCACTTAGGAACAGGCCTGGCAGTTCCTTCCTTGATGCCTTCCAGCCCCACATAATGCTGCAGTCGGTGTTTAGCTCAGGTTGCTCTCCCTGGCTCTTGAAGAGGGGAGCACCACCCCCTCCCCTGTCCAGAGGGGTTTGTTTTAAGGTTCTGTGTTGTCTGTTGAGCATTTTTACACAGGTGCTGGTAATGTGACAGGGTTATGACAGCATCCTGGCAGGGCTCTGGAGCAGTTTCTGTAAGTCAAATGGAAGAGAGGGAGCAGAGGCTGGAGGCTTAGGTCTACTGAGGGGAATAGTGAAAGATGAATTCAGTGTTCTTGAACATGACACCCACCAAAACCCTGCCCCTTTTCAACCCTAGACCTTCAGTGTCCCCTAAGGTTGGTGGGCCTGGCCCTCATCTTCCTGGCATGATTGTGGCTCCTTGCAAGTTTCTTTTGCATCTGGTGCATTTGGGCAAGTGGTATGCCTCCCTTTTCCTAGCCCTTCTGTTCTCTAGCAACTGGCTGATTATTTTCTCGTCCCTTTGATTATTCATTCCTGGAAGCAGGAGGAGGTTCTCTGTCGGGGTTATGTAACTCCTTAAGTTTAGCTTAAAGCACTTGTGTTTGCCTCTTTTTTTAAGAATCAGATTTTAGCAGCACAGTTTTAAAATTCTCTGTTTATAGCTGGAAGCAATGCACAAGGCTTTCATCAAGCACAGTAACACGGTTAAATTTGTACATCCAGCCAATTGGCAACAATTGTGTTAATAGTAATGTTGTGCTCTTACAAGTGAACTAATGAGGTCCTGGCGGTCCCATGTATTGGACTGTGAGTGGGAACCATCCCTGCTGTGATTTCATGCTTTCTTAATCAATGTTCCCATTTCCAGCTCCTGGCTTGGCCAGTTGATGCGCCAGAAACTGTGACTGCTGTCACCATTACCCCGGACTTTCATGGAGTGCACAGTGGCTACATAACCAACCTGAAGAAATTTACTGCTTACTACACCTCAGTCCTCTGCTTCACCACCCCAGGGGATGGGCCACGGAGCTCGCCACAGCTGCTCAAGACTCATGAAGACAGTAAGTAAAGAGTGACCAATGTCAATGAACAGCTTTTCCACATGATCCCTGGCTGGCTGATGAGCAAATAACCGTAACTTCCTAATTAGGTTGAAACCATTCATCAAACTTACTAAGCAATTCAAAGAACCACCGCAGACTGAAAATGTGTATTTTCACTGGGAGCTGTTCCGTGCTAGAAGGGCTTTATAGCTATGGCACTGAATACCCTTCCAACATGGAACAGCTCCCAGTGAAAACACAGACTTACTTTAATTTCTGGGTAGATAATTTTATTTGTATAAATTAATAATAATACCGGAACAACCATAATAACTAGTTATCTTCCTTAAATTTCCCCTGAAGAACAAACTATTATTCAATTGTTGTTGTTTAGTCATTTAGTCGTGTCCGACCCCATGGACCAGAGCATGCCAGGCACTCCTGTCTTCCACTGCCTCCCGCAGTTTGGCCAGACTCATGTTTGTAGCTTCGAGAACACTGTCCAACCATCTCATCCTCTGTCATCCCCTTCTCCTTGTCCCTTCCATCTTTCCCGACATCAGGGTCTTTTCCAGGGAGTCTTCTCTTCTCATGAGGTGGCCAAAGTACTAGAGCCTCAGCTTCAGGATCTGTCCTTCCAGTGAGCACTCAGGGCTGATTTCCTTCAGAATGGATACGTTTGATCTTTTTGCAGTCCATGGGACTCTCAAGAGTCTCCTCCAGCACCATAATTCAAAAGCATCAATTCTTTGGCGATCAGCCTTCTTTATGGTCCAGCTCTCACTTCCACACATCACTACTGGGAAAACCATGGTTTTAACTATACGGACCTTTGTTGGCAAGGTGATGTCTCTGCTTTTTAAGATGCTGTCTAGGTTTGTCATCGCCTTTCTCCCAAGGAGCAGGCGTCTTTTAATTTCGTGACTGCTGTCACCATCTGCAGTGATCATGAAGCCCAAGAAAGTAAAATCTCTCACTGCCTCCATTTCTTCCCCTTCTATTTGCCAGGAGGTGATGGGCCCAGTGGCCATGATCTTCGTTTTTTTGATGTTGAGCTTCAGACCATATTTTGCGCTTTCCACTTTCACCCTCATTAAAAGGTTCTTTCATTCCTCCTCACTTTCTGCCATCAAGGTTGTGTCATCTGCATATCTGAGGGTGATCTTAATTCCGGCTTGGGATTCATCCAGCCCAGCCTTTCGCATAATAATAATTTATAATAATACTTTATTATTTATACCCCGCCCATCTGGCTGGGTTTCCCCAGCCACTCTGGGCGGCTTCCAAAAGAATATTAAAATACTATAATACATAGTATTTATGCATGATGAATTCTGCATATAAGTTAAATAAGCAGGGAGACAATATACAGCCTTGCTGTATATTGTTTGTTTGTTAATTAATTATTAAATCAGAGCCACTTCACACTTTGTGGGACAGAAGAGTTTGTGCTTGTCCACTGTGTGTCTCCATGGTGAGACACCATCAAGTTTGGAGATAGAAAACATGTGATTAACATGTACAAGACTTCTGAGCATCTACAGTTCTATGATTCCATGATAGCACTGTAACCTTGCAGCTTTTGCCAGTGGAGACCTCCTGAGAGAGTGGGATGCAGTCAACTCTTCTAGGGGTACATGTTATTTTATATGTTTTGTTTTAGAGAAACTGGGGAATATGTTGGCAGGTAGAACCATGCTGTCCACTGCCACCACACACAAGATTTGCAGTCACAGTGTGCATAATTTGCAGATACCCCCTTGTGCAAACGCCAATGAATTCATGTTAATCCATCCACTTGGGAGTATAGTTCCCCACCTGTCAGTTCCCAAAGGAACACCTTGAGCAGCTTGCAATGTGTTTTTCAGACACAAAAAACAAGTAAAACAACAATAGAAACAGAAGCAAAGCATCAGTATATCCACTAGGAAGAAACAGAATTTAAAATTATGAAAGGAAGATCTGTAAAGTGAGGGTAAATAGAAAGTTTTATTTACCTTCTGCCGACAAGACATTCAGCTTGACTGAGACTGAGGCTCTGTGGGGAGAGCTTTCCTGAGCCAGGGTACTATAACCAAAATGATTCTATGCCCTGTTTCCACCCATCATAAGACTTTGAGGGCCAGGATGTGGGAGGAAGAAGAGGAGGGCCTCTGAAGAAGATTTATTGAGCAGTTTTAGGTGGGCAAAAGGGACTCCCAAATCTGCAGGCCTGATGCTTTGGAAACCGCACCGCCACCAAAAGGAATGCCATTTCACCAAATGTGCACCAGCCCTCGACTGTCTCCATCTTGCTAGGATTATGCTTTGCTTAATGGACGCTGTGCAAGACCAGTTGCTCTTGGTTCTCGTTCCCTCCAACAGAGCTTGGGCTGGAGAAGCTCCCTCTAAATTGTGCCCAATCATGCTTATAAAAGCATGATGGCTGGCTGGGCCACAGGTAAAATTTTATTGCTCCCAAGTCATCCTTCTATGTGCATGCATGCTTTTGTCTCAATCTCTTATGATATCCACCACCACAAGGGAAGGTATCACCAGAGCGAGATAGAGACACTAAGCCTGGGTTTCTAGAACAGACTGGAAGTTGAGGGAAAGCAAAGCAAGATCAGGACCATGGACAAAGACCAAGGGGCTGGCTCAGGACCATGGTTAGCAGACAGAAAATTCTAGTTGCCTCAACTGTGTCTTAGAGCAGTGGGCAGGTTTTTAGAGTCTCTGCTCAGGTAGCTGGGATGGAAAACCTACATAATGAGTGCTGCGTCTGGACACAGTCAATGGTCTGGGGGTTTGAGATTTTTTTGCTTACTCTAAGCAGATGGGTTTCAAGCTGCAGGGGCATTTTGAGGGAAAGTTCCTCGGGTTTTCCTGAACTTACAGGGAGTCTATGGTCCAGTCATCAGAGTCTGATGGCAGAAGTGTCTCCTTGGAGCTCAGGACATGAGATGTGGGTTTCAGTACCAGTAGATTCAAATGGGAAGGACCAGGGAATGGATCTATCTCCTCTGCCTCACAGCTACTGTTGTAGGAGGATTTGGAACCTGAGGCTCCCTATAGCTGTGGCAATTTTGTATGTACTTGGCTGTCCCAGTTCAACACAGCTGGCCCTGAGATACTCAGCACCAGATTCAAAATTTAATCATGAGACAGCACAGTTCTGTTCCCAACAAAGCTCCATTCAGAACATCTTGGCAACTTACATATCTTATTTAAAAATAAACAAGGGAAAAAGGCATGCATAGCATGTCAAATTTGCAATGATGTGTATTAGGATTATTATTATTATTATTTTGTCATTTTCCCTGGCCTAATTTATCAAAGCCTGCAGAGAGAAGGAACATTTTCTTTGGTGTTCAGCACAAGTACTCTTCACTTCAATTCCCCGCTTCCCATCTGAAATCTCACCCCTGCTGCTGTAGAGACAAACCCAGACAATGCAGGAGATACAAACAGCTTCTTGATGTGGTTATTTCCTTTCCCAATGCCTCGAGAATAACCATCTGTTCGCCACTCTTCCTACAAAGACGAATCATATAGACAGCTTCAGTGCTAAAGAAGTCTGATTCCAAATGCTGACAAATTGGCCATGGGAGAGACTTCTTGGGAAAGATACTTCTATGTTCAAAGAACAGATTTTCTGCCATCAGAACTTTTGCATGCTAGCAGATTGCAGGCTAACCACTGGATATCTGCAAAGCTGCTTAACTACAAATGTGTTTACTTAAATTCGGAATTGCAAAGCAGAAGACAGAACTGTTGCTTGAATTACTTCAGAAATAATCTGATTTTTAAGGCTTCAAAAATTCCATTGACATACATTAAACCAGCACAACTGATCTGGTGGTTGCTAAGTGTGTACATCTAACATGGCTCTAGGCCAGTTGTTCTGTCTCCCCCTCTTCTTCTTTTGCCTGCTCCACAAGAGATTAGTTCTTATCTCCTTTCCTACCATGGCACATAGGAAAGGACCATAGTTCTGCAGGAGATTTCATAGTTCACATGTAGAAACTCCCAGGTTTTGTCCTTGACAATTAGAATTAGAATTAGAATTAGAACTGGGAAATATTTCAGCTTGTGATTTTGGCAAGAAAGGGGACTTTAGTTGAAGGACAGAGCACTTGCTTAGCATAGTGGAGATCACAGGTCCAGTTACTAAGCTATTAAAAAACAAACCTGCTGGCTAGTGATATGAATGGCTTTTATGTGAGCTACTGGAGACCTATGGCCAATCTGAACAGAGAATAGTGGGCTAGACGGACATATAGGCAGTTTCTTGTGTTTTTGCAAGAACAGAACACAAGAACAGAAGGAAGGCCTTTTGGACCAGGCCAATGGCCCATCTGGTCCAGGATCTTGTTCTCAAAGTGGCCAGCCAGATGCCTGTAGGAAACCGGCATCTTTTATCTGTCTCGAATTCTCCAGCCTTCAGCTTCATTGGATGTCCACAAGTTCTAGTGTTATGAGAGAGGGAGAAAAGCCTTTTTTCTTTTCATGTTCCCTCTGCCATGCATAATTGTTATGCACTTTCATCATTTCCCTGCTGCCAGTCAGACAAGTAGATAGGACTGGGCTAGATGCACACTCTTCACTGCTTTGTTTCTCCACTCTCTCTCTCTCACTTACACACCCAGGATCATTCTAACCCACTTATTCTGCCTACCTGTAGTTCTCTGTGGTTGACTGCTTCTTCCTTCAAGGTAGACTATGGTGCATTAAAGCTCCTGAGTTCATCATCCTGTCCATTTTGGATAGGAAAGGCTTTGTAGCTCACAGTCAGCTCCACGCAGCGGTGAAAGGGAAGCTCTTCTTGTCACTCACTGCAGGAGAATCTGGGCTATGTTTGCTTCCAGAAGAAGAAGAAGAGAATAGCAATTTCCACCTAGCAGTTGCAGGGGACCCAGCTGAGTCCTTTGCTGTAGAGCAACAGGAAGCAAGAAAAGCACCAGTGCTCAGGCCACTGATAGAAAAGTACTGGATATTGACATGACTGGGATGCCTGTAAAGCTCCTTCTGCTATGAAGTGAAAAGTGTAAATATTAACACTGTAATTTTTGTCATGTTGCTAGAGTGTATGAATGGGGGGCAGAGTTTTCTCTATGCATTTGAGGAAAATCCTCCAGTGCTTCTCCTCCCAAAGCAAATACCAGTTTCAGAAGTGTGATTTCCCTAAAGACTATATTATTTGGTTGGTAGTATATAATGCTTCTGTGTTTGCTCTACCATGCAATGGATCAGACAAAAATTATCATGCCAAATGGAGTCTAACGTATGGGTGAATCACTTATTCTTTGATGTATATCTCAGCTCAATTATGTCTGCATTTTTGTAATGACCAGTGGTTTTTCGCAAATAAATTTGACTGACTTCTTCATCTGGATTTGATGATAATAAGAAACAGAGCTGGATGCCATCCATATATTAATGACACCTCACTCCAGATCTCTGGATGCCCTCACTTAGAAGTTGCATGGATATGTTGAGTAGCAGAAAGACAGAATATTGCCCTCTGGGAACCAATGGCATAAACATCAGGAATCCCAGCAGTAGTCATTCAGCACCATGTCCAAGACTTGGCTGTCAACACAGGAATGCAACAACCATAAGTTGGTGTCCCCCCTTTCCATCCCAGACAGTTATTCAGGAGAATACTGTGGATAATGGTACTGAAAACCACTGAGATGTCCAGGAGAATCAGCATGGTCTCACTCCCCCTGTTTTTCTCCAAGATAGAGAGAAACCTCATATGTTCCTGAAGAGGAGTCAATCAACAGATAAGCTCCCCTGCTGGTAGTAGTTACAGGCAACAAGGCACAGCCTAAATAAAATTCCCTAGTTGTTGAGACCAGCAAGCCAGCTTGATGTAGAAGCTTTCTTAGGACCAAATGAGTGTGTTCTGAGCCACTCTGGCTTATTGATCCAAAAGTCTGCCTGAATTTGACACTCCTGTGGCCAGAGTTGGGTCATCGTGCATCCATTAATAGAGAATCCTAGATATGTCTTGGACCAGAAGCTCTCTTTGTGCAATACTTTGATTACTAGAGGCTGAAGAATTAAGTTTCAACAGTGTCCCCTGAATTGCAGGTGTAGAATTGGAAATTGGCTAGCACTAGCCTCTTAGCTATCTTTCTTCTCCATAGCTGGAGAGGAATCAGAGCCTGTGTAAAAGTGAAGAGGAAACAGAATATGAATTGCCAACTGATGTCAGCAGAGCAGGAAGACAGCCCAGTCTGGCAAGGATCCAAGTATTAGAAGCATAGTGAATGCAAAGTGAGCAGAAGCCTCTCTCTTCTCAATAAATCTGTGGAAGTGAGGAGAGCTAGCAGTCCCACAAATCAGTCTCTGTGCCTTCATTGAAGATCAAGATTGAACTAAGACAGCACATTTTTTTGGATGCTAGCTCTATTTTACCCTGTTTTCATTGCCCACCAGAGAATACTGTTTTAAGTGCTGTTGAGCTTAAGCTGTAAAGCTTCCTTTAGAAGTTCCGCCCAGTTACACGCATGTGCTGAAGATCCTTGCCCTGTGAGTGGCATTTTGAAAGTGCTTTTGGGGAACGGGCTTTTCTAAGCAGTGGGTGGATATCCTTGACCTCCATGTGCCCTTCACTATTGCAAAGTCCCTGCTCAAATGTAATTGACACTGCAGACATTTATTCAGCACCTGCAAAAGACATGGGGGAAAGGTGGTTGGCTTTCTTTATTTTATTATTTTAAAGACTTTGTTATGAAGGTGAAATAACAACCAGTTAGAAATATGACAGGAAATTTATTTTCTTACAAAACAATAAAACCCACCCTGTCCAAAGGCATGGGATTGAATTACATCAGAGCTTGTTACATTCACACTTCCGTCCCTTAAGTTGTCGTATTCCAGTTGTGTGACAGTTGCAGTTGTGTGCAAGCACAGCAACCAAAGAAAGTCTGTAATGTGGGTGAGGTCCTATGCCCTCTTCTTTTGTGCTGTACATAATAACAGTATGACAATACACAAAAAATGTGATCTTTTCGTTTTGTTCCCCTTTCTCTTTTTAGCTTAGTAGTCAGGTTTTTTTCTATCCATGTTAATTGCCAGACTTCTTTAGACCATGTGGTCAATGCACAGCCTCTAAAAATTCCAATATCTAGCTATTACTGCCTTGGCTGCTAATAAAAGCTGCCCAATAAGATGTTTAAAATGCAGATTCATATTGACCACTAGGTAATGATTAAGTAAAGGCGACTATGCCCTTTGATGATATTTTGTGCAGATATGCCTCTAATTTCTTTCAACAGTTCCTCTCAGAATGTGGCCACCTTTTCACAGGTCTGCCACATGTGGTGATGTGAGCCCAACACCACACACCCTCCAACAAGATGCTTTGTTTCCACAAGGGGCAACAGCACATGAGGCTGTTTTTCAGGATTCAGCCTGATCTGATTATATTCAATGAAGAGAAAAGAATTTGAACCAGTGTGGCTAAATCTCTTCCTGCCACTCTCCTTAGCTCTGTGAAAGGAGGATGGGGTAAAATCATTCATGCAGGTGATAATTAGAATGGTCCTTAGCACATTGATTGCTCTGACAGCACTCTCTGCTGGTAGTAGCCCTGGCCTAGGTGCCTGTTTTCTCTCTTTGGCTAAATCAGATCTGAAGTGAACAGAGCCTCTCCTGTTATAACAGATTTCTTTTTCTGATTGCCAGAGCCAGGAGCTGTGGGGCACCTGAGTTTCACTGAGATTCTGGACACTTCGCTCAAGGTCAGCTGGCAAGAGCCTGTAGAGAAAAATGGCATCATTACAGGCAAGTATCAGCAAGCAGCCACTTACGAAAAGATGGGGAGGGGAATAGGAGAAAAAGAAAGAAACTCATTGTACTGCAGTGATCAATATGGCCAGCTTTTATCGAGAGCTTCTGGCGGAGAATTCAAGCTTGCCGCTACTACTGTTTAAAGCTTGAAGAGTCAGCAAAGGTGTGTATTGAGAGGTCATTGGGTAGTTACAACCAGCTCACAGTCATGGCCTCTAGAAAAGTTGTCTGTGCGGCAATTTAGCTCCCCACATCTGGAGAGCCACTGTTTCCAGTTGTCAAGACTTTTTAGGGTTGAATTTATAACAAGGATATCAAAATCCATTAAAATCTTAATCTTCATGTTGCCCCTTGGGTCTGGAAAATGTTAGTTCCCTGTTGACCAAAATCCCATTTATGTATTTCATGTATGATGTGCTCCAAAAAAATGTGTTTTCTTTTGCTGTCAGTGGCAGAGGTTTCACTGGGCCATGCTTCTTTGCTATTTATGCACATGAAACTTGTGACCTTTGGAATGCAAAGACACCCATTGCTTCATTATTGGTAATCCACACAGCAGTGGATCCCACATATTTAGGCAGAGACAGCGTGGGTATTGGACAAAAAGCTTTAAAGAGTTTTAATAACCTTCTGTGCTGCGCGTATTTCTCACATGCATGTGATTTAATTGGGTCTATGTGTATGCCTTGGACCCCACTACCTGAAAGATCGTTTCTCCCATATGGACCTGCCTGGCTGTTAAGATCCTTGAATGAACACCTTCTCCCAGTCCTAGCAACATTAGAGGCTCAGTTGGTGGTGGCTCAAGAGAGGCAGGGCCTTTTCTGTGGCTACCCTCATACTGTGGAATTCTCTCCCAAGAGAGGCCAGCCTTGTGCCCTCCTTGTTATCCTTCCTCTGGCAGGCTAAGACCTTCCTGTTCAGACAGGCCTTTGAAAACTAAGGTGAAGACGATGCTGACCACTGGGCTGCCAGGCCAGGCCAAAATGTATTTTAATGTTGTTGTTTTTAAAAATGTGTTTTGGTGTTTTTTGACTTGGATACTTCCTTCTATGGAAGTTATATGGTCACAAAAAACAATAAAATTTGCTTGCCTGCCTGCCTGCTTGAAAGTGATCTCAACAATTGCTGGAAGCTTTCAACCCAAAATGTGGCAACTAGGCAATGAAATCATACCCATGTGCTGAGCTCATGCACCAACCAACTTATGGTATGACCTCCTCTCAGAGGTGTGTTATGCCCAACTTTATTGAGAATTTGATGACAATTAAAGACCCATCGCTTTGCCCAAACTTTTGAGAGGGATGAGGTGAAATGCTGCTTGGTGGATTGCTTTAATTCATTCCCCTCCGCCATGTAGATTTATTAAATGTTGCATTTTTGGCATAGCTGTCAATGTTTCCCTTTTTTAAGAGAAATTCCCTTATTCCGAATAGGATTCCTCACAAGAAAAGGCAAAAGTTGACAGCTATGATTTTTGGTTGTGTTTTAGACTGTTAAATGTGGTTATTTGTGGTTTTTAGTGTCAAAGGTACAAGTAACAAACCAGTAATGATTCCATCATGGATTCTGTGCCATGTCATTGTGGGTGTGTTATGAAACATTTCCTCCTAGAGAAAACCATGTTTAGTCCATGTGGTTGCTAGAAAACAAAAAGCAGAGAACAAGATGAAACATGATGGCCCTAGCCAACGGGGATGCAACCAGGTCCTATGGAAGCTTTGAAGCTGGCTTAGTAAGGTGACAGTTCGTTCTATACCTGAATCAAATTATTTTAGGAAAGGGGGAGGAAAGTGAAGATCCCTTTTATTTATGAGGAAATGTAGGCCTAGAGACATGTCAGGCAAGGTTTATAAGGAAGAAAAAGCTCCCCTGTTACGGTGAACATTGCATTTAAGGCAGGGAGATGGGAGGTGGCGAAATCATTCATTTCCCTTGAATGGTTCAGTGGCTTATCCAATGCTGCTTAGAAACCTAAGAGTGCTTAGGAGGCTCCCACTTCATCACTTCGGTGCATGGATGTCATTTGCTGTGACTTGGTTTTTAATTCTAGTGTGCGGAATGAGAGGAAAGCACAGAGGGCATTAGGAGGGAGCAAGCCAGCTTTGGTAAATTGCCCGTTGCTCTCATTGTAAATTTCAGTATCTTCCTCTCTCCCTCAGCAAACTCTGATTTATGAGGGCCTGGATGCAGACGGACAGTTTGTGATTGGATGTACTGCTCTCTCATACAGAATTTACTCCAGATCAACAGAAAATTATTTCTGAAACTCTTCTGGTCATTAGTTTCAGTTAGGCTGCAGCTTATGGAGAAGGGGCTAATGCCAGAGAACAAGGAATGCTTCTTCTCCTGCCTGAAACTGGAGTCAGATAAAACCCAATTGCCTCTGCCTCTTCAGTTCTTCTAGGATGCTACTCATCTTGCACAGTTTCTGCCTTTTAAAAGTTAGAAAAACTTCCTTCCATCTGCCTCTTCCTTTGGACTTCATAGTTTCTTCTGCAAGTTCAGTTCCTTCCTAGCAAGGTTGGGCTCCATGTGTTTTGTTTTTATCTGGTTTGGCTGGGCTCCTTTTCAGAAGTAGAACATTTGGTGTGTTGCTGGTGGGTTTTTTTGCCTGCTCAGGGCCAGTTCACACAACCATTGTGGCAGGGTGACAGGATAAAGCTTTGGCACTTCAACTGCTGCAGAGCTCATCAGATGGGCAAGCGATGCCTTTGAAGATAACTTTCGTAAGGATAAGAGTGCAAAACAAAATATCTTGCCCTCACATAGGTTTTTGTGGTCACGTGGCAGTAGAGGTTCATGGAAAAATTGAGTGTGCCATACGAAATCCAGCAATTATGTGATACAAAACAGATAAGACATCCTTTTATTCTGTAGATTTGCGTTGGTAAACATGCAGCAATCTTTTTGACCTTCCTGAAAGACACTTTTACTATTAGAAATCACTTGAGTTATTCCTTATATATTTTATGTCTCTACCTCCGAGACCGTTTTCAGATAAAAGATAGTAGATGATGGTGTATCATGTCAAAATCATCATTATTTGTCCTTGAAAATACTATCCCATCCAAGTTTGTCATTCAGCAAGTCTGGAAGGGCCAATGTGGTTGTTTCATGACCAAGCTAGTTGCTGGAGAGCTGTCCTCTCTTACGCTAGTGGGCTTGAATCACATCCTATTCGCATCCCTTCAAGAGTGTCCTGTACCTTCCTGCCCTGATCCTAATCACCAGGGAAGTTGCAATCAAGCAAACTTTTCCAACCAGCTCTCTCTCGGCTGTCACAAGAAAGGTTCACAAATGTGCTCCAGAGTTAATAAAGTTGTCACCAGGGGTTCAGAGGAGGGAGAGAGGAGAACAAGCAAAATCAGAAGCAAAATTGAGAAAATTGGGTTATAGACAGTCTGGAAAGTTCACCGAAGGCAGGCAGAAATGAAAGAGGAAAGGAGTGAATGGCTTAACAAGCAAGTCTACAATAGAAAAGTGAGGTTGGAGGGTCAGGTGCTGCACAGATAAGGACAATGGCTTTCCTGTACAAGGTTGGAAAAGGCAAGATAATGATCCACCCTGCGTAAAAAAGTATATGCAAGGGCAGCTGTCGAGATCCCCCCCACATATTGTTTTAAAATTCTCAGCATGTTCTTCTGGGTTAAGTAGCATCTCATTTGTAAGGTTTTCCATAAGGCCTCATCAGTGACAGTAGCTTTTCCCTAGTACAATATATCACTTGTGTAAAGATGCACAGGTGTTTTTCCTCTAGTTTGTTGAACTGCTTTAAAAATATTAGTATCAATAATGTCACCACCTTTCAGCGATTGATCTCAAACTCTTACAAGCTTCTACAAACCAGATCTAGTGCTGGATGGACTCCCTGAAGGTATAGAGAATCTAAATGAGTAAACGGCTTCTTTCCTCGAAATCCTCAAAATACAAAGAAATAAAAAGGCAGGAAAGAAAAGATAGATGTATTTGTTGGTTGCCTGGTTTGCAGTTAATAAGGGCAATAATGGCTTGCTTAATACAAAGTGGGAGAACATCTGCTATGCATGCAGAAGGTCCCAGGCTCAGTCCCTGCTGGCCTCTCCCGGTAAGGCTGGGAGAGAATCCTGCCTGAAATCCTGGAGAGCTGATGCCTCTCATTGCAGGCAATACTGAACTAGATGGGTCAATGGTCTGACGCAGTACAGTGGTACCTCGGGTTACAGACGCTTCAGGTTACAGACTCCGCTAACCCAGAAAAAGTTAAGAACTTTGCTTCAGGATGAGAACAGAAATCGTGCTCCGGCGGCGCGGCAGCAGCAGGAGGCCCCATTAGCTAAAGTGGTGCTTCAGGTTAAGAACAGTTTCAGGTTAAGAACGGACCTCCGGAACAAATTAAGTACATAACCAGAGGTACCACTGTATAAGATTTATGCTGCTCTGTCAAAACATGCAACATGGCCCTGGGCTCATCTGGACGTCCTTTCATGCAGTGCTTTCCAGGTACAGTGGAACCTTGGTTCAAACGTAATCCGTTGCAGAAGACTGTTCGACTTCCAAAACGTTCGAAAACTGAAGATAAATGGGCGGTCAGCAAAATCTATTGAAAAAAAAGGAAAAACACGCAGCGGAAGCCTTTCGACTTCCGAAGCGCGTTCAAAAACAGAAGCAATTACTTCTGGGTTTTCAGCGTTCAGGTTCCAAATCATTTGTCAATGGAGATGTTCGAGAACCGAGGTTCCACTGTAAAGATCTGGGCTTTAATGCTCAGTATATGAGCATTTGGGATTTTTTTCATCCCAGTGCTTTCCCTAAGAAAACCCATGTTTTACTGCTGAATTGGAGCAAACAGCAATCTGCAGAAAAACTGGTTGTCTTTTGTTCAGTAAAACACAAGTTTCTGGGGAAAGCACTGAGATAAAAAAACAAAACAACCACTTGGACACGGAGCTTTAAGCATAGACTTGTGCCAAGAAACATGGCACAAAAGGAAGTGTTTGTAAGCCCCCTCCTTCCAGCAACTGAAGATGCCACCATAAGCCAGGGACAGAGAGGGAGAAGAAGAAGAAGAAGAAGAGTTTGGATTTGATATCCCGCCTTTCACTCCCCTTCAGGAGTCTCAAAGCGGCTAACATTCTCCTTTCCCTTCCTCCCCCACAACAAACACTCTGTGAGGTGAGTGGGGCTGAGAGACTTCAGAGAAGTGTGACTAGCCCAAGGTCACCCAGCAGCTGCATGTGGAGGAGCGGAGACGCGAACCCAGTTCCCCCAGATTACGAGACTACCGCTCTTAACCACTACACCACACTGGGGGGGGGGGTGTCCCTGACATTTGTTTATACCTGTACTATACTTATAATCTGGTTATGCGCTGCAGGAAATAACCCTCAAACCTGGATGTTGGGGACAAGTACATGTGAACCAGTTGGTTACGCATGTGGGACTAGCTACTTGTGGGAGGAGCAGAGAAATAAAATGATCCAGAAATAAACTTTCCTGATGCTTGAGGCGGATGTTGAAGAAGCAAGAACTGAGCTGCCACTGAGTCGCCCTTGGGTTGCAAGCACAGCTGAGGGCTCTGTCGGCATGTCACTCTCTGAAGCCCCATGGGCAGCAGAATGGGCAGGTGAAGCTGCTTCAGCCCAGGGGGGCAGGACCCTTTGCTTTGCTGCAGTTGACACCAGCTTAATGAGCAAACATTGCTACATAGAAAAGTGCTTTTCTGTTTAAGGAGAGTATCAACACACTTGAGGCTCCTTGGCCAAGTCACTGAGCTGTTCTTTGAACAGATTTTTAAGACTGCACAGGGAACAGGCGTGGAAGACGCCTCTGATAACAGCTGCTTGATTTCTCTGTCCTTTTTTTCTTTCCCCTTTCCAGGCTACCAAATCTCCTGGGAGGTGTACAGCAGAAATGAATCGCGTCTTGCTCGCACTCTTGCTAACACAACCCTTGAGTACAAAATTACAGGCTTGTCATCTCTCACCACTTACACGATAGAGGTAGCGGCAGAGACGTCAAAGGGGACCGGCATGGTCACTTCATCAACCATTTCGTCTGGTGTTCCTCCAGGTTGGTAAAAACAGAAATCGGAACAGCCCCAGAAATATTGGTGTGTGATGGGTATAATTAACTCTTCTTCTATTTTTTTTTTTAATGCCAAAGGATCACAAGGGCTACTTACAGAAATAAAGTGAAAAATGGAAATGCAGGAGATATATTTATGTTGGTATATCTTTCATATTTGCAATGGTCTGGTGCGTGGTTGTCATATAACATGATTCAGGAAAGATTTGGGTGGGAGGTTATACTGGGGCCTTTTCAAGGCTAATGGTGAAATGAGTAGTTAAAGGAATCAAGTCCCTGCATTAATGTAGTGTCCTTAACTCTGTGCCATTGCATCTACACCTTCATGAATGCCTTACACGAGATGGGAAGCAGAGACTTAGAATCTGCACTCTAGCAAGCTGCCGGGGCTGCGGAGAAGAAAATAGTCAGAGCTGAGCTACTCCTCCCCTCTCCTACTTCTCAGGAATGGTAGCCCATGTGGGGAGTTGAGTGGCAGGTGAGATGAGGAGGCACTCAAACCACTTTTAGTGCCTTGCTATCCACATACAATGACCAGAATTGCATCCAGTAGCACCTTAAAGACCAACTAAGTTAGTTCTTGGTATGAGCTTTCGTGTGCATGCACACTTCTTCAGATACACATGCACACGAAAGCTCATACCAAGAACTAACTTAGTTGGTCTTTAAGGTGCTACTGGAAGGGATTTTTTTATTTTGACTATGGCAGACCAACACGGCTACCTATCTGTAACCAGAATTGCATCATTATGCATTTATCATGATTATTTTGTTTCACTGTCAATCCCATTTCTACCAAGGAGTCACTTGCTTTGAGGTATTATCCAAGCTTCGAATGCACATAGAGCTCTCTGTAACAGTGTTTCCCAAACTTTT
This sequence comes from Podarcis liolepis, assembly GCF_965112155.1. NCBI lineage: Eukaryota > Metazoa > Chordata > Lepidosauria > Squamata > Lacertidae > Podarcis > Podarcis liolepis. Next base: position 3,364,307 of record NC_139569.1, on the reverse strand, counting down.
TTGGGCAACGGCACACCTGTTTACTGAAAAAAATCTCGCGGCACACCACCATTAAAGCCCCGCCCCGTGACGTCAGCGCGCAGTGTCACGCCGGGAGGGACGCACGAAAGTGAAAGTTTTTCCCCTCCCCCTTGCCGGGGAACCTCCAAGCTTTGGGGGTGGGAGGAGGCAGCAGAGCGAGGGACTGAGGGACGGCGGCAACTGAGGCGGCGGCGGCTGTTGTGGTGGCGGCGATAGCGGGCGGAGGAGGGGGCAGCGGCGGGGCTTGAGGAGCCGTCGCCGGGAGTTGCTGCTGCTGTTGTTGCTGCTGCTGCCCGGACATGCCGGCCTCCTCCTCCTCCGCTGTCTCGCGCTCCTCCCTTTTGCACGCGCTGCCCCGCTGCTCGGCACCACCACTGCGGAGCCGCCCCCGGCTCGATGCGGATCCTCGCCGCCGCCGCCTCTCACCGCCCGACTCGCCCGCCTCCCTCCCACGGCACACCAGCCAATGTCTCACGGCACAGTAGTGTGCCGTGGAACACCGGTTGGGAAACACTGCTCTATAAGATATAAAGATTCTTTTGATACTGTCAGGGAACTGCCATCGGAGGAACAGGTAGTGGAGGGGCTCAGGGAGGCTGGGAGAGACTCAACAGCTGAAGCAGGAACCAGCAGGGGGAGGAGTGGATCTCTGAGGGAATGCGAGCAGGTGGGAGGGCTCAGAGACACTTCCAGCGAGAACAGTGGGGAGGTATCTGAAGTTCCCATAGGGAGACCCACGCCTCGCCGGAAACTGTCACGCCGTGAGTCCAGAAGGCGTGTTTCCGTTAAGGAACTTTTATGCTGGAAACGATTCCGAAAACAACCACTGTCGGAATCTGCAAGTGACTAGAGGAGCCATGTCTGAGGGGCTCCGTCACAGACAGAGGTTTGTGAACTTGCACAGACTCTGAGGGACTACGCTTTTACGCACAAGCAGCTCATCATCCCATCACAGATACCCATAGCAGAGAATGGTTCATCTTCAAAACTTCCAGACAATGTCCTGATTCAGAGTCAATAGTCTTGTTACTATCAATTCTTGGAGAGTAACAATGGGGGAAGGAATTTCGCCTTCATATCCTCTTTGTCGTTCCTTTGAAGGCCAGAGAGAGAAACAGGATGTTGGAGCAGGTTGGCTCTTTTGCGATCCAGTGGGTCACTTCTGATGTTCAGATCTGCCACTGGAAAATAATAGCCAGATGGGTGGGGTATAAACAGTAAAATTATTTATTTATTTATTTATTTTTATCATTATTATTATTATTATTATTATTATTATTATTATTATTATTATTATTGCAGCTGTTCAAGATGTTGAAATGTTGAGCTGTGTATTTATCCCCTGACTCTGTCTTCTTTTTCTCCCTCTCTTTCTGTTTGGTGTGTTGCCATATATAGAGCTTCCTGGTGCACCATCCAATTTGGTCATTTCCAACATCAGCCCCCGCTCTGCCACCCTTCAGTTCCGGCCTGGGTACGATGGGAAAACATCCATCTCCAAATGGATAGTGGAAGGCCAGGTATGCAAAATATTTGTGGATGAGGTTTAAGATTTCCATTTTAATGAAGTAATTCTGAGGAACTAAAAATATGATCACCTTTGATTTTTAGCTGCTAGAGTATGACCACGAGAGTCTCCTAAAAACAATTGGAAAAGGTTCAAGATTGAAGTTGGTGATTCCCCTCGAAAAGATGATGTTGTTTTGTTGCAGCATCAGACTCACAAGAGCGATATCTCATAGGCTGTTGGCTGTGCGTTCCTGAGTGAGGTCTTAGAGCAAATGTACCAAATAAGTATAGAGTGGTACCTTGGTTCTCAGACACCTTGGTACTCAAACAACTTGGAACTCAAACACTGCAAACCCTGAAGTAAGCATTCCGGTTTGCAAACTTTTTTTGGAAGGCGAAAGTGCTCTGCTTTGAGTGTTAAGCTTCCGTACTGAGTGCCACACTTCCGTTTTGAGTGTTACGCTGAGGTCTGTCTGTTTTTGCTATTTATTTTGCGTTCTTGTTTTTGCGGCTTTTTTCTTTTGTTTTTCTGACTGTGTGGAATCCAGTTCAGCTACTGATTGATTGATTGTGTGACTGCAGTACATTGTTTATTGCTTTCATTTTATGGATCAATGGTCTCGTTAGATTCATGTTAAATTGCTGTTTTAGGGGTTGTTTTTAAAAGTCTGGAACGGATTAATCCATTTTGCATTACTTTCTATGGGAAAGTGACCCTTGGTTTTGGAACGCTTTGGTTTTGGAACGGACTTCTGGAATGGATTAAGTTTGAGAACCAAGGTGCCACTGTAGTTAGCAAGTGAGCTGATGGATCTGCCTGGCTTGCAGGGGAGTCAAGTGGTTGGCTTTTCTGCTACAGGGAAGTGGTAACAGGATGCCTGTTAAAAGAGGGGATAGATGTTTCTCCACTAAGAAGGAACAGAAATTGCATCCAGACAATGAACAAGGCTGGCCTTCCATTCTATTCAGAGAACAGGGGCAAAGGTGAGAGCATTTACTGTTGCCTTTAAATGCACCGAGTTGATAATTAAGAGTGTGTAAGCTATTAGCTTTCTTCAAAGGGAGAGCAAGGGAGAAATGCTAAGAAATGCATTTAGATGAAAGCTATTTTCAAAAGCATGATCTTCCTGCTTGGCTGTATAAAAATATTTCCATCTTGAGCACTTTATTAAGGTTTGATGCTTATGTCACTATCAGTACATTTGCAATTGTACAGGATCTAAAAATATAAAAATGTGTCTCAGCTCACTGGCCTTGGGAATGATTATTTGTCTGTCTCTCTCTCTCTCTTTCAATCTCTTTCTTTCTTTCAATCTCTTTCTTTCTTTCTTTCTTTCTTTCTTTCTTTCTTTCTTTCTTTTCTTTTCTTCTTTCTTTCTTTTTTTCTTTTAATGGATTAGGCAAGTTTATGGAAGCTAAGTCTGTCAACGGATAACAAATGCAATTTACTGTCCATGGTTTAAAGTCAATGTACCTCTGATTGTGGTGTATATGATAAACAAGAGGGGCACCACAATTAGCACCCCACTAGAGATTTTTCTTATTATTCATTCCTGATTATTTGTGCCCATGGTGGTATTGTGCTGCTTCTACAACATCCTGCTTTCAATACTGTCTACACCTGCAAAAGTTTGAGGCTACACAGCTTTGCTTCCAACTTCTGCATGTCCCACAGTTTCCTTCTGAAATCCTGTCACTTTTCTTTTCTTTTTAAAATAATATTTATTAGTTTTCCAACAAATTAAACACAACACTACAAAAAAACAAAAAAGACAACAAAACAATACAATACAATACAATACAATACAAAAAACACTACAAAACACTAACACATACAACTAACAAAACAAAACAAAAACCATTTAAAACACAGTCCAATTTCAATATCTTATCTTTCTTTCACTTATTTCCACAACCTCCTCACACCTCCCTTTTTGTATTCCACTTCTATTAATTGTTTCAGCAATTCCTTTCCATCTTCCTCTGTTTTCTATCCTATAATTGTCTTAACACATTCTAACCTTATTTTTCCCTTTAATACTCTATTAATCTATTTATACTTAATTCCTTATAACATTTCTGCTAAAGCCATATAACTTCATTCCAACATTTTTCTAACATTCATTAATTTTACAGTATTTCTGTAAATAATCTTTAAACTTTTTCCAGTCTTCTTCCACCGACTCTTCTCCCTGGTCTCGGATTCTGCCAGTCATTTCCGCCAATTCCATGTAGTCCATCAACTTCATCTGCCATTCTTCCCTGGTGGGTAAATCTTGTGTCTTCCAATATTTCACGATGAGTATTCTTGCTGCTGTTGTTGCATACATAAAGAAAGTTCTATCCTTCTTTAATACCAATTGGCCGACCATGCCCAGGAGAAAGGCTTCTGGTTTCTTAAGGAAGGTATATTTAAAGACCTTTTTCATTTCATTATAAATCATCTCCCAGAATGTCTTAATCCTTGGGCACGTCCACCAAAGGTGAAAGAATGTACCTTCAGGCTCATTACATTTCCAACATTTATTATCGGGCAAATGGTAGATTTTTTCAAGCTTGACTGGTGTCATGTACCACCTATAAATCATTTTCATTAAATTTTCTCTTAGGGCACTACATGCTGTAAATTTCATACCTGTGGTCCATAACCGTTCCCAGCCAGCCATCATTATGTTATGTCCAACATCTTGTGCCCATTTAATCATAGCTGATTTCACCGTTTCATCCTGAGTGTTCCATTTCAACAGCAAGTTATACACTCTTGACAAATTCTTGGTTTTTGGATCTAACAATTCTGTTTCCAATTTTGATTTTTCCACCTGGAAACCAACTTTTTTGTCCAATTTGTATGCCTCCATTATTTGATAATAATGGAGCCAATCTCGCATTTTGTTTTTCAATTTTTCAAAACTCTGCAATTTTATTCTGTCTCCATCTTGTACCAGAGAAATCCTGTCACTTTTCATACCTCAGAACTAGTGAAGGAAGATGATGTTCTTTAGAAATCCACAACTAATGTTCTTTGTTGCGTCTCTGACACCTTATAGAATATACTCACAAAAACCCACTAGTGTCTAGTCTAGAGGGACCCTCCATCATGCCCCATTAGTGAACTTCCCAAGGCATCTAACTGGTTGCTGTTGTCTTTCCCATCAGCCAGTTTTAAATTGGAATGTTGGAATTCTGCAACTGGTTAGAGACTAAGAAATACTCAAACGTTGTGTCGGGTGTTAATATTTGGGAAGGAAGCCTCTCATGCAAGGAGGAGGAGAGACATCATACCAAGGGATATTATCAGTATTTGTGTGCTAAACTTTGTTAGTTGATGTACAAAAAATAAAAAAAAACCAGGCCCTCCCTTTACATTTACCTTCTAAACCAAGATATCCCCTCCCCCATTAAGACGCTGTGCCTTTAATGCCTACCTAAAAAGTAAAGGGACCCCTGACAGATAAGTCCAGTCACAAACAACTCTGGAGTTGTGGCGCTCATCTCGCTTTCCTGACCGAGGGAGCCGGCGTTTGTCCGCAGACAGTTTTTCTGGGCCATGTGGCCAGCATGACTAAGCCGCTTCTGGCGAAACCAGAGCAGTGGACGGAAATGCCGTTTACCTTCCCGCCAGAGCGGTACCTATGTGCTTTCGAACTGCTAGTTGGCAGGAGCTGGGACTGAGGAACGGGAGCTCACCCCGTCACGGGGATTTAAACCTCCAACCTTCCAATTGGCAAGCCCAAGGCTCAGTGGTTTAGACCAGTGTTTCCCAACCTTTTTTGGGCAAAGGCACACTTGTTTCATGAAAAAAATCTCGAGGCACACCACCATGCCAGATGGGGAAAGGTCACTTTTTACTTATGTAAAAAAAAATTAAAAAATAGTAACAGCATAGAAGGTAATGGTTAGGCTAGCATCCCTCTTCCAAATATGCTAGGTTTTTATTTGCAGGGACTGTTCTACAGTGGTGCCTCGCAAGACGAAATTAATTCGTTCCGCAAGTTTTTTCTTCTTGCGAGTTTTTCGTCTCGCGATGCACGGTTTCCCATAGGAATGCATTGAAAATCAATTAATGTGTTCCTATGGAAACCGCATTCAGACCAGGTCCGGGGACAGTCTGTCCCCCGACCTCTTCTGAAGGCTGGGGGGGGGACAAGGGCTTTTCTTCCCACCCCCAGCATTTTAAAAAACCCCGGGACAGCGGAGGACTTCTCCGCTGTCCGGGGCGATGTAAAAGCCCCTGGGAAGGCAGGCAGGGGGGAGCAAAGACTTTCGCCCCCCGCCCACCTTCAGAAGAGGTCCTGGACCTCTTCTGAAGGCGGGCGGGGGGCGAAAGTCTTTGCTCCCCCCCGCCTGCCTTCAAAAGCCGTCCGCGATAGCGGGAAGCTCTTCCCTGCTATCCCGGACTGCTTTTAAAATGCTGGCGGTGGGGAGCAAAGCCTTTCGGCCCCCGCCAGCCTTCCTGGACCTCTTCTGAAGGCCGGAGGGGGGGAAAGGCTTTGCTCCCCACCGCCAGCATTTAAAAGAGGTCCCCGGAGATTTCCCTACGGGCTTTCGTCTTGCGAAGCAAGCCCATAGGGAAATTCGTCTTGCGAAGCGCCTCCAAAACAGAAAACCCTTTCGTCTTGCGGGTTTTCCGTCTTGCGAGGCATTCGTCTTGCGGGGTACCACTGTACATGGGAAAGCATTCAGCACTGTCATTCTCCCATCTGCCATCTGAATTGGTACTATTCTGGGTCAACTTACTCTGCTGCATGTGTAGATGAAAATGGCACCAAGTGTGGGGGAGGGGGCAGAACAGGTTTCAGATACAGGATATTAAGCATACACGTACTTCAGATTGAACTGGTTGCTTGCTTTGCAAGTTTTCATTTCCCAAATGACTGCCTTGGCAAGCGCAATACCTACCAGGCTCAACGCCGGTCTCGCGCTGCCGCTTCCCGCGCTATCAAGGAGGAGGAAGGCGTGAAGGGAATCCCGAAGGCGCGAAAACCTCGCGCATGCGCAGGCCTTCCGCCTGCGACAGCCCAGTAGGCCGGCCGAAGCGAGCGGCGATGGGATGTGGGAGGGAGCTCGCTCGCCGCCCCGCGTGTGCCTATGTGGGGCATGTTACAGCCCCGTGACGTCAGCGCCACGCAGGCAGCCAGGCAGGCAGACGGCGAGAGCCCCGCGCTGGGCGGCCTCTCCTCGCCGCCGCCGCCCCGCCTCTCGCCGCCCGACTCGCCCGCCTCCCTCCCACGGCACACCAGGCAACGTCTCGCGGCACACTAGTGTGCCACGGAACACCGGTTGGGAAACACTGGTTTAGACCACAGCACTACCCGCGTCCCTAATGCCTACCTAGTAGGATATAATTCAACAGGTGTAGTTTTCTCTATGTGGAGACACCACGGTGGAGAAATCTGTGCCTTGTGCAATTCTGTGACTCTCATACCATTGTATTCAAATGTATTATTGAATACTACTTTATTTGACATAAGCTGTTCATTTCAAAGTTACGTTTTTATTGTGACTTTTTCATATCGGATCAGATTGTTGAAAGGTGTGTGATCTTTGTCGTTTCTTCAGCTTGTAAGCTGCCTTGCTTATAATAATATAGAAAGGCGGTATTCAAATTAAAAGTGAAATGAAATACAGTGGTACCTCGGGTTACAGATGCTTCAGGTTACAGACTCCGCTAACCCAGAAGTAGTACCTCTGGTTAAGAACTTTGCTTCAGGATGAGAACAGAAATTGTGCAGTGGCTTTGCGGCAGCAGCGGGAAACCCCATTAGCTAAAGTGGTACCTCAGGTTAAGAACGGACCTTCAGAATGAATTAAGTTCTTAACCTGAGGTACCACTGTACATCTTAAAGCTTCTGTGAGGAGAAAGGCAATCCTAATCATACCACAGGTTTCCCCCCCCCCCACACAAAATAATACACCCCTGGGCCTTCCTCATCCTTAATCTGTCTGTATGCATTATTTAAGAATTTGCCCCATTAGGGGAATAAAAAAATCAATCCAGGATGTGAAACAGTCAGCAAGATTGAAAGATGACTTCTCTTTTACTCTTGAGCTGCTTCAGATTTTCATTTTGTTTGTTTGTTTGTTTTTGCAGTGCAGTAAAGGAAGTGGTGAAATAGCTGGAAGACTTTCTTGTTGTGAGATACTACATAATAGATATGTGGCAGTCTATAAATAAATTGTAGAGATCTTTGTGAATGTTCGGAAGAAAGAAAGCCACAACAGGAATTGCAGACACGCCTCTATATCTGTAGTCCAGCTCGCTCAGGAGTTTATCTGATCCTCAGTGGAGAAATCTGCTTTTAGATTCTGTTTCATGAGTTTCTATGCTAAACAGGCTGTCTGGGTGTGTGTGCGTTAAATTATAGGCCACAAGGGGGTAGTACAGGATGAATTGCCTTTTACAATATACTTCCAATCACTCATGTGTCTGAGTAATGAAATACTCTAGAGTTTTCTCACCTTAAGTCTTTAAGTGTGCCTCAGAGAAATACTCCTCTCCATTAGCTCTGAACAATGTCCCTCTTTGTTTCTGCTGTGGTATCCTAGATTTATTTATTTATTTCCAACTGGCCGTTCCTCATTTATTCTCCTGTCAGGCAAACTCTGCTCCTTCCTTCCCACCTACAGATTTCTATAAATAATATTATATGGTACTTTTAAGATTAAATGCTGAATTCCTGAGACTATTCCTTTATACTGACCATTCGCTGGTAGTGAGATTGCTTCCAGTTGTTTGGTCCCTTTTGAACAATGCGTACAGGCATTCCATTTCTTCTTCTTTGGCAATCTCCCGTAGCTGAGTAAGATTGTCTTCCATAAACACAGTTTTAAAAGTGAGTCCGTAAGTGATTGTGGAGGCCAATTCTGGATCCACACGTCCTTCCACGGTGGAGTCATAGGTTTCCGGGCAGGAGTTGATCATGGTGTGGATTTGCCAAGCCTGCCTTCCTCTTTGCACGTTTCTCCCTTGCATCCTGAGTTTGAGTGTCTTCAAAGCCCATGACACCTTTGGTAAAGGCTGTTCTCCAACTGGAGCGCTCACGGGCAAGTATTTCCCAATTGTTGGTGTTTATACTACATTTTCATATATATATTTGCCTTGAGACAGTCTTTAAACCTCTTTTGTTGACCACCAGCATTACGCTTTTCATTTTAAAGTTCAGAATAGAGTAGTTGCTTTGGAAGACAATAATCAGGCATCCACACAACATGACCAGTCCAATGAAGTTGATGCTGAAGAATCATTGCTTCAACACGGGTGATCATTGCTTCTTCCAGTACACTGGCATTAGTTCGCCTGCCTTCCCAAGTGAAGTGTAAAATTTTTCAGAGACACCATTGGTGGAATCTTTAGAGGTTTCCATTTAACCTTTACCTCGGCATGTGATTCCTGAACAGTATCCAGGTTCCAGGGCATCATGCTGATGTTGTTCATACCACAGATCTTAGTCAGCACATAAGCCATTGTTACACTGCAGTGCATTGCTGAAACAACATTCCCTGCATCTCTGGGGATGGTTGTGACACTCACAACATGCAGGGAGGGGAGAGTGCTCTCCTGCTTGGCCACTGCGAGAACTGGATAATGATGGACTAGATGGGCCTGATCCACCAGGCTCTTCCTATGTCCATGTTGGCTAGCAGCCATTTACAGTCTTATCCTTCATGAACTTGTCTAATCCTCTTTTAAAGCCATCCAAGTTGGTGGCTCTCGCCCTGTGGGAGGGAGTTCATGGCTTAACTAAGCACTGCATGAAGAAGTACATTCTTTAATCTGTCCTGAACTTTCCATCATTTAGCTTCTCTGGATGTCTGTGAGTTCTAGTGTTGGAGAGAGGGATAATTATTTTTTCTCTTACGCACTTCTCCATGCCATGTGTAATTTTTCTCACATCACCTCTCTCTCGCCTTTTCATTTTGGTGGCCCTTTTCTGAATCTTTCTGCTTCTTTCCTTTGTTTTCCCAGCTTCTTCATCTTAATGGTTTCTATTCTACATTTTGCTATAAAAAGCTACACCGGGTACATTTGTGTTGAGATGTGTCATTCTTAAACTGCAAAAATAAGGATTTGTATCAGTGTTTGAACGTCCCATGTAAACCATTCTGAAGACATAAGAACAGTAGCCTGAAATATAATGCCTGCTAATCCGAGCCAATCTTTCTTTATCTGCTTCCTCTGGCTTTTTACAGCTCCAAGTCAATTCCTCCTTCCTTCGCATCTTGCTAACATTTTACTTTGCAAGACTCAGTTTTAGAGTTGGTCTGTTCTTTTGTCATTCTAAATCATGTGTCTGCAGTATACTTGGAAACAGCCTGTGGTTTGCAAATTGAAAGCTTTTACTCTGCATCATTAGACAGAATCAGAGTTGGCATCTGGGTGTTCCTTTAACAATAGCACAAAATTCTTCAGTGTGCTTCTTGTCATAACACTTGCCTGAAGGGCAGTGTGTTTCACCAACAGAAATAGAATTTTCCCAAACTGCAAAATTAAAATGTACTTAATTTTAAAATGCTTCTCTCACATTTCAGAGGCACAGCAGTTCTGGTATTATGAATCTCTCAGGGCTTACTCACCCTTTACTTTTTGTAGTCAAATACAGACCCACGGATAGAAAATACACAGAGCTCTTATTGAGTATGAAGACTGTACCTATATTACATTTGTTACACAAATATCCAAAATGCCATAGTCAGTAAAATATCTATTGGAACTCAAACTCTGACAAAAATGTAAGATCTAACAAATTCCTCCATTGCCTTGGAGACAATTTCATTTTCCACAAGCTGGAAGAACTGGCCCTTGTGAGTCGAGGGCCCGCCACCCGCATAGGAGTATAATAAGACACAAAGACACATTATTTTAGGTTAATGGGCAAAATTAGGCCACAACTTTTATTGGTTACAGCATGTGAGTAGTATTGGCTTAGGCACTGGATGAAATACCAATACAAGACTCCACGGGAGTCATATCAGGGTTAACAACCAATGGGAGGAACTTGTTGATGCAAATACAACTGGAAGCTCCCCCATGACGTCACCGGGGGTCGTGCCAGGGCCCTAGCCACCAGAAGGGCATCAGACAGGATCCACGACCGCTGGATTCCTTTAACAGAATACCCAAAAGAGGAGGGGTAGATGATGGCCAATCCTCCAATGCAGCACACATATTCCAGTGCCTAACTGCCAATACCAGAATGTTGTGACAAATTGCTACAAGGTAGGTGAAAAAACCAAGAGGCTGGTGCCAATTTGCCAACTGGATAAAAAAAGTCCTACCACGCCCCTTGGGCAACCAAGGCAACCAACCAAAGTCCGTAGCAAGGTCAATATGCAAAAGAAGCTGACCTAAGAGGGAGGGAGGGTGAGAGATCCGAAGAAAGCAGGAACAGACTGGGAGCAGAGTGCTGCTGCGGCTGTTTAAATGCAGCTAGCCCCACCCACCAGCCAGTCCTATTGGTCGGCTGGAAGGCTTAGCCACAGCAGCAGAAGCAATCAGGAGCAGGGAGCCGAGCACACCTCCCTGCCCCACAGCGGGAAGCTGCTCCCGCTCACAACCCCTCCCCTCTGGTAGGAGGAGAGGCCTTGCCAACAGGGAGGAACTGATTGACGAGGTGGAAGCACTGGGAGACATGGGAGGAAGGGATCATGGCCTCCTGGCTTTCATGATACAGAGTCAAAGGAGAGCTGAGTGTAGTCAGACATGCCCTCTGGACTTGAAGTAGGCTGATTTAAGAAGCTTAAGGAATTGCTGGGTGAGATCCCATGGTCAGAAATATTCAAGGAGAAGGGAGTCCAGGAGGGGTGGGAGTTTCTTAAAAGTGAAATATTGAATGCACAAATGCAGACAATTCCAACAAGAAAGAAAAGTGAGATGCATCTAAAAGAACCGGTGCGGCTGAGCAAGATGGGCCATTGGCATTCAGATATGAATGCAGACTTTCAGGGGAAATCTGTAACTTTTCAAGTGCATCCTTGTCTCTCGGTGGCCAGACAGATGCTTCAATAGGAAGCCCACAAGCAGGACCCAGGCACAAGATCCCTCCCTCCTCCTGTGGTTTCCAGCACCTGGTACTCAGAAGAATTGCTGCCTCCAACTGCAGAGGCAGAGCCGAGCCAATTTCTTAGTTTCCTCTATGTACAAAGGGGCTGATTATAAACCTGATGAAGAACTGATGGTCTTTACAGAGTGACTTGGCTCCTTCACTAAGCTTGAAATAGCATTGTACATCAGCCCTGGCTCTGAATGCTCCCCTCCCCCCCCAACCCCAGAGCAAGAATACTTTTTCGGCTTTGTTAAGCAGCCTTTTATCAACTGTAAATGTACTCCATTGCCTTTGAGATGACAGATGGCACTTGGAGAGCATAACTTGGATAAGAACCAGGATTCAAGGTCCCCAAGGTGACAGGAAAGTCTTTGCCACTCTGTAGCATTGAAGTTGAAGCCCACTCCAAAAGTTTGGTGGGCAAAGCATTATTTGCTGCCTTGGTTTGTTAATAAGACCTAGGCATGAAGCTGGCACTTGAATCTGGAAACTGATATCACGGCAGACATCTCCAGTGTAAAAATCAGACCATGTTAAGTGTGGGCTCACTTCCATTTGCCCTGCTACTTTCTCCCAGGAAAGCCTGCAGTTCAGTACTGAATTGGAACAAACAGCAATCTGGTTTTCTATTTGTTCTGATTTGGCGCTAAAGAGCGCAGGGCAAAGGCAGAGTAATAAGAATAATGAATTTATTATACTCCACCCATCTGTCTGGGTTACCCTTGTCACTTTATGCAGCTTCCAACAAAATACTGGAGAGGGGGTGAACCACATCAAACATTAAACGCTTTCCGAAACAGGGCTGCCTTATAATCTAATAAAATGCTGCAGCAGCCTTTAGTATCAGCTTAGGTAGCTTGTGCCATTAAAAAAATAAATAAATACGAGACAGCCAGGTTTCTAATATATTTCTACCACCCCGCATCCTTCAGGAAACAGGTGCCTATCAAAATCTTGCCTAAAGCAAACTTCCCCTCCCCAAGCAAATGTGTTGGTTGATCCTTAAGCAAAACTGAATAGGAACCAGTGATATTTCTCAGAAGGGTTGTTATAAGGTTGTTATAATCCCATTTGTACGGATATAGATCATCCCTAAGCGATCACCAGATTTTGCCCGAAGCAAACTTTGAAGTGAATTTGGAGGTTCCTCTTCTGGCAGAACATCTGAGGAAGTTTGTTGATAGTCAAATGTTTGTCAATAAGACAAACAGCTTGAGCTTGGTCTACTCAGAAGTGAGTCCCATTGATTTCAATGAAGCTGATTCTCAGGCAAGTTGCTACAGGATTGCAGTGGGAACACATCTTTTTCAGGTTACAAATTTTGGATACATTGCAATCCCAATGCACCTACAAAGACCCAGCCACCTGGAGGGAAATGTGATAATCAGAAATATATTTGGCCAGCATTTAGCTGACATTCCTACTACGGTTTCTGGATAGGTTTAGTTTTTGAAAAAAATAACAAACAAACACAAACACATACCAAACACAGGGTATTGCAAGCTGCTTTTGGAATCGTCATTTCAAAAGTAGCTTCCCATGTAGGAAAACATGAAGTCCCTCAAAACCTTTTGGATGCATGGAATCAACCGGGTTCTGCCAGTGAGCAAGTGCTTCACCTCTACACCTTTAAACTGACTAAACATACTTTCAACAGTATCTGAAAATTTAAAAACAACCATCAAGTACAAAAATAAATACATCAAATGCCCAAATTAGGTGAACTAATTTAATGCCATTGGTAGAGGGCACTTAGTCTGTGACCCTCCAGAGGTTGTTGGACAGCAGCAGCCATCATCACTGGCTGAATCAAGATGGAGTTTACCACATCTGGAGGACAACAGATCGACCACCTATGGCAGCTCCCAATGTTCTCTTCAAGGCTTCCCCATGAAAACGTCCCAGTGTATCCGTGCTTGTGAAGAAAGAGCCAAGTATCTCTCAAACATCATATTAAATTCAAAAATCAATCCTAAATTCTTCATGAGTTGGTTTACTTCCTTCTTCATTTTCTATGTATGGACATTCTCTCGCGTTTTTATGCCAATAGGTCTGTTCATTTTTATTCCCTCTCTTGTGAGAGCAGAATCAGTTTTTTTTTTATTCCTTACCTCATGGCAGGTCAAGATGTTCTTGAATTTGTAATCCCATCATCTTGATTTATAGAAGAGCCATATGACATACTTCTTAAAAGGTCTATTAAAATTTATTAGTGCTAATTTTTCATCTCCCTCAGACTGTACACTTGAACCCAGCATAATAAAGCAAAGCTGAATTTCAAAGCAAAGGCATCTCTTCTTTAAAAAAAAATAAATCAACGAATTAGGCCATTTATGTTAAAAACTATACAGCTGTATTTAGAGATTGCTATTGTAAAACATGCAACTTGTCGCAAACTCTGGGAAGGGTCCCAAGATTCAGAAGAGAAATTTTGATGAATCTATTAAAGTCTGTTCCAAAGGAAATGCAATCATGCCATTTTTGTTTTGGCGTTGAAGTCATCCCAAGCTTTGGGGATGACTTTGTTGGCATATAGTGGCAGCATTTTCTCCAGTGATTCTTACGCTAACTGCAACACCTGTTTGCTATCAGTATAACGTTGCGTGCTGGGTTAACATTGGTGGGAATTGCATGACTGGGAAGTTCACCATAGCACTAATGGATATGGTGGCTCCACTGGTGCAACTAGCAAGCAGCATGATTTCCGGCCCCCCTCCCTGTACACAAACTGGGGCTTAGGCCATGGAGCAACAGCCCCTTTACATAGCCCTTTCCTGTATTGGACTGTAAGCTTATTTCGACTCAGCTTGTGCTTAAATGAATTCTGCACAGTATCTAGTCTTTTAAGATGCTCAACACATAATACATATTGCCATTGTGTTGGGAAATACCATGAAATGTGAGTGTTGTGCTTAGCCACAGATGCACTTAGTTTAGGACTGCATTGGCAAACTTCTCTACGAGTTTCTCTAGTTCCACGGGTTAAGTCCGATTTTCAATGTCAACGGAGCTATTAGGATTCATCCATTGTATGAGGCGCTCCTCTTGATGTCGTTTTCACTTTAGAGCTTGGTAAATAAAGTGCCCGAGACTCTGACAATTTTATGCTTTTGCCGATCTTTAAATCAAAAACAGCTGAATCGATTTAAGTACTCTTTTGTAAGAGGAAAAAATTGCATCCGGGCTGACAGGCTGTGTACCAAATTTCATCCCAAAGCGATTTCAAATGACTGAGTTATAAACCTCTATAATGAAAACAGTGACATAGCCTGAACTATTGCTGAACACAGGGTGCCTGGGTAACAATGGAGAAACATTGTGTTCCCATTGAAAGTGACGAGGAGCTGATCACCATTTCTTGCTTTGGAAACATTTCCCACCTTTCATATTACCATTTGTCTTTGGGAAAGAAAAAGAGTCGACTCTTACTTTTCATTCTGGTATTTAATTAACTTTGGCTGGAATCATTTTTCTTTTAAAATCTTTTAAATCTCAGGGGCTTTCTTATCTTGCACATCCCACCAAAACCCTCACAGACTGCTTATCTTTTCAGTTCTTGGCAGGGTCAGGGTATGCTTCAAGGGGTTTGGCAGTATCATGGAGTCTCGGGTCCCATCCATGCGGAGCTTGGTCTTGACTTTGCCACATGCTGTCTCAAATTTGCCTGTACTTGAAAAGTTACAGATTTTCACTGAGAGTCTGCATTCATATCTGAGCTGAGTGACAGGCCATAGTCCCTCTCTCCAAGCACTTGGTTTTGTGTGACTCCTAGAGAAGTTTTTCTATTTCTGCACCAAAACTGCTTTCAGCGCCTTGGTATCAGAGAGTTGCCAAAGGCAACTTCACCTCTGTATCAAGTCTAGGCCTTAGGGCCACATCAAACTGGTCCAGTTTGCTTCACACCTTCTCACAGGAAAATGTATGAAAGCTGCATGTCCACCACATTCACTGCTTGTGAATATATGTCTTACGTTCTGCCTAATCGTGCTGGGAAGCAACAGCCAGTCTTCCCATCAGATCCTCACTTGGGCATGAAAGCCGTATCTGGCTTGCACACTTTTGCCTACATGGTAGTCAGATGTGTTGAAGCAGGTCCCAATTCATTAAAATACTTGCAAGTTTCTGGGCCATCAAACCTCTGATCAAAAAGACTCTGATTATGCTAAGTAAAATAATAATAATAATAATAATAATAATAATAATAATAATAATAATACTAATACTTTGGATCATAATACTGTAGAACTTGTTTCTGATGAAGATAGGAGAGCACAAATATCACTTTTTTGGAGTTCATATATGAAATGAACAGGAAAATCATCCGCATGTTTTCTCATAAATAAGCCGCAGTGGGTTCAGTGGCGCTTATGCCCAATTAAGGCTGCATGGGATTGTAGTCTAAACAGGTCAACTGCAACCTTGTCATAGAGTTTATCTTAAAACTTCTTTATTCATTTACAGGAAAAGTTTTGTGCAGCTCGAAAACTCATATGCTCACCAAGAGAAATGGTTCCAATAAAAAAGTGATATTGACTTCCTTGCATTGCCCTTTCCATTCTCATTGGCCATCATGGATATTGCCTCCCTACCAAAGTTGTCTTGACTTTAAACTTTATTCCTTTCCCATCCCATCCTCGTCAAAGAATTGATGATCAAGACAGATTGGAAATGCCGTTCATAAGCCAAGCAGACTGGGGAGAATATATAAGGGTGTTCTCTTGGACATTTACTGCGCCCTTGCAAAACTGTCATGAAAATTTACCAATGCAGACACAAGTGGGCAAGCTGAATTTTTCAAGGTCGATTTACCGTATTGTGAGCACCAATTACTTCAGATTCAAGTGAGGTTTCACACATCTGGTGTAAAAGGAATGTCTTTATAAGTTTTCTTGGGGAGAAAATGCTTTTGGCTTACATGAAACTTCTCATTGATTTTTATAAAGATCTTGATGTAAGGCTGCAGTTATTGAGGCTAAGAAAGCAATGTTCATGCCTTATATTTGATCTTTCTGTGCTTGAAAAATGTATTAGATATTGTGGGTCTTGCCATAAGCTAAACATTTATTTTCAGGAATGTCCATTTGGCATGAGATTGTGTTAGGAGAATTTTGAGATCACAAACCTCGAATATGAATACTTGCTGAAATGGATGATAGGATTAGGCCTTGCACCTTATACTTCTATACCTTCTTTTTGTTACTTTCTAAATAAGATTTTGTCAGCCTTAGTGGAGAAGTATTTGAAATTCACACAATATTTTTGCCAGATTGGTGTATTGAATCAATTATGCTTGTAGGCAGGGGTTTAATTGCTTATTACGTTTCTATCCCATCCAATGTAAGGGCTGTCAGATGAAAGGACCAGGGCTTTATTAGCCTTTAATTAAGGCAATATAGGTCCAGCTGAACTTTGGGGGGTTGTAGGTGAAGTCTGTGGCTAGTGGGTGGGGTACACAAGCAAAGTGTTCCTGCTCCCAATCTCTGGCATCTCCCTGTAGGAATGGGAAGGACCACCCCTTTTGCTTTTGAAACCCTGAAGAGCTGCTCCTAGTTAGCATCCCATCTATCTTCCTGCTCATGGAATTCCCACGCAACATGGAGTTATGCCTTGGGTTGCTGGGAGAATGAAATATACAGACGGCATGGGGTGAGATGGTGAGATGGTTTGTTCCTATGCTCACTTCTGCTGCAGTCCACAAACACCAATGAACCATCCTCCAGATATCTGAGCATCTCCTGGTACAGCTTAGCTATAGAGCACTTTGCAGTAGAGCTGGAGAGCCCTTTGCTTCTGTGGAAAGAAAGGAGCTGAGATGCTACCCCTTTAAAAAAAAAAGCTGAGGCTTCTCAGGGACCTGGTGGGAAACACCCAGGAGCCCATCCTAAGCCTCTACTAACTCTCCATGTCTATTGGGCAGTGAGTTCCTCCATTGACTGGGAAACCAATTTAACTCTGTTCTGGATTCTTGCTTGCTATTTCTACTGAGAGAAGGCAAAGTGCTCGGTTGCGTTTCCTCCCCCCCCCCCCTTGTCTCCATTATAAAACAACGTTCAGCAATTTCCAGGCAAGAGAGAGATATAATTATTGTCTCTGGACAGCAGCCATTCTATCTATGGCCTCCCAGGCCCCCAAGCAGGTAGCAGGCCACCTGTCATCCAGCTGGCTTTTCAAGGAGGAATCTTCTCATATGCCAGGCATAACCTGAGTCAGCCGTCCCCTCTGAGACCTTACCAATCATCTTCTTTAATGATTGAAAGCTGTGCTCTGGCTTGAAGACTCACTCGGGACATCCTTTCTTGGTGCTTGCCCATTTGTTGCTCCATGAGTGTAAATTGTTTAAAGAGTAACGTTCAGAAAGCTGTTCACCTCCCCATTTCCTTCTGTAAGCTCCTCACTGCATGGGGTCTTCTCTTTTCTTTTCCTGCTTTTTGATTTCTTTCATATTACTTTGAAAAATACCATGGACACCGATAGTCTACACCACGGACTGGCTGGATGCAAAGGATTGGTGGGAGGCGGCAGCAAGGAAACCCCCAAGGGAGCCCCCTGGGAAGTCACTCAGAGCCAGGGGATTGGTGGCGGGATGACAGTGAGTGGTCAGAGGGAGAGGGTGGGGGAGAGCAGATTGGGAGGAGGAAGAGTCATATGCAGAGGAGGTAACAGGGTTTAGTGAGCAGGAAGAGTCAGGGCAGAGGACAGTTCAGACTCGGAGGCAGAAGAGGGGTCTGGAGAGGTGTGGGGCCAGAACACTGAAGCCCAGGAGTCTCCCCCTCCTGCTGCAGAAGCCAGGCTTCTCCCCATCCCCTTGGTCTCCCAGGGCACACAGGGAAATGAAGTGGGCTGAAATCAGTTGTTCGCAGGCGTAGTTTGAGACTGCTTTGGAAAGACCCGGGGAAGGAGTAGCATTAGTGGGTACTGAGAAGGCAAGGCATTCAGTCCTCACCCCTGCCTCCTCCAGGCAAGATCTGCAGAGAAGGGTTGCTGGGACCACTAGACCGAGTGCTTCTGTTTCACTTTGAAGAAAGAGTTAACTTTACTAAGTTCTGGAGATCTGTTGTTTTTTTGCTGCCCCACACCTGACCCGAGCCTTGACAGTCAATTGCGTTTATCTTTGCATTATTCCATTTCTAGCCCACCTTTCTGTCATTTTATTTTTCTTCACTTTTTTATTAAATTTATATACTGCCCTATACCCAGAGGCCTCAGGGCGGTTCGCAGAACAATATCAAAACATTAAACCACAATATAGCAATACCCACTCACCACCACCCACGCAAAAAAACAAAAAATACACGTTTCAAAAGGCCATAGAATGTTAATCAAATCAACCAAAGGCCAGATTAAAAATGGAATGTTTTTGCCTGGCACCTAAAGGTGTATAAGGAAGGCCCCAGGCGTACTTCCCTGGGGAGAGCATTCCACAGACAGGGAGCCACTGCACAGAAGGCCCCGTTCTCATGTTGCCACCCTCCAGACCTCTCGAGGAGGAGGCACACAAAGAAGAACATGAAGGACATTGGGGCTTTTAAGCCACTTTCCTGAAGGGAAGCGCCCTCTCCCCACAGCCACTAAGGGCCACTGTGGGGTTGCACTCCTTTGCTGTGACGTTTTCCTGCTCCTGGTCTCTGGCGTCCCCAGGAAGGACTGGAACAGAAACCCACCTGTCCCCTTTGAACGTCTGAAGAGCTGCTGAGATAGATGGATCAGTGATCTGACTCAGTATAAGACAGCTTCCCATCTTTCTTTTCTCATCATGGATTTCCCAGGTACCTCATTGATTTTTGTGGATTGTAGTAGGAAGAGCACAGCAGGGAGATGGCCAGCCTTCGGTGGAAGCTTATTTTGTCCCCCGTCCCCCCCACAGAAAGAACTGCTCTAGCAGCCAGTTGCCCCGGGACTGCAGAGCTGTAGACTCCTAAGGCCTGGAAGTGTCTGTTGTTTCTTCATTCTCTATTATTGCATTCTATATCATTGCCATCTGTTGCAAGCTACCTCAAGGATCATCTGAATGAAAGGTGGGGTAGAACCTTTCAATTTAATTACCGTATTTTTTGCACCATAACACTCACTTTTTTCCTCCTAGAAAGTAAGGGTAAATGTCTGTGCGTGTTATGGAGCGAATGCCTGCGGGTGGCGGGGGAATCTGCTGCAGTCGTGAGCAGAGGATCCATGGTTCCCCTTCCTTCCCTCCTCCGTGGTTACAAAGCATGGATCCACATGGATCCTCAGGATTTTTGCATTGGGCCACTCCAAACTCACTGTCAGATCACATGTCTGTGGCCACAGCATGAACCACAAAAATCATATATCCATTATTTCGTTTAGAATATTTTTTTTCTTGTTTTCCTCCTCTAAAAACTATGTGCGTGTTATGGTCTGGTGCGTGTTATAGAGCGAAAAATACGGTAGTTAAGGTGGAGCTTCAGCTAAAGATTGAAATTGTCATGATGACAAGAAAGATGGGCAAAGGGAGCCAAAGAGACCTAGACCCAAAACAGCTCTGAGTGGCACTCCTCTTACTAAACCGAATGTGCTCACCACTCTAATTGCCAATGCCTGTCAAATAGGGCTTTCATCAGGGGGATGCCCTACCTGCATCTATAGAAAATGGCTTTCAATTTAGCAGTGGAAATTCAAGCTGCATGTCACTTTCCGGACCCATTTTCTTAACTGTGGGAGGATCGCTGTGGGGTTTTTTTTGCGAATGTGTTGTTGCTGCAATAAGTTGGCGGCAACTGTTTATTGCTGTAGATTTTTTAGCCTGCTGTATCCTTCCCGCTGTTTTAAGACCTCGGCCATTGCTGCTTTCTTTCCCATCTCTTCCTCTTTAAGAGTGCCCAGCCCTCTCCCCTAAAGGTGCCATGGGGGAAGAAATGCTTCAAATCCCTATTAGCTCTCTGACCCTGCTGGCGCAGTTCTTGCAGATGGGCTTTGCTGAGCTGGCTTTTGGCCACTTACAGTGGCTAATTAATACAAAGCGCTGCATAGTCTCCAAGCTGCTTAGCCAGCAGGGATATCTAAAGCTCCTTTGTTCTTCGGCTTTTGTTCCATTTCAGATCTTTGCACAGAAGCATGATCCTCCAATATCCCTGAGCTCTGGAAATGGATGCAAAAAAAAAAAAAAAAAAAAATCACTCTGCAGAGTGCAGGAGGTAGTGTCCACTGTAGATTCCAGACATTGAAGCAAACTCCCAAGTGTTTGAGTTATTTTTTATTTATAAAGATCCTAGCCCTCGCAGGTAGAAGCATGTGGGCATTTTTATTTTTTATTTGTTCAACAGGCAAGGATAGGCAGCCTGGATCTACCTACTTTTCTGACCTACCTCTGTTTTTCTGTGAGTCCTCGTCTATATTTCCGGTGCTGGAAATGTGGTTTATTGTATACCCAGTGTATTCTAGAAAAATCCTTCTTCCAGGGCACTCAAAACATATGAACACTCAAAACATTGGGGGGATACAATCTATTTCAGAGAAACAGACCAGACAAGAAAGGAGGAGGAGTGGCGTTATATGTCAGGGATGTGTATACCTGTGAAGAGATCCAAGATTTAGAACCTCAAAGCCAAAGTGAGAGCATTTGGGTCAAAATTAAGGGAGAGAAGAATAACAGAGACCTCATTGTGGGAGTTTACTATAGATCCCCAAGCCAAACGGAGGACATAGATGCTGCCTTCCTGGAACAGATGGCCAAGCATGCAAAAGGAAGGGAGATAGTAGTAATGGGGGACTTCAATTACCCGGATATTTGTTGGACGTCAAACTCAGCCAAGAGCATAAGGTCAAACAGATTCCTCACTGGCCTTGCAGACAACTTCATTGTCCAGAAAGTGGGAGAAGCAACAAGAGGAACAGCCATTTTAGATCTGGTCCTAACCAATGTTGATGACCTGGTTAGTGGGGTAGATGTGGAAGGATCATTAGGCGCGAGTGATCATGCTCTTCTGAAGTTTACTATACAGCGGAAAGTAGCAGCCAAGCATACTAGGACTCAATTTCTTGACTTTAAGAAAGCCGACTTCATAAAACTTAGGGAAGTGCTGGGTGAGATCCCATGGACAGCAATACTAAAAGGAAAGGGAGTTCATGATGGCTGGGAGTTTGTTAAGAGGGAGATAGTAAAAGCACAACGTCAGGCAATACCAATGAGACGAAAACATGGAAGGTGCCTAAAGAAACCAGGGTGGCTATCTAAAGAACTTTTAACTGAATTAAGATTAAAAAAGGATGTGTACAAAAAATGGAAAAGGGGGGAAACCACCAAAGAGGAATTCAAACAAATAGCCAGCACGTGTAGACACAAAGTCAGAAAAGCTAAAGCACAGAATGAACTCAGGCTTGCTAGAGAGGTTAAAAGCAACAAAAAAGGCTTTTATGGGTATGTTTGTAGCAAAAGGAAGAACAAAGAAACAGTGGGGTCACTCAGAGGAGAAGATGGTGAAATGCAAACAGGGGACACAGAAAGGGCTGAACTCCTCAATGCCTTCTTTGCCTCAGTCTTCTCCGATAAAGAAAACAATGCCCGACCTGAAGAATTTGGAGCAAATGATTCAGCAAAGGAAACACAGCCCAGAATAACTAAGGAGATAGTACAAGAATATTTGGCTAGATTAGATGTATTCAAGTCTCCAGGGCCGGATGAACTGCATCCAAGAGTATTAAAAGAACTGGCAGATGTGATCTCAGAACCACTGGCAGTCATTTTTGAGAATTCCTGGAGAACAGGCGAAGTCCCGGCAGACTGGAGGAGGGCAAATGTTGTCCCTATTTTCAAAAAGGGGAAAAGAGAGGACCCAAATAATTACCGCCCAGTCAGTCTGACATCAATAGCAGGGAAGATTCTGGAACAGATCATTAAGCAAACAGTCTGTGAGCACCTAGAAAGGAATGCTGTGATCACCAATAGTCAGCATGGATTTCTGAAAAATAAGTCATGTCAGACTAACCTGATCTCGTTTTTTGACAGAATTACAAGCCTGGTAGATGAAGGGAACGCAGTGGATGTAGCCTACCTTGATTTCAGCAAGGCATTTGACAAGGTGCCCCATGATATTCTTGTAAAGAAGCTGGTAAAATGCGGTCTTGACTATGCTACCACTCAGTGGATTTGTAACTGGCTGACTGACCGAACCCAAAGGGTGCTCATCAATGGTTCCTCTTCATCCTGGAGAAGAGTGACTAGTGGGGTGCCACAGGGTTCTGTCTTGGGCCCGGTCTTATTCAACATCTTTATCAACGACTTGGATGATGGACTCAAGGGCATCCTGATCAAATTTGCAGATGACACCAAACTGGGAGGGGTGGCTAACACCCCAGAGGACAGGATCACACTTCAAAACGACCTTGACAGATTAGAGAACTGGGCAAAAACAAACAAGATGAACTTTAACAGGGAGAAATGTAAAGTATTGCACTTGGGCAAAAAAAATGAGAGGCACAAATACAAGATGGGTGACACCTGGCTTGAGAGCAGTACATGTGAAAAGGATCTAGGAGTCTTGGTTGACCACAAACTTGACATGAGCCAACAGTGTGACGCGGCAGCTAAAAAAGCCAATGCAATTCTGGGCTGCATCAATAGGAGTATAGCATCTAGATCAAGGGAAGTAATAGTGCCACTGTATTCTGCTCTGGTCAGACCTCACCTGGAGTACTGTGTCCAGTTCTGGGCACCACAGTTCAAGAAGGACACTGACAAACTGGAACGTGTCCAGAGGAGGGCAACCAAAATGGTCAAAGGCCTGGAAACGATGCCTTATGAGGAACGGCTAAGGGAGCTGGGCATGTTTAGCCTGGAGAAGAGGAGGTTAAGGGGTGATATGATAGCCATGTTCAAATATATAAAAGGATGTCACATAGAGGAGGGAGAAAGGTTGTTTTCTGCTGCTCCAGAGAAGCGGACACGGAGCAATGGAGCCAAACTACAAGAAAGAAGATTCCACCTAAACATTAGGAAGAACTTCCTGACCGTAAGAGCTGTTCGACAGTGGAATTTGCTGCCAAGGAGTGTGGTGGAGTCTCCTACTTTGGAGGTCTTTAAGCAGAGGCTTGACAACCATATGTCAGGAGTGCTCTGATGGTGTTTCCTGCTTGGCAGGGGGTTGGACTCGATGGCCCTTGTGGTCTCTTCCAACTCTAGGATTCTATGATTCTATGATTCTAACAGTACAAACAGGATAACAAAAAGAAAAGAAAAGAAATTATGCTACCTTGAACAAATAAAATGCATGTTTTTGCAGAGTTTACTATGGAAATTTATATGAGATTTGACAGTTGCAAAATCAGGGGTGGGAGCATGGTTGCACTTATAGCCCAGGGATGGTTTCATAAAATAATGTAATGTGTGAAGAAAATAAGCTAAATGCTAAGAAACCAAAGTCCCTCGTGGGCTGGATAATCTTGACATTTAATATGGCTTTGCATGTAGTCATAAAACATTACTGACTCCTTGAGTTTTTGTGAGTTACTCCCTGATGAGAGGCGCCTTGAAGCAGCCCATGGTGGAAGTCAGAACGTTCCATGTTATCCCATATCTCATAACAAGAAATCAACCTCTGGGTTGGATCTCCACCATCATCATTGATCTTGTGTGGATTATGGATCTTTCTCTGTCTGCAAAAAACGATGCTTGGTTTGCTGCTCGAACTACCTCTTGCTGGGCTTTTGGTACCATCAAGCATTGTTACTGATGGCTCCCCTGGGTTGCCTGAAAGCCAGCAGTTCACAAGGGGAGTGTAACCATGAGTTTTGTGTCCTTTTAAAGGAATACTGCAAGGAGCGATGGGATAACTACTTTGCCTGCAAAGGACTGCTTGCTCCTGTGCAAGATGGCCTGTTGGCGGATACCATCTGGAGAGGCCCTTCTCTCAGAAGCCAGGAATCCTCAGTTGGGGTGCCTTGGCTTTGCAGTGTCTTATCCACCTGGCACCCATTTTTAGGAGTTTTGTTTGCCTGAGCCTTCAGGGTAACTTAATTTGTGCTAGGTTTCCCCTCACACGGCTGTTTGGTTTGGTGCCCTCTTCCCATTTTTTAGCCAACAATCGTTTTTTGGTTTTGCAATTTGTACTTGCAGCATACCTTGAAAATGATGGTCGAAAGTCTTGATCAGAGAAATGGGAATGGCAGGTCTTTATTCCCCACTGAAGTGGGCACAGAGGTCAAGGTTTCTAATATCAATGTGGGGTAATAGTTAGAGCATTGGCCAAGGACCTGCAACATATCAGGATTCACATGGCCATAAAGCTTACTGGGTGAGCCAGTCACACACTCTCAGCCTGACCTACTTACCTAACCTAGTGCTCTCAGTGTTCATGGCACTAAATAGAGGTCCTCGCCCCAAAGATCTTACAAATTATAATTCAACTCAGGGGAAATAACAGAGGAAGGGGAGGTGATGGGGTAGACAGGGAACCAATGTGTGATTCTCTCCATTGAAAAGAAAAAGGGCGTGTCTGCCTATATTCCAAGGAACATTTCCCAAGTGCGATGTTGTCTAAATGACGAAGGAAAAAATAACTTCCCATCCTCTCCACAGGTTGGTGTTATAGGAGAAGAAGAGGAATGGATAACTTTGTGTGAAGTGGAGAAAGAATCAGATGCTCAGATGCTGGAGATCCCAAACCTCACGCCTTATACTCATTACAGGTGAGAACAGCAAGTAATTAATTGCTGCGCCAACATGCTACCAAGTGTCAGCGAGGGGCAGCTTCCCAGCCTGCAGGCAGCTGGTGGGAGGAATGATGGAGGAAAATTTACACCTTGAAAGCGTTTGCACTTCAACGACCCCACTTGATGCATTTTAATTGTCACCTTCATGTAGCAAAATAATTAATCAATCTGGCAATGGGAGCAAGGTATGTAAAGTGCACTGCTAAATAGTGCCGTTGAATAACTGAACACATACCTGATGCAGATTTTGTCTAGACTAAAAGTTGCACCCGTTCAATTAAAATTGATCTTGTTTCGTTTGTGGGGAAGCTGAACTGAAATTGGCTGAATGCTCATTATATCACTTTGGCTTGATTCAGTGGGTGAAGGCAGTATAACTCAGTTCTCTTTTCTTCTCACCCCAACCTCATCATTCTACTTAAGTGAACTCAGGGGTGCTGTAGAACCAAACAAGACTCCCATCAATGTCAAGTGCTGTCAATAAGAGGGACATCCCACTCCTAATTTAATTTAACAGTTCTACCTGCCCTTCTTTGACTATA
The DNA here is from genome assembly GCF_965112155.1 of Podarcis liolepis. Classification (NCBI taxonomy): domain Eukaryota; kingdom Metazoa; phylum Chordata; class Lepidosauria; order Squamata; family Lacertidae; genus Podarcis; species Podarcis liolepis. The sequence continues at coordinate 3,338,527 of NC_139569.1, read as the reverse complement.
TTTGAAAATTCCACCTCCTTAGCCTGTGAAGCTGCCCCAGAAATGTGGATTTAAGGATCAATAACTTTTCTGAAGCTCAGCAGGTCTGGGTCTGGCTGGTGCCTGAGAGGCCTTATTCCCAGGCTTCGGTAAAAATACAAAACAAACAAAACCTTTGGTGCAAAACTGGGGTGGAAACACTTTTAAACTGCTGCTTTGTTTATTGTTGTTGCTTTTTAATCCCTTGTTTACTATATTTGTTTTTGCCTTAATTTTTGTCCTGGAAATGTCTTTACATCAAAGGGCAGGCTGCACTTTCACCAGGTAGACAGATAAATGCAAATCAAACACTCCAGCGCATTTACTTTTAAATAACCTCACCATTTCAATAAAAAATTATATTATTATGTATTTCAATATAAAATGACATTTGAAAAAAATTACATAGAAGGTTAGCTGCATATTAGCGTGGCACCACAAAAGCAGGCAACCAGTGGCACTTTCATCAGCCTCACTTCCCTTCTCACCTTCTGCCTCTCAGCCACCATTGTTTATTTCACAATAAATGTGTTAGGACTTAAAAGTGCCATGGGCTTTTTTTGTTGTTTCTGATCTAAGAGAGTCTCTGGAAAGTATTTGCAAATGCAATAAGGTTGCTGATAGCATTTCCCTTGTTCATACTTATTCCTCAGCATCAACTTAATGTGTCCCTCTTGACAAGGCATTTCGGTCTAAATAAGTTATATCAAATGGTGAGGAACAAGGGCAAAGGTCTGTAATGTTGCTATTTTAGCAAGTACTCTTCACAATAGAACATTGTTGCCTAAAAGCATTCTGAGATCCTGGAGTGGAGGAGTTTTTAGCAGCAATTGCTTTGTGAGTCACGTTCCCACGATTCAGAAAATAGGCCTGGTGTATGTTTGACCAGATTCAGTTATTTATATAAGTCATCTGCTGCATTCATACAGTGGTGCCTCGCAAGACGAAATTAATTTGTTCCGTGAGTTTTGTCATCTTGCGATTTTTTTGTCTTGCGAAGCACGGTGTTGGGGAAGTTTTGGAAAAGCTTCAAAAATCACCAAAGTCTTTAAAAACCTCAAAAAAGGCTACCACACTGCGTTCTATGAGTTGCTCCTCGAAGTCAAGTCGCAACTGTATTAATGGTGTTAAGAAAAAGGAAACAAACTTGCAAGACGTTTCCGTCTTGCGAAGCAAGCCCATAGGGAAAATCGTCTTGCGAAGCAACTCAAAAAACCAAAAACCCTTTCGCCTAGTGAGTTTTTTGTCTTGCGAGGCATTCGTCTTGCGAGGTACCACTGTACATGCTTCTGATAAAGCTAAGTGTTGGGACAGAAGTGGTGAGAGAGTTCTCCGTAGAGGAAAATGGAGCACTTCTTTGTAAGGAGCAAGGGAGCACCAGAAAATAGAAACAGCCTTTCTTTCTGGCTTATTTCATTCGAGCTCGACACCTTTGCTACTTTTACAGTAATGCATATGCATTTCCTTGGCTCTGTATCCCCAGCCTTTGAGTTGAAGTTGGGTGAAATTTTTCATCATCATAATAGATTGCATTAACAGCACTTTTGGATGTTTATGAGACCAACTGAATAATGTCATCTGAGAAAAGGCATGAAGGAATATGCTGGGGAATAGCTCTGACTGACCTACTTGCTTATCATATTTAAAAGCTGTTCCTGCTTCATTTCCCTGTATCAGATTGCCACACAGGAACAGGACAGGAGGGTGGGCAGGCAGGGGGACAGCTGCTGGCAATGCTACCTGGGTGCATTGCTTGATGAGAAGTCCATTATACGACACTAGCTAACCCAACATAAGAGTCTGCTCTGATCCATCCATTACGCTTTTGCAAATTGATCTCCAAACTGAATTTCTTCCCTCACATTCGCCATCCTTTTGAGCCCTCTGAAGCTATTGTGTGACTGTCCATAAGATGATGAAATGAGTCGCGTCTCCCAAATGCCACTTGGGCTTATCAGCTCCATCATCTTGCCAGGTCTTGGCACGGCATTCCTACATGATGAAAAGGTGGGAGGGAATAGAAAGCACTAATTATTGGACTTAGACTGCATCTTTGTCAAATGTGCTTCTTTTGTACTGTGCCCTGTCAGTGTTTGGGAAATTAATGGTGTTGTTTTGCTTAATGCATTTTCCTTTAATGCACTTCCTTAACGAGATCTGAGCAGATAGACTAATGGCATTACACAAGCTCGCACAACCTTTCTTCAATCCCAGTCTTTTAATGCCAGAAAGCCAGCAGTCAGCAGGGACAAGTTGAGCAGCTAACGTGTTAGCACAAGGAAGCCTGAACGGACAGCCTCTCCTGTCTCTTTTGTTATGATGGCCGTATGCACCTCTAATGCCTTTTCTAAAACTGGTGCCATCACAAGGAGGAGTGATTGCTGTCATAATTTGGAACAAATGGGATTGGTTTTGATCCAAGTGTTCATATTTGGAAATCTTGCATCAAAGGCAAGCTATTTGTTCCACATCAATGGTGTTTGGGCAGGGATCATTAGGGAAGTCTTTGGCAATGGACTCATTCCAGAGAAAGTTGCTCAAACCTAAATGGATTTAAGGATGCGGTTGCTTCTTTCTGGATTGAACTCGATGTGATAGCCACATTTGCAAAGAGAAGGGAAGCAACCTCTAATTGGTTTAATCAGTGGGTTAATCAACTAAAGCTTTAGGTAATGATGGCCAGTTCTAATTGGGGAGAACAAATTTTAATCAGGGAGGCTGAGAGTCAAGCTCACCCTTGTTCATTTTTAGATGCTGTTTGGTCTTTGTGTGAAACTGTAATAAAGAATGAAATAATAAAGAATGAAACAGGGAAATATTCAGGTTCTGAGGGGAAACAAACCATGACCTCTGGCTCAGCATGACATCCCAACTAGGAATCCTGGTTAGTTTTGCTCCAACAAACCATGATCAATAAGCCAAGAACAAACGTTGGCCACAGTTAGTGGCATGTTGGGAGTGAAATTTTAGAAACTAAAATTTCTGTAATTACTTGAAAGCCCAAACAAGAAATCTGCCATTTTCTTATATTGCACTTTCCAATATATGTTTTTTGACCTGCTCATTGGGCTGTCATTATCATTCTTTCAGTTTGAGTTATCTGATCAAAAAGAATCTATTTGCCCCTTGAAAATCTCACAGTTGTAACAAAGCAAGGAACATATGTCACCTGCCATTTATCTTTGACCAATGCTGCTGTTAGTCACTTTAAAAAAATCAGTTTGATGAAGAAGGATTTCCAGAGGTTCTGTTTTCAACCCTGCGTGGCTCTTCTAAATCTTTCTGTACACTTTCTGTTTGTTCCTCTCTGTGTCCTTCAGGTTCAGGATGAGGCAGGTGAATGTGGTCGGGCAAAGTCCTCTCAGCCAGCCGTCGCGTGTCATCCAAACTCTCCAGGCACCGCCAGACGTTGCGCCAGGGAGTGTGACTGTGCGCACAGCCAGTGAGACCAGCTTGTGGGTCCGCTGGGTGGTAAGTTGATCGTAACAAGACAGCGCAGGAGGAGGAACAACATTCAAACTTTTCCCTTAGGCAGGGAGTCCAAAACTCACAAATGACTTTTGCAGAGAAAGCCATTTATTTCCTTTTTCCCAAGCGCCGCGGTCATATCTGAAGCTCCACATTTCTGGCTATATGCCAGGATAGGATGTGCTCACTAATGGACCAAACAATAAAAGCATAGCAAGGAATTATAAATGTGATATAATTGGAATAGACCAGATGCTGCCTCTTGTTTGTTTATGTTGATGTGTTTCTGAAGAAATGCCATGAAATTTGGTTCATTGTGTAGCCACTTTCATCCTAAGTTACTGAAATTGCAAAGAGATTTTTTCCCCCCTAGACAGAAGGAAACAGTGTCAATGTGGAGGTTATATCCATGTGATAGATTGCAGAGCTAAGTGATTAACTCTGGAATCGGGTGATAAATTGCAGGGCCATTGATAAATGAATTTATCATGTGGCTTTGACTGCTGTACCCACCCCTCAGCCTATCTGACTGAAATCCATTCAATTATTCCAGTTTCCTCTGCTATTCCACTCCAAACAGCCTTCCCAAGGATATTTCTTCCTGGTTATCTTCTCAGCACCCAGTGGGTGCTCCCAGAGGTTCTTACGTAAGACGGGAACTGCTGCAGCTCGTCTGGCAATCAGGAAAACATTTTGTGCATACGTTTTCTGAATGCTCAGAACCCCTTTGAATTCTCTAAGTCATCAGGGCATTCCTATAACAACAGGGAAGAAATGTCTGCTTGTATTTGGCATCTGGTCTTGGGAGCCTGCTGCTCAAGGGAAAACAAACTGCAAATCCTGCCAGGTGCACCCAAGCTTTGGGTGTGTGCCTAAAGTAGCTCTTTGGATCCCGGTCAAAGAGGCGGGAAGTTATTGTAAGCAGAGAAGATGGATGAATGGGCAGAGAGCCAGTGAGGCAGGCAAAGATGAAAGGGGCGTATCATGTGACTTTGCAATTAACTGCATTAATATTGTCGCTGGCCATTTGTGCGTCTCTGATAATGGTCCAGAAAGAACTATCAGCTCCGGAGATTTTTACACCCATGAATTAAAGCCTCATTTATGGGCCAATGAGACAAAAAAGAAAGAAGGAAGAAAGGAGAATATTCTGTGCTTCCTGAGTTGAGGAGCAAAGACAGATCTGCCTATCTGCAACGCGCTTGCAAGTTGTGGCAATGTTGAGCTGATCCTGTGCAGGGTTGGGATTAGAGGAGTTTTCTGCTCCCCTTCCCATCATTCTCCTTCCACTGAAGTAGATATGGACATGACTGATCCACTCCAGGGCTGGCTACTGCAGCCTTAACACCAGGGCCCTAAATGCATACAGTCGCACCTTGGAAGTCAAACAGAATCCGTTCTGGAAGCCCATTCGACTTCCAAAACGTTGGAAAACCCAAGCACGGCTTCTGACTGGCTGCAGGAAGCTCCTGCAGCCAATGGGAAGCTGTGGAAGCCCTGACAGACATTCAGCCTCCAAAATAACATTTGAAAACGGACACTCACTTCCAGGTTTCAATTGTTTGGGAGCTGATTTGTTCAGGAACCAAGGCATTTGAGATCCAAGGTACAACTGTACTGGTGCCAAGATCAATGTTCACGGTCCACAAGTGAACAAAATATTGCAGTGTGACATGTTCCTGTTCTGGTGCCAGCCAGCCAACTAGGTGTGCCCTATTCCAGGATATTCCATTTCATCCCAACTCTCCCTCATGTGCTCCTTTTGGGAGGGGAGGGGTGGTGTCCGCCTGTCAATGAACATTCAACATTCTTTGGCCACTGAGCACTCTCACTCCTCATTAGGGTGTTCTTGGGTTTCCCCCCTAAACTCCTGCAAGCCCCCCTAAAGAACCAAAACCTTCCAGATACCTCCCTTGGGATCTACACTTGGAGAATAAAAGGACTGTTAGTATATGGTGTTTCCTCCTTTCTGTGCCAGCTGAAAGATCTGACCCAATGTGGGTGACAAATGTCACAGAAGACCAGACCCTGCGCTTTTAAACCTCCATCTTGCCCATCACTAACATGCCACCCTTTCCCTCCATGCCCAGCCTCTGCCTGACTCCCAGTACAATGGGAACCCGGAGTCAGTGGGTTACAGGATCAAATACTGGTGTGTGGATGTGCAGCCTCTGATACTGACAAAGGTAATAAATGATCGGCTGGAGAGGGAGCACACCATCGAGGATCTAGAGGAGTGGACAGAATACGAGCTGCAGATCCAAGCTTTCAATGCCATTGGGGCAGGACCCTGGAGCGAGGTGATGAGAGGTCGCACACGGGAGTCAGGTAGGTTGTGTGGGACGACTCTCGGTGATCGCTAAACTCCTAAAATGATATCTGCTTTTCCTTCTGATTTTACACTGGCCTGCTGCTGGCTTGTTTAATGTATTTATATCCTGCCTTTCTCCCAAGCTGGGATTTGTGGCTGCTTCTACTGTTTAAAGACATCGTTATGAAGTACAAAGTAATTAGATGACATGAAAACAATGGTTACAATACATTAAAGCATGCTTAGAACCAGCATTAGAGTACAGTTTGCCCTGACAGAGCCCAGTGGTCAGCACAGTCTGCACTTCAGTTTCTAAAGACCTGTCTGAAAATGAGGGTCTTGGCCTGTTGGCAGAGGGATGGCAAAAAGGGAGCCAGTCTATTCTCCCTTGGAAGGGAATCTCACTATCTGGGAGCAGCCACAGAAAATGCATTCTCTGTGTCTCTTGTGTGACTACTAAGTGTGTTGATGGGACTGAGAGAAGATGCTTTTCTGAGAATCTTAGAACCCAGGCAAGTTCATATAGGGAGACATGATCTTTCAGGTAGCCTGGGCCCAAGGCAAGCTGACGTTGGATTTATTATTTATTTATTGCATTTCTTTGGATATATATGTATATAAAAGTCTCAAAGCAACTTAGCAATATGTAAAAGTGCCCTCAATGCATAAGCATAAGTCATATGCAGCTCCCTGATGCAGACGCGGCGCTCCGAGGCACAACCTTCCTTCTTGCCCAGGGACAATAAGACAGAACCTGGAGTGCAAGAGACTAAGGCACAAAGTTTAGCTTCGTATCTCTGCTGTTGAAAGCCATTTGAAAACCTTACTACAGGTATCAATAATAAATGTGGATTACACAAATATGTGGAGGATAAGGCTGCCAATGGCTATGTTTTACCTCCTGTGTCAGAGTCAGTCAGCTTCTGATACCAGTTTCTGCCAATTGCAAGTAGGGAGAGCGCGACAGCTGCTGCTTGCAGGCTTCCCAGAGGCATTTGATTTATCACTGTCAATCGTGGACTTTGGTCTGATCCAGCAAAGCTCTTCGAAAACTACACAATACATACAAATTCATGGGGGGGGGGGGGAAATGCCCTGAAATTTGTAAATGAAGCTCCTGCACAGGAGATAGGAATTTTGTGCAGAGGACTGCATGTGACGGGTGGTTGAGCTGAACTTGTTACCTTGTAGCCATTTTCTTGTGTTCAGCATCATCCCTCTGAGTCCCAGATACATCATTACCTTTGTTTGATGGCCTCAACAGTAAGGACTCCTGACCAGAACAGTGACTCAGTCATAGATGCAGAGGGTAGCCTCCTCTGAGGGTGAGTCATTCTGTCTCTTGCCCGCATTGGAGGTGATTGGATCATTCATTCAGTCCCAGTGCAAAGAGACAGCAGAACTCCCTATTCCATTTTTGCTGATTTACTGGGAGGCTGATGAAAAGGAGGCCACCTAGAGCCTCGTAGGAGCCTTTAATTATGAAATCAATTTCTTTCTCATTGCATGCTAGCAGCCCTCTCAAGCTGCAGAGAATTTGCTCAGGGAATGACAGGTACCGACTTCCTCAGCTACTAGTTATTAGAACCTTTGGGCGGCCAGGGAGGGCGGGCACAGAGAAATGGGTTTCAAAATGCATCTATTATTTTGCTTTCTACAACCTCTGCCAGCACATCTCTCAACAGCAAACATTTCACCTCTTGTAATCTGGGAACGTGCTTACTTGGGTGGTCCAGGTTTTGCAAGGAGAAATCTCCACCAGGCAAGGCTCTGGGGCTCCTGCCCAGCGGCAGCAAGACGAGGGATAAGCAAAGCTCGCTCATTAGCATCTGTGGAAGGTAGTTATTAAGCTGTTATCTAGATAACTTCAAGCAAAGCTCCTCTCTCTCAGCTCCAGCCCACATGCATCCGACGTAATTTACCTTTCTGCTGCGGGTGAATAATTGAGCGGAGTGACCTTTCTTGAATTAAGTATTCAACAGTGAAAGTAAATCACCGTCTTCGCTAACCTGCACAATGAGCAAGGGTTGTGTTTGCAATTTGTCTCCATAATCATAGAGGGGCTGCCCATTGCTACTGCATGGTTAAGGCTGCATCCCATTTATCACTTTAAACAAGATTTCAGCCTTTTTTCTTGTTATAAACAGCTCAGCATCCCCAAATTTGCATATTTTCATTAGTGCTGGGGTAAGGGTTCAATTAAAGCCAGAGGAGCCGTGGCAGGATGCAGAGGCGAGGGAGAGTTGGTGAGGGTGACAGTGACAAATAAGTATGATGCACCGATACCCATTTTACATAATCAGTGCACCACATGACCCGTTTCAAGCATCTCTATGGGGTCAGTAGAAAACAGCTAGGTTTATGGGCACGCCAGTCCCCCAACCACTTAAGCAGGAGTTTGCGGAGTTAATCTGATTTAATTGTGCTCAACGGCCACCATATTTACTCAGGCATGCATTCCATAGATTTTAGTGAGATGTGCAGTAACCATATGGCCACTTTGCCATGTGCCAAACTCCACATTCTTAATACGTCTATTATTATTTTTTTTAAAAAGAAAACAAATTGTTAGCTGATCTTTAGTGTTCAGTCACATCACATGCTTCAAGGAGGTAAGAGCCCATAATCCTAACCCTACCACCCCCACCCCCATTTTGGATTCTGAGGGATTGCAAAGACAATCAAAGCCATCAACACAAAACTGTTCCCACAGCACCCAGTTGGCCAGGTGGAACTGGAGCAGCCCATCATTTTTCATGCATATTTGCCAGTCTAAGCAGTGAGAGGCAATAGCTGGTCTTAGAAAGGAGGCGAGTCTCTCTAGATCTGCATCTTCTTCAAAGGAAAAGAGTCTTCTTCATTCAAGAGTGTGTGTCTTGCATACGGGAAACCCCAGCTTTGATCCCTTCTTCAGCTGAAATAAAATCTGGCTTTTGAAGGGCTGGAAGAATCTCCTTTCCAAAACCCTTAATAACTGCAGTTTGAGGCTTGCCGTTAGTCTCAGGAAAGCTAGATAGGGATATTGCTGCTGTTTTTTAGCAGTAAAAGGAAGGTTCTCATTTGAGGGATGGCAGGAGAAGTGGCAGAAAGAAGATAAGCAATTTAGTCACCCAACCCATTCAGGACAGGACTTGGGATTACAGGTAGCTGGATATTTATGTATTATTTTTTAACAATTTATTTCCTGCCCTTTGTACATAGACCTCAGGATGAGTTACAACAGAAAAAAGTAAATTTGCAGGTGCAATCCGGGTAAATATATGGGGTTCCTGCCTTAGGAAAATCAATAATTCCTTTATTCAAAAGGAAAATGTCCTTGCAGGCACCTGGGTTGGCGGTAGCTGAGCTTCAAATATGGCATCTTTGGCAATCACTCGTAGCCGAGTAAGATTGTCTTTCATGTCTTAACAGTGAGTCCGCTCACTGTGTACGTCCTTCCACAGTGGGGACATAGGTTTCTGGGCAGGAGTTGATCATGTGAGGCTTTGCCAAGCGTGCCTTCCTTTTAGTGCGTTTCTCCCTTTCGTCCTGAGTATGAGCGTCTTCAAAGTCCATGACACCTTTGGTAAAGGCTGTTCTCCAGTTGGAGTGCTCGCAGGCCAGTGATTCCCAATTGTTGATGTTTATACTACATTTTTTTTCCCTTGGGAGAGTCTTTAAACCTCTTTTGTTGACCACCAGCATTGCGCTTTCCATTTTTAAGCTGAGAATAGAGTAGTTGCTTATCTACTAGTATTAACCTAATTGCCTGCTGCAGTTTATATATGCTACTCTTATTCCAGAGCTTGGGTTTGGGCAAAAGCACACACTTTTGCAACACACTTGAAAGATTGGTGGAACTGCTAGACACATGGCCATATTTTAATGGGCAGCCTTCAAAGCCCTGCTGCCACTACACCTTGAATCAGAAGCTGCAGCTTAGCAGGTTACTAGAAATGGGCAGTTCAGGATCTATTGCTGGGGCAAGGAAGGCCAAGGGCACCTGGAAACTGGGAGGGAGTGGTCAAGCAGCCAAGGATAAACACATTTGGCAGGAAAGATGTTAGAGATCATTCAAGTGGGATTTTGAATGGAAAAGAGAGCAAGCCCCTCTGACTGTGGATTGCCCCCATGCTGCTCACAACAATCCTTAGAGATGTTGCAATGAGGGAAGTCTGTCTTGTCCCCTAGCAAGGCCAAGAGACAAAAATAATATGTGTAGGCTTCCTGAACAACTGTAGGCTCCTGCGCATTTTCCCCTAGCCTACATGCCACCGGAAAGCAATACTGCGGTGCACAAACTGAGCTGCATCCTGAATATCAGTCTACAAAGCTCTGAACAGCTTGACCCTCGCCTCTGAATGTGGCCGTGATAATCTAATAGCTGACTTTATCAACTATGTAGCTGTGGATATGCACTATCTGGGGGCCAGTACATGTAAGGGCAGCCGGGACACCATGCATCAGAAATGAATTATGGTGTGAAATAGAGGAGTTGTTTTTTTTATTAAAAAGAAGAAGAAGTACCCATGAAAAGGTTCTGTTCATACAGTGGCGTTCCTATTAACTCTGACTTGAACTATGCCATAATCTAGGGCTCCTTCCATTGGAAGAGCAATAGAAGGAGTTAAGAACCAAAGAACTTAAAAAGAGCCTGCTGGAATAGGGCCATCTAGTCCAGCATCCTGTTCTCACAATGGCCAACCAGATGCCTTCAACAGAACCTGAATGCAGCAGTTCTATCCCAGATCCCTGTAGATCCCAGCAGCTGGTATTCAGAGGCATACAGCCTGCAATAGCAAAGGTAGAAAATAACCACTGTAGCCTGTAGCTATTGAAGATCTGCAAAGAAGTCAACAAACTGCAATTTGTAGAAGGTGCTTGGAATTCTCTGTTAGCATTCACTTGCCTTGCCACCCGCTCAGCAGATCACAGTTCTAAGGAGGCAGGGATTGACTAAATCGTTAAATCAGTCCATGTTTGTGGTGTAGATATGTCCCTGAAGCAGCTCCACTATGGCTTTCCAGCAGCAGAGGGCTTGGCCTTACAGAGCTTAATCAGTCTTAAGGACAAGGAAGTTGAAATAACTCAAGATTCTTATGAACCCATAGAGCATGGGTAGGCAACCTAAGGCCTGGGGGCCGGATCCAGCCCAAACGCCTTCTAAATCCAGCCCATGGACGGTCCAAGAATCAGCATGTTTTTACATGAGTAGAATGTGTCCTTTTATGTAATGCATCTCTGGATTATTTGTGGGGCCTGCCTGGTGTTTTTACATGAGTAGAATGTGTGCTTTTATTTAAAATGCATCTCTGGATTATTTGTGGGGCACAGGAATTCGTTCATTCTCCCCCCAAAAAATATAGTTCGCGCCCCCCCCCCCAAGGTCTGAGGCACAGTGGACCGGCCCCCTGATGAAAAAGTTTGCTGACCCCTGCCATAGAGCTAGGATTTTCACCTTGTACTGAAACACATTTTTGCAAAGGGTTACAGTGGTACCTCAGGTTACATACGCTTCAGGTTACATACGCTTCAGGTTACAGACTCCGCTAACCCAGAAATAGTACCTCGGGTTAAGAACTTTGCTTCAGGATGAGAACAGAAATCATGTTCCAGCGGTGCGGCAGCAGCATGAGGCCCCATTAGCTAAAGTGGTGCTTCAGGTTAAGAACAGTTTCAGCTTAAGAACGGACCACTGGAACGAATTAAGTCCTTAACCCGAGGTACCACTGTACCTCCTTCTTTTTTGAACACACACACACACACACACACACACAGTGATATTAACCCAGTTAACTTCCAGAGAGCTCATTTGCGAAAACAAAGTACCCATCTTGTGCTTCATCTTTCAAAATAACTATGTGATCAAGAAAAGCGAGTGGCATTGCATTCATCCTGCCACTGACAAATGGTGAAATTGGCCTGGAAGGAACATGGAAATTTGTTTGGGTCATGGGAATCAGGACAGGGATGTCTGTTTTGTGTCAATGAAGCAATCTACAAATAAACCACAGGCAAGGTTGACGTGATAAAAATTCTGGAAACCCCATGAAGACATCCTTGCAGTGGAGGGGACAGCTGATATCAGTCGCCCCCCCCCCCATTCAATTTACACAGTTATAATTAACTGCTGAATTGACTAAAGCTCATCTGATTAATCAACTAAGGTTTCTTAAGTTGGAAGATAGATTAGGTGGAAAGAGACAGAGAGGGCTTGCTGTTTCTGTGGATTTATTTACAAACCCAGAAGGACCCAATGTCAGATCTTATCTGCTCATGCTAGGACCTCCCCACAATCACCAGCTTTTTGATCATTTAAACAAGTGCCTCAAGTGGCCTTGGCCAAAGCAGAGAGGGAAGAAAAGCCACATTCTCTGCATTGTTGGGGCTTAGACTCCCCCTAGCAGTGATCCTTTATTATACACATCTTTTAAAAAAGAAGAAGATGTGAAGGCCGTCTCAGCCTCTTGTGAACCATCCAGAGTGTTGGTGTTGGGGGATGGAGTGAAAGAGATGCTTTGGTTTCTGAACCAGAGAAGAAAGGTATTCATCAAAATAAAGAAATCATTCCCTCCTTGCATGGCAAAATCAAACAAGCGAATATCTGAGCAAGAGTGGCTTGGAAAACGGCTGGTTTTCTTTACACCGAAATCTGGCACACCTCTTTCTCGTGCCCTATGAAGTGATTCATGTGGGAGTAGTGCTTTGTGAAGATCTACGGATAAGGCTGTGGCAGCCGTCCAAAGACATTTGTGGCTTCCAGCAATCTATATTCCTTTAACATAATTATATCCTTGTGGAGGATAAATCTAGGAGAAGATGGGGGGGGGGGAATCCAGCATTGGGAGAAGCAGGGGGAGCAGGGAAGACAAAACTATATGGCCAGCAAAAGCAGAGGAGCTCCATTTCTCATGCCCCAGCTAATTGCTAACAGAGAAACTGCTGTAGTGATAACCTGGAGCCTACAGAAGTACAGGGTGGAGCTCCCTTCTCCTTCCTTCAGAGGAACATGAAAATAGTAGCTATAGACTCAGTGCTGGATGAAAAGAAATGGGGACTGAGGCTTCCCTGGTCAGGAGCATCCGAGACTCTGAGATTTCAGGGCCCAAACCTGAGACATAGGGGCACCTCTCTGGTGATGTCAGAGGCCAGAGCTGCTTTGCGCTCCCTTCCCATCAATGAGATGCTTCTGGGCATCCCCCAAGCATCCTGGAGGCCAGAGGCCTCTCTCATCCTGGTGAGCTTATCTCACCTTTGATAAGCTGCTCCCCTTTCAGCACTACAAGGCAGAGCCCCACAACTGCTTCTGGACTGGCACTAGTGTGGCTTCAGCACTGAGAATAAAGCCTATTTCTCTCTCCTCCAACAATCACCTCAAAGGGCCTTTAGAAGTTCCCTCCCTTCCTCCACTGGTCTCTGAAGCTCGGCAGGTGCGTCGTGCTCTTTGAGAAACTGTGCCCTTTAGACATTAGAGTGTGCGTGTGGACTAGGGGGTGAGGCATAAGAAGCTAAATAAAATTTAAAAATCTCCGTCAAGACCTTTAAAGCAGCCTCAAAATCTAATCACGTTAACTGAGTTGGTGTTAGCTTTGCCTAAAGGAGCTTGGGGGGGGGCGGGTCAGAGGAAGTAATGCGGGGGAAATACATTGGATTTATCCCTGTCTGGTGAAAGTTAGTGACAGTAATTCTGTTGTGACCTTTAAATTGCCAACTTGGTTTTAAAAGGGGAGGGTGTATTTGTTTTGTTCTCTCTCTCTCTTTTTTGCAAAATAAAAAAGTCACATACTTACTTAGGCCATGTCACATACTAAGCACTGAGGTCTGTTTGGAATCCCAAAAGCTTAGGTGGTTTTTTAAAAGGGTCAGGCAAGATCCTTGCCCGGCTGAGAACGAAATCATAGAATTACAGAATCACTGAATTTCAGAGTTGGAAAGTACGCAAAGGGTCATCTAGTCCAACACAAAATGCACACACACAAAAAACCAAGAACAAGAAAAAGCACAAATAACCCCTCACCCCAAATGCATTTTAAAAGCCATAGGATGTTAATCTGCTGAACACCTGGCCAAGAGAAATATTTCTGCCTAGTGCTAAAGACAGGCAATGAAGGTGCCAGGCGAGCCCCTCTGGGGAGAGCATTCCACAAGTGGAGCACCACCCATTCTTGCTCTGCCACCTTCCTGACCTCGTGTGGAGGAGGCACACTAAGATGGGCCTGAAATGATGATAGCAGGGGCCGCGTCGGTTCATATGGGAATGTGTGATGGTGATGGTGAGATGCCGGATGCTAGAAACCGAGGGAGTTTCTGGGAAGAACCTTTGAGTATCTGAGAAACTATGGGGGAGAGCTACTTCCAGAAAGCACATGATGAAGAAAGCACAGTATTTGGGGACACTTCCTTGCAGTGGCTTACTGAAGTGGTCCAGGAGAGGGTCCTTGGCTCTGGATCCAGACTATGGATCCTGAGGTTGCTGGTTTTCTTTATTGAAAAAATACATTCTTTTTCTTCATGCTATCCCTATCTGCATCTTGGACAATTACAAGCAGGGATATCCACATTATCTACACAGAAATTGTTCAAGTAAAGAGGAAGAAGCATTTTGATTCAGGATACTGGATTGAATTATGTTTTTGTTGTTCATTTATTAAAAATATTTTTAATCCATCCCTTTGACCAAAGATTGACCTCCAAGGTGGTTGACAATACTATTGAAAACAATATTAAACACACACACCACTTAGGATACACTTAACATGATAGGCCCAATAAATTACAGCAGACAACCTTTATTCAGGTGACCTGGAAAGATTAAGTAAGTGGAAGCATTTTTGCCAGCAAGTGAAATACAAAAGTGGTAGATCCTGCTTCATGTACCTGGGAATGGTGTTCACAGACTGGGTGCCATCACAAGGCTCTGTCCTTGCTACCCTCAGATGGTGAGGGCATCCCCAGCAGGCCCTAGGTGCAGTTCAGCATTCAAAGCTCCCATTGTTCTAGGCACGTTTTGAGACAGGGGATTTCATTAACACAAGCAATTTCTGAGCTCTGGGCGCAGTACTGCACCTAACGTTTCATGTTAAAACTGCACAGTGGAGGGAAAGGAGGGTCTTTTTCTGCCTCCCCACTTCCAGCCACACTCCAAAGACTGGAGAAGAGATCTTCTTAAGAATATTAGGCATGGAAAGTAGAGCTTTGTGTTGTTGTTTTTTGCAGTCTTCAGATGAGGACTAGACCACATGAAAAATGAACATAAGATTTTAGCTGCAGTTCATTCATTTTTAGCTTTGTATTCTTGTTATAAAAAAGCGCGCCTCAACATTCTGTTGTGGCTCCCATAACCTAGGTTTAAGGTGCCATTTAGCTCCTAGCTTTCATATTTGTTTCCAACACTGGTACAGTTCAATGTGCTCTGTGCCCATAGACCATTGGAGATGACTGGGCAAATCCTAGATGACGAGTGAATGGATTTTATCAGCTTCTAATGTCTGTTAAATCTGGACATTTGCAGTTCCTTCGGCTCCCCCAGAGAACGTGTCGGCTGAAGCTGTGAGTTCCACTCAGATCCTCTTGACCTGGGCGGCTGTCCCTGAACCTGAACAGAACGGACTCATCCTTGGATACAAGGTAGATCTTCCCAAGCGCTGCTGAGTCTTTTCTGCCTTTGGATAAGCAACGTGTTGTTTTTACTTGATTTTGTTGTTATCTATGTACTAGTAAGTATTGGGGTATTAAACTCCTGGCAGCTGAACTAAGTGCTGTAAGGTGTATCCCAGAGCTACAATCCCATACAGATCTCCTGTATTTTAGCTGAAAGGTTCCATTCTAGGGAATTTAGGGATTGCTACTAATGTCAGACTGAAACAAAACAAGATGAAGAGAATCCTGTGGCACAGCATATTCCGTGCTGCATCAGTTAAGCTATCAGCAGTGAGATCTCCCTACAGATACAAACGAGCAGATTGAAAAGGTTCACTTCGCAGGACAGGTTATCAGTTTGAGTTACTCAGAAGACTGCAGTTTGAACACTGAATGTTCAGCATACAATACAGCATACATGCGAGTTATTAAAGACTTTACCTTGTCTCTCATGTACTGTCTAGCTAATACTTTTGACGTCCTGCTAACATGCACCAATGACTAGGAGATGCTATGTTGATTGCTTGTTTATGGATGGCAACTACCGTCTACCTGACAAGATTAACCCATTGCTGCATGTTTGTTGGGGCTGGCAGGGCAGGTGTGTTTGTGTGTGTGAGAGAGAGATACCAATGTTCTTTCTGTGTCTGTCTGGCTACAGAGAAACACTGCAGATTTGGGATTGTAGTCAGCAGAGGAATTTAACCCAGCAGAGAAGTCTTGCTGGGGACTCAAAGGACATGTTGTTTGCTTTTGGGGAGCTGCTGCTGCTGAACAACCTAGCATAGTCTGTCCCCATGCAAGCACACTTCTGACTTTGCAACTAGAAAGTGGGGCCCACAACAAACACTGCTGAGTGGTGTGTTCTTGTTCAGCCAGCCATGCTCTCCTCATTCCTCCACTCCCTGTCTCTGGTTTTCCCTTCAACAGACACTCAGCATGGCAACACCACTCAGCATACCTCATGGACCTATTTTTGGTTTTTCCTCCTTCCAAGTTTTTTTTTTTTGAAATGCTCTTTGATACTTCTGCTAATCTTGGTGTTCTCACAAGCCTGCTGAAACCCACTGATATGACTACATAGGAATTGGCAAGAGGTTTGCCATTACTACATAGGGTTGCAAACATATATCCCCAGTTCTCTCTTCTGACAAATAGCGAAGTTACTGGAAACCAGGCAGAGGGCCTTCTTGGTAGTTGCACCTACCCTGTGGAATGCCCTCCCATCAGCTGCCAAAGCGATGCACAACTATATGACTTTCCCTAGACATCTGCCTGTGGTAGGATGCTTTGGATGTTTGCTGTTTTGTCCTGTGTTTTTCTATTTTGTTGGAAGCCACCCAGTGTAGCTGGGGCAACGGTCAGATGAGTAGGGTACAATAACATTGTTGTTGCTGTCCCTGTAAAATATTGTTCCTGGAATGCCTTGCTGCTTGTGGGGAGCGAGGTAATGCTCCCTATCCTTTTCATATCATTCTATATGTATTTATCATACTCTTCTCCCCCCCTTCAGATTTTGTTCAAGCCCAAAGATGTGGAAAGCAAATTAAGCAGCCAAGTCGTGAGAGGGAACCACACCCTTTCCATCCTTCTAGCTGGTTTGCGGAAATATGTGCTTTATGAGATTCAGGTTCTGGCATTTACACGCATTGGGGATGGGATCCCCAGCTCCCCTCCAGTCATCGAGAGAACTAAGGACGATGGTAAGTGTATGTGGATTGCTAGAACCTTCTAGCTTTTTTGGGGGGGGTGCATATCAGCAGCTAATCAGGTGGAATCCATTTTTAATCTCAAAGAACCGGATCCTCCCCTAATGTAAAGAGGCACAGTCCTATTAGTTTCTAGCTGAGAATCTGCTCCCAAAAATTGCAGTCTATTTCCCCCCCTCCTCCCAGTAATTGACAAAAAGATTGTTTCACTCTAAAACCTGATATTTTATAGCCAGTTCCAGCCTGAAGCAAATTTTTACAGCCCAATTATGAACTCCTACAGAAATCCAATCATAGTAATAAAAAAAAAGCTGTGGGATAATGGGACGTGATAAACAAACCTTGCTGTGATTGAATGTGAGCGCGATGTGGCGTTTCCTGTCCCAAGAGTGTGCCTAGACCAACCTTGAACAAAAGAATAATAAAATGACCTTTTGTGAAATTAGTGCATGAACATTGTATTGTTCTACTCGCCGACACTATCTGTAAGCCTGAGCATTCCCGTTTAGGGTTTGACATATTGAAAGGGCGAGAGGCTTTCTGGGGTCTGATGGAAGGAATGTGTATTCATTAGCCACATGGATGTTCAGGGGACTCATGGCTCTAGGGCTCACCTTCAGAGCTTCGGCAGACCAGTTGCCCACTTCTGCTAAGCCTGGATGCTGGGGGGGGGGAGGGGTTGGCTAACTGGAGCAGGGGGTGGGGGAGATTTCAGGCTGGCAGAGGGGAAGCCCCAAGCATTTTCCTGTCTGCTCTTGTTGAATGTTTCTCCCCCTAAAATTCTAACAATGTTTCTCTTTTTATCATTATCCATTGGCTTGCTTGCTATCCCATGAGCTTAGAGCAGCTTTACAGCAGCATTTTCCCTCAGTTTTAATAATTCTGTCCCTAAGGAACCCACAATCTGAGAAAAATCAAATGGTTTGAGGAGAAAAGAGGTCAAATGAAAGAAAAATAACATTGTAAATATTATATATATAGATATATAGATATATAGATATATAGATATATAGATATATAGATATATAGATATATAGATATATAGATATATATAAATTTAAAGTGCCACACTGAATAACCAGTCCAAAAAGTCATTCAAAGGACAGCAGTTTTTAAAGGCAGCCAGCAGCTCGATGGCTGCTTGTTGTATGGTTGGGCCCAGGCTGCCCGAAAGAGCGTTTCCAACTCTATGAACCTGCCTGGCTGCCAGGATCCTTGGCTGAGCACTTTCTCCTGGTCCCAGCTGGGGTGACATGAGGGAAAGAGCCTTTTCTGCCCCCATATTGTGGGATTACCTCCCAAGAGAGGCTAAACGGATACCCTCCCGGAAGTTATCCTTCTGCCAGCAGGCTAAAACCTTCCTGTTCAGAGAGGCCTTTAGAAACCAAGGAGGAGACAATGCTGTTCACTGGGCTGCTGTCAGAACAGATTGTTTCAAGGCTGGTTCTAAATTGTGTTTTGATGTATTTTGATCATTGTCCGTCCGTCCCCCCCGCCCGCCCCCTGGTTTATTTTTATTACTTTGTATTTCATTACTTTGTTTTTAAATGTTGGAAGCTGCCCAGCTTGGAAGAAGAGCAACGTAAAGATGATGAGGATGATATTAAAGAGGTGCTGCAGAGAATAGTCTGGGCTGAGCAGTGAGCACAGTTATGAGCAGTGCTTCCCCCCCCTAAAAAAAATGTTTAGGGCTACTCTCATTTTCCTACTCTTATTGAAATGCTGCCCCTCAATGAGGCCAAACTTAGATTCACAAAATGTTTAGGGGTATGCGTACCCCTGTGTACCCCCAGAAAAAAAGCACTGGTTGTGAGCATTAAGCATGCGCTATACAGTATTCCATTAGATTTCGGAGGTGGCTTTTTACGTCAAAAGAAAGCTCGATGTAATGTGGAAATCAACAGCCAGGGAGGCATCAGGGAAATGGAATCATCTGCCGTGTGAACACAGCCCAAGTTGGGGCAGGCTGCTCTTTACAGAAGCTAATACCTCTCAGAGTTATGGGCTGGCAGGGGGAGGGGGATAAAGCATGATAATGTCATATATACCGTTCTCTGGCTACAAATCCATTGGATAAACAAATACATGCCCAAACTGCCATGTAACAAGCATCTTGTCCTCTTCCTTCCTGCATTACCTGTTGTCAAATGCTGCTATTTGTTCTTCCATCCCCACACTCCTGACATAAGCCTGCTTGATTCCTTCCTGATCAATTTAATTAAAAGCATCATAGGGGAGAACAGAGGTGGGATTTCAGCTTAAGGGGGTGAACATCAGTACCTCTGGATTTGCAAATTATCATTAGCTCCCCCTGGTGACCTTGATAGAGGTAATTCAGCAGCCTGCCTGCTGTCTGTGGCAATGCACAACTTCTCCCCCTCTGATACTTATGGCCAAACAGAGGTTCCCAGATGCCTAGGTGAAATTGGAAGGCAAATTGAGAGTTAGCTACATGGTTGGAGAATATGATTCAGCTTCGGCAACTGTGTAACAACCTAAGAAACCTGCTTAACCTCTCAAGGAAAAATTCAGTGTATGAAGCAATATGTTGTATACAGAGTTATGAAATGCCTTTCAGAATCTGATTGGCATACAGACGTCCCATTATATAGGCTCCAGCATGATTGTTCCCTCTGAGGTCAACCCTAGTTTATCAAAACATCATCATAAATATATTTACTAATGCAATAAAACATATGAAGTCGGTAGCTGCAATATAACAAGAATTGATGGCTAAGTTGACCTCGAAAGACAGCAAGCTTTTTATGTTGCACCAGATTTTTTAAGTCTCTTCTGGTCTAAGACCAGTTTTGCACAAGTCCAAAGCTTTCTCACTTGCCTTAGCTTATCAAGACTCTTGATCCAAAGGCACCGGTTTAGATCCTTTCTCCCTGAGATTCCATACCACGTCATACAAAGGCTAGCAGAGACCCATCCTTAGTAGAGCTTTTTCCTAGGAAATCCTGCAGTGTTAGTAACCTCTTGCAATCAAAACCATGTTTTAAGCTATTTGTTAAGTCAAAGGTAGATTAGGCAAATAACATCCCTTTTTGAACAGGATGTGCAGCTAAAAATTGGCACCTGGGACCTCTTGCACACAAAAGAAATTGGGAGAAGTTCGTACCTGCCAGGCCCTATCTAATGGCCGTTCTCTTGGTCTTTTTAGCCCCAGGCTCTCCAGTGCGGATGGTGTTCCCTGAGGTGAAGCTGACCTCCGTCCGGATTGTGTGGCAGCCCCCTGAAGAACCCAATGGGATTATTCTTGGTAAGCAAGAGCTGTGTCAAGGGGTGGGGGACCAAAAGAGGCAGCCATAGAAGTAGCCTGTCAGCGCATGTTTCTGAATCACTTAAAAGTGTGCATATATACCAGGAATTATGGAAGCCTGGAAAATGCAGTGGTTCACTTGGTACCCACTCCTATGGCCAACTTTGCCTGCAACCCATCAAACTACCATAACTTGCTGTGAATTCTGATGGTTTGGATGCACTCGTTCTAAAGCCAGACCAGGGGTCTTAATTCTGTAACTAGGGGCAGAAAGCAAGAAATAGCACAGTGAGGAACTCATAGATGGCATGCATGCTACTGTCCGGGAATCGCAAGTGCCCCTTACCCTCTGGAACTGGCATGCCAAGCAGGCCGTACCCCCCACCCCACTGCACCCACAGTGGGGCAGAGAGCTTATCAGAGATGTTCTGCTCAGAGTGTGGACTCTGGGATCCCTTCACGAGATCTTGTGCGTACTCAGATGTTTAGATCTCACATCAGCATCCAGAACCCACATGCTGAGTGGGACTTGCCCAGTAAGCAAGGCAGAGAGCTTCAAAGTTCTTTCTGCGCTGGGAAAACCTAGAGCAAAAAGATCTTTTAAGCTCTCCGTCTTGCGTTCATTTAATTGGTGCAATTTCAACCAGCTGGCTTTCAGCGGTGCAAGTTTGAAATCACACAAGTTAATTGCACATAAGATACAATCGTGCTGCAATGACAATTTTCATGCTGTGAAATTTCTTCTACTCTCACAGAGCTCTGTGTGGGAGCGAGGCTCTTCTCAGTTCCCTTCTCAGCATTCCTCCACCACCCCAAATACCTCTGGAATGATGCTGGGTGTAGGGAACAAATCTTCTGCTCTTGCCATAGGCAGTAGAAAGACTACATTTTGAGGATAAAATCGCACATCTCCGTGCTGAGTCAAATGCTGCTGCTGTTACGGAACCAGATGAGGTGTCTGACACAGCAACTTGCCTGATTTTGTGGGATGTCTGTTCATGACGTCTGAAATGTAGACTTCCTTGACTCCTAGCCATTATGACTAATTCGAGCTAGTAACCAAGGGAGGTGGGGTGGCCAGATAAGTCTGTGATGTGGTGAATGTATCTTTACGTGGTGGTGGGAGCACCTGGCACCTTGAAGGGAGTCAGTAGTGCAACCAGTTTTAATGAAGTCACCCCAATCCAGACCCTGAAGTACTTGACAACTGGTACCCCGTCACAAATAGTGCCATCAAGGGAAGGGAAGTGCTTGAGAGCGTGGTAGCAGTCCAGCTCTAAGCACTTTTGGAGGAAACTGATTATTTGACCTGTTTCAGTCAAATCAGGCCTGGTTTGGGGACAGAATCAGTTCTGCTTGCCCTGATGCATGAGCTTCTTCAAGGAATTGTGACATTGTTGGTCTTGCTTGATCTTGGTTCACCACTACAGTATTTTCCTTGCTGGAAATGCACATAATTTTGCCCCTACTCTCATGCAAGCTTCTCACACCGGCTTTAAAAGGTTGCTGAAATTGCAGCTTTAGTATCTTGTGGTTCACCCCTGATACATATTGCACACAATTAACCAATGGACAACATTTGAAAAATGAAAGCTTAAGTCTTTCTGATTAATGTTAAGTCAATAATGCTAGGTACCTCCAAGCAATGCAATTATTTTGCTGTTTGTTTGCTTGCTTGCTTGCCTGTTTAGCAATGTCTGATAAGAGCTGTCTGAGTTCCTCCCTGGGAAATCTAGCAAACCTATTTGTTGTTTGGCATTTTTTGGCTGCCCCATTGTGATATATGATAAGGCAATTGCACTTGTCTGACTTTGCCACCTAAGGCTGCCCCCTTAAATGGTGAGCTACTTTATGCTTTGTGTCAAATAAAATCTGGAACCACTCATTGTGGACAACAATGTTTCCTCATATGGTGTGTTGCAGCCCCAAATTCTCCCTTTATTATAACAAGGCCCACAAGGTAGTTGGAAGCATCATTAGATATGATCTAAAAGCAGCTCTTTCAGAAACTTTTGGAAAGAAGGAAAGATTCATCACAGGCAGAATCCTGTTGGGTACTCCTGACATTCAAGTTGCTTATTTTATTTTCAAGGGACCTCTGTGCCTTGTGTGCTTATTACCAAATTAAGCCCAGGTACTGAGACACAGGATTCGTGTATAAGGAGGAATTCCACCTACTGAAACAATTTGTTCGAAAAACAACTCATAAATACTTACCTTTTGTTCTGTGTCCTGTTGCACTGCTGAGCAGCTCTGGATGGGGTTTGTGAGGTTGTGAGGTTCTGCTGCAGTGAGATCTTGAGTTATTCTCAAAGTGTGAAATTCTTCACTGGTGAGAAGGAATTCTTAGTTAAGTGTGAAACTCAAAAATCCACAGCTTCATTCTCAGGCCAACGATGAAAGAAAAACAAGCTTGCCCATGGGGTTTCAATGTGAAGGCCAAGGGCAGCTAGCCAGCTTGGTGTCCTCCAGGTTTTGTTAGACTCCCAACTCCCATCAGCCCCCACATCTTGAGGGCACCACATTGGTTACTCTTGGCATATGAAACATTGTTGTTCTTTGGGGCAGCTTTTGTGGTTCTTCAAATAGGCACATCAAACGGAAAGATTGTTCACTGTATTCATTTGTTGGCATTGTGGAATCCAACATGACTGTGTTAAAAGAGCCATGGTGGTTCAAGGTCAATACAACAGAAGGGTAAAACGTGCCTTTGCTTGCCATATCTGGGCACTCTGGTGTCCGCCTACTAGTACCTTAATGTTGCTTTCACATGAAGAAATATAAGATGTAAGAAGATTTCCCATGTTCCTTTAGTGTTTCCCTGATTTGCTTCACCCTGAGTTTGCTCCTCCTGAATGTCAACTTAACCATTACATTTCTAATATTTTCTTCTGCCCTCGGAACTTGTCCAGTTTCTAGAAGAAGAGTTATAGCTTGTGGGTAGAGCACAATGCTTTGCATACAAGAGATCCCAGGTTCAGTCCCTAGCATCTCCAGGTGGCGCAGTGAAAGTCATCTCTGAAATCCTGAAGACTTGCTACCAAACAGTAGAGGTAGACAGTTTGACTTGATACAGGCTCCCTAGGTTCTTACATAACTTCAGTTTCTTCATTTCACTAGTATCCATTTTTCTACATTGCATCACCAATAAAGCACTGCAAAATTACACTATTTTAAGTGGTTATATGTGATCACATCAATATTCTTTTTTCTCCTTTGTTTTTATGATGAGGACATGCTCTCCCCCACTCTTGATACAAATGTGCATACAGCTTAGGTGTTTGGGATTTGGTGGAGTTTGACTGTTGTTCATTTTGCAATTGTGCCGCTGATTCTGTACTTCTGCAGAAAAAGATTCCTGCTTCAGTTATGCGCACGATCACCTCAAAGCAGGTTGTTGTTTTTTTAAGCAGAGTTATATCAATCTGCATAAGTGCGTTTGTCATGCAGAGGAGGGAAAATATATGAATGAGCTGAAAACTGTGAATGAACAAAGTTCTGTACAGAACTGAGAAACTAAAAAATGAAGGCTTTCTGATGTTCCACTTTCGGACCAAGGCTAAGTAATTTTGAACTCAGGGGAGAAAATAGGATGGAAAGATACATCAGCAAGAAGTATACTGAAGACTTGTCTGTACTGTACAATTAAATGGATTGACTGTCATGTCTTCTCGCCAAGTAAATCATGAAGGAGCTAAAGATCTTCCAGTAGGGAATTCTCAGAACACTGGGAGAGAAGCAGAGACAGCAATGCAGGTGTAAAACCAGTACCGTTTTGTATTGTGGATCCACGTTACATTCTTAACATCAGTGCTTTTTTTTCCTTAAAAAAAATGTTTAGGGCTACTCTCATTTTCCTACTCATATTGAAATACTGCCTCTCAATGAGGCCAAACTAGGGGTATTTGTACCTTTGTGTCCCCCCAGAAAAAAAACACTGCTTAACATAATTTGAGTTCCAACAGATGTGGAGGTAGCTGAAGTGTCCCATGATTACTACATCTCTTCTTTTTGAATGTTTGGTAATCTGCTATAGGAAGGCATTGTCTAAGTCCCCATTCTGGCTTGGTAGTCTATAGCAAATACCCACACTAAGGTCGTGGTTGTTTCCCTCTTCTATCATTTTTACCCATATACTCTCAATCTGCCTTCCATGTTCCAGGTCATAGATCTCTTCACAAGTGTAAACATCCTTTACATATCCCACTGCTGTTTCCTGTTTGGTCTATTCCTTTTGAATAAGTTATACTCCTCAATTTCTACATTCCAGTCATGATTCTCATCCCACCAAGTTTCAGCAATGCCTATTAAGCCATTTTTGCCATCCTGTATTAAAAGCTCAAATTCATCTTGTTTGTTTCCCATACTCTGTGTATTAGTACAGAGACAACTAAAACCAAGAGTCATTCCCTATACCTACTTCCTTCTTGTGGTTTCCTGCCTTTAGCAGGTTTCTGGAGCACTGCTTCAGTTTCCTATGCATCAATGAAGCTATTATACCCAGCACCAGGTGTTCCCCTGTCATCTGTTATATTCTCTCTCTCTCTCTCTCTCTCTCTCTCTCTCTCTCTCCCCCCCCCCTTTCAGGTTTTAGTTAAGGGCTCTCCTGATCAGGCTCACAATATGTAATTTCTTGTGGTTGGCTTATAAACCTTGGTTCACTTTATCTATGGCCTGATATTACATGCAGATGCTGTTGCAGATGCTGTCTCAGATGCTCATCAAGCTACAAAGTCACAAGGCAAGAAGATTTGGGAAACAAATCAAAGTTTGGAGAAATAAGTCACTGTTTGTTTGATTGCCTGTCAGACAACTCATGTTTAACATGTGGTTTATGAAATAAACTGTGACTTAAACCAGCTGTGGCTAACCAATGCCCTGGACATTTGATCTGTGCCCTCAAAGACCACACTGATTTTGTAGCTGCAGCAATAAATAAATAAATGTAGACACAGCAGTGGGGTATGGCCTCTGCCCAGCCTAACAGTTTAATGGGGGTACATATTGCCTCCTCCCCAGACACCAGGTCAATCACTTGATGAGTCAGGAAGGGATGATAACCCCCTCCAGCTCAGCTGTTCTGTATAGAAAAGCTGAGAGAAGAGTCTGTGCCTCTGAAAGCTTAAGCAGGCCTCTTTAAGATGCTCTTGCCTCCAAAAATAACTTTTAATTCAATCTGTTTGCATTGGTCTTGCTGCTGTCATCTTGTAGCCCTGTGAGGATACAAAGGGCTTGGCAATAAATGTTTTTTAATAACTTAGATCAAAACATAACTCAGCCTTTTGGAGATCGGCAGTATGAAAAACCAGGAGGCTCCTAGAGAGAAAAGTTTAAATATTTCACAGTGCCTTCTGGTGAACTCTAACTCTTATTTCCGAGACTGTGAAAGAGGTGCCGTGTTTCTTGTATTTTTGATGCAGACCTCTCCCTCTCTCCTCTTTAGGCATAGCGTCACCTTGCTACTTCTGGAAATACAGATGTATTTCAAAACGTCAGCTGCAGAACTGGATGCAGTCCAAGTTAGAAAATGGGTGTTTTGATCTCATGCTGCATTCATGCCCACCTTCAGCCTTTGAAATGCTAAATGTTAAAAATCCACACTGGAGCAACTTTAACCTTTCAGTATTATGCAGGGTGTTTCCCCCTTCTCTCCTCGAGTGCTGCAACAAATTAATAAATGTCTGCATTTTCAGGTATGCATTACAGCTTCTAGAGGCTGCCGGTGCTGGTTCTGAAGGGCTTTGTATGGTGATGATGAGCATAAAAGCAGCATTAGTATTCCAAGTACAAAGCCACACTCCTGCCTGTTTGCTTTGGGGAAAGAAGCAGGTGCCTTGGAGTGACCTAACATTTAACAGATACATTCAACTGTTGCCTTTTATTTGGTTCAGAAAGCTTCAGCATGCCAAAGTCACTTGCTTTGTACAGCCGTCATTAGAAGACCACCTTTGGCACACTTTGTAAAATTCAGACTTTAAAGAAGGACTCTCAGTAACCTGAAAGAGGCAAGTGTCAGGTTTATATGGGGAGTCACACCCAAACGAGAGTGGCAGGTGTTTGTATAACGTAATAAATTTGCAGGTGTTTGTACAACATGTAATAAATTTGCAGAGCATGCAATCATAAAATGTGGCGAGCAAAGCTGAGTTATTTAAAAAAACAACACAACAACTTTCAGTTTTGGCTGCAGTCCTATGTGCATTTACCTGGGAGTAAGTACCATTGCACGTGATGGGATGTGCTTCTCGGCAGGATTTTCTTTGCTAGACAAAATAATGGGTGACAGGTCTATTAGCAGCTCTTAGCTCTTCAGAGGCAGTTTTCCCTCAAGTAGCTTATGCTGGAGACAAACAAGAGGTCAGTTGGTTGCCCTTGCACCTTCTGCACTTTCCAGAGGCATTGCTGGAATGAGGATGCTAGGATGTTCAGTTCCAGAGAGTGCTTCTTTGGGTCTTATTTATACTGCCATCCTTGGTAGCACAGCCTTTGGGTGTTGCTCACTATTCCTCTTGTCAGTATCTCCTTGATGTGCCCTCTCACCGCCCTTGATTTTATGGTGTATTATTGCACCAGCCAGTCACCCTATGTAATCTGCCAGTCAAAAATCCCTTTAAGTTTGATTGTTAAGTGCCCTGCAGTATCTGAATGACTGTCCACTCTGGTCAATCACTGGGGAGGGAGCAGTTTTGGTGAAAGCTTTGCTTATTAAAAATATATCCAGTCTCCATTCCGTTCCAAATGCCAGTCATCTCTGTCTCTGCCACTGCTACTTTTCCTGCCTTGAGTGAGGTTTGTTGTGGCATTGTGTGAGCAGGGAAAGATGACAATGGAGGGTATGATGGGTGCTTGGAGTGCCTGCAAATGTTTGGCACACACTTGTTTGCATTGCTGAGCTAATTCCCAATTTTGTGTGGCGGGAGAGAACCTTATTCCAAGCCAACTTGACTTGAGTCTCTGGGGAGCTTGCCATCACTACAAAAGCCCCCCTTTTTTCTTCCTATATACAGGGCCATCTTTACCTGGGGGTGCAAAGGGTGCGGGGCACCTGGGCACCGAATTCTGGGGGGCACCAGGCGCCTGCCGCTGAAGCCGCCTAAGCTCTTAACTATCTACCTGTTATGAAATAAAAAATATTTTTGACCAAGCTAGAAAAACAAAATACATATATACCTAGGTATTACTGAAATGTATTCCTACTGTTTCACTAAAGAACTTTTGACTTTGTGCCTCATTTATCAAAAACCCACCACGCCAGCGGCGGTGCTTGTCATTCACAACAGCACCTTTTAATTTCATCACTTACAGTGATGGGACGCTGGGTGGATCTTTGCACCCCGGCGGCACATATGCTAAAGATGGCCCTGCCTATATACATAAAAATGTAAGCCTCCATCAGAGGATTTGCATAAAGGCAGGGAGAGAGGGAGAAGAAGAAAAGGCGGATTTTAAAATGGTGGTTTTAAACAGCATCAGAAGTTTGAATAAAGAAGGGGTGGAGGGACACAGAGGAGCTGTGAGGTGATGGGGATTCAGGTGAGGTATAAAGGAAGGGGTGAGGGTTGGCAAGGAGAGTAGGAAGTTTGGTGGGGGTAGGCAGTCTTGGCAAGCAACAGGAGCAGGGGGGCAGCCCCTAGTACTACATAAATGTTAAGTCTGTACTTGGAGCAGAGCATGGATTGAAAAATCAGCTCAAAACAATGGTTGTGCGAAGCAGTCTCCAGACATGGCAATAATGCAGAAGTGAGATCATTCCATGGGAAAATTCTGCAACAAAAAAGAAGCAAAGACTAGGGAAACTGCTTGGGTGAAATCAAATGAGAGAAATCGATAGAGGTAAATGGAAAGTGTTCAAAGAGAAATTAATGTATGCCCTGGGGCTACAGAAGCAACGTAGCAATAAATGCAGCAAGCTTTTTAAAGGCCATTAAGACATGAGGAGTAGAAACTCAGTATAAAACAGAATTCAAAAGATTGCTGAACGTAGTAAAGAACATCACAATAAAAAAATAGAGGAATAGACTCAGCATAGAATGGAGCCTGGATATGTTATGAGGTTGCAACAGCAATACTTTTTCAAGGCATAGAAAGACTCTAATGTTTGGGGAAATAAATGATAATGATGAAAAACTGCCTGGCAAGGAAAGCCCTAGAAATACATATGCAAGAATTTAGATACTTCCAGTTCTGCTGATTCATATCGGCAGCATCCAGAATTCCAGCTCATTTCTCTCCCTGCCCCAATCTCCTCCTGCTGCCACATTTTCCCTTCCATGCCCTGGAGGTGAGCAGGTGAAGGAAGGGGACAGTGGTGGCTGTTATATTTTTACAATTTTGGGAGCGGGGAAACAATGCATAAGAGCAAACCTGGTGAACCAGCCAAACCAATTCTTTGCTAACCTTGGCTGGGCAGTTAAGTACTGCCATTTTCATGTCCAAAGAGGTTGCTCTGTTGCTATAGAGATAAATGGGTGGGCCTTTTCCCAGCTCACCTGGCTGGATGCCATGTCATCCTAGGATGGAGAATAATAAGCCAAGGGGTACTGTGTGTGAGGGAGAGTTTTGGCTGGTTCTGGTGGCTGGAGAAACAGAGACATGCTTGCTCTGTGCTGAACCGAAAGTGGTGACTTGGAGCATCCCTGGAAAGGCAAATATGTTTGGTTTTTAATGCTGTGAGCCCCCTCCATCTTGTGCTCAGGTTGTGTGTATGTGTAAACAAAACCATATACAGTGGTACCTCGGGTTACATACGCTTCAGGTTACATACACTTCAGGTTACAGACTCTGCTAACCCAGAAATATTACCTCGGGTTAAGAACTTTGCTTCAGGATGAGAACAGAAATCATGCTCCGGTGGCGCGGCAGCAGCAGGAGGCCCCATTAGCTAAAGTGGTGCTTCAGGTTAAGAACAGTTTCAGGTTAAGAACGGACCTCCGGAATGAATTAAGTACTTAACCCGAGGTGCCACTGTATCCTAAAGATACCATAGCCTCCATTGACCTTCATTTCAAGGAAAACGAACCCCGGGAAAGGGCAGGCACCCCTGAAGTCTTTTGCCACTCGGAGTTTGGAATGGCATGCGACAATATTGTGAGTTTGGCCCGCGGAGAAAACAGAACTTGGCCACACACTGAATCCATTTATGTGAGATCAGGGACATCTTCCATTTACTGGTGACAAGAGTGGGAAAGAATCTCAAGTGGATCCCAGTAGGAATCCCCGTCCCTTACACACAGAGCCATGCGTGTAGAGGGCATGGATGGTGCCGTTTGCTGAGAGAATCCAAGCCGATGCTTATAATCAACCAGCTGAGTGAGTGTTTGAATGCACTAATAGCTGAATATGCCGTTGTATCAATCCTGTACATGCTTGACTTGACATTATAGTTGAAGGGGAACAGAGCAAGAAATGAAACAGATCGAAACAGTTTGCTCTTGATAGCATGTGTACTTACTCTAATAACTTTATGGACTGGGGTTGGTTTCCTCGTAATGTTTTGTGTTTCCCCTTAAGGCTTTTGTTTTGATTCAGTGCTTACTTTAATTTCTTCTCCAACATTGGCACTCCTCGCGGCTTCCTACACATGACAGCGTCTTTCTCGCCCGACCCTTGCTTCCTCCAGCCTATTTTATCCCATCTGAATCTTGCTGCGCCTTTTCGTTCTGCTTTCTGCATGTGTACAGAAACTGGAAAAGGTCAGAGCACACCCCTTTGGCACCTCCCTCGGTGTGATCTCTTTTCCAAAGCTTTAAAAATAGTTAAATAAAGTGCTGTAGCATTTGTTAAATTGGGCCTAGATTTCACATTGTGCCTTGTGAGATACACATACCTAGGCAGGCTACATAACATTTGCAAAGGGTAAAACTAAATAGATTCAAAATTGAGTCTCTCTCTCGCTCGCTTTCTGGTTGCTATACGAGCTGAGCGTAGTTAATGATCTCTGAAGATTGACTCTTTTTAATGTGAATGCCTAACAGCACCCAGCTGGTACAATGTTCATCTAATGTTCCTGTTAACATGTTGCAGATTCCAAACAGATCAAAGAATGGGATGAATCCTTTCGCTCTTCTCTAGGTCAACTGCCAATTTCTTACATAGAATGTAGAGCCGGTATTTTTAAATACAAGTCATGCTGAAGTAAGAAAATATCCAGGTTTCAGAAGAGGTTTGGGCAGGATCTAAGTTACTTGTTTAATAAATGTGCATTGGTTTAAAATTGGAGCCTACCCCTTTCTTATAGATTGGGTGGGTGGGTGTCAGTTGCTCATTCCAGTTCAGTCCCTGTTCTGAACAATAGTGTTTGCTTGGTCTTGGCCTAAAAGGTGGGGCAGGAATTATATAAATAAATAGCAGCAATTTAAACAAAAGCTATATATGATTATGTGTTTGGGGAAGGTCAGTCTGGATGATATATTTGCATCCATTCCAGGCCTGTGATTCTGTACCTAGTAAAGGCTAGAATCTAGTAGAGGAGGCTGCAGAACCTGCCAAACCAGTTAAGATGATGGCTTTGCCTGGCCAGTTGAGGGCCCTCATCTGTATCCCAAAGAATGAGCTGGGTTGCAAGAGCTACAACTAAGTGATGTTGCTCTCCAGGAAAGTGGGGGTTAGACATTTCCCTCCACTCTCCTCACCTGGCTGGATGCCACATGATTCTTGTTAAAAGAACAATAGCCAGAGTTGTGTGTCTGTGTGTATGTGGAGTGATGCTAGAAGCTGGAGAACAGAGACAATCCTAATGGGGAAGCAAAAATCTGTTTCACTGTTAATGCTATGGGCCCCTGCATCCTATGCTCAGGTTGCATATATGCATAAATAAAACCATATATCCTAAAGACGCCAGTCTTCATTGACCTTCGTTCCAAGGAAAGCAAACTCTGGGAAAAACACTTGGAGCCCCTGGAGTCTCTAAGCCACTCAGAGATTGGGGTGATATGTAACAATATAAGGGCAACATTAGAAACATTTGCACTTTTCTTAGGTTTTTTTTAGCTTTTTAAGTTGCTACGTTGGAGCTTTTGATCTTTTCATAATAATTTGGTTTTGGTCATTAAGGGCAGAGTCGTTTATGCTTGTTTGAAAATGAACCATATACCCATCTCTGTTTTGATTCTGGTTGTTCTCGCCTCGTAACCCTTCCTGGCTCCCACGCGTGGTTCAGGTGCTCTGGCAAAGCAACAACCCACTTTAGGTCCTTGATTTTACAGAGCCAAGTTTGAAAATCTATATTGCTCTTCTAATCTCTCATCTGTGCATTTCCTAGTTCCAAAATGGGCCTCAGCCACTGGGCTTGCTCTCAACTCTTGTCTGCTGCAATTTGAGTATCAATGAAACATGGTCTTCTCCTCTGGCGCCTCTGAAGCAGCAAAGTATATGAGACGTGACTCACAATGACACTTTGACTGGGGAAACAAAAGAAGCATCCATTTTCTCATTCAGCTGCCACAAATTATCCTCTTTCCTCCAGGGTGGTGGTGGGGAAAGACAATGACATATAGGGAGAGGACTGGATATCTGCAAAAGCATCACTAGCCCCACTGCACACAATTACCACCATCTGTATCCCAATTAAGCTACAAAGCCTGCATGAGAATACATAGTATGGATGAAATTGGCTCTACAAAGTACATTCCAAATCCTCTTTTATTACCTCTCGCCTTGCCTCAGTCATCGATGCTACTCTTCAGCAGGAGATGCATGCTGTCCATCCAGCCTTTCATTTCACCAGCATCCTTCTGCTGTTCTCCATCCATGGAGGATGCTCTCTTGCTTCCACTTTCCCTTTCTTTCATTGCAATTGAAATTTGGCAAATCTCCAAACTGCAGCAGGGATATCAAGTTCCACGGAGGGGATGGGCATCAGTTTCATGTTTCTGCAGAACTCTGGAGTTCAAAGGACAGTCAGAGGGCTAGCAGATGTCTGTCACAATCAAGACCAGCTGCTTCTGTTTGGGGTTTATTTGGCTGCCGTTCTCCATGCTCCCCACCATGTAACTTGATGGAACATTTAACTGTTCTCGCTATGAGCAAAACCATCCCTGCCATCCCAGATAGAAATTGATTTTGGAACTCAACAGCTGGACTGGGTTTGTCATGAGCTGCAGAAGAAAGCGAGGCTGGCATGTTGGCAGGTGTTTGCAGAATGAGCTTGAGCAGTTGGTGCATCCTCCAACTAGTAGCCCATGAGGTGTTGTTGGATGCTACGCTGATGCAGATACTTGGACTCATAGAATAGTAGGATTGTAGAGGTGGAAGGGACTCCAAGGGTCATTGAGTCCAACCCTCCCACAAGGTAGGAACCACAGCTATAGAATCCCTGACAGATGGCCATCCAACCTCTGTTTAAAAACCTCCAGCTTGCTCCATCTCCCATGTGACAGGGTCCTCCCAGTCTCCTTTTATCCAGGCTAAACATAGCTCCTTCAACTATTCCTCCTAAGGCTTAGTTTCTAGACCATTGACCATCTTGGTCGCCCTCCTCTGCATACATTCCAGCTTCTCAATGTCCTCCTTAAACTGGAGAGTCCAGAACAGGACACAGGACTCTCAAGGTAATGAGTCCAGTGAGAACTATTGGAAAGGCTTCTACAGAGGCCGGGTAATTTCTTACCCCTCACCTGTCTCCAGCTATTCACTCATGCCCCTGGGCATCCTCTCATTGGTGTATAATGCAGCCCGCTCCACCCCCAATATAAGCCAGTCTGGGTCTGGTAGGTGATTGGAAGATCCCCTGGGATCTTTATATGCACTGCCTTCATCAGCATGGTGGAAGAAAGCTTGAGTGCTGAGCAAGCAAATAAAATACCCCCCATACACACACCACTGCCTGCTTCAGCCACTTTGCTTGATTGTCCCTCAGACTGTGTGATGAGAACTGTGGCTCTTTCTACTGAAAGAACTCTGAAAAAGTACATTGGGCACCAGAATCTTGTCTGTGTTTAGGGCCTCTTGCCTAGGCACCTGTTATTTGAAGGGCTGCTGAGATCCCCTGCTCAGTCCCTTCCAGTGGCGTAGCGTGGGTTGTCAGCACCCGGGGCAAGGCAAGTAATTTGCGCCCCCTAACCCATGGATTTGCGCCCCCTAACCCGTGGATTTGCGCCCCCTAACCCTAACCCCCAGATGTTGCGCCCGGTGTGGCCGGGCCCCCCTGCACCCCCCACGCTACGCCACTGGTCCCTTCTCTGGGGGTTTGAGGTAAAGAGAGGCTGATATATTTCCTCGAACATCCTTGCCTTGTCAAAATCCGCTCTGTGTGTGTATGTGTCTACTTTTGTTTGGTATCGGTGGCATTTTCACAGCGCATCAATATGCTCGAGGAAGATGAAACTGTTCTCGTATCTCGCTCTTTTAAAGAATGAAATGTGAAACAAATTTCATGGTGGATTATCACTCAGAAGGGCTTTTCCATTCATCACCAAGCCAGTAATTTCCCAGATAATACATTGCATTGGGCGGGCGGTTGGAGGAGGGCGTGTGTGTTCTAAAGCTCAGCTGGTAAACACTAAAAGAAGCAAATTCCATTGTTTTGCATTCAAATAAATAAGTAATTAGGATGTACTAATAGTCTTGGCTCTTTCCCTCTACTAAAAGACTGGGGAAACTAACCTCTCCATGTTCTTCTTGTCATTGTTCTGCGTTCAGGCTATCAAATCGCCTACCGTCTGGCAACCAGCAGCCCAAACAAGTTCACCACCGTTGAAGTTGGCTCCACCGTCAGGCAGTTTGTGGCGACAGATCTCCTCCCTGAGTCAGCATACATCTTCCGAGCATCTGCCAAGACCCGGCAGGGCTGGGGGGAGCCTCTGGAAGCCACAGTCATCACCACGGAAAAGAGAGGTAATGGCAGCAGCTGCAGTCATGACACTCTGTTTCCTGTTGTTGTCCAATAATCCTCACCAACTCAGGGAACAACCATTGATGCTCCTGCAGGTGATCTCACTGATCAATCTGGGATAGAAGGGTTAAGAGGTTCCAGGAAATAACCTGGACCTCTGTGGCTCAACCCATTCCATGCACTTAACCTTGCAGGGTTGTATTTTTGAGGGTCAGCTTATTTGCAAGTAGGTCATGCTGGAGATATATGGTGCCTTTTGTAATAAAACCATTTGTTTGCAAACAATCAGTGAGCAGATGGGGATCAAACCCCCTTTCAGGCAATATTGACAGCACATAGCACTGTAACACGCCAAATGGAGAGGCAGGGAGGGGTACGTACTTCAAATCATATATAGCACCAATTAAGTCCGATGGCCCACCAGTTCCTAACCACGTCTGCTGCCACATCTGCTGCAACCTCCAAGCCCTGTGCGATCCTGGTGAAATGCCCTGAAATTTTGGGCATTTACAACCATCTGCATCTGTCAGGCATCTCTGAATGAGCAGTATCCGGTTCTCTTTAAGCCTATCCATGTGAGCATCCCCCCCCCCCTTCCTCAAATAGACACTCTTCCATAGAATAGAAAGGAGAGTACTCTTGTTCTGGAAAGCATCTTTCCCCGCTCTCCTTCCCTGTCCAAGATAAAGCTAATTTAACAAAACTATGTGAGAGACACTGCTGTGTGCCTAATAGCTGCATCACATAATTTCCTTCTCTCTTGTAGCAATAACAATGGGCCCCATTACTGTTAAGCACTTAGGGTTCTCTGAATACAAGAGCCGCTCTATAAAATACAGCCTTCCCCCTAATGTATGGCCTTGTGTCCTGCCTACATCACACCCTGCTGAGCAATCAGAGAGAAAAGTAGTTAGGTTCCTAAGAACTGGATGGCGTAAAAACACAAATTGACCGTGCATGTACTAAAATTAGGGGGCAACTACGCACGGGGTTTGCTGTACAGCTATGCATTTAAGTGCAGGGAGGGTACTTGGAAATAAAACTCGTAAGTTTTTGCTTCGCACCTCCCCAGCCGCGTCCATATAGAAGCATTTGTGCCCCACTTTTCAGCTAAAAGGGCTCCCAGTAGCTTACTTGCAATAAATTAAAACAAGACAGCCCTGCCCACAGGCTTACAATCTTAAAATGCAACATGGAAGGGGAAAGGGACAAGGAGGGGAGAGGAAGAAAGCAAACTCAAGCACCACTACTTTAATAGTAGCACTTGTAATGACCAGGTGGCACGAAACAGTTCAGGGGCAGGGAGTGCCTGAGAGAGCAAGGCTGATGAATGAGCCCTGCTTCTCATCTCTCCCGCGGAGGCAGCTGGGTGGAATAGGTTCTGCCAGGTGACAGCTGAGGGGAGAGTAGGCCTGATGGAGCTGGTCTTTCATTAGAATGGCAAATGGCCTAATATCTAAAGGCAAGCACAGACACGAGATGAGGAATGAGCGAGGGAGGCACAGTTGACGGAGGATCTCGGAAATAGGTTTGCAGGATAAACCAACATCTTTCTATACCATGTGGTGTGGCTCTCATTTTACTGTCAGATTTGAACAAAACTGGAAAGGATGTGGGTCACAGTCTTGCCACGCAAAATGGGCAACTCTGCATCCAGTCCCTTTTTCTTCTCTCTGTCATGTTTTGTAAGGTGATGACAACATAAAAGCGTTTATTTCCCCTCCCCTGTTCCATATTCTAGGGTGCTGCTGGGGCTAGGCTGTGCGTATGATGTGACCACATCCTGCCCTGTTTTCCCTTTGCGGGGAATGAGAAACTGGATGTGGGGTTGGTGTTTCTGACGACAACCCTATGATCAGCATCTCACTTTTTCCACCCTAAAATTGGGGTGGAGCACTTGGGAGTTAGACACTCCAAAATTTAAA
Source organism: Podarcis liolepis (assembly GCF_965112155.1). NCBI lineage: Eukaryota > Metazoa > Chordata > Lepidosauria > Squamata > Lacertidae > Podarcis > Podarcis liolepis. The sequence goes on along the minus strand of NC_139569.1, from coordinate 3,302,382 downwards.
TTTCATTCACATTGGAGTGGGAATCGGGCACCTCTGTAATCCTTTAAGCTCCTTTAGGAACCTATGTGTCAATCGGTTATGTAGAAATACAAAGCATGTCCTGAGCTCCTTATAGCCCAGTGCACTTGTTAAGACCAAAGCAGCCCTGGATTTCTATAATCCTATGGATTTCAGTGTTACAGAGATGCCCTTTAGGCTTTCGATGCAGCCTGCCCGGAGTGGAGCTGCGAGATTCTGCATGGCAATCCCTGCTGCTAACAAGAAATCACTTTTTCTCACCCTGTTTGAAGGAGGGACAATAGAAAGACTTTGTGCCCTTAAAAAAAACAACACTGAAGGGGGACTGCAGGTCATGAGCTGAGGATACACTTGGCATTCAGGATCTCCCAGCTTCAGTCCCTTTCATGGACTCTCTGCTTGGTCGGGGGTTATTGTTGGCCTCACCTGCCAGAAATAATTGTTCTTGGGATTGCCTAAACTCCTGTGGGCTGGTACCAGTTCCTATTAGCAGCTTTGGAGCTTATGGGGCAGTGTGGGAGGTTTTTGAAATCATTATGAAGAAAAGGACTGGAACTTTTGCTTTGCTTGATCTGGAAGTTACAATGAGTGCAGGATGCTGCAGCATGATTGCTGACGGGAGTGAGGCATTATCAGCATATAACACCTGGGCTCAGAGATCTGCTCTGGTTGCTTAATTGCTTCTGGGCCAAATTATATGCATATAAAGTCCTTAACAACCTGGGACCCGTTTACCTACAAGATCACCTTCCCCCACCTGTGCCCACTCAACTTCTTTGATCAGTGGAGTTGGCACTTTTACAGGTGCCACATAATACCCCCACATTATTTCAAAGAACTAGATTATTTAGTATGGCAGCACCAGCACTTTGGAACTCCCTGCCAATTGATATCAGGCAGGTGCCTTCCTGGAATTCTTTTTTTAGACAAGCCTACCCAGAAGTTTAAGGGACGCGGGTGGTGCTGTGGGTTAAACCACAGAACCTAGGACTTGTTGATCAGAAGGTCAGCAGTTCGAATTCCCGCGACAGGGTGAGCTCCCGTTGCTCGGTCCCTGCTCCTGCCAACCTAGCAGTTCAAAAGCACGTCAAAAGTGCAAGTAGATAAATAGGTACCGCTCCAGCAGGAAGTTAAACGGCGTTTCTGTGCGCTGCTCTGGTTCGCCAGTAGCGGCTTAGTCAAGCTGGCCACATGACCTGGAAGCTGTATGCCGGCTCCCTTGGCCAGTAAAGCGAGATGAGTGCCACAACCCCAGAGTCAATCACGACTGGACCTAATGGTCAGGGGTCCCTTTACCTTTAACTTACCCAGAAGTTTAGAAAGTTTGCATGCATTTTAATTTATTTTAGTCTGTTCTATCATGGTTTAAACTTTCTGTATGTTTTAAACTATGGCCGGTTGCAATTTTTTTAGCGATAAATTTTATTGTTTTATCATGTTTGCAAACCGCTTTGAGGTTTTTTTCCCCTACCATCAAAGAGTATATAAATTTCATGAGGGAGGGAGAGAGAGAGAATGCAAGATGCAGCCCTGCTTCCTGCTTTAAGGTACACACATGAGAAGAGAGAATCCAACCCCCCTGGGGGACCAGCAAACATTTGCTTCCTCCAAGAGAATAACCCTGAGCACTTAAGCGCCAACCTTTGTATCGCCCTGTAAGGCTCCCAACATCAGCGCTGAGGACTCTCTGAAGCTGATGGCTTTCTATTCTTCTGGCATCGTCTGCTGATAGAGGGCTGCTGAGAGGTGCTGAGCCATAAAGCAAACGTTCCCAGGGAGGCAGGGCAAGAGAGGAACTCGGGAGACAAACTATTCTTTGTGGGAAGTGGCTGGAGGTTTCTGAGCTGCTGTACGTCCCTCTTTGTAGAATCGGGAGCCAATGGGGTGGGATGAAACGAGTTGTTTAGAGGTGAGCCGCCGTGGCTTCGCTGATCAATGCCTGCTTTATTACATGCCACACATTTTAATCAGAATCAATAAGCTCCATGATAAACAATTAAACAATTATTCCTCACTCTATTGAGTTTTTCGGTTGAAATCAATGGGTGCTGCTTTGGAGAGACGGTTGCAGGGTGGGAGTGCTCTAGTATGGCGTTCCTTCATCGTGTGAGAGGGTTAACTGTTCACTGCCTCCAGAGATTTCCTGGCTGCTTGTGAGAGGCTGGCTTATTTAACGCTGGTGCTTCAGAGTGATTAAGTGCAGGGACTCAAGAAGAGTCCCTGCCTGCTTCACTCATTGGGCTTGCCCTAAAATGCTGCACGGCACTGCAGGGATGTTGGCGCATGTGTGTGCAACACAGCCATGTGTGAAGTGTCCATTTTGCTAGGGGAGGCAAATCTCCTCGGCTTAATGCTATCTATTCCAGGGCAGCGAATGAGCTGCCCTCCAGGGATCCTGCAGGACTCCTATACAGTGGCGTAGGAAGGGGGTGCTGTGGCGCAGTATGCCCTGGGTGCCACCACTGAAGGGGGGGTGACAAACTGGAAAAAAGTAAGTACAGTCATACCTCTTGTTACATTTGTTTGTTTTTTTAAAATAATATTTATTAAAGTTTCACAAACAATAAAGAGTTTCAAAATTTAAACATAAGAAAAACAATGATGGAAAAATACAAAAACAAAACACATAAAAAATACACAAGAAAAAACAGTTAACACAAGAAAAAACAGTTAACAAAAGAAGAGAAAAGGAAAAAGGAAAAAAACACCAAAAAGCAAAACAGAAAATAGATTAGTGTTTTCATATCTTGTACTTCATTCACTAGTCTCTTGACCTCCTCACATCTCCCTTTTTGTATTCCAGTTCAGATATTTAATTCAGCAAGTCCTTACCCTCTAACATTTATCCTTACTCAAGATGTTAACCTATTATGCATATAAATTTTCCAATTGTCAATCCCTATTTACATATTTTTAAAAGTCTTTTTACCAATACCCCTTATTTTCCATCAGAAAATACGTTTGCTTCAGGTTAAATCTTTTCAGGTTATGTCCCGTGGCAACCCGGAAGTACCGGGAAGGGTTACTTCTGAGTTTCACCGCTTGCGCATGCGCATATGCTCAAAAATGATGTTATGCGCAGAAACAGCGAATCGCGACCCATGCACGCACAGATGCGCAGAAACGGGTTGCATTCTGCTCATGTTGCAAACGGGGCTCCGGAACAGATCTTGTTCGCAACCAGAGGTACCACTGTATTTTAAAAATAAACTTATTGAAACTCCTCTCCGAGAAGTGGGTGGGGCTTCCCAGGTCCCGCGTGCCACCCTCCTTCCCTTGGGACCTTCACCCCACCCCCAACCCAGCTGGCCAATCAGCTGCGGGCAGGGCGAAGGCAAGGGAACAGCTGATGCTGCCGAGGCTGACGTCCTTAGCCCTCTGCCAGCAGCGGTTCGGTGTTTTGGGCTGTGGTGGCAGCCTGCCAAGGAAACAGTGGCCCGCGCGTGGAGGCCAAGGCTACAGCGGCCACCAAGAATGGTTGGGTTCCGGGGAGTGCAGGCACCGCGGATGACCTCCTGGGGCGCCAAGCCAAAGCTCCTTATGCTCTCAATGTTCAGTAAATGAACCAGAAAATAACACTTGCAACTGTATCTTATTTTTCCTTCTTTTAATAATTTGAATGTGGGGTGGGGTGACAAGAAATTTTCCGCACTGGGTACCAGCTGACCTTGCTACACCTCTGCTCCCATCATTCCCGACCATTGGCCATGCTGGCTAAGACTGAGGGAAGCAGTTCAAGAACACGGCATTGACTCCCCGGGGTTTACTCGGAGGGCTGTGGCTCCTTGTTGTCTTGGGCAGTGGATCATTCCCCAAATCTGCTCTTTGGAGTTGCCTGGGAACAAACAAGAGATGTTGCAGATAATCGTAAAGAGGAGTTCATAAAAATGCCCTGTTTCATGACTTGAACATTTCTTTTCCGCCAGGCCTTTGGCTTCAAATTATCTGTGGCCTCCTTGAGTGGGTGGGATGGGGTGGGATGCTTTAACCTTGCCCTTTATAAACATGAATGTGTTTTAGATTTTCCCTTTTTAAAAAAAATATTTTTGTTGAATTTTATCCATATAACCCAAATAACAGAATAGAACTTCATGAGTCAAACACACAAAAACTGAACTGAACTGAACCAAGGCTGGCATGGGATGTTATATTCATAAGAAGAAATAATAGCTCACATTCTTAGAACACGAGGGGAGAGTGGTGTTAGGGCTGGAATAATGTGATTGGCATAAAAACAGAATGAAAATGGTACAGAAAAAGTTATATTGATCCAGGCTTTCTGTTAGCTGAATCTGGCCTTTTACAAGTGTGGGCGTCTGTTCCTTCCTCTCCATCTCACCTGCGTCACCTTTGGCAAACTGGGGCATCACCTCAGCGCTTGCAGAAAACACATTGAACTTGGCAGGGTGTAGGATCTAAGTGCTAGACTGGAGCTTGACGCCAGGGATGACTGGGGGAGGGAGGAAGAATTGGAACAGAGGGCAAGAACCTGGGTGGAAGTATCTAGGCAGGCTGGAAAATTGGAGCAGAGTTCAATAAGGAAATTTCAGTCTCATGCAGCCTCTGTTCAAGCCATGGCTATGGGCTTTCTCAGGCAAAGTTCTCCACAACCATTTCATCTCAGCCTTGCATTGATTCTACCTGTGGAAACCACAGGTGTTCTCTGACCTTGGTGACCCTTGTGAAGCCTCCTTTTTGCTTTCGCTTTCCTCAAGGCCCAGAGAAGCAAGGGCTGTTCAACAGGGAGCAGAATTGCCTCTTTCAGCATTTTTTAAAAATCATTTTTATTTGATTTTGCAAATACAAGGTTATCAAAATCCAAATATAAATCCATATACAGAGATTCCTCTGAATCTCATGACTTCCCCCCATCCCCTCCATGGGGTCCCATTTTGAACATTTACAACTGCATATTCCTCCATATAACTTTTATATCAGTCCATAATGTCCGTGGTATTTGTTAAACTACAAGTGAAATCAAAATCCTGCCAGTGTTTCCATCTGCTTACAGTGGTCTCCTAAATAACTTATAAATTTTCCCCATTCTTTTATAAAGTTTTTGTCCTCTTGGTTTCTGAGTTTTCCAGTCAGTTTTGCTATTTTGGCATAGTCCCATCAGCTTGGTTTGCCATTTCTCTCTTGTCTTCTTTCCACCTCTGTGCTAGTAGCATCCGTGTAGCTGTTATTCCATACATAAAAAGTATTTTCTGCTCTTTGGAATGTTGGTGCCTCTAATTCCTAATAAAAAAGCTTCTGTTTTTTATTTAACAAAGGTTGTTTCAAACAATTTTTTCACTTCGTTATACATCATCTCCAAAGCTTTCATTACCATACAAGTCCGCCACATATGATAAAAAGGTACCTTCTTTTTCTTTACATTTCCAGCAGATATTTGTACTTGTCCTATACATTTTTTGCTAACTTACTGGGAGTCAAATACCACCGGTACATCATTTTCATATATTTTTCTTTCAGTGTACAACATGCCGTATTGCCTCTTTTAGCATTGATGCAACAACATTTTAATGTATTTTTAATCTTTGTTGGAAGCCAACCAGAGTGGATGGGGAGACACAGCCAGATGGGCGGGGTACAAATTATAGATTATTATTATTATATTGTTAACATATGGAAGAACAAGTTGGGCTCAGTGTCTCTGCATTTGGGGGTCTTCTGTTTACTGCCTACCATCTTATTTTTTTTCTAAGAATAACAATATTTATATTTCATTCCAGAACGACCGGCTCCTCCCAGTGACCTGAAAGTCCCCCAGTCTGAAGTGACGTCCCGAAGTTTGCAGCTACATTGGGTTCCTGGGAGCGATGGGTCTTCTCCGGTGCGCTACTTCACAGTGCAAACTAAGGAGCTTCCCGGTGGCGAGTGGCAAACATACTCTTCATCCATCAGCCATGAAGCTACCTCCTGTGCAATTGACAGGTACCACAGAGAAACTCACAGCCAGAAATGGCAGGAGACACAGCACACCTTGACCACAGGTAGCACCTTCTGACCTCGGAGGCCCAAAAAGACTCCTCCATCATTGCAGGAAGGGGGTCAATGGCATTGCTTCAGAATTTAAGGCACATTCAGCACACATGGCTTCCCCCAAATAATCCTGGTAACTGTAGTTTGCTATTGGTGCTGCAAATGATAGCTTTGTGATGGGGAAACTGCAGTTCCTATGATTCTTTCAAGAAAGTCATGTGCATTGAATAGACACATGTATGGTGTGGAACTGTCCATACTTGAAGAGGATCTCTTTGGGGGCAACCGTCCACCCAGTTGCTGTAATGCAGGCCTGCTAAAGGGAATGCAGTGGTTCTGGGAGTGAATAGGTTTTTGTGTTGTGGCTCTGAGAACTCATCCAGAATAAAGTAATAGGTTATTGATTACATTTGTACATATGGTTCTAGTCCTGGCACAAATCTGCAGTCCTGTGCCCCTCTTCCAACTCCACCTTGAAATCCCAGGTGTCCTTGAATGGTTTACAAGGACCCTGAGATGGGTGGGTGTGATGGATAGCTTTAGGATTGGGCAAATTCACGGAGGAGAGACTAGGCACACTGGGTATTCTCTGCCTCAAGGGTCAGAGGCAGCAACGCATCTGAATACCAGTTGCTGGAAACTACAGTAGGGGAGAGGGCTCTTGTGGTTGGATCCTGCTTAAGGATTTCCCACAGGCATCTGATTGGCCACCGTGAGAACAGGATGCTGGATCAGATAGATGATTGGCCTGATCCATCATTTTAATCTTGTTTTCTTCTGTTCATATTGAACAGGATGCAGTAAAAGGGACAGCAGCTGGATTCTGTGGCACTGTGTTAAGTGGTGTACAGAGACATTGCTTTTCTTTAGCCTTAGGTTGACTGCAGATATGCAATGTGTAATGCTCCCCCATCCCAACCTTAAAGAAAGTGCTACTGATTCTAGTCTACGGCGGTAATATTCTGACAAATCAATGAAGGTGAACAAGTTCCATGCAAATTTGTGCTTTGCCTTGGTGGGGGTGTGGTAGCTTGATGGCTGCTTACAAAGATCCACCCTGTTTTCCCTCCAGTCTTGTTTTTTTGGGGCGGGGAGCAGCAGCCCTCATTCTCAGTTGGACTCCATGTGGAAAGTCTTTATCAGAGGGGAGGGTGAAATTTTAAACCCAGACAAATTGTTTTCCAATTGTTTTAACATGAGATAATTGGCAAACGGCTGGCTTTTCCCCTCCCCCGCCTTCTCCTCCTCCTTTCCTTGCCCAGCCCGACAGCAATGCAGGAAAACCCAGACCTTTGCAAAGTCCCTTTTTTGCAGCGATACTTGATATTCATTCCCCTCTGCTGCATTGAGATTCTGTCTCTGTGAGTTCCTTATCTTGTTTTCAGATGAAATGAGGGCAATTTTATCTGTATGGCCATACTGAGGAATAGAGAGATAACATCGCCCTGTTTAAACTGCGTTATCCAGCCTTCATTAGATTGTGCTGGAATTAAAATTCTTGAAGTGATTGCTTGCTGAAGCCACCCTGTACCTACAAGGAGACTTGCCACTTGCTGTTCATAACACACACACACACACACACACACACACACACACACACACACACAGAGCCCTCTGAAGGAAATGAGGCTCTTTTGAAAATCGTATTGGCATACCAGCAAAGGAAACTGGCTAATGGGATGCGGATCTTTGGCATCAAATTAGAAACTACCAGCTCACTGCAGTTTGAAAATGTTCAAGTGTGAGGAATTACTTCATCGGGCAATAATTTTCACCATCAAAATAATGGGCTGCAGGGCACAGGGGTTGTCTGTTTATTGAGCACTGATTCTGATGTGCTTACAGGGCTGTTACATGAAGTCATAGGCACCAATTCTATGGGACTGAGGACATGTCAGCCCTCCCTCCCCCCCCAAAAAAAACCCTATATTGGGACAAGAATCTTGAGGTGCTGGGCCTTGCCTATATTGTTTTACTGGTACTGCTGTTGTGGGTTTGTCATGGATTTATATTCTTATACAGCCCAATGAATGTTGTGCCGTGTACATGTTTCTCTCTCTCTGTGTGTGTGTGTGTGTGTGTGTGTGTGTGTGTGCAGATTCTGAGATTTGTTTACTACGAGTTTGATGCAAAACAAAGTTTTGGCAAGGGTAAAAAACCAAAACCATATTTGTACATGTATGAAGAACTGTACTGCATTTGGAGACGTGGAATGGACGAGCCCATGAGGGAGAGATGCACTTGGGCAGAGACAGAGGGAGAGATGTCTGTGTGATATGCTTGTGCATGAGTGAGTGACTGAGAAAGAGAGAGTGGTATTTGTGTGTTTGTGGTCTGTATGTGTGCAGCAGTGTGTGAGAGAGAGGGGGGGGAGAGAGAGAGAGAGAGAGAGAGAGAGAGAGAGGGAGGGAGGGAGGGAGGGAGGGGGAGAGAAAGATGACCAACCTGTATATTTTCTTCTGGTCTTGGGGAAAGCTCCCTGTTGTTATTAGACTACAACATCCTCATTGTGTATATATTGGGTGTGGGTGTGTGAATATTGTGTGATTTCCACAAGCAGGACCACCAGGACATAGCTGACTTCCCAGGGCAAGTCTGAGGTTTTCCAGGGGGAGCAGAAGTGACTATATTCTCATTAGTTTTGTATTGTGCCACACAACCATTTTTTTGATTGGTACACACAGCACTTCCTCAATATTCTCAGTGTATCCACTAGCCCAAAAAAGGTTGGGGACCCCTGTCCTGTTGTGAAAGAATTGATCAAATAGCATCTATATCCTGCGGTCTAACAGGACAGCTGTGCCTTTCCCACTTCCCTGTTCAATCCAACGGAGAAATGTAACTTGCAGACCCACAGGTTGCTCTCCCTCTGCAATTCCCATGATTGCAGCAACTCTAGAGCATGCATGTGCATAGCAGCCAGTCTCCCGTCTTCATTTTTAATTCCCCCCCCCTCTTCTTACCAAGATCCAAGGAGGGGCAAATGTGTTGCCAGGTTCCTAAGAGCATTTTCCCTGCGGTGGCTGCTCAGAGCAATTTAGCGCACACTGTCCATCACGCCTCTGTTTTATCCCACCACGTTTGAATATTCCGTCCCTGGTAATCTTATCTGCATTGCTCGGTGGCCCTCCAGGACCAAGCCCAGCAACTGGCTTCAACCGATTAATTAGCTAAGCCTATTACGCGGGACTCTGGACCCGAGTAGACCTTGTTAGCGACTCAAAGGGAGCCTCCCGCTGGCTATGCTGGAAGCTCTGCTGAAGTCACCTCAGCTGGAAGTCAGTCTTTGCATATCTTAAAGTCACTGAGTACACAGAAAGCCTGCAGGGAATCCCCTGTCACTGTCTGTGTTAAATAAGCTGAGTAACACTATTAGTTGGAAACGCAACCGCGATTAAAAAGCAGCACTCCTGGAGCACAGTCTCCTAGATTAGCCAAGATCCTTGTGGCTGGGAGCCCACATCATCTGTTCATCTGTTCTTCCATTTGCTCTGCTTGCCCTTGGATTAATCCACTGTTGTCTCCTGCAAGTGGAGCAAGGGCAGGTGTTATTTGACCATCACCGGGAAAGAAAGGTCATGTTGAAGAGCGTGAGCAGCACTTGAGAAACAGGAACCCTGCAAAGGGGGGTGTTTGGGTGTCAGCTCGTGCCTCTGAACTGGATCAGAAGAGCTTGGCTGCAGCTGGATCAGGCCAAAGGGGGCCCATCCAGTCCATCATTCTCTTCCACACAGCAGTCAAACCGAAGCCCCAAAGGCAAGGAGGACTGGAGTATGACTGCGGTGCACTCCCCACCTGGGATTGCCAGCAGTGATGCTCCAAGGCATACTGCTTCCGACACAGAACGCAGCCATTGTGGCTGTTAGCCATTGATAGCCCTCTCCATGAATTTGCCTCCACTCTCTTGTAAAGCGATCCAAATCGGTGGCCATCCCTGCTTCTCGGTGAAGCAAATTCCACAGTTTAACATGGTGCAATAGTGTGGCTTCAGGAAAAGGAAGACATACTGGGTAATACAAGCTGCGCTTACAATATTTGTTGTGGGGAGAGCTGCTCCAGGCAGCTGTGGATAGCCAGAGAGAAGCATTGATCCCCATTCTGTTAACCCTTTCCCATTTTGCAGACTCAACCCATTTACTTCCTACAAGCTGCGCCTGAAAGCAACCAACGATATTGGAGACAGCGACTTTGGAGCCGAGACGGAAGCAGTCACAACGCTGCAGGATGGTAAGGGTGCCCCAGCTCAAAACTGAGCATAGCTGTTTCACAGTAATCCAGGGGATCCACCCCCCCAGTGCATTCGGTCCCAGCATTGCACCTCAGGATTAGGAGACAGGAAGATGCATAGGGCTAAAACACACCGTTTGGGCACTATTGACAGAGGCAGTAGCACAGTTTAGCCTCCTCAACAGTGAACTGCCCTGCAGTGCCTTCAGATAATGAATCTTGCTGATTTAAACCCCGTTTGATTGTCTTCCAGGTTCTGTGCTAACGAACCATTATCTTTCCTGAAATTGAATAATTTAACAAGGAACATTAAAAATGAATGTAGAATTGAGCCTATGTTTGGAGAACTTTCTCCAATTGTTTTCACTCCAAATCCACTTTCAGGCTGCAGAAGTGCTAAATGGTTGAACGAGAGAGAGAGAGAGAAAGAGAGAGAGAGAGAGAGAGTGCATGTCCAGCAAGCACAAACATTTTAGACTGCTAGTTTGTACAGGCAAAAAGCAATTTACAATTGCAAAGTGCTTCTCCCCCCACCCTTTTGTCTTGGATGAGTTTCAGGTGCTTTTTGTTCAATAATAATAAATGGAGTACAGTAATTGTTCAGTGCATGTGTACGGTTGTTTGATGTAGACATGAACTTTCCTATTCAAGGCAGTCTTTAAGGTATCAAGGGTTAGGGTACAGAGGCACATCCACATCCCCAGTGGACAGGCAGAAGGCGAAAGGAAAGTAATTGCCTGATGGTAAGACTGAGGAAAGGCAAGACAAGGTGGTAGCAGACAGGTGCATGAGCCAAAAGGTACACTGATAAACAATCTAGCAGGTCAATAGAGAAACAGGTACACTGGTCCAACAGGAACTTTGTCTTTCTCGGGAGACAAGATGCTCACATTGTGAAGAATCAGGCTGAAATCTGAGGCTCCATAAGCGCAAGTGAAACCACAACGGTTTCTTCAATCGACCAACATTGCTGAACCAGTGAGCTTCAGAGGATACAACTTTTGGCAAGCTGTCCTGCTGAAACACAGGCAATGGCATGCTTGGGCCCAGTCAGTAGACCCTGGGTGTGTGGGTGTGGGTGTGTTTGAGATTCCTGGTGTGTTATTGGGAACAGATCTTGATCTGAGATGAAGATGCATGCCCAGATCTTTCTCCAGCATTGCATTGGGAAGAGAGGTATTACAGAAAGCATCCAATGGAGCTGGGTGGAAAACATGAGCTCACTCCTCTCAAAATCTGGGACTGCACTTCAGATCATGTCCCACCCCCCTTCATTCCAGGACAAAAGGCTTATACGCACCCTTTGCCTTGCTCTTTCCAGGCAGAGTCTAGCACTTTCATGCCCCATGTCCAGGCTTCCCCCCTCCCTGAGCTTTAGTACTCAGTTGAAGCAAACTCAGTTCAGGTTTTCTGCAGATTGAAGCTCACTCTGATTGAGCTTTGAAGAGTGGGGTTTTGCAGGCAAAGCATTGGAGATTGGGGTAAGTGCTCAGACATGGAGCTTTCAATTGTAGACTGTGCCTGGAAAGAGCAAAGTGTGGATAAGACCAAGCTCTAAATGTGTTCCCACCGCACCTCTGCTGTTATCTACCCCTCCCTGCAAAAAAGATAACAGAGGTTGGGGGTGGGGTCTAACTAAAGGATGCTAATGAATCCTGTCTATTAACACCACCACCCCTTTCTTCCTGCGGAAAGCAGGAGTGGGGACTTGCAGGGAAGAGGGTGCTCTGCTTCACACATTTGGACTTTTGCAATGCTCAAATAGTTTTGGAGGAGGAATTCAGGAGTGAATGGGTTTGCAGATAGGAGGAAGCTTGAGCGGGGTGTGTCCATTGCATCCCCCCCCATGTCCAAAGAGCTTCTGGATTGTGGCTGTAATGTGGAGGTACTATTCCTCTTGGACAGCAACTCTGCAGTTGTAAAGATGAGTGACTCCAGTTTGTGTGGCTTTCATGTGTCAAGTTTACTTTGGATCATCTTTGTTTTAAAACCCACATTGGCTGCAGTGCACATTCAGCGTCTCTTCTGAAAACTCTCTGTTATTCATAAACTCTCCGTTAAGAGCATTCATAAGTGATGTGCAAAGTGCATAATAGCTTAAGAAGCCCCTTTTAGCATAATGCATGAAAAACAGCATGCATGGGAGCATCTAGTTCTGTTCTCTGGACAGGCAAATCAACTGCAAAGTTGAATGTGTGCTGATTCCAAGTTGGAAAAGTTGTTTAAGTAAAGCAACCCTCACTGAGCATATTGTCAAGAACTCCATAATCTTAGTTTTACCTGAGATGATCATAAAATGCCTGGCTGTTATAAATCCACCAATATCAGGGTGAGCTCCTTTGAAAATAAACCATTTGCAATGCAAATGACCCTACAACTCTCTTTGGGCTTCCAAGCTGGCTTTGGGCTAGTGTTTCTCCCTGTGTCTCCTGGGAATTGGATGTAAATGGAGTTTCAAAGGCAGGGGTAGGGTCTGTGGCTCCGTATCAGGAGGCAGAAATCCCCAGAGGTGTCCGCAAGCCTTGGGATGTGCTGAAAGTTGGCCTTTGAATCCCATCCTTATCTTTAAGCTGCCACGGTTTGTCTCATCTCTCTCTCTCTCTCTCTCTTGCTGCAGCAGACTAGCGCAGCTGATGTTCTGGGGGTCATTCCCATTATATATGTCTACATAGATAGATATATCCTTCCCAAAGTGCACTTCGGGTTGAGTTTTGGAAAACCCAGGGCCCCCACTGGCCTCTATACAACAGAAATGATTAACTGTAAAAGCTGCTCACCTCCTCAGCAAACTCAGAGGATTTATTTTGCTGAGCAAACCTGCTGCGGCTAGTGGAGCATTTTAGTGTGGAGAGCTGGGAGCGCCTGATAAGCTTCCCCGGCTTTGTCCCTGATACATTCCGTGCATTTGCTGCACAGGTAGGATAGATGCTCAAAGCAGGTTTAGGCAGCTGGGCTTCTCATAGGTGGGGTGGGGGAATGGTGGGAGGGGGTCCCCACTCGCTCCTTTGCAGCACAGCAGTGCCTCTGTGGCAAGCCAGGCGAGGAAGAACTTCCAGCAACAGAATGCCTTCTCTGCTTCTCTGCTTGTTTCTCACTTTGATGCCTGTTTCCTTTATATATCCATATTTAGTTCCAGGCGAACCACCAAATTCTGTGTCTGTGACCCCGCATACCACGTCTTCTGTCCTCGTGCAGTGGAAGGTTAGTAGCATATAAAAGTTGGGGGGCGGGTGTCTCTTGACCAGGGGAGCGCAGAAATGCAGGCTCTTGGGAAATACACAAGGGCTGGCGGTCCAAACGATTCGTACCTTTTTCCAGTCACACCTCTAACCTTCTGAGGAGGGTGCAAGACTGAAAGCCCACAGCCACCGGATGCCCTCCCAGCGAAGACCTTGCATGCAGACGCAGCAGAATTTGCCCTGAGACCACACACTTTGGTTGAGTCTCCCTGCAATTCATCACTATCTATGTTAACAGTCGCTGCTGTCTCACTGATGTCTATTGCGGTGTGGCTTGGCTTGCGCAGAAGACCTTGTTCATGCAGCATGAACACTCTCAGTTACAACATGCTGAACAAATGCAAGGTGTGTTGAATGTTTTCACCCAAGGAGGTGTGTGTAGGCATCAATCAGCAGCTCACCTCCCAGTCAGTCGTATAATGGAGTAAGGGGAATGCAGACAGAGGACCGCGAAAGGCCACGTGTTAGGAATAAAGGCCGATTCTGTTGATAGATTTTGGGTGGATAATACATGTGAAATAGGTGGTAGTTTAGATAATTGTGTGCTTTTTATTTCATGAAAATGTAATGGGATAGTTGCACTTGAGCCACATCGCAAAAACTGAAGGCAATTACATGTCATTACCACGCTTATGTTATTTGGGTGCTCAGCAATTTAGACGCGAGGTAGTTTGCAGATAAAAAAAAAAAGTAAAATAAGCTTAAACTAGCTAAATGCTGAGGAAACACAGTCAAAACAGCAGTTATCATAGGTTACCCAGCACAAGGCAATGTTTTAACATGCTGTTTGGAAATGCACTGAAGCTTCTCAGCTCATTGTTTTGACCCCTGTTGGAATGAATTGAGACTTCTTTGTAGAATGAGGTGATGGTTCTGTAGTTCAAGAGTGATTTCAAAATCCCTTTAGTGTTAAATTTAACTTGGGCGCTTTGTTCTAGTCCATTTCTGGTTTTGATCCAATAATTTGTCCAAATTTTGCAGTGTAAACAAATAGCCATTCTCACTCCTCCAGACCTGGCTGGCTGCTACTCATAATCACTTTTACCTGCCTCTGCAGATCCTCTGGGCCTCTCGTAGAGATAGACAGAAAATCCTAAATAATCCATTACCATCAAAAGCTAGGTTTTGTCCATGAAAGTCGGATAAGAGCAGGATGCCCTGACCTTTCAGCAAAGTACCTTTTCCAAGGCAGAAGTATGATTATCAGGGAGGCAGAAAGGAAAGAGCTTCCCTTGCCATTTATCTCTTAGGTCCCTTTGTGCCAGGTATCTAAATAGCTTCTGATTCTGACATAAGATCTGGACTCCAGAGGGAATCCTGCTTGCTTGCCTTTTAATCGGGCTTGATGTGGATCAGGAGGCTTTTATGAGGGACAGGAAAAATAGAAATTGGGGGCGGGGGTGCTGTGGAGCCCTCGTTATCAGAAACTTGATTATCAAAAACTACTTGTTAATTGAACTGGCTGCATTTCCCCTACGTAGATTCTGATCAAGGCAGCCCTATGTAAACAGCCCTCATTCTTATTCACATTTTTAATTAACCAAATGTTACGGATGGTCCCCCAGGCTGTTCAAAAAGTTGGCCTCAGGCAGATGACACAAGACTGTATCAAAATATGTTACTTGCAAGAGTCCTTGAGGCCTCGAGATCAACCCCAACCTGGAATTAGGAGAGCAAATACAATATTCAGAGCCCCAGAAGTGATAAGAAGTTATGGGAGTCTGAAATGAGACCATGCTATTTTATTCCAGGGGCTGCAATATAATAGACCCAGGTGTTGAAGGAAATAGGAATGTAAAGAATACAAATCTTTTACTTCATATATGCATGTCTGTACTGGAGTCAAACTTAATGCGTTGTGGAAATGGAAGAGACTATTCCTGGCCCACCTTGACTGCACCAAGCATATATTTGGGAGATGAGGCAGATGTGTGCATGAAGAAAGCGATGGATGTGTGGACCCAATTCATCCATCAGTACAGGACCAGTGACTGGGAAGGTGGAGTTGCTGTAATCCATAAGGGTTACATGTCTCTTTTAATGAGTTCCCTGTCTAAGATGCAGCCACGTTGAAGCACGGATACAGCTAGTGTCAAGCAACTGAGCCACAAGAGGGATTCTGCTCAGCTCCCTATTGCCCTGCTGCTTCACAGCCTCCACTACCAAGGTGACAGATGCGATGTTGAGGATCTCTGGGTAGGCTTCAGTTACAAATGCTGACGTCTCCTTAATCAGCACAGCTCAGGATTTCACAGACACCGTGGCAACCATGGGTCTGTCTCAATGTTTGTTAGGCCCAACAGCTGCTGCAGTTCATACATTGGATCCAGTTTTCTGTACTAGACAGGATGAAGCTGATCTTTGGGGAAGAACTCCTTGGTGCCTCTTTATCATTGGCAGTTGGACTTGCTCTTATTTCAAACCTCCTTCACGTGGTTAAAAGCTCAATTGTGAAAGTCCGCACACACCTCAAACTTAATGGAGTCAGATGGTCTTCTGTTGGCCCTAAGGGAGCATCCAGTTTACTCTCTGTTATCTTTGTGAGTTCCTGGAACACACAAGCTGTTGGCGCAATAGCTCCACAGAACCCCCTTCCCTGTTTATCAGAAGTCATCCGTCTCCCTGATGACCTACAGAGTTGCAAGGAACATAGCAGCAGAGACAGCGTCTAGAGCTCAGGTGGATGGAAACTTATGACATTTCTGACTGCACGTAGCTCATCCCCAAACATTCAGCTGAGTTTTCATGGGTGAGGAAAGAAATGCCCCAGCTTAGCCTCTATCCATGTGGGATGCTGGGTGCCCCAGTGGCATGCCCTGATAGTACTGCTTAGTACTTTGAGGATAAAATCACTGAGATAATTCCTGGCCTGGATTCTGCTTTGGGATCCAGGTCCAAAGCAGAGTCATCATCCAGAGTGTCATCTTGGATGAAAATGAGGACTGATGAGTGCTTGCTTGGCCCTTGTCCTTGGCTGGTGAAGCCTTGTTGAAGGTTATCATTAAATGCATATTGTGTGAGGGAGTAATGCAAGATTACTTGCATTACTCTATTATCTATTATCGAAGCCACCACCTCTATTATCGAAGCCACCACTCAGCCCCTTGACTTGGTGAAATTATGCATTAGTTTCAAACTTTGCATTCCTAGCCAAGGTTGGCAAGTGGGCCATCACTTAACTCTGTAAAGTCTCAGACAAACTGGATCCATTTTTTACTTGCATCTCAGGTTTGGGATGGAAACCTCCTTTGTCACTCTTGTCGATGTCCTGTGTTGGCATAGATAAACCCTACGTGACAACCTTTACCTTCAGGGAGCATGACCCTGGATCTGCCAGTGACCTTTGACTCTTCTGTAGTGGTTCTGCTCCTAGCTGATGGGACGATTTCACAAGAGACTGTTGGTTTTCCCTGGAGAAGTTTGCCATTGGGATCCTATGTGGTCAGGTCAAACTGTATTGCCTCCATGTGGCTCCATCTTGTCCCCCTTGCTTTTCAACATCTACCTGAAACCACTGAGTGAAACTGTTCAGGCGGAGAGGCTCCCATATACGAAGTATTGCAAAGGATGATGGGATGGGATTCTCAAGTCACCTCCCTGACTGTGGCTGCAGGTTGTGTCCCAGCAGCCTTTTAGGTACAGGACACCTTGCATGTTGCTGTGCCTCATGCCCCAAGCAACTTCTTGTCCTGGATAGTCTCTTTCATGTCCTTTTGACTTTGCAAGGGATGCTCCTTTTGAGTCATGCGGTGGAATATCTTGGGCTAGCACCAGGGCATCTCCACTTCATCTTAAAGCAAGTCTGCATGGATGACTATTTTAACAACCAACATTTAGGCTGAATCTCAATTATGGACTAATATTGGGCACAAGCCTTACCTAACCTATTTTTCCCTGGGACATTTTGCAGCCTCCAAATGCTGAGAGCCTGAACGGTCTTCTATTGGGATATCGCATTTATTACCGGGAGTTGGAGTATGAGAGCACGGTCCCAGGACTGGAGTCCAAGGTCATTAAAAACCCTTCAGCTTTACGAGCAGAGCTTACAGGTGAGCAGCCAGTGGGGTGTGTTCCTTCCCCCCACTTTATGCAGTCCAGTTATTTACCATTCAGCTCAGTCTCCAGTGGCTTTAGAAGGGGCACTGAAATGTTTGGCATCTGCATCAAGATGGGCAAGTGCTGAAAATGGTTACTGGGGGAAAAATAAGAGGAAGACTGGCACATGCTCCGAAGCTCCCTCTGCTAACTGGCTGGTGGATTTACGGTATCTCCAGTGGGGTCACTCAGGGGGCCTGCTGTCCTTCCTCTCCCACCTTCAGTTATTGCTTCCTGCTTTCTGCTGTTTCCGTGTTGTGGCTATCTCGATAGTAAATCAGGTGTTCAGAGCTCCATCAAATTAAAGGCTTTATTGATTGGGAGAGAAGAGCAAAGGGTGGGGGGAGTGGGAGACCCTGAGCCATGCCAGTCAGAGCATCGTCTGCCACGCCGTCAGAGGCGCTGCTCTCTGAGGATGTTGCAGACAGTAATGTGAACAAGTAAATGTATAACATGGAATTTCCAGGGGGGTGGGGTTGTCTTTCTGTCTCCTTGGTTCACACTCTCTAGCACAAATCCCCTGTGTTCCAGCCCTGGCAGGATCTGGAGGGGGCCTTCTGCCCTAGAGCAGCCTTGCCTGGTGCCTGTTTGTTCCGCGACTCTAAGGACATCTTACGCTTCCTCATATTGCCTGCTTGTTTGATTTCTCTCTGTGGCAAGGAGCCTGAGCAAGCCCTCGTGACTGATGATCTTTCGACACGTTATCTAGAAAGTGATGTGGCTTTTATTGCCTGTCAAGGTGCAGTCCTCAAGCTTAAAGCTGTCTCTGCGTGCGCCGCATCATTTCCCGCTGCCTGTGCTGTACATCATGTGCAATAACTGTTTTCCTTGCCCTCTTAACAACTTTCTGCTTTGCTTACCCTGAATAGCCCAAAGCAGCTTCAAGACAGTGAACAGCAGCTCTGCATTAACGACGTATGAATTAACACGTAAGTGCATGCGGATGTACACACACACACACACACACACACAGAGAGAGAGAGAGAGAGAGAGAGAGAGAGAGAGAGAGAGAGAGAGAGATGCAATCCTGGGGAAGAGGCGAGATTCCTGGGGACCTTTTAGGGCCTTATACCAGGGCCACATTAACACCATACTTTTAATGTGTTGTGATACCACTTCAAACAACCATGCTCCCCCAAAGGATTCTGGGTGCTGTAATTTGTTAAAGGTAATGAGCACTGTTAGGGGGGTTGGTTGTTAAACCACTGTGGGAATTGTCACTCTGGGAGGGAAATAGGGGGTCTCCTAATAGCTCTCATGAATTTTCATGAAATCTGTCCACAGTGATTTTGTGGCAAGCCTCAGTCCCGTTTTCTTGCACGTTGCCTGGGAAATATTATCACCCTTCCAACAGCAAAAAAACAAACAAACCCCGAAACAAATGCTCTTGTGTATGAACTGGCAGGAGTTTGAAAGTCCGTAAAAATGTCTGTTTCATATAATATATCAGATGGTTTTATTTATTATGCTGGCAAAATTTAAGCAGTAAATCAGATACCATCAGCTGTCTGTCTACCTGAAACCGGCAGGCAACACACTGCTCTCTGACTCAGATACGTGGGCAGAATACTGGTAAATACTTCGGGAAATCTGAAATTAGAAGGGCTCATTATTGAACTCGTGAAACTGTTCCTACGATAATGGTTTGCTGCGACTCTCAGTGATACCGAAGCTGAAGGGTAACTTGCCAGTTGTGGAGGAACTGATATGCAAATAAAGAGCTTGAGAGCGATGCTTGCACTATTTCGTGACATTTCCAGCCCAGCTGCTTGGCAGTATTTTGCTGGTGGGCTCCCCAGATGCTTCGTGTCCTTTGTAAGATGGGTGGCCTGATTTGAATATGCAAATCATGGCACCACAAGTATCTGCAGGTCTCTGTGAACGTACGGACATGGATGTGATGCTCCTTTCTACCACGATCTTGCTTCTTAAATGTGCTCAGGGCTCCTCCCTCCCCTGCCGCTCCTCTGTGGTCTCCCTCCTATTTTCCTTTTGCCATCCCCTTCCTGCCTCTGTCAATGCTCATTCCTGAGTTTGAGCTCAGGAATGGTTGCCCAGTGGCCAAAGGCAAAGCTGGTGATGTCAAAATCTTTTCTCAGGTTTTGTGTGCTCAGCATTCAAGCTATGATTGCCTGGGGGAAAGGACGTCTCTACACACACACACACACACACACACACACACACACCTCCAAATAAGACTCTTGCATTTCCAAGCATGCTTCTTGCGCTCTGTCAGTTCCTCTGGACCCAATGCCTCTGGGGAGGAGACCATAATGGCCTCTGCTATGGCTAATGGTTTCTGCTGTGGATGCATCTTAAGGATGACTAGGATTTGGTCTTCCTTGCTGCATGTAACATAAGATAAAGGGTTCAACCATGTGCAAACAGCCTCTCAGAATCCACCACTGTTATTTACGGGCAGAGAAACTGCACAAGGCAATGACCATTTCTTGGGGTGGGGGGGGGGAGAAGAGAAGTTCAACAGTTTCTCAGCTTCAACACTGAGCTTTGGTCCAAATGCCGGACACTGTAAATTTGTGAGATGAGCTAGGGAGCTCCAAAAGAGAATTCTCACATCTTCACCACACTGTCATTCCCAGTATTCTTTGCGAGGAATGATTTGAACTGATATGAAAGCAAAATAATGTCTCCTCCTAGAGATCCAACTAGAATATCAGAGTAATATCAGAGCGATTTGATACCTTTCCATTTATTCACCTGTCTTCTGGGCTACTGAGAACTTTTAAGTGGGACATCAAATATGTTGGTAACCCAATTGTTTTGCGTTTCCAGAACTGAAAAAGTACAAGAGATACGAAGTTGTCGTGACAGCATACAATATTGTTGGAGAGAGCCCTGCCAGCACTCCTGTGGAAGTCTTTGTTGGGGAAGCGGGTAAGTAAGCTGGCTGCTAAAATCCTGTATGTAGATCTGACTCGATTTCCCTAGATCTGCTGGAAGGGGAGAACTCTAAGGAAGCCCCTAGTGGAGCTGGTGGCAGCTGGTACCCCAGAGCCAGTATATTTAAACGTGTATGAAAGAAGCACAGAGCAGAGTAGTTTGGTTCTCTGGAAGTGAGATTGGTGGCATATGAATAATAAAATGATGGTGATGATTTTGTAAGCAAAAAAGCAAGATGCGGAGATCAGTTTGAAAATGCATGGAGAATTTATTGAAGTCTCGGGAAAATCCTGGATGGGGAGCAGGCTTTTAGCTCTAGCTCTCTGTCCTTCCCAAGATTACCCAAAGCAGGAAAAAATACGCAAGAAAGCCATGATTACAAAATCAATTCTGTAACGTAAGAGAAATCAGGCAAATTCACTCAGCTTGTATAACATAGACCTGCTGCAGGATTCAACTTTTCTTGGTGCAGAATTTGGTTTGCCTGTGATGTGAGCAGAATTTTAAATATCATTTAACCCAAAGCGTACATGAAAATATTTTGTGTGTGTGATGATGATGCGGTGCAGGCAGACACAGCCTTTGGCATCCGATGCTGAACGAATGGCATATTTTCCTGAAGATCATTTAGGACCAAGTCCCTTTTCAATGCAGATAAGCTTGGTCAGAGCTGGGAGCAGAAATGCCCCTGCCTTAGATTTGCCGTGCGCTGCCAGCTAAAACAACGGAATCTCATTTCAACCTTCCTCTGCACCTTCGCAGAGATTCATTCCTCCGTGCATTTATCCTCCATTTGAACGGGGTGGCTGGGTCTGCCTCTAGTGGTCCCCTGTGCAGCCCATGCATTGGGCAGGATGTCTGCCGAGGGGATGTTTCTGTGCAGGTTGCTGCATTCATATAGGCGCCTCTTAACAGATGCTGGATGTGTGAACATTACAGTGAGTGGGGACCAATACTCTGCAGAACAGAATGGAAAAACAGGCCAGGAACTCATTACTGTACTCATTATTCTGTTACACGCTCGTAAAGGGCAGAACTAATGATATGCACTGATACACTTTGAGCAACTCACAGTTTAATGCAATATCCATATATGAACATACAATAAAAGATAAATAAGGCCTATTAAGTCAGTGAAAATAATGTTTGCGGGGTGGGGGGACAACCGTGCTTAAAGAAATATTATTGGGTCAGACACCATCTCTCAGCTTAATCTATAGAGCTGTAGGATAACAACAGTGTGTCTGTGAGTTCCTTGGAGGAAGGGGTTTGATGAAAATTGGATGAATTCATATGTGCCTTCCACAAATGGACTTCAGTGTATGACTGAGCACAGACTAGTGAGGGGAATACAGGGAGTGCAAAGTGGGACCCCTGTAGGCACTGTTTTCAGAAGGGCATAGTGTGTGGTGGGGGTGATTTTGCTAAAATTGGGAGGGCCCCTGCCTGAGATGAAGCCACTGGCGGAGGAAGAGGAGTGCGGGGGGAGCGCACTGCCCCCGGCAGCGCGATCCCGGGGGGTGCCATCGTGGCTGCTCCCCCGCCTGCGCTGGGCGCCATGCCCCTGCAGGCGGCGTGCCACACCCCCAGGACGCACGTCATGCCCCTGTGGGTGGAGCGCCATGCCCCTGGGTGGCATGCTACCCCCACCCCCACCTGCTCTCCGCCCTCCCCCACTGGATGAAGCTTGTAGATTTCATAAAGACCTGCTCTGCCATTCCCACCATCATTCAAACCAAGACTGGGGCACAATGGATGGTTCACTAAGCAGGATGCAGCCCGCTGCGCACCATGCTGGGCTGCCCTTGAAGTTGCTCCAGAAAGTGTACCTGGTGTAGGGTGCCACTACATGGAGATGGGATCATGTGTCACTCACCCTTAAAACACTGCACTGGCTGGCTGTGAGCCACTGGGCCCAATTGGAGGTGTCAGTTCTAGGGTCCTGAGCCACTTAGGGTTCTGTACAGAAGTGCCCTGTACAGAAGTGCCCTTTCCCAGTACTTGGGTGAGGAAACCCTGCTCATGGCCCGGCCTGGGGCCGCTTGAGACAGGGCCTTTTTGGTGTCAGCACTCCCTGTGGAATGGCCTCCCTTGGTGGGGGTGCATTCAATTCCTCCACACACAGTCAAATTTAGGGGTCAATGTTTGTCTGCCCAAGCTGAGAGGACTTGAAGTTTGCCCTGGGTCTTAATAGTGATGCTGTATAACATTAATATTTGAGTTTTGCGGGGGGGGGGGGTTGGTTAATTAGATATTCCATACGATTGCTGTACTTGATCATTGTTCACTGCCCAGGACTATTTAGAGGAAGAAAGGAATAGAAATAAAATGAAATTGACGGCAGCAGCATTTTGTGGCTATATGGCCACAAATTTGGCCATATGTGGCTATATGGCCACAAAATTGGCTATATTGCCAATTTCCCTATTTCAGGCAGGCAGAAAAACCAGGCGGTCCACCCATGCCCTCTAGTCCACCTTGGTGGGCCATATCCTACAGACGGCACAGCACAGCTCCCAAAATACCACAATACAAATTTCAATAGTCCCGACTTTGCCAACCTGGTTCGCTCTTGGTGCTTCGCACTACAATTCCCATCACCCCCAGCCAGCAGGGCTATAGGATGCTGGGTCTGGTGGCTGCTGTAGCCCCAGACATCTGGACACAACCACCCCTGGCCAAAGCTGCATTAGGCCGTTCGGTCAATGCGGACTCCCTTTCTGCAGTGCATGCTTATTTTTCCTGCTCTGTTCACCCGAACCTGCACTCTGGTCTGCCTCCCTGCGATGGAGGTTCCTTGCGTCAGATTTGACCCGTGCCCCCAGCTAATGCGACTCAATCTACTTTCACCTCCGTTACCCTGGTGTTTCATATTTAACATGCAAAGGTTCCATTTCAAATTCCAGAATTATTTTCATTACAGTTTCATTAAATCCGAGATGTCTTGGGCCTTGGACAAGCTATTAGCTCCTTCTGACCTTTTCATTTCAAACATCACAGTAATGTTCTGTTATCTTTCCCTAAAACTCCATAAATTAATCAGGGCAGCTGTGCTCTCTCTGAGCGCTCTGGGGCAGTTCTTGCTATTGAGCTGTCAGTATTATATTCCTGCTGCTGTTCTGTCTTCCACCTGCAAAATATGACATTGGAGTTGTAACACAGTGCCTGCTGAGCAACGTATGCTTTTCTACAGGGAGGCTACATGATGTTAAGAGGGCATGTGGATGCGAAGGACATCTACCAGGAGCATCTGGGGTGGTTTCCTTGGAGGGCTCTATTCTTCAGCTGCTCCTGACCCTCATTGAAATACATCTTCAGCAGCAGAGGAAAATGAAATGTATAATGAGGTTTCTGCTGCAATTCTGTCCAGCCTCGGCCAAGCTCAGTGTCAGGCTGCAGAGTCTACTGGGCGTAACGTAAGAATAGCCCGCTGGATTAGGCCAATGGCCCAGCATCCTGTTCTCACTGAGATTAAATGACGATTGGGGGAACCTGATATGCTACCTTGAGCTCCTTGGAGAAAAGGGTGTGATGTGAATGCAATAAATAAATAAGAAAACAAAACCCTGAAAGTGGGAGCAGTCTAGTTTCTCTCTCACACTCTCTCACATATACACACACAAAGTGAAGAATAGCATCTGTGCATTTTGCCACGTATCTCAGTTTTTAAAAATGCGAGAAGCCTATACTCTTTTTTAAAAAGGATGGAAGGAAGGAAGGAAGGAAGGAAGGAAGGAAGGAAGGAAGGAAGGAAGGAAGGAAGGAAAGAAAGAAAGAAAGAAAGAAAGAAAGAAAGAAAGAAAGAAAGAAAGAAAGAAAGAAAGAAGGAAAGAAGGAAAGAAAGCTGGGGATCTGGGGCTTATGGTTCATTGCAGGGTGGCAACATCCCATCTGCAGATGCCCATGAATTTGAGAAAGCCTTGGGGACCTTCAGCAAGGACATTGGTGCTCCATCTGCACCCCGCATGCAGATCCTCCTGTTTCTTTGCACCCCTCCCCTCCCAGTGTCTCCCTCGGGTTCCCTGGTGACTCTCCTTGGCCCACAATCCTGCATGCACTTAGGCTACTCAGATCCCCCTGAAGCCAATACCAATCCGGATTTGTCCCCTTCTCAAGCAAGGCTTCGTTCCCACGGTTTCTTCTACACCAGTTCTTGTGAAAAAAGTATTCTGGATTCTGCAGAAAAGCCAAACACAGTTATCATTCCAAAAACTGTGCTGAGGAAGTAGATGCATATCCACAATAATGAAGAGATATCCCTGGCCACAATGAAAACCAAAATAAAGGGAAGTTCATAAATATATATATTTATAAAATCGTCAGAGTTGTTGGGCTTCTTTAAAATAGTATTACAGTTGTCTTTTACTTTGGCTATACATTTGGATATATTTTCATTTGGTTTTTAAATTTGGGCTGAGGACAGGCTGTCCAACTTTGCATCTTGTGTTAATAGTAACGTACATTATGATTTTTGGGATACAAGAGAGTTGGGCAAAGCAAGAGATAAATGTAAAGACTTGAAGAAGCTGCCTGTGATGTCCTGGGACTCGGGCTCGGAACCAGAGGAGTCTCAGTCCGCACCGGATCCTTTGCCTCAGGTGGCATCTGAACCTAGTCTGGGCCTGATCCTGAAGAGTCCCAGTCTGCACAGGTTCCCCTGCAACAAGCACCAGCTGGGCCGAGTCAGGGGCCTGAGCCTGCCCTGGCTCCAGATGCGGGGATGACCTCGTTGCCTCCAGCTGGGCCATCACTTACAGCTGCTCCACTACTGGTTGGCTCAGGGGAGGCTGAGGCGGCCTCTGGGTCTAGTAACCCACCGACGTCTCCCGAGCTGCAGAGACTGAGGTCTGAGAGAAGGAGAGACCTGAGTACTTGCAGGAGGAGTGCTCGCCTTCGGGGCGAGACAGGGAGGTGAGTCATCAGGGGATCAGGACCAGCCGTTACTCCATCAGAGATAAAAGGCTGTCAGACCCCGCCCCACATTGCGGGAGGAACATTGCTGTTTGCCAGAACCTGCCTGAGATCCTGTGTCTGACCTTGTCTGGTTTGCTGCCTTGGCTCTGTTGGACTGACTCTTCATGGAACCCTTGGATTTGGGACTGGACCTGGACCGCGTTGCTCGGGTTAACCCCCGGCCCATCACACTGCCATTTCTTCTTCTGCCTTGACCTTCTTTTCCCTTTTGCTTTAGTTTGCATAAATGTTGGACTGCCTTTGGCCGAGTGGCACCAGGGCTCAAGAAGCTAGAGGAGAGCAAGGGCTGGTCAGGGCTACCCTCCTCATGGTGGTCCATGCCTGCCCCCCCTTGCCCCTTTAGGACACCAGCATTTTAGGATGACAGCTGCGCAGGCTTCCAGAGAGGGACCAGGCTTAAAGGGTGGGCTGGGGGGAGGGAGACAACTTTTTGAAAACTCCCCATTCTGCAGTCAGAGCAAGTTGAGCTTCCTTATAGAGAAGGTACCCTTAAAACAAAACATGGGGAAATAATGTCCAAATTGAGACGTATGTCAGATTGGTTTATCTGCTGCCCTTAATTCTCCCTTGGTAAGGCAGAAAATGCATGGAGATAATTTGCTCTGGATTCATACTGCAAGCTGAAGCAGCTGACTGAGCGCCTCATTAGCAGCTCATTAAGCTGTTAATATTACTCATAAGCAGTTCTCCATACACATGGTGAGGCAGCAGCTCCCTGTTTTAACTCTTAGCAAAGTAGGGTTGCCATATTTTGCAGAGCAAATAAGAGGTCTCTATGAGACTCTATGGTATGCAGATGGCGCTGTGGGTTAAACCACAGAGCCTAGTGCTTGCTGATCAGAAGGTTGGCGGTTCGAATCCCCACGACTGGGTGAGCTCCCGTTGCTCGGTCCCTACTCCTGCCAACCTAGCAGTTCGAAAGCACGTCAAAGTGCAAGTAGATAAATAGGTACCGCTCCTGTGGGAAGGTAAACGGCGTTTCTGTGTGCTGCTCTGGTTCGCCAGAAGCGGCTTAGTCATGCTGGCCACATGACCCGGAAGCTGTATGCCGGCTCCCTCAGCCAGTAAAGCGAGATGAACACCACAACCCCAGAGTCAGTCATGACTGGGCCTAATGGTCAGGGGTCCCTTTACCTTTACCTTTACCTTTATGAGGACTCACATTTTAAATAGCCCTATTACATCTCGGCTATAGAAGCTGTGATATATTGCTGAGGGGGGCAGAAGAAGAGAAGAGGAAAACAAGTCTTTGACCACCAGTTATGTCTCACCCAAAAAGTATAGCCAGAGACATTTTGGCAAATTTTAAAAAACCACCAGGACGGAAACTTTACCCCTGGAAAAGAGGACGTGTCCTGGAAAAAGAGGACACATGGCAACCCTAAGCAAAGTGGCTTGTTTTGTCACATTGGGAGGTTGGGAAGAAGCTTGTGCTCCCTCCATGACTAAGGGGGGGCAGGGTTTGGGCTGAGCCCCCTCCGGCCGCATTTTCCTTTCCTCCACTTTAAAAGCTCTTGCTCCAAAGCTTTTCCTGTGAAAACCTGCTCTTTAAAGCTCAGTCAGAGCAAACAGCTATCTGTGGAAAACCCACATTGACATTTGCTCTGATTGAGTGCTAAAGATTGGGGTTTTGTGGGGAAAGTCTCCAGGTGATAAAAATTAAATAAATGCTCAGACGCAGAGCTTTTAAGTGCGAACCTGTACCTGGAAAGAGGGGGGCAAACCGTAGATGTGGATAAGCTGAGAGATAGCAGATGTCAGAGTTTCACCATCGCCTGCCAAATGCACCCTAAGGTCTTGCATTCCTCCTCCTGTTTAGTTTTCAGTTCTGCCCTGCATCTTTGGGCTCCCTCCATGAGACGGCCACGAAATCAAAATGCTTTCATTAGAAAGGGCAACAAAGGGAGGGAGACGTGCAGAAAACTAGCAATTTCGAAATGCATGCGCTGCTGCGGTTTAATAGAACAATTGTATGCTAATTTCCCATTGAATCCGCGGGAAGCGCCGGCACGGGAACGGTTTGCAGCGGTCTTAGCTCCCCCTAGTGGTAAGTGGAGGTGAGCTCCCATCTCCATCGAAGGAAATCGACAACGACCAAGAGCAGCGCGGCTTCTGATTCTTAAAGGAAAGAAAATA
Source organism: Podarcis liolepis (assembly GCF_965112155.1). Taxonomy (NCBI): domain Eukaryota; kingdom Metazoa; phylum Chordata; class Lepidosauria; order Squamata; family Lacertidae; genus Podarcis; species Podarcis liolepis. The sequence goes on along the minus strand of NC_139569.1, from coordinate 3,274,807 downwards.
GGCTTGTAAAATCAACAGTAATGTAATGAGAAGGCATAATGTTATTAGGAGCGAAGATGCAGCCTGGTCTCCCTTCTGGCACCTCAAATGCCATTACCTGAGAGAGGCAGGCATTGCACATCCTCTCCAACAGCAGAAATATGGCTGAGCATGTTCTGCCCCAAACATTTTCACTGTGCTTTAAACCCAGGCTGTAAAGTAGCTTATCCTGCCTTTATACAGTGAGGGTTTTCGCTGGCTCTTATTGTTAGAATTATTGCTACCAGCACCAGCAATCTATTGTGCTGTTCATACTTTGTTGTAAGCCGCTCAGGGAATGTTTATTCATGGGAAGCTATACAAATCTAATAATGACAAACAACAAATGCTTGAGTTTAATTATTTGCTTTATGAATATTTAGCTGTGATTGCTGCCTCGCAGGAGATTGGGCTGGATGACCCAATCCAGTCCCTTCCAGCTCTAGAATTCTACAATTCTATATCCCGCCTTTTGATCAAGTTGTCAGGGTGGCTTACGATAAAATATTTTTAAAGCACATTGTAATAACAAGCGGGGGGAAGGCATTTTTAAAGCAGCATAAAAATGAATGTGATGGAACAAAACACTTATTCGCCAGCCTTAGAAAATAAAAATTAAGAGAGATCTTTGCTAGGTGCTGGAAAGACCTAATAATGAGTGTCCAATGAGCCTCTCTGAAGAGAGTGATTCAAAGCCCATTGAGGACTCAGGAGAGCTCAGGGAAGGGTGATCTCAAGATTCCAGCTGGTATTTATGGAGACAGGCAGAAGCGGCTCACCTTTGGGGTGGAGCCACACCACTAGGAAACGGGGCAGGCCAAAGTGTGTGTACACACACCAAAGGTGGTTTTAGGGTCGCATGACCAGTGCAGGTGCACTGGGTGCCACACTGCAGGGGCGCCACAACAGTGATATAGGCGTGTGAGAGGCAGGAACACTGAATTTTTGCATCACGCAGACCGCTGCTGAAATTTGAGAGCCCAAAATCTGCCACTGCATGCACACACACACACACACACACACACACGTCAACTTTCCTTTGGCTTTTTCTCATTTCCAGGAAAGTTAATTAACTTATCCCTCTTTGTTGCATGAAAACCCATAATTCAAAATATCCCCGTCTCTAATGATTTGGGCTCCCTGGGGCAACGATCAGGAGTCGCCTTGTAGAAGTCGCTGGCAAATTACCCTGGAATTTCCTTGTTGTGTAGGTAGGTCACCGCAGTTGTGATCTGACTCTGCCCTCCTTAATCGCTGTCTGATTAATGGCCTTTGATGCCAAAATCTGTTCCCTGAAGAAGAGGGCAGCCGTGTTAAACTGCTCAGGTGAAATGAGTCGCTTAACTAATTGCATTGATTCCAACTGTTCGAGCCCGGTGTGAGCTATGGCTAAGTCTCTGTGCACTTAAAAGGACGTTTCCCTAGACTATGGGATGCCATTGTTATTCTCTGAAGAATTTGTGGATGTGCTAGATAAGATGGAGGCCCATGTAGTCCACCATTCTGGCGGCAACAGTGGCTGACCAGATTCCCCTGAGAAACCGTGACTAGAGCATGAGGCTGCCCTGAGCATATGTTCCCCAGAATGTTTTCAAACTGATCAAACTCTCTATTAAAAGCCATCTGTTTTCCCCAGGTTGACAATTTTTATTGTAAGCTCCTTGCAGCAGGAATCTGTACTCTATCAAAGGCCACTTGCCACAATGGCTATGCTCGGCCTCCATAGTTGGAGGCAGCAGTGTGTCTGAATACCAGTTGCTGGAAACAGCAGGAGAAGAGAGAACTCTCGTGCTTGAATCCTGCTTTTGCTACTTTCCCATGGACATCTGGTGGCTACTGTAAGATGAGGATTCTGGAATAGACGGGCCATTGGCCAGACCCAGCAGGTTCTGCTTATGTTCTTGATAACAATACATTTAAAAGAGTATCCATCACCACCATGCCCTATTGCAGCAAATTCATTTGGGTAACACTGTCTAGTTTAAATCAGTTCTACTGAAGTGGTGGCCCGCAGACTGGTGCAAGTTTATCAGATATTGGCTGCTGGTTCCCAGTGACTTTCCAAAGGCCCAGGGTTGTTGGTTTTTTTGGGGGGAACGACTCTTCAGGGGCAAAATATGGTACCAGTTCCTGGCACATTGTGGGAGGGGAATCTTGGTCCACCACATCAGATAGCTTGAGAAGCACCAGTTTAAACGATTCTACTTTCTTGCCCTAAAAATGGGCTACTTTCACCAGCAGCAACCTATAGAAAAATCATCACCGCCACCATCATCCTTCCTGCTCCTATATGAAAAGTAAACTTGAGAATTTCAGCTCTTTGAGAAATTAGAGGAAAACTGGACTGAAACTAATTTGCAAAAAAAAAAAAAAAGGGATGTGGCGGCACAATAGAGGCTCAATTCTGGGACAATTGCAGAATCAATGAGAGACACGCTGAAATTCAGCCATCAATTCATCTCACTTTCTTTGAATCATTCACACATTGACTAGCTCTTGACTATCAATCTAGACAGCAAGCTGTAAAAGAGACCTTCTTTCTCTCCTTTGTGTAAATGGCTCTTCATTAGGGGGTGGGGGTCCTTTCTATAAACTGAGGGAGGCTTCATGGATTAGAAAACTGTAAGTATGAATGCTTATTTCTTACAAGCAAGAAAGAAGCATCAGGGGGCCCCAGCAATCTAGTGTCTGCCAAAAGACACACCTACGCAACTTAGCGCACCCAGGGATGGGAGATGAATTTGTTCAGGTTCCATTTTATCATGAACTTACCAAACTCACACTGCTCAAACCAATGTGCAAACTGAGGCACAGTTCTTCCTTGCGAACCTCACCTTTCTCTGAGCCTCACCATGCTGTTCTCCACCTACAGAGTGTGTACAAACATGCATCATAAAAATGAATGTATAAGCGAAAGGTGCATGCAAAAAATGTGTATGTTGGTGAAAATTACAAACAAAATTGCATTATGCTAGGGGGAAACAGCTTGCAAAAATGCATACAAGTTTTCACATGGATCTTTCCTTTTTTTTAAAAAAAGGCAAATGTAAGCAGAAATGGGGCAAATTAAATTTAAGATTGGAAAATGGAGAATCTGAGAGAAGCCATCATTAACGGATTCTTCTTCTTTGGGAGAAGGCTTGGGGGGGGAATGTACAGCTTTCCTAGCTAGGCAATTCTGAAAGAGGAAACAGTGGTGATGTGTAGTTGAGGGAAATTTAAAGACAACCCTAACGGTGCATTTGTGGGAGGCAGTGAAAAAGAAAAAGAGAGCAGGGTCCCAGCCTGCCAAGAGTCATTGATCACCTGCTTCGGAGCCTCTGAAGGAAAAGGTGAGCGTGGCCAAGCGCCTGTTCTCAGCTGAATTTCTCCATCACCCCGGGTTGACTGTTCCTGCCATTGGCAAGGTGCTTGTGTCCGTGTTAGAGATGGGCATTAATCTCTGCCTTTCTCAACTTGAACTCTCTGCACTAAACTCTCAGAAAGCTACATTTCAGGGGGGTGCAAAAAAAGCTGGTGTGCAGCATGTTCCAGGCATACATCATGTGTCTAGCCTTTGGGGGGCTGACAAGGCAGGGACTGATGAGAAAATGTCACTGAGGCAGCTTAGGAGAAGATGCCCTCCTCCCCACGCCAGTCTCTCCAGGGGATGGTGGTACCGAATCGGTGGCGCATGCCCTTCTGGCTTGCACCCTTTATAAAGACTTGAGGAATGAGATTATCACCCCTCTTTTATTGTCCATTCTGGGTTGCCCAGCTACTGCCACAGTGTCCTTTCTCTTGGCAGATCAAGGTGAGCAGGTGACACAAAGTTTGCAAGGTCTTTAGCTGGGGCAGTCAGAATAAGATCCACTGTTTGATTATTGATTCAAAACCCTAAAATGTATTTTATGTAATTGACTTAATTCTATTCTTTGTATATCGTAGTGTTGTTTTATTGCTATGGCCAATGGCTGTCACAAATAAAGATTCTTTCATTCAGACTCTCCAGGGGAATAGCAGAAGCTGCCTTAGATAAGGTTGGGATTTTTGTCCACCTTCCCTGCATTGCCTTCTTTCCCTGGCAGAGGTCTTGGGGGTCTTGGGCCCTAAGGGTCTTTTTCCATCACCTCCTTTTTATTTGCTTCTTTTATTTCTTTCATACCATTTATATCTGGGTAGGGTTGTCCAAACAAAAAGGTTTTCAGCAGGCGGCAAATAGAGGACAGTGAAGGCACCTGCCTGATGTCAATAGGCAGGGAGTCCCAAAGTTCAGGTGCTGCCACACTAAAATATCAACTTCAAAATGGCAGGTGGTAGAGACGGAAGCCAGGATATTCTGTTCTATGATTAAATGGTCTGAAAAAATGTTCCAGACTAATGAATGGGCTCTGCCACTGAGCTAAGACCCTTTGCACCCCACCCCAGGGAACCCCTTTTCCAAATTGACCTCTCTGCTGTACATCAACCATGGAACCCCAGTTCAGTCTGGGAGATGGTCTGGAGATCAACCTTTCCTACCCTGGTGCCCTCCAGGTCAACGGTCAGGGATGATGGGAGCCAGGAGTCCAGCAGCATCCAAAGGGCACAACATTGGCTGATCAGATCATTGGGTGACCAGATCAAAAACATTTTAATTCATTTGTTTCACAGCCCTTTTGGGGCTGGTCAGGAGCAGCTCTCCGATTACCATGGCTGCGGGGCAATTCAACTCATATCTATCTCTGTGCACCCATTCTTTAACCAGGATGGAAATGGTCCAGTGATGTCTCCACTGCTTCTTCTTGAACATCGCCCTCTGGGATCAGGAGCACCAGACAACATCTCTCTCCCCCCCATAGAATCATAGAGTTGGAAGGGACCACAAGGGTCATCTAGTCCCACCTCCTGCAGTGCAGGAATCTTTTGCCCACAACCCTGAGATCAGGAGTCCCGTGCTCTACCATCCCAGCTCTGTCCTGCATGGATTGGAAACGGTCCATGCAATTGCCAGCTCATTTTGACCTGAACTCTAGCCACGTGGAATAGCTATGCCAGGATAGGGATGCTAGCATTGTCTTAGTCCACATGGTAGGAACAAATCTGAGGTCCTGGGCAGGGCTGTCTTAAGCATATACGGCGCCGGGGTGCAAAGATCCGCCTGCCCCCCCCCCCCGGTTGCCCAGCCCAGGCACGCAGGAGGGGGGAGCCAGCTGCCTCAGCGTCTCGCTGGCTCGGTCGCCCCTGAACCCACGGCGCAGAGCCACCCGCAGCAGAAGAGCCCACCGTGGCGCTCCAACCGACGGGCGGACTCTTCCCTGGACTCAACTCTCAGGCTCCGGACTCTTGGCCTGGTGTCCCTGAGAGCCCGGTGCCCGGGTGCCCCACGCCCCTAGCGCCTATGTGTAAGATGGCCCTGGTCCTAGGGTGGAGGGATGTGGGGAGGACAGTGGCCAGTGGTCTGGGATGATGGGAGTCCAACAAGATCTGGCTACAGCTGCACTTCTGTTCCCTGCTGAAAAATGAAACCCTGACCTTTGTATACTTAGGTTGCTTCTTTGTGGTCCGTGACAGTGCTCATGTTCCTTCTGCAACAGTTCTGAACCGCAACCGCGGTCTCCTTTTTTGCATGTGTGCACAACTTCTAAGTTCTGCATAGAGTTGCCCCGTGTCTCCCATTCCACCACTGAGTGCACAACAGAGGCAACCCCTTTCTGGCACCAGCCTCCTCCTGTGTTTGTGCCTGGGGGGGGTGTCTGGGACCGCCAACTGATTTCCTGCCTTTGCACTCTCTGTTCTCTTGGCACTGCTACAAAGCCACAGTTAGCGATTCCTATATATATGTATAAAAAAGAATTAATTAATTGTACGGCTTGCTCTTTTTCTGCTATTTGCTCTTCCTTTCTCTTGAGTGATTCATCAAGGGGGTTGTGCCTGGAGGGTAAAGCAAATCCTCCTCCAAGTAGCAACCAGATACAAGGGGGGGGGGAGCTGTACCGGATCCCCAAGCAGAAGACGAGAGCTTCCACGAAAATGGCACCTCTTTGCTTGCCAACAACATCATTTAGGCCCTCGGAGGTTCTTTGCTGCACCTGTTACGCTTGATAACCGGCACCTAAAGCCACAGGAAAAATGCCACACCAAGCCCTGTTTGCATATGTGTGACAGCAAGGGATTAGCAGGGAGCGCATAGCTTGGAATTGCCAGTGCCTTTTGGATATGAGAGGCCATTAATTCCTCCATGTCTAACATAGATATGCTTGTACTTCTGGGGTTTCTGCCCCTCCCCACGCCATGATTTAAGCGAATGCTTTGGAGTCCCCAATGATTTCTTAAGAATTGTTAAGCTGCTGTTGTTTTTGAACACACTGTCAGGTTAGCATAAATGGCTGGTTCTGTACAGAAATGTGCATTTCATTTTCCCAGTACAGTCATACCTCGGGTTACAGACACTTCAGGTTGTGTTTTTTCAGGTTACAGACCCGCCAAAACCCGGAAGTACCAGAAAGGATTATTTCCAGGTTTCGGGGGTCACGCATGCACAGAAGCCCTAACTCGCGCTTTGTGCATGCGTAGAAGCGCTGAATCGCAACCCGCACGTGCGCAGACACTACAGAGGGTCCACTACTGAGGAGCTTCACAGCCAAGTGAGGGATTTGAATTCCCAATTCCTAGTCCTCTTTAATCCTCAGAACACCCCTGTGAGGTAGATTAGGCAGACAGAGGCAATGACTGGCTTCCAGTGTCACTCAGTGAGCTTCATAGCTGGGTGGGATTTGAACCCTGGTCTCCTAAATCCCAACCAGACACTCTGGATTTGCATTTGTATGTTATTCTGTGTGAACCACCTGAGGGGGGGGGGCGCTGTTTGGGCTTAAAGGTGGCATATAAATAAACAAGAACATAACTCTAACCACTAATAGAGTGCAGCGGGTCCGTGCCTAACCTCTGTAGACATAGCCAGGCCCCAAACACATCCCACCTCCTAGAGCAGGGGCAGAGAACTTAGACATGTCATTAGGTTTTTGCCAGTTTTCTGCCAATTTATCTCTTTGGCCTGAGTTTTTCAGGTTCCTAGTGGCACAAATGCCTATGGCCCACGAGAGGCACCTTTCGCCACCCCTTTCTCCCCCAGCGCCTGAAAAGGACCAGCATGGTGCAGCCATGAACTCACCTGCTGTCTGCAGTTATTTTTCCAGTGAGATCCACAAGAGACTTTTCTAGTTAGAGGGATTCTGTTTATGAAGTAACATTCATTTGCACTCTCTTGAGCACCAGGCACCTTTGGAAAGGCAGTAATCATTAACAGATGGTGCAGTTTTCTTAAAGTTTATGCAGTAAAACCTCGGTTCCCAAACTCCTCCATTTTGGAACGTTTCGGCTCCCAAACGTCGAAGAGCCGGACGTATGTGTTCCGGTTTTCGAACGTTCCTCAGAACCCAAATGTCCAACGTGGCTTCTGATCTTCAAAAAGCCTAGCTGTCAGCCAGTCGGAAGCTGCGCCTCAGAATTCGAATGTTTCGGAAGTCGAACCTGCTTCCGCAATGGATTCTATTCCACAGTATACTGCTTGATTCTAAAAAAACCCAAAAACTCACCTCAAAGCAGTTTACAAAAAAAGATAGATTATCAGTATGTAAAATTACCAATAATGTAAAACTTTTTTAAAAAAAAGTTAAAATAACAATGGACTAAAAACAGATTAGAACTTGCATCTGCTTTGTAAACCTCTGGATAGGCTTGTCTAACTAAGAATGATTTTAGCAAATGTTGTGTCATTATTTCTGTTGTTATTATTAATAATAATGATAATCAGTTTTAATTAAGCACTAGTCTAATGGCTATTCTCCATTTTGCCTCTTGCTTTTTAATTGTCCTATCTTGCAACTGAGTTGCCAGTGGCAGACCTGCAGTAAGAAACCAAAAACAAAAACAAAAAACCACCCCAAACTGCCATCAACTTTATTTATGTTTTGGATTATTAATGCAGCTCATAAAATTCCTCCAGTTAGTTTTGATTGAATTGTTTCTTCTCCTCCTTTTTTTTTTTCTTTTTTCTTTGGGGTGTGCGATTCTGTCGTTTAATGGAGCGGTAAATAAGAATTTCTGATAATGAGCCCAAGCATCTGTCACAACAACCTGGCTGTGGTTATTAACATTTCCATTAACGGCAGGGTGGGCAGCGATAATACGGAAGCGGCGCAGTTAGAACAAAATAAATAGTTGGTGTCAGGCTGAGTGGGTGTTAATTACTATTTTATTTCGTAACCCCAGAGAGAAGGAGGGAGCGGAAATATATAAATATATAACGACCACGCAGCTGGCGAAGGTCACTGTCCGTGAAGAAAAAGGCCTCAGGAGGAGCAGCTAAGGAGGGTTCTCTCGCCTTCCTTGGGTGGCAAACAGTTTATGGCTTCCATTTGCAGCCCGTTAAATGGGTGGGGAGGGAGGAGGCAGCCTCTCAAGCACCGTGGGCAGAGGTTATGACAAGACCATCTGCAGGCAGCTTGCTGCTTTCTGGTCTCACTTCGACACCCCTGTAAAAGTTAGTTCCTAGCAAAAACGCAAAACAGGCTTAAGTGGGTTCGGAGGAAGCCGTTTGGGCACCTGGGGTGGCATGCCCAGGGGCAGGGCAAGCTGCCTGTAGGGGCGAGGCAATGGAGGGGTGAGACGCCCATGGGGCGGAGCACACTGTGGGGCCTCTGGAGTCTGCCTGCCTTCTCCCACTCAGCTGCCCTACAGCGGGCAGACCGTTTGGGCAGCGCGGAGCCTGTGTGCGCCCAAGCCACCGCTTATCTTCCAGAAGAGACACGTGGCTCGGGCGCGCTGCAGGCCCTGCGGTAAGTGCTGCCCAGCATTTTGTGACCCCCCCTCAGTGGTGACACCCGGGGTGGCCTGCACCTGTTGGGATGCGTCTGGGGAGACGGGGGCAATTGGCAGGCCCCCAGCTGGCTCCAGCCCTCTGGCCAGCAGCCAGACAAACTCCAGTTCTCGGGACAGCATCAAAAACTGTGATTCAAGCCTCAGAGACCTTTAGGGACTGAGCACGCAAGCCAGCAGAGATAAGAACTCTTCACCACAGAAGTAGCGGACAGAGGCATATGTAAGCATATTTGTTGTTGTTGTTGTTTAGTCATTTAGTTGTGTCCGGCTCTTTGTGACCCCCTGGACCAGAGCACGCCAGGCACTTCTGTCTTCCACTGCCTCCCGCAGTTTGGTCAAACTCATGCTGGTAGCTTCGAGAACACTATCCAACCATCTCGTCCTCCGTTGTCCCCTTCTCCTTGTGCCCTCCATCTTTCCCAACATCAGGCTCTTTTCCAGGGAGTCTTCTCTTCTCATGAGGTGGCCAAAGTATTGGAGCCTCAGCTTCAGGATCTGTCCTTGCAGTGAGCACTCAGGGCTGATTTCCCTAAGAAAGGAGAGGCTTGATCTTCTTGCAGTCCATGGGACTCTCAACAGTCTCCTCCAGCACCATAATTCAAAAGCATCAATTCTTCGGAGATCAGCCTTCTTTATGGTCCAGCTCTCACTTCCATACATCACTAATGTGAAAAGCATTTAGTCAGCAGCAGGACAAAGGAAAAACATGTTCCCAGCAGACTGTGCTGGAAGGAAACAGACATGTGACATACAACAACTCCACATGCCTGTTCTAAAGGTGGAACGGAACTATATCCTAACAGCACCCACCACCCACCCCTTCCTCCACCCCCTGCCCATGCCCTGGTCTTCATAAAGATGTGCTAGCAGGCCATCCCTTGGGCAAGGAGCAAATGCACCCAAGGAGCAGCTGGTCTTACGGATACCACACAAGTATCCCAAAGCAGCAGGTCTGATATCTAACTCCGGATGAGAATACTGTTTCAGACCAGGGCTGGCTCTGCTGTGATAGAATTCTCCCCCAGGAAATCACATCCCTGTGCACAGAAAGCTAGCATGTCAACGGAAAAGCCTAGGCTAGGAGTTTTCTCCCTAGCTTTCTAAGTGGGGGGTTTTTCTTTCATTTGGAATGGAAGAACACTTAGCCTCATGCCTCTTAAGTGCTTGTCAATATATATATATGATAAAACTTTAGGCTTTTGATAAAAAACAGAAAAGCTATTTTAAAATATTCAAAACATGCTGAAAACAACAGTAGCTAAACAGTCATAAAGCACATGTAATGTCTGGATAGGTTTGCAAAAACAATAATCTTTTAAGCATACCCCAAAAACAGTTCAGCAAAGGCGCCTGCCTGATGTCAATAGGTAGGGAGTTCCAAAGTGTAAGTGCTGCCACATTAAAGGATTTATTTCTTGCAAGTTCAGTGCAAATATTAAGTGGCACTTGTAACTGTGCCAGTTCAGCAGATCGATACAGTCGAGTGGGCACCTGTGGGGTAAGGTGATGGTGTAGGTAAACTGGTCCCAAAATGTTAATAGTAACACCTTGAACTTGGACCAGTAGCAAATTGGCAACCAGTGCAGATCTCTGAGCAGAGGTGTTATGTGCTGGCATGGCCTCACTCCTGTCAGCAATTGGGTTGCAGCATTCTGCACTGGCTGCAGCTTCAAGTTCAAGGGAAGCCCCACTTGGAGCACATTGCAGTAATCCGGTCTTGAAGGGTTGGGTGAACTATTGCCTGAAACTGACAAAACACACACAATAAAAACAGAACAGCCAGGCAGAATCCAACCCCCTACTTGTTATCCCTCCCTGTTGAATGCAAGCCCCCAGCAGAAGTATTCGAGGAGACCTCTGTGCGAAATGAATTCCTCAATCCAGGGGCTGCCCCATGATGCAGACAGCGCTCTCTCTGCACCCTTTAATTCATTCTGAATGCACTGCCTCCTGCTTTTAAAAGCATTCTGTGTGCACTTTTGGTGCAGAATGTGTTTGCTGCTTTCAACACTGTTTGTTTAAAGGAGTGGGCAAGGTTTCCAAACACTCTGTAAGAGGCAAGAGCAGCCTCTGGGGAACACAACTTGTGTGCTTGTATTATTATTATTATTATTATTATTATTATTATTATTTGAATTTATATACTGCCTTACACCCGGAGGTCTCAGGGCAGTTCGCAGAATAAAATCACAATCTATAAAATCAAAATAAGAACAATAACCCAATAACACGCCCCCACCGCAGCCTGAATCCCCCCTCCCAGCTCAAGATGCCAGCTCTGACATTCACTTCTAATTCTCCTTCTCCCCTCTCTATTCCCCTCTTCTCTCTTCCTCCAGCACCAGCGATGCCGCCCCAGAACATCCAGATAAGTGCGCTCTCCGCAAGCCAGCTAGAAGTTGCCTGGGACCCTCCGCCAGTCGACAGCCAGAATGGGAATATCCAAGGCTACAAGGCAAGTGCTCTTTCTGTGTGTCCACTACTGCAAATCTTCTTCCTATTGTCATTAATAATTCCAACTTCCATAAGACTTGGGCACGGAGATGGGGGCCGGCTATTCCTCTCTGCTGCAGCCAGGTCACTTCACATGTGGCATGACCCAGATGCAAAAAGAGAGGCACCTGCAACAGGCAGCTTGCAGCGACTTAAAATCACAAACAAGTTCAGAAAGAAAGTGCACAAGCAACATGCAGATCCCCAAAAACTGGTATCTGACCAGCTCAAACCACGATGATGGATTTAGACTCTCTCCAAAAATTTGCTCTGATAAATGGAATTTTTCTTCAACCCTCCCACTCCCCTTTGCCTTTTGTGCCTTTTCAGTGGTAAGTCTTTGCACAGGACTTGGAGATTACCATTGCAGTGTGGCACATCTGATCTGGATAATGGCAGAGCAGAGACTGGGGCCAGTTCCTCCTTGTCCAGGAAGGGAGCAGCTGGTATGCCAGCCCCAGCTGGGGGTGGGGTGGGCACATTGGCTTAGCTAGCTGCTCGGGTGCCCAGGGCAGTGCAAATGCCCTGCACCCGGGAGCGGGGCTGTCGGAATCAGAGGGTCGAAAGGCCAGCTGGCTCAGCCCCAGCTGGAGCGTCTCCCTTCAGCCTTGCCGCTGTAGAGATCCCTCGACCTCTGCTCCGACGTGATCAGTGACTCAAGCTTGCAGACTTGAGCACACTTTACTTTTCAGTGTAAGCTGCACAACAGAAGAGGCTTGAGGCTGTAAACACATACTAAACTACGCATTTATTATACATAAATCAGGACAAAGAAAACATGGCATCTCTCCTTGCCGTCTTCTTGGAGAGAGACTAAAAACAAAAGCGTTACAGAGCGGAAGTTCTGCTCACGCCATCAATCTGTGCTGGAATGTAAACAGACGTGACACACAACAATCCCATGTCTGCAGCAAAGGGTGGAATGGAATCCCAACAGGGGCAAGCCAGGGCAGAGCATGCTGCACAGAACCTCCACAGAGTCCGCCAGCCCCATGTTGCCGTTTCGGGCAGCGCGGAGCCTGCTGGTGCCCGAGCCACCGCGTCACTCCCCAGGAGAGACGTGTGACTCGGGTGCACTGCAGGCCAGGCCCCATGGTCACCCCCCTCTGTGATAACACCTGGAGCAGCTCACACCCACCGCACCCCCCTTCCTACGCCACCGGGTGGGCATACTCATGGCTGCCACCTGTATATCCATTAGTGGCGCTAGATCTAGGATCATACTCAATATTTCTTCTTTATTTATATTTAATACTATTTATTGCATTTGCATCCTATGTTTCTTTCCTGGGAGCTCAAGGTGGTGTACGTGTTTCTCACCCTACTTATTTAATCCCCACAACATCCCTGTGAGGTAAGTTAGGCTGAGAGAGACCATCCCTGGCTTCTAGGGTCACACAGCGAGCTTCACGGCCGAGTGGGGATTCGAACCCAGGTCTCCTATGTCCTTAATTCATTATTTCTTTCCCAACTTTTTCTCCAAAGAGCTTAAGTTGGCATAAATAGGTCTCTACCTTCAATTTATCCTCACAACACCCCTGTGAGGTAGACTATACCGAGAGGCAGTGACAGGCCCCCAAGGTCATCAAGCGATCTTCACAGCCAAGTGGGGATTCGAACCCAGGCCTCTCCCAGGTCCTAGTCTGATGCTCTAGCCACTTGGCCGTGGCTCTGTTGCAGTTCTGTCGCTTTGAGAGGCCACAAGCAGCCTGCTGTTTGCAAGCCCTGCGACTTGGCTGGCGCTCGTTGCCTGGCTCATCCCCCCCCCCCCACACCTGTGTGTCAGAGCAGCAAATGGAGCGAAGCTGAGCCAATGGAAATGATCTGGCATCGCCTCTTGGCAGGAGCAAGCTACCTGCTATAACAATTTGTGTGTTTTCCGCTTTTGTTTGTGCACAGGCTGTTCTAATCGCTTGGCTCGTAGCACCAAGGCAGAGTCTTGGCTGGGCTCTCGGGTCAGGCTCCCAGTTTGTGCAGGAGAGGCTCAATTAACTGTTACACCCATTTGTGGCTGTCCCACAGCCAAGGTGGGGTTCCTGCTGGAGTGTCATTGGGGGGAGAAGAGAGTGTCTGCAGTTTTCCCACCAGGCACTGAAAAGGCCACAGATGTGGTGTGGTCATGAGAGCAGCCCTAGGGGTCCATCTAAGAGAGCATCCTATCTCTCACCATGGCAACCAGGTGCATCCTGAGAAGCACACGAGCAGGGTGGCTGGGCAGTAGCCCCACCTTAAGTTGCCCCCTCCCCCACACTGATATGCAGAACCCTTGTGGCTAGTAATTCTTCTTCTTCTTTGACAATCACTCGTAGCCGAGTAAGATTGTCTTCCATAAACACGGTTTTAACACTGAGTCCATAAGTGACTGTGGAGACCAATTCTGGATCCATACATCCTTCCACCATGGAGACATTGGTTTCTGGGTGGGAGTTGATAATGGTGTGGATTTGCCAAGAGTGACTTCCTCTTAGCATGTTTCTCTCTTGCGTCCTGAGTTTGAGTGTCTTCAAAGCCCATGGCACCTTGGTAAAGGCTGTTCTCCTTGTGGCTAGTAATAACCATGGCTGGACCTCTTCTCCTCCACCAATTAGCCTAATCTTATCTTAAAGCTACATCTTGGAAGTTGAATGTTGGAAGATTCAGGACGGCAATTCACACAGTGCATAGTTGAGCTGTGCCACTCACTCCCACAAGAAGTGATGATAGCCACCAGCTTGGATGGCTTTAAAGGAGCACTGGACAAATTCCCAGAGGAGAGGACTATGAATGGTGACCAGCAATGGTGATTCCATGGTTGGGGGCAGCAAAGCTTCTGAATACCAGTTGCTGGAAACCACAGGTGGGAGAGCGCATGTGGTTGGCCACTGTGAGAACAGGAGACTGGACTAGATGGGGCATTGGACGGATCCTTCAGGACTTTTCTGGTGTTCTTACGTTAACTTGCAGCAAGAATTCCATAAATCAGTTACGCCTTTTGTCTGGCCTGAATCTCTTGCTGCTCAGTTTCAATAGATGACCCCAATCAGGATGAGAGAAGAAGGAAGACACTTCTCTCCTGCTTTCCACCTTTCCATTTCCTTCAAACTATGTCAAATTTTATTTGCTCCTTACCGGAAGACCAATGGACACAGCAAAGAGAGAGAAAGAGGTTCAAAAATCATTAATTTATAGCATGTCGTGGGGGGTGAGTTAGAGGCAGCAGAGAAACAGATAGCAACTTTAGAGAGGCAGGGTAAAAATCCACATTAAGTAACCCTTTCTCTTCCAATTAGGTTTACTACTGGCAGGAGGAGAGTCAGAATGACACGGAAAAAGTGAAGGTCCTTTTCCACCCGGAGACAAGCATTCGGCTGAAGAACCTCACCAGTTACTCTAAGTACTTGATCTGTATCTCTGCTTTCAACGCAGCAGGTGATGGGCCAAAGAGCAGCCCTGGGCAAGGCAGGACCCACCAAGCAGGTAAGGATGCCACTGCCATGTACGAAGCATGGAGAAGCTGGAACCTCTATTGCCTGACCTCCAACTCTGTGTGTTCCCCTCTGTGTTTTAAATAGAAGGCTGCCAAAGCCACACATCCTTGGAATGTCATAACGATGAGACACAAGGATGAAGCCTGCCTCAATAACCAAGGACCTTTTCCAGAATGTCTGGCTCCTGCCCTGTCCTCAAAGCCGAATGCTCTCCGATATTACAAAGCATTGGGGGGGCATTTACCAAACTACTTCCCTGCAAACATGGGCAATGGGACATCAGAGGCCTCCTCAAGCTTCCTTTGCCAAGCCACTGCCCACCAGTGGCTGGGACTGATGGGAATTCTTGGCCAAAACTTCTGGAAGCCACAAGATTGGCAAAGGCTGCCTTAGAGCTATACACCTGTCATTCCAGACACCCATTCTACGTGCAGTGGGGGGTTGAGATCACATTGATCTGACATCCACTCTTAGGATGAGTGGCCTTCATAGTTTTTGCAAAGATTGAGGCTACACATGTCAAACATGTAGCAGACTGTGCCAGAGCAATTCTGATCAAACCCACCCACAGCCCACAACAACAAACGTTTATACTGCTACAGCTCTGCCTGCATTCTTCTTGTTGTTTAGTCATTTAATCATGTCCAACTCTTTGTGACCCCATGGACCAGAGCAAGCCAGGCACTCCTGTCTTCCACTGCCTCCCGCAGTTTGGTCAAACTCATGTTGGTAGCTGCAAGAACACTGTCCAACCATCTCATCCTCTGTCGTCCCCTTCTCCTTGTGCCCTCCATCTTTCCCAACATCAGGGTCTTTTCCAAGGACTCTTCTCTTTTCATGAGGTGGCCAAAGTCTTGGAGCCTCAGCTTCTGCCTGCATAAGGCTCCTTATTTATTTATTTTCCTTCTAAGACAGCAGAGAGGAAACCTGTGGCTCTCCAGATGTCATGAACTACAACTCCCATCATTCCTGACTATGGGCTTTGTTGGTCTAGGGCAGATGGGAGCTGTGGTCCAAGGACTTCGAGAGAGCTGTTGGTTCCCTCCCCCCCCCCCCCCCCGTTCTGAGGCCTCCAAATACAGAAAGGGAGCAAGGTTTTTAGACTTTTAGATGTCAAGCACTGAACAGTCACAAGGCAGTTTCACTTGGCAAGTGAGATTAATGGATTTTTTTTTTAAAAAAAGAGGTGGCGCTTTGGGATCTTCTAACTAAAATTACTGCTGCAAAAGGCACTGAAGCAGACTAGACTACAAAGAGGATTCTGCCATAGGCCACGTTCCCATCTGACATGCCACAGACAGGGCCGTGTATGCTGGTTTAGTTCATGTCCATCTTTTATCCACCCCCCCCCCAAACCATCTTTGATCCAAACTGAGAAAAAGAATTACCAGTAATGTGTGCACAGCCGTAGATTATGAGCAATGTCATGGGCTGGAAGGGGAGCTGCGATCTTCCTGCTGCTAAGTGTTTCTGCTGATGTTCATCCCTCTTTCAGCTCCAAGTGTCCCCAGCTTCCTGGCTTTCTCAGAAATCACTTGCTCCACCGTCAACGTGTCTTGGGGGGAACCAGCTGCAGCCAATGGCCTTCTGCAGGGTTACCGGGTGATCTATGAGCCTTTGGCCCCAGTGCAAGGTAAGAGTGCCCAGGAGAGATCAGTGTGCCCAACTGGGGAACACTGCACATTGCAGTTGTGTGTCTGGTCTCCCAATATACAGTATATGTCCACCCACCCCTTTGTACATCTCCATTAACTGGGGTTTGCCATGACCTCTTGGATGGAGAAAAGAGTTGATTCAGCTTTAATTTTTCATTGTATCTCTCTATGTATTCCCCCACACACACACCCATTTCCAGAGACCCCCAAAGAAGTGGGGGCCCACCCTGAGTTCTTTTCTGTTGAGATTTTTTCTGCTCAGGTGACTTTCACTTGCAGTCCCTGTTTATGGATTCTTGAATGTTTATAGGATGTTGCTTTTAACCTGAGTCACAGATGACAACAAAGAACCCTGCAGCTGTTTCTCACAGCTTGCTCTAAAACAGCTTGAAATTATTTGGGGGAGGGGGCGAGGTCTTCTTCATCTCTAATGTCTCTGATCAGTTAAATAACACCCCCTCCGGAAACACTGGGTGATGTCCAGTGTGATTTTCCTCTGTTGGGCATTTGAACAATAATATGTCTCTGAATTAAAATATTAATTAGAAAGAAAATTTGAACTAGACTTGTTTCTTTTCTTTCTTTCTTTCTTTAGATTTAGCCAATAAAAGCTGAGATAAATATCTTTAATATAACTTAGTAATAAACTAAAGAGATGGATGATAGCACGGCAGATGTACTGCGCTCTGAAAAGTTTGATCCAACCAGCTTCTGTCAGATTTTAAATGAACTCTTCTGTTGTCCAAGGAGTTTGACACTTTTCGGGAAACTTTGAATATAACACAGCAGTCAAGAAGGCAAATGTAATATGGGGGGGAAAGCATTTTTCAAGAGATTGAAAATATTTCTTTTTAAATAAACTACTATTATGCCACTCTTAAAATCACCTTTAAAACTCCAGGCCATCTCCGCAGGCCTTCCCCACTGCAGGGAGGTGGGACCGATTCAGATGGTGCTCCCCCATCACTTAAAGGATCCAAATGGTTTCCAAATAGTGGTGGGAGATGTTTTATCCCATGTCGATGGCCTTCCAGCTGACTCCCTGGTGGCCTGCTGGAATGCGGAGTTAACCAGGGCTATTGACTTCCCTCGCCAATTGCATGGATGGCCCTGTGGTTTTCCCAGGAGCTGATGGCGATGAAACAATTGCTGAGACAGCTAGAGTGCCTGTGGAGGAAAACTCATTCTGAATTGGACTGAACACAGGTTAGAGCTCAATGTCGAGCCTACCAAGTGGCGATATCGATGGTGAAGAGGACCTTCTTTGCCGCCTGTATTGCATCTGCAGAAAATAAATGTAGCCTATAGACCTTAAGCTCTCAGGCTTAAAATCTAAAACACTAGACCCATTCCAGAAGGAGAAAAGATGCTTCGACACAAGAATCAAGGCTGTGTGCACACAGCAGTTTAGAATGGATTGAGTGCTTCCTCCTTGAGCACATTTTTCGTGTCACCCACATGGCATTGTCCTCATCCAAGTAGCAACCTGCTCTTTCCACCCACTTATTTCAGATTTTCGCAATCCATGGATACTGCAAGTTGCCCAACTGTGGACATACTGAAGCACATTGTGGGGGCAGTTTGATTTGGTTTTTTGACATGAGTGGTGATGTTTTGCTGGGTGCTGGAACTGAGGGAGGGTGGGGAACTACTCACTGAGGAGAGGGGACGGCACCCCACAGTGCGACTTCATCCCACCATTCCCCACCCACTAGAGTGGACGGGACATACATAGACTATGTTCACACAACAGTTTATTCCATTTCTCTGATGTTTCCCTGTTAATTTCTCCATTGCCTTTGGGCTTCTGCGCGACATAACAGCTGCTTTTAGAAAACTATTGGAAAATAGCGCATGTCTAGTGCTCATTTCCATGTTCTTTGATTTTTTTAAAAAATCCTTTTGCAGCCACCTTAACCCAGAAAATCACAGAATTGAAGTGATGAAATCTGGGGTGGTATTCACAAGGGACACACAATAATAGTTCAGCCATCAAAGACCAAGGAAAAGAGGTGGCCATCTAAAGCTATCAAGAGATGGGCACCTGACTCTTCCCTGTAGGGAGGGAATTCCACAGCTTTGGAAGTCATTGCAGAGAAGGCTGATTTCAAGTCATCACCCCCCACACCTTCAATGGCACCCTAAGAAGAACTCTCCTGCTGCAGATCATAACAGCCTGACTGGCACATAGGGGAGGAGGTACTCTTGCAGGTATTTGGGGCCCAAGTCATTTAGGGCTCCAAACACCAAGGTGAGCACCTTGTACTGTGCTCCGAATCAAAGAGGCAGCCCGAACAGGCGCCATGCTCATCCTAACAGATGCCCAAGGCTGCAACTCAGTGTGTCAGGTCTTAACATTCTTGTGTTTTCATATTATCTCTTTATATCCATTCCTCACTGAAAGGCCAGACTCCAACACAGCACCTACCTGTGGGAAATGTTAACACAACTACGTCAGCAGGTTATGCATTTGAATTATTCACAGGCAAATTCAAACAAAGATCTTTTTGGGTGGGGGACTTAACTAGGCTCCATTCACCTTCGTCTTCCACGGGGGTGGGGGTTAAATTGAACATGAATAAATTAATCCAATCTGAAAGGTCAGAAGATTTTCACTCCTGTTGCTTTGCTGTCCATGAATGAGGCATTGGTCAACAGAGGTTTGGCCTGGTGAATTTATTTTCCCCAGGAGTGATTTGAAAGAATGATTGGCCCAGAGGCCCCGGGTGAAGACAAGCTGGGTTGAATGAGCTACTGCTTACAATCCCCTAAACTCACCTTTTTCCTCCATCCTAATGTAATTAGTGAGGTAGTCTCCAGCCTCTTGGTAATTTCCCAATTGCGCTGTAAGATTTTTTTCCCCTCCCCTTCTTGGTGCCCACTTATCAAGCTTAAAGTCTAATTACACTTATCTGTGCTGAAAATTGGCCATTATCGCTCCTTAAATTCCCACTAATTGTAAGAAATACTTCCTTAGCAAATGGCTAGATAATTTTCACTGGTAATCTAGACAGGATAAGCTCCACTGCTCCACTGCCTTCCTCTTTTCTTGTTAATACATTTAACACCCTTGTCTTATTTTTTATTTCCCCCCCCTGCCCCCATCTGGATGGCTCTGTTCCAGGGGTGAGCAAAGTGGTGACCGTGGGTATCAATGGGAATTGGCAGCGGTGGCTGAAAGTCAGAGACCTCACCAAGGGCATGACCTACTTGTTCCGAGTACAAGCCAAGACCATCACCTATGGGCCAGAGCTGCAAGCCAACATCACAGCTGGGCCAGCAGAGGGTAAGTGAGACACGAGGAACGTGCCAAGGCGAGGGAGGCAAGAGGGGGAGGGGAGACCAAACAGAGCCCACTGCATTAACACAGCACCCAGCAGCAAGGAAGGTGTTCAAAAGGCATTTTCAAGCCAGGGGAAAGTTAAGCGGCAAGACATGATTTCATGTCCTCCTTCACAGACAGTGGCAATGTCCAGGTGTCTCTACATAAAAGGCCTCAGCCCACAGACTGGTTGGGGGGGAGAACCCTACCGCATGGGTCATTTTCCCCAAACTACACCCAACTGACAATCGGCTTGTGTTACTGGTCCTCACTCTACTGTGGCTTTTGGATTCATCCCTCTCCCCCCCCCCAAAAAAAAATCCTGAATTCCACAACCTGTATAAATCAGGCAAATTTGCATATTTTGCATTAATACTGGGCTATTCTTATTCTTATTATTTTCGCATATTCTGGCACTGCTACTAACAAAGATGGCAGACCTAAGTAGGGCTCTGAATCCCTGCCACTGAAAATTGGAGGAAAATTAACAAATAAATCCTCCAGCTTTCTGGCTCCTGGCTCCTCAACAGTTATCCTGCACATTCAATCAAATCTTTGTAGCTGTAAAGGCTTGGAAATGACCTGGCCCCTTTCTCTAAGGGAGTCTGAGATTCTCAGGAGGCCATTTGGCAGAGATGGGCAGTGGCCTTCATGACACACCGGTCCAGGCTCCACAGTGGAGTTGTCTTCCCACAGTGAACACAGGGTTGTCCTGTCTGCTCATGGCATGACCCAGCCTGGGTGATGCAGAGCCTGTTAATGGGAGAGTCGAGAACAGAGTAGCTTCACCAGGTAACTCTCTTCTCGAAAGAGGCATCTATTTGCCAGAGGCCTCCTGATTTTTCATCTCTCCAAAGTGACTGGACCACATGGTGGAAATGGCTGTTCCTTTCACCCTGCCTCATGCTTGTTCTTTCCATTTCACCCCTCCCTATAGGCTCTCCAGGTTCCCCTCAGCATGTGCTGATTTCAAAAACAGCCTCTGGACTGACTTTGTACTGGACTGAGGGAGTACCAGGAAGCCGACCCACGACTGGCTACATCATAGAAACCAGACCATCAGGTAGGCCACAGAAATGGAGAAAGAGAGTGTGCAGATTATCTGATCCCTAAAAAACATGGTCTGGGGTAGGGGGGGGCACGGAAGATAGGAGGGGGAAAGTTGGGAATGGGGTCATATCTTATCACATTTTGACAAGCTCCAAAACATTGACATCTGGATGATTTATCCTTTCACACTTGACCCCACACGACCTCTGGCTTACCCACCCTGCTTCTTGTGCCACTGCTTTCCCTCGGAGAAAGCCGCTCTTTAATGTTCAATTGGAACAACCGGAAATTCAGGTTTTCTCCAGATTGATGTCTGCTCCAATTTAGCACCAATGACTGGGTTTCCCGGGGAAAGGAGCAGGGCAAGGGGGAAACCCCTCAGCCCCGTGCTTTTCGGCACATGGCAATTGGCAGTGTGGACGAGCCCTCACTTTGGCCTGCCTCCGGCTAGGAGGATGGCACCTTGGCTGCGACCATTTGGAATAGCTCCTCTCCTGGCTTGGAGCCACGATTCCTTCCTGCTCAGGGCAGATTCTCCTGAGTTGCAAGGGAGGCTAAGTGCCAGCCCTGACTTGCAGGTCTTTAGGTGGCATAACCCAGGAAGAAGGAAGCTCGTGGATAAAAGGTTTCTCATTGGCTACCAGCCTTGGTGACTCTGCTCTGTCTCCACAGTTGGAGGCAGCAATGCTTCTGAATGCCAGTGGCTGGAAACCACAGGAGTCCTGGGAGTGGGCTTTTGTGCTCAGATCCTGCATGTGGGTTTCCCATTGAGGCATCTGGTTGGCCACTGCGATAACAGGATGCTGGACTAGATGGGTCATTGGCGGATCTGGCATGGCTCTTCTTGTGTTCTCCTTGCTCAGTTTTCAATCATTTCAACAAGGTTTGCAAAGGAGAAAGTTCTGCTGGACCAGAGCCCAGGCCACCCATGAGGCGAGGTGAGGCAGTTGCCTCAGGCAGCAGATGTGGTCTCCTCTGCTGCCTCTCCTGCACCTACCTGCCCTCCACCTTCTCTGTGCACAGCTATGGTGGTGGGCAGAAATAGAGGCATTTTCTGTTTAGCCCAAAGGGACAAAATGTCCTGGGCTGGGCCTTCCATCATCTGCAAAATCTTGGCAGCTTCCTCTGGCCCTCCTGGGTCATATCCATTGTTCAACGCTGTATCCATTCTCTGTGCCAGACCTGCTGGTATGTCGTGCGTCGTCTCACTTGGAGACAGTTGAGAGAGTCCTTCCAGTGAGGTTCTCAGTTGCATTAGCACAGCTTTGTGCAGCCTGGACCCACTCCACTGCATCTGCAAACAGATTGGGCGAGGAGTGCATAGAAAGAGAGAGCCCCTCGCTGGGCCTAACAACTGAGTCTCTTAATTCTCCCACAGATTATTTTAATCCCGTTCATGCCGCCATAATAAACGAACGAGGCTGTTTGTGCGCTGGGATTCCTATTCTCCCTTTCAGGCAGAATCTGCAGAGAGCGTGAAATGCGATCCAGGCAAGGGGAGGATAATAATTGGATCTCTGGCTTATTTCACACACGCTTCGGCTTCATTAAAACGTTCTGCATCTCGCTCAGTTTTGCCCCTCCTGCGCTTTTGTGTAGAGTTTTTCTCTCTCTCTCTCTCCGAGTTCAGAGCTCAGCCAGAGAGAAGAGGCAACGGTTCCCCTCCCTGAGTCACTGCTCTGCAACTAACGCTGGAGATTATGCTGCACCTTTGCTGCATCTTTGCTCCTGACCAGCGATGTGTTGCCCTGAGCGGGAGGCAAATGGCTGACCCAGACCAGCTCTCTTTGTGTATAAAACCCCAGAGGGGGGAAGGACCTCTGTGTTTGTGCAACCACAATCAAGGCGTCTTAGTAGGCAAATGAAAAGCGTGAGCACTTTGTCAATATTTAAACAACTTACCATTACCTTAGGGTTCCACATCTCAGCTGTCATCTATTATAGGCCTCATTACCCTAAACGTTAAATGCAGCATTCTCTCTTTTTTTCCTCCTCCCAACTGCTGCTGTAGCTCTCAGCCAGGGAACTGAAAATGCACTGCGAAACCATGCTGGGTGTTACCTCCAGTTGCTTCTACCTGGCAAGCGTTCAGTGTTTTTCTCACTATCAAAGGGGTCCTTTGCCATACTATTTTTTTAAAAAGAAAGCCCTCAAGCTATGCCTGTTTTTTTGTTTGTTTGTTTGTTTGTTTGTTTGTTTGTTTGAGCTCACCCAACTCCAGAGAATCTGGCTGGGCAAACAAACAGATGAGGTCTGATGCCTCCACCAGAAATTTTTCCTGCTACTGATCGCCAGCCAGCCAAGTAAGAAAACCTTACAGCTGGGGCAGAAGGGGCAATACAGAAGTGCAGGGCCAGATGCAGCCCCCTGAGAAGTACCAGCTGCTCCTGCCCCAGATAGCTGGACCTGCTCAAACAGCTAGAAGGTGCAGGATCAGAACTGCAAGCAATTCTTTACTGCCAATACCCAGCAGTGAAAGGTGCCAGTCTCTGACTGCCAACCCAGAAGTAAGGGAATATCAGAGGATCATAGAAGTGTAGAGTTGAAAGGGACTCAAACCCCTGCAGTGCAGGGTATTGTTGGTTGTGACAACAGGACCAAGAGGTATCGATCCCTTGTGGATGTGGCTAAGGAACCCAGCCAGCAGCCTCCCATTCCACCCAATGGGTTGATGACCATGACCTGCTGCAGCTTTAAAAAAATGCCCTGGCTTTGGTGAGGCTCCAGTGAAGTAGCAACCAAGAGTGCCTGTTGGCACAATCCCCCTATTTCATTGCTTCCACTTATTCCATCTCGGATGTGGATGCAAACCAGCAAGAGCCAGTCAAATGCAAAGTCTCTGCCTCTCTGCCTCATCCCTGTGCCACAACGGCCACCCCCCACCATCCCTGCCTTGTCCCACCCTCTGGCAGCACATCAACAGTTTGCCAGCCTTCGCTTGGCATCTGGTCTGTGCCATAAACTCAGCCTTTGCTCCTTAAAAACAAATTAACCCCGGTTCTTGTCGGGCCCTTCTGGGGCAGCAGGGGGAGCGACATTTACAGCACAGTCTCTCCGACCCCAAAAAGCAGGGCAGGGAAATCCCTGGTGGTACGTGTGCAAGAGAGGGCTCTCCAGCCGCCCCCATCTCCTGCTCCAGCCTGGCAGGCATCTGTTAGTGGCCTGCGCGCCATCAGGTCTAGGAGCCGCTGTGGGTTGACTGGCAGTTTGCTTCAGCCCAGAGCACCTGACTAATTGTCCGTGAAATCGCACTCTTGTGTCGGGGCCGCGTCTGTTCTAACACCTGCAGCTCACACGGCGCCTGCCGCTCACCCCCTCCGAAGGATTAAAAAAGCACACAGTGCAGGAGTGCTTCTCAGGCACTGGAAAAAGAGCATGAGAAGTCCAGAAGAGCCTGCGGGATCAGGCCGGTGGTCCAACTAATCCAGCAGCCTCTTTTCGCCATGGCCAAGCAGATGCCTCAGTGCAAAACCCACAAATGCACTCTGGTTTCCAGCAACTGGTATTCAGAAGCATCGCTGCCATGGAAGCAGAGCACATCCATCCTGGCTGGTAGCCAGGGGTAGCTTTCTTCCACCCCCAGGAATTTGTCTAATCCTCTTTTGAAGGCATCCAAGCTGGTGGCCATCCTGGGGGGAATGAGTTCCGTCGTTGCGTGAAAAAGTCACTTCTTTTGTTCCTCCTGCATCTTCCAAACTCCAGCATCCCTGAATGCCCAGAAGTTCTAATGTTAGGAGACAGGGAGGAAAACGCTTCTCCATCCACCCTTCCATGCCGGGCGTCATTTTATGAACTTCTGTCATGGAAACTGTAGAGTTGGAAGGGACCACGAGGATTATCTAGTCTGACCCCCTGAAATGCAGGAATTTTTCATCCAACATGGGGCTCAAACGTAGGACCCTGAGATTAAGAGTCTCATGCTCTGCTGTCGGAGCTATTCCATACAAGGCACGTTGGCTGGGAATCGAACCTGGGTCAGCTGCTTGGAAGGCACCTATGCTCACCACTAGGCCACTAACACTTGTGTCACTTCTTGCTCACTTTTCTATAAATGAAAAAGTCCCAAATGCTGCAAGCTTTCCTCACAGGGGAGTTGCTTCACCCCCTGGACCCCTTGGCTACCCTTTTTTGAATTTTTTCCCAGCTCTGCTTTGTCCTTTCTGTGATGAGGCCAGGTGGGAGTCATTATTGCCTTCTCTGGCAATGCCCGCGCCTGCTTCGGGATCTGGTAGGAGGTTCAAAGTGTTTTGGCACAAGATGTGTCTTCCCTCTAACCACCGCCCCCCCCCCACCCCTTCGTAGGCAACTTGGATGGGCTTAGGAAGCAGCAAGGGAATCATAATGACAGGATTCTTTCCCTCCACCCTGCCCCCACCAGGAAGAAATTTCCCTTTTATGGACTTTACATTCCCCCCTTCTTTTGCAAAAATGTGTGTACAGCCTAAGCAAAGTTAGGGAAAGGATTGCATCTCACAATACATTACCCAAGAACTGGGGTGGAGCAGCTGGGCCGGGGACTCTGTGTGAGAGGCATAGGAAGCGTATTTTCTCCCTGCGTTAATCATAAGCAGCCCTTTATCAGGTTTTTGCCTTCTAGGGTTCCCTTATCAAGTTTTGGGGAAGGGGGTGCATTGCTTGCAGCCCACAAGTGATCTCTCTGGAATGAAAAATGCAGCCCAAGCTCCAGGTTCTATTAACCAAATGGCCTCCCCCCCCCCAAAAAAAAGTGTTGTTTTCTGACACTTTCAAGCAAACATTTTGAAGGCAGGAAGCTCGTTGCAATGGCTTTTGGTTACAGAAAGCCTTAGCGCATTGTGATCAGGGTGTTCCCCTTTAGCCTCAAAAGAAAAGCTGGTGTTTTGGGCATCCATCTGTCTCGAGAGGCAATGGAGTGTGCTTCCAGGGGTGAAGTCAAACTGCTGCATTAGCAGAACTGAAGTGGCCTCCCCGCGGTGCAAGCCTGGGCAGTGTGGATGGAGGTCCTGGGCTGCCAGACAACAAGACCCCAGACCCCCTTCCTCTCGGCCTCTCTGATGTGGTCCAAAGGAAAGCAGAGCAATATGCTTGCCCCCAGTTTGGCAGTCAGAGCCCAACAACATCTGGAGGGCCTAAGGTTGAAGAAGGCTGAGCAGCAGGGCTAGGAGAGACTCCTCCGCGAGACCTTGGGAAGCAGCTCTCATTCAGATTAGATAACACAGTGGGCTAGAGATGGACCTGCAGTATAAGGCAGGCTGGTGATTCAAAGGAGGAAGAGCTGCTACTCTGCATAAAAAGGAGACAGCCCAAAACACATCCTTGGCATCTCCAGTTGAAGGGATCTCCAGTGGTGGGAAGCACCAGTGTCTGAGGTCCAGGCTACTGAGCTAGAAGGAAGCAGCATATGATTGGGGAAGGGCCATAGCTCAGTGGTAGAGCATCCGTCTCGCTTGCAGGAGGTCTCCGCTTCAATCCCCAGTAACTCCAGGTAGGGCTTGGAGAGACTTCCTGTCTCAAACCATTGTGGGGATGCTGCCAGTCAGTGAAGACAATGCTGAGCCAGATGGACCAATGGCCTGACTCAGCGTGAGGCTTCCTGTGGGTAGATTGGCTGCCTAGGACAGACCCAGACTCTTCCAAGTAGGGAAACCTCAGCAGGATGACACTCTAAATGCCTGTGCACACGACTCATTTAAGTGGTTTTGAGAGAAACCTGCAAGAATAGCAGCTCCAGGTCAAGAAAAAGGCCAGCTTGCAAGCAGAACTGGTAGATTTTCTCCAGGTAATTGGATTCTCCACCCCCATCTCCATTATGGACCAAGTGGCTGTTGTAATACCCATGGCAGAAAGCCCTAGTTTAGCAAAAGCAGGTATTCCCAGTCACTTCACTAATGGGATTCACCAATGGGATCTTGCCTTTATAGAGGGAAGCCACCACCCAGACAGCCCTCAAATTGAAATTCTCAGTATTTACTAACACAGACAGCCCGCTCTATTACACGGATGTTGTGCAGAATGAAATGAAGCTTTTATTTGTTTTTATGTACTGCAAGCTACCTTCTCGGTTGCTGTGTATCTGCCCTCTGACTTTAAATAAAAGTCTAGGCTTTCCTTATTACATTGTAAGATTATCGTTGTTGTTTTTTGTTGTTGTTTTAAAGGAAATGTCTTATTTTCCCCTGCCTTGCACACAGTTCCTTTATGGACAAAAATCGTACCATTTAGGCTCTTAGAAACCAGTTTTGTGGGCATTGAATGCCTCTTCTGTCTAGTAATTCAAGCAGGTTCAGGGAAGAGCAGCCCAGTTGATCAAGGGGATGAAGCAACTCCTCTTTGAGGAAAGGTTGCAGCCTTTGAAACTTTTTAGTTTAGGGAAAAGGCAAGCGAGGAGTGATGGGATAGAAGCTTATAAAATTACGCAGGACATGGGGAAAGCAGTAGAGAAAAGTTCTTCTCCCTCATAACACTAAAACTCATGGGCATCCGGTGAAGATTCAAGACAGCAGAAAGAAAGTCCTTCTTCATGCAGCACCTAGTTAAACTTTGGAACTCTCTGCCACAGGAGGCAGTTGGCCATCAAATGGGATGGCTTGAAAAGATGATTGGACAGATTCATGGAGGAGGAGGGGGCTATCAAAAGCTAGCAGGGGCTTTGGCTATGCTTTGCCTCCATAGGCAGTATTGCTTCTGGAATACCAATGTCTGGAAGCCATGCGGGAAATGCTCCTGTGCTTGGATCCTGTTTGTGGGTTTCCCACAGGCGCATGGTTGGCCACTGTGAGAACAGGATGCTGGACTAGATGGGCCCTTGGCCTGATCCAGCAAGCTCTTCTTCTGTTCTAGGTTATCTTGAAGCAAGAATTCCATAAACCAGTTATGCTTTCGTCCCATGAAGCTGAATGTTGGAAGTTTCGGGACAGATTTAAACGGACTTGTTCACAAAGCGCATAGTTGAACCATGGACCCCACAGGAGGCAGTGAAGACCACCCACCTGGATTAGGCAAATTCATGGAGGAGAGGGCTATTGATGGCTACTAGCTTCCCCCCCCCCAACCTGACCCTTCTAGCTGGAGGTGCCAAGGAATGAACCTGGAGTCTTGGCAAGTGCAAAGGATGGGCTCCACATCATGTGCTGTGTTCCCTCATCAGTTAGGAACACCTGACACTGGCATATTTCAGTGTGGAGTTGGAAGGCCACTTGCGTGATTGCACACAATGGGATTTCCTACCCTTGCACATAGGTTATCCTTGTGAACTCTGGGAGTGGAGCTCATTGGTGGCCAGCACTCACACCATGTTTCTGTGAAAGGTCCAGGAATGCTCCCCCAAACCCCTTTCCTTGCTTCTTTTCTAGATGAAGGGTTGTGGGACCTGTTTGTGAAGGACATTCCCCGCGGCGCCACGTCTTACACAGTCGGCCTGGACAGGCTGAAGCAGGGAGTGAGCTATGAATTCCGGGTGGTGGCTGTGAACGAGTTTGGATACGGAGAACCCAGCGCTCCTTCCACTGCAATATCAGGTAGGTAAACTGTGCCAGTGCCTCACCGGGGACTTGGGCAAAGTCTGGTTATTGTGGGTGGTCAACATCTAGCGACTCCTCCCATTGTAGGATTTGGTCATGGAATCACAGAACTGCCGAGCTAGAAGGAACCCAAAGCCCCTTGCAATGTACTAGTCCACTAGAGACTGTTTGAATTGGAGCACAGCTGGTGCCTTTCTTTAATCTGGGAAGGGGGCTCACTGCAACAGGAGAAGCTGCAGCAGTATAAACTTGCACTCTCACATGCAAACATGCAGTCATGCCCATTCTGTGTGGCTCTATTTCATGAGCCAACACCATTCAGGGCCAGGGATCTTTTCAAAGTGTAAAGGTGACAGCACCTCGCAATTCAGAGAGCAGGGGTCAATGCTGCATTAATGCAAAAGCATTAAAGCCCAATTTTCTAAAACAGGGCAGGTTACGTGGGAGACATGCACCCAGTTTGTGTTTCCCAGAGGAAAGGCAGGATACGAATGTTTTAATCAAACTATTCTTACGCCACATTCACACCACTTTGAACAGTCACAATCTTCTGCCAAAGTATCCCTGGGAACTATAGTTTGTTACATGTGCTGAGAGGTGTTAGGCGACCCCTGTTCCCCTCACATAGCTACAGTTCCGGAGTGGTTTAATGATCGATTCCTCTTCCCAGGTAACTCTGGAAACTGTTGCTCTGTAGAGAAGTAGGGGGTCTCCTAACAACTCTTAATATCCTCAACAAACTACAGTTCCTATTATTATTATTATTATTATTATTATTATTATCATCATCATCATCATCATCATCATCATCATCATCTTTTTAGAAAGCCATGGTTGTTTAAAATGGCATGATTCTGCTCTAGGTGTACAGTGCAGATGGGACCTTGAATGTTCCAGCATTCAGCTTGCAGCTTCATTGATAACCTGCTCTTCCTCCGTGGAACTACTCAGCAGTATCATACCACTTTAAACTAGAATGGCTTTGCCCACATGGGAACTGTAATTTGTTAAGGGCATTAACATATTGGTTGTGAGTCCTAGAATATCTTCTCTCTGCCTTGCAGGCCTTTTCCACCTAGCCTGGACTGACTCCACCTACAAAAACTGACTCTTGGGTTGGAGGGCTGCTAGGGGCCGTTTGTTGGGTTGTGGGTTTCTGCTGGTGGTTTTCTGTATCTTTTTTAAAAATGTTGTTGTGATTTATGTGGCAATTGTTCAGTTTGGTTGCATATTTTTAAGTGTTTTAATTATTTTTATGACTACTTTTGTTATGTTGCACGTCACCTTGAGCACGAATTGAGCACATAAAATTATGTATGTATGTATTCAGAGATCACCAGTCCCTTCACAGAGCTGCAGTTTCCAGAGTGTTTGATTGTGAAACCACTGGGAACCGGGGCACTGGGGAGGAGGGGTCTCCAAACAACTCTCAGCACCCTTAAACTACAGCTCCCAGAATACAGGGGGGGGGGCATGGCTGTTTAAAATGATACCATGTACATGGCCTTCCTCCCCTGGCCCAACTTCCCTGCTTTGAATGAAAGAACATGGCTCAGAGTTCAAGTACAGTGGTACCTTGGTTCTCAAATGCCTTGGTGCTCATACAACTTGGAACCCAAACACTGTAAACCAAGAAGTAAGTGTTCCGGTTTAGAAACTATTTTCAGAAGTCGAACATGCTCTGTTTTGAGTGTTATGCTTCCGATTTGAGTGCCACACTTCTGTTTTGAGTGTTACGCTGAGGTCTGTCTGTTTTTGCTATTTATTTTGAGTTTTTGTTTTTGCTGCTCTTTTTTTGTTTTTGTGACTGTTTGATTGATTGTGTGACTGCAGTACATTGTTTCTTGCTTTCCTTTTTTGGATCAATGGTCTCATTATATAGTAAAATTCATGTTAAATTGCTGTTTTAGGAGTTGTTTTTAAAAGTCTGCAATGTATTAATCCATTTTGCATTACTTTCTATGGGAAAGCATGCCTTGGTTTTGGAGCACTTTGGTTCTGGAACGGACTATGAGAACCAAGGTACCACTGTAATGCTGGGCCCACAATGTGGTGTGATAAGATCTGACTGTCCACGATGCAACTTCTGGAAAGAAGATTAATGGGAGCAATAGACGGGTTGCATCTGAACAGTAGGACGCAGTGAGGAGGCCAAATTTGGCCTGCAAGCTGGAGGTGGCCTACCCAAATGCTTAGAAAAGAATCCAGAAACAGTGCTTAAGGATGAGAACAGAAATCTTGCTCCAGCAGCACGGCAGCAGCAGGAGGCCCCATTAGCTAAAGTGGAGCTTCAGGTTAAGAACGGACCTCCTGAACGAATTAAGTACTTAACCCGAGATACAGTGGTACTTAATTCGTTCCGGAGGTCCGCGTCGCCAGAGCACAATTTCTGTTCTCATCCTGAAGCAAAGTTCTTAACCTGAGGTAACATTTCTGGGTTAGCGGAGTCTGTAACCTGAAGCGTATGTAACCTGAGGTACCACCATACATAGATCTGTGTTTTGCTGGGGGGAAACACAACTTCCTATAGGCAGCATCAACTGGTGGCCTCCTGCAGGTTTAGAAGCCTTGCTAGACCCAGCATTCAGAGATCTCCCTGTGCTTACTGAAAGTCTCTGGCTTCAGGGAGGCATTTTTCAGATCACTTCTGCTGCTTCAGCAAAAGCTGAGAAGAAGGAAAAAAACCTTTTTATTTTTTAAATAATAATAAATCTTTTCATGGTTCAAAAGTTTGGTTCCTGAGGGGGGATTTGGATAGTTCTGCAAGCCTCGCACTACTCTCTCTTTTTCTTTTCCCTTAAAAAAGAAAAGAAAAGAAATTTCTCTTGCCATCATTTTTCTCTGCTCCTGGTGTGAGATGCCCAAACACCATTGAGCAGAAGGAGAATCGAAAGTGGGAGCCAAATGCCCCCATCATCGCAGTTACCTTCACTGGCCCTGCATAGCTGAACCCCAACTCTCCCCCCCCCCAGGAGGAGAGCAGCTCCTATTTCAGAACCCCACAAGGGCAGCCGTGGCGCAGGGACTAAGGCTCCAGCTCATTCAAAGGGATGCTTTATTTATTTACTATTTAATGCATTTATAACCCACATTTCTCCCAAAGTTGGGATTCACGGCGGCTTCCAACATTTTAAAACATCATTATAAGATACAAAGTAGTACAACAGATTGGTTTAAAACTGTAGTTAAAATACCGGTACATCAAAGCACAATTTAGTACCAGCATTGAAATCCAGTTTGTCCTGAGAGCAGCCCAGGGGCCAGCTTCACCTGCCCCTTAGTTTCCAAAGGCCTGCTGGCATAAGGATGACAGAGAAGGTGCCAGACTGACCTCTCTTGAGAGGGAATCCCACCATCGCAAAGTAGCCACAGAAGAGGCTCTCTCTCGTGTCACCATCAATGGTGCATCTGATGGGACCGAGAGAAGGTGCTCACCTGAGAATCTCATCACCTGGTCAGGTTCATTTAGGGAGATGCAATATTTCCCGTAGCCTGGACGCAAGTCATACTTTGCAAAGTGCCGCAACTCCTTCCTCTGGGGTGGCTCTGTTGCCTCCCAGGGATAGGTGCAACTTCTTGCAAGTAAACAGCATATTTATGTGATCTCCGCTTGAGTGGAACTATTTAACCACCCACTTCCTTGTGATGCCCTAATGCCTGCTTCAGATCGGCCATAGGGGAGAATATCATTTTCTGTTGGGAGCGCCAGGAATAAAGGATGCAGAGCACTACAGGCTCCTGCCACTCAAGCCGAGTGTGATTAATTAAACCCGTTCTCAGACTTGCCTGTGGTTTGCCTGGCCACAGCGGAGCTCAGCCAGTGCTGCTTGGATGCTGCTCTGGTCCTTGTCAGATTCGCAGCAGATAATCTTTCTGAGTGGCAGGAGAAATGGGGAATGTGGCTGTCCGCGCGCTGCCCGTTATTCATGCTTGTTGTTGCCCAGAGCAGAACCTAAGAGATGTGCAAACTGCCTTTGCAACAGAAACTGGAGCACAGGGAGCGGGAACAAGCAATAATAAAAATAATGCTTCAGATCCTGGTCCATTTTCAAGGGAAACTCTGGCTTCTCCAAAATTGGAAACTTTTGCTATTCACCTTTGATATGCCTGGCCTGAGCCATTGTCACCTTTGGAGAAATCTTGATCACAAAATCGGTAATGAAAGGAATAGAAGTTCTGGATGGGATGAGTTAAGCTGGGCAAATGATTAAGATTATTTTGTTGCAAGGTTGATTCCTAAACAGGTTGTTTGTCTTCCCCTCGCCTCCCCACCCTGCCAATCTCCTTGCTTGCAGCTCATACAGAATCTCCTTTCTATGAGGAATGGTGGTTCCTGCTCGTGATGGCTCTCTGCAGCCTCATTCTCATCCTGATGGTGGTGTTTGCCCTGATCTTGCATGGCCAGACCAAGAAATACCGGAACTGCAACACAGGTGAGATGGCCTCTCAGTGATACTGGGCATTCTGCCCTTCTGCCTGTGACTTACAGGCCCCCAAAGAATACTATGTAGTAGAAACAGAGACTACAGTACAGTCGTACCTTGGTTCTCGAACACCTTGGTACTCGTATGTTTTGACTCCCGAAAGCTGCAAACCCAAAAGTGAGTGTTCCGGTTTGCAGGCGTTTTTTGGAAGCCGAACATCCGACACGGTTTCCGATTGAGTGCAGGAAGCTCCTGCAGTCAATCGGAAGCCACGCCTTGGTTTTCGAACATTTTCGGAAGTCGAATGGATTCCATTTGAGAACCAAGGTATGACTGTATAATGAACATAACAACGTAACAAAAAAAAATTTCTCCCCGTAGAAAGCTGCAGGGAGACTATGCCCTGCACCCTCACCCGGATAATGGATACAAATTTAGAATCAGTTTCCCATGGATAGAAAACTAGCGCATCAGAGAGAAAGGTTCTCACTCAGCCCTTTGCCTGCCGTGCTGATCTGCTAGTTGCAGGGAATTTTTAAAACAAGAGAGCTTCAAAAGATGAAATTCCCCCCCACCTGCTGCCTGAAATGGTGCTGTCCATTTTGCTAGCTCACGTTACCATATGTGTAGGAGTCCCTTCCTAACCTGGGTGCTTTCCAAAAAGAACCAGGGGTACATTTCAAAATGCATAGAGAAAACAAGGGGAGGGTCTTGCCCTGACAATGGCTAAAAGCTTAAAGTGATTTTGAACAACACCGCTGTGATCTCTGCTCTTTCCAAAAATCTCTGCTCTTGCTGAAATGTGCCGTCACCTGAGTGCATGTGGAATTTGTCATGTGATAAAATGCTAATATCTGTTTGCATCACCATATGCCTGACCATTCTGGGCATTCAGTGGAAAAATATGTTTGTGTCTGGGTTGTCCTGTCCTGGCTGTGGGGCTCGCTGTTGCCCGGCTGCTGTGGGATTGCATGTCTCATGGTAACTTTTGTTCCCCATTGCGAATTCCTTACCCTTTGGGTTTTTAAAGCACCCTTTGCAATGCCAGCAAAAGTCACCTCTTCTTTTCTCCCTCCTCCTCTCTTTAAACCTGGCCTCTTGGCCTTTCGCAAGGGGTGCTTATATATGGATTGCTCAGCCCCTGAATCCTGCGTCAGGAACTTCTCAAATCAATTTGCCTCCCATTTTCCTCCTGAGATGTCCAAGTCTTTCCAGCTACCGCTGCTGCCAGTTGTGCGTGATGCTTCAGTAACCTGCACGGACCGGTGAAATATGCATTAGTTTTAAGAGCCAGGGGTTTCCTGGAACGTCTAGCGTGCAGGTGGAGGAAGTCACTGTGTCCTGGGCTCTGTGGTGCTGCACCGCTAATAAAAGATTTGGGGCAAGGCAATGGGAAGAGGGAGTATTAGGGACTGGCTAAGGAAAGCCATCTTTTCTTTTCTGAAGACTCAGCGATTCAATGCTCAAAGAAAGGATTTATATATCCCCCACCTTCCCCCAGTATAAATTCACTTCTAACAAGTGTTAGTAAATCAGGTTTTATTCCCCTGGGATTTGAAATGTATGAATGCCATGGCATTTTACTGAGCTAATGCTATTACAGGCTTCTATGCACAGTGCATAGACAAATCTCTCATCTCCTTCCTTGTGCTCTCCATTTGGAGGATGCACATGAAAAGGCAGCTCTGTCCTCCACCTTTCTGCCAAGCCTTAATGCAGCATCACAGCTGAAGTCTGGGATCAAATAGCTGCCTGTTGTAGCAGAGGAGATTTATGGCTGGCCTAGGGGTGGGGTGGGAGGAGAGCATGCTCATTAAATGAGCTCTCGCTGTGTGTGTGTGTGTGTGTGTGTGTGTGTGTGTGTGTGTGTGTGTCTCTCTCTCTCTCTCTCTCTCCTCTCAGAGTCCTGTGGGGTTACACAGCTGGGGCAGCAAGGCCCTTGAGTTGCAGGGCACACAACAGATGCTATATATTGGAGAATCGCGCTGCCTATGTGCTCAGAGATTGCTATATGTGCTCAGAGGGTCATCGTGCTGGGGAGATCTAGGCTCATATCCCTGCTCGGCTATGGAGGTCGCTGGGCCAGTTGCCATCTCTCAGCCTAACCTATCTCACAGGGCAGTTGTGAGGATAAAGGGAGGGACAGGAATGTCCTCCGAGTTCCCTCCATGAAGCTGAAATGTATCAATAACAAGTAACTAAATGCAAAGCTAACCCCCCTGCCTTAATGCAGGATGCCCGAGCAACAGGTGACCCTCTACCGTATTTTTCGTTCTATAGGACGCACATTTCCCCCTCCAAAAATTAAGGGGAAATGTGTGTGCGTCCTATAGAGCGAATGCAGGCTGCGCCGCTAAGCCCAAAGCCAGAACAGGAAGACGGAGCACTGCGGAGCGCTCCGTCTCGCTTTTCTAGCTTGGGGACGGCTGCGCGCACAGCCTCTCCAGGGCAGTGGGGTGTCTTCACCCTGCTGTCCTGCAGAAGCTAGCAAGGCTGTTCCCAAGCCAGAACAGCGAGACGGAGGGCTCCGTCTCACTGCTCTAGCTTGGGGACGGCTGCGCGCAAAGCCTCTCCAGGGCAGTGGGGCGCTGCGCTCCAAAGGCTTCAGGGATCTTTGAGGCTGGCGATGGGGGAAAGCAGCGCTTTCCCCCACCGCCAGCCCCACAAGCTCTGGTGAATGTACCTTGAACGCACCTTGTTTTAGAGGGGGAGAACAAGAAAAAAAATCCCTGTTCTCCCCTTCCTATGGTCCGGTGTGTCCAATGGAGCGAAAAATACGGTAAGTCAAAAGCAAGTCACCCGCCATGTATGGTGGTCAGCCAGGGGCTAAATAAACCTCCTGTTTTTCCTGCCTGCCCTGGTCTGCAAAATGAGAGTGGGGTGGATGGGTTGTTGAGCCCCTGGCAGGTGGACTACACTCATCTAGATGGGTTGCCAGCTGTGCAGAGATGCCCTTGGTTTGGGCATATAGCCCTCTGGCTACTAACCCTTGTGGAATACAAGCACTGACTTCTGTTCTGGATTCTGCATTTTAAAGCCTGAGCAAATTGCACGTTGGGTGTAAGATCTGTTTACCGTTTGGTAACCCCAGAATATATTTCCTCATGCTTCTCTAGCTTCTGGCACTCTTCTTTAAGAGCTGAATTTTTGGAAATGCTATCCTGTCCCTATAGCTCGTGATGTGGCCTCTTCTATGAAGGTAGTGGAGCAATTATTTTGTTCTCATTGAGCGCTCTGCGCAGCACTAGAAGCTGGAATATGTCTAGCTCACAACTCGCAGGGATGCAACTGTGCAAACCAATACAGCCTTCCTTGTGTGCAAGTAAATTTCTTCGAGCAAGCAGACATAGCACTGTGCTGTTGTCCTGGGCAAGCCCACACTTTCTGCTGAACTGGAGCAAAGAGCAATCGCGGAAAATTCCATTGCCACTTGTTCCAATTCAGCAGTTAAACATAGGCTTTCCTGGGGAAAGTGCCAGGACAAATAAAACTAAACAAAAACAAAAACACTCGGACACAGACCTGGAAAGCCAGGACCTGTGCTTAGAAATGTGGGTGTGGATGAGCCCTTAACCAGGAAAAGAGACAGAATGCGATGTAGCAGCAAACTAGGTGGTACTGTGGACGGTAGCACTTCAGACCGAAGATGGTGATTACCTTTAAAAATGCTCCCTGCAAATAAACAAAACATGAGCACACTAGGGAGAAAAGTTACAGCCCACTCCCTCCTGTGCTAGCTTTCTTCTTACGGTGAGTTTATGCAAAGGAATATTCAGGAATGTAACCCTGCATTCTGAAGGGGCGTTGATCCCTTCTGCCACCTCAGGGTGCTATTAAGTCTCTTCATTCTGTTGCATGCAGGCCAGACCTTGGTGCCACTGAGCTGAGTCAAAGGTGTTTCTCAGTAAACATTGGCTGGAGCAGGCAGCAGAGCTGTAATCCTAAACATACTTCCTCAGGAATAAATCCCACTGAAATCAATGGAGCTTTACTTTCAAGATAACTTGAATGAGATTCGGGGGCTGTGTAACTTGAAAGCCTCTCTTGTGTTCTCAGGGTGCCCAGGTGAGATGAGCTGTTTAAGCCTGAGAGCACTTAATCTGGCTGTTTGCTTTAAATTTTGCTCCAGGCATCTATGCCTGATGGCGAAACCTGTATGTGATTACAAACCTTGCTTACCATCAGAGCCCCAGAACCCCCTTCAGGGGGAAAAAACCCCTTACAAAAGAAGAAATTGCAAATTACTGGTGTTGTCCTAATGAAATGCGACATTGTAGGTCAGGAGTCGCCAACCTTTTTGGACTAGTGAATTTTGGGAGCATTCTGGGCGTCCCAGTCACAAAATGCCTAAATTAGAAAATAATAATGCAGAATTAGAAAGACAACCTTATGCTTGCTTTGAGATGTCAACGATGTCCTGCCAGCCCTGGTTACAGAAATATCACACACAGAGCGATGCACAGATGTTGCTGTCTAATAACAACAGGGAGCAATCCTCAGTACTGGGGGAAATGTAGCCCCACCTCTCAGATTTCACAGAAATTGCCCAACTGCACTGATTGCCTATCACTTTTCAGGCCCAATTCAAAGCTTTTGACCTATAAAGCTGTAAACAGCTCAGGACCACAATACACCAAGGACCGCTTCTCCTCATATAAATCAGCCCAGACCCTGTGATCATCATCTGAGGCTCTTCTTAGTGTGCCTCCTCTACAAGAGGTCTGGAGAGCATCAACATGAGAACAGGCCTTTTCTGTGGTGGCCCCCATTTGTGGAATGCTTTCCCCAGGGAAGCTCGCCTGGTGCCTTCATATCTTTAGGCACCAAGCAAAAGTGTTACTCTTCACCTAGGACTTTGGCTGTTAAACAATCTATGGGCTTTAAACTATATTAGTATGTTATGTATTTTGGTGTTTTTATATTGTAAACCACCCTGTGATCCTTGGATGAAGGGCGGTGTCAGGGCTGCCTCAGGTCCTAGCTCACAAAGGACCAACGCCAGTTTCTCTTTATATACAGAAGTATTTATTGAAGTTCATTTTCCGTTTCACAGCCACGGCGCGCAGCCCTAAGTCTGTTACGCTAGACCGTTGAAGTTCCGTCTGAGTCAGTCCCTCCCCTGCACCAGTTTAAGACCCTTGCCTTGCTCCACCTCCTTCTTTCTTCCCTCTTCCGCCGGGTCTTCCTGCCCGCTGGGGCTTCGCCCCTCCTGGACTCCTCTGACGCTGATTCCCCGGATTGTTTCCCCTCCCTCCGGCGGGCTTTAGGACCTGGCTCCCAATCCGGGCTCTCTGTTTTCCCGCGCGCCTGTACATTTGAACTTGGCGCGCGCGCCCAGCTCCCAACCTTCCTTCTGATCGTTACATTACTCCCTTCACTGCTTCCCTCCTCTTCCAGGAGGATGGCTGGTTCTGACCTTCCCTCCATTCCTGCTGACGGAGCCGCTCCCCCTGACACACTGGAACCTTCCCCCTCCTCGCCACGCTCTGGTGGGGAAGCTGGTCCTGATCTCCAGCTGCCGCTTTGGGATTCCCCGCTGGCCCCTTGTCCCTGATGCGTCCCCCCTGGGACCCCCCTTGTCCTGGCCACCGGCGCCCCCTTCTGGGAATCCTCTGATTCACTGGAGAGGCTCATGGAATCCCTCGGACCACTGTCATCCTCCTCCCCGCTGTCCTCAGATTCTTCCCAATCGCTCTCCATCTCCTGTCTCCCCTGTGCCTCTGTCCCTGAACCCCTGACAGGCGGTATAGACATTTAATAATTAATCATAATAAGAAAAGGTACCTGCACATTTTGCTCTGTGACTTTCTTTCCAGAAGGGCTAGAAATCTGCTTTTTTAAAAATAAAAAAAAGCTCAAAAGTCTGGGGCACTTCCCCAGGAAGCCCACTGGAAACTTTTAACAGGCAGCATTGCGCCCATGGGCACCAGGTTGGTGAGCCCTTTTGTAGAAATTATTTGTGAAAACATGGATGAAAAATTGCCTCGTTGGTAGTACTCCAATAATCAGGGAAGCATAGCAAATTCCTGTGACAAACTGTCTTGTCTTCATAGCAAAGACCTTGTTAAAAGGAAGTATGATTGTCTGAAAATGCCGGTTCTCTCCCTGTCTTCATGCAGAGCCAGGGCAGGAACTTTGCCTGCGCTCATTCTGTCGCCGTTTGTCCCCAGGAAAAAGTATTTCCAATGTGGAAGAATCTGTCACTCTGGATAATGGGGGGTTTACAGCCCTTGAGCTCAACAGCCGGCACCTCAACGTCAAAAACACTTTCTCCAAGAAGAATGGGACGAGGTAAGGCATCTCTGAGCCCCACGCGGCCTGGACCCTTGGCTCTCAGCATCCGGCCAAGCACAGGCGCTCTGGAGAAGGGCTGCAGGCAGGATGAGACCCTTGCCATCAAGGAGTGTGTTTTATATGCTTATTTATTCCAGTTTGGAACCCACGCCAGACTCAGGGGCATATCGCTGCATATTTAAAAACGCACACATAAAATATCCCCTTGAAACAAAACATGAAGAGGTAAAAACTTACAAACCCTCCAAGTGTCCCTATTTTCCAGGGACAGTTCCAGATTTACAGAAGCCATCCCGGTTTCTGATTTGATTCTGGAATGTCCCGCTTTTCCTTAGGACGTCCCTATTTTCATCAGAGAAATTTTGGAGGGTATGAGTTATGCGACTCCCAAGCCAAGGAGATAAGTCACTATACAACCTTTAGAAGACATCTGAAGGCAGTCCTAGATAGGGATGGGTTTTTTTTAGTGTTTTATTATTATTATTTATATGCTGGAAGCAGCCCAGCATGGCTGGGGCAACCCATTCAGGTGAATGGGGTATTATTATTATTATTATTATTATTATTATTATTATTATTATTATTATTATTAATTTATTTAGGACGTTCCTATTTTCATCGAAGAAACGTTGGGAGATATGAACTTACACCTTCCAGATCTTTCATCCCTGCCTACACACTTTACCCAGCTTAGCCCCCACCCCTGCAAAAAGAAAAGAAAAATTCACCCAAATTAGACATAACTCTTCTGAAAGATGCTCCCTGGGCACAGTAAATTCAGCAGCTGTGGTGCAAGCAGCCCTTTTGCTTGAGCATGGATTGGGGTGGGGGAAGCTAGTACAAAACTCAGTCTCCCCCTCAGCAATGAGAAGCTCAGCGCAGTC
This sequence comes from Podarcis liolepis, assembly GCF_965112155.1. Classification (NCBI taxonomy): domain Eukaryota; kingdom Metazoa; phylum Chordata; class Lepidosauria; order Squamata; family Lacertidae; genus Podarcis; species Podarcis liolepis. Next base: position 3,234,860 of record NC_139569.1, on the reverse strand, counting down.
TTTGGGAAGCAAGTTTTCCTTAAGATGAAAGAGCACCAGAGAGATCAATGGTGTCTTCGGAGTGATCTATTAGTTACCCGTGTTTTAGGCTGAGCAAATATTACAGGTGCGCAGAAGCCAGCCCAGACTGTGCTGGTCCGAAATGAAATCCTAAAGCAACCCCAAAGCCACATCCAAAATGGTTTTCTTCGCACAGACACACATCCTCCCCCTCAGCCCAGATAGGCCAGTTTCTGCTCCACCGTGTTGGGTGCAACCTTGATTCCGGGTCCTTGGAGCAGCCAAATGACTGTTGATGTGCCAGTGCCCCTTATTAAGGATTGGGCCATGCTAAGCCTGAAGGAAGGAAGACAGCATGACAACCCACATCATGTAGGCTGAGCTGTCATAAGCATCAAAGTCCCTCTGTCTGCTCTGTGAGTTTGTGGCTGAATTAACCCAGCTGGTCTACCACCCCGATAATTGCATAGAAGGACATGGATCACCATTCTTCCAAATTTTTGATATGGTCATGCAACAGCGCTTGAAAACTTTGATTATATAACACGCACGTGTTACAGGCAGTGCCGGATTTATGTATAAGCTAAACAAGCTATAGCTTAGAGCCTCACACTCTTAGGGGCCCCCCCAAAAATGTAAAGGAAAAAAGCCTGGATGTACATTTCTAAAATATAAGATAAAAAACAAATAAAATAAAACCTACATACAGCAACAGTGTTTTGTGTTGTGCATGGACCTATTAGGTCCATAAATTACCAAATAGCATATATTCAACACAAAAACCAGCTACAATTTGTTGTTGACAAAGGACAGCTGGACATAGAAAGGGCCTTCAGTAGCTTAGGGCCTCATCACACCTAAATCCAGCCCTGGTTACAGGGTAAGAAGCAATAAGACACATGTGCTTCTGTTGACTTGCCTCCTTTACCTGTGTCCTTGAATACTTTTTCAATACATTTTTTCCAGTTTCTCCCCACGTAACTGGTTGTTGCTTTTTAGGTTTGTATTTGAAATTCACAAAATACTTTGCTTGTTTGTTTATTAAATGAGCTGCACAAAATGCCCTCAAGTTTTAGCTATACACACATTTTCTTTAAAAAAAAAAAGATTAGAGTACATGCGTTCTGCCTGATAGCTGTGACAGCCCATAACTTTCCCCCCCTTTTGCTGTCTCCAGATCTCCTCCTCGCCCAAGCCCTGGCGGACTCCACTATTCCGACGAGGACATCTGTAACAAGTACAATGGAGCAGTGCTGACGGAAAGCGTCGCCCTCAGTGAGAAACCCCTGGATGCTTCAGAATCAGAGGTGAGTTTGTTGCCCTGTGGTTGAGGGTTGGCAGGCAAGTTCATAGAATCATAAAATTGTAGAATTGGAAATGACCCTGTGGGTTAGCCAGTCCAACCCCTCAATGCAGGGATCTCAGCTAAAGCACTGCTGACAGATGGCCATCTAACCTCTGTTATGAACTTCCAGTCAAGGAGAGTCCACTACCTCCTGAGGGAGTATGTTCCACTGTCAAGCAGCTCTTAACATCAGAATTATTATTATTTACTTACTTATACCTCACCCATCTGGCTGGGTTGCCACAGCCACTCTAGGCCGCTTCCAACAAAATATAAAAACAGAGCAAAAGTCAGAAAGTTATTCCTCATCTTTAGTCAGAATCGCCTTTCCTGTAACTTAATTCATTGGTTTGGGTCCTCCTTCCGGAGCAGGAACAAACAAGCTTGCTCCATCTTCCATTTGACAGCCCTTTAGATATTTGAAGATGGCTCTCATATCTCCTCTCAACCTCCTCTTTTCCAGGCTAAACATGCCCAATTCCCTCAACCGTTCCCCATAAGGCTTGGTTTCCAGACCCTTGATCATCTTGGTTGCCCTCCTCTGCACACATTCCAGCTTGTCAATATCTTTCTTAAATTGTGGTGCCCAGAACTGGACACCAGGTGTGGTGCGGACACCAGAACTGGACACCCAGAACTGGACACCAGGTGTGGTCTGACCAAGGCAGAACAGAGTGGAACTATGACTTCCCTTGATCGGAACACTATACTTTTGTTGATGCAGCCTAGAATAGCATTAGCTTTTTTTGCTGCTGAATCACACTGTTGCATAGGAGCCAACTCCTAGGGGCCGAGGGGTCCTAGGCCCCCCCAATAAAATATTTGAGGGGGCTGGAACCCCCCCCCCAAAGTTGCCATTCAAAGGGTGTGCGCGTACCGTGTTATGTGATCAATTATAGGAATGGGGCTTATCTCTCCCCCCAAAAAAATATTTTATTCAAGTTGGCACCCCTGCCTCCATAAATTTATCTAACCCTATTTTAAAGCCATCCAAGTTGGTGGCTATGCCAGCCTCCAGTGGGAGGGAGTTCTCCTTGAAGAAGGGCTTTCTTTGATCTTTCCTGAATCATTTCATCGGCATCTATCACGTCTCCACTTACTCGCCTTTTCTCTAAACGAAAAAGTCCCAAATGCTGCAACTTTTCCTCTTGGGGTGCCTCTCCAGCCCCTCAAATATTTGGGTTGCCCTTTTCTAACTCTACAACATCCCTTATAAGGCGACCAGAACTGGGCACGGTATTCTGCCAACATTCATCTTTGTTGGAGTTCTATCATTATGAGAGAGGGAGGAAAACCTCTCCCTGGGCCCTTCATCCACACCAAGCGTGATGTTATATGCATTTGTCCTGGCCCTTCTTTTTCACCTTTTCTCTGCACTAAAAACCCCAGGCTTGAGAGCTCCAGCTCTCCCCCTTCACTCTGCTAATGTGCCCAAGCAGTTAAGATGGGAAGAGGGAAGATTCCCGCCACCGGCAAGCATGCCAAGCCCTGCTTTGCCTCCTGGGATCTCTCAGTATTCTGAACAGGCCGAGCCAGGCTACTGTCTGCATGGCAAATGTAACAAGTAGCCTGGCTCGGAGACGTGCAGAAATAATTAACTTTCCTTAAAGTACGAGGCTCGTATGTTAAGAAGGCCTTGCACGGGGCTGAGATAACTTGACAAAGGAAATGACTGACTGTTTCCCAAGCACCACATGTCCACAGATCCAAGACAAGTAGCGTCTGTCCTGAGGATGCGAAAAGGCTTGTAGCGCTGCTGGAGTCTGATGCCATCCAAGGAGGCTGGAGGCAGTGGCGGAGGGAGGGAGCAGGGGGTGGGGTCACCCCAGGTGCCAGCCGGGGGGGGGTGACATTGCCGTGGGCAGGAGCCTCCCCATTGGGACAACGCTCACACGTGCAATGTGCCATGCCCCCGCCACCCCGGGTCCCAAAGCCCCTTCCTCCGTGACTGGTTGGAGGCAGAGAGAGTGGCTGCACACCTTGACTCTCTTGGACTCAGGTGACCCATGGGGGCCTGGTTTCAAAGCAGAAGTCCCTGAGAAGCTGAAATGGTGAGGTGGGGTGGGTGTCCCAGGCTCAAGAGTGCATGTCCTCCATCAAATTCTCCCTACAATTTGGTTTCAAAAGTGGCAGAACAGAATGCAGGGGCATTTTGGGAAGATGCTTTGGAAACCTTGAGGAATTACCAGAAGCCCTTTTCTTACATTTATATCTTGAGAGCCCACTCCCAGCTCTCTTTCAAGCCTCCCAGATGTTTACCAACATCTGTCCATACCTAATCTATGGTGGGATTGGCTCAGAAGAAACGAAAGAGAGAAAATACTTGTGAAACGGCACTTAGGAAAAAGCTGTCAAACTCATCCCAGGGTTTTGCCACCTCTTGTGGCTTTTATCCAAATGGTACTGGGTTCGAAATGCAGTGTGGTCTTTGTCTACCCATTATTTGTCTTTTCATTGGGCGAAAGATCCCTGTGTTGCAGGAGGTTGGACTAGATGACCCTCGGGGTCCCTTCCAAATCATACAATTCTATTCTTTGCTTATCAGCAGTGACAGAAGGCCAGGCCTAAGATAGCAGGTGAATTTTAGAAGTGGTGTTTGGAAGGGTCGGTTGGGAACTCAGTTGTAAACTTCACCCCTCCTATGTGGACAGGCTGTAGCTCAGTGGCGGAGATCTGCCTTACATGTAGAAGTCCCAATCCCCAAAATCTCCAAGTAGGGGGGGGGGACCCTAGAAAGTCACTGCTGTCAGTCAATGTCAGCAATACAGAGCAAGATGGACCTGCGGCCTGATTCAGAATCAGGTAGCTTCCGATGTTCCTCTGCTGAAATCCTGACCAAAATCTAGCTGGTCTAATCAGTAAGAGAAAGCAGTGGGCCCTGAAAGAGGACTAGCTTGCCCTTTTATCAAGAAGAATCCGAGAAGAACCCAGCTCAGGCAACGGAGCAGGGAGGCAGATGACAGTCCGCTTTCCTTCTCTGTTGGTTGTCTGCCTTCCTCCTCTCCTTAATTGCCTCTGGCGACCACTGGCTGCTTTGCGTTGCCCTCTGACCAGCCTGCCAGGTAGGCAGCATCCCTCGTTGTCCCGTCTCCAGCCGTTCCTGGCGATGTACATACATTATCTTGAGATTATACTCCCAGTGGCTCTGCTCCTCTCCCTTTGACAACCTGGAATTAAACCTGCCATTAGCGGAGCGTGCTGGGCATAAATATGAATGTCGCCATGCCGCTTTTTGTTATTCATGTCAGGAGTTCCATGTGCCGGTTCCTGATAGTGCATAATGACCATCTCCTGCCCGAGGCAACTCCTGCATGCAGGCGCGGCGGACGCAGAGGTCGCCGGAGTCTATCCATTCTCTCGTTACGCTCTTTCCTTGCCCTTGATGTCAAGCATACGGAGCCCAGGGCTTCCTAGCAGAGCCTCGCAGCTGAGGCACAGGCCAGCTTTTGTGGCAGGCAAAATGAGGCCCCCATTTTCCTCCAGAGCTTTGATATCCAATCAGTCTCCACTGGCCCTTTGATGCCTGCTTGTTTCCAGCAGTGTGCACTTGGAGACAATACTAATGGACACGCTCAGAGGTGACAGGCTCTTTTGATCATCGTGGGAAAATGGCTTAGGCATATTTGTGTGTGTGTGTGTGTGTGTGTGTGTGTGTGTGTGTGTGTGTGGTGCATCAATTTTATCTCATTCTATTATCTTTCCTGGTGCCATTTTAGGGTGGCGGCTGTTGTTTTCCTTCAGCTTTTGTTATTCTAAGGCTTTTGCTTACCCGAGGGTTTCAACCACTCCGTCTTCACGGGGGAAAGATGTTGTGCAGGATGTGGGGGACGAAGCACCTCATTTCTTAGGAGGACTTGGCCAGATGCTCTTCCGTGCGCAGCCGAGCCTATTTAAGCTTGTCAAAGGGCCATTTCCCTTTGATAAAACTTCCTGTGTACAGGATGCCATCAAATGCCGAGACAGCCAAGGCCAAAATCATCTCGATACATTTTCCCGTTAAATCTTCATCCCCAGGCTTTAAGATGTTGCAGCTGTGCTCGTGATGGAGAGGCAACCTTCTTTCACACACATTCCCCTGACTGATGCTGTGGTTGCTGCAGCCTGGCTCCGAAGCACACGAGCGGCTCATGCTGTAGATTTGAGCCCTGGATCTATCACTGGCCACTGAAGTGAAACACTCCAGCGCTCAAATCCACAGTATGAGCCGCTCATGTGCTTGGAGGGCAGGTGTGGGTGGAGGGCAGGGGCTGGATTATGGCAGTAGGGCAGGCCTTAGATACATACACGCTTTCCCCCAACACTGCTTGCTTGGGTCTGCAGAAGGGCCAGCCCTATCAATAGGCAGAGTCCAAAGGCCAGTCAGGGGCTTCCCCCAAAATTCCTGTCCAACCCCCCAAATACAGGGAGCTAGCAAAAGTCCATCTTGCTTAGGAAAGGAGGGCACTACAGTGGAAAGTTGGGGAAGGAGCAGCCCAATATAGCCTTTACCCTCTCAAACCTAACAGGCCGCAATAGCCATGTGAACACCCCCCAACTCCTGCCACGGGCAATACCACCTGTGTCCTCTTTCGCAGGGGGAGCTGTGGTGTAGCAAAGACACCCCCATTGAAATTGGGAGTGACATCTTTCAAAATCCTGTTTATTCGAGAGCAGGTGAACACATTCCAAAACAGACCTGCACTTGAGGGGTGGAGCGTTTGCAAGAGAGACCTGGGAAGCCAAGGCAGTTTAACGCCTTGCCCAATTCTCCTCTACAGAAGCCCCCTCCCCCTTAACCCATTCCCCATTTAGTCAGGCATGGAGACCAGAGAACACCCGATGGGGTGGGAGGGGGACACCGAGGGTTGCATTTCACAAGAGAACTGGCAGAAGTGAAGAAGCGCCAGCACCCCCTCGCCTGCCTCTTCTCCCTACAACCCCACCCCATGCCTTCCTCAGCCATGGGGTCGAAAACATATATTTGCTGAAGCAAACACATAGTAGTGCCCTGAACCCACACTGACCTCCTGTGACCCTATTTAAGCAGCATGGCTGTTAAGCTGAAAGTTTTGGACGCCCTCCAACATAAATAAAGGCTTTTAATGAGGTCAAGCCACTTGCATAAATAATGTTTTTTTTCCTCCACACTGCTAGAAAAGCCATACAGAGCAAAAAGCTGAGAGACGAGAGAGAGAGAGAGAGAGAGAGAGAGAGAGAGAGAGAGAGAGAAGAGAGAGAGAGAGAAGAGAGAGCGCTTGCCCAAATAGGAACGCACGAAGCTGCCTTATAGTGAGTCAGATCATTGGTCCATCTTGCTCACTGCTGTCCACACTGACTGACAGCTGCTCTCCAAGGTTCGAGGCAGGAGTCGCTTTCCCATCCATACCTGCAGGTGCCGGAGATTCAGCAGACGTCTAGTGTCCAGATCAAGAGAACCAATAGTACCGCTCCCTTCTGCCTTGGTCAAAACACACCTGGAGTATTGTGTCCAGTTCTGGGTGCCACAGTTTAAGAAGGATGTTGACAAGCTGGAAGGTTTGCCGATGATCAAGGGTCTGGCAGGGAGTTGGATCTGCTTAGCCTGGATAAGACTGAAAGGGGATAGAATAGCCACCTCCAGTGCCGGATTTATGTACAAGCTAAACAAGCTATAGTTTAGGGCCCTGCTCTCTTGGAGGCCCCCCCCCCAAAAAAATTTCACTTTGAATATACTTCTGCTTAATTGTATTTCAATTCAACAATTACTTTGATAAAATACTTATTTTGTTATGTGCAAATGGCTTGAGATACCTATTAGGTCCATAAATTACCATATAGCATATATTCAACAAGAAAAACAGCAGCAATTTGTTGTTGACAAAGGACAGCTGGACATAGAAAGGGCCCCATTACCTTCAGGAGCTTAGGGCCTCATCAAACCTAAATCCGGCCCTGGCCACCTCCATCACTTGGAAGATGGAGCAAGCTTGTTTTCTGTAGGAGCCAAACCAATGGATTAAAATTGCAAGGAAAGGAATTCCAACCAAACATTAGGGAGAGCTTCCATTTGACATTGGAACGGACCATCTCAGAAGGTGGTGGACTCTCTTCGCTGGAGGTTTTTAAGCAGAGCTTGGGTGGCCATCTGTCAGGGGTGCTTTAGCTGTGATTCCTGAATTTCAGGGGGTTGGACTAGATGACCCTTGGTGTCCTCTACAGGTATATGGTTCTACAAGCCTGGGACCTTCTGCCCACAGCATGACCACTCTGTCCCCCAAAGCAGACACACAGGCAGTTGCTCGTGGGCCCCTTTAAGACTCATACAGGTTTCCAGGAGCCACGAGACCCTTTCTTCTTCTGTGACTAACTAGCAGAGAATTTGTTCTTAGCGGAACAGAGAGGATGCAGAGCAAGCCAGTCAGAACAGGGAGGCGGACAAAGGCAGGGCCCACTTAGGACTTGGCAGCCCATTCCCACCCTCCTTGAGACCCCCGACAGTGTTGGGCGTATTTCCACCGCAGTCTTTTGAAAGCTCATGGATATACGGGGCTGTTCCCTCCGCCGCCAGCTATAAATAAATGCACACAATTCCTTTTCTCCAGCCATTTTCAAAAGAAATTTGACAGCCACAACTGTTTTTAAATTCCATGTAATGCCGGCCTTAGACTAAACTAGCCGGCTAGTCCCTAATTTGTCCCCCTAATAGCGTTTGTTTCTTTCATCTCGCCAATAAAAAAATACTTTAAATTGTCAGGCATTTTCTCTGTTTTGTTGCTTCCCAGGCATCCGCACACCTTTGCTTGTCAATTTCTAATCTAGCGGTGCACCCATTCAGATTCAAGGCCGTTGCCGTTGCCTGGGCAACCGGCCTGCAGATGCGGCAGAGGAGTGGCTGGCCTGCCGCGCAGCCCAGGAGACGGCGGCCCTGCAGCATTTCCATTTTGTCAATAGTTTTGAATCATTAAAAATAATATGTCCACTCTAAAGCATAATCCTGCTGGAGGAGCAATTTGTGTAATAATGGGGGGGGGAGGCGGGGGGGGAGGAACAGACTTCAAGAGCCCCCCTGAGTTAAGAGCGCCAGGATTGCTTTTCCCAGAACCCACCGAGTTCCAGATGGCGCGCTGGGCAGTTGTTAGCTGCGGCTGCATTTAAAACATTCAGGCACACCAGGGAAGGCTGGAGACGCATCGGCCCTTTTGGCTCACCCCATTGTCTCCTGCTGCCCATAACCAGCCACCTCCACAGACCTGGCCGCCACCTTCCTCGCTCTGCCTTCCTCCGTGTTTCAGAAGAGGGTTGATTTACATTTCCGCTCCCAACATGCCTGGGATCACAGAGGTGGCTGTGACCAAGGGGTCGCTTCCCACAGTGTCTGCAGGTGGTCAGGTCACTCAGCTGGTCTTCTTCCAGAGAAGTCTGTCTGTCTGTCTGTCTGTCTGTCTATCATCTATCTATCTATCTATCTATCTATCTATCTATCTATCTGCTTGCTTGCTTGCTTGCTTGCTTGCTTGCTTGGGTCCATTTTATGCATTATATTTTGCCTTACTCTAAAGCATCCCAGCGTGCATTTTGTAAGGAGGGCGTGCAGACCCCACGCACAGCTCAGCTGTACAGGCTCTGCCTCGCAAGCAGAAGGCCCTCAGCATCTCCAGGTAGCAGGGGAGAGACTCCTGGAGAGCTGCTGCCAGTCAGTGTAAACAATACTGAACTAGATGGACCAAGGGTCTGACTCGGTCTAAGGCAGCTTCCTATTCCTGTGAGTTTGGGAGGTGGGAGTAGGCTGAAGGCATGAGTCCCTTCCAATTCTTGAATCCAAGAGGAATTCAATTGCTAGAATGGCCAGACAAGTTTCTTGGTAATGGTCCCCTTAAGTCTGGGTCATCAAGGTAACAAAGGGAGTGGCTCTGTGCCAGAAGCCAAATGGATGGGCCCCCTCCTTCAACTGTCTGTTAGTTAGAAAGACAAAAGCCAGAGTCCAGGGGTGTGTGAGCTGGAAGCAGGCTGGGCAGCTGGCAGACAGAGCCATGCTTGAGCTCTGGTGGAATCCAAGGCTGTAGCAGGGGGGGAAGGAAAACCCTCTTGGGGTGTAAATGCTGTGAGTCCATCCGTATTGAGCTCAGGTTGTAGATATGTGTAAATAAACCGTATATCACAAAGACACCACAGTCTCTGTTGTCCTTCATGTCAAGGAAGCCAAACCCTGGTAAAACAATACCACTCAGAGATGGAGCTGGCATGCAACATTATGTAAAGAAGGAAGGGGAGAAGGAAATTGGCCCCTCTCATTTCATTTTGTTTCTGCTTGGCTGGATTCCTTATTACCTTGTAAGCCTCCCAGAGGCCCTGGTTGTTGGGCAATATAAAAATAACATACATAAATAATTCTCCTTATTTATATGCCTCCTAATAATGGAAGGTTATTTCTGATGGAGCATAGCAGGATGTGATGGTTTTCCTGAGGTCTTTTTGACACATTGGGGGAGGATGTGTGTTCCCACGGAGTCGTTGTCTTCGTATATCAGAAGGTCAACAGGGTAGAGAGAGGAGAGCCTGTCTAAAGAGGAGAAAAGGCCAGGGGTTAATGATAGGTAGCTTTTTAGGTATGATCTTCGCCCTAGGAGCATTAGTCTGTCCTTGACAACATAAGGTGGCGTTTAAGACCATCTCCCTCTCCTAGTGGTTTTTAATTTTGGAGAGCCCGGAATCTTAAAGGCTGATTTCAAGAGGGAATTGAGAATTCATTCACCATGCCGTGGGACAATTCAAAGGCCACAACTGCTTACTTATGTCAACATCCTTCATTTCTGAAGTTATTTGTACATCCCCAAGATGGGAAGCCCCCACAGGTTAAGGCAGCTCAAAAAATGACAATGGTGCATGTGACTGACTGTCCTTGCAATTTGCTGGCATGTTCATTGGAATCCCTGTTAAGCAAAATCCCCATTTGGCACCCACAATGTCATTTTGGCAAATAGTACCTGCCTCGTATTTTTGACCAGTTCCATGATTAAGGCTTATGCTCAAATAGGTACTAGATTCATAATCTCTTGACTATACTGATTATTGTTATCAGTATCATCATTTTGTGTTAACACATGTAAAATATTGTGGAGCTTTTTTCAATAGACTTTGTATTTTGGATGGTCAAATACTTTTCTTCATTACCTTTCCTAATTAGCCAGCGTGCCTTTTCTAATGTGCAGTTTGCATACCTGCTCTCTGCCCATTCTGGATTTCCCCTACCTCGTTCCATTCAATCACACCCCCACCCCCCGTGTCTCACCCCCCCCAAAAAAAGAAAATTCACATGGATAACATGCAGCTTCTTACCTAAATCCACTGCTGAAAAACAGGACATGGAATTTCTCATTATACGGGCAGCTGCAAAGTGTGAATTGATTTTATGCATTTCAAACTGTATCCTGCAAGGTTTAGGGTTCTCAAATGCATTTTAAGAAACAGCTAAAATACAGAATGTTGCATTTAAAGATAATAAATGAAATCCCTGGACCTTTGAATTTCTCCCGACAGATAAATAGCAATCGCCCTGAGCCAGGGTCAGAACTGGCCTTGCCATAAATTGAAGATGGTTGAGGTACCTTCCTCCTCCCCGTGGGTTTGGGGGCTGTTAATTGGGTAGGGGGGGCAGCCAGCAGATCTAAGCCACAGGCCAGAATCCTTTGCACAAGAGAAGCTAAACCCTGATTGAGTTGGTATGGAGGGGAGGCTTTTCATTTATTTGAAAGTATGGCATAGTATATTTTTATTTAAATTGTGTTGTACTCAAGTAAAAAACAAAACAAAAAACTGTGCATGGGGAAAATGTTCTACATCAGCAACAACAAGGAAGCAGATGAATTTTATCCAATAAAGGAAAGGGTCCAGCAGTCATTGCATGGGGCATGATAAAATAAATCTGGGCCAGGCAAGCAAATTGGAAGGGCATGGAAGCAAAATGTTGAAGAGAAATAATCTCTTAGGGTCACCTATAATCAGATTGACTATAGCCAGCCTCGGATGAGGTTGCATTACCTGTCCCATAACAAGACCGTTTCCCAAAATAATTGCACAAGTGTGCATTCCCACCATATATTGCTCAATGGACCAGTGGGTGAAAATAGCATCCGTCACTAACTGTCAGGCGTTGGAGAAACAGCTTCCTCCCACCCCACCCCCCCTTGTCCGTGCATGAGCAGAACAAAGCAATTAGAGTCCCTTACCAGTTTAAGAGTGTTTAATGATCATATCAAAAGAACAATGCAGCCATTCTCTGAATAAAGGTGCTTCCCTCCTACTCCCGCCCCCCACAAGTTATCTTCTTCACTTCCCCCTTCTTGCAACCTGATCTCGCAACCACTGAGCCTTCTGCGTAGCAGCCTGATCAGTTCTCCTTGCCTTTGGAGAGAGAGGCTGGACACTGTCAAGTGAAGGGGAGTCTGTTATCTCTCTCTCTCTCCCTGTTCTGCTTCTTCTAGCTGCTCCCCACTCAGCTCTGCCCAGCTGTTGTTTTCCAAACTATGCCCCTCTGCAAACCAATTCTCTAAATCTATACTGCTCCACTGTCCCTGGACAGCTTCAGGATCCTGGTCAGGAGCAGGAAGAGGGGGAGGTTCCCACCATTCCTCTTTGGAGCTGTAATCCTCAGTCTGGTCTCTGACACTAACAGACCTTTTCTCTCTTGAAACTTGCAGGCGACGGACTCGGACTACGAGGACGAGTTGCCCAAGCACTCCTTTGTCAACCACTACATGAGCGACCCCACGTACTACAACTCATGGAAGCGCCAGCCAAAGACCACAAAGCACCCGGCGCCATACCGGTATGAGGAGTGTGTGGCGAGCGAGGCCGAGCCTTACTTCCAGACTGTCATCACGACACAGAGCTCAGGAGGGGTGTACACCCCGACAGGACAGCCTGCGCCAGGCTCACGGACTCCAGTGACCGGCTTCTCCTCCTTCGTCTGACACCTGGGGGGGGGAGAAGGGAAAGGAGGGGAAATCAGCCACGCCAACTCAGCCGCCAGCTGAGTTTGGGGCAACCGCCAACCCAACCGGATGACTGTATGCGTGGCAGGTGCAGTGAACTGTGGGTAAAAAAAAATATTCTCTTATCAGGGTAGAATGGATGTACATGTGAATGTCTTCTTCTATTTTTCCCCTCCCAAGACAATCAACTCTTTAAGACATGGAGCTGACCTAGATGAACTTGCTTTGATTTTTCTTTTCCCCTCCTCCTCCTTCTTAAAGAAACCCCATCACACACAAATGATGGCAGTTTTAACCACTTTGGAATATGATTTAAGGGGATTTTTTAATTGATAATAAACAAAAATGCTTTTGTAACGCTGCTTTTGAAGGCAGCTTGCGATGTGTTCCTCTCTTTCCCCCACTTTCCTTTCTCCAGCCAAGGAGATGAATTCTGTTCTTGTGGAAACTTGGTGGCCCCATCGTGATGTAATTTGAAGCCGAAACCATCCTGCCTTCTGAACACTCTTCCCTTCTCCTGTTATCTGGGTGAATTAGGAGGCTGGGGGGACTTTTAAGAATGGTTTCTCTCTCACACACACAGACACTCTTTGCTGCTTCTGCCTTAGAAGCACCAGCCGAATCACTTAGTCTCAATGTCACGTCTTTCCTGTATGCCTGCGAGGTTCACTCCTGGTGGTTTTGTGATCAACCTTCTCTCTCGCCTTCGTTTCTGTTCTGTTCCAGTTGAGCTTGTTGTGCTCCTAAAGATATCCCCCTCTCCAGGGTTTCTGTCAGACATGTCAGCTGACAAGCACCAAAAAAGCGTCAGGTCAGCCTCCCCCCCCCCCAAATCTGGGTGCCATCCAGATGTTTTGGACCACAGTTTCCACCCCTCTGCCTGGGGCAGATGGGAGTTGTGGTCCAACAACATCTGGGCTGCGTTAGGTGAAACAGCTGGGGGGAAAGGCCTGACGAGGTATCTGTTTTGCGCTTATTGTGGGTCTGGGTCCTCCTTTGTGGATTGCATGTGCCAATGTCCTTTGTAAATCTGAAAGAAAAGGAAAAACTGCCAGCAAGAAGAAGAGGGTCTGTGAAATGAATGCAGCATTTGTGGACCGGTGGGGAGAACGCGCTAGTTGGACAACACTTCTGTCATTTCTTTAAAAAGCGTCTTTCCATATAAAGGAAACCAACCGACCCCTCCCTCAGTTGCTGGGATGCTGTTCTGCAGCTTTGTAAAAAAAAGAGGGGGGTACATGTTGTTAACACCAGATTTATTTGATTTTTTATAAAATGTATATTTTTAATGATTTTTTTTTAAAAAAAATACAAAGACACATCAGACTCTACTGGGTGAGGGTTTCTTTGGTGCCTTTTTGTAATGATTCAGCTGAGCGTGCAAGACAAGCAGCCACGAGTCCTTGAGGAGTGAAGCTCCAGTGGGTTCGGGAACCACAGCATTACCAGTTGCCTCCTGCCCATTCCCTCCCTGCACTGCTGCCTCTGTGCTCTGCAGCCAAGAGAGCCCCGCCCGAAAGGCGAAAGGCGGCTTTGTTCTTCCCCTTGTTGCAGGCTGCCCCGTCTTTGACCCACACGGGAAGCCGCTGGCTCGTTTATGCCAAGGCACATTATGTTCATTGCTGCATATCTGAAAGGGAGGCGCTGGTGGCGACTGCCCTGGAACAGAAAGGGCTGCTTGCACACAAACGGCATCTTCAGAATTGCTGCTTCCCTGGGTCCCTGCCCGGCCCCCCAGAACAAGGGCTCGGCCCTAAAAGCTGGCCTTCATCTATGCCTGTGGCCCTCCTCTCGGGGTCTCCAGCCTTGAAACTCGTTTGCTCTTTGTTGCCAAGCTAAGGAGGCGGGAAGCTGTTCTGTTGTGCTTGTCCTGCCAGTCTCATGAGTCATTCCCATTTGTGTCCTCCCAGGGCAGGGCAGGTTATGCCAAAGCTGCGTTTGCATATCTGGACTCCTTCCGCCTCTGCTTTTTAAATCTCTGGATCAAGCCAAACTTGTATTTAAGTGAAATCGGAGTGGCAGGTGGTGTGTTGCTTTCACCGCAGATACACAGACTGCGAAGTTGCCGCACTGAACCTCCTGAAGGGTCCCTTGGCACCTCCTAGAGAGAGGCCTCTTTGATCCTGTCCATTGCACTGTAAGAACAAGCAAGGTCACGCTGTGTGCTGATCTTGGGTTTGTTTTCTGCTGAAGCAAAAGGGGGGGGGGAATGATGCATAAAATAGAAATTTCCGGAGCTGAAATGGTCAATGGGCAAATGGCCTTGCGTTCCCTACTGCTTCCCTTTCTAGGTTTCAGAACTTGAGTTTCACCTCACAAGGCCTGTGCATGAAACCTCGTTTGAATTATGAACCTCAGCATTTTATTTTCTCTGAATGCATTGCAACTGCATGTCTTTGACAGCAAGTCCAATTGCTTAGGTCAACTTGAGAGTTAGATTCCCAGCAACACCACCTGCTCCTCCTCCTCCAGGCCTTTGAAGCTGAGGTCACTGTTCACATTTCCAGGGAACTCCTCCGTGTCACAGGTACAAAGTGCTACAGAGAGGGTGCTCCTTTCCTCGTAGCTTCCAGGGTTGTGTTCATATAATAAAGGGGGCCAGGTGGAATGATGTGAAATATGGAAAGAACCAAGAGTGTTGCCATGATTGTTCTCTGCACTTCAACGAGTCTCCAGAGTCTTGCTTGAACTGATCATGCTTGCTTCCATTTTGTGTCTTTGGGGTATAACACAAACCTGGATATAGCTGACTTTATATATTAATAGAAATCGTTCATATTAATAGAAATTATGCAGTGCATCTCCCCATGAAATCCAAGGAATTGCAGTGTTTGGTGGTGTTGACTGGCTGATAGAACATTGCTGGGTCTCTTCTACTAAATGGGACCAGTGTGTTTGACTTTTCCTGCAATCTGTAAAAATAAGAATTGCCTTTCATGGATCAGACCAACGTTCATCTAGTGCACCAACCTGTCTCTTTCGTACAGCCAGCCTTATGCACTGGGAAGACAAGTCATGTCTTGTTCTTTGACCCTTGTCTCCAGAGTTAGAAGTATACTGCAGCTGAGTCCCATTTAGTTAGCAAGGCTGAACAACCGACTGCTTTCATTCTGTCTTCTTCCACTCAGGTGTGAGTGCCATAGTGGAAACACCATCAGCAATACTGAAGAGGGAGGGGTTAGCAGACTCAGGGGAGAAAGAACTAGAGGGGGGAAACCCTAAAGGGAATCCTAAAAATAGCCCAGTGAGGAGCGGATGTGCTCAGTTGCAGAAGAATGCTGCCTGACAGTTCAGAGAGGGAACAGAATGGAGTATTGTGCCGGAGGGCATGGCTGGCTGGCACACGCCACACTGCAACTTTTTCTTGCAGGTTCCACTTGTCTTCTCACCTATTATTATTTGTCCGATGTCTCACCTGCCCTTTACTGTGAAGCCCCAGGGCTGGTTACTACAGTGTAAAAACACAATATGAGACTCAGTTAAAATAAATTAGGCCTTCTGAAGGATGATTCCTTTCAGAGAAGATCTGAAAGGAGTTTGGAATCAGAAGGTTTCTTTCCCCCCACCCCACCTCTTAATGCACTTAAGACAGCCACCCTAGCCCCCAAAACAAGAATTTATCATGGAAAGAGACTTACAACAAGAAGAGGAAATCCAGAAAGCCATTCCCTCCTTGCCCATCCATTGGCCTTTCAAATGGGAGACATCAGGGGTGATTCTTATAAGACTCGTTGACACTAACAGAGTAATTTCTGTTCTCCCAATCCACATCCATCTCTGTAATTGTGTTTTTATTGGCTGTGTTTATTCAGTTACAATTGAGTCCAGAGAGGGGAGGGCAATTGAAAAGCACAGAATTGGATATCCTCAAGACACAGGAATTAAATTATACTTCCCTCCCTTCATTATCATGTATTAGGGACTTGACAAGGCTGGGCTCCCCTATGCAGCCACCACAGCAGCTATAAAAATGGGATTAATCATGAGAGGGTTGGGGGTTTGGGGGTTTTCTCCCTCCTTTTTTTGCTATTTACCATAGATGTGCCATAAATTGCTAGGTCTAGCAAGAAAGCTTTCCTGTATAGCTAAAAGCTTTGGGAATCATAATCTTGTTGAGAACATATCCTTTTAAAATGTTTCCGCAACCTTTCATCTAGAGAGGCCAAGATGCACAAATAGCCTGTTATTTTTGCCTTTCAGCTCTTCCAGATTTGCCTTCCCCTCCCACCATTTTTAGAACACTCAAGAAATTTCCCGCTACTTATAAAATCACCAGCTTCCCTCTCTGACCTGCTCGTTCAATGGAGAGAACAACGGACCCAACAAAAACTTGTATTGAACCAAGGGACGATTGTGCAGCCCACTTGCAGCTTGAGCTGAGCAGGTTTAGTTTCTTCTTTCAGAGTGGGAGTCAGGCAGGTACTACCTCTCCCTTGATTTGATACTGAAGGTGCCTCTGAGCACATCTTCTTACATGGTTCTCCCACAAGTTACCAGAACTGAGCACTCCTGGTATCTCTTATTTCAGCAGCCCAATTTAGAGGGTGGGGGCTGTCGCTGCTGTGGTTAACTGGGAGTCAGAAACCCTTGTTGATGCGCTGCGAACACATCACCATGTGTTAACATGAGTCAACCGTGTGGTGCTGCAGCAAAATGAGCTAATATAATCCTCAGCTGCATCAACAGAAATAAAGTGTCCAATGCAATAGTACCACTCTACTCTGCCTTGGTCAGACCCCACCTGCAGTCTGGGTATCCCAGTTTGAGAAGGCTACTGAGAAGCTGAGGGACGTGGGTGGCCCTGTGGGTGAAACCACAGAGCCTAGGACTTGCTGTTCAGAAGGTTGGCGGTTTGAATCCCCTCGACGGGGTGAGTTCCTGTTGCTCGGTCCCTGCTCCTGCCAACCAAGCAGTTCGAAAGCACCTCAAAGTGCAAGTAGATAAATAGGTACCGTTCCAGCGGGAAGGTAAATGGCATTTACGTACGCTGTTCTGGTTCACCAGAAGTGGCTTAGTCATGCTGGCCACATGACCTGGAAGCTGTACGCTGGCTCCCTCAGCCAATAAAGCGAGGTGAGTGCCCCAACCCCAGAGTCGGCTACAACTGGACCTAATGGTCAGGGGTCCCTTTACCTTTACCTTTACCGAGAAGCTGAAACATGTGCACAGAAGAGTAACCAAAATTATCAAAGACCTGGGCACCAAGTCTTATGAGGAATGGTTGAGAGAGTTGGATGTGTTTAGCCTGGAGAAAAGAAGGCTGAGCGGGGATATGAGAGCCCTCTTCAAATATCTGATGGGGTGTGACATGGAAGATGGATTGTTTTCTCCTGCTCCAGAGGTAGGACCCGAATCAATGGATTCAAGTTACAAGAAAGGAGATTCTGACTAAATAACAGGAAGAACTTTCTGACAGTATGAGCTGCTCAACAGTAGACGGTTGTGGGCTCTCCTTCCTTGGAGGTTTTTAAGCAGAGGTTGGATGGCCATCTGCCGTGGATGTTTTAGTTGAGATTCCTACATTGCAGGGATTAGAGGAGATGGCCCATGGAGTCCCTTGCAAATTTATAGTTCTATAATTCTATCTAGTTTCTGCCACGCATGTGCTCAATTAGGAGGAGGTGGCTCAAAAGACCTGAGGCTTGCCCAAATACCAGACTTCGGCTGGTCCACGGCACCCTTGTCTATACAGATCTAAGCAGAAGCAGCACTGCTGGTTTAATTGGGGGTTCCTTTCTCCCCTCCCCAGTTTTTTCTTCAGTAAGAGCAGCAGAAGACAAGGAGAGAGCAGGTGCAAAGGGGAACAGAGCTTTCTTACCTTGAATAACTTCACTGGAGGCAAAGTCATGGTGGCACCTGGTGCTTGTTCAAGAGGAGGCCTCCTTTGCATCAGTTCACCCATGAGAGAAAAAAGATCAGGTGCTCCATCTAAAGACAAGGCAAGTATTGTTCTTGTGTTAGGAAAGAGAGGGGCTTCGGTTCCTATATAGCATGAATGGAAGGGAGTTCTCTGAACAGCATGAGATGGGGGGGGGGGCGCCTCCTGCCTGAGGGAAGGGATTGTCCTCACACCAGGCATCTTCTGTGGACAAGGCGGAGTTTGTGCAAGGCAGGTGCACCCAAGATTACGGCCATCCATTGCTTCCCCCAGCAGGCCATCGGACCTTGTTCAGGAAGGCTAAGCAGATAGGTTAGAATCAGGGCTCAGCAAACTTCTTCAGCAAGGGGCCGGTCCACTGTTCCTCAGACCTTGTGGGGGAACGGACTATATTTTGGGGGGGAAATGAATGAATTCCTATGCCTCACAAATAACCCAGAGATGCATTTTAAATAAAAGGACACATTCTACTTATGTAAAAACACACTGATTCCCGGACTGTCCACGGGTCAGATTTAGAAGGCGACTGGGCTGGATCTGGCCCCCGGCCTTAGTTTCCCTACTCAGGGGTTAGATAGTTGGCAACCAGCAGAGCAGGAATCAGGCAGAGGTGGAAGTTGCCTGAATGCCTCCATGACTGCTCTGATTCCCACAAGCACAGCAGTTCCTTTTCATCCCCACCTTCTCTATCACCATTTAATCCACTGTCTATTGACATCAGGCAGGTGCCTTCACTGTGCTCTTTTCAGCACCTGCTAAAAACATCTTTGGTTAGACAAGCCTGTGTTAAAAAAAAATTTTTTTTTTACTGATTTCAAGTTTTGTATGAATGTTTTAAATGCTTGTTCTTAACTCTTTTTATTGATGATTTTAGTGCTTCGGTCTTTTCGTAAACCGCTTTGTTGTTGTTTTTTAACCACCAAGTGGCAGATAGATTTTATGAAAACAAGTAAATTTATATGCTGCCTTTCCACAAAACCTCTCCTCAGATTATGCTCCCGGTGACTTACAACAAAGGGGACAGTGAGAAATCTCAGAACCAGCAATGCAAGAACAGTTTAATAGCAAGCATGCTGAAATGGCAAAGCAGCAGCAAATGTAACAGCAGGTGAAAAGGAAGATTTCAGTGCTATAAATGTAACGACATTAGGTTTAACAACCTCACACCTCCTGGCAATAGGGAAAATAACAAGGGGGCTTGTCAGTTTCACCTGGCCCTGGAAACCCACCTCCTGTGAAGATGCTCACAGTCCCTCTTCTGCAACAACTTATTATGAGGCTTCCAAAGGCAGGGGGTGGGGTGGCTGCCTTTTCTCCACAGACGGATGCCAAAAACAGCATCATTTTGCCAGCCACAGAGACGGCTGCCAGTGGGATGGGTTCCTTGTCGCTTTGGCCAACAGGAACTTGCTTTCTATTCATAAAAGGGAGAGGTTGTCTGCATTCTGGAGCAACAGGGCCATGGCTCTGGAAGGGGCATCCTGCCAGCGCACGCTTCTAGCCCAAAAAGCTTCCACACCAGATAGAGAAGAATGACGAGCCCCTTGAAATCTGGAAGCGACAGGGCCCAGGCCCCACTGCAAAGCTCCATCCTAAAGCATAATCTTCAAATTCAGCTAAAGAATCTGCATCTGCAATTTCAGCACCAGCTTCCTCTCTCTCTTTCTCCCACACACCATATCAAAAGCACCGTTTGCTATCCTATTATGAGTGCAACTGTTGCCCTCCCATGATATTCACCTTCCTGGCGTGTCACCTATTTCCACCAAGCTCCGCACATTTACTCTCCCCATGGACCGCAGAGCATTTTCACTGGGAGATGTCTGTTAATCTGATGCCTCTGCCGCGTTGCCAAGCAGCAAAGCCCTGGGCCTTGGGTGCAGGATGGAGGACAAGGCAGCAGAGGGCGCTGCTTGGCTTTCAGTCATTCACCTGCCGGCAGCATCGCCAGAATCCTTGCTGCCTATTCAGAACATAAGAAGTGTCTGCTGGATCAAGCCAAACGAGTCAAGTATCTCACAGTGCTCTCACAACCATATCCCTGTGAGAAACCTGGAAGCAGAAGCCAAGCACAAGAGCACTCTCACGTTCTGTAGTTCCCAGCAGCTGGTGTTCAGAAGCATTTCTGCCTGAGACCATAGAGGCAGACCATAGCCATTGTGGCTAGTAAAAGGTAAAGGGACCCCTGACCATCAGGTCCAGTCGTGGCCGACTCTGGGGTTTGGGCGCTCATCTCGCTTTATTGGCCGAGGGAGCCGGCATACAGCTTCCAGGTCATGTGGCCAGCATGACTAAGCCTCTTCTGGTGAACCAGAGCAGCACACGGAAACACTGTTTATCTTCCCACCGGAGCAGTACCTATTTATCTACTTGCACTTAGACATGCTTTCGAATTGCTCGGTTGGCAGGAGCAGGGACTGAGCAACGGGAACTCACTCCATTGCGGGGATTTGAACCGCCGACCTTCTGATCGGCAAGTCCTAGGCTCTGTGGTTTAACTCACAGCGCCACCCGCGTCCTGTGCTATTGTGGCTACTAGCCCTAAATAGCTCCCCATGACTTTTTCCAAGCCTCTTTTAAAGCTATCTATGTTGGTGGCCATCACAGCCTCCTATGGGAGAACTATATGTTGCATTGAAAAAGGACTTTCTTCTGTCTGTCCTGAATCGTCCAACATTCAGATTCGTTGGATATCCTGGAGTTCTAGTGTTAATGAGAGAGGGAGGACAACTTTTCCCTACCCATTTCCTCCACGCCATAAACCTGCCTTCTCTCTAAACTATAAAGTTCCAAACGTGGCAACCTTTCTGCATAGGTGAGCTGCTCCATCCATTCTGGCTGCCCTTTCTCAACTTTGCAATATCCTTTTTTGAGTTCCAGCGTGGCCTCTCATCTTGGGGTCTGAGAGAGTCGTGTGAGGGGAGCAGGAAGTTGTAAAACAGCATGCAACCTGAGAATATCAGTCTTCCCATCGAAAGAGACAGTAAGGTCAGCTCAAGAGGTTAAAAGATATGGGGACAGTCTGGGAATCTGGAGGCCCCCTAACTCTATCTGTCTTCTTAACCCACGCAAGACCTCCCCAATTTGGCAAGCTGAGTTGAGGGACATACCTAGGGTCCCTTGTGTCCTTGGCAAGGAGTTGTATTGGCACCTCCACCCTGAAAAAGTCGCTTTGCCACAATAGCCACATTATAAATCACTACGTTTTACAGAAGTACTCAAAGCATCCAGGGTGAGGGCAAGGCAAGGAGGAAAATGCGGTCTTGACTATGCTACCACTCAGTGGATTTGTAACTGGCTGACTGACCGAACCCAAAGGGTGCTCATCAATGGTTCCTCTTCATCCTGGAGAAGAGTGACTAGTGGGGTGCCACAGGGTTCTGTCTTGGGCCCGGTCTTATTCAACATCTTTATCAACGACTTGGATGATGGACTCAAGGGCATCCTGATCAAATTTGCAGATGACACCAAACTGGGAGGGGTGGCTAACACCCCAGAGGACAGGATCACACTTCAAAACAACCTTGACAGATTAGAGAACTGGGCCAAAACAAACAAGATGAATTTTAACAGGGAGAAATGTAAAGTATTGCACTTGGGCAAAAAAAATGAGAGGCACAAATACAAGATGGGGCACACCTGGCTTGAGAGCAGTACATGTGAAAAGGATCTAGGAGTCTTGGTTGACCACAAACTTGACATGAGCCAACAGTGTGACGCGGCAGCTAAAAAAGCCAATGCAATTCTGGGCTGCATCAATAGGAGTATAGCATCTAGATCAAGGGAAGTAATAGTGCCACTGTATTCTGCTCTGGTCAGACCTCACCTGGAGTACTGTGTCCAGTTCTGGGCACCACAGAAGGACACTGACAAACTGGAATGTGTCCAGAGGAGGGCAACCAAAATGGTCAAAGGCCTGGAAACGATGCCTTATGAGGAACGGCTAAGGGAGCTGGGCATGTTTAGCCTGGAGAAGAGGAGGTTAAGGGGTGATATGATAGCCATGTTCAAATATATAAAAGGATGTCACATAGAGGAGGGAGAAAGGTTGTTTTCGGCTGCTCCAGAGAAGCGGACACGGAGCAATGGATCCAAACTACAAGAAAGAAGATTCCACCTAAACATTAGGAAGAACTTCCTGACAGTAAGAGCTGTTCGACAGTGGAATTTGCTGCCAAGGAGTGTGGTGCAGTCTCCTACTTTGGAGGTCTTTAAGCAGAGGCTTGACAACCATATGTCAGGAGTGCTCTGATGGTGTTTCCTGCTTGGCAGGGGGTTGGACTCGATGGCCCTTGTGGTCTCTTCCAACTCTATGATTCTATGATTCTATGAAAAGTGAAAAAATGCACACCTTTGGTCCAGAGTGAAAGAGGGATGGGGAGCTTCTCCTACATTCAATCTCACTGTGACAGAGCATCCCATCGCCACACACATTTATGTTGTACACTTCATAGTCTCCAGCAGGCTACCTTCATATTGACTTGCCATTTCTCCTAACACTCAGCTCCCAGCTCTTATTTAAACTCAGAACCTTATACAGATAATTGGAGATAGATTTCTCGGGTGATTTTTGCACCCCCAGCAGGTTTTGCCAACCTCTAGGTACACCCCTGTCTGAGTTGCACCCAAACTTCCATGGCAAGCAGGCAATCTGTCTGCACCCAGAGCCTGAAAAGGTAAAATTGGGGGGAGGGGGAGAGAGCATACAGCTTAATTCTGCTGAGTATATAAACTGGTCCTAAGCCTCAGCGGTGGGTGGATAATATTTGTCCAAAGGGCAGGTGGCTTGTTTACCTGAAGAAAAGAAACTGATTATCTTTCTGTTAATGCTGAATACGGCACCTCTGGCAAGTCTCACATTAAGATCTAACAAGATTGGTTTCCCCCACCTACCTGGAAATAGTCTGTTGATGCCTCTCTCATTGCTTCCCTCCGGAAACTGGGCTGCCCTAATGTTGCAATGTGTGAAAGTTCTGCTATCAGTTATTTCCCAGCCTCTCTCAAACTGTTTCAGGCTGATTTCAGGAAGGTGGGATAAATCGTGTGAAATGGGCAGATTTGCATCAATTTACATGCTCTGGACAGGTGGCACAGCCGGGCAGTTCATTAGCTGAAGGCGAGGGCTTTTAGCCTGCTCAGTTTACAGCAGCAGAGGAAGAGGTTGTGGTGAATAGAAAGATTTGTGTGATTTATGTGGAAACAGGGGGTGATGGGAGCTGGTCTGCAAACACTGGCAACCCCAGCACTTGGCAAGTACAGTCAGGGCCCAGAGATAATAATAATAATAATTTTTATTTATACCCCGCCCAAAGTCCACCTCTGCTCTCACCTTCAGATATCAAACACAAATTCTCTGGCCTGTGGTTGAAAGTGAGCAGAGAGGTACCTGTGTGTGAGGTTTAAGAGCAGCACCGGAGGAGGATGCTGTTTGGGGATTTTTCATGCCTACCTTTGGACACACCTTTCTCCCTCTGCTCTGGATTAATAAATGCAATCATACAGGTACGTGAGTTAAATCATCCGGCCCAAGATAGGATGACAGTGTTAAATGGGTTAAGAGAGGAGTAATATTGTAACGCCAACAAAACTCTCAAGGGAACAGCTTTCCACTCGCAGCGCTAACTTTCAGGTAGCAAAGAAAAAAAGAGATAAAAATGAGAAAACAGTATTGTTCAACACTCAGTTTAAACTTTCAACATGCCTGCCTGCTGTCAGCTTAGAGAACAAAACCGATACAGCTTGCCACTTTTAAAAATTAATCTTTCCTTAACAATATCACAGTCAAGAAATCCTTGCTTTAGCTTTGGGTTGGGGAAAGATGGAGAAGTTCCTGAAAATTCAGCCTGTTTTTATTCTACCACCTATTGTTAAATTTTGCTTAAATTTTGTTAAATTTATTGTTAAAATTTGCTTTTATATGGAAGCCATCCTTCCCCTCTTCCCCTGCTCAGCTCCCAGATTTTGCTTCCAATAAAAATGGAAGCTTTTTTTACTGGAAATTGTATGTGCCTTTGGATGCTTCTATTTTTTCTTTCTTTCTTTCTTTCTTTCTTTCTTTCTTTCTTTCTTTCTTTCTTTCTTTCTTTCTTTCTTTCTTTCCTCCTTCCTTCCTTCCTTCCTTCCTTCCTTCCTTCCTTCCTTTCTTAGGAATGTTTCAGAAAGTCTTGCCAGCTGCATTCTTGAGTGAACAAAAAATAAAGAAGTAACAGGGAAGAATCCCAGGCTATTTCACTCCTCTTCAAATACACCTCTTAGCCCTTTTCAGGACATTTAGTCATAAAGTGAGCATGTTGTTGGAAAGTTGGGTGCAACAGCTTGCAGAAAGGGGTTTCCATGGGATTTAAACAGCAAGGGATTGCCAGGTTCCTAGACTATCCCTGTACCTTTAACCTTGCTAGCCTTTAAAGTTTAAACGGATACCTCTTAGGTTGCATCCTGATTACAGCTTCTGCCTCCTCCTCCTCAGACTTCCTCTGGACCTGCAGACACGAAGCCATCGTGAATATGTCATCTGAAAGCAAAAGGGGCAAGATGAGGGTCTTAATGGAAATTTTTTCAAAGGAGAGTTGCCAGTTGGCACTCCTCAAGGAAGAAATATCAACAACCTCAGATATGCAGATTTCACAACCTTGATGGCAGAAAGTGAGGAGGAATTAAAGAACCTTTTAATGAGGGTGAAAGAGGAGAGCGCAAAATATGGTCTGAAGCTCAACATCAAGAAAGCGAAGATCATGGCCACTGGTCCCATCACCTCCTGGCAAATAGAAGGGGAAGAAATGGAGACAGTGAGAGATTTTACTTTCTTGGGCTCCATGATCACTGCAGATGGTGACAGCAGCCACGAAATTAAAAGACGCCTGCTTCTTGGGAGAAAAGCAATGACAAACCTAGACAGCATCTTAAAAAGCAGAGATATCACCTTGCCAACAAAGGCCCGTATAGTTAAAGTTATGGTTTTCCCAGTAGAGATGTATGGAAGTGAGAGCTGGACCATAAAGAAGGCCGATCGCCGAAGAATGAATGCTTTTGAATTATGGAGCTGGAGGAGACTCTTGAGAGTCCCATGGACTGCAAGAAGATCCAACCTCTCCATTCTAAAGGAAATCAGCCCTGAGTGCTCACTGGAAGGACAGATCGTGAAGCTGAGGCTCCAAGACTTTGGCCACCTCATGAGAAGAGAAGACTCCCTGGAAAAGACCCTGATGTTGGGAAAGATGGAGGGCACAAGGAGAAGGGGACAACAGAGGACGAGATGGTTGGACAGTGTTCTCGAAGCTACTAACATGATGTCAGGGGTTTAGGAGCAGAGGCACGGGCAAGGGAGGAAACAGAGAGCGAAGGGGAGGAGGCAGAAGAAAAGATGAGTGATGACGACGACCCGAGATCTCCTAGTCTTTCCAGTGAATCAGAGGATTCACAGAAAGGAGCACCAGTGGCCAGGGCAAGGGGGGAGTCTAGGGGGGCACCCCAGGAAGATAGAGCCAGAGGGGACTCAGGGGGGAGCAGCTGGAAATCGGGACCAGCGTCACCGCCAGGAAGCAGGGAAGAGGAAAGGAGCCAGGGGGGAAGCGCTGGCAGCTCACCACAGGAGGGAGGGCATGAGTCAGGAGTGGCCACACCTCCATCGGGGAGCGAAGAGACGGTTAAGAGGAAAGTGGAAGGTTGGGCGCGCGCGCCAAGTTCAAATGCAGAGGAAGGCGGCGCAGTAAGCAGCCCCGAAAGGGAACCAGGTCCTAAAGCCCGGCGCAAGGAGGCAGGAGGGTCCGGGTCAGCGTCAGAAGAATCCCGGAAGGAAGAAGCCCCGGGGGGTAGAGGGACCCAGAGGAGGACAGTCAGGCGGAAAAGGTGGAGCAAGGCTAGGATATTAAGTTGGTGCACACGGGGCGGAGACTCAGACGGAGCTTCGCCGATCTAGCTACTAGACGTAGAGTTGCGCGCAGCAGCGTGAGAATGGAAACTGTAATTCAATAAAGACTTTTACTTAATGATCGCTGGCTAGCGTGATCCTCTGTGAGCTAGGATCTTCAAGCAGCTCTGACACATGAGTTTGACCAAACTGTGGGAGGCAGTGGAAGACAGGAGTGCCTGAGCGTGTTCTGGTCCAGGGGGTCATGAAGAGTCGTACACGACTAAAGGACTAAACAACAACAACTCCTCAAAGAGCCAGTGTGGTGTAGTGGTTAAGAGCAGTAGTCTTGCAATCTGGGGAACCAAGTTCGCGTCTCCGCTCCTCCACATGCAGCTGCTGGGTGACCTTGGGCCAGTCACACTTCTCTGAAGTCTCTCAGCCCCACTCACCTCACAGAGTGTTTGTTGTGGGGGAGGAAGGGAAAGGAGAATGTTGGCCGCTTTGAGACTCCTTCGGGTAGTGATAAAGCGGGATATCAAATCCAAACTCTTCTTCTTCTTCTTCTTCAGGGACATGCGTGGCACTGTTGGTTAAACCACTGTGCCACTTGGGTTTGCCGATTGAAAGGTCGGTGGTTCGAATCCCCGCAACAGGGTGAGCTCCTGTTGCTTGGTCCCAGCTCCTGCCAACCTAGCAGTTTGAAAGCACACCTGTGCAAGTAGATGAATAGGTACCGCTCTGGCAGGAAGGTACACGGCGTTTCCATTTGCTGCTCTGACTTTGGCAGGAGTGGCTTAGTCATGCTGGCCACATGACCCAGAAATACCGTCTGCGAAAGCAGACGGGCGCCGGCTCCCTCGGCCTGTAAAGCGAGATGAGCACCGCAACCCTAGAGTCGTTCACGACTGGACTAATTGTCAGGGGTACCTTTACTCCTCAAGGCAAAGGGACTGTGCTGCCTCTGAGCTCCCCTCCCTGAGAGTTCCCACATCCATTATATGATAAGAGTAGATTCCATGCAATACCGAAATCCCCCTGCTGAAACCAGAGAGCCAGAAATTGAAGCCTGAGCTCAGAAGACATACACACATACCCTCCCAAGCAAATGAGTCGTGCCCAGAGAGAAGCAGGCCCCGTTCCCTGGCTGCTGGTATAGATCAGCATCACTGCCTTGAAATCGATGGGAAGGCTGCGCCAGCCAAGGTCAGCTGTGGCAGAGCTTTAGCGATGTATAAATGGCAGAGAAGCAGGTTGTCCGCAAGTCTGTGGGCGAGATGAGCAGAGGGAGAGAGAGGAAATAAATCAATGCTCCTTTTTGTTAAGTGAAGAAAGTAATTCCCAAAGGCACAAAGCTTTTTCTGAAAGATGGGCTGCATTGTGCACACCTCCCACAGGACAAAAGAAGCCAGCTCTTGTCATGCTGGAGAGGGGCCAGTAACATATTGGGGTGCCACTCTCGTGGTGGGTGAGAGGGGTACCCTCCTTGCCTCCTGCACCAGTCAATGGCTACCATTCATTCCCATAGAGGAATGTAAAGCGGTGATTTAGGAAGGGACGGTGTATTGGAGTAAACAGCAGGGGAGGGGAATAGGAGAGCTGCAATGGAGGGAGGCAAGGGGGAGCAGTGTGGACCCCACTCATCACACCAGCCAATTTCCGCCAGGAGTGTCAGCTTGGCCCCACGACCATGGGTGCCCAGGGCTGCGGGTGCCATGCACCGTGCATGGCCCTGGAGCCGAAATTTGTGCGTGCCCGGCTCCCTCATGGGGAATTTTGTGGGTGCTTGGGCACCCAGGTCCCCTGGGAGTTGGCACCTATGGTTCCCCCCCCACACACACACACCACAACAGAAGTCTGCGATGATCTGGGAAGCAGGCACCACTTTCAGATCCAGCAGCAGGTCCAGAATCAAAGTGTCACAGGGGTGGCCAAAATCATGCCCTTGGTTTGCCCAGGTAGGGAACTAAAAACACACCCAATATCCAAGCAAGATGATACCCCTCTTTATGGACTTCACTGCAGTAAAGGACAGTCCTCTAAAGTAATGGGCGCTGCACTGATCACAGGTTTTGTACAGCTTTTTATATATCCTACTCATTACATAATAACTTTCACGTTGCCCATTCCACTTCAGCTGTGACATGACATCTTCACATACCGGTCAGAGAAACTGTACAGTTGGCCAGGCCAATGCAGGTACATTTACAGTACATGTGATCTATCTGCACACAGCCATGCACTGATGCGGCGCTAGGGACCCAAGGGACGCAGGTGGTGCTGTGGTCTAAACCACTGAGCCTCTTGAGCTTGCCGATCAGAAGGTCAGCGGTTCGAATCCGCTCAACGGGGTGAGCTCCTATTGCTCTGTCCCAGCTCCTGCCAACCTAGCAGTTCAAAAGCACGCCAGTGCAAGTAGATGAATAGGTACCTCTCTGGCGGGAAGGTAAATGGTGTTTCCGTGTGCTCTTGCTTCTGTCAGTGTGTCCCGTTGCACCAGAAGTGGTTTAGTTCTGTGGGCCACATGACCCAGAAAGCTGTATGCGGACAAATGCTGGTTCCCTCAGTCTGAAAGTGAGATGAGCACCACACCCCACAGTCGCCTTTGACTGGACTTAACCGTCCAGGGGTCCTTTACCTTTTTTTTACCTTGCCAGGGACCCAGAAGTGGAACCCAGAAGTGGAGAGCACCCTGGAGAGTCCTCCTGGCTTGCAAGGAGCCCCTCCCTGGAGCCTGAAGAGGCCGTCTTCTTTGGGTTCTTGGGTGGGTCTCCTCGCGAGCCAGGAGGACTCTCCAGGGTTCTTCCCATTTATGTGCACTTCACTGACTTGTGCGGAGGCCCAGAACATAACCCACACATACCATACAAGCACAGTAAACGGCGGCAAATTGCACCAAAGTTAATCTTTAAACTAATTAGACAGATTTTTCATCATCTCTGTCTCTGATCTGTGAGGAAGGAGCATGCTTTTGAAATCGGCAAAGGCTTCCATATCTCTCCCATAACCATGTTCAAACAAACTAATAATTAGTAAACATTAGGAAATGTGTGCAAAAGAACAAGAATATATTTGTGCATTGAACTTATCTTAAATAATATTAATATCCTGTAATGTCTTTTATTTCTGTTCATACTTCTTCCCTTATTGATACAATAGCCTCATTGCCCCCACTGAGTCTCTACAATGTACTTGGCACTAAATCAACCGTTCCCAGTCCATCGCAGTCCTTGCACACGAGTCACTGCTCTACTCAACAAACAATGAATATAGCCGCAAACAGCCGCCGACCTTGTCCTAGCAGGGGCTTCCATAGTTCATTCTGGGTCAATACTTCTAAATGCTACTTTTCCACACGTATACAAATCTGGAGATTTCATGGTACAGTGATACCTCGGGTTAAGAACTTAATTCGTTCTGGAGGTCCGTTCTTAACCTGAAACTGTTCTTAACCTGAAGC
This sequence comes from Podarcis liolepis, assembly GCF_965112155.1. Classification (NCBI taxonomy): domain Eukaryota; kingdom Metazoa; phylum Chordata; class Lepidosauria; order Squamata; family Lacertidae; genus Podarcis; species Podarcis liolepis. The sequence continues at coordinate 3,205,382 of NC_139569.1, read as the reverse complement.
ACCACTTTAGCTAATGGGGCCTGCCATGCTGCCAGAGCACGATTTCTGTTCTCATCCTGAAGCAAAGTTCTTAACCTGAGGTACTATTTCTGGGCTAGCGGAGTCTGTAACCTGAAGTGTATGTAACCTGAAGCGTCTATAACCCGAGGTACCACTGTAATAGAATTTGGGGTGAATGTAGCCAATGAACACACCGAGCTGGAATGTCAAATTCAGCCATGGCAGAAGCCAATAGATTGGGTTAGCACCCCAAAAAAATTCTGTGCCATTGCAAGGAGCACAAAACACTTATTCATATAGTCCCAGTACATTATTACACATGTACAGCATGTGGTCATGCTTGCTGTGGGCTACATACACATAGCATTAAGCATAGACCTTGAGGTTAGTCTTCCTGCTAGTCTCAGGCTCAATTCCCAGAGTCCTTTGGTCACTACCTGTAATGGTTCTAGCGGTTGCTCGTGCGTAAGCCGGTGCCCACACCTGGCTGGGTTGCCTGAGTGAACCTTTCCTGTCCGGACAGCCACTCACCCGTGGCTGTCTCAATCGCTGGCAGAATCCGTCAGTGGGCATTTCTTAAACTTCTTCCAGCAAAGAAGTTCTTTGACGCCCAGTCTCCTCCTACTCTCCCTGCGCGGAAGCCTTCTGCGCAAGGAGGGCGTAGGCAGCGGAGGACCCTTCCTCTCCCCGCTGGTCCCCGGCAAGGAGTCATGTGACCGCCTCTCTGATTCCCCCATCTGCCCCCCGTCTCCACTGGAGCTAAGCTGATTCCCTTCCCCAGAAGATGGGCTGCCTCTCCCAATCCTGGGACACTCTCTGGGATCCCTCTGCAGCTTGCTCTCTCCCTCCGGCACTGATGGCAGTTCCCTGACACTACCCATCACTCACACTTCCTCGACCTGGGCATTGCCTTATTGCCAGGACGTCTTTTGTCATTTGCAAGCCTAATCTAACTAGGGGAGAACCCAAGAGGGCCTCTCTAGTCCCTTCAAAAGGACAAGTCCAGAGAGAAGCAACTCGGTAAAGCACGTTAAACAATACTGGCTCCCCCTGTCCCAAAAATAATGGGAACTGTAGTTTGTTAAGGGCGTTAAGTCTTGCTAGGTGACCCCTTTTCCTGTTGCAGAGATGCGGTTCCCAGAGTGATTGATTGTTAAGCCATTTTGGAATCATGGCTCTGTAAGAGGACTAGGGGGGGTCTTCAGACTCTCAGCATCTTTAACAAACCACAATTCCCAGGATTCTTTGAGGGAAGCCATGACTGTTTAAAGTGATATGATAAAAGGGGTGGTGGAATTCATCCCGAAAAGGTGTAGGGATGTCTTGGAAGGTAGCTTAGACCAGGCTTCCTCAACCTCGGCCCTCCAGATATTCTAAGACTACAGTTCCCAGCATCCCTGACCACTGGTCCTGCTAGCTAGGGAGCTTGGGAGTTGTAGGCCAAAAACATCTGGAGGGCCAAGGTTGAGGTTGAGGAAGCCTGACTTAGACAAATCCATAGAGAAGAAAGCTATCCATGCCCACTAGCCACAGTGGCAATGTTCTCCCTCCTCTGTGGGAGGAAATATGACTGTTTTATGGAGATCACAAATGGGGAGGGGAGTGCTGTCCTGCTTGCAGGTTTCCCATTGGTGCATCTGGACTAAATCAGCCTTTGGCAGAGGTAGTCTTATGGACATGAGAAGAGGCTGTTGGATCAGGCTGAGGGACCCCATCTGGCCTGTGGGAAGCCAGCAAGCCGGAATCATTCGCAAAGCCCCCTCCCCTCCCATAATCTCCAGCAACTAAAATTCAGAAGCACTGCTGCCTTCAACTATGGGAGGCAGAGCATAGACATTGATAGTCTTCTCCTCCATGAACTTGTCCATGTTGGCAAATGCTCCTGGTGGGACGGCAGACCCCCAGTACCTCCAAACGTCTCCCAATAGGCACGTCTCTGGAATGGCATGTCCCTTCACTCCAGAGTGCCCCTCTGAGACTCTTCTCATATGAAAAGTGCACACAAGTCTTCTGGCATCACGCAGCAAGAAGATAGAGACATCCATAGGTCTAAACTACATTTTATTCACAATATACACAGAGAATCCATAATCACGTCTGTGCCCTCCAAACTCTGGCAGAAACAGAATTTGTTGTTGTTGTTTAGTCGTTCAGTCGTGTCCGACTCTTTGTGACCCCCTGGACCAGAGCACGCCAGGCACTCCTGTCTTCCACTGCCTCCCACAGTTTGGTCAGACTCATGCTGGTAGCGTCAAGAACACTGTCCAACCATCTCATCCTCTGCCATCCCCTTCTCCTTGTACCCTCCATCTTTCCCAACATCAGGGTCTTTTCCAGGGAGTTTTCTCTTCTCATGAGGTGGCCAAAGTCTTGGAGCCTCAGCTTCAGGATCTGTCCTTCCAGTGAGCACTCAGGGCTGATTTCCTTCAGAATGGATAGGTTGGATCTTCTTGCAGTCCATGGGACTCTCAAGAGTCTCCTCCAGCACCAGAATTCAAAAGCAGAAACCGAAAGCATACAGCAAAAGTGAAAGTACAGTGCAATAACACTCTCAGACGGAAGAAATAAGACAGTCTTCCGTTCCCACACTCTTCTCAGACACCTCATGTGATTTATACTAATCACACTAGCCAGCATCGGTTATGTAAAATCCTAACAGTCCAATCCTCTTTGGATGGATTGGTCCTCCCTGCCTCCTGTGGGAGTGAGTTCCATAGTTTAACTATGCATTGCATGGAGAAGGATTTCCTTGTAGACAAACCACGAGACCAGGCTGGCTTCCTCTTTCTCTGGAGGTGTTTTCCAGCCCAGCAGATACTGTACCACAGCCAGAGGAAGATGCAAGACTTTCACTCCTCTTGCCTCAGCCAGCATCTCTGTCACAAGATCACACTGAGCAGGAAAACTGCACTTTACTCTTCTTGAACAAGGCAGGGAAATTCCCTTCCAGGGTTCAGCCTCTCCCTTCCTTGCCTCAAGTCATTGACTCACTGGGAGCCATTGTAGGTCTTTCAGGACCGGTGTTATATGGTCTCGGCAGCCACTCCCAGTCACCAGTCTAGCTGCCGCATTCTGGATTAATTGCAGTTTCCAAGTCATCTTAAAAGGTAGCCCCACGGAGAGCGCATTGCAGTAGTCCAAGCAGGAGATAACCAGAGCATGCACCACTCTGGCGAGGCAGTCCGTGGGCAGGTAGGGTCTCATCCTGCATACCAGATGGAGCTGGTAAACAGCTGCCCGGCATACAGAATTGACCTGCGGCTCCATGGACAGTTGTGAGTCCAAAATGACTCCCAGGCTTCAAATTTGACCATATTTCTAAATCTTTTTTTTACTTCTGCCCAGCATTTCTCATAATTATCTTTAAATAAATTCACATTTTTAGCTGTCATGTTAATCTCCAAGTATTTCACTTTCTTAACCACAGTTAAACCTGTTTCATTCTGGAACCTCTCCCTTTCAGTAGCTGTTAAATTTTTCTCTAATACCTTAGTTTTTAGTTTGTTCAGTTTGAATCCTGCGACTTGACCAAACTCTTGAATTAGTTCTAAAACTCTTTTAGTACTAGAGTCTGGCTCTTGTAATGTAAGTACCAAGTCATCTGCAAATGCTCTCAATTTGTACTGTTTTGCTCCAACCTGTACCCTAGCTTTCACTGCTAGGCCGCATTGCTGTGATTAAAATGAATGTATTGCCTAGAATGTTGTTTTTGTTTCAGACATTGCAAATTGTGGACAAGATGGATTGTTTCAAGAAGTGGCAGAAAGATATCTCGAAATTTGTCTGGCAGGGCAAGAAACCCAGAATAAAATTTAAGATTTTAACTGATGCAAAGGAAAGGGGGGGATTTGCCCTGCCAGACTTTAAACTTTACTATGAATCAGCAGCTTTCTGCTGGTTGAAAGACTGGCTGCTTCTTGAGAACACAGACATTTTGGACCTAGAAGGTTTTAATAACATTTTTGGGTGGCATGCATACCTATGGTACGACAAGGTTAAAGCTCACAAAGCTTTTAAAAATCATATTGTCAGGAAAGCATTATATAATGTCTGGATTAGATATAAAGACCTGTTGGAAAACAAAACCCCAAGGTGGTTGTCCCCAATGGAGGCAAAGGCTGTGAAAAAACTCAATATGGAGGCCAAATGGCCGAAATATTGGGAAATTTTGGAACAGGAAGGGGATAAACTGAAATTGCAGAGTTTTGAGAAATTAAAAGTTAAAGTGCGAGACTGGCTTCATTATTATCAAATAATGGAGGTTTACAAGTTGGACAGGAAAATTGGCTTCCAGGTGGAAAAATCAAAATTAGAAACAGAACTGTTAGAACCCAATACTAAGAACTTGTCAAGAATGTATAACTTGCTGTTGAAATGGAATACACAAGATGAAACAGTGAAATCAGCTATGATAAAGTGGGCACAAGATATTGGTCATAACATTATGTTTCCTGACTGGGAACAGTTGTGGACCACCGGTATGAAATTTACGGCATGTAATGCCTTAAAGGAAAATATTATGAAAATGATTTATAGGTGGTACATGACTCCAGTCAAGCTTGCAAAAATTTACCACTTGTCTGATAATAAATGTTGGAAATGTAAAGAAACTGAAGGTACTTTTTTCACCTTTGGTGGACATGCCCAAAGATTAAGGCTTTCTGGGAAATGATATATAATGAAATGAAAAAGGTATTTAAATATACCTTCCTTAAGAAACCAGAGGCGGCCTTTCTCCTGGGCATTGTCGGCCAATTGGTGCCAAAGAAAGACAGAACATTCTTTATGTACGCTACAACAGCAGCAAGAATACTCACCGCAAAGTATTGGAAGACACAAGATCTACCCACCTTGGAAGAATGGCAGATGAAGGTGATAGACTATATGGGATTGGCAGAAATGACTGGCAGAATCCGAGACCAGGGAAAAGAGACGGTGGAAGAAGATTGGAAGAAATTTAAGAACTATCTTAAGAAACATTGTAAAATTAATGAGTGTTAAAATGATGTGGCTTTAGAAAGTAATTGGATTACAGTTGTAAAGATTAAGTTAAAAGAAAAGAAAGGTTAACAATTAGATAAAATTAAGGGTGAGGATTTGCTGAAATAAATATTTGAAATTGGAATGCAGAAAGGGGAGGTATGAGGAGGTCGGTGAAGTAAGTTTTAAGAAAATAAGGTTTTGAAATTATACTTGTTCTTTTTTCTTGTTTGTGTTTGTTTATATAACTTGTGAAACTTTAATAAATATCTTATTAAAAAAAATGACTCCCAGGCTGCACACCTGGTCCTTCAGAGGCACAGTTGCCCCATTCAGAAGCAGGGAGTCATGCACACCAGCCCACCCCCGTCCCCCAAGAACAGTACTTCTGTCTTGTCAGGATTCAACCTCAATCTCTTAGACCATTACTGGTCTATCCAGCTCAGCATTACCTTCTCTCCCAAGATCCCACAGGCCTTCCTAGAGAGGCTTCTGGAGAGCAAAGCTGACATTTCCATCATGAAGGACACATCACTCTCTGTTTTGATTGATTGATTGATTGATTCTATTTCTGCACCTAAACCAGTTAAGAACTGCCTTTCCAGACTGGATCAAGCCCAGCCTTGTGGCTCTGGGTACTTCCAGATGGGGCTTAATATTGCAAATATTTTGGGGGACCTCCGTAAACCCTGTGAATTAATAAATGGTAAGATTTCAATTATTTTGACATTTAAGATTGGAGACCAACAGAATCCTTTGGCCTGGGGAGACAGATGTTGCCAAGGTGATGGAGTATGTGTTTGAAGTGACAGGAAAGGGGAGTTTTTTGGTCAGGTGTTCTGGGAGGACGAAGAAGGAAGAAGGAAGACTGGGATCCATCTTGGGCAGACTGGCTGAAGGCTGGTGGAGTGAGATGCCTTGTACTCCAGGGCTGCACTGCTGTGGGGGACAAGCCCCTGTAGAAAGGATCGTGCTGTAAGATCTGGACTCTCTCCATGCAGACTGAAGGTGTAAATAGGTGAATAAATCATATTTATTAAAGCAACAACAGTCTCTGCTGTGCCTTCAGTTCCCCAAAGGAGTATAGACCTTGGGACTCCCTGGATTCTTGCTACAACTCGGCGGAATGGGGGGGGCACAGCCCTCCTCCCTGGTAGAAAATATATATAATACTCCCACAATCTGGTTTAGCATAATATCCCCCTACTATCTGGAGCAAAATCAGGATTCTGTTGTTGAAGGGAGGGGCTCTTCATAGAAAGAAAGAAAGAAAAAACCAAGCTGGGAAGCTCCAGCAAAGAGATTGTCTTGTTTTCGAGAAGCAGGTTGACACAAACAGCAGCAATTGTCCTAAAGCGACTGCCACGTAGTTTTAACATTATTGATTATTCCTCCTCCTATTTTATATTTTAAGAAAATAATTGGTTAGCACACTCGTTTTTTCTTGCATTATCTTGCATTTCCACAGGCTTATTATCCTCAAATGACAAAATAATTGCTAGCGCTTTAGTCGTCCACCCCCCCCCTTAAATCAATTTGCTTTCAAATTCCAGCTTGGGAAGGGACGTGCGGCAAAGCTACAGACATCAGCTTCCTTCTCCAAGCGTGTGTGCTTGTGCACACACACACACAAAGAACATACGGTGGCCATGTGTCCTCCATTGCAGAAGGCAGTCCTCTTTCTGATGACATCCTCAGTTTGAAGGGCTCTCTGATACAAGTTGACTTTTTCCAACATTTATTCATAAAAATATTTATATTCTCATTAAAATATCAGAGTGGGTTACAATATTTGTGTATGAAAGCATACAATAGGAACCATATTTTAAACATTAAAACCAGAAATCTACTACAGTAACTATTGTGAAAATATGTATTCTTAACTACTTGCATAAACCTGAGAGAACAGGAACGTTTCCCACCAGCATTTAAATGTTGGAATGGAAGGTGCCTGGGGAATCTCCAGTGGCAGGGAGTTCCACAGGACTAGGCCAATGTCACTAAAGGCTCCGTTTCTTGTTGCCTTCAAGCAGAGAAATGACTGACGAGGCCCCTGCAGATAATCTCAGGGATCAAGATGGAATACAATAAGGTTACCATATTTCAAAAGGTAAAAACCAGGAAACCCAAAAAATTGTTGAGGTGGTTTTTTAAAAAAAAAAAAAAAAAAGACCCTAAAGTTGTTACGAAAACACACGTGTTTTTTTCAATTGACTTGTCGAAGATCCAGGAGAAAGCACTGCCTTTTGGAAATTCCCCCCAGATGTCAATTCCACCTTTGAAATCCCGGTAATGTCCAGGAAAATTCGGATGTATGCCATAAGAGAGTTTGTACTGGTCCAGTAAACGCTTCCGCTGCGCCACCAGCAACAGCTCTCTTTGCAGAGCATTAATTAAGTCCAGTGCAGAGATTCTTGTTGCAGCACAAGCTTCAGAGTCTCAGCAGCAAAGAAATAACGACACAGGGAAGCCTGTCTTTCCAAAGACAGGTTTATTGCAGAAAGATAACAGAAACACCTCCGGAGCTTTCGGACATTTTTGCTTCACGCCCCCAAAGACAGAGAAAACAAACACTCTTTATATACTGAGCAACTTAACAACTTAACAACTTAACGAGCTTGACTACTTAAAGTCACATCACATTGCTAACTTGCCAGCGTCTTAGGTTTCACACCCTAACATGCCAGCCCTGGAATACAAGGATTCAAGAAAGAACCTTACAGAACCTTGTGGACATTAACTCATGAGGACTAGTGTCAGGGAGGGGCCTTCCAGATGGGTGCTTATTGTGGGATGGATGCTGCAATGTTTTCTGAGTCTGCACGGCGATGTCTGACTTAGGCATCTAAACGCTAGCCCATATGTTTTCCTCATTTACCCTTTCCAACAAAAAATCCAGAAAGTTATTAGCACTGATTTCAGTTTAGGCAGGACCTTTCCAATGATGAGATCAGCTTCTGGCTCTCTTGATCCCAGTGCGTTCTGGAGGGTGGGGGCCAGTTGGGGGTGAAGTTGAGCAGGTGGGTGGCAGAGCTGGTTGTAGTGAACATGTATTTCCGCGATGCCTTCTGCCCTTACAGCAGCGGCTGGGTCATGACCTCCTGCCTGTTGTTTGTAACTACTTGGTGATATAGCCCCCACTTCTTGGGTAAGAGAGTGGTGAAGAGAGATAATAATAATAATAATAATAATAATAATAATAATAATAATAATAATAATAATAAATTATTCGTACCCCACCCATCTGGCTGGGTTTCCCCAGCCACTCTGGGCGGCTTCCAACAAAGATTAAAAATACATTAAAATGTCACACATTAAAAACTTCCCTGAACAGGGCTGCCTTCAAATGTCTTCTAAATGTCAGTTGTTTATTTCCTTGACATCTGATGGGAGGGTGTTCCACAGGGCGGGCGCCACTACCAAGAAGGCCCTCTGCCTGGTTCCCTGTAGCTTTGCTTCTCTCAGTGAGGGAACCGCCAGAAGGCCCTCAGCGCTGGACCTCAGCATCTGGGCTGGATGATGGGGGTGGAGACGCTCCTTCAGGTATACAGGACCAAAGCCGTTTAGGGCTTTCAAGGTCAGCACCAACACTTTGAATTGTGCTCGGAAATGTACTGGGAGCCATTGTAGGTCTTTCAGGACCGTTGTTATATGGTCTCGGCGGTCACTCCCAGTCACCAGTCTAGCTACCGCATTCTGGATTAATTGCAGTTTCTGAGTCACATTCAAAGGTACCCCCATGTAGAGCGCATTGCAGTAGTCCAAGCAAGTAGTCCAATACAAAAACAAACAAACCCAACCATCAAAACAAAACAATACAAAAACCCTGCACCTAACACTTAGGTTACTTGCTATTCAGCTATTTTTTCCGGTCCGGCACATGCTTTCATTACAACACCTCTTAAACTGGTTTTCTCTCACTGGCTGTCTCTCCAGCTATGGAATCTGGCCACACAGTTTGTTTAAGAAGCTGGGGATTCCTGGCCCAAGGCCTTTGCCTTTCACCTGGACCTTTCTTGAATACCGGAAAGTGAGTCTTGTGACAGTCGCCCTGTGGCAAGCAAGAGCGGGTGGCTTTGCTAGTTGATGAAACATCAACTAGGATTTCTGCAATTTGATGTTTTCAGTGCTAAAGAGTGCATTTTCCTGGAAAAAGTGGTGAGGTAAACAGTTGGAGGATGGATGGCAGCTAACAGATTGAGGTTGAATCCTGACAAGACAGAAGTACTGTTTTGGGGGGACAGGGGGCATTTGAGTTTATTCACTGCTGCTGAATAAACTAAACTTCACCCTGTCATCTACTGCCTTCATAGATTTCTTTATTGATGCTGTCAAAAAAATCAAGAAGGACCGTCAAAAGAATCAGCACCCAGTCAGTATGGCCCCTTCCTGGACATCGCATGTGAAAGGTCAGGTGTGTGATTGACACTCCATTCTGTCCTGCTAACCCTTGCCTCTGTCTCTGTTCCTTTGCAGGACAGAGTTGACTTTCTGCAGCTCATGGTGCAGCTCCCAGATCTCAGGCAACATCCCCAATGAAGCAAGTTCCTATAAAGGTAAATAGACAGGTGGCACCTCTGAACAGTGGCTGTGTTTGCAGGTTTCCCACAGGCATCTGGGGGGCTGCTGTGAGGACAGGATGTGGGCTAGCTGCGTCCCATTTGGTGTGATCCACCAGGCTCTGGTTGGGTTTCTAATGATTTATATCCCGCTGTTGGAGTATCTGGACTTAAAGCATATCCAAAGCACATTTTCACTCCTCAAAGAAGTCTGGGCACTATCATTTGTCCAACGTTGCTGAGAATCTTAACTCTCTGAGAAGTAAAAAAAACCCCAAAACTACAATGCCTCGATTTATTTTTGTGGGACAAAAAGTGCTTCTAGTGTGCTCTCAAGGTGATGTGTGCGCACAACTTACGTGACCTGCTTCCTCAGTTTCCATATTATGCTCAGCAGTGACCTGGGGGAGACTTTGGAGAGCGAAGTGGGAAAGAAGGGGAAAGAAACAGTGGGGTGCAGTGGTTAGAGTGCCAGACTAGGACCTGGGAGAGACTGGGGTTCAAATCCCGCTGCACAACCACAATGGAGCTCACTGTGTTGTTGTTGTTGTTTAGTCGTTTAGTCGTGTCCGACTCTTCGTGACCCCCTGGACCAGAGCACACCAGGCACTTCTGTCTTCCGCTGCCTCCCGCAGTTTGGTCAAACTCATGCTGGTACCTTCGAGAACACTGTCCCACCATCTCATCCTCTGTCGTCCCCTTCTCCTTGTGCCCTCCATCTTTCCCAGCATCAGGGTCTTTTCCAGGGAGTCTTCTCTTCTCAGGAGGTGGCCAAAGTCTTGGAGCCTCAGCTTCACGATCTGTCCTTCCAATGAGTACTCAGGGCTAATTTCCTTAAGAATGGAGAGGTTTGATCTTCTTGCAGTCCATGGGACTCTCAAGAGTCTCCTCCAGCACCAGAATTCAAAAGCATCCATTCTTCGGCAATCAGCCTTCTTTATGGTCCAGCTCTCACTTCCATACATCACTACTGGGAAAACCAGTACCTTCTTGGGCTCCATGATCACTGCAGATGGTGACAGCAGTCACGAAATTAAAAGACGCCTGATTCTTGGGAGAAAAGCAATGACAAACCTAGACAGCATCTTAAAAAGCAGAGACATCACCTTGCCAACAAAGGAGCTCACTGTATGACCAGTCACTTCTTTCTCAGCCCAGCCTCCCTCACAGGGTTCTTGTGGGGATAGAATGGGGAGGGGGGGAACAAGCCAGTATGGTCAGAGTGGTGGGCTAGGGGGAAATGGGGGTTCAAATCCCTCCACCTGGCTAAAATAAAGCTCACTGGCAGACCTTGGGGGTCAGTCGCTGCCTCTCAGCCTAACCTGCATCACAGGGACGTTGTGAAGATTAAATGAAGAGCAGGAGGTGGGAGTTAAGTTTACACCACCTTGAGCTCCTGGGAGAAAAAGCTAGAATATAAATGCAAAAACACCTTTACAACCCAGACTCAGGCATCCCCAAACTCGGCCCTCCAGGTGTTTTTTGGGACTACAACTCCCATCATCCCTAGCTAATAGGACCAGTGGTCAGGGATGATGGGGATTGTAGTCCCAAAACAGCTGGAGGGCCGAGTTTGGGGGTGCCTGCTGTACATGGTGCCAATCGGCTATCATGGTGTGACCACCATTTTCCCCCTACCAGAATGTTTGTAATATTTTCTTTGGTTTTGAAATAAAAGAAAAAAAGGAAAATCCCCCATGAAGGAGCCAGGCACCCACAAATTTCAGTGCCAGGGCCATGCACGCTACATGGCACCCACGACCTCGGGCACCCACGGTCGCGAGCTGGCACTCCTGATGCCAACAGTTCCGCTTTGCAGAGACCCTGTGAGTTGCGCCCACGTCTCCTCCTGCTTCGCAAGTTGACGCTCCGGGTTGCTGAGGACCCAGGACGCAACAGGATGTGATGCTGATGCTGCAAAACGAAACTACCCAGCGCTATTTTTTTAGCTGGGAGCCACCAGGAAACAGAGAGAGAGTGTGTGTTACGCAACGGGGAGAGCCACCACCCGCCTCTCCGGGCTTCACGTGACATGGCGGCCAAGTAAAAGCAAAACTGCGCCTCGGAGGCTGACTCTTGGCAAAAGCAAGCCTCTTCCTCCTCCTCGGCCTCGGGAACGAAAGAGCGCGACTGCTGGTCCTGGCACCCTCCTGGCCGCAGGATGGGCTTCTTCTTCCTGCCCAGCCTTTCCTCGGAAACCTGGGTGCTGCTTCTCGTCTTCTTGGTCCTTCTGGGACTGTGAGTTCAACTCAGAGAACAGGGAGCGCGCACGGGCGGGCGGCGGTTGCTTCTCCGCGATCGGCGGAACCTGCTGCTGCGGGATTCCAGGAAGGAAAGGGCTGGCGAGATGTTCGGGGAAGCGCTGTCGCCCGCGCTTAGCGCGCTGCCTTGCCCGCAGAAGGGCTCCGGGTTTAAGCCCCTGGACCCTCTCCGGGGAAGACTTGGGCCAGGCGCCCTTTCTGAAACCCTGGAGAGCTCCTAGGGCCGCTCAGGGGGGACAGCGCTGAGCTGGACGGAGCAATGGCCTCACTCGGCAGAAGTCGAAATCAGCCCTTTGTTCAGATCCTGAGGACTGGGAACTTGGCTTTTGGAGAGAAAGGCTGTAGTAGTTCAGGGGTAAGGGGACCTGCTTTGCAGACAGAAGGCACCAAGGCTCAGTCCTCCCCCGTGGCCTCTCCGGACGGGGCTGGGAGATACCCCTGCCTGGAATGCTGCCGGTCAGTGCCGACACTTCTAGACTGTGTGCTCTGACTTTGGTCTGTGGCGACTTCCTGCGTTTCAAAGGTGCCGTTTTGCCAAGCTGCTGTTAGCTGGGAAGGAAGAGGCTAAAAGCGAGAGAGGAGGCAAGCAACTCTGGTACTTTTCCAGGGTCGCTGCATAGAGCAGAGGGATCTCTCTTCCTCCTCCACATGTTTACAAAGGGCTCCCCACCTGGACGAGGCAGGCAGCTGTTCTGTAGGAGCAGCTTCCCCCGGCCCTGTAGTTCTGTGGCAGGAAAAGTGCTACCTGATGAATTTCTGCTGAGTCTGTAGCCTTCAGAGGTCCTTTGTGTTGGCTCTAATCTAATCTCTGTCCCAGGCTGTGCCCGATGGAGGCGACGCCTGCTGCAGTTCCAAGGTGCAAGGGTCAAAAGTGAGAGTCGCGGCCCGGACACCCACCCCCAAGCCCTGCCCTGGTGCCACCACAGCCCGCCAGCAAGCAACCAGCTTCTTAGGCTAGCAAAATAAATAAAAATGTAAAATCTACAGTGTTCAAAATGCCCGGTGTATTTCGTGACTGGTGTGGGTCCAATTTGAAACCACGTGGAGATTTCTGGACGCCAGATTGGCAACTGACCTCTCCACCTGGCTGGCCCCTGGCCTCCTTAAGCAGGGCAGCAGAAGAGCTCATTCGTTGCATTGATTTTCCACCTTTTTCTCCAAGGTTGACCTCCCCGCCTCAGTTAATCCCTACAACAGCCCTGCGAGGTAGGCCAAGAGGCTGTGACAGGCCCAAGGTCACCCAGTCAGCTTATAGATATATGGAACTGAAATGTTTAATAAATAATAATAATAAATGGTGTTTAGACATTCTGTTGTGGCGCCTGTAACCTTGGTTTTAAAGTGCTATTTGGCAATTAGCTTATACAGTGGTACCTCGGGTTACGGACGCTTCAGGTTACAGACGCTTCAGGTTACAGACTTTGCTAACCCAGAAATAGTACCTTAAGAACTTTACTTCAGGATGAGAACAGAAATCGCGCAGCGGCAGTGGGAGGCCCCATTAGCTAATGTGGTGCTTCAGGTTAAGAATTGTTTCAGGTTAAGAACGGACCTCCAGAATGAATTAAGTTCTTAACCTGAGGTACCACTGTATTTCTGAGTTTCTAAAACTGACAATGCAGTCTGGCCAGGAGGTTGAAGGCTCACTCTGCCTCGCCTTTGCCAGGCTCATAGGAACATAGGAAAGTACTTAGTCACATCTACTGGTCCTCCTAGCTCAATAGTGGACCAGTAGATGTGGAAGCCAGGTGTGCTGGAAGAAGATGGAGACAGCCACCCGTCCATCCTTGGCCAGGCTGCTCATTCGTTCACCCGCAGGGAATTCCTGGTTGCCTGTGGCTTCTGGGCGAGCGGATAACTGCAAGGCCAGGTGGACTGGGATATCTTGTTTTTCAAACCACTTTTCTCATTGACTTCTCTTTCACTGGTTGTCTTTCCAGCTATGGGATCTGGCCATACAATTTCTTTAAGAAGCTGGGAATTCCTGGTCCAAGGCCTCTGCCCTTCATCGGGACCTTTCTCGAATACCGGAAAGTGAGTATTCTGCAGTCAGTCTTGTGACAGTTGCCCTGGGAGGTAATCAAAGGATTGGCGAGGGGAGGGGAGAGAGTAGGTGACTTTGGATGGGACAGGGAGTCTGTAGCTTGTATGTGACTCCCTATGTCCTGTACTGGTCATTTTGGAAACAAATGAAAAACTTTTAATACCATGGGACATTTTGAGATTTACCCTCAGAATTGCTTTTTTGAATTGTTTTGTTAAATGTGTGTTGTGATTTTGTGTGTGTGTGAGTGTATGTAGATGGGCTTTCAAATTAAAGTTTTGCAATCACATATCCGTCCTTCATCCTAAAAACAAGATTCCATTTCCTCCTGCATCTTTTACAATAACCCAAATCTTTTACATCTCCATTAAATCAAAAATTCACCATTAAACTACAAGTGTTACTCCAATCCTACAAACAATTTTAACGGTTTACAATGATTTTTATGATAGATTATAGATTTTCCCTCTTCCTTATTAAAATTTTAGTGATCCTGATTTCTGATTCTTCCGGTCATTTTTTGCCATTTCAACAAAATCCATCAACTTAATCTGCCATTCTTCTCTTGTCAGGACTTTATCATCTTTCCATCTCTGGGCCAATAACATCCACACAGAAATTTCATGTATTAAAAAACTATACCCTTCTACTTTGTGTCAACCAACCTGCACAACATACAAGCTTCCTTCTTCCACATTTATGTCCCACCCTTCCTTCAAGTTTTATTTCACCTTGTCCTTCCAACAAACGTTAAGGTAGTACCTAGGGAGTACTCAAGGCTAAGCAGGGACTCGAACTCAGGTCTCCGCAACCCAAGACCAGCATTCAGTTCTGGCTGTCCGTGTTGCCTGTGTCTACATATAGGAGATGATATGGGTGTTTTCAAACAAGCTATTTCCCAAGTGTATTCTAGCAGTCATGTTGTGGTGTGAACAGACGAGGAGGATGAATCACATTCCTGTGGTGTGTTTGGGCTGCTTCTGAGACAAAGCAAAGTTCTTTACAGCCCCTAAGTCTGCCTTGCCCTTAAGACAGCACAGCTGCACTGACGGGAGATGCCTGTTTCTCTGACAACTGTTTTTATCTCTGCAGGGGATTCTGGATTTTGACCTGGAGTGTTTTCAGAAGTATGGCAAAATCTGGGGGTGAGTGTCCCGCAAAACAGAACCGGGCGTGTGGGGAGGTTGGTCACTGGAGAAGGCAGCTGTGCCTGTTGCTGCCTGCAAATTGTGGCCCAAGTGGAAAGTGTTCCTTGCTGCTATAGAATAAGAATACAATCCTGTGCTCAGGCAACCCACATTTTGCATACTGTACCAATGATACAGATTGAGAAGGTGTGCGTGATACACTAAGCATAATTTGCTCCGCAAACGTTTTCTGGTAGAATTTATTGTCCAGGTTTTGCTCATCATCAGAGTAGCATTTGTCACCAACAGATGGTCATTTTATTCCTCTGGCTCTTGACTTCTGAGGTTTTAACAGGTAAACCTTCCAAGTGTAGGCTGTTGGCTAAAAGGCAGTGCTGGAGGAAGTGTAACCCTCCAGTGGCTGTTTGGACTACAAATCCCATCATCCCTGGCCATCAGCCATGCTGACTTTGGCTGATGGGAGCTGGAGTCCAATGACACCTGGAGAGCCACAGGTTTTCCACCATTGCAGCTGGAGGTTAGATAGAGAGTCCCAATCTAACACCAAAAAAGAATCCTTTTTACCTGTTAGGGTGGTGGGCTCTCACAGTTGCACAGCCACCTGCTGTGAATGCTGTAGATCTCTGGATTTCCTAAATCTAACAGTGTCAGCCTAGATGGTTTTTAGGGACCAGCTCCAGGGTTCATTGTTCCTAGCTTCTTGCCACAAACCAATTGTTGCATCCAAGCAAAAATTACAAAGATTCTTCTTCTTCTTTCTGGGCAATTAGAATTTTTGACGGCCGGCAGCCCATGATGGCTATTCTGGATCCTGTCATGATCAAAACCATCCTGGTGAAAGAATTCTACACCCATTTCACCAACCGTCGGGTAGGTATCTGCTGGGGAACTGTCTCTGTCTTGAGAGATGGTGATGGATTTTGGATTCTTTTTTTAAACTTAGACAACAGCCTGGATCTCACAGAACGTGACGCTGTGTTTTGCTCAGCCAAACTGTGGCTTGCTCAGTCATCAAAACTCAGCAGAGCATATTTACCATGGTTTGGCAAACCCTGATGTCAAGCCATGGTTTGATGTTGGGTTACAAACTGTGGCTTGCTTTAACTATGGTTTGCTGTTTATGTCCAAACCCAACACCCTCCCTTAATGGTGGTGTATTTTGCCACCCCAGGCCAGACATTTGGCAAGGTATAGAGATGTGAGCTATGAGCAGCTAGAAAACAAAACCACTCCCATGACTGAGCAATTCTCAATGGGGCTTTTTTCTGAAGGAAGCTCTTTCCCACGCTGTGACTGTTTTGTAAGGAGTGGGGGAAATTTAAAGGGGCCATCCTTCTGCAATGCTTTCTGACCAAGCTCTGAATTCATAGCTATCAATGTTTCCCTTTTTTAAAAGGGAAATTCCCTTATTTCGAATAGGATTCCTCGCAGGAAAAGGGAAAATTTGACAGCTATGGCTCTGATCCACTGATATCTGGCCACCCTACTTTCTAAACCTACTTGCAGTGCTATAATTAGGTTTTCGGGGGGGGCAGTGCTGACCTTTCAAACTACGCACTCATATCTGTTTCTCATAAAAGGAAAAGATAAGCTGGCAGAAGTCTGTTGCCCCATTCAAGGTGGCAGGAAAGCGTTAAGAAAGTCTAAGATAAAGAGTGCATTTGGCAGGCATGTGGCAAAGGGATGGGGGAGCCAGCCAGATTCCCCCAAAATATTTTCCTTTCCAGCTTGCACAGTCAGCCAGAGTTCAGGTGATGTGGTGAGGCAATGCCAATCCTTGGGTGTCATGGTTTGGGGGGATATCAGACAGGGGGTGAAGTGTTGGGGTGGAGGATGGGGAACAAACCAAGCTTTGGGGAAGTAAACCATGTTTCCCTCCCCCATCTGTGAGGTGGATCTTGGTTAGTTCAAACAAACCATGGCTTGGCACTTTGTTTGAATGCAGTCAATCTCTACGTTTGTACCAAAAAAAAAAAAAAAAAAAGAGTGTTTGGTGGTGACAGCTGCAACTCACTCCCAGTATTGATTTCTTGGACTGCTTAGGACTTTGGTTTGAATGGAGAACTGGACACCTCAATAATCACAGTCCCAGATGAGCAATGGAAGCGGATTCGCACCGTCCTCTCGCCCACCTTCACCAGCGGGAGGCTGAAGGAAGTAAGTCTTCAGACCAACCCATCTCTGATGCCATGTTGCCTAAGAGGTGCTTTGGGCAGATCACTGCCAGTCTTTGTGAGTAGATCGCAGTCTCTTGGGATTTGGCCACCCCTGATTTTATTCCAACTCCCTGCAATGCAGGAATCCTGCCCATGGCCATAATGAGTTTCCCTGCCCTCCAGAAACTGTTTTCACACCACCTTGTCTGCAAGGGAAGTTACGTGTGTCGCAAAGCATTCTGGGTTATGTTTTGGGGGCTGCTTCCAAATACCAGCTGCTGGAAGCCATGGGAGCGGGGAGGGTTCTTGCGTTCGAATCCTGCTTGCCAGATTCCTACAGGCATTTGGTCGGCCACTGTGAGGACCGGATGCTGGACTAGGTGAGCCATTGGCCTGATCCAACAGGCTCTTCTTCTGTTCTGGGGTCCATAATTGTTGACCCTAGGACTGCTAGCCTGGATGGTAAGGAGCAAGGAATGAGAGAGGGCAGGGCCCCCTATCCTCCTCACTCCCTGAGAGCCCTACCTGCCCTCGGTGTCACCTTCTCAGGGCAGGACGCTGAAGGGAGTGAGCAGAACCAGGAGTTGCTGACCATACCATGGCAGCCAGAGAGCTTCAAATCCAGGATTGCTGGAGCTCAAGCCTGAAGGGGGCTCAGGATTGTGATTAGGCCACTCCCTTCAAGGGATTTGGGGGGGCACTGGAGTGCCTCTTATGTGGGTTGAAATATATGAGGGTACACCCAAGGATTGAGTGGGGTGAGTTGAACTTTTGACTGATTTGAACAAAATGAACCTAACCTGGGTGAGTGTGATGGCTCGAACTTGGAACCGGAGGAGTCTTGGTCCGCACCGGATCCTCTGCCTCAGGCGGCATCTGAACCGAGTCTGGGGCCTGATTCTGAAGAGCCCCAGTCTGTATAGATTCCCCTGCAACAAGCACCAGCCTGAGCCGAGTCAGGGGCCTGAGCCTGCCCTGGCTCCAGATGTGGGGATTACCTCCTTGCCTCCAGCTGGGCCATCACTTACAGCTGCTCCACTGTCAGGGGAGGCTGAGGCGGCCTCTGGGTCTAGTAACCCACTGACGTCTCCCGAGCTGCAGAGACTGAGGTTTGAGAGAAGGAGAGACCTGAGTACTTGCAGGAGGAGTGCTCGCCTTTGGGCGAAACAGGGAGGTGAGTCACCGGGGGATCAGAACCAGCTGTTACCCCGTGAGAGATAAAACACTGTTGGACCCTGCCCTAGGCTGCAGGAGCAACATTGCTGTTTGCCAAAACCTGCCTGAGACCCTGTGCCTGACCTTGCCTGGTTTCCTGCCTTGGCCCTGTTGGACTGACTCCTCGTGGAATCCTTGGATTCGGGACCGGACCTGGACCGCGTTGCTCAGGTTACCCCCGGGCCCAGCACAGACGAAAACCTCTCCCGCTCCTTGTGGGTGTCTTCTCCAGCGCCAGTCTCTTGACATTGTGAAGTGGCCAATCCAAACTGCTGCTTGTTCTATGGCTCCATTTTAATGGGGTCTCTGCCGCCATTCAGGTTTTTCTCTGCATTTCCAGATGCTCCCCATCATCAACCGATACGGAGGAATGCTGGCGAAGAACGTCCAAAAGAAATCGGACAACGATGAACCCATGGACATGAAAGAGTGAGTTATTTCTTGGGGGGTTGTTGGGGGGGGGAAGGAGCCCATTTTAGAACTGAAATGAATTCCAGGAAACTTCCAGGAGGAATTCTGAGTATTGACACGTTTTGCAGAATTACGAGGTTGAGTGTTTTCTGGAATGTCTCAATTCAGAGTTCAGCAGGAGTTTGATCCCCGTATGGAAAAGCTGAGTGTTCCTGCACTGCAGGGGTCAGGCTATAAGATCCCCAGAATCCCTTCCAACTCTACAGTTCTATGAGTCTCAGGAATACATGATTGAATACATCTCCCATGTAAAAAAATGAAACAAATTTCTATAGGAAAAAACCTAGAGAAAATAATGCAAACAAAAAGTTATATATATTCTTAGAATATATAGACACCTTGTGGGGAAGTAATGCAATCAAAAAGTTAGCCTCCGGTTCAGCTTGTGCTGTTATTAGTCCCAGGAAGGAATGAGTACGATGATATTGCAGCAGGGCATTGTTCTTTATTTAATTTTTTTTTAAGTGTATGTTTTGAAATATTAAGTATGTGGTTGCTAAATATGTTTTAATTGACACATTTTACTATGAAAAGAAATCCATGGGAAGTCATAATTGCATTTAACAAACCTATTAAACAGAAACAGCATAATGAAGAAAGTTAATGATGTACGATTTCCCCCACCATTATGGAATCTTAAAAATAAACATGTAATTTTTAGATGAAGTCTTGTACAGGCTTGAGACGTATCCAATAAAGAGAGCTGATTCACGGGCCAGGAAGGCCTGAGCTCATGCGGATCACGTAGCTGAGTTTAAAGTCCTTGCAAGATTCATTGTGTGCTTCTTTCTGCTGAGGGTCTTCTCTGGGAGAACTTCATGTCACCAACAGCCATCACATTTCATGCGTGTTTCTTCCCTGCTTCCCTTTCCCACAGTATCTTTGGCGCCTACAGCATGGACGTTGTGACCAGCACCTCGTTCAGCGTTGACATCGATTCCATGAACAACCCCAACGATCCTTTCGTCAAGAACATCAAGAAGTTCCTCAAGTTCAGTTTTCTGAGTCCATTGGTGATTCTGATAGGTAAGAGACACTTGTCTCCTAAAGTGGGCAGGCAGAGAGGTTGGGGAGAGGACCTTTTTCAGCTGGTGCACCGCATACCTTCAGGGGCAGGCATCCGTGGGATCTCTTGCATTTAGTGGGAACAAGGAACCAAGCACTGGTCACGGCATGGCTTTGCACAGTAGGCTACATTCCAGTGATGCAGAAGTCAGACAAAAGCCAGAAGTCTACTTCGAGAAGCAGGGCTAGGATTTATTGTTGCAGCAGTAAATGCAATAAACTAATGTGCTTGTATCTTCCTGGATCTAGTTGCACTGGCTCCCGGTAGAGTATAGGGTCAGATTCAAGGTGCTGGTCTTGACCTTTAAAGCCCTTTGTGGCTTAGGGCGGGGGTATGCCCCGCAGAGGACCTTGAGGTCCATGAATAACCATAGTTTAGAGGTCCTGGGCCCTAAGGAAGTCAGACTATCCTCCACCAGGGCCAGGGCCTTTTCAGTGATGGCTCCAACCTGATGGCATGCTCTGTCCCAGGAGACTAGGGCCCTGCAGGATTTAACCTCCTTCCGTTAGGCCTGTAAGACAGAGCTATTCCACCTGGCCTTTAATTTGAATTCAACCTGATCTTTTATTCCCCTTCTCTTCCCTCCCTCTCCCCTTTTATGAAGATCACCCGCTCTGAGACCCCACAGCTAATTCTCCCCTGGCCTCCACGCTGGCCCAAGTAGGACTAATTCAGCCAGCTAGCCCTGGGGATTATCTAATGCTTATTTCCCCTAAATTGATTTCTGAATTTTGAATTTTATTGTGGTTCATGTTTTTATACTGTATTTTATGCTGCTTTTACAATTGTTTTAAATTTGTTGTTAGCTGCCCTGAGCCCGGTTTTTGAACCAGGAAGGGTGGGGTATAAATAAAAATGTTGTATTATTATTATTATTATTATTATTATTATTATTATTATTATCATCTATAATGTGTGCTTATAAAGAGTTTAGGTTTGCAGGGCTGAAACCGCGTGTAAAGGGTGTTTGCACAGATAACTTTGCCATGTGGTTGCCAGGTCTCAGGCTCTCTACCTGAACTGTCCAGGTTTCAGCTTCTACCTAAAGATCTCCGGGGAAAGGAGTTCTATCTCTTGAAGAAGCAAAGAGAGAGGCAGCTTTGGTCCATCGTATTCCTAACTTTTCTGTCTCTCAAGAAGAGCTTGGCAAGATTCCTTGACCGTGTGTTCTTCTTAGACTGCTGCTTCGTTGTATCCTCCCAAAACGCTGTTCTGTTTTTCTCTCTTCCAGTCGTCTTCCCGTTCCTCACACCGCTGCTGAATAAACTAAACTTCACCCTGTCATCTACCGCCTTCCTAAACTTCTTTACTAATGCTGTCACAAAAATCAAGAAGGACCGTCAAAAGAACCAGCACAAGGTCAGTATGGCCCCTTCCTGAACATCGCATGTGGAAGGTCGGGTGCGTGATTGACACTCCGTTCTGTCCTGCTAACCCTTGCCTCTGTCTCTGTTCCCTTGCAGGACAGAGTTGACTTTCTGCAACTCATGGTGGACTCCCAGATCTCAGGCAACATCTCCAATGAAACAAGTTCCTATAAAGGTAAATAGACAGGTGGCACCTCCAAACAGTGGCTGTGTTTTGTGCTACGGCTTGAAGGGTGTTTTCTTTGCTCTGACATATCAGGGCTGTACTCCCTGTTTTGGGAATCCACCTTTACAGAGATCCTTGACATTTCTGGCCAACACCTAGAAAAAGCGAGTGAACTAGCTCTGCTGAAGTTCATTCAAGGTGAAAACCTGAATGTTCACTTTAAAACCATTCGTTGTGTATTTCCTGGTAGCAGGGATTGCTAGGTTTCAGAAGGGAGTAGAAGTGCCATTGCAGACATACATACTAACAGAGCAAACCTAAGCACAACCTGGTTTCTCTTTGCCTTGGCTCCGGGGAGGCTAAAAAGGTTCTGCAGCCTGAATTGTGCTGGGCTTTGGGAAGCTGCCAAAGGGCGACCCCTAAGGGACCTGACCCTTTGGGATAGGCAGCTGGATTTAGGAGTACTGCCTGGGAGCTGAGAATACGGTGCTTCACACTTTCATCATCTTTTTTTATTATTATTTGTATGCCACCTTTCCACAGTTAAAAAAACAATGCTCAAGGCAGCTTACAGCATAACAAGATTTACATACCGTGTTTTTCGCTCTATAAGACGCACGCGGGTGGCGCTGTGGGTTAAACCACAGAGCCTAGGACTTGCTGATCAGAAGGTTGGCGGTTCGAATCCCCACGACAGGGTGAGCTCCCATTGCTCGGTTCCTGCTCCTGCCCACCTAGCAGTTCGAAAGCACGTCAAAGGGCAAGTAGATAAATAGGTACTGCTCTGGCGGGAAGGTAAACGGCGTTTCCGTGCGTTGCTCTGGTTCGCCAGAAGCGGCTTAGTCATGCTGGCCACATGACCCGGAAGCTGTACGCCGGCTCCCTTGGCCAGTAAAGCGAGATGAGCGCCACAACCCCAGAGTCGGTCACGACTGGACTTAATGGTCAGGGGTCCCTTTACCTTTACTTTAAGATGCATCAGACCATAAGATGCACCTATGTTTTGGAGGAGGAACACAAGAAAAAAAATATTCTGAATCCCAGAAGCCAGAACAGCAAGAGGGATCTAGCTTCTGGGATAGCCTCTTGCTGTTCTGGCTTCTGGGATAGCCGCACGAAGTCTCTTCAGGGCAGCGGAATGAAGGCTCCCCCTGCCTGGAAGAGGCTACACGCGGCTAAGCCAGAAGCCAGGACAGCAAGCGGGATCGCTGCACACTGATCCCCCTTGCTCTCCTGGCTTCAGTGAAAGCAATGCAAAGCCTCTTGAGCAAAGAGGCAGGAGCGCTCCTGCTGTGCTCTAGAGGCTTTGCGTGGCTATCGCTGAAGCCAGGAGAGCAAGAGGAATCGGTGCGCACCAAGCCCTCTTGCTCTCCTGGCTTCAGCCATAGCTGTACAGCCTGCATTCGCTCCATAAGACGCACATACATTTCCCCATACCTTCTAGGAGGGGAAAAGTGCATCTTATAGAGCGAAAAAGATGGTAATTACAAAAATTATAAACAATAAATAAACCACATCAAAAAATGCACAACCAAATGGGAAACATTTCCCACATAAATCAAAATCTAAAACTAAGAACACAGCATTAATATCACAGTTTAAAATGACATAGGTAAAAAATAACAGCAATTTAAACAAAAAACAAAAGAAAACGGAGCCCTCTCTGCCCAGCAGCAGCAGCAGTGGCAGCAGTCCTTTATAGAGCCCATCAGGCCCAGGCCAGGTGTTGAGTGGCAGGACTGGGGCCCTCAGGTGCTGAGCAGGGGAGTCCTCCTGGGTGGTAGCCGCAGCAGCAGTCCTTATAGCCTGTCAGGACTATACAGTGGTACCTCGGATTAAGTACTTAATTTGTTCCAGAGGTCCGTTCTTAACCTGAAACTGTTCTTAACCTGAAGCACCACTTTAGCTAATGGGGCCTCCTGCTGCCGCCTTGCCACTGGAGCACGATTTCTGTTCTCAACCTGAAGCAAAGTTCTTAACCTGAAGCACTATTTCTGGGTTAGCGGAATCTGTAACCTGAAGCGTATGTAACCTGAAGGTACCACTGTATGCCATTTAGCTAACTAGTTACCTAAACGACAACTAGGAGGGATAGTTATAAGACATGGGGGGTGGACGATGGGTGCATATTGTGCCTTTGGGACTGGAGAAGTAGGAGTAGATGTATTTTGAAATGGATTGAAATGAGGCCACAAGTGATTTTGAGACAAGTACCACATCTTGAATAGTAAGACTGTTGATCCCACCCCGATTTTTACTGACGGCTTGTTTGTAGTGTTGAGATGAAGTTCTGTTTTCCCTCCTTGTTTGCTTTCTTCTGCAGCTCTGACGGACAGAGAGATTATGGCCCAGGCCATTGTATTTATTTTTGCTGGTTACGAGACCACTAGCAGCACTCTCAGCTTCTTGTCCTACTGCCTGGCCACCCACCCAGATGTGCAGCAGAAGCTGCAGGAGGAGATCGATGAGGCTCTTCCCAACCAGGTAAGAGCATCTGTTTTGGTCTCCAAGGATGATGCTCATCAGGTCCGTCTGATGATAAATGTTTTGGCTTGGAGGGACATAGGCAAACATGGAGAAACCTGTCTCCTGGTGGCTCGTGGGATGGCCTCAAAAGCATGATGGCGGGTGGGAAAGCTGGTGGACTCCAGATCCCATCACCCCAGCCAGCATGGCCAGTGGTGATGGATCATGGGAGTTGTAGTCCAACAACATTTGGAATCCTTTGGGTTCCTCACCTCTGGTCTAGAAGGCTGACATACCAGAAGTGGAATGTGGGGGAAACAAAGATGTTGAAGCCATCAGATAGATTTCACTGGCAGTTTTCATCCTAATTCCCAGTAATTGAGCAGGATTGCAGTACAGTGGTACCTCGGGTTAAGTACTTAATTCATTCCGGAGGTCCGTTCTTAACCTGAAACTGTTCTTAACCTGAAGCACCACTTTAGCTAATGGGGCCTTCCGCCGCTGGAGCATGATTTCTGTTCTTATTCTGAAGCAAAGTTCTTAACCCGAGGTACTATTTCTGGGTTAGTGGAGTCTGTAACCTGAAGCGTCTGTAACCCGAGGTATCACTATAGTGTTAATTGGCAAGAATAGAGGTACTGGAACTGCCACCACGATTTGTGTTGGGCATGCATGGCTGCCACTCGGGACAAATGTGGACAGGTTCAAGAGGGCGGAAACTTCTTGGTATAAAGAGATCACAGGTGAACTGGGAAAGCAAATAAAAGAAAACAAAGCAATAAAATCTGATGGAATTTATGAAGGGGGCAAATAGGAACTGCAGTACTGAAGGCTGGAGCTTAATTTACCTGAATCCTGTCCTTAATAAATGTATGTTTGCTAAATAATCCTACCTTTCCCAGCAGACTCATCTAAGAAAGCTGTAAAATTAGGGGTCTGGGAGTTCTCGACCAGAAAAAAACAAAGCAAAGTATTTGTGTGCAAACCAAATAGTATAAATTTGGGAGGGGGGTTATATTTGTTTGTTTATCAAACATGGATTTTATTTTTCATCAGGGCCAGAAATTTGGAGGGATGGAATTCTAGGAAAATGGCTGGGCAGCAACTGGGTTCTGCTCCCCCTCCCTCTGTTTCAGCCGGGCCCAGCAGTCCGTGGGTGGCACTGGTGGGGAGTGTACCATTATGCCTCATCCAGTACTTTTTCTAATTCATGGAGGAGGAGAAGGCTACTGCAATGGTCTCAGGCAGGCAATCAAGCCCTGATAAGAATTAATGAGTCTCTGGAAAGTTTTATGGCATGTTTATTTACAAATCACATCGAGAGTGCGGTTCCGAGCCTGCCGCTCTTAGCAACGAGTTGGTGACTCTGAGGCTCTGCCCCTGTCACAGCACAAAAGGCGCCAAAGTCCAGTCCGTCCTCTATTGTACTTCTGTCATATTTTAACCCTTTCAGTTCTTCTGGTTTGGTGAGAAGGTGGGTGGAAATCCCCCCCCCCTCAAAACAAGAGCCCTCTGAATGCTGTTTCTCTGCTGGTTGCATAGCAAGCCCCTCAATGCCGTCTATCTCTTCCCCTCCCCCTGTCTGCGAACTGTCTGTGTCTAGGAACTCTTGGTGAAGGGGGCCTTAGGTTCCTGAAGTTTGGCCTTAGGTTCCTGAAGTTTTATTTCCCTCTTTTGCAGGCCACTCCCACCTACGAAACCGTCCTTCAGTTGGAGTATCTGGACATGGTGGTGAACGAAACGCTTCGGCTTTATCCTCCGGGAGGGCGGATCGAAAGGGTTTGCAAAAACACTGTGGAGATCAACGGAGTGACGATCCCCAAAGGAACAGCGATCATGATCCCTGCCTATGTCTTGCATCGTGACCCGGAACACTGGCCGGAACCGGAGGAGTTCAGACCCGAAAGGTGCGTTGCAAGGAAGGAGACTCTTCCTTCTCCCGAAAGCAGATAATAAGAAATCCTGGCGACAGGAGCAGGAAACCCAAGAGCGGGTGTGATTATTACAACACCTACACAATGCATTTATCATTGTTTGACATCCGCTGTCTGCGCTGCCATGCGGGGACTTTTTATAACCTACAACCATAAACTGTGCATGGAATTTAATTAACTGTATTGAGGGAAATGACACCTAGATGGTTTCAGCGACTGAAACATTGGCCTGGTTTTATGCCCAGCGGTTAAAAGAAGAGCTATAGGGCAGCTGGTGCC
Organism: Podarcis liolepis; assembly: GCF_965112155.1. Lineage (NCBI taxonomy): Eukaryota > Metazoa > Chordata > Lepidosauria > Squamata > Lacertidae > Podarcis > Podarcis liolepis. The sequence continues at coordinate 3,179,270 of NC_139569.1, read as the reverse complement.
AAGCCATGAAAATGCTTGCAGAAAATGAAAGCCAAAAAGTGATATACTTCTTCCAATGTTTGGGGAGGGGAAATGATTTAATTCCTATTGATAATGGGAAAATAATTTGTCCATATTTTGCATTTACATCACTGAAAAGGTTTACATGTCCACAACATACTTGCAATACAGAAAAGAAGATTAAATTATATTTTCCTGGTGATTTCAAATGAGCTGAGCGTGAAAATCTGATTAATAAGCAAGATACAATCCAGATAGAAAGTGCTTAGCTGCCATATCAAAACCTAACTAATAAGTGACATTTAATCCAACCAAAGTGTTTAATTGTGCTATAAGCATCTTTTCCCAACTTTCATCCTTTCTCCCCATTCATCTCTAGTATCTAAGCTGAATTAATAATATCTTATTATCAAGAAAGAGAATCCTATTTTCATAACATTTCTTTAATCTCTAATTTCTGCCTTCCTTCATTGCTGCTGGAGCTGAGGCTGCATGTATACAGTGTCTTTGAAGCACATTTGAAGCAGATTCTCCTGTTCAAAGTATTCTGGGTACAGCAGTTTGCTAAGGGCTGCTGGGAACTGCAACTCTTGGAAGGGGAAACTACATTGCCCAGAATTCTTTGCGGGGAAAACATGTTTCAGAGTTTTAAAGCTACAGTATGTATGCAGCCTTCGCCACCTCCATTCATTTTGATGGGATCTATTCAATGGTATGCATAATGACTGGTTACTGAACTCAATTGGAGGGGAAGAGCCATTTACACCACCTCGAGCGTTTTGCAGGAAATGGGCAAGATCAATGTAATAACGAAATATGTTTTTCCTTGAGGAATAAATCTACCCTGGGCAGCGATAGCAGTTTTCAACCAGCAAACTCACAGCTGCAGCAGCTGCTTTGAAGAACATGCCTGTTTAACCAACCCATGGACCCCCACTGCCTGCTCAGGGACTCCTGACGCCCGCTCGGTCAGCTCCTGTGCACCACGCTAAACCGTCGCGGAACAGAGCAGGGACTGCCTTCTGCGATGCTGGCCAGCTTCCCATTGGCTGCTGGAAGCTCCTGTGTGTGCGCACGCACTCCGGCCCACCACGGCGTCTGCGGGGCCATGTGCAAGCCCAAGCCACAAAAACTTTGCTGACCCCTGATCCATAGCTTGGCCAATCAAATTCCATCCATAATTTGATTCTCCAGCCCCAGATGGGGTCACTTGGCTCGCCCAGCAGTGGAGGAACATTAGGTGTGTTTTGCTTCCAGTACCCTTCCTCACCTCACACTTCTCTCTTTTCCGATCTGGAAACAGGTTCAGTAAAGAGAACAGGGAAGCCATTGACCCGTACGTCTTCCTGCCCTTCGGTGCGGGTCCACGGAACTGCATAGGAATGCGCTTCGCCCTCCTGGTCTTGAAAGTGGCGATGGTGGTCTTGCTGCAACGATTTTCCTTCCGTCCCTGCAAAGAGACTCCGGTAAGCCGCAGCATTCTGTCCGTTTCGCCTTAACGCAAGGCCAACTGCTCTATTAGCACTGAATTGTTTGCTAAAACCAGATGGCTGTATACATTTTATTTCCCCCTCCACACCTCATTCCTGGGCCGGAGGAATCACACCTGTCTCTGAGCACAGGTGTGATGTGCTGACAAGGTCTCAATCACACTGTGACATTCTGCACTCATGGCAGCTTCTGGATAAATCCATCCCTGAAGTAACCAATTATTATAATATTTATTTTTAGCCTGCTTTTTTCCCCTGACAAGGGCTCAAGGCATTTTGCAGATAAAATAGGAACAGCTAAGAAACATTGGGAGGGGAAATCCAATCATTTTTTTTTAAAAAAAAGCATTAATAGAATTAAATCCAGCTATATAAAGATATATTAAAACATACACATAATTACAATAAAAACAGCACAGCCTCTGCCATTTCCTTAAAAAAAGTCAGTTCCCAAATGGCTGTTGGAACAAGAAAGACTTCACATGCTGGCAGAAGGACAGCAAGGAGGGAGCTAGTCTAGCTTCTTGAGGAAAGGAGTCTGAAGTGTGGGAATGTTCAGGGAGGCAGGAGAGGATATATTGTTTATTAATATCCTTCCTAATTTGTGCTAGCAAGTTCCTTTACTTAGCAGAGTTTCACATTCCCCTTTTAAACGCACAGTGGATAACTGGTTGCAGGCTTGTGTAAGCCTCTCACTATTAGGTTCCTGGTAAGTTCTCTTAGATCCCTCTTAAAAGAATAAACACGCCACAATCTTGTGTTAAGTATATAAAAGTAGTTTACTCACATCAGATCACAGTTGGATCCCTGAAGGCAGACTTAGTTACAAAGTACATGCATGTGGCTCTATCCCATATGGGGACAATCCCTGTGTCCTCTGGAAGCCAACAGAGCATCTCTAGCTAAAAAGCTGCTCCAACTATGGAGGAAGTCAAAGAGAGAGAGTGTACAGTGTGCCTTGTCCTTTTGTTACCTGGACAGGTAAGGTCACGCCCACCTCTAGTCACATGCAAAGGATGTATGTCCCAGCCAGGAGGAAACAGGAAGTTTTTGACTGGCTGGACCAAACATTCCGCCACATGTCCACTCTAGGAAAACAAGGAATGTTGTACTTGACTGCTACTTATGTATCACATCCCACACAAAGTTGCTTGGGAGGAGCCAACCCCAAGAAGGCCCTCTTCTTCATCCCCACCTGTGAGGGTGGCGGGACCAAGAGAAAGGCTACCCCCAAAGATCTCAGAGCCCAAGTAGATTTGTATGAGGGAGTGTGGTTTTTCAGATCACTTGGACTTAAGCTGTGTAGGGTTCTATATAAGTCATAAGCAGCACTGTTGAATCCATAGAGTTGGAAGGGACCCTGAACACCATCTAGTCCAGCCCCCCCCCCCATTGCAGGGATGTGCAGCTGTCCCATAGGAGGATTGAACCTGCAACCGTGGCATTAGCAACATCATGCTCTAACCAACTGAGCTATCCGTTATTCAAAGCTGATGTTCCTGGGCGCTTTTGAAAGGCAGCCCCATGTAGAGAGTGTCGTGTGTGGAGGAAAACTTAAGATACGTTGCAAAGTTCCCCAGAAATAGACCAGAGGCAATTGTATCTCATCCAGCAGAGCTTTAGTGATACTGAAGGTGAATGAGCATCATGGTCACAAATCCAATACTTTCAGGACTGGCACTGTCTGTAAGAAGTCCAGTTGCAGCAGACTTAACCTAAACTTCACAATAACTTATAATAGGTCTAAACCTTAACACTATAGCATACAGACCACCACACCAGAACAAAGAGATAGAAAGAGAAAGTGAGTGAAACCCAGGGTCCTCCTGGCCTGACTATTCTTAGGATATTTCCGTTCCACCTTAAAAGGGAGCAGGCTGTGAGTCACAGAGTCTGCGTATTTCCTGTTCACAGGATGTTTATGTTTTCTGTTGCTTTCGTTTCTCTCTGTGTTGGAGATACTGACGCAGTCATGTCTTTCTTTGTTCTGATTGATCAGCGCTGAATAAAACTTGTAAATAATGCTCTCCTGAGTGCGACTTCCGCTGTGCATTATCTGCTGACAGAGTGTGCATGAGCTCTAGAATGTGGCAAGATATTTTCTAGAAACTCATGTCGCTAATTGCTGATACTGCATGCCTACGGGAGATCGATGGATCATCCGGCAGACGGCTTGGGGCCATGATGGACTTTATCTCCCTGGCAGTATCCCAACAACTATTATAGTCAGCATGACCTTGACAGAAGGGATAACAGAACCAGTTTAAACCAGCCGTACTCAGCTTCCCAGGAGTAGGCTAAACATCAGAAACCTTCTGCCTGCTTCTTTCACATAGAAAGAAACCTTCCAGAACACTCTGGAGCTAAGTAGAATAGGAAAGATCTCTAGACATCAGATCAATACTTTCTGTACTAAGAAATGCAAAGTGACAGAGAGCGTTACAGTAATCCAAACAGGATGCAGTTAAGGCCTGTGTCCTTGTGGCCAACTCAGACATCTCAAGGAACAGGCGCGTTTCATGCCCTTTCCTAGTCCAGCAATGGCCGTAGCGTTTGATACGGCCATATTTGGACTACTGTGTCCAGTTCTGGTTGCCTCGCCTCAGAAAGGAGGTTGGCAAAGATTTAGAATGGGACCGCAGAAATGATCAGGGGATGGAGTAAATCTTTGATGAAGAAAGTCTGCAGCAGTTAGGGTTTTCTCATTTGGAGAAAAGATGAGTTCAAGGCAAGATGATAAAAGTTTTTAAAATTATCCCTGGCATGGAGAAAGGTTTTCCTTCCTCTCTCTTAACACTAGAACTCATAGATCATGGGTAGGCAACCTAAGGCCCGGGGGCCGGATCTGGCCCAATTGCCTTCTAAATCTGGCCCACGGACGGTCCAGGAATCAGCGTGCTTTTACATGACTAGAATGTGTCTTTTTATTTAAAATGCATCTCTGGGTTATTTGTGGGGCCTGCCTGGTGTTTTTTACATGAGTTGAATGTGTCCTTTTATTTAAAATGCATCTCTGGGTTGTTTGTGGGGCATAGGAATTTGTCCATTTTTTCCCTCCAAAATATAGTCTGCCCCCCCCCAAGGTCTGAGGGACAGTGGACCGGCCCCCTGCTGGAAAAGTTTGCTGACCCCTGTCATAGACATTTAATCAATCCGAATGCCGGAAGGTTCGGGACAGATAAAGTCCTTGTTTATGCAGCACAGAGTTAAACTGTGGAACTCCCTCCTGCAGTGATGGCCACCATCTTGGATGGCTTTAAAAGAGGACTGGACAAATTCATGGAGGAGGAGAGGGCTATTGACAGCTGTTAGCCACAATGGCTATGTCCTGCCTCCACAGTGATGCTTCTGAATCATAGAATCATAGAATCATAGAGTTGGAAGAGACCACAAGGGCCATCGAGTCCAACCCCCTGCCAAGCAGGAAACACCATCAGAGCACTCCTGACATATGGTTGTCAAGCCTCTGCTTAAAGACCTCCAAAGTAGGAGACTCCACCACACTCCTTGGCAGCAAATTCCACTGCCGAACAGCTCTTACTGTCAGGAAGTTCTTCCTAATGTTTAGGTGGAATCTTCTTTCTTGCAGTTTGGATCCATTGCTCCGTGTCCGCTTCTCTGGAGCAGCAGAAAACAACCTTTCTCCCTCCTCTATGTGACATCCTTTTATATATTTGAACATGGCTATCATATCACCCCTTAACCTCCTCTTCTCCAGGCTAAACATGCCCAGCTCCCTTAGCCGTTCCTCATAAGGCATCGTTTCCAGGCCTTTGACCATTTTGGTTGCCCTCCTCTGGACACGTTCCAGTTTGTCAGTGTCCTTCTTGAACTGTGGTGCCCAGAACTGGACACAGTACTCCAGGTGAGGTCTGACCAGAGCAGAATACAGTGGCACTATTACTTCCCTTGATCTAGATGCTATACTCCTATGGATGCAGCCCAGATCCTGCTTCCTGGTTTCCCACAGGCATCTGAATGGCTCTTCTCATGCAGAATGATGTGTGTGTGTGAACTTTGCAGTTGCTTCTGCTGGACCTTCCCTGCTCCATCCCACTTACTGCTCATTTTTGCTTTCTTTTGATGACAAAGATCCCCATGGAACTGGACAGCAAAGGCTTCATGAAACCGAAAAAGCCCAACATTCTGAAGCTGGTCCCCAGAGCCGTTGCTTCTCCGGAGGAATAAAGGAAGGGGACACAGCAAAGAGGCAGAGACAGGCGCTACCTCCCTCTTTCCACACCGTGTTGCCTTCACCTCACTGAGGACTAGCGACTTGCATTGACAGAACTGCGCAGAGGAAATCGTGCCTTTTATTTCTCAGAGTTTTACTGACCTGATAACTCTCTGTTTACTTAAGCTTATGTGGTAAGCAGCAGTGAAGACTGAAGACATATGCAATTTTTATGACCTTATCTTTAGATTTTAGAAGTTTGGGGGTTATATATGCTGCTTCTTGGCCAAAGGTCAAGGTTTCATAATTTAAAATCATGGGAAGAAAGAAATTGCAATATGTACTGTAGCAGTAGATGTCAGTGTTTTCAGACCTGAGATCCCATTTTAACCTAAACATGGATTTGCAGGACGCATTGCTTAAGGTTATTTTAATCATGTATTTGAATGGTGGCCATGTTGCAGTTGGGACCCACTTTAAATCAGGCTGTGACCTTGTAGTGGATCCCCACCCATCAGTGAAAGGCAACCTCTAACCTCCTGTGCAACTTTGCTGCCCAGGGCTGAGGTTTGCAGTGTTTTGGTAGCGTCCAACTGAGGCACTTTGTGGTTCTCCCACATTTGCACCTCTGAGCCAGAAAATCCCCCTCTCCCTTTTCCCCAGCTCCACTCCACTAAATTCCCCATCATCTCCCCTACCTCTGTGACCCAAACATGAAGACCCATTTCCCACTCCCCAAGGCGAAACACTGTATGCTGTACTTACCTCCCATATGTTGCCAAGATCTTTGGGGCAGAGGTCTTCAACTTGGGTTGCTTTTGGAGGAGAGGGGAGACATCCAGATGACTCTCAGAGACAGGGCCTTCTTGGTGTTGGCCCCCTGTGTGTGTGCAGAACTCTTTCCATGGATCGATCTGCCAAGCCCCAACACCACTGACCTTTCTGTGCCACCTTAAAACTCCACTTTTCTCTTAGATGTCACAGGTTTAGATTTTATTGTTGAACACCTTTGCCATTTTCCAGTGTGGCAGCACATATTTGAATGTGGATTTTTTGGGTGATGCATTATGTCTGCTGCTGGACTGTTCAGTTTTCTGTGCCACCCAGAGGCCTTCTATTCATAGATATGCATAGATATACATAGACATATATAACATAAATAAATCTATGGTTTGCAACAGTTCTTTTGGTGCCTGTGGCTGAGCGATGGGTGGATCTTGAGGTCAGTGTGCCCAGGGTGTGTGACATGTGCTGGGTCCCTGAGTGTCAGACTTCGGAGAATTGCTCCCCACCCCCATTGACTGTGTATCAGCGGAACAAAGCAGTTAGAGTCTCTTACCAGTTTAAGAATGTTTAATGATCAGAGCAAAAGAATAACACAGCCATTCTCTGAATAAAGGTGCTTCACTCCTACTCCCCCTCCCCTAGTTATCTTCATCACTTCCCCCTTC